>NC_135882.1:105023425-106419258 GCF_964194155.1 Cetorhinus maximus
GCATGGGTGTATTAAGAACATCTATTGGTTAAGTCTGAAGGCCCCTTAATGCATCCTGGAGAGTGCTGGCCACCACTTGGGTGGCCAGAGTTTAGTGCGCTGCATGACTGCCCGAAACCCCACCCACCTCCGCCCCACTCCACCTGAACAATTGGAAGCAGCTTTGTCCATTGGACTGCATGCTGTGCTCTCAGTTCAGGCACAGACATTCTCCTAACCAACACTGCAATACTGTGCTGTTAGCTTGAACCATGGGGGAGACTGGTGCAAATGAGGATGATGACATTGCAAGGGGTTGTGAGCACCTCCAGCAGTGACTGCTCCATGGCCAGCTTCAGCAAGGAGATTGTACAATGTGCCCAGTCGTCCAACTGTTCTGCAGTCTGTGCCCAAGAAGTGAAAAGCTCTGGAGCACTTGATGGCACTTTTATGCCTCTGCATTGCTTGAATGGGTAGGCCTGACTCCACGCATGTCAATGTGGCTGCATCTGAACTGTCTCAGCTGCAGAGGAATTGTCACTTTATACAAGGTTTCCATAATGCGCGGCCGCTTCCCTCCCCCTGACCCCGCACGTGCTTGTGTACTACCTTCAACCGCAGAGCAGACCTTCCCCTCACTCTCCAATGCACCTCAACAGCAGGGCAGCCCTTGCCCCCAGTTCCAAGTCACCTCAACCGGAGGGCAGCCCTTGCCCGCACGCCTCCAACACAACACAAACTTAAAGTCCAACAGGCAACCTGCGCAATGTTACTGTGTACTCACCTCCGAGCTCCCCTCAAAGTGCAGCCTGCCAAGTACATGCCTTGTATATGCTATTATGAAACACATCGGTGTGTTTGCGGGCAATTCAGCAGGGGATGATCCCAGCAGCTGACTTTATAAGATATGCAGATGTATTAAAATGAGGTTCCTGACATCTGATGGCAGGATACGCGGCCTGCCATCGACAGGCTGAGTGGATGATCGCAAACTGGTTTCACGATGTTGTGTAACCGATTTTTGGCCTCCTCGTCTTATTGTCCACTCACGCTGCCGAGCACGCCCAGTGCCAGCAGACACAGTCAATTCCGCCCCACATCTTTAGCACTGTGTCCAGTTTAGGTCTCCCTACTTATGAAAGGATATAATTGCATTAGAAGCAATTCAGAGAAGGTTCACTTGATGCATTCCTGGTATGAAGGGGTTTTCTTATGAAGAAAGGTTGGGCAGGTTGGGCTTATGCTCATTGGAGTTCAGAAGATTGAGAGGTGATCTTATTGAAATATATAAGATTCTGAGGGGCTTGACAGGCTGGATGCTGAGAGGATTTTTTCCCTTGTGGGAGATACTAGAACTAAGGGGCACAACTTCAAAATAAGGGGTCTTCCATTTAAAACAGATGAGATTTTGTTTTCTCAGACGGTCATTATTATGTGGAATTCTCTTTCTCAGAGAGTGGTAGGGCAGGGCTGTTGAATATTTTTAAGGCTGAGATAGACAGATTCTTGCTTAACAAGGGAGTCAAAGGTTATAGGGGATAGACAGGAAAGTAGAGTTGAAGACACAACCAGATCAGCCATTATCTTATCAAATGTTGGAACAGGGTTGAGAGGCCAAATGGCCTACTCCTGTTTCTAATTTGTATGTTTGTACCTAGAGGCGCAGGGCAAGGCTGAAATAATCAATGCGTACTTTGTATCGGTTTTTACTAAGGAAAAGGATGCTGATAAAATATCTATTGGCAGAAATGGTAGAGGTAATGGATGAGGTGAAAATTGATAGTCAGGATGTACGTGATAGGCTGGCTATCCTAAGTGTAGATAAGTTGCCTGGTCCAGAAGACTTGCCTTAGAGGTTGCTAAAGGAAGTGGGGTAGAGATAGTGGAAGGGCTTCCCATGGTCTTCCAACCTTCCTTAGATATGGGGGAAATGTCAGAGTGGCAAAAGTGACACCCTTGTTGAAGAAAGGGTGTACGGACATTCCTAGTAACTACAGGCCAATCAGTTTAAAATCAGTGGAGGGTAAGGTTAGAGACAAAAGCCAGGGAACAATTAACAGGCACTTGGAGGCATTTGAATTAATTAAGGAGAGCTAGCACTGAGTGGCAGGACACGTTTGACTTATCTAATTGAATATTAGGATGAAATAAAAGAAAAGCTTTGTGATGGAAATGTAGTAGATGTTGTCTAACTGGATCTTAAGAAAACATGTGACAAAGTATCACATAAAATGCTGGTTTACAGAATTGAAGCTCATGGAATAAGAGAATCAGTGTCAGCTTGGATAAAAAATTGGCTTAAGGACAGAAAACAGCAAGTCATGGTAAATAGGTGTTTTACAGACTGGACAATGTTAGTCAGTGGTGTTCCTATCAATGCTAGGACCACTGTTTTATTAATATGTAAATGCACGATTAGATATTGGAATACAGAGAAAAATTTCAAAATTTGCTGATGATACCAAACTTGGAGGTGTGGCAAACAGTGAAAATGGTATCAATCAACTGCAACAGGACATTGACAGGCTAGCAGAATGAGCAGACAAGTGACAGATGGAATTTTATACAGAGAAGTATGAGGTTATGCACTTTGGAAGAAGAAATAGGGAGAGGCAGTATATGCTTAATGGTACAGTTTTAAAGAGTGTGCAGGAACAGAGTGTCCTGGGGTTCATGTGCATTGACCCTTGAATATAGCAAGACATATTGAGAGAGTAGTTAGCAAAGCATATGGGATCTGGGGCTTCATAAATAGAGGTAGTGAGTATAAAAGCAGGGAACTTAAACTGAACCTTTATGACAGAGAGTAATATCCAGTTATGGTCATCACACTTTAGGAAGGATTTGAGAGTCCTTGAAAGGGTGAAGAGGGGATTTAGCAGAATGATTCCAAGGATGAGGGGTACTGGCTACAAGATTAGGTTGGAGAAGATGAGTTGTCCTTCTTGGAGTAAAGGAAATTGAAGGGAGATCTATTGGAGGCATAGAAGATTATGGCAGATTTAGATAAGGTAGACAAAGGAAGTCCATTCCAATTAAGTACAAGGACTAGGAGACACAGTTTGGGCAAGAGATACAGGGGAATGTGGGAAAGAACTTTACCAGCAAGTTGTAATGACCTGAAACTTGCTGTTTATAAGAGTGGTGGAAGCAAAGCTGGCCACTGATTTCAAAAGGAAATTGCATAGGCACTTGAGAAAATTAAACTCGCAGAGCCAAAGGGATAGAATGGGGGAATGGGACTAACTAGATTGTTCTACATAGAGCTTGCATGGACTTGTTGGGCTTATTGACCACTCCCTTGCTTTGTAATGGTCCTATAACTCTATGACTCAATGAAAATGTTTAAGCGAAATTGGGAATATATGGAGACAGGAAATTAAAGAGACCTACACCTTTCAAGATCTTCCTTACCTTGGGGTGCTGGCTTGGCTTTAATATCCTCTATTTTACTTGGCTCGGGACATATACCGGCACTTGAATGAATGGAACCAGAGAAATTGATCTGCTGCATGTCGATGTCACATTTCACGCTGTTGAACACCAATCCTTCTTTAGGTGCCATTTGCATCGGTAATTGTAGATTATGGTCGTGTTCTTGCTTTGTTCTTCCTACGACAGCTATATCATCTGCCATACAGATACATCCTGGCATGGTGAATTGCGGTCCATGTGAGCTAAAAAGAGATCCTAGCTAACCGAGAGTCTAAAAGGAAGTCATTGAAAGCAATATTGTCCAAATAAGATACAAATCATAATAAGCTCTTGGGACTTCTCAACGGGATGTACTGACCAATGACCATGCTTGTCCTCAATCTTCAAGAAGGATTTTCCAACTGCTCATCTCAGATTTAACTCTTCTAATGTGGGTATTTTGTGAGAGCAATAGTTCAAAGCTGCATTTAAATGTCATGGATCGAGGCATACTCTTAATTATCTGTATTTCTTTATGGCACATGAGATCAAGCTGCACCAATCTGTGTGCTCTTGTACTTTTCTAATGACTCCATCTTTTTCCAATTTGCCTAGTTCTATTTTCAAGTTAGATTGTATGTGGATTATGTACATACATGGTGGATCAATTGACAGACTTGCATTCTCCTGCAAGTGTAGTGTTGCAACTTCCTGAAAACTGCCAATCGTATCGAAATATTCTGGATTTTTTTATGTTAGATTGTGAACTGAGGTGATAGGAGTAATTTTTTGTTGTCTGCCTTGGTTCCATGGATTATTACCAATGTGAACTTTTGACATGCTGGTAAACCTGCAATTGCTGGGCTATTAGTTTCCACGATGTATAATGCCTGTGACACCAGGAGGCTTGATTGTATTTGCACTCCAGCACTATGGCTCCTGCACTGGAATTAGTAAACCATTATACGTTGAAAGTTTCACAGCAGTAGATTTCACCATGGCCTTCCATGTCTGTGGGTACATGTCTTTTAGAATTTGCAGGGTTTGTATGTTAGCATTTGTACCTGTGTCTAGCTTGTTCAATAACGATTAGTTACCAAGTTTCTTAGGACATATGATTTGAATATTGGCAAATACTTCTGACGGTGTTACGGCATCTACGTGTTGCGCAAGATTGATGGCATGAAACATTGTGCTCACTGCTCTTCGCCTTGTTGTGCACATCATCATCATTCCTTGGTTTGTGTCATCTTATGTGTATGTTTTTGACAGGATACCAATGGCCATTCTTATTGCTTGAAGGTACCTGTTGTGTACGGTCTGTTTGAATCAGTGCATGGCTCTTTGTAGCTTCATCAGCCTTTGCTCTCGTGCACTGCTGCTGCCAATTACCCTTTCTGCCTTGCAGAGCTGATGAAATTCTGGGCATTTCCTTGGTGCATGTAGGAGTCCACACCTTCCCCATATGTTGCCAGGTTTGGTTGCTTCTAGTAAGCATGTCAACAATCAGGGTTGTATGTAGGAGTTGTAAGCTGTGTAAACCTGCAATGATCACTTCGTACTTAAATTCACCCCTGAGTAGCTCTTAGATGCTAATTATTTTGGGCTTGTCTAGAAGATCGTTCTTGAACTTAACAATTCTGTCTGTTAGCTCTCTGTCTGAAAAATAACAATAAGTAGCCTTTTCTCTGCGTCTGCAGACTAAGTGGTCTATGGATTCTTCAGGCTGTTGGCAATATGACATGAACTGTAGGTGATGAATATGGAAGTTTAACCTGATTCTAAACTGGCCTTCCAATGTTGTCCATTCCTTCTGGGGATCCTTTAGCTTTTCTTCTGTTAATCCTGATGTATTCAGCCTCTGTAGACTTTCATTCTTATTGCTAGGAGAAACTTAATGGCTTACTTATCTGGTTCAGACACACCTGAATCAAGAAACCATAGCTCTGTACACTGCGTAAACAGTTTGAATCCGGATAGTAGGTCAGCTGCACTCCGATTCAAACTGGGGAGCTTTGTAAACATTCTAAAAATGCCCCTTTGATCTTCCTCCTGCTGCAGTACCTGGCATGACTGTTGCTGTACCTGCTTTCTGAAACTGCACCACAAAGACCCTGAAAGGAAGACAAGTTGTGGTGGAATGCACCGTGGTAGTGTTTTTGTATACCTTTAAGAATTTGAGTATGTCTCTGTATACATCACTGGAAAGGAAATGATGTATGCATTGTAGGTTCCAGTTTTGCAATGGTGTTGTTGCTTTTTATTCAATTTAATTTTCAACAACTCCTGATGCTGCCCATCATGTTTGCAACCTTCTCTGGCCCAATTTTTATGATGGTTGGTTTGATTTGTTTTTGTTTTGACTCTCCCTTGCTCACCTATCAATTCAGCCCACCCTCTGGTCACTCATCTTTCCCAACTGAGCTAACCCGGTGCTGATCCTCTCAATGCACTGTGCCACTCACAGAACTGACAGGCTATGCATTGCAATCTCACCATAAGAGATCCGTTTGCTTACCAACTTTTTAATCTGAGCATTTTCCAAATGCAGTATCTCCAAAGCTTATCTTCACAGTCACCACGCTATGTTTTCAACCATCTCTGATGCCACAACTTCGTTGCGGGTCAAGAATCTTGTCATGCTATGTTGCACAAACTATCACTGTTCACCATGTGGTATCTGTACTTAATCTTTTTCCATCCTTGCCATCATATTGTGACTTTTATTAAAGACGTTTATTAGCTGCCACCATTGTCATGTAGAAGGTACCTTTGCTGCATACCATGTTGTGTTCTTATAATGATATAAGTCCTTATGTTTATTTGCTGTATAAGACAACAAGCACCAATCTCTCATAAAGGATTGGGTCAACACATTGTGGTTTCATTTATTAAGGTTAGGTACATGAGAACAGTCTTGCATTGTTGTAAAGCTTGGAGCACTAGAAGCTGTGTCTGATCTGCTGCTTACAGCAAAAGTGAAACTAAAACTGGAACCAACAATACTTACATCATTTCCTTTCCAGTGATATATACAGAGATATACTCAAATTCTTAAAGGTGTACAAAAACACTATGATCAGAACCCCCACATTTCCTGCATTTCTGGGTTTCCTGACCACTCCAACCCCAACCCACTTCCTACCTATAAATACCTGGGTTAATGTAACAAAGTTTCAGAGGGAGTGGAGTGATTTAGTGGAGTTAAATGTTATTTGCCCTTTTGAGTGGCATTTAATAAATTTCCTTCCACTCCCTGGTACACGTGCTGTCTCCCACTCCCCCAAAACTCTTGACTGTTTTTCTAAAGTATAAGTAACAGCTCTGTAACCTCCTGTCTTTAGTTTCCTTTGGCACCTCTAAGTACTATGAAAAAACATTCCTCATCTCTTCTTTATATTTCACCAGTTCTCATTTTCAACTGTTACATCAGCATTGCGATATAAAAATAGAGCCAGCTAGTTCAAGATTGTCATTCATTTTGATAACCATGTGATTGGAATTCAGCATTTTAAAATATGGATATTTACACATTCAGCAGGGTTTTCACATCATGAAGGATTAAGTCAGTAGGTGATGGGAGAGTTGTAGCCTTCACAATAAATAACTCAAATCATGAGAGCCCACATGTTGGCTTCAGATTATAGAAATGTCATATATTATCAGTGTGTCTCTTCATCTTTTATGCTGTTTTTGAACAAAGGCAGTAAATCCATTATTGGAGATAATTTGCTTCATAACATACTCGTTACGGGCTCATTCAGAATAACTTTCTGTATTAAGGATCGAGGAAAAGGAGTAACAGAAAGGAGACTACAAATACATAAACTGTTTCAAAATGTTCAGACAAATGCAGTTTTATTTTTGATATAAATCCAGGATGCTTTAGCATAGTTTCCACTCATGCTGGAATTTTTTCAGAGTGAGCTGCAATTGGAAATAGGTTTGGTTTATCATTACGTTCTAGGTATTAAGAAAGTAGAAGTAATTTAGAACTGCCCCTCAACTCTCCAGAAAACACGATACCTCATTTCTTAAAAAAAAATGACTTTATAACATTTTGCGCATTTCATGATCTCAGGGTATCCCAAAGTGCTGAAGTGTAGCCATTGTTGCAGGAAACGTGGCAGCCAATTAGGGCAGAACAAACATAAATGTGATAATGGTACGCAAATTCTTTTTTTTAGTGATTTTGGTTGAAGAATAAATGCTGGCCAGGACACTCCAGAGAGCTCCCTTGCTCTTCTTCAAAATAATGCTACGGGATCAACCTAAAAGGGTAAATAGACCCTCAGTTTCGTGTCTCATCCAAAAGTCATCACCTCCAACATTGCAGCACTCCCTCAGTGCCAAACTGGAGTGTCAACCTCAATAATGTGGTCAAGTCTCTGGAGTTACACTTGAACACATATCCTTATGGCTCAGAGGTCAGAGTGCTACCACTGAGCCACAGCTAAAACCTTTGGGGCCTTTGATTGGAAGCCAGTATTGATAAATACTACACTGTTTCCATGGGAGAATATTAAATAATAAATGCTTTAAAAGCATTCCACTGTATTTGTTTTTCATTACAGTCAGAAGCTGAGCCTTTTGGAACGTGTTCGTATTGCTGGACCCAAAGGTGCCAATGTTAAGAGCAAGCTTTTTACACCTCTAAACACAGATGGAGTAGAGGACAGTCCTTCAAAGGACCAGAAGAGTTTGGGTTTCAGTGACCTTCGAGCAGCAGTTCGCATTAAAGCCTTTGGCTTCAGACAGAGCTCAGAAGGTACGATTAAATATTTTACTTTCCTCAAGTTCCCAGAAATCATTTGCATAGCTTTTTTATCGGAAAGCTGTAGGAAGGTTTGAACTTATATTTGTAAAGTGCCTTATCCTATTTCTCAAATATGTTTCAAAGTGTTTCAGAGACAAGGGGCTGAACTTTGTCAACTCTGAAATGGTGAATGACAATGTCCAGGCCTGTGACCTGGAGATGAAAGTAGCCAGCCTTCTGGAAGGAGCCCAATTAAGAATCTGTCTCTGGGCTTGCCATTCAATTAGGGACAGCAGATGTGCTGAGGATGTGGGAGGGCAAATCAGCATGCGTAATTTAAAGGATGGCACACAACCTTCACTGTGGCTGCAATGAAAGTGCTGCTGAAGAGACTGGCACACAAGAGGAAGGAGCAGGTGGAGTGTAATGGACACAAGAGGAGGTGAAGGAACCCGCAGGCATCTCTTCACCCTGACCACCAACCATGAAAGCGGTGTCAATGAAATACTATTGTAGCGGCAGGCTGCTGCCTCTGAATGACCTCAGGTTTTTCATTTTCCTCATTTAAAGTTCATGTCACTTTCATACCACCCCAACTTCCCACTCTGCCATCATAGGAACATAGGACTTAGGAGCAGGAGTAGGCCTGTCGACTCCACCATTTGATAAGATCATGGCTGATCTGATTGTGTTCTCAACACCACTTTTCTACTTGCCCCCCTCAACCCTTGACTCTGTTTAGGGTTTTAAAAATGCAATCTTACTGAGTGTACTACCTAGCTTGCCATAGCCATGTGACTCTGCTATGAGGCAAGCAGACTGTAGGCTGCTATTTCTAACTAGTTCAATAAATCCTCTCACAGATAAGACACTACTGAGGCAGTGCTGTCTTGATACATGAAACGTTGGCCAAAATTTTCCAGCCCTGTTGGCATTGGGTGTCCTGGTGGGAGGGGGAACAATATGGCAAGACGGCCAAAAATCAGTTTCATGCCATCATGAAACCAGTTTGCGATCACCCGTCAATGGCGGGCCGCATTCCCTGCTGCCGCACATCGGGAACCTAATTTCAACACTTTAGCATCTAATTATAAGCCCAGTTTGCCAGAATCATCCCTCAATATGAATCATCTGGGCACTTTGGCGTGATTGCACACTGACGTATTTCACAACTGTACATTAGCGATGTACACCTGGTGAGCTGCACTTCGCTCGGGACTTCAAGGTTTGTTTGCCTACCTTGCTTCGGGCAGCACTCGCCATCATCAGCAGCAGGCTTCACAGGCAGCACCACATCACTTTTAGGGGGCTTGCGACAGGTCTTTACCTACCAGACGAGCCGTAAAGCAGGCAGGTAAAACATCTTTATTCCCACCCACTACTGATTCTGCCCTTTTGTGTGCAATGCATGTCCAGTGACTGCCTAGTAGAACAAACAGTTGTTAATGCATGAGAACAGTGGATGTGTAGTGGGTAACTTGAGTAACTCACAGTCACACAGGATCGTGCATGCAAATATGTTTTCGATCGCTAGGAAAAGGGGAATGTTTGTATCTTTCATTCAATATGAAAAGGGGGATGTTTGGTTCTTTGAAAATGTAATCCTGTTAAGTGTACACCTAGCTTGCCATAGTCAAGTGACTTCCATGAGGCAAGCTGACTGTAGGCTGTCATTTCTAACTAGTTCAATAAATCCTCTCAAAGAGAAGGCACTACTGAAGCACTGCTGACCTGATAGAAACAAACTCCTTTGTCTGTCAAAAATCTGTCTAACTCAGTCTGGAATAAATTCAATGACCCAGCCTCTACTGCCCCACGGGAGAAGAAAATTCCACAGACACATGGCCCTCAGAGAAAAAAAATCTCCTCATCTCCATCTTAAAAGGAAGAGCTCTTATTCTTAACCTGTGTTGCCTAGTTCTGGTTTCCCCACCACCCACAGCCCCCCCAACCCCCCCAAAAGGAAACATCCTCCCAGTTTCCACCCTATCAAGTCCCCTCAGGATCTTATATGTTTCAATAAGATCACCTCTCATTCTTCTAAACTGAAATATAGGCCCAACATGTTTAACCTTTCTTGATAAGATAAGCCCTTCATCCCCGGAATGAGTCGATTGAACCTCCTTTGAACTGCTTCCAACACAGTTATATAATTTTTCAAATAAGGAGACCAAAACTGTACACAGTATTCCAGGTCTGGTCTCACCAAGGCCCTGTACAGATGCAGTAAAACTTACCGACTTTTATATTCCATTCCCTTTGCAATAAACAATAACATTCCATTTGTCTTCCTAATCACTTGCTGTACCTGCATGCTAACTTCTTGTGATTCATGTACCAGGACACCTAGATCTCTCTGTGACATCGTGTTCTGCAATCTCTCTCCAGTTAAGTGATATACTGCTTTTCTATTCTTCCTGCCAAAGTGACTCACCTCCTATGAGTTGACAAGAGATAATACATGGGCCCCATGTTTCGCTGATATAATTTCATTGTCATGGGAAAGTATCTCTTAAAAGCTTCCTAAACAACCTCAACTGGCTTTCCACAGCCATCACGTGGGTATATTGCTGACATAGCATTCAGTCCACCACCAGGTAAAGTGGCCAGAAGCGGGAACATGTCCAACCCAAGGCATTTCTTTTTCAAATTTTCCTGACTCCCTGCCTTAAAACCAGCCTCCGACAGCCTGGGAAATATTCCTCCAGAGGAGTGCCATGAGTTTTGTCATATAGGCAAACATAGCAGCCATTTTATATGCAGTAGAATACCTCAAACAGCAAGAAGGACGAGTTACTAATTAACAACAGAAAATGCTGGAAATGCACAGCAGGTCTATTAGCATCTATGGGAAGAGAAACAGAGCTAACATTTCGAATCAATTATGACTCTTCTTCAGAACTGGAATTGAACTGAATTGAACCAAGCTAGTGAACGTAAGTGGAAACCCTGGCTAAACTTCCCCCTTGCTAGCTTGAAACAATTATAGTTTCCCGGCTGAGATCAGCTAATTCAGTACAGATGAAGAATTTAATCTGGGATCATCCTGGTCTATAAGGCCCAGCACCATGATTTAAATCTAACAGGAGAACTTCATTCTGGTCAATTACCCATATTCTTAAATGTAATAGGAGATAATACTTGTACTTGCATTTTGTCATCATTGTTGCTTCTATTATCCTGTTAATACTGTTGAGCTGCCAAGTAGAGGGAGACAGGTTCAGCTATTTTGCGGTCAGCCAGCAAAATCATGAATGGAGATAGCAGATTATTTAAACTTTGTTTTCAAATTAAACTGATATTTAAAAAGGCTACTTTCATTGCAATGTAGATGCTGCTGCTGAGGTGGACCAAGAGCCTGAAGACAAGGGTTACCAGGCTGACCTCATGGAAGATTTGATCCCAACATTGAAAACAGTCATCAGGGCTACAAGGTAGGCCTTGCTACATAATTGGGAAACAATGATTTTTATTATGCCTTCTCTTTTGAATGCCACATAAGGCCAATGCTCTTTGGATGGAATGAGTGAAAAATGAACAAAGTATATTTTTAGAGAATGCTGGCCCTGAACTTAACTTTACATTGCCCAGCATTCAAAATGCAGAGGAAATCTTCTTGTGGACAGTAATGTGATGCCTTTGACAAAAGCTGCAAAATTGAATGTTGTTGCTGGCACCTTCTCAGAGGGACAGGCAGGAAAGTGGAGTTGAGACCACAATCAGATCAGCCATAATTGTATTGAATGGTGGAGAAGACTCAAGGGACCGAATGGCCGACTAATGCTCCTATTTCTTAAGTTTTTATCATCCTTCCTCTACCCCACCTAGACTTGCACCTTCCAAGTAACAAGTGACTTCTCCATTCTTCCTATCAAAATGCACTACCTCATATTTATGTGTTGAACTTCATTTACCAATTATTTGCCTATCCTTCAAGTTTATTAATGTTCTCCAGTAATTTGTTGTATGCCAGCCTGGCCCCAGCCATTACTCACCACTCGCTCCACCCCCCACAAACCCGGCTCCAGTGACGAATGTTGCTGGGAACTGGATGCAGTACCAACAGTTTCCACCAATCTCAGTGGCGCTGCTCAACCAAAGAGCTGTCAGCATCTGATTGGCCAGCAGCTTTGGAAACAGGATTTCTTCCACTGATGGAGGCAGAAGTCTTGCCTCAAAGTAATTAATGTCCCAGCAGCGCCACGGGACTGGGCAGGAGTGGATGTTATGCCCACTTCGGCATCTACTCATGGGATCCACATGATGGATGTAAAATCCAGCTCCAAATCATTAATGCAAATTGTGAACAGAAATGGCTCCATCCCTGATTCTTGTGGATCACCACTCCCCACCTTCTGCCACTCTGAATATCTACCCTTTATTTGCACCCTCAGCTTTCTGTCTTGAGCCAGCTAGTAACCCATTCTGCCACTTGTCCCCTGACTCTGCAAGCCCTGACCTTATTCATTAGCCTATAATGGGGCAGTTTATCTAAGGCCTTTTGAAAATTCAAACAAATTACATCTGATACATTACCGTTGTATACTCTTTCTGTTACCACTTCAAAAAGTTCAATAAGGTTGGTCATTTTGAAATCCATGATAACTGTTCATTGTTATATTTTTCTTTGCTAGATGTTCTCTATTCTCCCATTTAGTGGGGATTCCATTACTTTTCATACCACCAATGTTAAGCTGACTGGTCTATAATTCCCTGGGCACGTTCTGGCCCCCTTCTTAAATATAGGAATTACGTTAGCTACCTGCCAGTCCCTGGCACTGCACCTTTTTCTAACAAATTATTAAATATAAGTAGTAATGCCTCTGCTATCTCTTCCCTAAACACCTTAAAAATGCAATCCAGCTGAAGCAGGGGTTTTATCCTTTTTGAGTTTGATTAATTTATTTAATATATACCCTTTTAAATTCACTTACCTCTTACTCACCACATCATTCAATGTCCTGTCTACCTGTTTTACCTCCCTGGTAAATATCAAAGTGAAATAGCTTTTTAATATTTCTGCTATCTATTGTTACCTGTGGTATTATCCTATGCATCCCTTAATGGTTGTATTCCCATTCCAGCTTTCCTTTTTCTATTAGTGTGTTTGTGAAATGTTTAACTATTTTGTTTTATGTTCCTTGATAATCTAATTTCATAGCCCCTCTTTGCGTTCATCATTTTTTTTTTACATCTCTCCTAATCTCTTCATATCCTCTCTCATCATGCACTCCTATGCTGTCTAGGTACTTAATGTATGCCCCTTTCCTATTCCTGAATTGTTCTTTTATGCTCTTATTCATCCATGGAGTCTCATTAGTTTTTAGTTTGTTCTTTCCTTTTAGTAGAATATATTTTCCCTGCATCCTGTTGAACACTTTCAAAAATATTTCCCATTGTTCCACATTGTTGTTCGCCAACATTATTGTCCATTTTATTTTCCCAAGCTCTATTTTCAGTTCCTCAAAAACAACTTTCCTCCAATCCATTAACCTGGATTTCGCTATTCTTATGTCCTTCTCTATTGTAAAACCTGAAGCATATTATATTATGGTCACTATTGCCTAGATGGTCCCTTAGTTTTACTTCTCTTATCTGCTCTGATTCATTCCCCATTACTAGGTCCCATGGCAAATCTTCCCTTGTTGGTTTTTTTACATTTTGGGTTGGATTTTACAGGGCACCATATTTCCACCCCCCCCCTCCCCACCCCCACCCCAACCCCCACCAACTGAGAAGTTGGTTCTCAGCCTGCCCACTCAAAACCCAGCTTCCCACAATGAAATTACATTGGGAGTGGCCTTAATTGGTTCAGGGTGAGACTTTGTTCTGGGCAGAGGTCCTGCCCTAGAAAGCTGCTGGTCAGTCTGATTGGCTGGGACTACAGGCAGTTCCCAAGGAAGAAGTGATGGACTTCAAGTTAAATCTGGGATTTTGGATGGGCCTGGCTGGCAGACCCCAGTGGAGTGGGGAGGGGTAGGGATTTGGGGGCCATGTTTGAGAGAACAGATGGGGAGGCTAAAGGGGTGTCTACAATCTTGGAGGGGTGCCTCTGATAGACACAGGGAACCCTCAAAGGAGGTGCCCTCTTCCTCCCTAACAGCAGACTGCGCAGTGAAAGCTGCCAGGCTACCCGCCTTGCTTTTGCCTTCCTCTCTTGCACATAAAATAGCAGCAGAGGCAGAATGTGGCCCTTAAGTGGCCATTAATTGGGGGTCACTTAAGAGCCTCGAGGCCTGGGCAAGTAGGCTGCCAGATGCCTCCCTCACTCACCGTAATATGAGAGACAGGTCGGGGGTGGGAGGGAAGGCGGTCAAAAGGCCAACTGCTTTATTTTATGAACACCCCCTCCCACCTTCAAATATGCGGGGTGGAGTTGGGGTGTAAAATCCAACCCATTAGGTTAGAAAGGAGTCCTGTACACATTGTAGGAACTCCATCCCTTTAACTACTTTATCTACTTCTTCTGTCCAGTATCAGGGTAGTTGAAATTCCCCATGATTATTATCCTATATTTACTCAGTTCCCTAATTTGTTTGCATATTGCTTCCAACTCCCTCTTTTTTACTTAACTAGGGGTTCCTGCGTTCCTTGGTTGACACCCAGGCTCCTTTGGACACCCGCATTTCCCAAACTCTCACCATTTAAGAAATATTCTGCCTTTCTTTTTTTTTCTACCAAAATGAATAACTTCACACTTATTTACGCTTTATGGGGAATTTGGATCAATATTTTCTTCCTTTCTTTTTTAAGTATCCTCTCAAATAAGGTCAGGTAAAAAACTGTTTTAATATGCTGCTTTACAAATGTAGATCCCACTTATGTTCTAACAACACCTTTTTTCCCATTGCTTTTCACAAATTAAGCTGAAAAAACAATACTTTAACATGACAGCAAGGGTAAAAATATAGATCCTGTGCTTGGATGTTGTGGGAAGAAGTGACTTCTATCCAGTAGGTATAAAATGGTATCATGAATAGTTAATTAAGTCATGAATGAGCTACGTTATTTGTGGCCAATGAAAGTTGCAACTCGTCTGTTAAAATGTAGTGTTTCATTTCTACTGTAATAAGATCCCAGTGTTACCCACTTGACCTCAAAGACAGACTTTGGTGTACACCCGTCCCTTTTTGTCTGTTACAGCCCCTTTTCTCCAACACTGCAAAGTCCAGATGTAAGTGTAGAATTATGTAAAAAAGCAGTCATTTACTGTGATTTTACACCAAGCGAAAGATTTCCACCTTTATTTCTGATTTGTTAGTTATTTTTTGTATTTTTTTACTGAAACTTTGTCATTACAACAACAATCATTGTACACAACAAATAATGAGAAGTGCAAAAAAAGAGTTTCCATTCAATCAACAGGATGTCTATGTAAAAATCATTCAGCACTCCAGTTAATCACTTCCCTAGAGATGTAATAGAATCTGTCAAGAATTCATATCTATCCTTCCTCTGAGACACCCAGTTGCAATTGGAAATTTCTGTGAAATTTAAACTTTCAATTTCAACGGATTGACATCAAAACCTCACAATCGTTGTCATACTTTAGCATGTAACTGAAGCAGCAGCAGTGAGTTCTATGCGACATTGACACACCTTTATGCCAAAAAGAATTAATCTCTTAAACATGTAATCTGTGAATCACAGCTATGTGGTTTGACTCTAGTGTGCAACTCCCTGTGGTTTAGGTTGTGCTGAATTTCATCAGGTAACATCAGCCCTTCTCCTCCTTCCGTCTCCTTCGATCATCCAGATAACCCAGAGATGTGCTGAGCTGGAAAATGGGGATCATTTCTTTCTCGTTTTCTGTTACTCCTGTCAACTGATCTCTCACTCTGGTAATTTGACCACCTATGGTGGAATTTGCCGCTTCAGTGTATAAATCGTGTAAGCATTAGGCTGAGGTTATGCTTAGTGTGAATTTTCTGTGCTAAGGGAAACCACAGTGCCTACATCAAGGTCAGTAGCCTAGTCAATTTTATACCAAAGAAGTAACCTAGAGGTTGTGAGTTCAAGTCACATCTATAATAAATAGTAAAATTAAACCCAATAAAGCACCAGATGAAACAACAATGAAAGCTCTCATAAAATCCCGATTACTTCAGCTTTATGGAAAGAACCAGTCAACCCTATCTAGTCAGGTTTACTTGTGATTCCACTCTCAAGCTATGTGATTGACTCTTAATCTAAAAGGATGGCAGTAGTTACTGAGTTGCCCACACCCCAAGAACAAATAATAAAAGGCCTGGTAATTATTAGTAATATCATCCCAACACAGTAACAGAATCCAGGTAGCATGAAGTGCAACGTTGACTGACTGGTTTCAATTTTTATTATCTTGAACCAAAATAAATGGTATCCAGATAAATGCGGTTTAGAACTGTGTTGAAAGGGTAAATTCAGAGTTCTCATACTTCTAACATTGAGCTGTGCTCGAAGGGATCGCAGTATGGGTAACTAATGCAATGTTGTTGTGCATGTTCTTTGAGCATGGACCAACACTGGGAATTTAGCATCACTTAAGTTGTACGTTATTTGCTGCTCTTCAAAAAATGAGAAACCTGGTTGAAGCACCAGGACCCAATATGCCAGACACCAGCAAGATTCAAAGATGTTGGAGAGAAGATAAAACAAATCACGTAGCAGGTGATGCAAGAGTTGGGTGTGAAAAGATTGAAGATTGTGGAAGAAACTGAGAGAGATGATGAGCTTTATCATTTTGAAGTCCTAGGAAAGAAAAATTTATGTTATGGGATGGCACTGTTTCTTGGAACGGCTAATCTTTGTTGTGCAGCTGGCACTTTCAAAGCTTGTCTTGCCAATCTGAAAGAATGATACCACTGTGGCTTTTCATTCATGAAGGATTAAAGTGCATGATCTGTTTACTTGTGGCCTTCATCTGGATGCACTTAGTGTGCAGTATCACCTGGCTTTCACTTTATAGTACTGATAAAATGATAAGAAAGCCAACTATACAGCCACACCTGAAAATGCTAAATATCAAATGCTCAAAAGGAGATGTTATTTTTAATCTCAAAGGTAGTAGTGGACAACAAGACATTACTATTTTACAGGTATAGGGAACACTTGATATAGGGAAAAAAAATCACATTGCTTTTTGCTCAATTGTTTCTTGAATTACATGGTGCAGTTGATCCAAACAATGGTCTAATTGTGTTACATCATTCCTTGGATAAAATCTAACTCCAGGAGCTTTCTTTTTTGGCATGTGTGTGAGAAAAAAAGCACTCTTTCTGCCATTTAGAAAGAGCTTCCTTTATCCTGCAAAAGTAAGAGCAGCTGGATTCATTGTACTTCATATTAACCATAGAGTAAAGCCCAAACATTCCTACAGTTCAAATGAAATTAGTACAGTAATTACTGGAAAATGATGCTTTGGAACATGTTTATTGTGAGATCTAGGTAAAGGGACAAAGTCTAAAATATAAGACACCACCAATTTTGAAAAGAAGAAAAGATTAGACAAATCAAAAATTACTGCTATGATCCCCATAGAGACCAACAACTTGGAAAAAAATAAAATTCGCACTTCCAGTTAATAGCTGAAAGAATGACATGTTTTAAGACATTTGCTGTAACAAATGACTAAAAGCATTTTTGACTAACCACTAGTTTTTTTTGTGGGCAACTTATACATTAAACTACTGAAAGGAATGTTCCCTTTTTTTACTTAATACACATCATACTCTCTATGGAATTACAGTCCTTATAGCAAATTGTCCACAGCTGCTCCCAGTTTCTAATGGGTTTGCATTTCCCTATTTCACCACCATACCATATGACAATAAGTATGCTGCATAAGATTGATATGGTCTCAGTCACAGCACCGGGGAATTGCATATTTTAATTCATAAAATTGGTTATTATAAAATGATTGAACATTTGTTAGAGAACATGCAGGTATACACATTCTCTTTCTCAGCATTCTATGAAGAATAAACAATTTTCTAACATAAACGATGGCTGGATGTCTCTGATTTTTGAATCATTGAAAGGAAAATAAAAACCATCTTCCTTTCTCTTCAGTATCCTGAAATTTTTCCTCAACAAGAAAAAGTTCAAAGAGACTTTACGACCTTATGATGTGAAGGATGTTATTGAACAGTACTCAGCAGGACATTTGGATATGCTTTCAAGGATAAAGTATCTCCAGTCAAGGTAAATGGTGAAAAACAAAGCATACGAAAATGAGAATTAGCACCTCCTTAAATGTTTAAATGTTATCATTTGTTTATGAAAAGATTCACAGCCTGTGGGTGGCATTGGAGAGGCCACATTTATTGCCCATCCTTCGTAATCCTAAGAAGATGATGGCTGTCACTGAATTGCTGCTGCCTTTGTACTGATGGTGTTCACATAGGTCTTAGGTGGAGATTTTCAAAATGTTGACCCAAAACGTGAAAGAACAAGGATATATGTCCTGATCAAGATTTCATGTGACTTGGAGGGGAGATTATAGATGATAGTGTTCCCCTGATGTTGCTGCTCTTGACTTTCCCAGTGGTAACAATCACAAAACTGGGAGCTGCTGCTAGAATAGCCTTAGTGAGTTGCTCCAGTGCACATGGTAGATTGTAAATACTGTAGCCACAGTGAATATGGAGACTGGCGAAGGAGTGCTGAGCAACAAACTGCTTTATTGAGAATGGTGTAAGAAAGCTGGGGTATCAATATCCTGACAATTATATGCCAAGGAACCAGGTGAATCTTTACTAAGGAACTGTCTGGAGTTTTACTTCCCATCTTAGGTATAGGGATGAGTGATGTCAGGCATAGCTCACCATATCACCAGTTTGGATCAAAATTAATTATGTTTACTAACCCGCGATTGGGTACACTTAAGCTGTTGAGTGAGTGAATTGACTCTTTCATCAAGGGAAGAGCCAGACAAAAAGTCATGCACTAAACATTGTTTATTTGTTACAAATCATAGTTTAAAGTTAAAGTTGTGTAGACGAAAGCTGAATAGACAGGCATATATGTACAGTTATCTAGCAGTTGAACAACAAATCATAGCAAAGATTATATGGGGATGATGACACAGCAGTTGGTAAAGGCTGAGTTGTTGAAATCCCAGAGGGATACTTGAACAACTGTCATAACCTATAGAGAAGCACCTTACGTATGTCGGGCTGGCTGGGAGGGAGTGGGCGGGGGCGGGGGCGGGCGCAGAGCCGATCGCCATCCACGATCCGCTGCGTGCCGCCATTTTACATGTGTGGGCCAATTAAGGCTCAGCGCTACCTGTGCAGGCAGGCGGAAGAGGGAGAGTCGGGGCCTGCACTCTTTTGCATGTGCATGAAAGAGTGCAGCAATCTCCTGAGGCACGGAACTGCCTCATGGAGATTAAGTTCATAATAAAACTTTTGAATAAATGAACAGAGAAATTATTTAAACATGTCCCCTTATGTGACAGTGTCACATGAGACGGGACATGTTTGTACATTTAGCAAAACTTATTTAATTAAACCTTCAGAAGCCTCACCCCACCCGTGGATGAGGTTCCATGAAATATGTGAAGGCCACTTGGGGCTCTTCGCCTGCCCGCCAACCTTAAGGTTGGGTTGGCAGCATTGCTAACAACTTTAATCATTTTTTTAATGGCCTTAATAGGCCGTTGACAGTTCGACGGGCACGCGACTGCCTACGATGACGTAGGGACGAACGTCCGATGTCATCGCATGTCATTTTGCACGTTGGCATGTTGGGCTCACCCCCACACGCTGACAGCAATATTTTGGCCATATTTTCAATTGGTATGTTTGAAATGCAGCTCTGAATTTAGGAATAAGACCACCGAGCCTCAAGAGGTTTTTATATATAAGACTTAATCAAACATTTATTAATTTAACAACAAATTAAACACACATACAAGTCTACAAATTACTGCCATAATAACTTTAAAACAAATCCCCAAATTAATCGCTCCCAGGTAAATCTTCATCAAGGCAACAATAACGCATAGACTTTAAACTGACACCAGGCAAAGGTGCCTTCAAAGGTACAATGCATTGGGACAAAAAGTAACACACTGAGTTAGCTTGTAAGGTTAATAGCAACTGCAGGAAGAGAAAAGTATCAGTTACCTTTATATGTTCAAAGGCAAAGCCTTACAAATTCAAAATGAAGTTCCTTGCAATTTTATTCAACAAATGCCAATTTGCACTTTACCTTCTATCCTCCTTACTGTTTACCCAATTAGCATCTCAAACTACTATACATCAAAGCACCCAGAAGACACACACAGTCAAACACAGACCCTACTACAACTCCACATTAAAATAATTTCCAATAACATTATAGACGTTAACATCTCTTGATGACAATGGGCAATTCAGTGTATCACTATGGGCAGGATTTTCCCAGCGTTGGGTGGGGCCCGCTCGCCGACGCATAAAATGATGCACGGTGATGTCGGGCGGAACTCCCGACATCACCACGCCCCATTTAAATTTTCAGGTAGGCAGGGGCTCAGCAAAATGAGCTGTGCGCCCGCCGACCTGTCAATGGCCAATTGAGGCCGTTGACAGAGTCATTAAACTAATTAACGGACCTGCCCGTTCAACCTTAAGGTTGGTGGGCCGGCCAGGAGCCCTGGCGGGAATTAGAAAAAGCATGAAACCTCATCCACTGGCAGGATGAGGTTTCATGTAGGTTTTTAAAAATTTAATTAAAATATTTTTTAAAATTATGGACATGTCCCAACTCATGTGACAGTGTCACATGAGGGGACATGTCAGGTATTTTTTTTTATTTTTAATATTTTTGACAGTAGAGGTGATCTCCCTGAGGCAGCACTTAGCCTCAGGGGGATGAGTGCGCTCTTTCGTGCGCATGCGCGAAAGAGCACACTCTTAGGTTTAGGGAATCCCCCACCCCCCCCTCCACCCGCACAGGGATGGATAGCGCTTCCGTGCAGACGTCACACTTGGTGGGCCTTAATCGACCTGCCCATGCAAAATGGCGGTGCCCCCATAATTGGGGATGCCGATCAGAGGTGTGCCTCCACGCGCCCGCACTTCAACTTCGCCCCCAACAGGGGGAAAACCCTGCCCTATGAGTCAGCACTAGCGGATGTTGAGGACAAACAATAGCAATGACCAGAGTCTGAGATTATCAATTGATGTAATTATTTGAAATAGAATTCCTTAATTAGCTGACAAGTTAACAGCCTTGCATAGCTAGTTCATCAAGAAGCTAAAGGGCAGGATTCTTCACTTGAACATATAAAGTTAACTGATACTTTTCTCTTCCTGCAGTTGCTACAACCTTACAAGCTAACTCAGTGTGTTACTTTTTGTCCCAATGCATTGTACTTTTGAAGGCACCTTTTTGTATCTGTTAGGTAAAGGCACTTACAAAACAAAGAGAACTGAAGTGAACTAACAGAGGGACATTTATTGCTACAAAGTGTATCAGGTTACTTGTACTAGAAACTATCACTATTTCCTTCTCTGCCATTGGCTGTGATCCTTTTTCTATTCGTATTGGTTAAGGAGATAGATTGTTGGTCCATTCATTCACTAGGAACCCAGGTGCACCATAGGCCTCGCTGTGCTGCACCAGTTTACACATCCAGCAATTTACAATACAAACATTTTTCAGGTGAAGGGTGAGGCAAAAAACTAACTAATAAATGCCACAAGCTGTTCTTCTCCAGCATATTCTAGGCGATTAGCATTGATTCGGCTAGGGTGTCACATTGTATCTTAATATTAATCTCAAACTGAACTCTGGTAATAGTGTCAAAGATGCATCGTTAAATGGCAATGTAGGATTATAATTTTAAATTTTGATTTTTTTGTGTGAGTAGGAGAGTTACAAATGGGTTTCCTTATTTTCTATTTGCTTTGATGCGTCACTAATGGTACCAACATTCTTTTGGGAATGAACTTTGGCATTGCTTTTATGAATGAATTGCTAGAATATGCTGATTGAGTTATTTATCTTGCTGCACTTGGTGTTAATAGTAGTTTCAATGTGTAGAATCATTGTAATTATAATGTGAGTTTGGATGATTTGTCATTCTTCATTTTTTCTCAGGATTGATATGATTCTTGCTCCTGCACCTCCATCAACTCCCAAGCAGAAAAAATCAAACTCAAAAGGAGGTTTTGTATACCCTTTACAACAGTCACCTAAGTAAGGCACTTACTTAATTAAATTAAGTATATATTAATATTTAGGTCTTTGCTAATATTGTAGTACTGGGCAAACAGTGAGTTATGTAACATAATATTTTTATATTATTCTTTATTAATCCTCTAGATTTCACTGCCTACATAGGGTACAAACCATAGAGGGAAAAAATCATTATTTTGGCTATTCTGTTGGATCACAGTGCTCACTTGTACAATTGTACCTTTTAATGTCAGTTTATTATGAAAACAAAGGAATAGAAATTCATTAGCACCTCAAATATGTCATGTGGGAGGAAGGTGAATGGGTTGGGTTTGATTGTGGGTCAGGCATCATCCCTTGGGAGTGCTGTGGTGCCGGGGAAAAAACTCCTGCTCCTGACCTTTTACTAAAGTAAACCATGCCTTTTTGGCGGCAGATGCTTGCTGGACTGCATCTTCACCTGGAAAAGCTGAGTGGGGGATGCATGATAGCCCTCCTTATAAGTGGGCTGCATTGAATTTTTTTTATATACCAATGCTTTATCTTGGGAGGTTGGTTCCAACTGACACCCTAGAAATGCCTATTTTATGCCAGACCCAGCATGTTTGGGTCCTGGTCTAATTTCTGGTCCTTCCAGCACATTCCCGCTAAAGTTACAGTGGGAATATGTCAGAAAAGTTGTGGATTCTTACACCAAGAATAGATTTCCAAATTGGGTAAGTTATGTGGAACATCAGTAATAATGAAAACTGCCTATTCCCAATTAATCTTTCAGTAACTACTTCAAGATCCCCATTGTTATAATTAATCTTGTAGAAACAATCTTTCAATTTTTACCATTAGAAGTGGTATAAATGGTAAATAGAGCAAAACTCGGGTAATTCTGATAAATGTAATATCTATTTGGAAAAAGTGCCCCATTATTCTCTTCCGATGCCTTCCTGGAATTGCACACATGTAGATTCACATGATCCACCCCTAACTCGTAGTGGTGTAAACTTTATAACTATTTTTTTAAATATAGCAAGACATTATATGCAATAACTCTACAAATAAGTCACAGGATGGAAAAATTGAGCAGCAGAAAATGGGGTTAAATATTTTGATTCACAAGGTCATGTGTGTCATTATTATACTATGTTTGCTTTATCTATCTTAGATCATTTGAAACCTCTCTTAACATTGCTTTTCTTTATGTGTAACAATCAGAATTGATCCCGATGTAGCCAAAAGTTCTGATCCAGATGCTGAAGACCAAAGTATGATGGGAAGATTTGTCAAGGTTGAAAGACAGGTAATGATTCATATGGCAGTTCACTATCCAATGACCACGCGTCTATGAATAGTTTTGAAAAAGGATGAAGGACATTGAAGCACTGTCTTTCAGATTGAAATACTATCAGTCGAGATGTCATTGCTGTCTGCTCATGTGGGCCTTGAGAACGTCACCAATCTTATGTAAATGAGAGCAGCTAAGTAGCATCATAGAATTTTACTGCATGGACAGAGGCTACTGCACATATTGTCCAAACAGCTATCTGCTCCATTCTATTCCCCTGCCCTTTTCCATATCTTTTCTAATATCTGTTTTGTTTATCCACTTCCCATTAGATTATAATAGTTCTGCTTCCAACATTGTTTCTGGTAGGGCATTCTGTATCCTAACAACTTTTTGCTTAAAAGAAATTCTAACTTCTCCTTTCAAAATTTTGGTCATGGACTTGAATTTATGCCTTCTAGTTATTGTCACCAACCAGTGGAAATATTTTTCTTATTTACCTTATTAAAACCTTTTATAATTTGGCTGTAATGAAAAGATCCCTAATTTCTCTGGTCTTTCCTCATAACTAAAGTTTCACTTATCCTTTACTTCACCTTAGTAAATTTATCTGTACTTATTTTATCCACTTGATATTCTTCCTAGATTACCACTCAATACTGACTGCATATTTGCATTGGTGCTCTAGTAGTCCATGTCCTATTTAAAAAATCATATGCCCTACAGTCCTCCCATTTTCATGCACTGGAACCCTCAAGAATCTGATTCATATTAATGATGCCCGACGCCCAATTTACAAGACAACCTTGTGTAGGGAATTCAACTCAACTCCAACTGGATGCATTAATACTTCATATAAGCCATGTAAAGCTTAACATATTACAATACATGAGTGATGGGATACAGAGCCAAGCAGAAAGTACATCACCCACTCTATCCTGGATAAAGATGCGCCTCTTGATATTGTGCAATAGATCTGTTCCCTCCCTCCTCTGTGTTTTACATCTCACCTTTAAAATTTTCTACACTAAACAGCCTGATTTTTCATTCTTTATACACCTGAAAATGAAGCTATACACAGCCTAATCCAATCAGCACGAAGCACACTTACTTCCCCTGTCCTCTTTAATGTCCCTGTTCTTGATCAAATCACCACTGCACCAGATTCCTGATCATGTCCAAACATGTCCTAAAAGAGCTGATGTTTTTTTCAGCTTCAGTAACGGGATACAGTTTGTGGACTCACTTATAAACTTGTATATAATAGCTGCTCACTAGTTGAATATAAATGGTGTCACCAAGGTTACAGCCCTGTCTTCGAGGAGGAAGAGACCTCAAATACTTAAGATTAACTCCTATAGCCTTAATATCCATGTGGTTTTCATCTGCTAAGTTTTCCACCATACCTATTCATATTCCATCCAAAATTGCTCTCTCCCCACGTTTCTTTGCTCCACTCATGGTGGTGATGTACCAAAGCTGATACCAGTAGTTGTGGTAACCAAAGCTGGGTTCTGAATCATTATTCTCAATACATTGAGTTTTGAGAGTTTCCACTTAAAAAACAATTCGACTTGTGCACAATAATTTGTTTAAAAAAGGTGACCTACATTTCAGTACACAGGGGCATGAGTAAAGTAACATTATTAAAATGAAGTAACACTGGCAAAAGTTCATAGTATGCATTAATATATTGCATTTGTTCAGAATTATAAACTGCTAGCCCAATCTTAGACCCTGTTGTTGTTCTGCACAAGTGATGTTTTCTTCCTCAGAAACTTAATGACCTTCCTCATTTTGTCACAGCTCATAATGCGATTGTATGGGTTTGCTTCAGTGATCACTTGGTCAGCAGCACATAAGTATTTCCTCAGTTCTGATGAAGAGTCATACGGACTCGAAACATTAACTGCATTTCTCTCTGCAGATGCTGTCAGACCTGCTGAGTTTTTCCAGCTATTTTTATTTTTGTAGCACAAAAGTATTGTTTCATTGACTACTGGCAACTATCGTTTCATTGATTATAAACATAAGAACATTAAAAATTGGAGCAGGAGTAGACCAAGTGGCCTGTCAGGATTGCTCTGCAGTTCAATACGATCACTGCTAATCATCAGCTTCAACTCCACTTTCCAGCCTGTTCCCCATATCCCTTGATAAAGCAAGAAGTGAGCCCGTCACAACATGCTAACTTCTTTATTTGGAATAGGACATGTCACTGGTTCACCTTTCCATTGGCTGTCAACTTTGATCCATGGAAGCCAATATATTTCATTCATGTTTTGCAGTATCTCAGAGTCATAGCAAGTACAGGTGACACAAACACCTTTACCTTCTTGTACCAAGGCACCAGTCACATGTTTGTCATATTCGTTCTTCCTTGCTATTCTGGCCAGTTGCCATACACAATACCTGTATAATTGCTCAAATTACAAAGGACGTTTGAGTCCATGAAATTTACCATGTTTGTTGGATCGGATGTGCCACAGATGATGGATGCTAGGGCCACACCTGCACAAAGTAGGTACTGTTCCATCATGGTTTCTTTACTTTGTAATCACAAGCAATCTATGTGCTCTGTCACAATTTTAAGCTGATTAATACAGTACCATTTAACCTCTTTTTGTTTAGCCTGGATTTTCATTCCTCTGACTGTGTTAGAATGGAGGCAGTGGGGATTTAGAAATGGAAAATTGGACCCGATTCCGGGATTTCCACTCTCATTCTCTGTGTCTCCAATTTTCGGTGGCTCAAGAAAAGGGCACAGGGGAGTGAGCTTGCACCTTGAACTCCTGATCTGGCCAGTCCTGTTGTGGAGGTAGGCATCCCCTAGCCCCCTGCAATCTTTATGGAGTCAGGCCAGCTTTTCCATGACTAATGGTTCATGACCCCTCAGAACAGTCATGAACCATAATCTGGATTCGGGAACATTTTGAAAGGTAAGGTCAGAATGCCTTCCTCATGACCCCCATGCTCTCTCCATGCCAATTCATGCAGCCCCTACTTGAAATGGCCATTCATACCTCCATGCCACCTCATGCCCCCCCACCCACCTGCAATGATCTCACATACCCTCCATGCCAACTTACCATGTATGCTTGGGTCCAGACTCCCATAAAAGGTTTTACTTTGTTGTCACAGCTAGGGAGAAGGGTAAAATTTGCCTGATGTTACAATAAGCTATTTTATACTTTGATCTCTTTTGTCAATGGCTCAAGGTTTATTTTCAGAAGATAAAGAGGTGTCAAGTGTTGTTATTGATACTTTAAAGCTCTAGTTGATTGACACTTTTATAGGGTTGTAGCAAAAGCAGTTTTTTAAAGTAAATTATGAATGGGTGTTTTTAAGCAGCTCAACACATGCCATTGTTATTATAGGGTTCATTGGTTCTGTACTGAGGGTATATTGAGTGAATGGACATGGAAGTGCCATCAGTTGACATGGACATGGCATGGGGAGTGGGTGGAGGTGTGAGGGGGTCAGGCAGTCAGGGCTAGAGGGCCTAAAATATAAAATATACTGGGATGATGTCCCAGAGAACTGAGGTGGGCCTTTTAAACAGCCCACTCCTCGTCCGATCTGCTTCCGGTGTAACAGGTTCCATTCCACCCTGCACCTGCCCCCCACCCCCAGAATATAAGTTTGGTCTGACAGGGCACTTTCTCCCAAGGTGGGTCTGTCAAGTCAGGAAATTTCCCAACTCCAGCTACCTGTCTCAAAGATGAAAATCTGGCCTTTGTATCTGCTTTAATGATCTCCTGTGATCGGGAAGGGTGAGCGCCGTGTTGGCATGGCTCACTTTGCAGAACAGGTAAGAGCTGCCCATCCCCCAGTGGACCTCAGAGGTGTTACAGTGTGAGTGGCAAATGTCAGTGAGGCAGGATCTGGCCAAGGGGGTGAGCCCTGGCTGCTTGGACTGAGTGCCTTGCGGCTCCAGGGTCACGAATGTGCTGAGCCCTGTGAGGTGTTCCTCAGGTGGGATTGGCCAGGATGCAGTGGCGCTGCAGGTAGAGGGTACACTAATCAATACTCCTATATCCTTCCAGGAGAAAACATTCCATAACAATGCAGAGAGCTCGCGGACTGGGAACCTCTCCCAACCTGACTCGCTGTCTTGTTCACAGAAGCAAGTAGCGGCAAGTGATATACAAAACTCCTCACTATTTGCTTTGTGAAGCCCATCGACCCCTCTTATCCCACCCGTGGATGAGGTTTTGCAAATTGTAGCCTGCCTGCCTGCCCATTTTAGCCGTGCGATGGCCTGAAAATCACATGGGCTATGTAAACTTGGAGTCAGTTGGTCTCTCAAGGGCCTTAACTGGCCAGTTAATCAATGGTGGACGCACCGCCGTCTTCATCGCATGCCCGCCTAGCGAAATATCGTGAGAGTGCGCATTGACGTAAGGACGCTCGTCCGATGTCAACACGCTTTATTTCACGCACAGGCGTGTCAGGTGTGTGCCCATACGCCAAGGGTAAAATTCTGCCCCTAGACTGCATTTGGTCTCCCCAATATAGAGGAGACCGCATTGGGAACAGCGAATGCAGTAGACTAAATTGAAGGAGGTGCAAGTAAAACACTGCTTCACCTGAAAGGAGTGTTTGGGCCCTTGGGCGATGAGGAGGGAGGAGGTAAAGGGGCGGGTGTTGCACCTTCTGTGATTGCATGGGAAGGTGCCATGGGAGGGGATGAGGAGTTAGGGGTGATGGAGGAGTGAACCAGGGTGTCCCAGAGAGAACAGCCCCTATGGAATGCTGACAGGGGGTGGGTGAAGGGAAGATGTGTTTGGTGGTGTCTTCATATTGGAGTTGGCGGAAATGGCGGAGGATGATCTTTTGAATGTGGAGGCTGGTGGGGTGAAAAGTGAGGACAAGGTGGACCCTATCATAGTTCTGAGAGGGATGGTGTGAGGGTAGAGGCATGGGAGATGGGCTGTATACAGTTGGGGGCCCTGCCAATCATAGTGGGTGGGAAACCTTGGTTAAGAAAGAAGGAAGACATGTCAGAAGTGCCATTTTGGAAAGTGGCATCGTCGGAACAGATGCAATGGAGGTGAAGGAACTGGAAACAGGGTGTGAGGAGCTGTAGTCAAGGCAGCTGTGGGAGTCGGTGGGCTTGTAATAGATATGGGTGGACATTCTATCACCAGAAATGGAGACAGAGAAGTCAAGGAAGGGAAGGGAAATGTTGGAGATGGACCATGTGAAGGTGATAGAGGGGTGGAAATTGGAAGCAAAATTGATAAATTTTTCCAGGTCCGGATGAAAGCGTGAAGCAGCACCGATACAGACATCGATGTACCGGAGAAAGAGTTGTGGGAGGGGGCCGGAGTAGGACTGGAACAAGGAATGTTCCACATACCCCATAAAGAGACAGACATAACTGGGGACCATGCAGGTACCCATAGCCAGAACTTTTATTTGGAGGAAGTGTGACAGGTTTAAGGAGAAATTGTTCAGTGAGAGAACAAGTTCAGCCAGACGGAGGAGAGTAGTGGTGGATGGGGATTGTTTGGGCCCCTTTTCAAGGAAGAAGCGGAGAGCCCTCAGACCATCCTGGTGGGGGATGGAGGTGTAGAGGGATTGGACGTCCATGGTGAAGAGGAGATGGCTAGGGCCAGGGAACTGGAAATTGTTGATATGACGTAGGGGATCAGAGGAATGGTGGATGTAGGTGGGAAGAGACTGGGCAAGAAGAGAGAGAATGGAGTCAAGATAGGAAGACATGAGTTCCGTGTGGCAGAAACAGGCTGACACAATCAGTCTACCGGGATAGTCCTGTTTGTGGATTTTGGGTAGGAGGTAGAAGCGGGCTCTCCAGTGTTGGGAGACTATGAGGTTGGAAGCTGTGGAGGGAAGATCTCCAGAGGAGATGAGGTCAGTGACAGTCCTGGAAACAATGGCTTGATGTTTGGCGGTGGGGTCATGGTCCAGGAAGAGGTAGGAAGAAGTGCCTGAGAGTTGGCGCTCAGCCTTTGTGGGGTAGACGTCAGTATGCCAGACAACAACAGCACCACCCTTGTTGGCAGGTTGATAACAAAGTCAGGGTGGACCTGAGAGAACGGATTGCAGCAAGTTCAGAAGGACACAGGCTAGAGTGGGTGAGAGGAGCAAAGAAATTGAGATGGCCGATGTCACACTGACAGTTCTCAATGAAAAGATCAAGAGCAGGTAAGAGGCCAGATGGAGGGGTCCAGGTGGAGGGAGAATATTGGAGGCGGGTGAAAGGATCCATTGAACGGGGGGAGGACTCCTGCCCAAAGAAGTGAGCATGGAGACAAAGGCAACAGAAGATAAGTTCAGCATCGCGCCGAGCCCGGAATTCATTGAGGTGTATGAAATGGAGTGCTTTGCTAAGTACTGAACGTTTAGCATCAGAGAAGGGAAGGTCAGAGGATATGGTGAATACACCGCTAGGGCTGAGATTAGAAGGGATGGGGTCAGAGGGACGGGAAGGAGTGGAGGGTCTTGGATGGGCATTGGTATCAATGAATTGTTGGAGCTTGCGTTCCTTAACACTTGAAAGGAAGAGAAAAGGTTTTTGACCTTTTTGTATTTTTTAAGCTGATTTTTGGGCTTGCCAATGTTTTTAGCAATGAATTGATTCCTCTTATTCACATTTTCCACCATCCGATTGAGGCACTTGGTACGTTTTGCACCCATTGTCAAAGGTATTACTGTAAATACCAATAAATATCTGGGTGTGTGTACCAGCCAACCCATCATTACCTGAAATTCCTGTGGAGGCATGTGGGCTTAGCCAAATAGCCATTAGACACATGGGCAGCATGAGTGCCCTTTGAGCCAGATGATCAGCAGAAAACATTTTTTAGCATCACTTTTTAGGTCTGATTCCCCCTTTCTAAAACACACATGGTAGTATAAAATAAGCAATTTGTGCTGAATGCCCATTAGCTTTTGAAGGTCAGTAAAACTTTGTCCAGCAGCGTGTGAGCCCTGACCACTACCCACCAGCTCTGCCTGCAGGTCAGTTCACTTAATAAAATTTAAGCTACAGTGATGGCGATGTTAGTCTTACATGGAAGGCTTCCATCTATTTTGTAACCTTTTGTCCACTGTCATGAGACAAGATAAATAACCAGATTGTGCCCTGTGTACATAAATCTGTAAATGGGTCACTGGGCCCTCAGAAACGTGCTGTTAGGGAGGAAAACAGGATTATGCTGATGAAGCACCAGACGCCGCCTGCATAACTGCTTGCTTTAATAGTTGGAGGCCAGTGCTATGTACTTCTGTCCATTGACACTGCACCTTACCATCTTTGCCTTTCAATAGTTCATATCAAGGTTTAGCAAATTTGCCAAATTGTGGGATAAAGGTTGTTTGATACACATCCAAGTCCAGAAATAAAGAAAGGGAATTTTTTTATACTGGCCGAGGTGACCTTTGGACAATTTCCACTTTATGTTTATCAGGACGCAGTCACTTTTCTGAAATTGAAACCCCAAGGTTGGTAACTTCCATCTGTAACAACTTAGCCTTTAGAAGGTTAAGTTTAAGTCCTGCCTTTTCCAGCAAAGCAAATAATTCTTCAAGCAATCTTATATGGTCCATTCTAGTTCTAGTTGCTAACAATAAACGCTAAGGCACGAAGACAGATTTAATAGCAGGAGCCATTTGTTTATGGAAAATGGTGGGAGCATTATGAAAGCCTTACAGCAACCAATTCCAGATGTAACTCTGGTTTTCAAAGGTGAATACAAACTTATGTCGGCCTTTCTTCCTCACAGGGAGGGTTCAAAGCTCAGTTGCGATATCCAGCGTGGAAAAGTATGTTGCCCCAATGGTATGTGGGAGAACAACAGGAGCACATGCTTGGGTAACAGTTCAATTTACAATAATTAATAGTTAGACTCCAACTAATGTCTGGTTTCTTAATGAGTCAAATTGGAGAATTTGTAATGAATATGTCAACTTTAATATGACATTACCATACCAATGACTGAATAGTAGCTTCTACAGGCTGGTGACTATCCTTGGAAATTGGATACTGGTTTGTGAATTAATATGGGTGACTATAATAGACCCCTCTCCTTCCATTTTCCCACAGCAATGTGTAGTTTTGGCTAAGATCTGTAGCCATTCTGCCATAGCCTGCATGTCTGGGTCTTCATGACTGGAGGAACATATATGTCTTTCTTATAACAATGACAGTGTGCACATCTAAAATTTCTGCAACTGAGTCAGTACTGCTGTTGTAACACCACAAACATCTATTTGCGTAATCTATCAAAACATCATGGCCAGGATTTTACGGCCCCTCCCACCTGGCAGGATATTATGGTCCCGCCGAACTGAATGGAGATTTAAATGGCGCGCCGCATCTGCCGGGGGGAGACACGCCGCGACGGGGCCATAAAATCCTGGCTCATATTAATTTAACACAAGGGTCCCCCAATATCCCACCCATCCGGGGTTTTCCTGGCAAATGGAGAAGTTGTCACACATTCAGTGCCCTGCAGCATGATCTGGGCTGAGCTTAATTGAACTGTTAGTTGGAAGAACTCTTAAAGCCAAATTGAAATATGTACTTCCCTCCAGCCACAGCATAGCGATCAGAATATGGGGTAGGAAAATGGTCTATGCTGACTCTGTGTTTACAAATATACTCTGTTGTTGGGCCCATCAATAACAACAGGGAATACAGGTCTAGCAAGGCTATTGTGAGCAACTCCACTACCAAAGCTGTCAGGGTGCTGAACACCTTCAGGGTCGTTGAAATTATAGCTGAATGCCTTCAGCTGGAGCAGATGTTTGCCCCCACGCATCTTGTGTTTGTTTGGTTGGCCATATCCATGAATGCTAACAGCTGGTCCACTCTAGCCTCAAAACCTGCAGGTGAAGATGGATGGATGGACCCTCTGCTGTCTACAATCTTGGGCAAAGTGGCCTCGTTTTGCACAATTCTAACATTGACCAGTGGGTCTAAAGACCCTCAGGGCTGTCTGTAGGTTGGGGGTTTGTTTAGGATGTCCCTCCACAACCTCCACTACATGGGTTTGAGGGGCATTGAATGGTAGATTGACCAACTATTCATTCACATGTTCCCATGCCAGAAATGCAAGTAAGTTTTTGAACCAAAGGTGTTAGCTTAGTGACACTAATATCCAAAGCCTATTTGCCGGGTGGTGCAACTCTTTGAGGAACATTTGCTTAAACAATGCAATCATCATGCATCAAGATCATCAATTTGCTAACCATTCGCATTAAGAATTGTAGGTTGGGTTCTCCCATATAAGTTGCAATGATGGTTTGCAAAAGCTGAGGGGTGCTCAGTGGATTCTTGACTTGTGGCAGTACAGAGGACCATGGGATTATTTATTCTGCGCAAAATAATCATTTTGGTCAACAGCAAGTCCAAATTTGCAGCTTGAACTGCAGCACCAGAAGGGATATATGATTTTAGGACACTTTGCATGGTTGTCGACAAAACATTGTTTAAGTCTGTGTCTCCTAGTTCAGCGTTTCCTCTCTTAAAATCTGCCACACAGGGGTAACTTTTGCAAGGCAATCCACTCCATACATTGGTCCTAAATCCCTTGCTCATGCTTGGGCAGATTCTGATTTCAGAGGAAAGGAGCCTCATGCTACAGTAGTAGGTGCAGTGTTCACCCTTTACAATATACATTGGAATCTCATTCACTGGGTAGACGGAAACAAGTACTGCCTGTCGTTGCAGCCAGTATTGTGGTAACATGCAGCCCTTCTTCCTAAACACTTGCAGTGTACACCATCAGCTGGTTTCCCCATCATGGTTGGTCTGCTGATACCAGGTTTTGTTGTTTTTGCAATTATCTATGTGACTCATATATTGTACTTTGACCTTTGGCGTGGACAACTCCCTTTAGCGACTTGGAACTAATTTGTGAAGAGCTCTATGGACATCTTCTAGTTCTTTAATTAGCTGATCATTCTCCTTCTTTATCCTCGTATTCCTATTGATGACTCTTGTGCCCTTGCAGTAAGAGCTGCCACACCACAACTCGCATTATTCGGCTGTTGTAAGATGCCGGATAGATCACCCGCCCCGTCAGTTTGCTTTGGGAGCTGAATCGTTTCGATCGATGTGAATGACCTCATACATCATTGGCCCAACTCTTCCAAGGAGCAACAATCATCATTGGATTGCCACTCCACTCTTACCTTTCTACACCACACTGGAGCTCCATATTTCCAGCCAGAACTTCTGCTTCTAGCTATTCCAGAAATGCGGAGCATACCTGAAATCCAACTACTTCTTCATAGTGCTAGATCATCAGGAGATGACAAGACACGCCCCATTTTTATGGCACCAGCTGCCACATCCTGGTAAGTAAAGAATTTAAATGTCCAAAAACTTCTTTGAAAAGCCACGGAGAGAAGGTAAGTGGATAAAGGGGTAGGATGGGTGAGGTAGGGGGAAAGGGAGTATGGTGAGTAAGGAAAGTGGATAAGGGGGTAGAGTGGATGAGGGGCTAGGGTGGGTGAGATAAGCAGGCAAGGGGGTAGGGTAGCAGGTGGGTGGAGTGATAGGTGTGGTAGAGTGGCAAGTGGGAGAGGTGGTAGGGTGGTAGGTTAGGAGGATGGGTGAGTAGGGTGGCAGGTGGGTAGGGTAGCAGATGGATGAGGGTAGGTGGGTCAGGGGTAGTCGAGTCAGGTTGGGTGAGGTTCCCAGCTGAGGGGCTAATCGGATTGGGAAGGGGTCATGTGGTGGGGGCTCGTCAGGTCGGGTCAGGGGCTAGTCAGGTCAGGTCGGGGGCTAGTCAGGTGAGGTGGGAGGGAGTCAGGGGTCGGGGGGATTTGGGAAGTCAAGGGGGAGTCGGCAGGGCTCTGTATGAGTGATTTGAGGGTGGGGGGTGGTCAGTTGTATCGTTACCCAGGAGTTAAACTAGGATTTTTCCGTCTAAGATTTCCTGAGTAACTATCCAGGTAAGTAAGTTGGAACTGTCTTAAATATCTGACTCTAATTCAGACTTGGAGACTTTTTTGGAGGGTCCCGGGAAACAGGGGAATTGCCAATTGGAAGTTCAAACTTCCCAGGCAATTCCCATGGAGTAAGTGTGTTGAGAATTCTGAGAGGTTCCATAGCGCATCATCTGGGGTATGTCCAGTCTCCGACAATCTAGAGATCAGAAAACCTGAGCCTATATATCTGCTTTCTGGACACAGGATTGTGCAGTATAAACCAATAAACATCTACGTTGATCTAAGTCAATCTTTTTCTCCTCTATTTGACGTTGATCATACATCGTAACCTGCTTATACCTATAAATATCTTGATTCTGAATCTTGTTTATCAAGTCAATAATGTTTAAATTTTTCAAACTTAATGACACTTCAATTTCAGCTATAGCCACCATGTTACTGGGAGCTGAATAGTACCAGTAGGTGTATAAGGGCTTTCTTCTCCTCCTGTCCTATTGTTCCAATCGAAAAATTCTGAGATTTTATTTTGAATGTATGGCTGGAGTAGCCATTATACAGGGAATTTGACCCACCTCCATTGGATACGTTAATATTTTATTTAAAACTTGCAAAATTTAACACATTATGGTAGATGAACAATGGTTCACAGAATCAAGCAGAAAGTATGGCCAGGATTGTCCATTCATCAGGTGGGCTCAGCGGGAGTGGGCGGGGGTGGTCGCGGAGCCGACCGCGATCGATTCCACACCGCGATTTCACGTGGGCGGGCATGTACGCAAAAGAGCACTTCAATCTCCCTGAGGCACAGAGCTGCCTTAGGGAGATTGAAGGGCTGTTTAAAAAAATTAATGAATACAATAAAAATTTAATGAAACATGCCCCCTCATCTGACTGTGTCACACGAGATGGGACATGTTTTTATTTTTCACAAAAAGCTTTTATTCAACATGTAAAAGATTTAGGAAACCTCATCCCACTCGTGGATGAGGTTTCCGAAAAAACATAAAGGCCGCTTGGCCTTTTCGCCTGCCCGCCAACCAGGCAGTGTAAAATTCAGGTTAATTACCTGGTTAATGGCCTTAATAGGCCTATCAGTTATCGGCTGGTGCGCAGTGAACTCTGGCACACGCTCGCTGAATGAAATTTCACGCAACTTCGTGATGATATCAGGACGTGCACCCGACGTCATTGCGCATCATTTAACGTTCTGGCGCATCAGGCGCATACCAGCACACCGAATGGAAAATTCTGCCCTATGTCACCCATTCCATCCTGAATAGAAGTTTACCTCTTGATGTTAAGCAACATGTTTGTTCCCTTCCTCCTGGGTGTTTTACCTCTTAACCCAAAATTCATTTACACTAAACAGCCTGCATGGATGTTTTATACACATATGAAGACTCAGCTACACACAGCCTAACCCAATCAGCGCATTGCACACTTCCTTCCTTTGCCACTCATATGATCCAGTTGGGGACCAGTAAATCTTTGTTTAAAGTAGATAAATTTGAGATCCCAGGTTCTTATCAAAAGAATAAAGCCACAAGATTCCACAGTTTTTAAACAAACAAAATAAACTTTACGATACAAAGTCAGTAAAGAAAAACCATTTATAATATCTATTTTTAACATTCAGAATTAACATGAGGTACATGTGAATTAACAGGCAAACTGTGATCGAACACACCACACTGGACAATAAATGGCAAATGTGATCAAACCAGATCCCAAGGATTTCTCAGCAACCCACCCAGATGCCAATGTCCACTGTAAGTTATACAACCTTCTTAAAATTCTGTCTCAATCATGAGGGAGTTCAAATCTTCACTTTTGAAATCTAGCCTCTGAATTCCCTCCAAAAGTGGCTCCAACTCGGACTGCCTCAACAGTTGCTCACCTCCTGATGGTTTGATCTTGTTTCCTGAGACTGCGTTCCACTGGCTTCCTGAGGCTGCAATTCAGCACCGACTCACAGGCACAACTCCACTCCTTAGCCATGCCGAGCAGAACACTATTGCTCCAAAGGGCTAACTTTTCCCCAACAGCCTGCAACATGTAGTCACCAACCTCCCACTGTCTTTTCAGCTCTCCAAAGCTTCTTCTGAGCCCTCACAACCTAGAGTCTGTCAAAAGTGGCACTTTTGCTGCATGGGGCCTCTTCCTTTGCTCCTCTCTCCATTGGTTTCTCCCCCCAGTGATTCGTACCGGTGGTCTCCTCCCAGTGACTCCTTCTCTGATGGCCTCCCTCTCTGGATTCTCTCTCTCTAGGACCGCTCCCTGGGTTCTCTCCCTGGGTTCCCTCTCTCAGTCCTAGGACTCCCCTTGTTATGGTGCCAAAATTGGTCCCGTGATCATTGTTTTTGTGCCACGCAGGCGCATTCCCAATGTCCCAGATGGCCTAGCCCTTTAACTAAAAATCAAAGCCAAAATGGAGCATGCATGCTTGTTACCCTGCCGTGCTCCGCACATACCCAGAACTTTTGGGCCTGCCGGGAAATGGAGTGCTTGGCCTCTGCCCTGAACCAGGTAAGTTTCCATTTCTTAACACCCTTTAATGTCCCTGTTCTTGATCTCGCAACTGCTGTGCATGAACGTTTTCATCAATCAGATTCCTGATTGTGTCCTGTCTTCCTTGCTTTGTTTATTCCAGCTTCAAAAACATGATATAGATTGCTGACTCACTGCGCTCTATGCAATTCATTATGTCAGTTAAGTAAATCTACTATCGCCAAGTTTTCAAGCAAATTAACATTTCACGCACTCGGGTCTCTTGTTTCAAGCACGAATTAAGGTCACATCACCACCTTCATACCCCAGACTGAATGCCAGTAAATTTATAACATAATTATGTAAAAGAAGCTCTGAAAATATTGTAGAAAGCCCACTCCTTCATTGTCATTTACATTACATTACTTCAGTCAACTTTGAATGATTAAAGCCACCTATTATTATGACTTGGTTGCTCCTGTATTATTATCCAATTTGTCTCCAAATCTTTCCTTCTATCTCATTTCTAATGTTTAATGATCTATAATATACTCCATTCTAGCCAAGTTGCTTCATCCCCTACACCATCTCTAAATTCTACTACGACGATGGAATCTTTGATTAACTTTGCCACTCCTTGCCCCTTTATTTCTGCTCTTAATATTTTGCAATCAGGAAATTCAGTTCCTAGTTATGATCCAGACTAAGTTATGTATCTGTTAAGCCAAAACCCCATAACAGTTAATGTCCTTAGCTCCCCAGTTTAATTTGGAATACTTTGTGGATTGCACACATAAAACTCATGGCTGCCTGTCTGTTTAGCAATCTTACTTGTTTTAATCCCTACTCTGGTTTGTTCTTAATTATTTTTCTTTTGCTTTCTTTTCTGCTTCCTCATCTTATTTTCCCCTCCTTCCATTTTAGTTCAAACCCTCCTCCACAGCACCAACTGATCTCTCAGTGAGGACACTGACCTAAGCGTATCCTGTATAGGCCACTTCTAGACCTGGCTTTCATGTCCCCAGGTGTGATTATGTTATACTGTAATTATCTATGAATCAGTTCATGGGAAAAGCTATAAAATAAAGCTATTTGTGCTTTGAAACCAAAATGAATTATTTTTCTTGGCCTTTACCAGGGTTAAGCTTAGGATGTCATTTTGTGTTACTGATTTGAAATAGCCAACAAATAAAATGTATGCTTGTTTTTTGCTTTCTTTTTTAATATGATTTCATAAAAATCTATATTGGGATGGGGAATTGTAAGAAATGGTTTGCAATCAGAAGTGGAACTGAAACAAGATTGCAAATGTCGCAACTATTACCTATACCTTCTCTTGTCTCATTCTATCTGCTCCTGACTTTGGACAAAACCACTTCCGTGTGTTGGAAAGCATTGCCAGCTTATATGTGTCTCGGAGTGCCTCAGAGCTGCAAATTAATCTAGATGACAACATCACTGCTTAAATGAATTCAAACAGAAATGCTTTTTTTCTGCTGATAACCCTTAGGTTTATTAATATTAAAGGATAGAATGGCCCTGAACATTTGCTTAGTAGTAAGAATTTCTGTAATGCATTGTTCATTTTTTTTAGTATAGAATAGAGATTGACAAAATGCTGTGGCATATGTTGGACAGATACCAACAATAACAATTGCCTTTGGCAAGTTAGACACATTCATAAATCAATGTCGGTCATACTTCTGGTTTAATAATGAGGATCCCTACTGAATAGCTTGTGCATAATTTTATTTTATGTTATAATGATGAAGCAAACAGAGTCTTAGTCATCCGACTGGGCCTAGACTGAGATATGTTGAGAAATGCATAAATAAATAAAAAATAAATGCAGTTTTATTGACTGATAATACAGTAAATAAATAATCAGCAGCAACATTGATTTGCACGTTGTTAATTATGCATTAATTGTGTTTGACTGTATGCAGGTGGTGGTGATTAACTGGGGTTTCACTTGCATATATATCAAGAGATGCTTATTGAAACTGTGGTGCAGTTGAGTTAGGAGGTGTATGCTTGTAATGTTTAACTCTTATAAATAAATGTAAGGTTGAGTAAAGGTTCACTCCAGTACTACCCTTCACCAACTGGGTAGCTAGAACAGAATACTCATGGGCTTGGATAAGAAGGACAAACCTCCATCTATTAGAAAACAAAGTTAATGAAAGCAAAATCTAGGAAGAAATGTCAAAAATATTCATCTTATGCTGACATCTATCATCCAATTCACCTAAAGGTGGTTGTGATTGTTAAGTTGATCACATTTCCTCTGCTCCTTCATAGGTAGAAGGAATGGAAAAAAAGATTGACTTCCTTGTGGATATGCACATTCAGCATATGAATACTCAACAGTCTGCATCAACTGGGTACTATTCAATAAGAGGAGCAGGGACATCAGTTCAGCAAAGTCCCGTTGAGGACAAGGTGGAAGACAAATATTCTGAGATTAAAAGAGTCATCTCAAACTATCCTGATTCCTGCACCTACATGGCTCCTCAAAGTTGTTTCCAAGTCCAAGTTTCTTCTGTTGCTCCATTTGGTTTCTTCAGACAAAGTCCAGGAAGTACAAAATTTTCAACTTTAGCTGCTGATTTATCAAGATTTCCACCACCCCCTGCTCCATCATATACTGAAAGACCAACTGTTCTGCCAATAAGCTCGCTGACAGACACTCAAGGTAACATATGCCCTAGCTATCAGGGAGGAGAGCTAGCAAGTCCTTTTTCTACAGTGAGGCATGGGAGAAGCACAAGAGACAGTGATACTCCCATCTCTCTCCTTTCAGTCAACCATGAAGAACTGGAGCGATCCCCCAGTGGATTCAGCATCTCCCAATCAAAGGATGACTTGACTTTTGGTTTTTATGGGGGAGGAAGTTGGCCAAAATCAAAACTTTATTTAGCAGAGGGCGAAACAGACACTGATACTGATCCTTACACACCATGTGGTTCTGCACCTTTATCATCTACTGGGGAGGGAATTCCTGACAATATATGGCCTACATCAAATAAGCCAATTTAACAGGGTCACTGGTTGGCCCATAAATGTACAGTCACTATAAAAGGTTCATATTTCTTGCTTCCTGCGAAACACCTAGAGCTTATTGTTACAAACATTTCACTGGCAAAAATTGCATGTAATGCATGGACATTGTGCTAGAGAACTGTTAACATTTTCAATATCCCAAAAGGAATTTTTTTCATAAATTTTAAAAATTGTAAAGATTTGCATGTTGGTGCATGGTTTTGAACAATATTAACAACAAAGCCTCATTTCTTCTGTGTTATTGTACAGTATTTAAGTAATTTTAATCCCTACAATATACGTGGGTTGTAATCTATGCAGAAAGTTATTAGATACATTTCTTTTTAACAATGTTTAAACCTGCATGTAAATTCTTAAAGAGACAGCATCCTCTTCATTAGCCTAAAGTTTTGCCATGGCATTTTTTTTTGTTACACATGCAATCTCATTTAGTTATCTACATGCTTTATAACTTTACCATTTTAATGATAGATAGATAAATTGAAAAAATGCATTCCAAAAAATTGAAGTTTAAATTTCAAAAATGAAATTGAATAATCCACCCATACATATATTGAGAAAAGCAAGGAAAATCATGTTCTTTGTGAAATGCATAAATCCCCAAATACACAGTAGTAGCTACATGAAAGAGGGCTGATGGAGCAAGGGAAATAAGCCAGCAGATTGATGGGATTATGGTTCTACCTCATACCTGGTGCAAATTTCACAATTCACCACTTACCACTCTTAACTCTTTCAAATGTTTTCAGGATCTTTTGCACCTATTCAAGTGCACTTACCTTGACACCTCTTAAATGTTGTGCATTGACCTTTATGACATGAAGCATCTTGCAGGGCTGTTTGGGGAAACTGAAAAATGTGATAGTGGCAGAATGTATAACTGCAGGATTATCACATTTAAAAAAAATTTGTAAACTATTTGTATTTTGCAGAGCTATGAAGTGATATCTGTTAGAATCCATAGTTTTCACAAACATCCCAAGGTCTTCAATGCCATATTATTTAAAATCTATTTAAAATATAACAAAATAATAATTGATTGTATCAGTGCAAGCTGGCAATTTATCAGAAGAATACAGTATACCCCCATTCTAGTTGTTTCTTGTGATAAAAATATTTGAATTATTCAATCATTTGAAATAAATTATTTTAAAGGATACAAGCAACGAGGTGTTAAATGCTCAAAATAATTTTGAGATATTAGATAAACTGAGTCAATTGACTTTAAATTAAGAGGATTGAACTGTACTGGATGATTTATGAAATCTATAGTCCAGTAGAGCATTATTGGTGGTTAAACCAACAATATTGCATTGCACAAATAGGTTTCCTTCATGTTTCATGGTTCCCTTGACATCAGTAAGAGAGTTTCCACAAAGATATTTTTTTTTTTATCTTCAGATCTCTGAATCCAGAAAACTTGCACAAGTTAAGGTAGCCACTAGTATGTGAAGGGTAGTTCATGCTGATTAATGTATCGACTTGTCATTGCAAATTGTTACAGAATTTTTAAGTGTGCACCATACAAGTAGTAAAAAAGGGTAAAAATGATACCCTTATATTTAATTATAACTCCAACAAAAAAATCCAATCTGCACTGAGTGATAATGCTTCAAAGCTGTACAGCCAGATTGTTCAAATGTAACAATGAATGCTACAGATCTCCAAAAACACTATAATGTCTGTAAATGCTGAGAATGCCATTACATCCTGCTAATGATGGCTTCCATTTCTCTTAGAAGGAATTGGATACATGTTCCCATTGTTTTCAGTTAGCATGCAAGGCTCATTGGATTTTAAATTATAATTCAGTTTTGAAACAAGTAGCCCCTTTTAAAAGAGTGTAACCCATCTACAAGTCTGAATGCACATAGGTGGGAGACTATAACATCACTGTACAGGATTTAGCAAGATATAAATCACCATGTAGTTATTAACCATAAACATTGTGTGGCACGAATACATACATCAATGATGAAAATTCAAAATCCTTCAAGGCGTTACTTTGGTAGAGGTTGTGTACAATGTATTTTGAAAGTGTTTATGGCAGCATCTTTGAATGATGAACAAGCCAAGGATAACACATATTTGCAACATTTTGATTTTACGTGTTTTCATAGTCCAGCAAGATAACAGGATAAAAAAGGATGTTATCTCTTTAAGAAAATGAACTGAGGTTGAAAGGGCCTGCCATACCTTTTGTAATACTAACACTTTCTTCTACTCTTTAATTGTGTTTTGTAATAATGGGCCAAATCTTCCAAGGAGTGGCAATCACCGTCGATTGCTGCTGTGTTCCTACTTTTTTACACTAAGATGGAGCTCCACATTTCTGGCCTGGATTTCTGAACTGGGCTTCTTCAGAAATGCAGAGTATACCTGTTCTGGGAGCTCTTCTTTGTAGAGCAGGATCATCAGTGGAAGCCAAGCCATGCCCCATTTTGACAGCACTAGCTGCTGTATTTTTGTAAGTCGTCATTCACTAACAGATTGAAAAGCTTTGAGACATTTAAATAGCTTTTCAGAGCAGTAGTGAATGAGTGTGAGTGAGGTAAGTAGGTAGGGTGGTAGGTGGCAGGGTGGTGGTGTGGGTAGGGTGCCAGCTGGGTAGCGTGGAAGGGTGGTAGGTGGCACAGTGGGTAGAATGGTAGGGTGGCAGGGTGGGTAGGATGCCAGCTGGGTAGCGTGGAAGGGTGGTAGGTGGCACAGTGGGTAGAATGGTAGGGTGGCAGGATGGGTAGGTTGGTGAGGTTGGGTCAGGTCGGGTCAGAGGGGCAGTTGGAGGGTCAGGGAGCAATTGGAGATTTGGGGGAAATCGGAGAGTCGGGGATCAAGGGAATTGGGGGTTGAGAGGGGTTGGGGGGGTCAAGGGACAGGTTGGAGGATTGGTGGGGTCAGAGGTTCAGATAGTGGAGTCAGGGGTCATGGGCAGTGGGGAGTCAAGGGTGTCAGTTGTATGGTTACCCAGGAGTTAGACGTGGTTTTTGTCTGTCTAATATCTTCTGGGTAACTATCCAGGTAAGCCAGAACCCTCCGAAGTCTCCAACTTTAAGTGAGTTGGAAACTTTTTCAGAGGCTCCAGGGGAAAGGGTAATGGCCCATCGGAAGTTGAAACTTCCCGGGCAATTGGACATTAGGACTTCCGAGGGGTCCCATAGCGCATCTTCCAGGGTGCAACTGGTCTCCAACCTTTCAGAGACTGGAAGATCTGGGCCAATGTTTCAAACTATTAGAAGTCAAAGCTGAGACTGAGAGTAGCTGACAGGTATTTGTGCCTTGCCCAGGAGACATTTTTTTTGATAATTACAAATGGCTGAATTCCAGGTTGCTGTTTCAAATTAAAAAGAAAACATGATTTTCATACAAGTGGCCTTCAGTGCTGTTTCTATGTTTTGTTAACTGTATTTCTAATCAACAAATTTGAATTGTTCTTGTAATGTATATCTTCAAGCAGCCCAACCTTTTGGGAGATTTAAGGTTGTTTCTTTACAATTGTATTATTTAATCCTATATTTAAGAGTGTTTCTGTTCTTTCTTTAACAATTGCATCAGTTGTAAATAAATGGGTATTAAAAGATCTTGTGTTTTTCTGCTGAAACATCTCATAATTCCTCATCATCAGACTTTAAAAAAAGCAACAATCAAAAAAGTGTATATGATGTGTTATGGGTGTCTGCAGAGTTCAAGCTGTGGTTTCAATGATTCTGACATTCTGTAGCAAATTTGAGAACCTTGCCAAACTGGTTTATTTTGCTCAAAACAGAAACATGTTTTAAAGTAGTGATAGGGCTACTTTGAGTCTCTGAAGTTCTTCATGGTTAATGCAAATGAATAGTAACTCAAGACAACTATAGGGAGAGTGCTCTCAACCAGTTACATATCAGAAATCATTGGTTAGATGTGGCCTTACATTAGAAAGGATGAACATTGACTCTATTATAAGAGAAGCTGGAGCATTGCCAAAATAAGATAAGCTTTAAGAATGTTTGAGAACAGTTGACAAGATATTTCTTTTCAATCATTATGAAGTAACATTCCCATCCACACAAGGCATGAAAAGAGCCGGACTTTTGGAGTCAATGGCCTCTTATCCAAATTTGTGAGTGTTACATACAGGGTAGAGAAGCAAACTGAACTCCTTTTATTTTCTTGCCATCTGTCCATAAGTAGCGGTGTTTTAATTTTGGAAATAGGCTGTGGCGTGTTTCCCTAAACCCTCCAGTTGTGAAGTCAAATTTTAAAGTGACTCGCAACAAACTCTCTTTAGGGTTAAATCAAAATGATTGTTTATTCATACATTCAGACCTGGGGATGAGTGTCTCAACTACAAATACACGCGCGCACACACACACACACACACACACACAAGAAGGAGATAGGAATGAAAGGAGTTTTACAACTAGGAATAGCTTAACACAAAAGAAAGCCAACGGTATTGATATTACTTCACATGAATGTCAGAGTCCTGTGAGGGTTCCTTCACATAGGAGTTAAAGTGCAGGCGTGTTCAGCTAGCTGAAAGCAGGAGTTGCAGGATTCCTTTAAAATTGGTGATGCAACAACAGCAAGATGAAGTTGGTTTACAGATACTTGGTCCGCTCTACAGGCTATGGCGGGAGCCTTCCAGAAAACCAGGCTTTGAGGAGGTTTAGACTTGAGGCAGGCTTTGTTGTCAGCCTAGAGTCTGGCTTTGGTCTTGTCAGACTTGATGTTTAACAGCAGACTGACCTGGGTGTCCAGGAATGTAATATTAGAACTTTCTAAAGGCCAGAGGAACTTAGGTCAGTTTCAGGAAAACAATCAGTTTCTATGTCTCTGGTCAAAATCCATTGTTCACCTTCAGTAACAGATGGTATAATGAGTTTCGATGGCTCTCTCTTTGGAATAAGTCTAGGCTGGGGAAACATGCCATTTGCTGGTCCTTCGTTTCATTCTTTGTAATGGGCCCACACAATGATAGGTGTGGGATTCCACAAGGGTGAGAATTGAGCTTTGTTCTGTAATGACGGTTGGGAGCTTCCAGAACTGTAGCCAACCTGCAAATCATGTGACCTATAGCAGCCATGTTTTTGGTCCAGCAAAGTCCCTTTATTAAATAAGCAGAAAGTAAGGTTTGATTTAAACAGTTTATGATCTCTTTTATGTCTTATGGACATGACACAAGCAAAAATCCATGCCACCCCCTGATGCTCCTGCTGCTGTTGTGACAGAAATGGAACTCTGCTACAAGGTATGGTTTCCAACAACAACTGTACATATTTTTGGATATTTTTTCATATGGCTTCTTGCCTCCATCCTACCCACATCTACATTTTCACGATTGGTTGCCCAGTGTGGCTGGAAGATGGTTGTCGTTGTTCGAAGTCAATCATCTCAGTCCTGGGATATCGCTGCAGGAGTTCCTCAGGGTAGTTTTCTAGGCACAACCATCTTCAGCTGCTTCATCAATGATCTTCCTTCCACCATAAGGTCAGAAATGGTGATCTTCACTGACAATTGCACAGTGTTCCGATCCATTCATCCCCTTGGCTATTGATGCAGCAAGACCCGAAAAATATTTAGGCTTGGGCTGATAAGTGGCAAGTAACATTCGTGCCACACCAAGTGCCATGCAATGACCATCTCCAACAAGACAAAGTCTAATCACCTCCCCCTGACATTCAACAGCATTACCATTGTCAAATCTCCCACAATCCTTCCTCATGGCTGGAAAGGAACTTGGAGTGGGAGGTGAGGGATCCCATTGTCACCATCCACGTTGGTACCAATGACGTTGATAGGACTAGAAAGGAAGTTCTGCTGAAAGAATTTAAACAGAAGCTAAATTAAAATGCAGAATCTCCAAGGTAATGAAAATAAAAATACCTGGAAAAACTCAGCAGATCTGGCAGCATCTGCGGAGAGGAACACAGTTAACGTTTCGAGTCCGTATGACTCTTCAACAGAACTAAGTAAAAATAGAAAAGAGGTGAAATATAAGCTGGATTGGTGGGTGGGGGTGGGGGGGGGGGGGGGGGTGCGGGGGAGGTGGGACAGGTAGAGCTGGATAGAGGGCCAGTGACAGGTGGAGATAGCCAAAAGATGTCATAGACAAAAGGACAAAGAGGTGTTGAAGGTGGTGATATTATCTAAGGAATGTGCTAATTAATTAATAAATACAATAACTATCACTAGAGAAATTAATTAATTAATTAGCACATTCCTTATATAATATCATCACCTTCAACACCTCTTTGTCCTTTTGTCTATGACATCTTTTGGCTATCTCCACCTGTCACTGGCCCTCTATCCAGCTCTACCTATCCTGCTCACCCCCCTTAAACCAGCTTATATTTCACCTCTTTTCTATTTTTACTTAGTTCTGTTGAAGAGTCATACGGAGTCGAAACGTTAACTGTGTTCCTCTCCGCAGATGCTTTCAGACCTGCTGAGTTTTTCCAGGTATTTTTATTTTTGTTTTGGATTTCCAGCATCCGCAGTTTTTTGCTTTTTTCTCCAAGGTAATGATCTTGGAATTACTACCTGAGCCATGGGCAAACTGGCATAGGGCAAATAAAGTCAAAGAGTTAAATGTGTGGCTCAAAGATTGGTGTGGGAGGAATGGGTTTCAGTTCATAAGGCACTAGCACCAGTACTGGGGTAAAAGGGAGCTGCATCGGTGGGATGGGTTGCACTTGAACCATGCTGGGACCAGTGTCCTGGCAAATTGAATAACTAAGGCTGTAGAGAGGGCTTTAAACTAAATGTGGGTGGGGGGTTCTGGAGAGGGGATATGTAGGCTTACAAAGCAAAAGGATATGGCAGCATTGCAGGGAAACTATTTAGGTCATGATACCCAGAATGTGACAGGAAGGGACAGAGCATACAAACATTTTTTAAAAAGCAAATAGGGTCAAAGGGAGAAAAAATGGTAAAAAGGCAAAATTAATGGCTCTTTACTTAAAGGCATGTAGTATTCAGAACAAAATAAATGAATTAATGGCACAAACAGAGGTTAATGGGTATGATCTTATAGCCATTACAGAGACATGGTTACAATGAGATCAAAGCTGGGAACTAAATATTCAGGGGTATGTGACTTTTCGAAAAGACAGGCAGGAAAAAAAGGTGGTGGGTAGCTTTGTTAGTAAGAGATAAAATAAATATGATAGCAAGAAATGATCTTGGGTTGGAAGATGTGAAATCCAGATGGGTGGAGGTAAGAAATAACAAGGAGAAGAAGACACTGGTGGGAGTAATCTACAGGCTCCCTAACGGTAGCTATGCTGTAGGACAGATAATAAATCAGGAGATAAAGTGGGTGTATAAAAAAGGCATTATAGCAATCGTGGGTGACTTTAATCTTCATGCAAATTGGGAAAATTAAATTGGCAGAAGTAGCCACGAGCAAGAATTCATAGAGTGTATTCAGGACAGTTTCCTAGAACAATATGTTGTGGATCCAACCAGGGATCCGTCGGACAACCTTTGATTGCATCATCCAAAAATGAAGGTGGCCATTTTAAATTGACTTTGTGAATAACATTAAGAGGCTATTTTGATCTGGCAATGTGTAATGAGGCAGGTTTAATAAATGATCTCAGAGTAAAGATCCCCTAGGAAACAATGACCATAACATGGTGGAATTTAGCATTCAGTTTGAGAGTGAGAAACTTAGTTCGGAAACAACTGTGGTAAACTTAAATAAGGGTAATTACAAAGGAATGAGGGCAGAGTTGGCTGGAATGAACTGGAATAGGAGTTTAGCAGAAAAGATGGTAGATGAACAATAGCAGACGTTTAAAAAATAGCTCATGACTCACAACAAAGATTTTTCCAGTGAGGAAGAAGGATTGTAGGAAGGGGATTAACCAACCTAGGTTAACCAAGGAAGTGAAGGATAGTATCAAAGTGAAAGAAAAAACATACAATGTGGCAAAGATTAGTGGTAAGCCAGTAGATTGGGAAAGTTTTAAAAACCAACAGAAGATGACCAAAAAAATAATAAAGAGGGAGAAAATAAACTTTGAGGGTAAACTAGCACGTAATATAAAAACAGACAGTAAGAGCTTCTTTAAATATATAAAAAAAGAAGAGAGAGGCCAAAGTAAATATAGGCCCCTTAGAGAATAAGGCTGGGGAAATAATAATGGGGAACTAGGAAGTGGCAGAGGAATTGAATAAGTACTTTGCATCAGTCTTCACGGTAGAAGACACTAATAGCATACCAAAAATACTAAATAATTATGGGGCAAAAGTGGGAGAAGAAATAAATACAATAACTATCACTAGAGAAAAAGTACTAGGGAAACTAATGGGGCTAAAGGCTGATAAGCCACCTGGACCTGATGGGTTGCATCCTAGGATATTAAAAGAAATAGTTGCAGAGATAGTGGATGCACTGGTAGTAATCTTCCAAGAGTCCTTAGATTCTGGAAAAATCCCAGAGGGTTAAAAAACTGCCAATGTAACACCCTTATTCAAAAAGGGAGGGAGACAAAAAACAGGTAACTATAGATCAGTTAGCTTAACATCTGTTGTTGGGAAAATGTTAGAGTCTATTATAAAGGATGCAATAGCAGAACATTTAGAAATGCATAATATAACCAGTGGAGCCAGCATGGCTTCATGAAGGGAAAATCATGACTGACAAATTTATTAGAATTCTTTGGGGGGTAACAAATAGGATTGATAAAGGGGGACTGCTAGATGTAATATATTTGGATTTCCAAAAGGCATTCAGTAAGGTACAGCACATAAGGTTACTTAATAAGATAAGAGCCCATGGTGTTGGGGGTAGTATATTAGCATGATTAGAGGATTGGCTAACTAATAGAAGACAGAGGCCAGGATTTTCCAGCCCCATTGTGGGTGGGACCCGCCGTGGGCGAGGCGGCGCTCCAGCCAGAAGTCTGTTGACTTGCAGCAGAACTGGATGATCCCAGCGGCAGGCAGTTGCGAAAAAGCCCACCCAGAGAGTTGGGGTACAGGGGGCATTTTCAGGATGGAAACCTGTAACTAGTGGAGTGCCACAGAGATCGGTGCTAGGGCCATAATTATTTACACTCTATATTAATGACTTGGATGAGGGAAATTAATGTACTATTGCCAAGTTTGCGGATGACGCAAAAATAGATGGGAAGGCAAGTGGTGAGGATGACACAAAGAATCTACAGAGGGATATAGGCAGAGGGATATAGACAGGTTAAGTCAGTGGGCAAAAACGTGACAGATCGAATATAATGCAGGAAAATGTGAGGTTATGCACTTTGGCAGGGAAAATAGAGGAGGTGAATATTACTTAATATTAAATTTAGAAAGACTGCAGAAAGCTGCATGAATCCTAAAAAGCTAGCATACAAGTTCAGCAGGTAATAGGAAAGCCAAATGGGATGTTGGCCTTTATTTCAAAGGGAATGGAGTATAAAAATAGGAAAGTCTTGCTAAAACTATACAAGGCACTAGTTAGACCAGACAGAATACTGTGAACAATTTTGGTCCCCTTATCTAAGGAAAGATATACTGGCAGTGGAGGCAGTCCAGAGAAGGTTCACTAGGTTGGTCCCGGGGATGGAGTGATTTTCTTACAAGGAGAGATTGAGTAGATTGGGCCTGTACTCATTGGAGTTTAGAAGAATGAGAGGTGACCTTATTGAAACATATAAGATTCTTAGGTGGCTTGAGAGATTGTTTCCCCTTGTGGGAGATTGTAGGACCAGAGGGCATAATCTCAGAGTGAGGGGTGCCCATTTAAGACAGAGATGAGGAGGAATTTCTTCTCTCAAAGGGTTGTTAATCTGTGGAATTCTTTACCACAGAGGGCTGTAGAGGCTGGGTCATTAAATATGTTCAGGGCTCAGATAGACAGATTTCTAATCAGTAAGGGAATCAAGGGTTATGGGGAAAAGGCAGGAAAGTGGAGTTGAGGATTAGCAGATCAGCCATGATCTCGTTGAATGACGGAGCAGACTCGATGATCCGAATGGCCTATTTCTGGTCCTATGTCTTATGGTCCTATCAATATTCTGGTGATCTATCATGAGGGTATTAATGTATAAAATATTATTGGAAATTATTTTAACTTGGACTTGTAGTAGGGTCTGTGCCTGTGGGTATGTGTGTGTTTCTTAATTGAAGCCAGCTAGTCTGGTTGCTTTGATGTACAGTAGCCTTGAGATGTTAAATAGTAAGGTCAAGGGTGCATTTGCATTTTGTTGAATAAACCATTCAAAGACTGGGGGTGAAATCTTGTACCTAGCTAGGAGACACCAAACAATATGTTTATATTACTAATAAAATTGATACTATGAAAGGGGTTTTATTGTTAGAAGAGGTGGAGTTTAAAGGGCCTGGTGATACAATGAGAATTTGCATTCAAAGGGAAGGCTAAGTATATACAGAAAAGAGTTTTATGTGTGTAGGTCAGAGGCATGCCACCTGTAAGCCTACAACTGTGCGAAGGAACCAAATTGAAAGGACCTCGTTTTGAATTTGTAAGATAAAATGTGCTTTGCCTGGTTTCTGTTTAAGTCTATGGGTTATTGTTGCCTTGGGGAAGATTTATCTGGGAGTGATTAATTTGGGGTTTTGTTTAATAGTTATTATGGTAGTAATTTGTAGACATGTGTTTAATTCCTTGTTATATTAATAAATGTTTAATTTAATTTATATTAAAAAAAACCTCTGGAGGCTTGGTGGATCATTTTTGAATTCAGAACTGCATCTCAAACATACCAATTGAAAATATAGGCTATGACAGTTGTTGAAAGTTTCCCTCTGGGATTTTAAATAACTCAGCCTATAACACCATCACCATTGTCCAGAAAATTTACTTGACCAGCCACATTAATACTGTGGCTGCAAGAGCAGGTCAGAGGCTGGGAAATCTGTGGTGAATAACTCACCTTCTGCCTCCCCAAAGGCTATCCACTATCGACAAGGTAGAAGTCAGGAATGTGATGGAATACTCTCCACTTGCCTGGATGAGCCTAGTTCCAATAACGCAAGAAGCTCAACACCATCCAGGACAAACCAATCCCATTGATTGGCAGCACATCCACCACTTTAAACATACATTCCCTCCATCACTGGTGCTCCATTGTTGTTATGTGTACCAACAGGAACTCACCAAAACTTCATCAACAACACCTTCCAAACCCACAACCACTACCACCTAGAAGTTCAGAGCAGCAGCTGCATGGGAAAACTACCACCAGTAAGTGTCCCTCCAAAGCACACGTAATCCTCACTTGGAAATATCGCACTGTTCCTTCATCATTGCTGGGTGAAAATCCTGGAATTTCCTCCTTAATAGCACTGTGGGTGTACCTACATGACACGGCTGCAGTTTTTCAAGAAGACAGCTCACCACCTCCTTCTCAAGGGCAATTAAGAATGAGGAACAAATGCTGGTCTTGTCAGTGATGCCCATAGCTCATGAATGAATAAAAAAAACTGTTCACCCTCATGGCGTACCATATTCCTATGCCAATCAGATAGTGAATTGTTCCATTAATTGATTGGATGATGCATCAGTGTTAGTTAATGGCTGGGATTTTCCCTGAAATCGGCAAAGTCCGATATTGGGTAGGGAAATCGGCGTTTGACCCTCAAATAGCAATGGCGGAATTGTGCCTTGTATCGTGTGGAACATTGTTAAAGAAAAATCAGAGGCACAAGTTTTACGTAGGGTCGCTAGTGGGGCAGCCTCTGATTCATTCACCCCACCATGACCTCAGAGCTTCAGTGATCTGGGTGCCATATTTAAAGGTGGCCCCTGCACTGAGCTGGTACTCTCCAAGAGATAGGAAGCTGCTGGGAACTGATGGTCGCCAAAACGAGGAAACATGCTGCCCCCAAATTTAGCAACTCATCTCTCGAGCGTCTACTAGGCACAGTGGAAGCCCGCTGCGATGTCCTCTACGCCTGGTCTGGGTGAAGGCCAGCAAGCAAGGTCACCAATGCAGCGTGGTCAGCATCAACACACTCCAAAAGGGACAGCCACCCAGTGCCGAAAGAGGATGAATGGTCTCCTCCGTTCTGCAGGAGTAAGTCACTCTTCTCATCACTCTCAACTCACACACTCACAAACCCATCACACATCCATTCACTCACTGCCAGCTAAAGGGGCATCACCATTCACTCTCTCACACATACCTTCATTTGCCCTCCAGATTGTGTCCTCATTCCATCCACTTACCACCCACACATGCCAGTCATCCTTCTCAGCTGGCCTGGCAGGCATCCTGCTTACACTCTCTCCATCTGTCTTCATACAGGACAAGCTGGCACACAACAAAAGGGTGAGGTCCCAGCCAAACTTTGAAAATAGAGCCATCCAGCTGGCCGTCGAGGATCTGGACTGTTCCTGTGCTGACAGTGAGGCCAGCAGTGCTGAACCAAGCGAGCATCCAGCAGTGCAACACCCATCAGACAAGCATGTCTGTTCCTGTTTCACAGGCCACTGCCATGCATTAATTACCTCGCTTTACTTTAGCAGGCACATGTGGGAAGCAACCGAGACGGCCCATGAGCCAGGTCCTTGACTCCAGCCCCAAGGGCACCACAGAAGAGGAATCTGCAGACACTGACATTGAAGACTGTCACAGCGCTCACCTGCACCCTTCACCAGCGCAGAGATATGCACCTCAGTGTGTCCTAGTTCTAGAGTAACCTCGGGGTCACAATCTGGTGAGAACATCGCACTGTCTGATCCACCACAGGTGGAGGGAGGACATTCCTGGTGCCGGCACTTGGAATCATGCCGTTCTAAAGTCACATCGACGCGGGGTTTAAATTTGGCGTCAGGGTATGATGATGATGTGCAAATGTATTCAAATTAAGTTCCCAACGTCCGACAGCAGGAAACGTGGCCCACGATTGACGGGGAAGGGGTCAATCGCTTCCCAGGTTTACATCGCAGGGAAACACACCTAGGGCCTTCTCACAAGATTTTCCGATCTCGCCACCGAATGTGCCCGTCCCGATCGGGCATGGAAAATTCCAACCAATAGCTATTTTTCCCATGTCCAATACTTCATTAACTAATAAAAGTGTTTAAAGATTTTTTTTTAAAAAATCATATTTTGGAAGTCCAAGTGATTTCTCTTTTGGGTTGCTTACAGCAGTGCCCTGGAGATTAACCTTTAATTTTGGATACTTCAAGGCAATCCTGGAGAATTGGCAACTCTATTTCAAACTGCAGACAGGAACTCTCGAGTCAGCTTTGCAAGATGAGAAATTCCCACTTAAAGGTTATCAGCCATGTTTCATCCCTTCAAGAAGGAGCAACAACATTACATAGAAGCCGGGGTGAAGGAAAAGGTGGCAGTGTGAACTGGGAGGTGCAACAGCATGTCAGCATGATCTCTGATGAGAAGGGAGTGGAGAGGAGGTCAAGAGAAATTGTGGAGTTTCCAACCTTCCAGCATTATTCTAGAGTCTCCGGGGTTAAAGATAAATCTCCAGGACTCTGCTGAACATAGGAGAAAACTAATCAAAGCATGAAAATAGTGTGGTTTTCCAATTGTAGGTGAGAATCTAGCATATCAACATTCTATTGGGAACTGGGAACCTTTCTTCCAATCCTTATTTGCCTGTTAGTTTATTGTCAACACCGTCTTCCCTCCTCCCTCCCCTCTCTAAAGCATTGACATTTTTCCATGGTTCAACAAGCATTGGGAGCCTCTGGGATTTTATCCAAGTGGTGATTATTTACAAGTGAGTCTTGACAGTGTCAAAGATCTTCTCAGAAATCCCATGCTGAACTGACATATCTCACTGGAGTAACATTGAATTATTACGGTGTAATTAAATGTGTTCCGGCTGGTCCCCGGGTGAGGTCCCACCGATTTATTATGATTCCAGATGAGATACCCCAAATTGTTAACTTCCTGAACAGGACCCCAATTTTGTTACGCTCTAGGGTGAGGAGGAACGAGCTGCCCCCCCCTTCTTTATTCAACTTTCCCCAGTTGGTCACAACAAGGTTAATTTAAAAAGGAGCCCTTCCCTCATGGATACCTTTTCCCAGTCCAAATGTATTTATGTTTTAGAAGGAGCAAATTTAACCAGGTTCTCTTGAGTCAAAGAAAGAGTAAGTTTATTAGTTACTAAAGAAACCCAAGAAAAAGTAATAAAAACGCAACACACATGCACACAGATTAGAAATGAGAAGTTGAGTCTGAAAATAAAAGTTAAAAAAGATATACGAATCAGTCTTTGGCTTGTCTGTGAGGAGTAGATGGTGAAACGTTGTGGCCGTTAAGTTGAGTGATTCCGGTAGAATTGACTTTGGCAGTTGAGCAGTTGGTTTGGAGACACTTGGTTCTGCAGGTTAGCTAATGGCGCTGTTTCCTTTTTGACTGTGGCTTTGCTAACCTGCCTCCAGCTAGTGAATGAGAGAGAGAGAGAGAAAGAGAGAGAGAGACAGAGATGAGTGAGGCATTTACCTACAGGGCTGCCTAGTTGCTGTTCTTCTGCTGTGACATTCACAGGACACACTAGCACACCAGAACTAGAACACTAAAACACACCAATCAGGTTTGCAACTGGCTTTTTAACCCATTTTCTTGTGCATTCCTGGAAGGGAAAAAAAATAAAATGTCTTTCGCTTAGAATTTGCTTTCTTTTAATGCAGACCATTTCTACATTCAGAGCTATAACTCAACAGGAGATTGTTTCTGCTGAAATGGTCATCAATCTCCATTGTCTCTGCAACTACAGGAGAATAACGTGAAGTCTTTTACATTACATCTCTCCCTTTCAAGTGTCTCTGTCTGAAGTGGGCCTTGACACCTTTTTAGGGGCGACATTCCAGGGCCTCTCTGTACTAATCGGTCAAGTATAACCCACATAGTAATTTTCCAGAAAGGGACTTTACATTCTCAGCCAACTTTTGCTTGTATATCCTTTTTTTAAAAAGTTTAATACGCCCATAAGTAATTTGGGCTGTGATCCACTGTCGTGACAAACGCAACAGTGCTAAGGAGAGCAATTGATTAGGCTTTGGGTTCCTAGCAATTATCATGTGACCCTTCATTGGTGTCAGCTATGTTTCCCTCTTTGGACCAATAGCCTGCTGACAGATGTACATGGCATTTTGCCTGGGGTTCTCCGAAACTTCGTTTGAAACCTTGGCAGGCGTTCAATATAAATGCTAGAAAAATGGCACAAAAGGCTTTTTGTGTTCCCCCTTCAGGGTTTCCACCAATCTTCTGTCAAAGTTGCAGCAGTTTCTAGCCCCTAGTGTCCATGCTCTCACACATAACAAATACGTTTAAAAAAAAGAGATTTGAAAATGGTGCAAATAAATACATTAAAATATTAAAATAAACATATTTCTGATTGCAAACATTTTGTCACTATTGGGAAACGTCCAGGACATTGTTCATGGAGCTATATTCCAACAAGGGTTAGCAACTTCATGAGAGAAACTTGGAAATAAAGGGAATTCGTAGGAATTTGTTCAGCATCTACATTCTAACTATAGAGTCATTGGGTGAGGTAGTAGTCTATCCCTCTGCCTCAACACAGAATGCAAGAGAGAAGAGAAATAAAAATAAATGTGAAGAGAAAAGAGTGAGAAGTAAATACATTAATATATTAAAATAATCAAGCTTGAGTTTAAAATCATCAAGTTTCAAGTTTACAAACATTTTATTAGTATTTGAAAGATGAATTCGGAAACTCAAACATATACCCCAATATGTTTTGAACAGGGCAAGGGAAACATTTGAGCCTTCTGCATTTTACAGTATGACTGTGTAAATAATTCAATGCACAGAGTGCAAGGCTTAACTTGGCATCAGCCCAACTAACTGAAACGTAATTGCTTTTATGGCCTCTACCCAGCATTTTAGAGAAAAAGGCAGCTCTTTGTGAGCCCTGAATTTGCAGTAAATCAACATGTAGTCTGTTGCTTTGATATAGTTAAGAACTATTTCAACCTACGCTGCTGAGTGCAACAGGCCTCTAGGGTGACTGCCCTTTCGATTGGCATGAGTTCAGATCAAAATTGAACTGAATTTGAGAATCTGAGACAACTAGGCTTCTTTGACTACTGAATGCTCTATTATTTCTGTATATCTCAAAAACTAATGTCGTCATTTCTATGCTTTGTTAAAGAGAAAAATTGGAAATGTCTTGGTCCTGCCTGGGTCTTTTAAACACACACAACTCATTTGAGTTGCTGATCCATGCTTTTATCCACCTTATAGCTGGATTTCTCCAATACTCTTCTTGCCTATCTCTGCTCTTGCACAACCATAAACTGCAAGTTATCCAGAATGCCACAGCTTCCATTTTCACCTGCTCTAACAAGTCATTCTTGATAAGCTCCATTGATTTAACTCACTGGCATCCAAATGTAAAATACGTTCTTAATATTAATAAAATCAGACAATCGGCATTTCATTACTAGGAAGTTTAAAAATCAGGCACATCTGAAAATTGGTTTTCCACTAAATGAAGTTATACTATAGACTATATATGGCTGATGTGTTGCGGGATTCCACTCCACTTATTAGAATCCAATGCATTAGAATCATGACTCTTTCATTCTATTGCTGTTTTTGCATTGATATGAAAACCATATTGTATTAGGACAGGTACCAAAGGCTTTGTCAAAGAGATAGTTTTAAGAAGTGTCTTAAAGGAGGACAGTGAGGTAGAGAGGCAGAGAGGTATTGGGAGGTAATTCCAGAGTTTGAACCTGTGTATCCTAGTTCCACTTATGCAATTTAGTTTAAAATAATGTTCTTAATTAACCCATTACATGCCATTTATCTCTGCTCTCTGATGCCTCACTTAAGGGGTGAAAAGCCCAAGGTTTGTCCTCAGCACTCAGTTCACTAACATGACTTTTCCTCGCAATGTCTTCAGAATTTTAATCTTTTTCATGTGTCTCAATGACCGCAAGAATACAAGAATTAGTATCAGGCGTAGGCCATTTGGCCCCTTGAGTCTGCTCCACCATTCAATAAGATCATGGCTGACCTTGTTGTGGTCTGAACTCCACTTCCCTGTCTGTCCCCCATAACCCTTGACTCGCCTGTTGATCAAAAATCCATCTAACTCAGCCTTGAATATATCAAATGACCCAGACTCCACTGCTCCCTGGGAAAGCGAATTCCACAGACAAATGACTCTCTGAGAGAAAATAACTCTCTTTATCTCAGTCTTAAATGAGGCAATCCTAATTTTTAAACTGTGACCCACAAGGGGAGACATCCTCTCAGCATCCATCCTGTCAAGTGCCCTCAGGATCTAATGTTTCAATAAAGTCACCTCTCATTCTTCCAAACTCCAATAGGTATAGGTTCAACATGCTCAAACTTTCCTCATAAGGTAAGCCCTTCATCCCAGGAATCAGTCGTGTGAACCTTCTCTGAAATGCTTCTAATGCAATTATATCCTTTCTTAAGTAAGGAGACCAAAATTGCGCATAATACTCCAGATACAGTCTCACTAAGGTCCTGTACAGCTGTAAGAACTCTTCCCTACTCTTTTTACTCAATTCCCCTTGCAATAAACATCAACTTTCCATTTGCCTTCCTAATCACTTGCATATTAACTTTTTGTGATTCATGTACCAGGATACCCAGAGCTACCTTCACTGGTCAATATAGGCATTGGGATTCTTACAGTTCCACACTCTATAAGATTGGTTTTATCGGCAAGCTTGTAAATAAGGCCTGAGCCATTTGCTCACCATGCAAGCTTGATGCTGAAATAGGGCACATCAAAGGCACGCTGTGGGATAATGGCTACTCTGATCAGATCATTTTGTGCTGTATATCACGCAAACTCATGAATGGGCCTAAGGCTGTCACTTTCGGCCCTAAAATGTGCCCAGCCTACCTCAGATTATCCTGGAAGGGCAAGGTATCTCAAAAATTTGAACAGCTAGCTGTTTCACACTGCTGCTATGCAGTAGCAACATGAGTGGTATTTGCCACTAACAGGATGCTGCAGTCAAGACAAAAAGACGTTCTGCCTATCACACAAATGAGTAATGTGGTATGTGAATTTCAGTGCCAGTGTGATGTTAGGTATGCAGGCTGCACGTCCCAAAGACTGGCGGTTCATATCAAACAGCATGTCCCAGCCTTTGTTCACAACGGACAGTGTACATACCATACCCAACCAGCCCTTGCTTGCAAAGCTCAAAACAGTTTCCAACATTACATGTGGTTCCGCGATTGGATAACATTTGCTAAATAATCCTCAGTGTGCTCAGAATTACGCTGACAACCAATTTAAGATTGTCAATTGGTCTTGCTGTGTGGCACATTTGTGTGTACTGGAAGCTACATATATTAATATACAGGGCCCTGTTCTTTGCAGACAGAAAGAACATGTACATACATTGTACCAGTTTCAGCTAAACAAAATAAGTTACAGCCATTTACTGACTCATTCCTCAGAGCAATACCATGACCAATCAGGGTCAAGCTGCCTGGTTTAAAGTTCAAACAATGCTTGTTTGAGTTAACTATCAGTCACCATCACTGGTGCATTCTCCATGGCAATGCCACTTGCCAACCAGTCAGCACTCTCTTCACGTACAGTTTAAATTGTTGTTTTCCCCTTATATTGGTATTCTAGCGAAGTATCCTGATGAGTGCAAAACAAAAAGCTTAGACATGTCTCTTTTTTCAGCAATACTCAACACTCAGAACTCTCTGTTCTGCTGTTCCTCCCCATTCAAATAATGTACTGTTTCTCTATTCTCCCCACAAAAGTGAACAAGTTCTCATTTTCCCCATTATACACCATCTGCCATTTTTTTTCCCACTCACTTAACGTATCTAAATCTCTTTGTAGATTCTTTATGTCCTCTTGACAACTGACTTTCTTACCTATCTTTGTGTCATCAGCAAATTTAGCAACCATACATTTGGTCCCTTCATCCAAGTCATTGATATAGATTGTAAATAGTTGAGGCCCCAGCACTGATCCCTGTGGCACTCCACTGGTTACACCTTGCCATTCCAAAAAAGACCCATTTATCCCTAATCTTTGCTTCCTGTTAGCTAACGAACACTTTATCCATGCTAATATGCTACCCCTACACCTTGAGCTCTTATTTTGTGCAATAACCTTTGATGTAGCGCCTTATCAAATGCATTTTGGAAATTCAAGTACACCACATCCACAGGTTTCCCTTTATCCACCTTGCTTGTTACTTCCTCAAAGAACTCTAATAAATTAGTCAAACATGATTTCTCTTTCACAAAACCATGTTGGCTCTGCCTGATTGTATTATGATTTTCTAAATGTCCTGTTAATACCTCCTAAACAATGGATTATAGCATTTTCCCTATGAAAGATGCTCGGCTAACTGGCCTGTAGTTTCCTGCTTTCTGTCTCCCTCCTTTCTTGAATAGAGGCATTACATTCGCTATTTCTCAATCTGATGGAATGTTTCCAGAATCTAGGGAACTTTGGAAGATCACAACCAATGCATCTACTGTCTCTGCAGCCACTTCTTTTAAGACCCAAGGATGCAGGCCATTTTTTTCCGGGGGACTTGTCAGCCTTTATTTCTAATAGTTTTCCCTGTACCTTTTCCCTAGTGATTCTGATTGTTTTAAGTTCCTCCCTCCCTATTACCTCTTGACTTTCAAGCACTCTTGGGATTTTTTTGTATCTTCTACACTTAAGGTAGACACAAAATACCTGTTTAACGCTTCTACCATTTCCATGTTTCCCATTATTAATTCCCCAGTCTCACCCTCTAACGGACTAACACTCACTTCCGCTATCCTTTTCCTTTTTATATATTTCTGCAAACTCTTACTATCTGCTTTTATATTTCAGCTAACTTCCTCTCATACTCTAATTTCTCCCTCCTTTTTTCTAGTCATTCTTTGCTGGCTTCTAAAAACTGTCCGATCTACCACTAATCTTCGCATTATTGTATGCTTTTTTTACTATTTGATATATCCTTAACTTCCTTAATTAACCAGGGATGGTGCATCCTTCTCATGGAATCTTTCTTTCTCAATGGAATATATCTTTGCTGAAAGTTCTGAAATATCTCCTTAAATGTCTGCTCCTGTTTCTTTGCTTTTAACCTATTTTACCATAACTGGTTATAATTAACTGCTTCATTGCTATTCAAGTAAACTTGTGCAAATTCTTACAGCCTAACATTTCATACGGTTTGTTGCAAAATTTCCCACAATATAAGATACCATAAAGGGAGTCTTCAAAGCTGGCTGCTCTTGAATTGGACTTTTTGGTTGTTGTTATTGATGATAGACATATTTCCTTACTCCATTTTCTATATTATCTTGTTTCCCACCTCCAACCTCTTCCAATACAATTGGCTTTAGAGATTTTTGTTCGATTTACTCATAACTGCCTGATTCCCACTTTCTGAATTCAATTATTTTGCAGTGAATTCATAGTATCAGTGTTATACTAAAACAAAAACAAAAATACCTGGAAAAACTCAGCAAGTCTGACAGCATCTGCGGAGAGGAACACAGCTAACGTTTCGATTCAACTACATATAGTTGTTCGATTTGAAACGTTAACTGTGTTCCTCTCCGCAGACGCTGTCAGACTTGCTGAGTTTTTCCAGGTATTTTTGTTTTTGTTTTGGATTTCCAGCATCCGCAGTTTTTTGCTTTTATATCAGTGTTATACTGCCTGATCTGAGGCTATCAAAGATGAACCACTTGCACTTGAAACAGCACAATCCAGCAGGCATTCTGCCAATGTACGAGCTCGCTCAAAATGCCTGATGTTGAACCTAATAAGGCCTTCCAGGCCAATCTATGCCACATGTTCCTGAAAGACTGATAACCATATTCAACCATCAAGTAGGTACTGACAGTTGTAGTTGATGTAAATATTACCACTAATTTTGTTTCATGACAAAATTATTCCAGTCCCAGTGACATTAACCATCTTACTGCTGCATCAAGGAACTGACAAAAACTTTACTAATGCACACAATAACCCACATTACATCCCCCCTCTCCCCTTTGAATAGCAGCTTCAGCATGACAGGAACATGAATTTATTTCCTATTTTTGACTTTCCAACGGATTAGAACTGATTGATTACATGTACATAGTTATTCATCTACATCCATCATCTTACACAACCGGTAAAGAATTACACTCCCTTAATGTTTATGGCTAGCATCTGTGACCATTGAAAGCAGGTATCGCAGATATAATGCTTCCTTCTATTTTTGCATGAAAAGGTATAAATGAAGCAGTGAAACATTTACTTTAAATTATTATGGTAGCAAACAAGCATCTATTTACAACACGGCTATTCACTGTAGCATAATATGAGTGCCTCCAGAATGCCAAAGCAGGTCTTCAAATTCCACAGTACTTGACTGTAGAACCAAGTCACGTTGGACCTCCTTAGTTGCGACTTCAGACATTTTGAGGGAGCTCAAACATGGTATGAAAAATGTTCCTTCTAACTACTGTTTGCCATGTATGACTCCTTTAATGTTGATGAGCAGCTATGCATGCACGCATCTTAAAGAGAACTTAGTGTGTGGCTTGTTTGTTCCTTGCGCAGCACATTCCCAATTGCTATGCGACTGTGTACCTGCACAATTCAGAGGGAACATTGGCGTGAAGGTGATTTCATGAATCTGTCCATAATTTTCTGTTCTTTAAAACAAACGGTTGGATAATTATCTGAATTGCCTACTTCCATCTCTGGCAGGCTACATATAGTTGTAAAATTGCCTTTAATATGCCTTACATGTAGCTTGCTATCACATTTTATAATATTGCAACAATCACTTCATTGATCAATAACATGAACATCAGGGGCCTGGGGAATTACATTGAACATATAGCCCAACTAGTCTGTGCTAGTGTTTATACTCCATGCAAGCCTCCTCCTGATCCTTCTGCCTCATCTCAGCCTTTCAGCATACCTTTCTATTCCTTTTTCTTTCATGTGCATGTCTAACTTCTGTTTGAAAGCATCTAATATATTTGCCTCAACTATTTGTCGTGGTATCGAGTTCCACATTCAAATCACTCTCTGGATAAAAGATTTCCTCCTTATTTCCTGTTGTGATTTATTAGTAACTATGTTGTATTTATAACCACTTGCTTTAGATTCTTTCACAGTTGGAAGCATTGGGTGGATTCATACCACCTCCATCTTTGGAAAGATGCTGAGGCCATTTCTGGGTCAGGAACCTGAACCCCCGAGTAGCGCCATTTTACTGGGCCAACCAATTAGGAGCCTGTGACTGGGATTGCCACTCAATTAGGGAGAGCAGGCTTGATGAAGCATCTGAGACGCTAATGAAGGATCAGTATTTAAAGGAAAAACATACACACAGTGGCAGCACTGTATGGCATGGTTTGCTCAGTGAGAGGCATGAAAGAGGAGAAGAATGGATGAGAGGCCAGGAATGGCAGCCTCCTGCTTTGTGGATCCATTTCTGGGGGTGATGTTGGAAGCAGTCAGGGCATGGAGGCAGGTCTTTTCTCCAGAGGATGCCAGCCAACCTCATCAAGTAGACATGGTTGGAGGTCGCAGAGGAGGTGAGCAGCCAGAATGTGGTGCAGAGGATGTGATTCAATGCAGGAAAAGGTCATTAAGGCCCAGCAAGGTGAGTACCACAGAGCCCTCACCTGGCAGAACCTCACCTTCGTTGCAGTCTGCAGCACAAATAACCTCTGAGGCACACCATTTGCAGCACCCAGGCTCCTCCTTAACACTCCATTTTCAGAGACAACAAGACTTTCACCCTCAATCTGCTGATCTATCACTCCCCATCCTGAAGGTCATGCCTACATTCTGAGAAAAGACTATTCTAACTCTCTGCCTTTTCTCATTGCAGGAAGCATTGGTGGAGGAAGCTCTGGAAATTGGCAGAGTGGTATCATGCAGGTTGCAGCCAGTGGAGAGATGGGGTGGCACAGAGACCATGTACAAGTATTATATATCACAATGCCACTTAGCACTCATTTGTCGCCCATGTTGAACCATTGTCGCCAATATATTAAATCTGATGATCTGCAAACTGATAGGAATTGATCTCTCTTTCACCTAATGCAACACTGATGAATGTTTTTTACCTCATGTAGAGGCATTGCCAGAGGCACAGCAAGAGATAGTGGAGGAACTCTGAGGATGCGCCATCACATGACTCATGTGCATCCTCCAACAGTGCAGATACACTCACCTTGGTGGCTCCAACATCATAAATAGAAAGAGCATTGCAAGGTAGGAGCACTTTGCATACAAAGAATAACAGATGCTGGAGGCAGAGACAACTATGGAAAGTCCCCATTGGAAGCCTCAGGAAGCATCCAGATGGGGGTCATACGCTAAGCAGGCACTTCTAAAACAGCAAAGGGAAATGTGTGATCATCTGTCCAAATTCCCTGAGTGAGTACGATACCTTGCACCACGAGTGCCATGATGTCTCAGGTATTTGAGCATATGACCACCTCTATTGAAAGAGTGGAGAGTCAGTTGTAAGAGGCAAATGATAAGATGCAGGCAGACAACAATGACTTCATATGATGGCAGGGATATTGAGAAGCAGCGATCAAACTTCGCCTGAAGACTACATTCCAATGCAGCCAAGTGTTCACCCACACTTGGGCCTGAATTTTGCGCTCATCGGGTGTGCGCGATTGGCAGGCCTGGGAGCGAACGGGAAACGGTCCCCCGACCACGATCGGCCCTCCCCCGACCACGATTTCATGCTGACCGGCCAATTAATGGCTGGCCAATGTGAAAGGCGCTGCCGGTGGGGGTGGGAAGAAAGTCAATGCAGATCAATGTCACCGCGGGTCCTGGTGAGCACTTCCAGTGAGCTCCCTGAAGGCAGAGAGATGCCTCAGGGAACTGCAGACCTCCAGATAATAAAGGAAAGCACAAAAAATGCTGCACAAAAAGTCCATGCAGCACAATCAAGCACCTGAAAGCATACCTCATAAAAAAACAGCCCCCAGGTATTTCTTTCTATTTTATATCCTAACTGAGATTTCATCCCACTCTTGGATGAGGTTTCATCAAAAATGTAAAGCCTGCCTGGCCAATTGGCCCATCTGCCAACCGTAAGGTTGGACTGGCCACGAAAAGTCACTTGCAAGTGGGCCGTTAATGAGCTTAATTGCCCACTTAATTGTCGGCGGGCGGTCTTCCAACTTCTGTGCAGGCCCGCCGAGCAAAATATCGTGCAAGTGCTGATGATGTCCGAACACTCACACGATTTTATGCCCGTTCGGGTCGGGGGCGTGCCCGCCCGGTGGGACGTAAAATTCTGGTCTTGGTCATGAACAAAGCAGGAGCCGGAGTAGGCCATTCAGCCCCTTGAGCCCGCTCTGCCATTTAATAAGATCATGGCTGATCTGATCGTAACCTGAAATCTGCATCTCACCTACTCCCGATAACCTATCACCCCCTTGCTTACCAAGAATCTATCCACCTCTACCTTAAAATTATTCAAAGACTCTGCTTCCACCGCCTTTTCAGGAAGAGAGTTCCAAAGACTCACGATCCTCTGAGAGAAAAATTTTTACCCCATCTCTGTTTTAAATGGATAACACCTTATTTTTAACAGTGACCCCTAGTTCTATATTCTCCCACAAGAGGAAACATCCTCTCTGCATCCATCCAGTCAAGTGCCCTCAGGATCTTAGATGCTTCAATCAAGTCGCCTCTTACTCTTCTAAACTCCAGTGGATACAAGCCTAGCCTGTCCAACCTTTCCTCATAAGGCAACCCACCCATTCCAGATATTAGTCTGGTAAAACTTCTCTGAACTGCTTCCAACGCATTTACATCCTTCCTTAAATAAGGTGACCAATACTGTACACAGTACTCCAGATGTGGTCTCACTAGTGCCCTGTACAACCGAAGCATAACCTCCCTACTTTTGTATTCAATTCCCCTCGCAATGAATGATAACATTCTAATAGCTTTCCTAATTGTGTGCTGTACCTGCACACTAGCATTTTACGATTCGTGCATGAAGGCACCCAAACCCCTCTGCATCTCAGAGCTCTGCAATCTCTCACCATTTAGATAATATGCCTTTTATTCTTCCTGCCAAAATGGACAATTTCCCATTTTCCCACATAATATTCCATTTGCCAGATCTTTGCCCACTCACTTAACCTATCTATGGTTCCAGGGAAGTGGACGTGGGCGCTGAAAGGGAAGAGGTAAACAAAGATGAAAGCATCAGCGGATTTCCTCCAGGTATTCCCAAGGCACGGCCCATGCCCTCGGCTCCTCTGTCAGAACCACAAACGCAATGTTCTGCCCCCATGGCCAAGGCCGCCATCATGTATACAGGCAGGGCTGCCTTTGGTGGGGTCTTCACAGGACCTACAGCCCAGAGGATATCCACCACGAGCTTCTAAAGTGTCAGAGCATGGAAACAAACAGGCTGCTCCCAGCTCTACTCCAGCCAAATAGCACCACACAGGAGAGTAAAAGGACATGGAAATAGTCTTAGCTGTACAAAGAAGATCAATTGGGTACCTATTCCAAAGTTAGGGTCACATGAAAAAAAAATATTTAAGAGGCATGTGTTTTTGCCCACTGCCAAGTGTCATGGTGTTGTTTCTGTTCCACTCCATATTGACCGTGGAGAGGTGAATGTAAATGAGTGGCATCAGATGATGATGCTAGGCTAGAAAGTAATGGCTGGACAACTCTTTGCAGTGAGATTTATTTGTTGGAAAGGGGTGGTGGGTGTGGCCATACTGTCTGCCACAGGGCTCCAGACGGTATGATTGCCCTGCTGAGGCCACCCTCAGATGAAGGGTGTCAGGATGAGTGTGTTGTGGGCTTCTCCAGCAGGCTGGTCAATGGCAGCAGGCATCAGCTGCACTTCTGAATGGTCATGCTGTGCCAGGCTATCCTCCTTCTCCTCTTCCAGCTTCAAGGAAGCTGGTCTATCCCCAACATCTTCTGGCACCAGTTCTATTCCTCTTTGAAGTGCAAGGTTGTGTAGGGTGCAACATACCACCAGTATGCAATATTGAAGGGTACCCCAAGAGCAATCAAAGTACCTAAACTGCATGGCTTGCTCTATTTGTACTTGACTCTGATTGTACCTCCTGTGTGCTTCTGTGGTGGGCTTACAGGTGTCAGCAACCATGTCTCCAATGGGTATCCCTTGTCAGGAGCCATTTACTGAGGTTTATAGAGGTGTGAAGAACTGAGGCACCTGAGATTCAGAAAGGATAAAGTTGTCATGGCATCTTGCCAAGGCTTCTACCTCCTGACTGATGCAGTTTTGGGCTGCGGGTTGTGAATCCTGCAGATGTCAGTGACTGAGACCTGGAATGAGTTGGATGCAAAAACATTTGAGAGCTACCGTTACCTTGACTACCACAGGGGTTGGGTGGTGCCTGCTTCTACTGGCCTTTGGTCTTCCTCCAAGAGAGTGCAGAAGCCAACAAGCACCTGTTGTGAGGCCACAGCCTTTGGTGGGACTGCTGCTCTGTATGATCCAGGAGGCTGACCATTGGCCTGTAGATCCAGTGCTGTGGATAGCGCTTTCGCCTAGGTGCTGCCCTGAGGCCATCCTGTCTGTTGTGTCCAGGTAGCTGTAATCTCTCAGTTCTACTTAACTGCTTCTGAATTGTATACTCCAGAAATTAATCCCAGTTTTTTGTTAACATTTTTAATTGCTATGGTAAATTGTGATGCTGCTTCTAATGCTTTGCTTACCTGTATCCGTGGGTCTGTATCCCTTTACCAACAGCACCCCCCAAACACACACCATCTATAACCTAGAAGGGCAAGGGCAGCAGATGCATGGGAACACCAAGACCTGCAAGTTCCCCTCCAAACCACACACCATCCTGACTTGGAACTGTATTACCGTTCCTTCACTGTCACTGGGTCAAAATCCTGGAACTCCCTCCCAAACAACACTGTGGTGTACCTACATCACAGGGACTGCAGCAGTTCAAGAAAGCAGCTCACTACCACCTTCTCAAGGGAAATTAGGGCTGGGCAATAAAAATACTGGCCTAGCCAGTGACACCCGTGTCCGGTGAAAGAATAAAACAAAAAGATCCCTTTGCTCTTCTACCCCATTCAGTTTATCTCTTAAGCTGCAGGTGATTTTCTAGTTTTGCTATCAAAGTGAATTACCTCACATTTATCTATGTTAAAGTTAAGTTGCCACTTAACTGCCCAGTTAGCAAGTTCTCCCTATTGTCTTTTTGTATTATATTACATTCTTCTTCAAAGTTCGCTATACCCTCAAACACCTGCCACACACACCACCATCCTACCAGTTTGGCATCACCTGCAAATTTTAATATTGAGTGATTTTTTTCTGAAGTTCAAATCATTCATGTAAATTATGCATTACAATTGTGCCCTACTCACTGACCCCAGACTGAACGTTTCCATTTCACATCGCCTTCCATTGTCTCTTGCCAAATCTATCTAGCCAGCTGTTTTGGCATGAATTCCTTGAGATCAGTTTTGACCTTTGAGTGGCTGACTGGCACACTTGCCAGCTGGTCACCATAGCCAAGGCAAAGAGGACACTGCAGTCTGGGGCAAACAGTGCCATACTGCCATACAAAAATAATTATAAACTTATCTCAGCTGGACCACTTTGGTTCCATTACTCGGTTGGCGTTTGCATGGTGCACACCTCCGAGCAATTTTGACCTAAAATGATAACAAGGTCCAATGACTCCTAAATGTACATTAAAAGGGGCTACCGCCTGAAACTTTGGGTGTTGAGCGACAAGCCCCTTTCAAAATGTTGATGTTAACAGCCTGGTAAGGCTATCAATGACTTTTTGAGGGGATTACTGGCCCGTTAACTCCAGACAATAGATAGGAAATTGATCCCAATGGGTATTCGTTCTCTTTAAAAGCTTCACATGTGGAACTATATTGAATGCCATTGAAATCAAAGCTTGCTATACAATCAGGGAGACTTCACCAACTAATTTGAGTAAATAATCTCCATATATACATGCACCGTGATGTTTTGTTTGCAGATAATCATGACGACATCTCATTGTTACCTCAATACCCTTTACATTGATAATGGTGATACCATGTAAAATACTCTTGAATAACACTCCAGTGTGTAGGCAGTCTGTAAGTGAACAGAGGCTATTTGTCCTGTTAGTGAAGTTATTAAGTGATGAATAGTAGGTATGAAAGCTGCTGTTATCTCATTAATTACATACCTTTCAAACTTATTGTTATTGCCAGTACTTACAAAGTTAAGAGGTACCCTAGATCTCAATTTACTCAAACTAGACACATGTCTCCAAGGCAAACTGATTTCAGTGATTAGGTTCTATGCATACCACAGTTACTTTGCCTGCTTCATGCATGATCTAATTTCACATACCTGAACAACAACCTTGGATTAACCTGCTAATTCAAAACAGGAGTTTTGATTAGTGGGCATCAGTAGCTCAAATTCATTATCACATGCTTTTTCCGGAGACTTCATAAAACCCATTTGACGGATTATCTTTGCAGATAGTGCTTTTTGATTAGTGTTCTGAAATTGAATCACCTTGAGCAGAAGACAGAGGTAAGCTGCATTCAAGGAAAGCTCTGGTTTGACTTTCTTTTAATTTAAATTGGATACAGAAAGAAAAATTGATATTGGTGATGACAGAACTGATAACACAATAATGCTTTGGAAACTTTGATTTAAGAGGTTAATTGTAAAATTATCATTCAAATCAATCTCTAATTTTGGGTTAATCTGCTTCAAGTCTAATCTAAATTAAGATTAAGCAAGACTAGATCAATGGAGATTCCCTTCATGAAAATTTGTTTGACAAGCCTATTTTCAGTTTGGTTTGAGAGAAGTGCTAGAAGGCCCCAGGAAATAGGATGATGGAGCAGGAGCAGTAGAGTTAATCAACTGCCTTGATTTTAACTCCTCCCAGCCTGGGGACCAGGTTTTAACTGGCTTTTCTGGTACTGTATATATGTATATATTTATAAATCTAAACCCTAGTCTTTTAAGCTATTAACTCAAAAGGACTTTGAATCAGCTTCACACAAATTTCTTGGCTGCTTTATTAAGAATCATGATGGGAATGCATCTCCATTCTCTCTCTATGTGTCTCTGTAATCTTTAAATAATACAATATTATAGAGCCCAGAAGCAATCGAAGACTTCAGTGTTTGTCAGACAAATATCTTACTGGTCCTATGGTCATGGCCCGTTCACTTATTATCCATCTTATTGGCTGTAGTACAAAGTTTTGTCATTTTATTGAGCCTAGTTGAAAGAGTTGCTTACTCTCGACAGATTTTATTCTGCCTAGCTATTTTTTTGTAGATGTAATTGAAGTATTTAGCCCAGTGTTTTTAGGCACAGCTGATTTTAGCTATGCTGAATATTTCTGAAACTTTCATCCAATACAATAGCTACTTTTCAAACATATTTAAACTGGAACTGATAAGTGGAAAGGAATGGTCCAGTTTCAAACATAAATTGATCTTCCAATTGTTGTCTTATGAATATTTTGTGTTCTATATTTGCTCATGAATTTAACTGCCAGTAAAGATGACAATAAATAAACACCAGTGTTTCTCAATCATATTTATGCTAGCTACAATCGTCCCAGATTGAAAGAAGTAGATTAAATAGTGACAAAGTGATTCTTGTGCTAGTTTCCATTGACTGACCAAGTGTGCAGTGATTGTGAGAGTATTTTCCTTTCTGGATATGTAAGCTGCATACTGTTTCTGTTCCACTTTTCTTCTGGTCATGGAAAAATCAGCTGGTAACGGGTCCAGATTTAAATGGGAATTGGAACTGGTCCCAGTTGAGCTACTCCCAGTTGAATTATTTCCACTTCATCAAGCTGCTTCTAGTTGTTTCCAGTTAGTCTGGTTAAATTTACTGGCCCTGGTTGATCTTGTATAGGAACACTTTGACCATGGGACTGGGTAGGGGGTGGGGCGTTGTTGACCATGAGAGCAGGGGCTGGGGTTTTGGTAAGTATGGGGGATGGGGTTTGAGAGGGGTGGGGGTTCTTTTAATTGGGGCTGGGCCTGGGATTGCAATTTATCTAGTTGAGATCTTTTGCTGGCAGGCTCACTCAATTCTATTGCCACTTGGATCACTCAAACTCACCCTGCAGACTCCCAGGATCAGTTTCCACAGGCTGTCCTAGAAAATACAGGACACAAGGCGAAACAGTCAATGGACAATCTCCTAAAATGTGGGACAGCTCGTCACCCTCCGGCTAAGTATTCAAAACTTACAAAAAGGAAAATCTAGAAAATTAATTCACTCTGTTCATATAAATATCACTAATAAATGCAAACAAAACCTACAAATAATGTGCCTGTGTGTGCTGTAGTAAAATATAACTTGGCTGGACCGCACTGTAAATTTCAAATTTTATTGTGATGCATAAAAATACAAAGCACATGATGCAAAAACCAAATAAACGTGCATGAACAAAAGAAATAAACACAGTTAAAGTGTAGGAATGTTAAATTGCAGCAGTTAATTAAAATACTGAACTTAAGTATTTACATTTACAAGTTGAATACTTCACTGGATTTTTGTCTCTTACTGAGGTGCTGAACCTTCTTGGGTATAACTCTCTTTCTTGAAAGCCTCCTCCCTGGGTCTGGAGGTGGCAGTGAAACATGCTGTAAAGTAAGAGAAAACGTTTAAGCTTGAAATTAGTTGTGGACTTCCAAAACAGATCTTCAAACCAGCCTCCTGCTGCAAGGAATACCATTCTCTATGTTGCCTGCAATAAAACAGCCTGCCAGTCCACCAGACCAACAGATGCCAATAGCCAAAAGGCAGGATATTCCAGCCCCACCTGCTGCCAGGGTCATAAGGTCCCGCTGAAGGTCAATGGACTTTTGGTTTGGCCGCAAATCTCCCGTGGCGGGACCCGCCACAATAGGGCCAGAAAATCTCGGCCGAAGTCTTGACAAATTATGAATTTGTCCTTTGGCTGTGTGCCTTATTCCACATTCCCTCTGGTATCTCAATGCTACCTGGTAGTTTTACCTTTAAGTAAAATCAGGGACATACTCACTATCTTAATGTAAAATAGGTTCACCATAGACTCTACATGAGATTATTCAAACAGTTCAGTCTCAATGAATGACAAATCATTAGTGATGGAGGCAAGTTTAACACTGCAGCTACCGCCATAATGATCTGTCAGTTTTTGCTGAAACCAGCATTGATTTTCAAATGTTTTGAAAATTAATTCTAAGAATCATTACCTTGTCGTCACTTGTGTTGTACAACTGCTCACTGGCTTCTTTAGGCTCTGTGTAAGGGGCTTGCTAACTCTGCCTGGGTGGTGCAGGCATCTCCAATGCTCTTTCCTTGTGTGGTGCTGGTGCATCACCTCACCTAGCAACATGATGAAAAATAATTTGCAGCATTCATACATCAGTGTTGGGAGGCCATTGCACAAATCCAATTCACTCTATTATCTGTTTCTGACTAGACAGGGCTGCATTAGTCATAAAGGCAGGTGCACTATGTAACATGAAAATAACAGTTTTATCTCATCTATTTTTAACAGTTCCACAGTTTCCTCTTGTATCTTGTGCTTTATAGCCTCCAGCTGCTTTTTCTGGGACTGGGAGGCGATCAAATCTTCCTTGCAGCCATTCTCTCTTCCATTGTTACTCCCAGGCCTCTGTTGCTGGGAGATGTCTCCTTGGGCGGGATTTTCCGCAGCCATGATCTTCCGGTCCCGCTGCAAGTCCCTCATTCCGGCTGGGAAGGGTCCAACCCACAACGGGGCTAGAAAATCCCAGCCCTTAATTCTGCCAGAGAGAAGATATTTTTGAAATCATTTAGCTTTGATTTGAGATCTCATAAGACATTCGCACCAGAAATCAATGAGAATATATTTACCCTGGCTATATTTTCAAGTGCTCTCTTTGTCCAATGTGGGCGTACTGTCACTGCTGTTGTCCTGCACAGCGCTGTTCACAATCTTGGCACCCTGAACATTTTGCCAGTCTGTACTTGCTGTCTGATCTCTTCACAGGTGTCTATGGATCAAGAACAATTTAACAGCATTACATGGGATATTTTAGATTTACCTGTCTAGTCATTTGGGGCATTCTATCAGGCAAATGGTTTGCATGATTCACAAATCTTCTCACCCTTTTTGATGAAAAGAAAATTGCTTTATATCTTTGAAATCTACCTATCAGAATCATAGGAAGTTTACGGCACAGAGGCATTTGGCCCAACCTGTCTGCGATGGTGAAAAACAAGCCACTTAGTCTAATCCCACTTTCCAGCATTTGGTCCATAGTCCTGCAAGTTACGGCACTTGTGGTGTATATCCAGACAACTTATAAATTAGTTGCAAGTTTCTGCCTGTACTACTCTTTAAGGTAGTGACTTCCAAATTCCAAAAACCCTCTGGGTGAAAAATGTTTTTCTCATCTCCCCTATAATCATTCTACCAATCATTCCCCCTAGTCACTGACCTCTCTGCTAAAGAATTGAGTGAAACTCCAAGGAGAATTAACAATTGGCTGAACAAGGATGAGCTTAGAACTCGAAATCCACTTTCTATTCTACCTCTTGTAGTTTGCTGCTGTTTGATGGGATTATTGCACCATACAAGGATTAATGCTGCTGATGTGATGCTGTACAGTTTGACAGGTGTACTGTTGATCAAGGAATTAATTGTGGCAAACCCTGATGGCGTTAAAGAATCAATGAAAAAAGAGATCAACCTGCAAAAAAGAGCAAAGATGTTATTTAAATGTTTAAATAAGTGATATTAAAAGAGATCCATAGTCTCAGACCTGTCCCCAGTAAAACTGTCAAATCCTCCCCCTCCTCGTCACAGAGAAAAATTCAAAAAATAAATTTTTTGTTCTGGCATTGGAGGCAGTTTAAAAAAGATCTACTAGGCTGAGTCCTGGGATGAAGGGGTTGACTTATCAAGAACGGCTAAGCAGGTTAGGCCTTTATTCATTAGAGTTCAGAAGAATGAGGGGTGATCTTATGGAAATGTGCAAGATTCTGAGGGGGCTTGACAGGGTAGATGTTGAGAAGATGTTTCCACTAGTGGCGGAATCTCAAACTAGGGGACATAGTTACAGAATAAGGGGACGCTCATTTAAAATTGAGATGCAAAGGAATGTCTTCGCTCAGAAGGTAGTGAATGTCTGGAATTCTCTACCTCAGAGAGTTGAGGAGACTAGATCACTGAAAGTATTAAAAGAGGAGGTAAATAGATTTTTGAAATATGTTGAGGACCATGAAGAGCTGGCGCAAAAAAGGGGTTGAGGCTTGGGCCAGATCAGCCATGATCTTATTGAATGGTGGAGCAGGCTTGAGGGGCCAAATGGCCTACTCCTGCTCCTATTTCTTATGTTCTTACTGATGTGTAGTCATTCAGATGAATACTTATATCCAGTGATGCATGACTGTCACTTGAGGTCTGAGTGAGGGGTTTCAGATTAGAACATGCCAAGCTTGCACAACGTTCTTAGTTTCATCAATGCAAAAAGTGCTGGGAAACTGTGGCATGGCCTAAGTCACCTATTCTATAATTTTCTCTTTCTTTTGCTCTCTTCTCTATTATGTAGCTGTGCCAACACAGGGATGCAAGACTTCAGGAAAATCTGATCCAATATCATTATGGAAAATCTTTTGTGCTTTAGAGGAGGTTTAATTAACAAACTGTCATTGCTAAGGTGTGGGTCTTCTGTATATTTTTGCATACAATGGGACTCTAATCACTAATCTTAATTCTTGTGAAACATATATGTTCACTTAATGTTCTATCTGGATGGAACATGTCTGGAACTGCAATTAATGTTCTATGGTCAGACTCACAATTTAAATGACAATTTTTCTTGTTAAAGGTGAACATTATCAGTGAGGAATACAAAATGCAGCAACTCAAGAGAAGTCTATGTGTGGGACTAATTGGGCTCATAGTATTCATCACTATGGGTACGTACTCATTTACTTAGCTTTTAATTAGCTCAGAGGAACTATGTACAGCAAAGCTCCTTTCAAATGAACTCCTTTTTAAGGAGAAAAATAAGCTTTTAATAGATCTTCCAAAGAAATGGACTATAAAAAAGATTAATTAAACGGGGTAGTTCAAAATCTTCACCTCTGGGATCTAAATTGAACCTCACCCAGACAAAATGGAAAAATTTAAAGCAGATAGAAGATTCCCACCTTAGGCCCCTATCAAGATCCAGTGGTTTCAATGGAAACCTTCAATATAATTGTAAAAGTACTGTATGTGCATCTCAGAACTTATGGGGTGGATTCACTCCAGAGTGGAATCTGGGGATAATCCACAGCTGGCAATGGAATGTGCCATTTGGCCACATGCTATTCTTGCCAGGAAATTCCCACCTGAAACATTTTAAGGACTAGATCAGCAGGCTGTGGCTGGAAATTGCCGCAATGTTAAGCTGGGCGACTAGCAACCAGATCGGACAACTGAGGCTGGGGGACATTCTGTGGAACAGGGCAGATAGAGCAACAGTGGCTCAGGCTAGATTTGTGCAGCTGGGAGGACTTCTGCTCCTCCTGGCCTCAACTCAAGATTTCCATTTGATGGTGGTTGGAGAATGTGCCATGCTCATATTGCTTAGTTAAATCCAAATAGATCATGGAAAGAAACCAGATTAGCATTTTAAATGGGCCTACTGTCTGACTCAGGGGCATGATGCAATCACCCAATGCTAGAGCCCAGTGGACATTACTGTGGCCACAGGTGATCATTGGGTAATAGCTCTTTGCCAAAGGGTCAGGTGGCACATTTTCTATTTTTCAGCGTCTCCCAATGTCACTTGTGACTAATCATCTGGTTTGAATATTCTATTCTGGCATATTTGTATAATTTTCATCAAACTCAAACTAATTGCTTCCAAAGTGATGTACAAGATCTAGTTTAGTGCAATTGAGCTGAAAATAGCACAGCTTCTGATTGCCCATCCAAATACAAAACATGTGCGTGAGCTGCACTTCAACTGCAATTTTTTTAGACAGCTTTGTCATACAACAATTTTATAGTAGTTTGTGATAAACCCAAGAAAATCCAAAAATTTAATCTTAAATACACGAGATTAAAGCTATGTTATGAAAATTATGTGTGAGAGGGATTTGATCCTGTAAGTCATATTTTAATTACGTTTTACATATCTGTAAGTATAAATCATTTTGTATAGGTACACATAGATCTTTATGAGGATCTTAATCAGGTGATTGTTAATCTGAACTGTATTTGCCACTGTTTTTGACAACCTGCTGTAATCATTCAATTATTCATGTTGAAATCGCTTGTTGGGAGAATTTCTTCATGAAAATCAAAACTTTCCCACTGATGTGCACAAGGAAACATGAACTGTAGAGCTACCCACTGGAGCACAGACTGCCTTTTCCACCTGATACTTTCAACCATAAGCAGTCTGGAAGCTATGGTACTTACTATCACCAAGAAGATTGCAGGTGTTAACACACTCCCTTTTCAGCTTTGGAAGCCAACCCTGAAACCAGTCCTGACTGATATAAATGTCTGAAAAAAGCAAAATACTGCCAATGCTCAAAATCTGAAATAGAAACAAAAAATGCTTGGCAGACCTGGCAGTATCTTTGGAGAAATAGTTAACATTTTAGGTCGTGACCTTTCATATGAACTGAGGAAAGTTGGAAACAGGGGAGGCCTTTTGTTCTTTTTCCACCCTCCTCCTTCACAACTCCTTAAAAGTTATTACAATTCAAAGGCCGGAAATTTCCGGCCCCGTTGGTGTTGGACATCATGGTGGGCATGAACGGACGATATAGCGAGAAGGCCAAAAATCGGTTTCTCGCCACTGTGAAACCAGTTTGCGATCATCTGCTCCATCCATCAATGGTGGGCCACCTTTCCCACCACCGCACATCAGGAACATCATTTTAATATATCTGCATATCATTTTAAGTCCTGCTCGCCAGAATTATTCCCCCAAGTCAAATTTACCGCCCACATCGGCAGGAAAACACACCGGCCCAGAATACATCTTGACAAGTGTAATGTGCAGAAGTCGGGACTTACCTTTAGGGCTTTGCTCATATCCCGGACATCCGAGCAGCAGAAGATGCTGGAGTCCTACAGCTACCGGAGCCGGGAGGAACACGTGCATCGCATACTGGGTGGATTTTCATGGATATGTGGCTCTGCCACAAAGCAGCTCACGGAAGGTGACAGGTCTCCATTGATGTCTGGGACGTTCTTCAGGATATCAGGGTCTTGGCCATGGCCTGCTACAGGTGATCAGGGAGGGAGGAGGAAGGTCCAGCTATGAGTGGGAGAGGAAGGTGTACTGGGGAGGAGAGTGGGAAAAGAAGGCCTATGTTTGTCTGGGAGGGAAAGGTGTACCAGGGAGGGACGAGTTTGGGAGGAGTGGAACAAAGCTGCTGGGGGTGGGGAGTGAGGTTGGGAAGGGGGGAACGAAGGTGTCGGGTAGGTGAGGTTGAGGGAGAGGGAGTAAGAGGACAGGGAGGAAGGTGTAAGGGAAGGAATTCTGAGGTGGGAAGGAATCCAGGGGGAGGAAGGAGTCCGGGGGAGGAAGGAGTCCAAGGGAAGGAAGGAGCCCGGAATGGGGAAGGAGTCCGGAGGGGAGAAGGAGTCTATGGGGAGGAGTGAGTAAGGGTGGAGGAGTGAGTAAGGGTGGACGAGGGACAAAGCGGGGTGCTGTCCAGGTGAATGTGCAAGGGAGGGCTCTATGGAGTCGATGACTGCCTCCTGGGGAGTGAACTGAGGGTGGACGTGGAAGGAGGGAATAGTGAGAATGAGAGGGGTCAGAGTGAGTGGGTAGGGTGGGGGAGTGAGGGTGGTGGTAGAAGGGATGGTGAGAGTAGTGTTTGGGGATTCAGAGGCAGTCACTGACCCGGGGTGGGAAGGAGGAGGTAGAGGGAGGTCACTGTGGATGGGGGTGGGATTCTCAGGAAGATAGGGAACATGCACGTTCACCTGGACAGAAAGAAAAGGGTTCTGGATGGTAGGTGACAGTGGGGAGGTGGAAAGTGATGCTGGGGGGGGTTCAACAGTGATGGAGGAAAGGACATGGGGGAGGGGAATGGATTGGGGAGCTGAAAGCAAACCTTACAAAGACCATGTTTCTGAACTTGAAAGTGAGCGGAGCCTCGTGTTGGGTGGGCACACGTGCTACATGGGAGTGTGATCTGTGGGTGGGCGGAGTCAGCTCAGATGGACAACTGAAAGAAAACCCCAGCAGGCAGCATTGAAAATGCTCGGGACAGTAAGATGAGTGTAATGAAGGAAGGCTCCGCATGCGTGGGAGAGTGCTTGCATGATGCTCCGAAACGCCCTGCCACACACACACACACACACACACACACACACACACTTCCCTCCAGAATCACTCATGTTCCAGCTGCATGTAGCTGAACTGCTAGTCTGGGAGGGCAAGGAGTGGGGGGAAGCAGGGGGAGGACTCACAAAGCCTGTGAATTAAGCTGAAAGACACCATTTCAATCAAAGTGAATATATTTTCAGATTATAAAGTGACAAAATGAGTTCACCTGTCAACCACTTGTGATCTGAAATTCTTAACTTTTCTAGGCCTACCACTTCTTCTAGGTGCTGCTCTGACATCCACAGCAGGGGTGGAGACAGCCTGTGCAATGGTTGGCCCTGTTGTCTCTGATGGCATGTGTCCGCTAAAGAGCCGAGGTCTTAAGGGCCCCGGTTTGTTTTGGCTGTCCTCTCGTGGGCGAGATGCTCCCTCTGCAGTGACAGAGGACAAGGTTGAGGGGTTATAGGAAAAGAGGACTCGGGGGGGGAGGACAGCCTCTGCAATTCCTGAGTGGATGACACAGGGGTATCCAGCTGCCGCACTTCCTCCCTTAGGTTCCCAAGGGCCCCGGCCTGACTCCTTGAGGGGAAAAAGCACCTGGAGGGACATCAAGGGGCCCCGTTTCCCTCATGTTGCCACTGCAGGAACTCGCCCATGGTTACCATGATGAAATGCAGGTCTATGCGTATCAACACATTCTGCCAGACCAGGGTCTAACAGCATCTGCCATCCTCCCTATGGAGATCTCCATACGCACACATGTGGACACCACTTCATCAGAGAGCAGGCTGACGCACTCCTTCAACTCCTGTGCCACTCTGTTGAGGGCTTCCAACAGCTCTGTGTGATGTTCACCTGCCTTCTGCTGACTTTCCACAATGAGCTGGAAGGCCAAGTCCAGAGGTTCATCGTCTGACTCGGACCTCACAGAGCCTCCTCCCCAGCAGTCCTCCAAGTGCCGAGGAACTCGGCTGAACCTGCCTCCTCCTCCTGTGGACATGTGTCTGTATGGTGACCAACAGATTATGAACCCAAGCCTTTCTAAATCTAGGATCAACCAAGGTGTGTGTCTTTGCACTAGTGGAGGGTGTGGGTAAGCGCTGTTACGGGTCTTTCAGGCTGCTTATTTCCAGCTCTTCAATGGCGGAGGTGTCCTTTGGCTGGAGGTGGGGACGTGGATAGAGCTGAGGGATTGGCTGGCTGAGGGTGTCGGTCACTTGGCAGAGCTCCCTGTGAACCAAAGTAGAGATAATGAGTGCATGACAGCAGAGTCAAAAGCAGGAGAGAGAGCATTCGCAGTTGCGTTGAGTGAGGGATAATGTGGTACAAGATCCTCACATGGGTATTCATTGCTGACCTCAGCATCGCTGCAGGCAAAGTCCATGTCCTCACCAGTCAGCGTGATGGCATGTTCCTCAAAGTGAGTGAGGTGCTTAATGTGGGCCACTGCACTCCTGGTCTGAGACCTCGCCTTGTTGTTGTGAGCCGGCTTCTCCTGCATGAAAACAGATGGAGAGAGTGTGAGCCGGATGCATGGCACTGCATGGAATGTTTGTGCAGTGAGCGGAGCCATGGACGGGATGAAGATACGATCTCCAGAGGGTATGAGCCTGATGGAGATGTTAAGGTGGGTGTGAGAGTTAGTGGTGTTGTCCCTTGAGGTGTGAGATCCTTGTGGATGTGCTAGGAAAACTGAAAGGTCTGAAGGTGGATAAATCACCTGCCCCAGATGGATTACACCCCAGAGTTCTGAAGGAGATAGCTGAAGAGATAGTGGAGGCGTTAGTGGTGATGTTTCAGGAATCACTGGAGTCAGGGAAGGCCCCAGCGGACTGGAAAATCGCTAATGTAACCCCCCTGTTTAAGAAGGGAGTGAGGCAAAAGACGGGAAATTACAGGCCGATTAGCCTGACCTCGGTCGTTGGTAAGATTTTAGAGTCCATTATTAAGGATGAGATTTCAGAATACTTGGAAGTGCATGATAAAATAAGGCAAAGTCAGCATGGTTTCATCAAGGGGAGGTCATGCCTGACAAATCTGTTAGAATTCTTTGAGGAGGTAACGAGTAGTTTAGACAAAGGAGAGCCAATGGATGTTATCTACTTGGACTTCCAGAAGGCCTTTGACAAGGTGCTGCGCAGGAGGCTGCTCAGTAAGATAAGAGCCCATGGTGTTAGAGGCAAGGTACTAGCATGGATAGAAGATTGGCTGTCTGGCAGGAGGCAGAGAGTGGGGATAAGGGGGTCCTTCTCAGGATGGCGGCCAGTGACTAGTGGAGTTCCGCAGGGGTCAGTGTTGGGACCACAACTTTTCACTTTATACATTAATGATCTAGATGAAGGAACTGAGGGCATCCTGGCTAAGTTTGCAAATTTTACAAAGATAGGTGGAGGGACAGGTAGTATTGAGGAGGCAGGGAGGCTGCAGAAGGATTTGGACAGGTTAGGAGAATGGGCAAAGAAGTGGCAGATGAAATACAATGTGGGGAAGTGTGAGGTCATGCACTTTGGTAGGAAGAATAGAGGCATAGACTATTTTCTAAATGGGGAGAGAATTCAGAAATCTGGAGTGCAAAGGGACTTGGGAGTCCTAGTCCAGGATTCTCTTAAGGTTAGCTTGCGTGTTGAGTCGGTAGTTAGGAAGGCAAATGCAATGTTGGCATTTATTTTGAGAGGACTAGAATATAAAAGCAGGGATGTGCTGCTGAGGCTTTATAAGGCTCTTGTCAGACCACATTTAGAATATTGTGAGCAATTTTGGGCCCTGTATCTCAGGAAGGATGTTCTGGCCCTGGAGAGGGTCCAGAGGAGGTTCATGAGAACGATCCCAGGAATGAAAGGCTTAACGTATGAGGAATGTTTGAGGACTCTGGGTCTATACTCGATGGAGTTTAGAAGGATGGGGGGGGATCTGATTGAAACTTACAGACTACTGAAAGGCCTCGATAGAGTGGACTTGGGAAAGATGTTTCCAATAGTAGGAGAGACTAGGACCCAAGGGCACATCCTCACAGTAAAGGGAAGACCTTTTAGAACAGAGATGAGGAGAAACTTCTTTAGCCAGAGAGTGGTGAATCTATGGAATTCATTGCCACAGAAGGCTGTGGAGGCTAGGTCATTGAATGTATTTAAGACCGAGATAGATAGGTTCTTGATTGGTAAGGGGATCAAAGGTTATGGGGAGAAGGCGGGAGAATGGGGTTGAGAAACTTATCAGCCATGATTGAATGGTGGAGCAGACACGATGGGCCGAATGGCCTAATTTCTGCTCCTACGTCTTATGGTCTTATGGATGTGTGATGGGATTGTGAGTGTGTGAGTTGAGAGTAATGAGAAGAGTGAGTTACCCTGGCGGAACAGAAGAGACCATTCATCCTCTTCCTGCACTGGATGGCTGTCCTGTTTTGAAAGATGTAGATGCTGACCACTGCCACCACTGCCTCCCATGCTGGATTGGTGACCTTGCTTGCTAATCTTCGCCTAGAGCTGGAGTAGAGGACATCGTGGTGGGCCTCCGCTGCGTTCAATAGGGGCTCAAGGGAGGCATTACTAAATTTGTGGACAGTATGTTTCCTCCCTTTGGCAGCCATCAGTTCGCAGCAGTTTCCTATCTCTTGAAGAGTGCTTGCTTTGTGTGGAGGCGGCTTTTAAATTTGGCTCCCGGTTTACTGAAGGCCTGGGGTGATGGGGTGGGCGAATCAGAGGCTGCCCCGCCAATGATCTGGTGTGTTTCCGGGCACTGAATTATTAATGAGGTGGGACGCATTGGAAATGGGACGATACAGTGTGAAAAGCCACCCATTGCGGCTGGCAGGTAAAATGTTATTTTTCCAACCCACTATCGCACTTAGTGCAAATCTGGGATGATTCGGCTCGAAATTTTCTCAATTCTGAAACCTGAAAAATTGGATGGACTTTTCCCTCCTGCCAGCGGTGGGATTCATGGTGGAAAATTCGGAGAGAGGCCAAAAGTCAGACTCCTGCCAACTGGAAAAGAGTTTGGAATTTTCCCCTCATCCCTTTCAGGGCAGGTTAATGATGGGTCAGGTTTCCCACTGGTCCATGTCGGGAACGCCATTTGCATGCATTACCATGTCATGAATGCTCATTAAAAACGCTACTCACTGGAATGACAATGCGCCTTCCAATCTTGCATCACGCCAGCGGGAATTTAGACCAGTATAAAATACCTTTGGAAATGAGTGGCATGCACCGATCAACCCTCATTTCGCTCGTGACTTCGAGGTGAGTTCAACATTCAAAGCCTACCTGTAATAGCGCTGCTCTGGTTTCTTTGCGATGGCAGTGTAATGCCACACTGCAGGGGGTGGGGGGTGTAGGTCAGGTCTGCTCACAATGAGTGCCCCAAACTCCAGGAGTACAGCACTGTACTGCGGCTCTCAGGCAGGGCTGCACCCTCAAACAGAGACCAGCATTGTGACCAGGGAGGTGGAGGCGAGTGTGGGGGGTGGGGGTGCGCAGGGAGGACGGTGAACACATGGGGGGGTGGGAGGGAATAGGGTATGGAAGAGTTGAAAGGGCATGGGGGCAAGGATGACAGAAACATGGGGGTGCAATGGGGTATGGAGGTGTTGGAAAGGTAGGGGTGGGCAACGGCAGGCCGGGAAGCTGGAACCTGACATGGAAGACTAGAACACAGATGCAGAAGGGGATGGATGGGAATCGAACTGTATAAATGGGAGAGGAATGGGTTGCACAGTGACTTATGGAGAGGAGTGGGTGGGAGGGGTGGAAGGGAAACTGTGCTCTGATCAGTCATTAGGGACCTGGGGAGCTTAGTGAAAGACAGTCAGAATCCCTGGTCTGGGGCCAAGAGGTCAGGGTGAGAGGTTAAAGGCAGACCTGGGGCTCTGTGGACCTCATAGTCAGGGTGAGAGGTTAAAGGCAGTCCTGGGGCTTCATGGGCCATACTACATATGGCACGTATGTTGTACTCCTGCTCCAGAGGGGTGCAAGGCCTGTTTCCTCAATTAGGTTAAGGCCCATCTTGGTGTGCAAGGTATGTTCACAGTCAGCAGTGATGGGCTTGTCTAGCTCGATCTGGGCTGCAGATAGGATGGCCATGGTTAGGGGGGGCATCTACAGCCTGTAAATGGGGAAAACATAATAAGGGGGGTGGTACTTAAAGCTTTCCTGGGAGTTTGAGGGGCTCTCCTCTGTATGAGACCATGCACACAGTCACGAGATGGGGAGGGGTGAGGTCTACATGGGATAGGGGAACATCAACAGTAATGGGCTCAGGGGGGAGATCTGGAATGTCCAATACAATGGCAATAGGACTCAGGGTTACTCAGGGAGGCTGTAGAATAACTGAAGGGAGATCTACCTGCACATCATGAGGTTCCAGGAAAATTGGAGGGACCCGAACACTGACAGGGGAAGGGTCAAAGCTAATCTCAAAATAAAAATGGAGCACCATCATCTTGAAAGGTTGAAATAATGGTACAATTTGAAATTGAAACCAGAAAAGAATCTGCACGGGTTAGGTCTAAGGCATTGTGGGAAGAGCCCACAGTTCCACAATACATTTGCTCCATTTGAGCATTAACAGAGAGGAAAGTGATAATGGGAAATGCAGGTAACTGTTAAGGAGGCACAGCTGCTGCATATCTGCCAGATCACCACTGAAAGCTTCTAATGTGCTTTCTCCAATTGGCATGGATAATGGGCCAAAGGACATCCAGTCATTGCTCATGTGCAAATTAACCTTCATCAGTTTACCAGATCAGAGATTGCAGGAGTGCCTTTGGTAAGGTGGCACATTTAATGAATGCATCCAGCCTTCTTCAAACATCTGTGGGATTGGCATCTTGGTCACCTACATCTGTGAGTTTGTGCCTCAGCTGCAAGCCTGTATCTGAAAAGCTAGTAGCACCGATGTAGCTTGAGGCCATGACATCGGCTTTCTGTTAACGAGTGGGAGCTTTACTATATTTGTCTAGTACTTATAAACCTGTTGCATCCATCAGTCCACAGGGAGAAGGGGATTGAACAATGGAGCCTGGGCTCATTGCAGCCTTCTTGCAGGTACTGACCCAGTTGAGGAGGAGAAGAAGAAGGGCCCGGCACTGCCTAGCACAACTTCGAGAGGAGGCCCAGCCTGAGCTCCATAGTCCTGGGGAGCCCCAGCAAGAGTCAGAGGAGGTTGGACCCATCCCACGGAGGTGACCCGTGCGACCAAGGGTCTATCGAAGAAGATTTTCCTATCTGGGGATGAGCAAAAGACAATGCCGCACACGTCTGCACTTGTCCAGAGATGTGGTGGATCATAACTGCCTCATTCTGTGGGGGGATCTAACGCCTGGGGACTGGGAGGACATTCCCTGCCAGTGCCCTGAAGGTCGCCACCGCACTCAATTTATTTGCCTGCGGATCATTCCGGGGATCCACAGGGAACCTATGCGGCATCTCACAGTCCTCAGCACATAAATGTATTAAGGAGGTGACAGATACTCTCTACAGAAAGGCTCATCATTATATGAAGTTCACACTCGATGAAGCTAGGCAGGCTGCTAGGTTTCTGGGGCTTGTAGCTATCTCAGGCTTCCCTAGAGTTCAGGATGCAATCGATTTCACGCATGTGGCTTTGAGAGCTCCATGGCAGCAGCCCGTGATGTTCATTAACAGGAAAGGGTGCACTGCCTAAACATTCAACTGGCATGCGATCATCAGAAGTGCATCATGTACAGTTGTGCCAGGTACCCTGGGAGTTCCCATGATTCATACATCCTGAGTCATTCCAGGTGCCTCAAATATTCAAAGGGCCTCGGCAATTACAGGGCTGACTGCTTGGGAATAAGGGGTACCCACTCAAACGATGGCTCATGGCACCCATGCATTGCCCTCAGAGTACCTCAGAGGAGAGATACAATGCAGCGCATAGCTCCACACAACCCATCATCAAGCAGACCATTGGCATCCTGAAGATGTGTTTCTGATGTTTGGACTGCTGAGGGTGGGGCTCTGCATTACTTTCCACAGAAGGTGTCCCACATAATCGTGGTGTGCTGCACCCTTCACAACCTGCTGCTTCAAAGGGGGATCCCTTGCCAGAGGGATACATAGAGGAGGCTGAGAGCTCCTCAGATGATGAAGAGCAGGAAGGGCAAGAAACTGAAGAGGGAGATTAGGGTCAGCTTCCATGTGACAATGCCATCGAAAAAGCACAATGTGGGACCACAACATTCATGGTTATAGAGAATCATCATGGCTGCTGGCCCTGTCCTTTGGCACTACCAATGAGGCTACAAAGGGACATAGATACGTTAGTTAAGTGAGTGGACAAAGACCTGGCAAATGGAGTATAACGTGGGCAAATGTGAAATTGTTCATTTTGGCAGGAAGAATAAAAAAGCTTATTTTCTAAACAATGGGAGATTGCAGAGCTCTGAGATTCAGAGGGATCTGGCTGTCCTAGAGCATGAATCACAAAAGGTTAGTATGCAGGTACAGCAAGTAATTAGGAAAGCTAATAGAATGTTATTGTTTATTGTGAGGGGAATTGATTACAAAAGTAGGGAGGTTTTGCTTCAGTTGCGCAGGGCACTGGTGAGTCTACATCTGGAGTATTGTGTACTGGTCTCCTTATTAAGGAAAGATGTAAGTGCGTTAGAAACAGTTCAGAGAAGATTTACTAGACCTGGAATGGGAGGTTTGTCTTATGATGAAAGATTGCGGACAGGCTAGGCTTACATCCACTGAAGTTTAGAAGAGTAAGAGGTGACTTGATTGAAATCTTTAAGATCCTGAGGGGTTTTGATAGGGCAGACATGGAGAGGATGTTTCCTCTTGTGGGAGAATCTAGAACTAGGGGTCACAGTTTAAAAATAAGGGGTTGCTCATTTAAGACAGAGATGAGGAGAAATTTTTTCTCTCAGAGTTGAAAGTCTCTGGAACTCTCTTTCTCAAAAGGTGGTGGAAGCAGAGTCTTTGAATATTTTTAAGGCAGAGCTAGATAGATTCTTGATTAACAAGGGGTGAAATGTTATCGGGGGTAGGTGGGAATGTGGAATTGCGGTTACATTCAGATCAACCATGATCTTATTGAATAGCGGAGCAGGCTCGATGAGCTGTGTGGCCTACTCCTACTATTAATTTGTATGTTCTTATGTTCTTAAGATGTGCCTGTGACACACTGATAACCACAAGATTCCAGGAGGAGTAAGGTGCAGGCAACAGCAGATGGCCACATTCCTCCTGTCCTTTAGTGCCATGCCAGTGCACTGAAAGGCCTTTAAAACCGGTAACATCAAGGGCAAGTTCAGCATTTAGACTTGCACCTTCAACTCTTATGATTCACTAGGCCCTAATCTTTGGAAGGGTCAGTGGCGAACCCTGTATCATGCGCTGTGCGAAGCGAAAGTTGATGCTACAGTGTAAATGCAGTCATCACCACTTTACTAAGAAACTTTAGCAGACACTGAGATGTGCTCATGGTTGGAGAGACCATTATGGCTGCAGGTCTTGTCCTTTGGCACAAACAATGAAGACAGCCATCACGTTTACAGAAACAATTACAGCTAACACTCCAGGCATTGGAGCATGCCTAACTCCATGTTGTCCTGTAAGGAGTAGGGGTTACGAACGCATTTTGCAGACACTTCCAGTGAAGAGATTGACATATCTCCCTGACATAACACATGGGTCGAGTAACTATCATGACTCAGCCACACTCATATGAATGTGAGGCTCATAAAGGGAGGTGATCACTGAGTGGCAGCATGGCTCACCCTCACAACAAGAGGGCATATAGGTGCATATGCACAATGCTTTCAGATGACGAGACCATTCTCATGAGCAGCAAATGCATTTACAAAGCTGCATGATATATACAGTGATTGAGCACCCGTGACCAAGAAGTGATGTCAAAGTTTCTTACATTTCCTAACCCTACCGCTACATCTAACTGCAGCTCTAACTGCAGAGATGGAGGCAGCCTGCAGACTGCTACGTCCTGTTGTGTGAGATGACCTAGGTGAGCGTCCTCTGGAAGCCTGAGGCCTGGAGGGCCCCGGCCTGATAAGGGTCTCCTGCTTGGGGAGATGCACTCTCCTCGGCCTGTACAGCTGGAGTTGATGGGGTCAGAGACAGAGGCTATTCGGAATGGCTGGATACCCTTTGAGTGTTCTGTGTGGAGGGCCCTACAGTGTCAGGCTGACGCTTCTCCTCCCTGTGCATGCCTGAGGGCCCCTCCCTGACTCCTTGAGAAGAAGGGACTCCTGGAGGGAGGTCGAAGTGCCCTGCCCCCCTCTCGCTTCGGTACTGATAGATTCCACCAATGCCTATAGCGATGGAGTGCAGGTCTGAGCACAAGTCCGGCAGGATCTGCTGGACCAAAGTCTCTAAGGTGGCCGCCACCCTTCCCATAGAGTCCTCAAGACGCTCGCATGTCAGAACCACAACATCAGACAGAACACAAACGGAATCCTCCACCCTTCACTCTAGTCTGTTGACTGCCTCTCACAACTCTACCTGATTTTCCGCCGCCTGTCGTTGCATCTCCAACATTTTATTGATCGCCGCTTGCAGAGGCTCATCATCTGATTCGGACTCAGTGGGTGCCTGATCTTTAATAGTCCTCCGCGTACCAAATATCTGGACTGTCACTGCCTCCAACTGCTGTAATGTGTCATTGAGGTGTTCCCCAGAATATGACCCTGAGCCTATGACCCCCCGAGGTGTGTGTATCTGGGCTGATGGAGGGTGCAGGTGAATGCAGTGATGGGTCTTCTTCAGGTAGCTCCTCAGCATCCTCCTCCTAAGTGGGCTGTGGGCTGGGGGCTGGGAGTTATGTTGGCTCTACTCCTCTGCCTGGACCTGCTGGTACCTGTAAGAGAGAGAAGATAGGTTTAGTTCATGAACAGGCTGAATACAAGTTTGCATGTCACTCACTGTGAATGTCAGGATGCGATCAACCCATGGAGGGGTCATCCATACTGGCTTGGTGGATGAGGCCGATCTCGCCTTCCCCATAGGAGCAATCCCTATCCTCCCTGCTAACTAGGTGGCATCCTCCTTGAATCTGGAGAGCTCAACTATGTTGGCCATCCCTCCTCCAGTCTGGATCTTTCCCTTTTGCTGTGGGCAAGTTGGCCTGCATGAAGACAGATGGATGGAATGTGATGAGAAGGGATGGATTGGAGATTGGGAAGCATGCATGCTGCTGTGTGTGTGCAGAACCCTCTCCAGTAAGGGCTGAGGATGCAGTTTGTGCAGCATGATAGATGAGATGCTGGCAATGCTAAGGTGTCCGTGAGATAATCAGTGCTGATGTCTCCCCCGCTAATATTGTGTGAGATCCCTGAGCAGTGTCACCCTGAACAGTACATAATGCCATTATGAGAGTGTGAGCTTGGAGTGAGCTGAAGGTTGACAGAGTGGATAAGATCAGTCATCCTCTTCCTACACTGGATGGCATTTCTGGGGTGGGTGCCCGGCAAGCTGACCTCCCTTGCAACTGCTGCCCAGGCCGGTGAGGTGAGGTTGGTGGGCTTCCTGGAACCGTCCCTAGAGTAGAGCACATGTTGGTGAAGGCAGACCCCCGGATGAGGGCCTCGAGGGAGTCACTACTAAACCTAGGCGCAGCCTTCTTCGTGTGTGCAGCCATCTCGAGACATCTCCTGAACACAGCAGGGTTGGAGAGGTTGAATGTGTGTGTTCAGGTGGCGTTTAAATATGGTACCTGGACATTTGACCCCATGAGATAATGGTGGGTGAACTAATCAGTTCCCAATATGCCACATGATTCGGAGAGATGCTCGCTTATGCATGATTACTTTGCTTCTGAACACGAAATCGGGCACGATTTCCTGCCAGTCCAACCCACGGGAAAAGTGCTGTGAAACCTACCCGCCATGGTGCTTAGTTTCAAAAATGGAAAATTTTGTCCATTAACTCTGTTTCTCTCTCCACAGCTGCTGCCAGTCCTGCTGAGTATTTCCAGCATTTTCTAGATATAAGTCTCCTTTGTGACATCAATCCTCAATACAAACAATGCTTATATTGACAACGTCACTCTGATGTGATCAAAGTGACTGATTTGGGAAAATGGGAAATCAGATCTTGACATTTGTACATTGATATTAATTTTTTTCTGTTGCATTATTTTCTCTCCTGATAACATTTGTCCAGCTTCAAAGGATCTGAGAAAAAATGACTTGTGGAAAAGAGCCTTATTAACATCTACAGGTGAGTAGGCTGTGATATATTTTTTCATGTGTTTGACATTAAACAACTGCATTTTTGTTCCAGTAGTATCCATCATAGCGTTTGGTCTTAAAATATGGTTTCAGATAACCCTATGATGACAAACTTCAGCCTGTACTGAGACATGCCTACTATCTTGAACTTGTGACTTTAGAGACTGAAAGTTACTCTGTATAATGTTAGTGCACACTTAATGCACTCATATGACATTCTCCTGATAATGTTTTAATAAAGCACTGAGCCATTGAAAATAAATCTCCAGTAAATTACTGAACAGAGGAATGTAATGCAAACATGTTAAGTGTTCACATGCTACTATTGGCATATAGTAAATTTAGTAAATTCCAGGCTGAACTTAATACTGAGCTTTAATGGTTCATCACGTTGATTCTCTGCCCCCTGAGATCATTGGAGGAAAATTTTAAAGGTCAATTTTCCTGAATTTTTGTCCAAGAGAACAACCAGTTTCCAAGGTTCCAAGATCAGGAATAAAAGCAGAGACTTGTGTTTCCAGGTTTTTGTCCCTTTCACATATAATGAGGGGTAAGGACAATGTTGCAGGGTGGCCGAGTTGTACTACTAATGATATAGTTGATCTGAAGACATTTCTTGGGAGGAAACTTTAAGAGCAGGGAGCGGCCGCAAAACGATCCGCCACCCGCGATCAGGCCCTGACTGCAATTTCATGCTGGTTGGCCAATTAACTGCCAGCCAGAATGAAACTCACGCTCAGAAACTCAGCGCTGCCAGGGTGGGGGCAGGAGGAGCGTGAGCGCTGAAGTTTGCTCATGCACAGGGGTGCGCTCACTGAGAGCTCCCTGAAGGCACAGAGCTGCCTCAGGGAGCTGAAGATTATTCAAGTGAAAAATGAAGATTTCACAAATAATATAAACATGTCCCCACATGAGACTCAGTCACATGAAGAGGGAGAGATTAAAAATGAGTTCAAAAAAATTTTATTGTTTTTTTAATCATTGTTGAGACCTCATCCCGCCTGTGGATGAGATTTCACAAAAAATGCAAAGGCCACCTGGCCTATTCGTAAAGTTGGACGGGCAGCGAAAAATTCTACTTAATTAGCTGCTTAAGGGCCTTAATAGGCTTCTTAATTGTTGGCGGGCACGCTGCCAACTCTCATGCACACCTGACGACTGAAATATCACACGAGTGCACGATGACGTAGGGACATTCGCCTGACGTCACTGTGCGTTATTTCACGCTTGGGCGTGTCGGATGTGTGCCCACAAGCCGAGCTGAAAATCGTGGCCTAAGTTTATTTACAATATACTCAGCATCAACTAAATGTGTGCTTTCAACTCCAACTCTATCTCTACACTGACTGCTGAGGTAGCCTGCGCTACTATCCTATTGGTTACTACAGATCATGTGATCTTGCCTAACAAGTGTTATTCTTAAAAGTACATTACATGCGAAATAAAATCATAATTACTACATTCTTCCTCCTTTAACTCGGCTATACATCTCATATTTACAAGTACATATTTTTCAAGACAACATAATATTTACACTGGGTAAGGAATTTGCTAGTTCAGTCTTTAAGGTGGTTTCCTGGTCCGTGTAGAACGTCACAGCTCCACAACTTCCGATGCTCTGTCAGGAACCTCCTGTTCCGGAGTTGCCTGAACATCAGGTGCTTCAGTGGGCACTTGCAGTTCTGTATCCTCAACTCTTACAGGAACATCAGACATGTCTCCTGAGTTGAATATCCTCAACAGGAAACGCAGACCCGACCATGGTCACTGGTGGAACCAAATCTTAGTGATTCGTCTCTATCTTCCTTAAATGGTTCACATGTTTACGGATGATCTGGTCTTTCACCTCCACGTGGTGAGAGATCCAGTCACCGCACTTATTTCAACTGGTAACCACCTTGGTCCTTCCCCGAATCTCTTCACGTATACCGGCTCTCCCTTGGTAAATTTCCTCTCATGACTATGCCAGTCGTGTCTAGTTTTCTGACTTCCCTGACTCCTATCCTTCTTCCCCTCTAAATTTGGCATAATTACGCTCAATCTCTTCCTGAGGCGGCATTTCAACAATAACTCCGCAGGTATGACCCCTGTTGTTGTGTGAGGGGTAGTCCTGTAATGAAAAAGAAAGCGTGCTAGCTTGGTTGCCAAGGAATCACCAGTTAGCTTTTTCATGCCTTCCTTTGAACGTTTGAACTGCCCTTTCAGCCAGTCCTTTTGAGGAAGGGTGGTACGGTGCAGTTTTCACATGAGTGATACTGTTGAGGCTGATAAACTGTTGAAACTCAGCACTCATAAGTGCCGTGCTGTTATTGGAAATTACGACTTCTGGTAGTCCGTGAATGGCAAAATTCTGACGTGGTTTCTCAATTGTAGCGGCCGATGTTGGTGACTTCACCTCATATACGTTAACCATTTTGAATGGGCATCAACAATGAGCAGAAACATTGTCCCCAGGAAAGGCCCAATGTAGTCAATGTGTAACTGCACCCAGGGTCAACCTGGTCACTCCCATGGGTGTAACGGAGCTTCACTGGCAACTTTTGCAGTTTCTGACGTTGCTTTACTAAACTCTCTATTTCACCATCCATCCCAGGCCACCATAGATAGCTGCGTGATATGGTCTTCATTCGGGAAATTCCTGGATGGACACCGTGTAGTTCAATTAAAAGTGGCTTCCTTCCCTTTGGAGGAACTATCACTCGTGCTTCCCAAAATAAGATGCCATCCTGGCTGGTTATTTCATGTCTTCTGTTGAAGTATGATTTCATTTCATCAGATACGGGCACGTGTGACCAGCCATGTAGCACTTGTTCTCGTACCTGAGAGAGGACTGTGTTCCGACTTGTCCAGCCTCTCATCTGTCGAGTGCATACTGGCGAGGAATCTAAGAAATGTAACAGTAAAACAAGTTCCTGCGGATGTGCTGATCATTTTGTTGTAAAGGCAAATGGCTAAGGACATAGATTTGATTGCCAGGCCTATGTATGAAGTGTATTTGTATGCTGCCAGGATTAAAGCCCATTGTTGTATTCTTGCTGAGGCTATGGGTGGTATATCCTTGTCCTCGCTAAACAATCCTAGCAATGGTTTGTGGTCCGAAACGATTGTAAAATGACGGCTGTGTACGTACTGGCGAAATTTCTTGACACCAAAGATGATGGACAGGCCTTCCTTTTCTATCCGCGCATATCCCTTTTCCACTGTGGTGCGCGTTCTTGATATGTAACCTATTGGCCATTCCCTGCCGTCGTCCATCTGATAAGAGAGCACTGCTCCCACCCTGTAGGGAGATGCATCACATGGCAGCACCAATTCTTTCATCTGGTCATAATGCACTAATAGATTGGACGAGTGCAACAATTGCTTCACTTTTAAGAAAGCTTGTTTCTGGGGTGCCTCCCAAGACTAACATTGGTTCTTTTTGAATAGAGAATGCAGGGGGGCCAGCATTGTAGACAAATTGGGTAAGAACCGCCCATAATAGTTGATCATTCCTAGGAAGGCCTTCTTGAAATCCAGATTCACTTCGGACAATAATCTTTTCTGAATAGCACCCTCTTTCACACCACACACTAAACAATCTCTGAGTATGTTGCTCAGAGTCGTACCAAAATCACAATGTTCCATTAACTGCTTCAAATTTGCCACATAGCATGCAATTGTCTCACCCGGGGGCTCTATTTTGAGAATTAAACTTGAACCTCTGCATCATGACTGAGGACTTTGCTTGAAAATGACCTTTCACGAGGTCCACTAATTCATTAAAATTTTTGAATCTGGGATACTGGGTGCCGTCAAACATCTAATCAAGCTGTAGGTTTTGCTCCCACAAGTACTCAGCAGGATCGCTTGCCTCTTCTCTTGCCCTGTAATCTCATTCGCTTGAAAAAAGAATGTGAGGCGTTCTATGTATTGAGACCAATCATCTGTGGCTGGTTCAAATGGATCAATTCTCCCAAATTGTGGCATTTTGAGAGAGGATAACTTCTTCAATTCTAATGGAGCTTGCTGCTTACAATCACTGGGCGAGGCACAGTGCCGATTTCTTTCTAACTTGATTTCTTCTGTTAAATCCTGTTTTATCTTCATCGCCAGTTTTTGTAAGGTGGCCAAGTTGTACTATTAATGATTGAGTTGATCTGTAGACACTTCTTGGGTGGAAACTTTAAGTTTATTTACAACATTGTAGTAATTATGGTTTTACTTAATGTGTAATGTACCTTTAAGAATAAAACTTGTTAAGGAAGATCATGATCTGTAGTAACCAATAGGAAAGCAGCACGGTCTACCTCAGTGGTCAGTGTAGAGACAGAGTTGGAGTTGAAAGCACACGTGTAGTTGCTGCTGAGTATATTGTGAATAAACATAAAATTTCCACCCAAGAAGTGTCTGCAGATCAACTCAATCATTAATAGTACAACTCAGCCATCCTACAACAAATATACTCAGCTGCAACTACATGTGGGCTTTCAACTCCAACTCAATCTCTACACTGACTGCTGGGGTAGCCCGTGCTACTCTCCTTATTGGACTGAATGGGGGTGGGGAAAGGGTGAGAAGTGGGAGCACCTTGAGCCGAATTCTACTTCCACATGCCCTTTCTCCATCTTTTCTCCCTTGGCCCACTTGCACTTCTCTACTAGGCAAGAGCTGGAGAGCATTTTGCTGCACTTCAATGAGGTATTGAGTGACCAAGATGAGGTTTTCCTAGCTTCTGTTTAAAGTGGCAGACTGATGTCAGAGTCTTATGTCCTTTGAAAATTTTCAGTTGTTGGGACCACTTTTGGGTCCTCACCCTCCAGAGTCAGAGGTGTGCCAACAGACAAAAATGCCTAATACCTTAAAGGATGTTTAGCATTTTAAAGGTTGTTGTTTAATTTTTATTTTTTGCAGGATGAGATTCCCTCTGAAGTTTCTTCTTGCCTCCCATTTTCCTTGGCCACTAGAATATAACATAAAGTCATGGTTGTCCAGATTTCCCTCCATTTCTGTGCAAAGTGCATGGGTTCTTCAACAAGAGAATGAATGCTAAACATCTGTGTGCAAGTTTGAGTCCCAAGTTGCAACAGTCAAAAATAGCAAGAAGCAATTCATTGTTACAGCTCCTAGAAAAAAAAAGCACATTTTAAATTGGTTAAGTGAGAGAACTATAGATGGACCCTTCTAGAAGTTTCATTTAAATAAAATCTTTATGACATTTTATTATTTGCACATTAAAACAACAGGGAGCCACAGTAATCAGTGAAAACCAATCCATTACATTGATGTGATATTCAGTACACTGGCAGTGGGGAATGAAACCTCATTTGAGAAGAGGTCAGTGTCAGCAGGGAAAAGGATCCCCTGTGGTTTTAACTCAATATCAGACAATCTAAATCTGGTCAAATCATTTCCGTTACAAAGTAGAAGAAAATGGATTAAAGTAATGGTGGATTAATCATCTGAAGTGATGCATTTATAATTAATGAATAATTCTGCTGCCAAATCAACCTGCTGGATCAATGTTTGGACATGTGACTATACCTGACAGAACATCTGATCCAGAAGGTCAAAGTAAACATGGGATATGTTCTACTTTCTAAAATAATGATTGGCAATATTAGCAAAAATACTTAACAGATTCATTTAAAATACCTCTGTCAACTATTTGAACACAAATAAACATTTAGGTAACCTTGCATTGAAACAAGGGACAGAGATATGTTAAATTAATTCATGAAAGCAGATAGAGAGCATGGAGCAAAACTTTTATCAGAGTGAAAATGTACATTATTCACTTCTAAAGTATTCATCTTCGGCAAATGTGGTTCCAAGGCTAATTGTAAAGCAAGGAAGGTTGGCCTTAAGTTAGTAACTCCTATAAACCTTATTGGCTATGGGAACAATTTACTTAAGATATAGACAGTGCCTTTGGTAGAACAGCAACAATTTATGGAAACTGGTATTCAGAATTATCTTTTCAAATTAATAACCCAAAGTCACAGCAAGGCCTGCACATTTATGTTATTAAACATCAATAGGCTATAAGGGAATCAGGTAGCGTGGAGAAGATCGGAACACACAAGAAGAGTAACTATACTTAGGAAGATAAGAATCATTGTTCTGGAGGAGCTCTGCTTCTGATTCATGGGTGAATGCCCTTCAGAGAAGGAAACTGATGAATAGCAGACCACTTATGGAAAACTCTAGGTAAAACATGACAGAATGGCAAAAGTAAGTTCTATGCCCCTAACAGTAAGGCAGTCAACTTTACCAGCAGCTACATGATCTAGCAAATTAACTCTATGGTCATGATAGTGGTAGCACTTGGTGATGTGAATGCCCAAGGTGGGTCTGAACAATGATAGCTGGAATTTTATTATGGACAATGTGATATTGGTACATGAAATAAAAATAGTGAATTGCTTCTTGAATAATGTAGAAGAACTAATCTAATGAGTGATAGAACATTGTTTGTTCTTAATAATATCCATAAATGCAATAAATAAAGCACCTCTGTGGAAACATATTATTCCAAGATGCTAACAGATTCAGAAATGAAGAAGGAACAGATATATACATTCTGGTCCATTTTGTCTTGACCATGATAAAGCCAAAACTGAAAAAGACCACTGGCGTTGATTTTCTTATACTGGTGCAAGACATGTCTAAATCGTGTGTGAATTTCTTGTGTCAGTTTATCCATATCATGATCACAGATGCAGGTTGTACACTGGAAGAAGTGTAAGGAGCACACTAGGGGTTGGAAAGGAAAATGTGCATACATTGAAATTGAAAGGGATGGGAGCAATTAAAGGTGGGGAGTGCCACAATTACAGACACAAGTGCTGAAAGCCTTTAGAAAGGCTAAAAGAAATATCAACCTGTTATCATCCTCAGCCAAGGCTAGCGGTCAAGTAAATGACAGCCTAAAGTGAAGGGAAAATAAGTCCCATATGCAGCCTTGTGCGCCAGCTGATTGGTTCTGTCACTGGCTGTGCTAGCCTCAAGATGAATTTTATCAGCATGGGGTACTTAGAGATAGCTTGGCTCTGCACCTGACTTTGCTTAGCCAGACTATGTGAAGAGAGTTCCCACACCAGTTGTCAGATGTGTGCAACAGTGTCTGCAAGTATATATAGTGGTATCTTGGCAGGTACAGAGTTAGGCTTTATTGGCTGATGATTGCCCTGGAATGGCCTTTTTCATGAAGAAGCAGTATATCATGACATGGGGGGAATATTTTACATCCCCTGCCAGCGCATTTGAAGGTGGAGTATGTAAAATAAAGTGAGCAGCCAGCTCACTGCCTTCCTGCCCACCTCCAAGTTTCCCTACATTTGCAGGAAGTGGGTAAGGCATCAGGCAGCCCGCAGGCCTTTAGGCCTTGAGCCACTTAAGGACCTCATTCTGCCTCAGCCATCAAAATATGTTGGGCGGAGGAAGGCGGAAGGGAGGTGGCCAACCCGCAACTTCAACAGCTCGGGCTGAAAGGTGGGAAGGAAGGGGTGGTTACTCCTTTGGGTGCCCCCTCTGAGGAACCCCCCAAGGTGGTACCCTCCATTTGTGCCTCTCTCCAGCCTCTAAAACCCAAACCCCAACCCCAATCACCTCTCCTTGCTAGGGTCCCCGATCTCTCCCCGACCAAAGACTTTCCTTGAAGTCCAGTATCCACCTTCCTTCTTCTCAGGGTTCCCTGGTAGTTCCAGCAGCAGCTGTTACTGTGTTCTAGTGCTGCTGGGGCAACTTAGCTGCAGATTGGCCAGCAGCTCTCGGAGGTGGGTCGTCTTGTACCTGAGAGGCAGAAGTCCCACTCTCACTTTGTTATGTCCACGCACAGCCTATTATCACTCGCGAGGAATATGACCATCTCATAAAATTCACCCCACGCTCTGTGTGGGGTGCTTCTGTAGAACCATTCAGCATAACAGTCAGGCATTCTGACAGGCATGTGTTTTATTTAAATCGTTCATGGGATGTGGGTGTTGCTGGCTAGGCAGTATATATTCCTCACCCCAATAGCCCTTGAGAAGGTGGTGGTGAGCTGCCATCTTGAATGACTGCAGCACACAGTGGGAGATGGTGGTGCAGTGGTAATGTCACTAGACTAGTAATGCTGAGGTCTGGGCCAATGCTCTGAGGACATGGGATCAAATCCCATCATAGGAGCTGGTTAAATTAAATTCTACCATGGTATTAAATGTAATTTAAATTCAGTTAATAAATCTGAAAGCTAATCTCAGCAATGGTGATCACAAAACTAACACTGGTTGCTATAAAAACACATTTGGTTCACTAATACTCTTTAGGGAGGGAAATCTGCCATCCTTACCTGGTCTGTCCTACATGTCACATTCCAGATCCACAGTAACGTGGTTGATTCTGAACTGCCCTCTGCGGTAATCTGAGGTGCAATACACCTTTAAGCGAATGTGAACAGATTGACCACGAGACTGTATTACCCAATGGCTGTGTAGTGCGGGATACAACGTTGATCAGTAGTTTAGAATAGGGTCGGTTGGAGAAGCACATGCATTAGCACTTTGTTATTTGTGTAAATAAACAGCATGTGCTTCATCTTATATTGGTCTCTGTATCTGCAGTGTATTGCTTGCCAGCTCACTCAACAGTAGATAGGTGTGCAACTGTGTTGGCGAGCAAAGAGACCCGACAGAAGGAACGTAACAACTGGCGACAAGGCAAAACACAACCAGTCGACGACACCAAGGAAAGCCATGAACGATTCCACTGAAATAAATCAGCCGTGCCTTGCAGGCCGATTGTAAGTAAAGCCCCCATCATAGTCATTGAAGTTATCTCCCTCCAGTATGCCACAGTTGGGCTATTTCGAACCATTTGATCGGACCATCGATGACTGTTCAAATTATGTTGAACACCTCGCATTCTTCTTTTTGGCCAATGACATATCGGGGAGGAGGAGAAAAGGCGGGTGATCCTCTTATCGACATGTGGCAGTAAAACATACGGCCTAATGTGTAGTCTAACGGCACCCAATGCCCCAAATTCCAAGAGCTTTGATGAGTTGGTAAATCTTGTGAAAAACCACTTTCAGCCGAAACCCTCGGTAACAATGCAGTGTTTTAAATTCAATTCCAGGTGTCGTGTCCCTGGAGAGACAGTCGCTTGCTATGTAGCAGCATTAAAACAGCTAACAGAGAAGAGTGAGTTTGGGACGTCGATTAACAACATGTTAAGAGACCGATTGGTATGTGAGATTAATGAGGATGCCATTCAAAAAAGGTTGTTGTCAGAAACTAATTTAGACTTCAGCAAGGCGCTGGAGCTGGCGCTCGCAATGGAGAGCGCAGTCAGGGATTCAGAAGTAATCAAGGGAGCACAAAAGCCATCCTTCACATCAGGAGGGAAACACCGGTTAGAAATGGCGCAGAATCTCAGGGCTCCGTGGAAAGGCAGCCACCATTAACAGACCAGCAATGGTTTAACAAAGAAAATCTACAATAATAACGGCAGAAATGGAACCAGACAGCCTGCAAACGAACGACAATTTAAAAGAACCGAGTGTTTCTACTGCCACCGCCATGGGCACATTATGCGACATTGTAAAGACAGATTGAGGCAAAAGTTTAAGCAAAAAGGTAGAAATCGTGAAATCCACATAATTGAGGAACCAGAAGGAACAGAGTCAGATACTTACTCACTATACAACTTAAAAATGGGTAAAACAGAGCCAATCGACATGACAGTGGAAGTCAACGGAAAACCCATCCGAATGGAGGTGGATACAGGGGCATCCACAAAAGTTATAGGGGAACATACGTTAAAATATCTGAATGCAGGAGACCACCCATTAAATATGGAAAATTCAGATGCTAAATTAAAGATGTTACTGGTGAAGACATACGAGTAAGAGATAAATGCAGGTAGCAGGGGAAGGTCCAAGTCTACTTGGTCGGAACTGGCTTAAGGAAATAAAGTTGGAGTGGCCAGAGAGCTTTCAACTCAGAATGAAAGATCTGCAAGAATAATTACAGAAATATGTCCCTGTGTTCAGGGAAGAACTCGGGAAGATTCAGGGGCTGCAAACTAAAGTCCATGTGAATCCCGGGGCAGCCCCTAAAGGCCAGTCTCCTATACATTATGAGAGAAAGCTGATGTTGAAATAGACAGGCTGGAAAGGTTGGGAGTCTAACAACCTGTACAAATTTCCGAATGGACAGCAGCCATATTTCCAGTACTAAAGCCTGACCAGAGTGTGTGAATATGCGGGGACTACAAATTGACCATTAACAAAGTGGCCAGACTTGACAGGCATCCTATACCAAAAATTGATGAATTGTACTCCAAGCTGGCAGGGGGAACCGCATATATGAAACTCAACATGAGCCGTGCTTACCAGCAAGTCGAGCTAGAAAAGGCCTCTCGGGATTTTGAGACTATAAACACACATGGGGGTTATACCAATACACCAGGTTACCCTTTGGAGTCTGATTAGCTTGTGCCATTTTCCAACAGACTATGGAAAATTTACTTCAAGGTCTACCCCATGTGATGGTTTATCTCAATGATGCCCTAGTAACAGGACTAACTGATGAAGAACACCTGGCTAACCTGGAAGAGGTGTTGAAGCATTTCTCACAAGTCGGAGTACATTTGAAAAGAGATAAATATATCTTCCAAGCAAAAGAAGTGGTTTACCTGGCCCATAGGGGCGACTTGCAGGGCCTTCACCCAGTAGAAGACAAGGTGAGAGCTATTCGTGAGGCGCCAGCACCAAAATCGCCACAGAACTCAAGTCCTTCTTGGGAATGATTAACTATTAAAACTGTTTTCTCCCATCTCCGTTTTGTCAACAGTACTGGCTCCATTATACAGTTTACTCAAGAAAAACCACAGATGGATTTGGCAAGCTCCAGGACAAGAGGCTTTTACAACAGTAAAGTAGTTGCTACATTCATCGAAATGTTGGTACATTTCAACACAAAGAAAGAATTAATTTTGACCTGCAATGCATCCCCTTATGGAGTAGGGGCAGTACTCTCCCACTGGATGGCGGATAGCTCCAAACAGCCCATTGGTAACGTCTCAAGAACACTGTTGCAGAACGAAGATACTCACAATTAGAGAAAATAGGCTTATCCATTGTATTTGGCATTAAGAAGTTCCACCAATACATCCATGGTCGCCACTTCACCATTGTATTTGATCACAAGCCACTACTAGGCTTGTTTGGGGAAGATAAGGTAATACCCCCAATTGCCTCTGCACATATCCGAAGGTGGGCACTGATTCTAGCTGCTTACGACTATATTTTTATCCACCAACTGGGAAGCCAGATTGCCAATGCCAACGCACTGAGCTGATTACCTCTAAAAGACAGCAATGTGAACATCCCAATTCCTCAAGAACTTGTCCTTTTTTTTAAACTTTCTGGATTCATCGCCAGTACTTGCCAAACGAATAAGAGAGTGGACAGACTGCAATCCAGTTTTGTCTCACGTAAGGGAACAAGTCTTACAGAGATGGTCTAACGAGCCAAAGTCGGACGAAATGAAGCCATATTATAATAGGAGATACAAGCTCACCTGCCAGGATGGCATCTTGCTGTGGGGAGCGAGAGACATTGTGCCTCCGAAAGGAAGAGAGCCATTATTGACAAAGTTGCATAGTGCTCACCCCGGCATCTCTAGGATAAAAATTTTGGCGGGCAGCTACTTATGGTGGCCAGGGATAGATACAGATATTGAAAACTTGATCAAGAGCTGCATGCAGTGCCAAAAGGTATAGAAATTGCCCCCTTCAGCTCCATTGCATCCCTGGGAATGGCCAGAAAGGCCATGGATCCACCTCCACGTTGACTACGTGGAGCCTTTTTTGGGCACAATGTTCCTCTTGATTATAGGTGCTCTCTCGAAGCGGATGGATGTACATGAGATGAGATCGCCCACATCTGCCGCCACCATGGACAGATTGTGTCCGGGTTCTGCAATACACAGGTTACCTGAGATAATAATGTTTGATAATGGAATGGCAGTCACCAGCGGGGAGTTCCAAAGATTCACAGGTCTCAATGGTATAAGACATCTTGAAACCTCGCCATACTACCCTGCATCCAATGGTTTGGCCGACAGGGCAGCAGTCCAGACCTTTCAAGTCCGGAATGAAAAAACTGGATGGAGACTCTATTGCGACTAGATTATCATGTTTCCTACTCAGCTATCGGACTACGCCACATACGACCGCCGGTATTGCCCCCGCAGGGTTATTGATGAAGAGACGTCTAAGGGTACATTTGAGTGTCATAAGGTCTAATTTAGGGGGAAGGATAGTGAGAAGTCAGGAGGCCCAGAAAAATGGACATGATTACCACAATCATCAAAGAAACTTCACTGTTGGAGACACAGTTTTTTGCAAAGAACTTTGGAGATGGGCCCAAATGGCTATCAGGTGAAGTTAGTGCAGTGACAGGACCCCTGTCCTATCATATATCGGTTGAAAGTCGGATAATTAGGAGACATGTAGATCACCTTAGGAAAAGGGAAACAGATCTGCAAGAAAGGATGTGCCAAGCATTCCTGTTGGAGTCTACGCCACATGTAGAAGGAACTCCCCTTGGTTTGGAAGTATCTGTAGGATCTGTTGAGCCTGAGAGAGTCGAAGAGACAAACTTACAGGTTCCTACTGGAGAGCCTAGTGGACAGATGACTCCTGAGTGGGAGGCCTCGGATAAACCACCCGAAGTCGGAGAACCAAGGCCGAATTTATAAATAGTTTATTTATGTAAATAGTTGATATATTGTAAAGATTGTAAATTGTACTTTCGAGTAAAGGGGGAGGGATCTGGTAATCTGAGGTGCAATACACCTTTAAGAGAATGTGAACAGACTGACCAAGTGACCGTATTACCCAATTGCTGTGTAGTGCGGACTACAATGTTAATCAATAGTTTGGAATAGGGCCTGGTTGGAGAAGCACATGTGTTAGTGCTGTTACTTGTGTTAATAAACAGCATGTGCTTCATCTTACATTGGTCTCTGCATCTGCAGTATCTTGGTTACCAACTCACCCACCATTAGATAGGCGTGCAACTGTGTTCACTGAGCAAAGTGACCCAATAGAAGGAACATAACATCCTCTGAAGTGGCCTAACAAGCCATTCAGTTCAAGGGAAATTAGGGATGGTCAGCACCTGCTGGCCTTGCCAGTGACCCCACATCCCATGAAAGAATTTTTTTTAAAATGTGGTGTAGGTACACCCATAGTGCTGTCAGGGAGAGATTTCCAGGATGTTGACTCAGTGACAGTGAAGAAATGACAATGTAGTTCCAAGCCAGGATGGTGGGGAATTTGTAGGACGTTCAAATGCATCTGCTGCACTTGTACATCTATGTGGTAAAGGTCAAAGATTTGGAAGGTGCTGTCGAAGAAGCCTTGGTGAGTTGCTACAGTGCATCTTGAAGATGGTATACACTGATACCAAAATGTGCCGGTGTGGAAGGACTGAATTTTTAAGGTGGTGGATGGGATGCCGATGAAGCGGGCTGCTTTGCCCTGGATGGTGTCGCGCTTCTTGAGTGTTGTGGGAGCTGCACGCATCCAGGCAAGTGGAGGGTATTCCATCACACTCCTGACTCGTACCTTGTCGGAGTGACGTAAATGAGGGACACTTCCCCATAAGGGGGGGTGCTGGTGAGGCCGTGGGAGTGGGTGGGGGGTGCTGGTGAGACCACGGGAGTGGGTGGGGGGTGCTGGTGAGACCACAGGAGTGCGTGGGGGGTGCTGGTGAGACCGTGGGAGTGGGTGGGAGGTGCTGGTGAGACCACGGGAGTGGGTGAGGGAGGCTGGTGAGACCACGGGAGTGGGTGAGGGAGGCTGGTGAGACCACGGGAGTGCGTGGGGGGTGCTGGTGAGACTGTGGGAGTGGGTGGGGGGTGCTGGTGAGACCACGGGAGTGGGTGGGGGGGTGCTGGTGAGACTGTGGGAGTGGGTGGGGAGTGCTGGTGAGACTGTGGGAGTGGGTGGGGGTGCTGGTGAGACCATGGGAGTGGGTGGGAGGTCCTGGTGAGACCACGGGAGTGGGTGAGGGATGCTGGTGAGATCATAGGAGTGGGTGGGGGATGCTGGTGAGACCACGGGAGTGGGTGGGTGGTGCTGGTGAGACCACGTGAGTGGGTGGGGGGTTGCTGGTGAGACTGTGGGAGTGGGTGGGGGATGCTGGTGAGACCACGGGAGTTGGTGGGAAGTGCTGTTGAGACCGTGGGAGTGGGTGAGGGATGCTGATAAGACCGTGGGAGTGGGTGGGGGGTGCGGGTGAGACCACGGGAGTGGGTGGGGGGTGCGGGTGAGACCACGGGAGTGGGTGGGGGTTGCTGGTGAGACTGCGGAAGACATGGGGAGGAGGGGACGGGATTTGACTCATGCGTGCCTGACCTTGCTGCTCCTTCTCACAACGCAAATGTGTGTGCTTTCACTCCTGCTTTTGATTCTGCCGACATGCACTAATTATCTCTACTTTGGTTCACAGGGAGCTCTGTCAAGCGACTGACACCCTTAGCCAGCCTTTCCTCAGCTCCATTCACATCCTCACCTCCAGCCAACTGGACACCTTCTCCATTGAAGAGCTGGAAATAAGCAGCCTGGAAGACCCATCACAGCGCTTACCCACACCCTCCACCAGCGCAGAGACACACACCTCGGTGGGACCTAGATCTAAAACGGGCTCAGGTTCCCAATCTGGTGGTCACCACACAGTCACATGTCCGCAGCAGGAGAAGGCAGGTTCAGCTGAACTCCCCGGAACTCGGAGGACTGCTGGGGAAGAGGCATCTGTGAGGTCTGAGTCAGATGACAAGCCTCTGGATTCAGCCTTCCAACCCATCATGGAGAGTCAGCATAACGTGGGGGAACATCATGCAGAGTTGTTGGAAGCCCTCAACAGAGTGGCACGCGAGTGGGAGGAATGCGTCCACCTGGTCTCTGATGAAGTGGTGCCCACATGTGTGCGCATGGAAGTCTCCATGGGAAGGATGGCAGATGTCATGGAGACCCTGGTCCAGCAGAACGCGGAGATGCGCGCAGACCTGCACTTCATTAAGGGAACCATGGGTGAGGTCCTGCAGTAGCAATGCAAGAGGGAAAGAGGGCACTTCAACGTCCCTCCAGGTGCTCCTTCCCCTCAAGGAGTCAGGCCAGGGCCCTGGCACCCGAAGAGAGGAGAAGCAGCAGCTGGACACCCCTGGGTCATCCGCTCAGGAATCTGCACCTTCCAAGTCCCCTTTGCCTGTGACCCCTTGAACCTTGTCCTCTGTCAACACAGGGAGAGCAGCTGGCCCACATGAGGACAGCCAAAGCAAGCTGGGGCCCCCAAGGCCTCAGCTCCCCAGAGGACACACGCTGAAGTCATCAGAGGCAAAAGGACCAACCATTGCACAGACTGTCTCCACCCCTGCTGCAGATGTCAGGGCAGCACCTAGAAGAAGTGTTCGGCCTAGAAAAGTTAAGAAATTCTGGTCACAAGTGGTTGCATCGGTGAACACGCTTTGTTTCTTTATAATTTGAAAATATATTCACTTTCACTGAATAACGTGTAATGGTGTCTTTCAGATTCATTTACAGGCTTCACGAGTCCTCCCCACCCTCCACCCAACTCCGCTACCCCCCTTCCGTGAGCAGTTCAGCTGCATGCAGCTGGACCACGAATGATTTTGGAGGGAAAAGTGTGTGTGTAGCAGGGCCTTTCGGAGCCTCGTGCAAGCGCTCTCCCATGTATGAGGATCCTTCATCCATCAATGCTGCCTGCTGGGGTTCTCTGTCAGTTGTCTATCTGAGCTGACCTGCATCTCCGCCCACCCACTGATCACACACCCATGCAGCACCTGTGCCCGTCCAACACAAGGCTTCACTCATTTTAGATTTGAGAAAAATGGTAGTCACTAATTTTCTCATCAGCTCCCCCATCTTTTACCCTCCCCCAGTCATCCATGTCCTTTCCCCCATCACAGTCAACCACCCCACCCACACCCCCCCAACCCGGCATCACCTTCTACCTCCCCACTGTTACCTACTAACCTGAACCCTTGTCATTCTAGGTGTCCAGGTGAACATGCACATTCCCTACCTTCCTGAAAATCCCACCCCCAACCACATTGACATGCCCCACTTCCCCCTTCCCACCCCCAGGGTCTGTGTTTTGTCTTCGTGTCCCCAACCAATCACCCTCACCACCCCTTCTACCGATAACGACGCACCCTCACCCCCACCCTACTGGCTCCCTCTTTTCCCTCTCACCCTCACTATTTCCTCCTACCACGCCCACCCTGAGTTTGCTCCTCAGGAGGCTCACATTGACTTCACAGACCCATCCCTCGCACATTAACCTGGACATCCTATCGTCCCCTTACTCTTTCGTCCACCCTTACCCCCTCCGCCCCCTGGACACATTCCTCCCTCTGAACTCCCTTCTCCCCGGACATCTTCCCTCCTCCTAAGTCCCTCCTTTCCCCAGACACTAACCCCTCCAAACTCCATCCTTTACACCCTCCTCCCCCAACACCTATCTCCCCACTTGCAGCATTCTTTCCTGTTACGCCCTTTCCCCTCATATCCCTCCTCCCCCCGTACTCCTTCCTCTCCCTGGATACCCTCCTTTCTCCTCCCAACCTCACACCCCCGACACATTAATTGTGCCCTCTGCCAACCTCTCCCCCCACCCCGGCACCTTTGTTTCCCCCGCTTCCAAACTCGCCGCTCACCACCCCCTCCACCCACCCCACCACCCTCCCAACCGGTACACCTTCCTCTCCCACTCACACCTAGAGCTTCCTCTCCCCCCTCCTTCACCGATCATCTGTACCAGCCCATGACAAAGTCTGTGACATTCTGAAGCAGACCTGAAATATGAGCAGAGACCATGGAAGATGGTGCAAGCCCCTGGTGAAATCCGTGAAGGTCTGAAGCCTCACCGAATTCAAAGCTGCTGCGTTGGGACCTCCCACCTTTTGAGAGCTGCTTTGCGGTGGAGTCATATGCCTGAGGATCCAACCAGCATGCGATGCACGTGTTCCTCCAGGGTCCAATAGCTGTAGGGCTCCAGCATCTTTTGATCCTCAGATCCAAAGGCCCTAAAGGTAAGTCTTGACTTCTGCACGCCATGCTTGTCCAGACGTGTTCTGGGCCGGTGTGTTTCCCTGCTGGTGTAAGGGTAAATTGGGTGTGGGGGGCCGATTCCAGTCGGACCTTACTTTGCATCCCATTATCGGGTTCACGCTGGCCTCCAGCGGGACTCATGTTCTGCCATGGCGGACACCATCGGATGATTCAGCTGTGATTTCACGCCGGCATAAAACCGATTTTTGGTCTTCCCGCCATATTGTCCGCTCTCGCCCGCCACGACGGCTGCCGCCAACGGGAGCAGACGATTCCAGCCTAAGTCTAAGTCTAAACTGTGCAATAGAAAGCCCACATACTGAGAATGAATAAAAAAATAGAAAAGCATATTATTCCAGTTGTGTTTGAGTCTAATTACCTTCTCTAGGAAGTATCAGTCCCAAAAGAGACATTAATAACTAATGAATTCCATTTTACCTTTCACACCTGATTTTATGTGCATATTCTTGGCATCTGCATCTGCACTGCAAGTGTAAAAGATTTCATACTTTAATGGAGGGAGTACAGTTATAGTTGAAAAGATGCTAGTTGAACATTTTGATTCTTGGCACAGAGAGAGATAAGACTCATTGTCTACAACAGCAGCTTTATATAGTACTTTTCTCGGAACAAAACATCCCAGGGCGCTTCACAAAATTTAACGCAGGGTCACATAAGGAGATGTTAGGGCAGCTGACCAAAAACTTGGTCAAAATGTAGGTTTTAAGGAAAGCTGATACAGGTGAATTGGCCATTCCCACTGAATAGTTCATCATTCACAGAATCAGTTCAGCATAAATGAGCCCTCCTCCACTGACACATACACAGTTAGAAATCAGGGACCTGCATTCTGACTATCTTTTGTTGCTTAGTAGCCTAAGGTTGAACCTGGGACTTTCCTGATTTAAAATTTTCCAACTAGACAATAATGAGTACTAAAAGAATGGAACGAAAGGAAAATGGAGAGTCAATATCTAGTTATTGTATCCTCTGAATTCAAAGGAAAGTTTGAAACTCATTTTCTCCTACAGCTGTTGGTAATATTTGAAGGTGTTTCTCCATTTTCAGAATTACCTGTTGAATCTTTTGATCCTGCTGGCATTGATCTGACTGAATTAGTCAGTGGAATGATAAGCAGAACACTTGAAGGTAAAGTTTTTGGTCAATTTATATGCTCAGGAAAAAAGAGATAACACATGATCTTTGTATTTGGAACAATTAAATACTGATGGACAGCAAATTTATTGGTAATTCATGTTAAAAAAGAAATAATTTTAGCTTTCTATAAATATTGTTCTAAGATTAAGGTGTTACTACTAGGGTAATGGTTGGATTTGTTCTATTGCCAAGATCTAACTGTCTTAATTTTAAAAAATGCACTGGTTCATATCAAATAGGGAGGAGTTGACCAGAAACTTTGGTGTCTCTTAAAAAGGAAAAGAAGAAATCAGAGGAAAGAGTCATGTTACGGCAGCTGGTGCTGCCTCCTGATGGTGTGACCTCAATTAGACATCTCAGGCATTAGACAGGACTAATGACAAAAGAGGAATTTTAAAAAAGGGCAAATGTATCCAAAGTGCCCTATAAAAGTAAAATGAAATAGAGTAGCTACAGAAATCACAGCTCTATTTAAAGAACAAATTATCATTAGTTAAAAACTGTGAGTCCAAATCTTGCCCCAGGCCAAAGCAGAAGTCTGGTGGATCTTCCATTTGGGGAATGGGAATTAGGATGCTATCTAGTTCTTCTGTTACTTCACTCCTATAATCTTCTGCTGGGGGAAGTATAGGGTATAGGTAAATCTTCTATAGGCCTTTCAGTAAGCCCCTCCAGCCCCCCTCCCACCACCAACATCTAGGGGGTGTTTCTAGGGGAATTCCTTTATCCACACTTATAATATGCTGCCTATATAATTTGATCATCCTGGGATTACGTCTCATTCCATAAGGAGCATTATTGGACCAGGGTCAACATAGCAGTTCTGCCCAAAAATCAAACTTGCCAACAAAGCCAGGAACAGGGATGCAGTTAACATGATGGGAGCAGCTAGTTATTGGGCCTGGGCTGGAGCTAGATCTGGATCGTATACATTGCGGGTGGGAGTGTGGAGAGGGGGGTGAAATGTATGGGTAAAATATTGGGAGCCAGAATAGGACAGCAAGGCCAGACATTGAACTCGAGTGGTAGGTTGATTATTTTAAAACATTATTGCTCTATATTTGAACTCATCTCCTTCACAGTCAGCCACAGGTTTGGAGGAATTAGAGGAAGTTTAGTGCAGGTGAGTATGGGTCTTGGAGCTGTAAGATTCCAGGAGAATGGGGAGCAGTAGCAAGGAGGAAAGAAGCTTCAATGTTAATATAAATTAATATATAAAAATAAATATATAAAATTGAAGGTATACAAAATATAAATACTAAAATGTTAAAATAAGTGGGACTGAACTCCTACCAGAAAAAATAAGTTAAGAAATTAAGATGTCGGCTAAGCTGGCGCAGAAACCTCGGAAAGCTGTTACACGGCCATGTGTGGTTGCACAATCAGAGTGATAAGTTTGTATAGACATCTTCCATTATAAATGCGGGCATTGTACTTCATAATGAGAAATAATTGACAAAGTATGACAATAGTATAATAGGCAGATAAGCAGTGCAGATAGGAAGTATGCACAGACAAAATTTTTTAATATATTTTAGATATAGATAGGCATTTAAGCTTGGAGCTATATATGGAATCATATCTTTCTGTGCATGTTCTGCACAAATACATATTTTAATTTTACATATAAAATATTCACAGGAAATCAACAATACTTCTCATTGCTCAGTGTCACTTCCCATAGCTCCTTTGCACTTCATAAGGTGTCGATTCTCATTTATAACAGTAAGTACTCACCCACAACGTTTCATTGTGCTTTGCCGCAATTTTCTACTCTTGTGAAAACTGCAGTGACATTGACTGACATTCTTATTTATTTGCCTGTAGTTTCCAGCTTCTGGAATATTGATCCCTCTATTTTCCCAATGAAATACTGCTATTGCTTAAACAACAGAACAAATGACTTGACAGGTTAGTGCTTCGTGTCTAAAGAAATATTCCTTGTACACAGAGACATATTAACAGAATAGATAGTAAATTACAAAACTCCTTAAAGGGAAAGAGATTAGAAGGAAAACTGAAGTAGGATTGTGATGATTTATAGCATTTAATGGTCTATGGCTCAGGAGGGGATTTAAATGATGGAGATCCCAAACAACATTTTAAAACTTTCAGTTTGTTCATCAGTCATCTGCAAGGTGCAATTAAGGCTCATAAATTTCGAGCGAGGTATTGCTTGCAGTCAAGACACATTAGGGATAATTTCTTTGAGATCAGGAGAAGAAAGGAAAGGAGCTCATTATATTAAGTATCTTCTTCTTTTATGATACCTTCAGGGGCTACATCACACAGGCGATCCAGCATATGTTGCTACACCATGCACTGGGCCAGGAAATAGGAATAATTTCAGCCCTCTCTCCGGATTATTATGTTTCATCATTTTCGGTTATGTCTGAAGAAGCTGAGATTAACTCTTCATTTACAACAACCCTAATATCTATACACTATAATAGAATAGAAGCTTATAGCATAGACTGAGGACTTTCAGCCATTGTGGTTGTGTCAGCTCTTTTAAAGAGCTATCCAGTTAACCCTACTCCCTTGTATTTTCCCTAAAGTCCAGCTAAACTTCCCTTTTCAAGTATATATATCCAATTCCTTTTTCAAACTTACTATGGAATTTCTTTCCAAACTCTTTCAGGCAGTGCATTCCAGATCATAACAATTTGCCATAGATTTAAAAAATTCTCCTTATCTCCTCTGGATATTGTGGCAATTATTTTAAATCTGTGTCATCCAACCCACCTGCTAATGTGATCCAGTGATCCAGTTTATCCTTATTTACTCGATCTAAATTCCTCATAATTTTGATTACCTCTATTAAATGTTTCTGTTATATTCTTTGCTCTGTGGAGAGCAATCCTAGCTTCACTAGTCTCTCCAAATAACTGGAATCCCTCATTGGTGGATAAGGGACTTGGGTTAATCTATCAGTCCACTTATAGAATAATGTGCAACTTTACGAACATAGGACACTTGCAATTCCATTAAACTCAAATACACATGTGGATAGTACTCTGCATTCCAGAGTTGTCTTCCTCCTCCTCCTTCTGGTACCATGCCTTGGTGGGCATTGGTGACCATGGACATCCATTGGATTGGACCCTGATTATGCTTGGCAAAGTACTGCAGTGGTTTGCCATTGCCTTCTGCAGATGGCTGATAGGAAACTCGCTCACCTTTACAGCCTGACATCAGGCTTATTGGAAAGATTTGCAGGCTGATAATCAACCTGTTTAGCTACGTTATGAACGCATCTTCCATGGCCATCAAGTTCCATAGTGGGATGTGAACCCAGAGCTTCTGGCCCAGAGATAGGGACGCTACAGCTGTGCCACAAGATCTCTCCAGGGTCACAAAATATGTCCCTACAGGCACTACATTCCCATGGCAATCCTCTACATATTTACAACTTGATTCATGATTCCGGTCTTCTAGTTGTGTTGTCCAAACTCTTTATTGTGTGATAGTTCATTGGATAGTTGGTAAGAAAGAACCGATTAATTAACTTTACATACGCCTTGTATTGTTCCAATATGCAAGGTAACAATTCATGAATGTTTTATTTGTTGTTTTTACAGATTTCACTGCCATTGTAGTTGACTTTGTGGGGAATACTACTAGCTTCTTCCAGGAGATTTTTAAATCTAGTTCCATTCTCTATGGTATGCTATCTTTTATTAATCATTGATGTTTTAAAAATATTTAACCAAAGTTTAAGTGGCTACTTTTTGATTACTTTGCATTTTAACTGGATGCAAGCTAGAATATTGGCCTGGACATAGGGGAGAGTTAGTGATCCTGAACATGGGGGAGAGTTAGTGATCCTGGACATGGGGGAGGGTTAGTGATCCTGGACATGGGGGAGAGTTAGTGATCCTGGACATGGGGGAGGGTTAGTGATCCTGGACATGGGGGAGAGTTAGTGATCCTGGACATGGGGGAGAGTTAGTGATCCTGGACATGGGGGAGGGTTAGTGATCCTGGACATGGGGGAGAGTTAGTGATCCTGGACATGGAGGTGGATTTACTGGTCTTTGCGTGTTTTGAAATTGATTTCATTATTGCCACTGCACCAGTGATTGAGATTAAGAATGATAAGAGGAGGAATGAAAAAATTGGGTAGGAAATTGGTGGGAATGAGTCAGCTGTCTGGCTGATTTTCTTTTCAGTGGTTTCAATGCAAAAGAGCATCATCCAGATGTCAATATGTTACTGCCAGTTTTACACCAGTACTGAATATTGGCTCATGGATTTGTAGTTAATGGATAAGAGCAAAGTTGTAAAGTTCAGTTAAGTAATGTCCTTTTCTTCAACGCTATGGGCGTTGTTTAATGGAGGTAATGGGGATCTTGCCTTCTGGCTGGAGAGCCAGTGAGAGACCCACATTTCCTCTTCTGGGAAGTCCTGCTGTAATAGGTGCCACTCAGGCACTTAATTGGACAAGGGCAGACCTTCCCTGGGATCAAGGACTCTGAGGCAGAAGTGCCACCCACCGAGAGTTACTGGCCGATCAGAGGCTGGCAGCTTTACTGAACAGCAGCACCACTGGGGGGGCAGTGGCTGCCACCAGTATGACACCCACCCAAGGCCTAGTAATGTCACTGGATCACAGGCCAGAGGTGAGTGATAGTGGGATGGAGGTGTTGATGGGTGGGGATCGCGGCAGGGGTGGCTGTCTGATCAAGAACTGGGCTTGGCTCTCAGTGGCCCTCCCCTTCCCAATGCTGGGTCCCTCGGGAGCTCACGAGCAAACCCGAATGGGTTTGTTTGACATGCTCCCTACATTAATTGGCCAGTTAAGGGTTTCAGTTTTAAAACCCTGGCTGGCTTTCCATCACAGACTTAATTGGGGTGGAAGTGGGATGGTGGTGGGGCACCCCCCATCACCATCCTTCCTGATTAAGTGCCCCCTGCCACCAAATTCGTCACAGGGGATGGCATTAAATTCCACACTATGTGTAGCTTTGGAGGCCAAAATAATGACCATGGCATTTGCACAGTTCTGCAAGTTGCACGAGAGACCATTTTGGTGAGGGCATTAGGCCATGCATAGTTAGCGCGAGCCAGAAGTAAATAGAATAGGCAGATTATGGCATCAATAAGTAGTCCAGAACTTGAGTTTTGGTGAAGAAAGAGGCATGCTGTTGAAGCTTGCACTCATCAGGACAGACAAAAGAATGCCAAGTTCCAAAGGGAGCAACAATTTATACTGCATGAGAAAAGGGAGCTGATTGGTTGGAAAGTCGACTGTGATTGGTTACGGCATTGCCATGGAGATTGCACCAAGGAACTATTGTCTCCCAGACTTTTATTTATTTCTCAATAAGTGCAATGCCTGGACATGTTCCTTTTACCTGCAGAGGACAGGTCCCTATATATGAATATATGTAGCTTCTAGAAGGTGTAAGTGAGCCACATTGCAACTGATAATCATAAATTGTTTATGCTTAAATTGTTAATTCTTAGCACACTTGGGATTGTTCAGTGAGAGCTGTTGAATCATAGAATCACATCTAACATTAGACATTATTTTTTGAGTTTTGCGAGCACAGGCTGGTTGCGTACAGTCAGTACTCTGCCTATTGCAAACAGCCAAAGGGATTGATGTGATCAGCCAGTCATTGGGGCAAACAGCCTGGCATCTCCCTGGCACTAAAATTCATGTAGCACATTATTCATTTGTGTGATAGGCAGAATGTCTTTTTGACTGGACAACAGAATCCTGTTACTGGAAAGTACCACTCGTGTTGCTACTGCATAGTAGCAGTGTGAAAGGCTAACTTCAGTGTTGCTTAAATTTTTGAGATACCTTACCCTTCCAGGGTAATTTGAGGGAGACTGGGCACTTTTCAGGTCCTAAAGTGGCAATCTATCCCCATTTGTGACAATTCAATGGCATGTCTCTTTTTTCAGCAATACATCACTAAGTGCGTAGAGCTAATTTGTCACCAGCTCTTCCATTTTGGAGTTTAGCACTCTAGCTAACAGCCTTCCTTAATCAAACATAGTTGAACATGTGTTCAGCAGCAGGAAGGACCTCCCAACAGTGTTATGCAAATTAACATCAACTACTTTTAAGCTAGTTGTCAATTGATTTCTATTGTCTGTTGTTACAATTGTACAAATATTTGGTGTGTCCTAGAATTCTTTAAAGTTGTTAAAGTCTACAGCAAGTGGTGGGGGAACTGCCCAAGGATTTAGACCTGACTTCAAGGCTCCTGCAAAAAAAAAAGCTTCTCCCAAACATGGTTGCAGGAGAATGCATTCTCTTTGGAATGCAGCATGACAAGGAGAATGAACAGAGGCAACACATAGCTGGGCAAGTTGCTAGAAGAGGGAAGAGGAAGAGAGGGAGAAGGGTTTCCAGCAGGAGGGCATATCCACTCAGCATATTGAGGGAGCAATTCTCCTATCTAAATCTCAATGAGCAACAGTGTCAGATGTCTGCACTGTAGATAGGGCTTACTCACTGAAATCTGCCACCTTCTAGAGTGCCAACTGCAGCCTAATAGCAGGGGAAGGGTATCATTTCCATTAGCTATGAAGATCAGTGTGAAGGTGAACTTTTATAAATGGCATTCTTTCCAGGCTGAAGCTGCAGATATTTGCAACATCTCAGTTTTCCCTTCACTGCTGCATAAGGGAGGTCACTGACACTCTCTATTCAAAGAAATATGATTACATTTCATTCTGTCTTGCCAGAAAACAGCAATCAATATGAACAGGCAGTTTCAGAAGGATTGCAGGCTTCTTCTTGGTGTAGGTCCCACTGACTGCACACACATTGCTTTGTGGGTGCTGCATGTTAACTCTGGGATTTTTCACAACCAGAAGGGATTCCACTCCCTTAGTGCCCAGTTGGTATCCAACCATTCGCAGCGTAATATGCAAGCCAATGTCTGGAATCTTGGCAGCAGTCATGATTTTTTCATTCCCTTCAGTCCACTGTGCCTTGTGTGCTTGAACCACCATGACAAACCAGAGGATGGCTGCTGGGCGACGAGGATTATCCATGCTGACAACTTATATATATATATATATATATACACACACACACCAGGAGAAAGAAGAGATAGAGAAAGGGAGGAGGCAGCTTAGAACCTGGGCAACTCATTCGACTGTGATACCAGTAATTCAGCCCCCATTCCCCATTCATCAACTATCCCACACTCCTTATGTCATGAACAGTACAGCATCTGCTTGGTCATAAAGCAAAAAGAAAAGCCACCAAAAAATGAACATAAACATTCCAAACTAAAATTATAAATCAAAACATGACATATTGCATATAAACGTAAAGTCATGACACTTCTGTATTCCTTCAGTGTCTGTCCTGCTGGTACCTTTGCCTGGGGTTCCTATACAGTGAGACTTCAGTGGCTGCAGCATGGTTGGTGGAAGGCTGCTCAATGAGGGAGACTGCAGATGACCTTGCAGGACATCCTTGAGCAGCTCTGGACATAGAAGGCCCAGCGTTGGAGTGCACCAGTTCAGCACGAGCAGCCTGTTTGGCTAACTGGCAATAGCAAGGGTACTGGCAGAGTGACAGCGATGGGAGGATGAATGCTGTCTTCCTGAAAGATAACAACAGGTCCATGCTCCATGGAGCCACTATCACCCCCGAGGAGCAATTCTAGTAATCCCTGGTGGACGGATTGCTGAACTGCTGGTATCCTGTAATTGCAACAATCTGAGTTTATTTCAAAGCAATTTCAGCTTCCATGTCAGCAAGCTGAGCATGCATGGTAGAAGTCTGAGCCTCCACTGCAGCTCATCAAGTCTGCTCCCCAGTACTTGATAGCCTATACATTAGGGTTCTAAATTAGATACCTGCAGAGATAATTCATGTACTAACTATGGTTTTCCAAAATTCCTTAGATTCAGGAATGGTCCCATTTGATTGGAAGTTGGCAAATGTTACAGAAAGGAGAGAGAAGACAGTGAACTATAGGCCAGTTAGCCTAACACCAGTTGTTGGGAAAATGTTGGAATCTATTATTAAGGAAGTCTTAACAATGCACTTAGAAAAGCATAGTATGATTAGAACAAGTCAACATGGTTTTACGAAAGGGAAATCCTGTTTAACAAATTTATTAGAGTTTTTGAGAATGTAACTAGATAAAGGGGAACCAGTCGATGTAATATACCTGGATTTCCAAAAGGCATTCAATAAGGTGCCCCACAAAAGGTTAATAGGCAAAATAAGGGCTTATGAAATTAGCATGGATAGGAGATTTGTTAATGGATAGAAAACATAAAGTGGGTATAAATGGGTCTTTTTCATGTTGGTAGGCAGTGAATAATGGAGTGGAGTGTCAGAATGATCAGTGCTGGGGCCTCAGCTATTTACAATCTGTATTAATGACTTAGATGAAAAGACAGAGAGGAATGTATCTGAGTGTACTAATGATACCAAGCTAGGTGAAAAGGTAAGCTGTTGGGAGGATATAGAGAGGCTACAAAGAGATATAGATAGGTTAGATGAATGGGTAACAAGAGGGCAGATGGGGTATAATATAGGGAAGGATGACTTTGGTTGCAAGAATAAAAAACAGAATGTTTTTTACAAGGTGAGAAACTTGTAAGTATTGATTTTCAAAGAGACTTGAGGGGTGTGCTTGTACAAGGAATGCAGAAAGTTAGGCAAATGGCATGTTGGTCTTTATTGCAAGGAGATTGGAGTACAAAAATAAAGAAATCCTGCTACAGATGTACAGCGTTTTGGTGAGACTGCATCTGTGTGCAGTTTTGGTCTCCACATTTAAAGAACAATCTACTTGTTTTGAAGGTAGTGCAGGAAAGTTTCACTAAATTGGTCCCTGGGATTAGGGGGTTATCCTATGATGAGAGACTGAGTAAATTGGGCTTATATTCTCTGGAATTTAGAAGAATGAGAGACGATCTCATTACTTCCTACAAAATTCTGAAAGGGCATGATAGGGTAGATGCTGAAAGATGATTTAGATTCCATTGGTTGCGGAATCTAAATCATGGGAGCACAGTCTCAGGATAAGGGCCGATCATTTAGGAGTGAGATGAGGGGAAATTTCTTCTCTCAAAGGATATTCTCTAACCCAGAGGATGTGGATGCTTCATCGTTGAATACAGTTAAGGCTGGGATAGAAACTTTTGGTCTCTCAGGGAATTAAGGGATATGGGGAGCATGTAAGAAAATGAAGTTGAAGCCCAAAACAAAAACAGAATTACTTGGAAAAACTCAGCAGGTCTGGCAGCATCGGCAGAGAAGAAAAGAGTTGACGTTTTGAGTCCTCATGGCCCTTCAACAGAACTGAGTAATATTAGGAGAGGGGTGAAATATAAGCTGGTTTAAGGTTGGGGGGGGGGGTGGGGGGAGAGAAGTTGGGGGGTGGTGTGGTTGTAGGGGCAAGCAAGCAGTGATAGGAGCAGTAATCAAAAGATGTCACAGACAAAGGAACAAAGAGGTGTTGAAAGTGGTGATATTATCTAAACGAATGTGCTAATTAAGAATGGATGGCAGGACACTCAAGGTACAGCTCTAGTGGGGGTGGGGTGGAAAGACTGACAGGGCGTTAAAGGTATAGATGAAGCCCAAGATCAGCCATGATTAAGCAAACATAACCTTAAAATATAATTTTTTTTGGAAATAATATATAGCAAGTTGTAACATGAAAAGCTGGAGCATCACCGAGCAAATCTAGTACGATTTGGGAAGATGCCATTTGAACACCTGGTCAACATTCAACATAAACAACCTCCCCTATTTTGCCCAGTTTCTGACTCTGATCTTCTCGTCCTGCAGACCTCTCTGATCTTCCTTCACTCAGGAATCTGATGTTCCTTCTCCCAACCTTCACCTCCAACACTGGCCTCCCTGAACATCCCCAGCTGCTCTCTGCTCCCTGGCTGCAGCCTGGTGTTGAAAGTCTATCTGTCCGACAGCCAGCCCACCTTGCAAGCTGGGCAGCTACTGCTGGGAAATGGAGATGAAAACTGTTAATCGGGTCCTGCTGTTAAATTTGGAAGGAAACCCCTTCTTTTGGGTTTACAACCTCAAACTACCAATGCCCACCCATCACCCCACCCTCCCCCCACTTCTGAGTTAACATTTAGCCTCTATGTCAGGATCAAAATTTTGTAAATTACTTTGTGGTGTAGAAGAGAATATTTAATTTTATTTTTAATGAGGATATTACCTAAAGGTAAGCCTCCTTTTCTGAAAGTTATTGCTTTCTTCACCTAGCTGTTCAGGGCCTGAATAGTATATCTCAGGTTGCCATCAATAGTTCATAATCAACCATCAGAAGACACCAAGGACCACCAGGTGTGACTCTTCCCTTTAACTTTTCTTTCCATTGTTGGGAGAAGCTGCCATTCATCATCTTCCCAATTAATGTGGCTCAGATCAGGAACTGAGCAGAGCAGGACTCAAATCTCCACCTGTAACTCACAATTTGTTGTGTAAGTGCTATTCTGGATGAGATAAATTCTGCATTCAACAGGTCAAGTATCAAGTAATCTCTTTATACCAATTAAGACATGCAAAGTAGCAAAATGAAGTTTGATTGAATATCTTCCAGTATTAATTTCATTTTTGTCTCATCTACTGTGAACATCAAAGATGTGGGGACCACAACACTGGTGGAATTCAGGTATAATTTCCCCATGTAACTCTGTTATTGCTTTCAGAAATTTGCTGAGAGAAGATTGAGTGGAGCTCATATGCTTCTTCACAGAAAGGAAAACCAGCCAGAGAGTTATCCTCAGGCCACTCCTTTTTATGGTCCTGATAATTCAGAGCAACACTGGCATTAAAGCTCACAAGACCTTGGCTGGAATTTTCCAGCCCCATTGGCATCGGGCATCATGACATTTGAGGGGGCGGAGAATATGGCGAGATGGCCAAAAATTGGTTTCATGCCATCGTGAAACCTGTCAATGGAGGGCCGCATTTCCTGCCACCGCACATCAGGAACCTGATTTCAATACTTTAGCATCTCATTATAAGGTCTGTTCACTGGAATCATCCCCCCATGCTGGATCATCTGGGCACTTTGGCATGATTGCACGCTGACGTATTTCACAACTGTACATAAGTGACATACACCTGGCGAGCTGCACTTCGCTCAGGACTTCGAGGTTTGTTTGCCTACGTTGCTTCGGGCAGCACTTGCGGTCATCAGCGCCAGACTTCACAGGCAACACTGCATCACTTTTATGGGGGCTCACGGGCAAGTCTCTACCTACCAGACCAGCCGGGCATGGGCTTGCTTGGGGAAGGGGTAGAAGTGGCCTCAGGCAATGGAAGGGGCTGCAGGGCGAAGGCTGTACCAGAGAAGGGGGGTATCCCAGGTGTGTGTGGGGGCACATGCTGATCTGTGCAATTGACATCAAGACGGTGAGGGCTGAGGAGGCAGTCTCCAGAGGAGATGAGGTCTGATGGAGATGTGAGGGTGTGCGTGAGAGAATGAGTGGTGATGTCCCTTGAACTGGCAGTGAGTGAGATGCCAGTGAATGTGTGATGGCCTTGTGAGTGTGTGAGTTTAGAGTGACAAGATAGTTGCCTCGCCCTGGTGGATGAGATCATTCATCCATTTTGTGCACTGGATGGCCGACCTCTTGTGTGCAGCATTGGCACTGACCACGTTTGTCACCACTTCCCAAGCCAGAGTGGTGAGACTGATGGGTCTCCTGCGGCCAGAGCAAGGGTAGAGGACATTGCTGCAGGCCTCCATAGCATCCAGGAGGTGTCCCAGGAATGCATCACTGAACCGTGATGGGGGGGCGGCTGCACTCTTCTTGGTTTTTGGGGCCATGTCTTCACTGGAGCAGTCCCAGGCTGCAAGCATTGAGAAGTGTGCGCGCGGCTGCAGTTTAAATATGGCACCATGCGTGAGGAAGCGGCGAGGTAAAGGCATAGCAGGCAAACCAGAGGCTGCCTGCCAGTGAGACGATGTGTTTCCTGTGGCTGTATAATTAATGAGGTTGGAATGGGACAATATGGCGCGAAAACCCACCATTGCGGTCAGTAGAGGCAGGGTGGTAAAACAACTTTTTTCCTGCCCACTACCGCACTTTGTGTAAATCTAGGACGATTCTGCCCCTTGTTTCTATATTTTGGCCCTTAGAGGATTTCAGGTTGCTTTTACCGAGAAATTGCTTAAAATATTACTATTCTCTGTATATCACTATCTATATTATGAGGTAAGCACATTAATAAAGAATAGGTTAATTGACGATTTATTTCTGTTGCAGTGAGTAAAAACGAGACAGACTGTATTTTCATCTGTGTCATGGCTGGTGTTTTGGGTAAGATGTTTATTCTTTAAATTCAAAACTATTAAAAAATGTAACACATAATGGGTGCCAAATTATATTCTGTAGTCTTATCTAGTCAGCAAAATCCCAATGAAAACAATCTCTACTTGAGTTTATATTTCTTACTCTGGTCACCTGCAAATGTTATGCTGGCTTGATTGGAAAGATATATTCTCAGTTTTGCTTGTACATTGGAGGAAAATTCTCAATGCATCTGGTATTTAGATTGGAGTGCCACTTTTTTGTAAATACATTGGTATAAAGTAGTTATAAATTTTGTAGCAGTGGTCAGTGGCCCAATGTTTTGCGTTGTAAAGTTTTATATTTGGCATCTACTACTCCAAGAGACACATGGATGGTCTATAAAGCCAAAGGCCTGGATTTACATTCCCTGGCCCTAGAGGAAAGGGTGCAAAATGTGCCTTCTGCCCTGACCTTGCAATAGCTCCAACCATTCTGCTAGGTTGTTGTTCATTAGCAATGCAGGGACTCCCAATGGGATGCCCAAACAAGAAGGAATCTACCACTTCCATAAAGCAACATACTGCAGTATTGCAAAAGGACCACTGCTACATTACTGGAAATAGCAGCCCTGAAAATAAATGAAGGACAGACAATTGTTTGGTCTCTGTCCAGCACAAGGCTGCTATTGACCAATCTCCCACCAAAAGGAGTAACAGAGGGCAGAATTTTTAGGTCGGTGTGTGGGTGTGAGCCCAACCCGATCAGACGCGAAGTTGCGCGAGATGATGTCGGGTAAGCGGCGATGTCACCCCGCGCTCGCGCAATATTTCAGTCGGCGGGCACGCACAGAAGTCGGAAGCGCACCCACCAAAAATTAAGAGGCCAATTAGTGTAATTGAATTTGCAATTCACTCCAAATTTTTGTGGTCCATCCAACCTTACGGTTGGCGGACAGAGGTATCAGCCAGGCGGACTTTGTATTTTTCATGAAACCTCATCTAAGGGTGGGATGAGGTTTCCGTTAGTAAATTTAAAAAAATCTATGGACAGCATTTTTATAATGCATATGTTCAGGCGACTGATTGTGAAGCTTGGACATTTTTGCTCCTCATTTAAAAAATTTTACTTAATTGCTTTCAAGTCTTCAGCTCCCTGAGGCCACTCTTTGCCTTCAGGGAGCTTTCATTCAGCGCTCGCCTGCGCCTGTGCCCGCGCTTATGTCAGTGCCCACCCTCCTCCCACCCCCACCCCAGCAGCGCTGAACATTTCAGTGCGTGCTTCATGCTGGCTGGCTGTTAATTGGCCAGCCAGCGTAAAATCGTGGTCTGCGGTCCATTCCCTGGACGATCCTGGGCCCGCAGATTGCGCCTGCCCGCCGACCTAAAAATCCTACCCAGAGATTCTTCAGCTGCTGCTCCAGCGATTACTTTTATACACAGACATCTGGTACTCACTGGGTTATACTGCGATAGGTAAAAGACAGGGAAATAGTGCAGCTTGTCAGGCCTCACCTCCTGTCATCATTTATATGTGAAAAGTGTGGTGAGTAGCCAGCCAGAAATCACCCTGACGAGGACCAGGGCAGAAAATCAGCCAAAGCAGGAGATGCTGGTAGGTCTCACTGCCATGAAATATTTTTCCATGGTGGTCTGGCTATTGCTGGACTAAATATTGTTGGTATTACAGATAAATACCAGATATTATTATTACAGACAAACATAGAATGGATAATCCCATTAATACAAGAAAGAAGTAGATCTCGATACCACAAATTGAAATTAAACATTGGAATAATAATTCAATTCCTACCATATAGAAATATCTCAAATGATTTAGAATGATTTCTGGAATGCACTGATGTTGTTATATAGGAACCTACAAATTCAGATTTGTTATATAGTTGTTTTAAATAAGGATGTAATATTAATTGCTTGTTGTTGCTGTTGTTATTTCAGAGAGAGATATGACCTCACTGTGGTTTACAGATTCACTAGAGCCAATTATAAATGAAACATTCTATAACAGAAAATCTGCTACCACTGGTCAGTACCATTACTTAATCCTGTTTATTCTTTACTTCTTATTTTCACATCCTTGTAGCATTGCTCGGAGTGGGGGAGGGGGTTATTGATACTGCCAAAGTTAACTTTCGACATAGCTTGCCAAACAGCATTGTCCATAAACATGGCAGAATGTGACTCAAGAGAAGTTAGAGTTAAAAACTGCCAGTCATCTGCAGAAGTAAATAAGCTGCAGCTAAGTAAGCAGAAGACCGTAACAACAGCAGTTACTGGTAGCAGAGGTATGGCAAAGCCCTGTTACTAGTGCTTAGGCCAACACTGGGCACAGAATTGTCCATTTTTGAACACAGAATGCTACAGCTGCAGGAAGAAAGGTCATCTTTCCAAGGCATATCGAAAGAATGTAAATGGAGAAAATGCTGGCTGGCAGAAACAACAGTCACTGCATATGGCTGTTGAACAGCACCAGGCCGATGAAGGGTTGGTTGAGACCCATGCAATCAGAAGCACAAGGATTTCCAGTGTAAATTCGCAGGGTATCGTAGTCCAAGTAGCAGTAGATGGAGCTACAGTAAACATGGGGGTCAACATAAGGGCTTCAGTCAGTGTGATTCTTGAATCTCTATACTGTCAAAAATTGAGTCAACATTGGCTGGAGAAATCACGGATAAAATTATGAAGTTATGGAGGAGAGAAATCTCCATAATGGGAAGTGTGTCGGTGCCAGTCACAGACAAGGATAAATGTGCAAAATTACCCATCATTGTAGTGAAGGGTGAGAAACCAGCCTTGCTGAGAAGAAACTAGTTAACAGCACTTAAGTTCAATTGAGACAAGCTTTTTCATGTAGAAGTGAAATTCATGAAGCAAGACAGCGTGTTTAGCAAGTACCCTCAAGTGTTTAGTGAAACCAGCAAAATGATTTAAAGATATAAGGCCAACCTTATGGGTTCAGAAGAATGCAAGACCAATTTACTGCAGGCCTCGTCCAGTACACTATGCTCTAAAAGAAATGTTGGAACAAGAACTAAAAAGACTTGAGATTGAGCACATTATCACAATGAGCATAAAGTAGAACAGAGTAATAGGGCTACTCCCATAGTGGCAGTACCAACGTCAGGTTTTAGTGTAAGAATATGTGGTGATTATAAGGTAACCGTAAAGCAGGTCCTAGAATGTAATCCAACTGATATTTTGCCAAACATGGAGAATCTGTTCACAATATTGTCAGGAGGCCAGATTTTATCAAAATTAGATCTGACAATTGTCTACCTGCAACTTGAGTTAGATGATGAGCCTAAGTCACATTTGACTATTAATACACACATGGGTCTATTTCAATTTCATAGGCTGCCATTTGGTTTTTCTTCAGCTCCTGGAATTTTCCAGGGGGTAATGAACCAAATTTTTCAAGGAATTCATGTGCCATTTGGATGACACACTTATTTCAGCTCCAAACAGAGAGACCCATGATGACAGGCTGAATAAGATGCTCCAATGTTTGGAAAAGCAGAGCATTTGGGCAAAGGCACACAAATGTGACAAGCTTTCAAAACTATGTAGAGTATTTGGATCACAGTGTTGACAAAGATGGATTACATCCTACCAAGAGTAAGGTTCATGCAATGAGAAATGCGTCACACCCTCAGAATATCTCTGAGCACAGATCTTTTTTGGGCCAAATACTGCAGATGCTGGAAATCCAAAATAAAAACAGAAAATGCTGGAAAAACTCAGCAGGTCTGGCAGCATCTGTGGAGAGAGAAACAGAGTTAACGTTTCAAGTCCATGTGACTATTTTTCAGAGTTAAAGAGAAGTAGGGATGTGATGAAATTTATACTGTTTAAGGAGGGTGGAGCAGATGAAGTTGGATAGAAGGCCGGCGATAGGTGGAGGCTAAGGAGAGAATGACAAAGATGTCATGGACACCTTTGACTTAAGGGAGTGTTAATGGTCATGGTAAGGGAAGAAGGTGCTGATAGTGGCATAAAGGCAAGAAAGCAGAATGTGTGAATAGCGGAACAAGAGCCAGCACTCTGTGAAAGAACAGCATGGAAACAAGTTGGCCCTGTCCGGGGATTGAGGGGGCAGGGGGGCGGCGGCAGTGGTTTGGGGAAAAGGATTAAAAAAATATATGGCTGGGATTTTCCATGGCCGCCGGCATCAGAAGTTCGTCTGGTACCTGGCCGCCATGACATTGCCTTTACAGAGTTTGAAAATGAAGTCCAAGCTGGGGCAGCGCGTGATGCACTCCAAGGGTTTAAGATCACGCAGTCGAATGCAATGAAAATCTCCTTTGCAAAGAAAAGAGGGGTCGGGAGGATCGAACTGGTTAATTCCGGCTTTGTTTTCAAAAGCTGTTGTTTTATTTTTTAAATTGTGCAATAACTGGTCTGTATTAGATTTAATACGTCTGAGCGGACATTATGACGCGATCGGTTTCACGACAGCGTAAGACCAGTTCGCAATCATCCCCTCAGCCCGCCGGAATCGCCCAGCCCCCCAAAGCTGGATCAGCCACCCAAGTCAGCGGGAAAACATGCCAATGCGTTTCACAACAGCACATGAGCGACGTGCACCTGGCAGGCTGCACTTCGCTTGGGATTTCAAGGTTTGTTTGCCTACCTTGCTTCGGTCAGCACTCACCATCATCTGTGCCAGGCTTCACAGACAGCACCACATCACTTTTAGGAGGCTCACGGCAGGTCTCTACCTACCATATCAGCCATATGTGGGTGGCTCTGCAACAACTGCAGGGCTAGGGCTTACTTGGCGAACGAAGGGGGAGAAGTGTCTTCAGGCAAGGGAAGAGGCTGGAGGGCAAGGACTATACTGGGGAAGGGAAGTATCTCAGGATGTGTGTGGGGGTACAAGTTGATCTGTTCAAGTGGCCTCAAAATGCTAAGGGCTCAGGAGGCAGTCTCCAGAGGAGATGAGGCCAGATGGACATGTAAGGGTGTGTGTGAGAATGGATGGCCAACCTCTTTTGAGTGGCATTGGCACTGATCACCACTGCCATCGCCTATCAAGCCTGGTTGGTCATGCCACTGCCCATCCTGCGGTCAGAGCGGGGTAGACGACATTGGCCTCCACAATGTCCAAAAGACATTCCAGTGACGTGTCACTAAACCTAGGGGCTGGAGTCTTTTTGCCTTTTGTGGACATCTTCCCTGCAGTAGTCGTGGGCTGGAAGCACTGAGATGTGTGCACGTGGCTGGACTTTAAATATGGTGCCCAGCGTGATGAAGCAGTGAGGTGGTGGTGTGGTAGGCGAATGAGAGCCCACCCGCCATGGAAACGGCGTGTTTCCCGGGAAAGCATAACTAATGAGACGGGTTTGGGATGATATGGTGTGAGAAGCGACCATTATTGCAGCAGGTGGGTAAAACAACTGCACCTAGTGAAAATCTGGGACGATTCCACCCATATGAATGAGTAATGAAAAATAAAAATAAATAATGTAAAAGAATTTAAAAAGGGTTGCAGGTAGAGGAGGAAGTTCATGGTCTGAAGTTGTTGAACTCAATGTTAAGTCCAGAAAGCTGTAAGATGCCTAATCGGAAGATGAGGTGCTGTTCCTCCAGTTTGCGTTGGGCTTCCCTGGAACATTGCAGCAGGCCAAGGACGGACATGTGGGCATGAGAGCAGGATGGTGTGTTGAAATGGCAAGCGACAGGGAGGTCTGGGTCATGCTTGTAGACTGAGCGAAGGTGTTCCGCAAAGCAGTCACCCCATCTGCGTTTGGTTTCTCCAATGTAGAGGAGACCACAATGGAGAGGAGACCACAATGGAGAGGAGACCACAATGTAGAGGAGATCACAATGGAGAGGAGACCACAATGGAGAGGAGACAGGTAGAGGAGACTTTCTCCTCTATCTTCAACCCTTTTTAACCCTTTTTCTTTATTTATTTTTATTTTTCATTTACGTATTTTTTAATCCTTTTTCTCCAACAACTGCAACACCCCCAATCCCCTCCTAACAGGGCCATCTGTCATTTATTTCTATGTTTTTCTTTCACAGAATACTGACTCTTGTTCTGCTATTAACACATTTTGCTTTCTTACCTTTATGCCACTATGGGCACTTTCTTCAGTTTTCACCGCTACCATTAAAACTCCCTTTGTCTTTTTGTCTATGACATCTTTGTCAATCTCTACTTAGCTGTCACCTATCGCTGACCTTCGATCTTGCTTTACCTGCTCCACCCCCTTAAATAGAATAAATTCCATCACATTTCTACTTCTTTTTAGCTCTGATGAAGAGTCATAAGCACTCGAAACTTTAATTGTGGGCAGAATTGTCCCAAATTTGCACTAAGCACAATAGTGGGCAGGTAAAATGGTGTTTTACCCGCCGGCCGCAATGGCGGCTTTTCACATCGTAACATCCCAAACCCGCCGCATTAATTATGCATTCCCAGAAAACACGCCATTCTCATGGCTGGTGGGCTCTCATTCGCCCGCCATGCCATCACCTCACTGTTTCATCACACCAGGCACCATATTTAAAGTACAACCATGCTCACTGCTTCCAGCCCAGGACTGCAGCAAAGAAGACATGGCCCCAAAAGGCAAGAAGACTGCAGCCCTCGAGCACCCTTTGGATGCCGTGGAGCCCCACTGTGATGTCTCTAATCCTGCTTTGACTGCAGGAGAGACAGCTACATTACCACTCCGGCTTGGTTGGCATAGTGGTGACCAGCGCCACTGCCTCACAGGAGAGGTTGGCCATCCAATGCAGATAGAGGACGAATGAACTCATCTGTGTAGCCAGGGTAAGGCAACTATCTTATCACTCTAAACTTGCATGCTCAAGCCCATCACACATTCACTGGCATCTCACTCACTGCCAGCTCAAGGGGCATCACCACCCATTCTCACACACACACCCTCACATATCCATCTAGACTCATCTCCTCTGGAGACTGCCTCCTCAGGCATCAACATCTTGAGGCCACTTGCACAGATCAACATGTGTCCTCACACACATCCTGGGTTACCCTCCTTCCCCAGTACAGCTCTCGTCCTGCAGCCTCTTCCCTTGGCTGAGGCCACTTCTCCCCCTTCTCCAAGAAAGCCTTAGCCCTGCAGCCATTGAAAAACCATCCACATATGGCTGATCTGGTAGGTACAGACCTACTCGTGAGCCCATCTAAAAGTGATGGGGTGCTGCCTGTGAAGCCTGGCGCTGATGACTGCGAGTGCTGACCGAAGCAAACAAGCCTTGAAGTCCTGAGCGAAGTGCAGCCCGCCAAGTGCATGCCTTATATATGCTGTTGTGAAACACGTCAATATGTTTTCCCGCCAACGTGGGTGGATGAGCCAGCGGGGGAGGATGAGTCTGGTGGCTGGCCTTATAATGATATGCTGATGTATTACAATGAGGTCCCTGATGTCCGATGGCAGAGAACACAGCCCGCCATTGACAGGCGGAGTGGCGATCGCAAACTGGTTTCACGCCATCGTGAAACTGATTTTTGGCCTTCTCACCATATTGTACGCTCACGCCAACAAACACACCCAACACCAGCGGGCACGGAAAATCCCAGTCTCTGTTTCCCTCTCCACAGATGCTGCCAGACCTGCTGAGTTTTTCCAGCATTTCCTGTTTTTATTTCTTTTTTAGGCTTAATGAATTACTATGGTAAATTCATACCAAATTTGGCAACTTTATTGCATCCATTGAATGAACTCTTGAGGAAGGATATTCTGTAGAGTTGAACATGGGAGCGTAATAAAGCATTGCAGTTGTGTAAAAGTAAATTAGTAGATGGTACAGTACTTGTATGTTATATTTATACATTACAAGGTATCCACCCACAGTGTCAGTGAACAAAATTATACTCAGAACGTGAAGCATTGTCGTTGATTTTAGGAGTAAGAAAATTTCATAAATACTTGTACGATCGTAGTTTCACGATCCAAACTCAGCATAAGCCGCTGACAGCTATTTTGAATCTAAAATCTCCAGTCCTCACTTTAGCTGCAGCCCAAATGCAGAGATGGGCTTCAGTTTTGTCAGCTTCTCAGTATGACATTAAGTACAGATGATTGAAAAATCGTTAATGCCGATGCTATGTCTAGATTATCGTCACCATCGGGGTATAGCCCAACAGGGAAGACATATTTTTCTTTTCACACATAGATGAATCACCACTCACAGCAGATGACACTGGCAGAACAACTTCTAGGGACCTTATATTGGCAAAGGTGTAGGATTACATCGCAAATGGATGGTCAAGACAGATACTGGATTTAGAAATCAGGCCATTTTTTTATGCGTAAGAATGAGTTGACAGTTGATAAATGTTGTGTTATGTGGGGAACCAGAGTGGTGATCCTTGAAAAGTATAGATTGCAGTTGACAGCTGTTCTACATGATCAATATTTAGGTATGTGTTTGACAAAGAGTCTAGCGAATAGCGATCTTTGTTGGCCAGGGTTCAATAAGACATAGAAGGCAGAGATTGCACATAGATTTTGCAGAAATTGAAGGTCAACAGTTATTTACTGTAATAAATAGCCATTCAAGTAGGTTGAGGGATTTCCAATGAATCAAATAACAACTAGCAAAACCTTAGATATTTTGCAGTTTGTTTGCTGCTTATGGATTCTCAGAAGAAATTGTGTCTGACAACAGACCTCAGTTTGTTCAGAAGAGTTTGTAAAACTTATGAGAATAAACACGGTAAAACACAACAGATTTCCACCTAATCACCCTGCTTCAAATGGAGCAGCAGAATGCACAGTACAAATTGTTAAGTATGCTTTTGTTAAGAAAAAAATGCTAGATACAAATTGGAAGAAATGTCAATTGTCATTGAGTCAAAAACTGGCAATTTTTTTGTTTATTTATCATAGCACATCTCACACTACTATTGGCAGAATGCCAGTGTTCAGTCAAGATTTTTGTAGTGGACAGATTAGGTTTGTACATGCAGATCATATTTTACCTTCAGAGGTTCATGAAGAAGAAAGAACTTTGGAAGAATCAAATAAGTCTGATGAATTAGAGAGTTGGGATATGAGTAGAGTACTAGTAGTTACTCCAACACAAGTTGTACCTGAAACCAGTTTGGATCTGACTCGGAGTCAGATGAAATAGAAATTTCAATTAAGGTCAAAGGCAAAATCAGTCTTTGTTGGAGAAAATTTCTCCTCGTACTCAGGCCTAGATGTGTCCAGGTCCTTTCTCAAGTTCTGAAAGGTTGGGTCAAAAAAGGAGATACCCTCTTAGAAATAGGAAACCAGTGGTTAAGTTGGATTTTTAAATAAATTCAAATAAGAAATGTATAAGTTGTATAGACTTTGAACATTGTGTAACTTTCTCATTAAGGAGGGAGTAATGTAATATTGTTAAAGCACCCTCTTGTGGCCATTTGTGAATGCCTATATAGTCAAACCTGAATAAACTAATTTCAGGTGGTACTTGCCTTTACATGTAGCACACTGTCTCTTTCCTATCCTGCAAAGATCTCACACATGATATATTTTACCATGTAGAAACCCACTTCAGAGGTGGTGATGTACAGTGTCAAGCAGGAGTCAAATTAATGGGTTTATACAGGTTCTGTTTGCTATTGTAAAAGGTTCACTAGAAAAAACAGATTTTCAAATGATCAATTTTGATCCTACAAAAATTGCTGATAATAATGGCCAATCACACTGCACCACTTTGTCAGTCCCACTTGTAAATAATAGAACTCAGTTGTTCCAAAATTGGCAATTTGTATGATCTTTCCTTCAATATATTAATTGGGAGCAGAATACACATCTCATAAGCTGAGGGATGAATGTAACACAAATACAGTTTGTGTTTTACCACTGCAGGACCCTTGAATTTCTTTCCGGTAATCATTTAGTATCTCTCAAGGTATTTACAAGTGAATGCACCTCGGGGGTTGGCCAGCATAGTGCATTAAAGGCCTATCCTGTCACATCTAACAACTGGGATTGAATCCATTTGGGCTAAATGTCTGCTTTTCCTGACATCTTCTGAGTGTTACTGGTGAAATTAGCCTGACAGTCTCCAATTCCCAATTAATACAAGTCCACATACACAAAGCTACTTTCAGCCAGTTCAATGAGATGCCACAAGTACTGAAAGTGTTGTAATAAAAATGCACACCACTGTATCGCATCCTCAGTCACTAAAGATGCATCGTCTTCCATATACCAGGCCTTATGTCCTACTTAGGAAATTCTAACAGGTAATTCACAAGATATTTTCTTATACAGGCCCAAGTGAAGATCTGAAATCTGCTTCTTGCCTCTGTCATTAGGTCATAGATTCAAACCTCACTTCAGAGAGATGAGCATATAATCCAAATTAACACTTTAATTAAGTAATGAGGGAGTGCTGCACTGTTGGAAGTGCCATCACAATGGGGTTTAAATCAAGACCCTGATTGCACTCTCAGGTGGACATAAAAGTTACCATGATATTTCTCAAAAAATGGCAGCAGAGTTCTCACCATGATCTGACGAATAATTATCCCTCAACCAACATCACTGAAAGTTTACCTGGCAATGTAACTCTTTGCAGTTTGTGGCACCTTGCGTGTGTAAAATGGCTGCTGTGTTTCCCTACACTGCAACAGTGACCACACTTCAAAAGTACTTTGTTAACTGTAAAGCATTTTGTGCATCCTGGAATCCTGAAAGGTGATATATAAATGCAAGTCCTTTGCTTCCCTTTACCTTGCATGACCATATACCCATGAAAGCCAGTACCCACTTCCCCTATTTTTCCACCTAAAGTTCTCTGTTGCTGTAAGCCAGACCATGTGTGCTTAATTTGTACACAGCAGAACCAATAGCCAGGATTTTCCATTTGTCAGGCGGGCCCAGCGGGAGCAGACGGGGGCGATTGGGGAGCCGATTTCATGCGGACGGGCTAATTAAAGTCCGCCTTGCATGGATCACAAGCTGTAGCACTAAGCGCCACCTGTGTGGGCGGGGGGAGGAGGGAGAGTCGGGTCCAGCGCTCTTCCACGCATGCATGTGAAAGAGCACTTCAATCTCACGCAGCTGCCTCGGGGGGATTGAAGCGCATTTTGAAAAAATGATTAAATACAATAAAAATTCAGTGAAACAAGTCCCCTCATGTGATTGTGTCAAATGAGATGGGCCATGTTTTTAATTTCAAAGGAAAGTTTTTATTTAATTTGTAGTAGCTTTAGGAAACCTCATTCCGCTCATGGATGAGGTTTCCTAAAAAATGTAAAGGCCACTTAGCCTTTTCGCCTGCCCACCAACCATAAGGTTGCATGAGCAGCATAAAATTCGGGTTAATTAGGTTCTTAATGGCCTTAATAGGCCTTTCAATTATCGGCGGGCGTGTAGCCGACTGCGGTGCGCACCCACCGAACGAAATATCGTGAGACAGTGCGATGACGTTGGGACACACGCCCGACATCATCACGCATCATTTTATATTCTGGTGTGCCCGCACTCCGAATGTAAAATCCTGTCCAACGAATTCTTGCCTGTGTCTTGTCATTATGCTTTGTCATTATTGATAAGTAAATTGTGAGGTGGCTGCAAAAGAGTTAGAAATATTAAATAAATAAGCAAGAACATAGTGAATGAAATACAATTGGCACAAATGTGAAGTTATCTATTTTGGTAGGGAAAATGGTGGCATAGAATATTTTTATAAATGGTGAACAACTGGGAAATGTTGGTATTCAGAGGGACTTGCATGTCCGTGTATATGATTCATAGAAAGTTAACATGCAGGCACAGCAAGCAATTAGGAAAACAAATGGAATGTTATCCTTTATTGTGAAGAGATTGCAGTGTGAGAGCAGAGGAGTCTCACTACATTATATATGGTCTTGGTGAATATAGCCTTGATCTTTTTATCTGAGGAAAGATATACTTGCCTTAGATGCAGCGCAAAAAATGTTCATTAGACTGATAGCTGGGTTGAGAGGATTGTCAGATGAAGAAAGTGAGTGAATTATGTCTATATTCCCTACAGTTTAGAAGAATGGGGGATCTAATTGAAACATATACAATTCTTAAGGGGCTTGACCATTTAGATGCTGGGATGATGTTTCCCCTGACTGGGCAGATTAGAACTAGGGGTCACAGTCTCTGAATAAGGGAGTGTCCATATAAGACTGAGATCAGGAGAACTCAAAGAGTTGTGAATCTTTGGAATTCGCTACGCTTGAGTGCTGTGGATGCTCGATCATTGGGAATCTTAAAGAGGTGGATAGAATTTTGTGTATTAGGGAAATTATGGTGATAGTGTGAGAAGGTTGAGTTGAGGTAGAAGATCAGCCAGGATCTTAATGAAGGGTGGACCAGGCTCAAAGGGTCAAATGGTGCTCTTATTTTTTATATTCTTATAATGACATGGCTAAGCAAACCTAAAATCTGTATAAATGTCATTGATCATCTCTGTGCACACAAAGAAGGGAGGATTAAGTTAAAGCAAATATAAGATTATTTTAAGAACAGATGGCTATTGCATTTCAGCATCACCAGCCATTTCCACATTCACTACATCAGCTACAGAAGACCTCAGAAGGATGACGACAACCACATTAGAGATACATCCTTCCACAGGTTTGTGCAGTTTTAACATTCCATTGTCCCATAGCAGATTTGAAAACAATTAAACTAATACTATCTTGAGAGAAAAGGAGTACCTCCTCATATTCAGGGAAGTGGGTAGATATGAGCTCTGAATGAAATTCCACATCTGAATTAGAAAATCCAAATCTTAGGCTGGAAAATTTTCAGAGCTGCTCTTGCTGCACCAACACTACTTCACCAGAATTATCCTAGAAGTCTCAGTTTCATGAGTTGGAAATATATATCCTGACTTGGAAATATATCGCAGTTCCTTCACTGTCACTGGATCAAAATCCTGGAACTCCCCCCCTAACAGCACTGTGGGTTTACCTACACCACATAGACTGTAGCGGTTCAAGAAGGCAGCTCACCACCATCTTCTCAAGGGCAATTAGGGATGGGCAATAAATGTTGGCCTAGCCAGTGACACCCACATCCCATGAATGAATAAAAAGGACTGAGTAAATGGAGAGATTTATCAGTCTGTCTTTTTCATTTGTGAAAATTTTTATGGAACCTTTGGCAACAGTTAATTAAGCAAGCAAACTTCCATAGATGGTGAGAAAATGAAAGAAAAAGAACCAATGCGCATTAAAAAAATAAACATGAGGCAAAGGATTGAATAAATAGTTGAAATAATGTAAGAAAAGGGTTCCTGCCTCATTATCCTGGACACATCATGAATTTGATCTAAATATCAGACCAAATGAAAGGCTCTCAAGGACGTAAAGAACTGTGGCACACCTGAGATAAGAATCTGAAATACAAGACTAAAATAATCAAGAGTAAAAATGTAAATGAAGCTCAAGGTTTTTTTTATGCTAGGTTCTATGTTTCATTTTGACCTTCTCTCTGTAATCTAATTAAGTTTGTAAAAGGTGACATTTTTGAATGGGTCAGTAAAATGTGTGCAATTCTTTTCAGCATTCCCCAAGCATGTGCTCCAATCTGCTCCAAGCTTTACAGTCAGACCGTTGCAATCATGTAAGTTCAGTGTTAATTGTGTATTTGCCAATATCAGGTTAAGATAAAGTTCAGATGGCTGATGCTCAAGAGGTCAAAGGGATAGTTTGATCTGAAATCAATCAACCGACAGAGAAGGAGGCCATTCAGCCCATTCTGCCTCTGCCAGAACATCCCTAAATGTTCCCAGCTGCGGTCTCCAACTGGTGCTGTTCCTTCCTGGCTGCTGTCCCAGACTGTTCATTTGGCCAAATGCTGGGTGAGAAATGGATGTAAAAAATGTTAACGTTGTCCTCCCTTAAATTGAGCTTTACCAAGTTCTTCAGCTGTTTTGGCTTACTTTGCATGTTTCCCGCCTCTGCCATAAATATCAAGGCTATTGTTTCTATATTATTCCTGGTGCAATGCCACTTACATGTGCGCATAGAGAAATATATAGGAAAATGCATCAAGATGACACTAGGAAAATCCCGTTCTTTTATGGTGGGGAAGTGGTAATCCCCAGGAAAAGCATGTTCTGGATTTTTTAATGCTTTTTTAATGTCTTAGAAATGTCCAGTTGCACTAACCTTTTTACATCTGAGGATTTAATATTCACGGTAGACTGTGGAGGTATTGTTAAGCCCAAAGAAGAAAAGAAGCCAGCAGCAGATGCTCAAAACATGAATCATTGTGTTCTGGAACTTTGCCGATTCTTTCAAAGATGCCTTTGTAAAATTGTAAGAAGGAGTCAATCAAAGAGATCTGCTGTAAGGTAAATGAAGCAGTATTTTATTTTGGTATTTACTTCTTACACAAAATGGAGATGCTGCCTTATGGAACTGGCAGTAGATTTTAATGATAAATTTCATATAATATCCAAATATAATTTATAAGGATGAAAATCTACTCATTTGTTGCCAAGATAGGGGCATAATACAAGTGCTTTCTGCTGGGATTGTATCCTGTTTGGGACAGAGTTGATGGACCATATGGCCTTTTTCTGTCCTTTGTTTTCAAAAGTTTGCATGTTTTAATTTTGGTGACATTCCTATTTGGGATGGGAATGACCATTTATTCTACCTGACCCTTCACACACACACACCCTCGGGTGAGATGGATAATAAAAGGTGTAGGAATTTCTGACATTACTGCCCTAAATACATAGGTTTTCATCAGTATAACATATGAGACACTAAAAAAGGCAGAGTATTATTGCTAAACAGTGGAAAGAGCAAACCATAGGTAGAGCTAAGTGATCTGTTATGATCCTTGACCAGACCCCCCAAGTTTTTGAAAGATTTAGTTAGAGGCCAATAATGTTTGTTTAAAGTGGACAAAATTTGAGATTCAATCCATTTGCTCAGCAAATAAAGCCACAAGATTCCACAGGTTTTCAACAAACAAAAATAAACTTTACTATACAAGGTCAGAAAGATAAAACAATTTACAATATACACCTGTAATAAACTTGATGTACCGGACAGGTTTCTGCTTGAACCAGATCCACGACTAGAAAACTCCACCCCCCAGATGACCCACTTTTAGGGCTCATTTGTCAGTACAATCACGTGACCCCCCTAATAGGCAGTAGGAAAGGTTATACGTTCAGTCACTACACTATCTTATGCTTTAACATGCAGAGTTAAAATGAGATACTTGTGAGTTAACAGGAAGACTGTGGTTGAACACACCATACTGCAAAATAAATGCCAAATGCAACCAAAACAGATTCCACAGATTTCTCAACAACCCACCCAATGTCAGTAACACTGTGAGTCAACCAATCTCACTGAAAGTTTGTCTCTTTCACGAGGGATTCCAATCTTCACCTTCGAAGATCTCTATTTGGAATTCTCTCCAAAAGTTGCTCCAATTGGGATGACATCAATGACATTGGATTTCAATCTCATCTCTGGATATTCTGTTCCCCTAGATTCCCAAGTATGCATTCAAGCACCAACTCACAAGCAAAACTTCAGCTCTTCGGTCACGGTGAGCAGAACACTACTGCTTCAAAGGCCCCAACAACTCGCAGCTTAGTCACCAACCTTCTGCTTGGATTTTCAGGACTTCTCCTGAGTCCTCATCAATAACCAGGACTTCTCCTGAGCCTTCATCAATGACCAGGACTTCTCCTGAGCCCTCATCAATAACCAGGACTTCTCCTGAGCCCTCATCAATAACCAGGACTTCTCCTGAGCCCTCATCAATAACCAGGACTTCTCCTGAGCCCTCATCAATAACCAGGACTTCTCCTGAGCCTCTCCACTTAAAGTTTGCTCCCCACAGCCCTTTCCTGTTTGGAGCTTGTTTCCCTGCTCCTCTCTTTTTAGCTGAACTGGGATCTTTTCCTGTCCCTGTCCCCTCTCCCTTTGGGACCTTGCCCTGTCCCCTCCCCAAGGACACCTACCAGCAATAGCGCTCCACTCCAGGTCACATGACCCAGGTTTTCACACCGTTTTCCTTCATGCACTGGCGCACTGGGCCGAAAGAACATAAAAATTGCAGAACTGCACATATGCAGCCCGCTTCCGGTCTGCTCGTGCGCAAAAGCTCCAAGGTCTGTATGGAGTTGAAGTTCCTGGCCTCCACTCTCAACTCTGAGGTAACTTGACTTTCATAACAGTTCCCATAACCAATTGATTAGATCAAAGCTCTGCAGTCCTCCAATATTAAGTCATGACAAGTAAACAAGTAACAGGAGGAGGAGGAGGAGGAGGCTCATGAACATCCCCATCCACACTGATAGTGGATCCAGCATGTAAGCGCAAAAGGCATGGCTGAATCATTGACATCCATCCTCAGCCAGAAGTGCCGATCAGGTGAATCATCTTGGGCCTCCTCCAGACCATTTGCCTCCAGATTTTGTTACAGCCTGGGTCAAAGTCTGGACATATAAGCTGCATTCCAGAGGTGAGGTGAGAGTGACTGCCCTTGACATCAAGGCAGCAATTGACCAAGTGCATCATCAAGGAACCTGAGTAAAATTGAAGTCAGTGAGAATCAGGGAGAAAGTTTTCCACTAATTGGAGTCATAACTAGCACAGCGGATGATGGTTGCAGTTGTTGGACACCACTCATCCTAGCCCAAGAACATCGCTGCAGGAGTTTCTCAGGGCAGAGTTTTAGGGTGTCCACTGTTGATTGCGCAATGTTCTGTTCCATTTATAACTCTTCAGATACTGAAGTATTCCTTAGCGTGTAGCAAGACTTGAACAACAGGCTTGGGCTGATATGTGGCAAGTAACATTTGAGCCACACAAGTGCCAGGCAATGACCATCTTCAAGAAGGGAGAGAAAGTCTAACCATGTCACCTTGACTCCCCCTGCCCATCAACTTCCTGGACGTAACCACTAACCAGAAATGGAACTGGACTAACCATTTAAATACTGTGGTTACTAAAGCAGGTTGGAGATGGGAAATTTTGCAGTGAGTGATTCATTTCCTGACTCCGTAAAACCTGCCTACCATCAATCAGGAGCTTGATGGAATGCTCTCCACTTGCTTGGATGAGTACAGCTCCAGCAATGCTCAAGAAGTTCGATGCCATCCGGGACAAAGCAACCCACTGCATCAGCAGCCTATCCACCACCCTAAATATTCACTCCCCCCACCACTGATGCATGGGTGGCAGCAGTTTGTGTCATATACAAGATGCACTGCAGCAACTCACCAAGACTCTGTCAACAGTACCTTCCAAATGCACAACCTCCATGACTTAAAAGGACAAGGACAACAGTGGTATAGGAACACCACCTCCTCCAGGATGCCCTCTTAGTCATGCACCATCCTGACTTGGAGATATATCACTGTTCCTTCATCTTCACTGGATCAAAATCCTGGAATTCCTTACCTAAACACAGGTGAGGAACTTCACTTGGACCACAGTGATTAGAAGACCACCACCCTCTCAAAGACAATTAGGGATGGGTAATGAATGCTGGCCTTGACAGTGATATCCACATCTTGTGAATGGATGTAAAAAAATTTTTTAAATCTACCCAGTGTAAATTGTCTATTAAAAGAGTCTCACTGCCTGAATAACTTTTAACCATATTGCAGGTTCCACTGTACACTTTAGGGGAGCTTCTATTGTTTTGGGGAGCTATTGTAATATAAGATGCCAGAATGAAGGACCAGCACATTTTTTGGCTCCTGTCCAGAGATAGGGGCACTATGGGATACCTCTGTTTTCGCCCTTGAGTGGGAGAACAAAAGGGAGCAAAGGAGGCTACAATAGTGTTGGGGGGAGGTGCTGGTATAGTGGAATTGTCACTAGCCTAGTGACCCAGGGTAATGCTCTAGGGACCTGGGTTCAAATCCCACCACAACAGATGGTGGAATTTGAGTTCAATAAAAATCAGGAATTAAAAGTCTAATGATGACTATGAAACCATTTCAATTGTTGTAAAAACCTATCTGGTTCACTAATATCTTTTAGGGAAGGAAATCTGCTGTCCTTAACTGGTCTGGCCTACATGTGGCTCCAGACCCACAACAATGTGGTTGACTCTTAAATGCCCTCTGAACAAAGGCAATTAGGGATGAGCAATAAATGTCGGGCTAGCCAGCGATGCCCACATCCCATGAATGAATAAAAATAATAATAAAAATTAATTTCCATCTATTTTTATTACTAGGCCCATGAAATTATATGAGGGTTTGAACTCTGCCTTCAATTTGCTAAGGAAGCCATGAATGAGTAACACAATCTTGGGCACAATGCTCTGAAACCCAAATCAAGAAAAATCATTGCTCCTGCCAATGACATTGTTCTAAACTTTAATACCACTGGCTCCTTCCAAGCTGCAACTGGGGAGCTCATGCTCCATCACCCAGAGCCCTGTCAATCCTTGCCAGCTTCTCACCTTGCACCTCCTGCAAACTGACTTCATTCAAAGCTCTGTTTTTTTGGTTCACACAAAGTGCTGATCGCCCATCACTCCTGTGCTGGCCGACCAGTCTGTCCATGGCTGATTTTCAAATTCAAATTCTTAATTTATCATTCCTCCATGGTCTCGCCCCTCCCTAACTGTTACTTCTTCCATACTTGTGACACCCAGAGATCCCTCCGATCTTCCAATCCTGGCCTCGTGTGCTTCTCTTATTTTTATTTCTCCACCATTGACAGTCATTGCTTCAGATGCCTAGGCCCTAAGGTCTGGAATTTCCTCCCTAACCTCGTAACTTCTGCTCCTTTAAACCTATCCCTTTGACCAATCTTTTAATCACCTGCCCTGATATCTCCTTACGTGGCTCAGAGCTACTTCTTTTTGACAATGATCCTGTGAAGTACCTTGGGGCGTTTACTATATAAATGCAACGTGCTGTGCAAGAGAAGAATCTGGAAGGGTGCAGTGAAAATCTTCTTTTCCAAAATGTCCGACCGTGACATACGCAGCAGACTGCTTGTGGCAGGTTTCAGAACCTTTGCAGGGCTATCAGCTCTTAGGCATCATAAGTTGGCTGGCAGCTTAATATGAGTGACATTTCCTTGGTAAACAGAACTCCCTTTGACATAGATGGAAAATCAGCCATGTTCCCCTTACCCCAACCCCCAACCCACCCTGATCCCTTACCAGAATTTTTCTCCAGAGTCACCCTGGGTTATCTTAATAATTGAGATCTAAATGCTTGTATCTTGACTGATAATTAAGTATTAAAATTTTAACGGGATTAGTGCATTTATTTGTAATTATTGGCTTTTTGCCAATTATCCCTGTTACTGTTTTATTTGTACAAATGTTAAAAACATATATAACTGTTGCTGAATGTAAATTAAACGGTAATTTTAACTGAATGTTCAGGTATTGCACTGATTACTACTCCTGGTACCTGGCACAAAAAGCTGACATCTGCCAGATCACAAAGCGCTTTTCTCTGTTGAAATGTAAGTATAATGGTGTTCGATGCATGGCTAAGAAGAAGGGGTTGGCTTTAAAAGTGGATAGAGAAATGAACACTGGGGGCAGTGGGAGGCGAGGTGGTTGTTAGGTAGGGAGTCTAAGTAGCTGAACGCTCTTCCGCCAATGATGAGATAAAAGATGCACCAAAATCCAGAATCATTGAATTAAAGGGTGCAGGTATGGAGATAAAAAGCTATGAGAGTTGCAGAAATAGGGTGGACCAGGCTGTAGAGGGATCTGAAGATGAGGATAGAGATTTTAAAAATCAGAATGTTGGGGGATAGAGAGCCAGATCGGTTAGAATGGTGGTGACAAGGAATCTGGCCTTAAAACAAACAGGAGATACATTTCCTTTGGGTTTTGCTTTGTGCTTAGTGTGCTTGATCATGGAATCACCATTATCAAGTTATCGATATTGAAGTTTTTTGGTGTATTTTATGGAGAAATATTCTGTTTGATTATAAATTGAAAATCCTCAGATCTCTAATTTCTCTCTGTTTACTGCAGCTTTAAGGAAGAAATGTCTGTCAAAGATCTGCAAATCAAACCAACCATCATAGATTTTTAAAAAGAGGGCAAACGTTCTCACTGGACTATCAGTCGCACTGGAATAATCTGAAAGAATATTTTCTATATCTATTAGCAATAAATTGTTTTAAATGAAAGTGCGCAAGAATAATTTAGAAGTAGGGGGTGTAGTTATTTCAAACTATTGTGATCAATTAGTTGTAATCAAAATATTCTGATATTGATATATCAAATATTAATCATTCCATTGTAATATTTAAGAAAAAGTTTGGACTCAAGGTTATTAAATATTGAGTCAAAACAAAATATTTAGTTGTTGAGCCGCATTTAGAATTGTTGTTCTATGATCTCTTTGGTAGAAAGCACCATTCAGTCTGTTCCATCTGAACTGTCTCCTTGGAAATAGCCCTCATGATTTACCAGATATTTGAGATCTTGCCTTACTAATTGGCAGCAGTGATTTCAAGGCTTTGGTTCACCATGTGATCTGGAGGCAGATTACTTGGTTCAAGTAGGCCAAATGGCGATATTCACTTAAACATGATTAGTATGTTTATGAAGAGCCTGACAACCAACAGCTCATCAGGAACTACTTACTAAAATTTGGAATGGTTATTGTGTTTATTTAATAACAATTGCCCTGTGTAATAATTTAAAAAAGAAACAGAAGAAAAATGGGCCATAATTTGCTGTCAAAATAATTATGAGGCCAATATTTCTGGCCATTATTTAACGTGCAAATGGAACAAGATTTCAGGCAAGCAGCAGTTAAGCTCCAATAACCAAACATTGCTGTCCAGGTTGTGCTGTTCCACCATTAGTTTCACTAAAATGTCATCATGCTGGCTGCATCCATGCACCCCCACCCCACCGCCCCTGCCCCACCACCATAGAAATATGTGAGGTTGCTGTTTTTGCCTGGTAGATGTGAGCTAAACTCAGCAAAGAAAGTTAAATATTTTTTCAATTCAATGTAAGTATTTTTTCACAACATCACATTTATGAACTACTATCAGTCTCTGGCAATGAAAATTAACTAGTACAAGTGTGGAGTTTAAAATGTTGTTGAAGATTTTTTTTAAATTAAATTGAAAATTAAAACATTATTTTACTTCTTCTTTCTGTCTCTTTTTGGCTCTCAGCCTCAATGCAATCTTTCCCTCACTCTGTGCCTGATTTCACATTGAATTCACCCACTCTAACTTACACTTCCTTCTCAGTCCTTAGGCTGTTAATTTCATGATCTTTTAATTTCATTTGTTAAGGAGATACACAGTTGCTTACCCTCTTTACTCATGTCCCAGATGCCCAGTTTCCTTGCTGCAACACTATCAGTTTGTACTTCCAGCAACTCATCACGCAAAAAAATTAAAAGCCTAAATGTGCAAGAGCAGGTCAAATTAATGGTAGGTACTGTTAAATGCCCTGCTACGGTAAATTATAGCCCATTGTTTAAAATGCTTTATTTTCAATTTTAAATTACTCAATTATGTTTCAAATGAGGCTTTGAAATCTGTTTTTCCTCTTTCCTTCCACAAAGGTTTCAGTATGCCGCATATCAATTATAGCTAAAAGGAGAGCAGGCTATCTGGTTGCTAAGTCTTCATCTATGGCACTCTTAAGCCACAGCTGAAAGTGCATGACAAAAAGACCCAAATGGGAATCTTCCTTTGTTCTGCTGTTTCCCTAATACATTTGGGGAGGAATGTGGCTTTGACGGGTTGCCACTGTCAGCAGTGCAGCTAAAACTGCAGATGTAATGGAGTGGAGAGAATTAAACCTGCTTCCCAACACTATGTGAACAGCTTTATCACAGTCTTTTTGAGATTGTGCAACTGCCATTATTTGCCTCTCTCTGTGTATCATCTATTGCCTATTGCCAATGTGACTGTGCATTTTGAAAGGAAAGAAAAGAACAGCAATTTTAAAAAAATACATTTTTGCAATATTTATGGATAGTATAAATGTATATTATTAATAATTAAAAGCTGGTACAAACAGTTTGTTCCATCATGTTTTCCAGTCATAATAGGATCCAATATAGAGTACAATGAGACAGAGCCAGAGACAGAGCTGATGTTGAAGGCACATTGTTGGAGACAAAGGAGCTTCTTTCCTAAGCTCTTCACTTTACCTTAATTACAGTTCAGGATAATTTCTTAAATAAAAACTGTAAATTAGTGGCAGAAGGAATAGAAAAAAAGAATATTTTTTGCACTCTTAAGAATTACATTTATGTATTGATGAATAAAAGAGACATGCTGTTCCAGCTTTTCATCTTACAATCATCAGGACTTGCTGAATAATCCTGATTGTGCTAAAAATTACATGAACAACCATTTTAAGATTATCAGTCAGGCTTGCAATGTGACTCACTTACTCATGCTAGAATCTACATATATGCAGGGACCTGTCCTCTGCAGGAAAAAGGAACATGTCTTGGCAAAGCGGCTTTTTTGAATTAAACAAAAGCATGGAGGAACAATGGTTTCCTGGTGCATTCACCATGGCAACACTTCAACCAATCAGTCGACTTTCCAACAAAACAGCACCTGTTTCTCATGTCGTATAAATTGTTGCTCCCTTTGAAATTTGGTATTCTTGTGTCTGTACTAATGAGTGCAAGATGAAAAGCTTCAACAGCATTTTTCAGCAATATTCATGTTCTGTACTACCAAACAACTAATTAAATTTAGAATGAGTATCCATTGTTTCAGTGTGTCTTAATTTGCACGGTTTCTGAGGGGAAAATTGCAACATATAAAGTTTATAAATTAATCACAGGAGCAAAATCTCAACACTAATGAATCTGTGATTACTCTGCCTGGGAACATTGTCTCATCCTCTTTGGAGAGATGGTGGTATTGGGGTAATGTTGCTAGACTGGTGGCCCAGGCTGTACTGGAGATACAGGTTCAAATCCCACCATGGCAGCTGGTGGAATTTAATTACTAAATCTAGTAATAGTGATAACTATCATTGATTGTTGTAAAAAAACATTTGATTCACTAATACACTTTGTCATCAAGACATGCTTATCTGGTCTGGTCTATATGTGACAACAATGTGGTTTATTCTTAACTGCTCTCTGAAATGGTTGACCAAAGACTAAATTAAACCTGTCAATCAAAAGATTTCAGAGATACTAACACAATTGAGAATAAGCCTGTCTGGTTCAGCACATCTTCCAGCTCCATGTTAAGGATCTTTAATGGCTGCCTGCTCCTAATCAAAGAGGTGTTATCTGCTTTGATGGCCAACTCCATACTCTATCTAGCACATGTTCAGCCATTAGGTGGTGCATTTTATTTTAAAAATGCTTTAAATGGGACGATATTAGCAACACTAGGTGGCACAACTTGAACTGTTTATTAACAAAAAACTAAAAGCTACTGCGGATGCTGGAAATCCAAAACAAAAACAGAATTACCTGGAAAAACTCAGCAGGTCTGGCAGCATCGGCGGAGAAGAAATCAGTTAACGTTTCGAGCCTTCATGGCCCTTCGGCAGAACTGAAGCATAGTTAGTCTTCTAACTATGCTTCAGTTCTGCCGAAGGGCCATGAAAGCTCGAAACGTTAACTGATTTCTTCTCCGCCGATGCTGCCAGACTTGCTGAGTTTTTCCAGGTAATTCTGTTTTTGTTTTGAACTGTTTATTGTTGGATTATAGAATGTTTTATAAAAGTATTCACAAGATTAGGAGGCTGGAATGTTGGACTCAGTGTTAATAAATGCAGGTGTACAGAAAGGGATGGATCACCCCAGATTATCGCTAAGTGCAGTAGCGGGCAGGAGAAACGGCATTTTACGCACTGTCCGCAATGGCGGCTTCTTGCACTGTTTCATCCCAATTCAGCTGCATTAATTATGCATTCCCGGGAAACACGCCATATCAACGGCGGACGGGCTCTCATTTGCCCGCCATGCTATCACCACTCCGCTTCATCATGTCGGGTGCCATATTTAAAGTGCAGCCACACACATATCTCTCAGTGCTTCCAGCCCATGACTACTGCACGGAAGACATGGCCCCGAAAAGCAAAAGGACGGTAGCCCCCAGGTTCAATGACGCATCCCTCAAGTGCCTTTTGGGTGCAGTGGAGACCTGCCATGTTGTCCTCTACCCCTGCTTTGGCCGCAGGATGGGCAGCAACTTCACCAATCCTGCTCGAGAAGCAGTGACAGCAGTGGTCAGCGTCAATGCCCTGCAAAAGAGGACAGCTGGTGCCACAAGAGGATGAATGATCTCCTCCGTTCCACCAGGGTAAGTCACTATTCTCATCACTTAACTCACATGCTCACAAACCCATCACACATCCACAGGGATCTCACTCGCTGCCAGTTCAAGGGACATCACCATTCAATCTCACACACACACCTTCATTGTTCTCATCCCATCAATATGACCACTCATCACCCACATATGCCAGGCATATTTACCATCTGGCATGGCAGGCAGCATGCTTACACTCTCTCCATCTCTTTTCATGCAGGACAAGCTGGCACACAACAAAAGAGAAGGGTCGCAGGTCAGTGGAGGAATGCCTGAAATCAAGGCCTCACGGACTTTGAAAACAGAGCCACCCAGCTGGCCGGCGAGGATCCAGACTGTTCCTGTGCTGACGGTGAGGTCGCCTGTGCTCAACCGAATGAGGATCCAACAGTGTAACATCCACCAGATAACAATGCTGTGAGTGATGTGCCCTCTTTCACAGGCCACTGCCATGTACTAATTATCTCCCCTTGCTTTCACAGGCACATCTGCCAAACAGCCGACGGAGTTCATGACCCAGGACCTCCAGTCAAGACCCAAAGAAACTCCTGAAGAGGAATCTGAATGCACCCTCCCTGAAGCCTCATCACAGCGCTCACTCACACCCTCCACCAGTGCAGAGACACACACCTCGGTGGGACCTAGCTTTAGAATAGCCTCGGGATCACAATCTGGTGAACACATTGCACTTTCTGAACCACAGCAGTTGGCAGCAGGAACTTACCAGGTGTCTGGCACTTGGAGGACTGCTGGAGGCCAGAAGTTGGCTGAGACCAAGTCAGGTGACGAGCCTCTGGACTCGGTCATGCCACAGTTGCTGAAGCTGCAAAGGCAAGCTCAGGGACACCAGGAAGGGATGTCCGCTGCACGAAGGAGTAGTCCATTCACCTTTAGGCTGAGGTGATAGACCCGGCATGCCAACGCACCGAGGTCAACACTGGTAGGGTGGCAGTTGCCATGGAGACTTTGGTCCAGGACATTACTTCTGCACTGTTGGGCAGGCTGAATTCCATCGCTGATGCCATAATTGGCCTCCAATTGTGTGTATGCGAGGGGGGTGCCATGCAATCTCAATCTCACTCCAGCTACCCCTTCTCCTCAAGGAGTCAGCCAGGGGCCCTCAGGCATCCATAGGAAGGAGGATCAGCAACTGCCCACCTCAGGGCCATCCACCCAGGCAACTCTGGGAGCGACCAGCCCATCTGAATTGTCTCTTCCTGTGCCTTCTCGCCATATTGTCCACTCACGCCTGATGCCAGCGGGCATGGAAAATTTCGCCCAAAGGCTTCTGCTTAGCTTAAGATTGGTGCCGATGAATGGGTGCATCATTATAGTTCATATGATTTACAGTGAAAATGCCACCTTTTATCATTTCCAATTACAGAGTGATAAAAAGTGATCTTAACCTTTTTGTTTTGATAAATGTGATCAAACATTAAGGCTTATTCATCTTGAAATGAAGCACATCGGTAGTATTTAAAATCCTAAATTACTCTTAAATATTGGTCGAATGTCAATGTATATCCCTGTGCTTTTCAGCAGGACATCACCGGATAGCAATGGGGAATGGGAGCTCCAGTTGTACTGTTGCCAACTGTGCCAACACTCAGCTGCATGTGTCCAAATAGAAGATATGCAGCTGGAGATTTAGTTTTCTGTGAACAGGGCATTGTGAAATGAGGTGCCCACCATAGTTCCCACATATGTGCAACAGTGCCTGAAAATATGGTTGATGGAATTTTGGATTCTGCTCTGCTGACCAATGAGCATCCTTGTATACCTACTCAGTGACATTCAGTTTAGACTCCACGAGGGCAACACAGCTCCTGACCTCATCACAGCCTTAGTCCAAACATGGACAAAAGAGCTAAATTCAAGAGGGAGGTGAGAGTGACTGCCCTTGACATCAAGGCAGCATTTGATCGAGTGTGGCATCAAGGAACAATTGCAAAATTAATCCAATGTGTCATGAATGGATGGTAATTTTCATAACATTTTTCTGGTTTATTGTAAAATAGGCTTATGGGGGTAAGTATAGTTAAATATGTCTGTGTGTGATTTAATTACATTTGCAGTTAAGTAGACTGCATGCTTTAACTCATCAAAAGAAGCTAGGTGCTTGATATGCTAATGAGTAAACATGGATGCTGGCTTAGCATGTAAGGTGTGAAGGGAATTTGCATTTTTAGATAGAAAAAGGGAGATTTGGATTTCAAAGGGATCTCAGTCTTTTTACAAATAGCCAGATAAATAGTAACACCATGAAAGTTTTTATATTGTGAGGAAGACACAGTTTCAAAGACATATGAAACAAAAGAATTTACGTATTTAAAATGGAGAAACATATATAAAAGTGAATGAGGCTATGTGTCACAAGAAGGCATTATGAGATCTAAGAGAAGTGTGTGAAATAGTCTTAATGAAACCCACAGTATTTGTGCATAAGTCTGCTGTCTATGGAAACTGAAGCTGGAGAAAGCCATTTGGATTTCCATTGTCCAGGGTATTGTGTTAATTTGCTGGATCTGTTTAAAATCTAAAATCAATTTTTGGACTGTTGCCTTAAAGGGGTTGTAACTGGGAGTCAGGTTAATTAGGAATTTTAGGAGTTACTTTTGTAGTAGTAATTTATAGTGCTATGTATGTGCTTGAAATATTTTTTCTTAATAACCCTTCCACCACTTTAAACATTCACACTCTCCAACGCCAATGCACAGTGACAGCAGTGTGTACCATCTACAAGATGGACTGTAGCAACTCACCCAAGCTCCTTCAACATCATCTTCCAAACCAGTGACCTCTACCATCTAGAAGCAGCAGATGCATGGCAACACCACCACCTGGAAGTTCCCCTCCAAACCACACCCCATCCTGACTTGCAATTTTCCCAAATTTGCATTAAGTGCGGTAGCCAGCAGATAAAACAATGTTTTACCCGTCGGCGCGATGATGGGTTTTCACACCATATCGTCCCAAACCCGCCTCATTATTTATGCAGTCCCGGGGAACCCGCTGTTTCCATGGTGGGTGGGCTCTCATTCACACGCTCGCCATCACCCCACCGCTGCATCACGCCGGGCGCCATGTTTAAAGTCCAGCCATAAGCACACATCTCAGTGTTTCCAGCTCACCACTGCTACATGGGAGACATGGCCCTGAAACTGAAGAAGACTGCAGACCCCAGATTCTCAAGAGACTGTTGGATGCCATGGATGCCCGCTGGGATGTCCTCTTCCCCCACTCTGGCTTGGGAGGCGGTGGCAGTGGTGGTCAGCACCAATGCCCTGCAAAAGCAGACAGCCACCCAGTGCCACAAGAGAATGAATGATCTCCTCCGTTCATCACTCAACTCACACACTCACAAACCCAGCACACATCCACAGGACCCTCATTCACTGCCGGTTCAATGGACACCACCGTTCACTCTCACACACACACTGTCATTGTCCTCAGCCAATCCATGGGACCGCTCACCACCCACACAGGCCAGGCACATCTATCATCTGGCCCAGCATGCATTCTTTTTACACTTTCTCCATCTCTATCTATGCAGGACAAGCTGGCACACAAGAGAGAGAGGTCCCAGGCTGGTGGCAGGATGCCCGAAATCAAGGTCCTCACAGACCTTGAAAACAGAGCCATCCAGCTGGCTGGCCATGATCTGGACCGGTCCTGTGCTGACGGAGAGGTCGGTGCTCCTTTACCAAGTGAGGATCCAGCAGTGCAACATCCATCAGACAACCATGCTGTGAGTGATATGTCCTCTTTCACAGGACAAAGCATCAGATGCTTCTAAGGTTTCATGGCTGTGTCTCGATAATATAACGCTGATCATGGAGCGCAAGTGGCCCTTGGCCAGACAGGAGTCAGACATTCTCAGAGGCTATGTGAAGATTTATGGAGTGTCCTCAATGTGTGTCATCATCACTCTCCTGCAATCAAGCAACTATTAGGGCCTCCACTGCCTCTCCATGACAGGAGCATTCTCACAGAGGGTATTCACGCTGCCATAAGCCAGACTGGAGTCGAACATTTACAAATGCGACATGAGGAACTATGGGGTCACCTCACTGCATGTCATCATCATCCTCCACAAATCTAATAGCTATGAGGGCCTGCCTCATCTAGTCAGTGCGAGGGCCCAGACCCGTCATCATCGCCTCCGAGGACCTCGTCAGCCTCATCCCCGTCGGCGTCCTCCTCATCAGAGGAGATGTGCAGCTCCTCCATCTCCTCCTCAGCCAGCTCATCTCCCCATTGCAGCGGCAGGCTGTTAAAAAAGCACAGCAGACGACAACAATGCATGACACCCTCTACGGACTGTATTGCAGGGCTCCACCAGACCGGTCCAGGCACCAGAACCTTATCTTCAGCATCCCGATGTCTGCTCCACCAAGTTGCAAACTGCAGCATGAGCCTTATTATACCGTCGCTCTGCTGCAGCCTGAGGCTGCCACATGGGTGTCATCAGCCACGACCTTTGTGGGTAGCCCTTGTCCCAGAGGAGCCATCGCTGCAGCTTCTGTGGACCCTGGAAGACTGCAGGGATCTGTGGCCGACTGAGGATGTAGGCATCGTGCACGCTCCCTGGAAACCGTGCACACACCTACAGGATGTGTTTCTGGTGGTCGTATACCAGCTGCACATTCAGTGAATGGAACTCCTTATGGCCCATGTAGTCCACCGTGTATTGCAATGGAGACCTGAGTGCCACATGAGTGCAGTCAATCGTACCCTGCACCTGTGGGAATCCCGAGATCTGGGCGAATCCAATCGCTCTTGCACCCTGGCTGTCCTGGCCCCGGGTAAAATGCACAAAGTTGTGTGCCCTCATGAAGATGGCATCCGTGACCTCATGGATGCATTTGTGGGTGGAGGCTTGTGATATCCCACAGAGGTCACCTGTGGAGTCCTGAAAGGAGCCACTGGCATAGAAATTGAGTGCCGCAGTCACTTTCATGGCCACTGGCAGTGGATGCCCTACATGTCCCCATGGCACCAATTCCTGCAGTAACTGGCAGATGTGAGTGACCAGTTCCCTAGACATGCACAGTCTCTGGAGACACTGGTTCTCAATCATCTGCAAGAATGAAAGGTGGCATCTATAGACCCTGGGTGTCACTAGGCGCTGGCCTGTAACGGCTCACTGTGGCTGTTAAGTGGTGTGTACGGGAGCCCCAGCTTCCCCTTCATCCTGAGGTTGCTGCTCCTACCTCTGTGCTGCCAGGACCCTCAGTCACTCTCTTCTCCGTCTTCTTCGTGCTCTATAGGCCATCAGGCAAACAGCTAGTTCACCAGGCTCCACGATCCTGATGTACTCCTCCTGCAGGATGAAAGAGAGAGACACGTGGTTAGCATGGGTGTGCTAAGAACCTGGCCTGGTTAAGTGTGACAGTCCCTTAAAGCTTCCTGGAGAGTGTTGGCCACCATTTGGACGGCCAGAGATTAGTGTGCTGCATGGCTGCCCTGTTAACTTGAAGCATGGTGGGGGGACAGGTCCAAACCGAGATATTGATATTGTAAGGGGCTGTGAGCACCTCCAGCAGTGACTGCTCCATGGCCAGCTTTAGTGAAGAGATTGTACAACATGTGCAGCCTAACTACTCTGCAGTCCGCTAAACTGCTCATGAATTTGCAGTCTGTGCTGGCAGGGAGGGGAGCAGGCAGATGGGGTGGTGGGGAGGCAGGGAGGGAAGCTCTGGAGCACTTGGCGGCACTTGGATGCCTCTGTGTTGTTTGAGCGGGCAGATAAGCTAGGGACCCAACTCCAATCATATTAATGTGGCTGCGCCTGAACTGTCTCAGTTGCAGAGGAATGATCACTTTGTACAGGTTTCCTGAATGTGTGGCCGCTTCCCTCACCCACCCTACCCCCCACCTCGAATTCTTGTGCGCTATATTCAATGGCAGAGCTGTTTCCACCCTCCCCCCCCACCACCACCAGTCACCTCAGAGGCAGGGCTGCCCTTACCACCACCTACCCTCCACCCTCCACCACCATTCGCCTCAATGGCTGCACTTGCCCCCCCTCATAAGTCACCACAGCAGCAAGGTTGCATTTGCCCCCCCCCCCCCCCCACTCCCCCTCACCCTCAAAATAGCCTCCGAGGCAGGGCGGCACTTAACCCCAGCCCCTCCCCCCCGGCAGCCCTGAAGCCTGCAAAGCAACAGGCAACCCTGCTGAGCTCTGCAGAACGTTGCTGTGCACTGACCTCGAGTTCACCCAAAGTGCAGGACATCAAGTGCACACGTTGAAACACGTTGGCGTGCTTTCCCACCAACGGGAAACATGGCCCGCCCTTGGTGGGCTGAGCAGATAATTGCGACCTGCCTTCCCTTCATCGTGAAACCAATTCACGCCATCTTGTCTGCTCATGCCACCTATCACACCCACTGCCAGCGGGCACAGAAAACTCCACCTTATATCACCGTTCCTTCACTGTTGCTGGGTCAAAATCCTGGAATTCCTCCCCTAACAGCATGGTGGGTGTGCCTACACTACATGGAATGCAGCGGTTCAAGAAGGCAGCTCAGCACCACCTTCTCAAGGGCAACTAGGGATGGGCAATATCAACAAAAAATAACCTTTTTACACGTGGTACCGCTTAAAGTATGACGTACACTGACTGATTGTTTCTGAAGAACCACCGAGCAGCAAACGCTCCCATATTGTAGTGGTACCATCAAATCTATCATTCCAACCTTTTCTGGAAATTGGTGAAACTGCACAAACTACGGGTTATGCACCCCACACACCTCCACTCCACCCCCGCAGATGTTGGGATATTCCTTTCAGTGGGTAGGTGTGTGTATCTCTCATTCAGTTTAACCCACTTGCAATCTCCCCATCAATGCCCCTTTTCCTCCAAACATATAAAACAGGGACTCCATTTTGCTAACCTATTGGTACAAGTAGTAGTTCGGGGCCAGGAAAGCTAAGTGTCAGCTGATTTTTAAAAATTGAAGAAAAATTATTCAGAATGAATCTTCTAATGAGGCTATTTAAAGTTACAGCATAAATAACTCAACATCTAGCATCTCTCTGTCCAGTCTCTATGGATGGAATCTTGTGCCCTCCCCCGTGGCGAGTTTGGTGACAGGGGGGCCTTCCCGCCCCCAACCAGATTAAGTCCAGTGCAGGAAGACCCACTTAAGGACCTCATCCCACCTCTGCTGGTATAAACCCATTGGCAGGTGGGAGGGTGTGGGGGCACCCCGTGTGGTGAGCATGACAAGCAAACCCTGGTGTGTTTGCTTGCGGGCTTCTGGCGTTGGGGGATAGTCCCTCGTTTACAGGTACTCAGTGCCACATTGGGAGACCCAGCATCAGGATGGGGGTAGTGGGTGTGTCTGCGGAAAGCCCTTGCTGCTGACTCCCCTCAACCCCTACCCACATGACCCCATATCCCACCACTCCCTTCCCACCATCTGTGCCTGGGTCCCTCCACTATCTGAGGCCATGCGTAGATGTAGTAACGGCAGCAGACACCGCCTTCCCACTGGTGCTGCTGAGTGCAGAAGATCTGCTGATCTCTGATTGGCTGGCAGCTCTCAACGGGCAGGACTTCTGTCCCCAGAGTACTTGAGCCTGGGGGAATAAGGCCCTCTGCTGGCCTATCAAGTGTATAAGTGGCACAAGATGCAGCGGGCTTTCTCGATAAGAGATGGATGGAATCATATAGAGGCAACAGGGTTCTCAGCCGCCAGCTGGAGAGCTGGCCAGACTCCTGCATCATCTCGTTTTGAAGGTGCCACAGGTGAATGATGCCGGGAAGGGGGTCGCTGGTGGAGGTCTCGGGGATAGGTGTCGGCAACAAGGACGGGGGATGGCTCACAGCCGGACCCTCCTTCATGATGAGGCATTCCACAATCATTCACTAAGTTTGTTTGAATAAGGACTCCCCCTTGGGGCCTGTTGTGCTCCGTGCATGGTGAGCCGCTGCCTGCTGCTGGCTGAATTCCACCGGTGGCAGGATGAGGCTCTCAAGTGGGCATTAATTGCCTACTGTAGGACCTTGATTGGCAGCAGGAAGAGAAAGATGTCCACAGGCCTTTGTGCCCAGAATTAGTCAGGTTGGAAGTGGGAATGTGGCAGGGTCCCTACCTACCACCTTCCATCTGATTAAATGCCCCCCATCACCAAGCTCACCACAAGGGAGGGCACAAGATTCTGCCCTATGAGCTGAATTTAATGGAAGCAAAGGGGGTCTCAGTGGCCAGCTTGAGAGAGAGCTGGAGCCCTTGTCACCTTTTTTATGGAAGGCCTGATAAATTAAGTGCCACTGAAGATTTCCCTCAGGATCACCATACTCGCCATAGGGGAGGACATTAAATTCGGCCCTAAGTGTGGAATTTGCATCTGTTACTCACCCAGCACGATTGCTGTTAAATGACAGATGTAATAGCATCAGTTCCATATTATGAAACCCTTCCTGTTTTAGCCATAAATTTCCTGATCCTGTCCCCAGTGCACCAGAAATGTAAATTATTCGCAAGAAGGGGCAAAGGCCTGATACTGCAACCCTCTGTCCCTACTTTGTATCTTATGGCTGATCCATTGGGACATTAATGACTTGAACATTAACCCCAATATCGTTGTGTTGTTTAAAGTTTTCTCATTACTTAAATAGACATTTCTTAAGTTTCTCAGTTCTTTGAGTATTAGTTACTTTAAATTCAAGGTAGAAAATTCTGAATATCAGCTCAGATTTCTTGAATAAAGAATTTTGCAATAGTAAGTAGACTTACATTGATTAAAGATATTTGATACCCTATATCATGATCTGACATTATGAAAATTTAGTTCCTATTTATTAATTCAAACTTTGTTAGAAAGACTGTTATAAATGTCAATGATTTGCTGTGAAATGTATCCTGTCAAGTGTGTAGTCTTACAAAACTACCATGTCAATAACTAAGATAAAACCGAAGTACTGTGGATGCTGGAAGTCTGAAACAAAAATAGAAAATGCTGGAAAAACTCAACAGGTCTAGCAGCATCTGTGGAGAGAAAAACAGAGTTAATGTTTCGAATCCCATGACCCTTCTTTACAGCTGAAGAGAAGTGGAAATGTGATGAAATTTATACTGTTTAAGGGGGCGGGGCAGGTGGAGCCGGATAGAAGGTCAGCAATAGGTGGGGACAAACCCCCTTTTTATCCCCCCTTCTATTCCATTTTCTATCCTTTATTTCCCCACCACTCCCCGCCATCTGTGCCTGGGTCCCTCCACTATCTGAGGCCGTGCGTAGATGTAGTAACGGCAGTAGCCACCGCCTTCCCAGTGGCGCTGCTGAGTGCAGAAGAGCTGCTGATCTCTGATTGGCTGGCAGCTCTCAACGCCCCCTTCCCCCACCCCATGCCCTGCAGGGCCATCTGTTACTTGTTCCATGTTGTTCTTTCACACAATGCTACCCTTGTTCTGCTATTATCACATTTTGCTTTCTTACCTTTATGCCACTATCAACACCTTTTTTAGCACCAACCACTATCATTAACACTCCCTTTGTCCTTTAGTTCATGACATCTTTGCCAACCTCTCCTTTGTCCCCACCTATCGCTGGCCTTCTATCCAGCTCCACCTGCCCCACCCCCCTTAGACAGTATAAATTTCATCACATTTTCACTTCTCTTCACCTCTGAAGGCGGCTCATACGGGCTCGAAATGTTAACTCTGTTTCTCTCTCCACAGCTGCTGCTAGACCTGCTGAGTTTTTCAAGCATTTTCTGTTTTTTGTTTCATGTCAATAACAAGCCCCTTTATAGCTCCATTGTTTTTATATAGGATTAATGCTGGCATAGATCTATTTGAGTAGGTGAATGATAAGGTCAATCTCCAAGTAGCTGAATGGTGCTTGATGTATTGTTGATGTTAGGTTGGGGGATAAGTTTACTAATAAATATCATAAATCGAGTCCACATCTAAACTGTCCAATATTCCATTTGCCTCATTGGATCACTGGTCGAATGTCTTGACTCAAATCTCTATCATTACAATTTATTATCTTACTCTTGATAGGAAAAAGTCTCCAAATAAAATGTTAGTAAAGATGTACCATTCAATATTGTTTCCATTGCTCACAAACATAAGTTAAATAAAGTTGCATGTTGAATTGGTAAGATGAATTTCATTTGACTGCAGCGGTTCAAGAAGGCAGCTCATCACCACCAACCTCTCAAGGGCAATTAGGGATGGGCAATAAATGCTGGCCTAGCCAGCGTCACCCACATCCCATAAATGAATTTTTAAATTTCTGTTATTGGTTTGCTTATAACAGTCAGCTCAGAACTGTGAGATTACTAATCAAAGAAAATGAAAAGAAATTCTTCATCACATATGACCATTTTGTTTTTATTTATTTATAATTGGTAAGCATTAAGGAAAAATTGTGCGCCCGCTGTAGCATTTCTCATCGATAATATAATATTTTCCTGGGTACATTGTATCAGTTGTGCATTAATTTGGATTTGTACATCACCTTTAGATCATCCCAAGGTGCTTCACAGGCAGGGAAGGCTTTTGACGTGTAGGAGCACTTAGCAGCCAAATTGTTCTCATCAAATTCCAACAAATAACAATGATTGAGGAATACATTTTTGTCATGTTTGCCCGCCCCTAAAGTTTTTAATTCTTTATTTGTGAATCTAGATAGTGAATGTCATGGGGACACCAGATCCAAGCCTAGTCCTCTCTTCAACTCACACACACAAATGGGCTCTTTCCAGCAGGGTTTCTAGTTGCTGGTCAGGAATTGGAATTCTGTAGATTTGTATAAAGACTTCCAAAAAGGATACAAAGAGGCACAGAGTGTTGTATGATGTGCCTGCATGCCACTGTAATGTAAAAGTGCTTGGTATATCAGAGTTAAAGTGGGACTGGAGAATAGCATCACCCATGGCATGATATATAGAGTCACATGGTAATGGTCTGAGAGAAAAGTCTAGGGAAAACACTCTGGAACCAGCCTGCATGGAGGTAACAGCAAGAACATGATGGACAGCATGGAATCAGAAAATTCGAGTCCATTCTAGGAATGAACAGAGTGCACATTTCCCTCAGAAGGAATGGGACAAACCCACAGTGTCCACTAAAAGCAGACGAGTTGTTAATAAAGAGAAACACAACTCAAAGGAGCGCAAAAAGCAAATCAAATGGAGATAACCAAGTACCAGAAATACAGAATATGACCACCATTCCTCCAAATGTGATAGATCGAGATGTGGAAGAACTGCCAAGCCTCAAGACCATCTGAATTTATAAAGCCAGAGACTTGAGATGGGGAAGAAGGGATAGCAAGTAAAGATTATGTTATCAATAGTTATACTCTGTTGGAAGGGAAAGGTTTCTTTGGAGAAGAAAGGGGGATGTTGTATGTGCCTGCATGGCACTGTAATGTAAAGGTGCTCGGTGGAGCAAGGGTTAATGTGGAACTGTATAATAGCACCACCCATGGTATGATGTATAGAGTCCCATGGTAATAGACTGAGAGAACAGTCTAGAGAGAACACTCTGGAACCAGCCTGCATGGAGGTTGCATGCATGGAGGCATGCATGACCATACCCTGGATCTGTAAATAGTTAAAGGTGAACAATAAAGGGCTTATGTTTAAATACACAACTCTCAAGATCACATTGTTGAGACACACAACTGGCACCATATTACAACACAGAGCTAAGAAGGAATATGACTCACAGGAAGTATGATCTCAGGCGTTAGGTTCACCACAACAGAAACATCTACTAGGGCTCACGGTTAGCAGAGTGACTCTGAAAAATCAGCCAACAGCCATGGCCCTTCCAGGAAGCCAAAGGAGACAAAGGTGTGTTAAGCCACTTTGTTGATTTGGTGTTGAATATCTGACACTTCGAGACCAAAACTCCTCAGCATTAGAAGGTATTAAGTGAGTAGAATGGGGTAAGAATTTGGGACAAAGGCTGGATGTGCTGAGTTTCTGTTCCATGCAACCTGTCCCCTAAATTCTGAAAACTGTGCAAATGAGTGTTCTTACTCCCTGGGTATCCAGCAGGGACCTTCCTTGAAGGGAGGAATAATTTTAAAAATGTTCCTCCCTAACCCATTAAGGACCTCTGCCCTCAGCAGAGTGATACTCCAATTGGATCCTTCCAGTGCTATTCCAGCTGGATCATTCCAGTGGTACTCCGATTGGATCATTCCAGTGCTACACAATTGCCTAGCGCTTTCTTTAATGTGGGCACCTCTGTCATGCCTTGACAGATGCAGTCTGCTCCCTCCCTCCCCCATTGTTAAATAGCCCTGTCCCTGGGATTTGTGATTCACTCAGTACTCTGACTGTAATCTTAATACGGTTTTATTGAATCACCTCAACTTTCATATTTGAAACCACTTGGGATAGAAAGGCAAAATACTATGAATGGTGGAACTCTGAAATAAAAACAAAAATCACTGGAATACTCAGCAGGTATGGCAGCAACTGTGAGGTGGAAAGAGAATAAACAGGATAAATTTAACAGGGAAACCTGGAGCTGAAAATGGGAGGTGACCCCAGTTTGGCAAGTGGCAGGACCAAGGCTCTATATTGCTGGTGACAATCAACTAACTAAGTACAGCTGCCTGCCCCCAAGAGCTATCGGCCCTCAGCAGCGCCACCGTTGGCGTTGGCCATTGTTGTGGCTGCAGGCTCCAGGGAGAGGACATCTCAATGGCTTGCTGTCCTTGGAGAAAGGTAAGTTGGGTTGGCTGAAGCTAGGGTGAGGCAACAAAGCCTGGTGATTGGGGTGGTGAGGGAATAGCTGAGCGGTGGTGGTGCCATTGCTGCAAGGGTAGCCATTGCCGCCGGGGGTTGTCCTTGGGCCATGGAGTGTCCAAAAAGGTGGTCTTCCCATATGGTGGCAGGCCCTTCTGACATGGGCAAAATGCCTCCATAGGTGGGAAGTGACCCTTAATTGATGCCCTAATTTATGGTGGCTTAATTAGTCTCCCAGCAGGTATCTGAGCTGCCAACATGATGCCACTGGCAGAGGGAAGACTGGAAAAGAACACACTTTCCTTGAGAAATTTTGCATATAACTCCCAGATCCCCCTGTTCTTCCACATCACCCAATCTTCCCCCAGAATATAATTAATACTTTTTTTAACCAAAATAGACCATTATACATTGCCAACTTAGCCCATTCCACCATCTTATCAAGTTCCCTTTGCAGCTCCTTTTAGTCCCCAGAATGATTTACTATGGCTGGGAATTTATTTGTTGCTTCACCAGGAGTGCAGCAGAAACCCTGGGCATAATTTTCCCAGCCTGTTGGAGACTGAACCCATCCCCGACCAGCCCTCTTCAATTTCCACATTCTTCCTCAGGATGGCTTGCGAATCCAGACAGGAACCACCATGGTTTTGGCAAGAAAGCAACTGAGGTAATTTTAAAGGCAGTTAGGGGCCTTTTTAAGCATTGAACCCTTCTTTCCCAACTGCTCACTCTGTCTGGAACTCAGCAGGCTGGAGCAGCAAGTGCAAAGTGGGAACTCATCATCGAGTGAAACTAACCTGGTATGGGCAGTATAAAAGATGAAGCTGGTAAGCCTATTGTTAGCCATAGTAAAAGGCTTATGCTGACAGGAGTTCTTTCAGTCTAAACTCACTGATTTCCCTGGGAAAAGCAGCACTTTGCAACATGTTTCAATTATCTTGGCTACCACTGAGGGTAATTTCACCTTACTGCCTATGAGATTTCACAGCATTATGTAGGATTGCATAGATTATATGGCACAAATATAGGCCTTTCAGCTCAACTAGTACATGTCGGTGTTTATGCTTCACTCGAGCCTCATCTAATCTTTTCTCATCTAACTCCACCATCATAACCGTCTATTCTCTTCTCCCTCAAATGCTTATCAAGCTTCCCCTTAAATGCATCTATACTATTCATTTCAGCCACTTCCTGCGGTAGCGAATTCCACATTCTTACTACTCTTTGGGTAAAGAAATTTCTTCTGCCTTCCGTATTGGATTTCTTGGTAAGTATTTTACATTGATGGCCTCTAGTTATGTGCGCCCCCACAAGAGGAAGCATTCTCCCTGTGTCCACACTGTCAAAACCTTTCAGAATTTTTTTTGTTTGGCCTTGCTAACCTGTAGTGTTACTTTTAGTGGTTGGTGTATATATGAGACTTCACAGCGTTATGTATATATATATATATATATATATGATTGGATAGAATTCACTGCACAGAAACAGGCCATTTGGCCCAACTAGTCTATGCGGGTGTTTAGGCTCCACATGAGCCTCCTCCTCTAATTGCTACTGCCAACCTCAACCCCACTTATACCTCCATTCTCCCTCCCCCTCATATACACTGGGGCTGATTAAGCAAGCTCACAACCATATGTATTCCAAGATTCCCCTTTTTCTCTTCCCAACCTGGTATTGCACCTCCCAAATTATAAGTAACCTCTCTATTCTTCCTCAAAAAATCTACTACCTCATTTTATCTGTTTTGAACTTCATTTACCAATTATTTGCTCATTCTGAAAGTTTATTAAGGACATTAATAACATTAACTATATTAATCCCCCAATTTATTACTGTCCTTCTCAATATTGACTTTTCCCCCAAATTTGATGTAATTTACAAAGTTAGAAATTGTACTTTTGATTCCAAAGTCCAATTCATTAGTCAATGGTGAACAGCAGTGGTCCCAGCACTGATCCTTGTGGAATACCTATCCCACCTTCTGCCATTCTGAATAACTTTCCTTTACTCCTACTTTCTGAATTCTGTCTTGAAGCCAGCTGACAATCCTTTCTGCCAATTGTCCCCTGACTCCACATTCTCTAATCATGTTCTTTAGTCTACTATGGGGCACCTTATCGAAGGTCTTTTGAAAATCCAGATAAATTACATCTACTACATTACCATTGCCTATGCTATCTGTTATCTCCTCCAAAAATTCACTAAATTTGGTCAAGCAAGATTTTCAGTTTTGAAATCCATGCTGACTATTCATTATTGTACTTCTCATTTCTAGATATTCTTCTATTCTCTCCTTTAGGAGGGATTCCATTTTTTTACCGACCACTGATGTTAAGCTGACTGGCCTATAATTCCACGGATATGTTTTGTCCCCCTTCTTAAAAATTGGAATTATATTAGATACGCACCAGTCCTCTGGCACTACAACTTTTTCTAACAAATTATTAAGTATGAGTAGTAATGCCTCTGCCATCTCTTCCCTAGATTCTTTTGAAATATGTGGATGCAATCGATTCAGGCCAGGGGTTTTATCCTCTTTGAGTTTGTTTTGTTTATTCTGTATATTCCCTTTTATTATTTTACAATCACTTATCTCATTACTCACCTCTTCATTCACTGTCATGTCTACCTGTTCTATCATCCTGGCAAATACCAAAGCAAAATAATTATTTAATATTTCTGCTGTATCTCTATCATTATCTGTGGTATTATCCTGTTAATCCCTTAATGATTTTATTTCCATCACAGTCTTCCTCTTTTTATTGATATGCCTGTAAAATACTTTACTATTTGTTTTATATTCCTTGGTAATTTAATTCCATAATTCCTCTCTGCCTTTCTAATTGTTTTTTGACATCTCTTCTAATCTCTTCATATTCTCTCTTATCATGCACTCTTCTGCAGTCTATGTACTTATTGTATGCCTCTTTCCTAACCTTCAATTGCTCCCTTTTGAACTGATTCATCCATGGAGTCCCACCAGTGTTTAGTTTGAGCTTTCCTTTTTGTACAATACATTTTCACTGTGCATTCTGTTGAACACAGTTTTAAATATTACCCATTGTTGTTCATAATTGTTGTTTGCCAATATAATTGCCCATTTAATTTTCCCAAGTTCTATTCTCAGCCCCTTGTAATCAGCTTCTCTCTAATCTATTAAGTTTGTTTTCATCATGCTTATGTCTTTCTCTATCATCATCTTATCATATATTATGTTCACTACTGCCTAGCTGTTCTCCTCCTTTTATATCTCTTAACTGCTCTGGTTTAGGATGATGCAAAGTGTACACCAAATATCTAAGGAACTGCAGTGACTTGTTGATCCTTCCACAGTCCCAGGTCTCACCTATCTCCACCAGACAGCCTCAATGGTTGGTTTCAGTGGGACAATGGATACCCACTCAAGACTTGGCTGATGACCCCAGTGGGGAACCCACCGTAGATGCACAGGAGAGGTGCAACAGGAGCCACATTACCACCAGAATAACAATGGAGCAAACCATTTGCTTGTTCTATGAAGTTTGCTGCCTTGATAGATCTGGAGATGCCCTTCAATATTGCCCAGCAAGAGTCTCCCCCAGATTGTTGTTGTTTTCTGTGTCTTGAACAATGGGGTGTTGGAGAGAGGTCTAGAGCTGCAGCAGAAGGAAAGTGAAGAGTGCCTGGCACTCTCAGAGGAATATTCTGATGTGCAGTTGGTGCCTGCAGCCACAGAGCTGCCTGGCAGAGCCCAAGATGCCCTCATCCAGGTACGTGTCACCTGAGATGTGTGCTTGCAGTATTGAAAGCTTCCCATCATGATCCCTGTGGAAAATCCCCCTGCAGACACGTAACCAGCCTTAGAACCTCATCAAGACAGCTCATGTCATTCACTGGAATGAAACTGACCAGAGTCCATGGGGATCTAATAAAGTTGAGGCCATGACAATAATAGTTCACAAAAGCTTATTTTTTCATTCAAATAAAGAGCAATGGAACACTAACAATGTAATAAGCACCCAGGTGATCCCTTCTGTGCAACTAAGACCTTTTCCATGTACACTTCCTTTTACTTCTACATTGTGCTACCCCATGGCTTCAGAAGAGTGGGAGCAGCTGCTCGTTCCCCTGCTCTGACACGTGAGATTCCCCTGGCAGTTATCCCCTAGGATTGGAGCCAGTAAGGGCCCTGTCAAGGATTGTCGGGCCTGCATCTGTGCAGGGGCAGACTTGATCATCAGGACAGGAGGCATTGTGTGCAGTTTGTCTGAGGAGGGGGGTGGCAAGGGCTGTGAAGCGGGGGCACCTTGAAAAGAGCTTCCACTGCCATCAGCCCTTTTTCCATCTTCCATCTGAGGGCTGACCCACATTTCTCTGCCAACTATGAGTGGGAGAGCATGTGGCAGCCCTGAGACCCAAGGCAATGCTTTGGTTAATGTTGTGATAACTGGCAGTCAGAGTGTGCAGGCCATTGATGTGGGCCAGCATGTTTTCAGTGGCCTGCCACACCCAACTCTCCATGAGGCACTTTCCCACATCCAAATTCACACATTCCCACAGCGAAACTTCCTCACATCCAACTTCTAACATTCTCATAGAGACACTTCACCTTAGGTGATCACCTGGCAGAGTGCACGACTGAATGGGATGAAAATCAGGTGGATTCTTCATTAGGGATAGACATCTTGGGTCTTGTCTTAAAGTAAATGGCTGAGGCATGCAGCGGGGATGTTCATGGTACTGAGGCTGGAAGCAGTAGCAATAATTGTCATATTGTTATTTATTACATATTTTAAGCCTTTATACACAATTATTAACATTTTTTACATTTTCAAAGTTAATTACAACAGCTAGGATGAGAATAATTAGATGTCTTCCTTCTCTGCTGTTAATAATGTTTCTCAGTTCCATGATCGTCCTCCAATTTCTTTACAAACGTATTTATTGAAGACCTATTTTTCCTCAATAGCCCTTTCAATACCAGCCTTGTGTACAAATGCAGTCATGTTCATTTAATGTGGATATTGCAGTTGAATAATGTGTTGTGGTCTCCCTTTGAACTGAGAATTCAGGAGTTCTTAACTATTAACAGAACCAGCTTCAAGAGGTGACCTTTCCAATCAAAAGCTACTTCTCAGCGAACTTTAGCTTCTACCCTGATTTATTTAGCACTGATGCAATTTCCATCCAGTTTTGCAAATGGAATTTTCACAGGTACCTTTATAGAGGTCAAAGGGGTCATTTCTGGAATATTGTAGTGGATAGCAGGAGCTAATCGGATTCCTGTGTGCTTAATGTTCTGGGAGCTGTGTCACTGCAGTGAAGATATAATACAGAATAACAGGCATCAAAATAAAACCCTCACCACTTTTCGATTTGCACCCTGGATCATCCCACTACAATTATAAAACTATATTAGTTTTGGAAGAGGTTGGGCATGTTCTGGCAGCCTGCTCAAGAGAATAAATGCTGGCAGGACACCTCAAACTGAAGAATTAAGCAATGTAACATTATTAACCCTGTGCCCGAGCCTGTCTCCACCCAATATTATCACATATACACTTTTCAGCAGAGTTCACTGGATAATGATCAGGATTGCGAAGACTGGCTAACTTTTTTCCCTTTCTAAATTGGTGTCGAACAGAACGCTATTGACACTATTATGGCCCACAACTTATGAGCTCCAGGGGTCATGCACCAGAAGATGCACTGGGGGAACCCCGGAATTCATCAGGCAAGGACTGCATAGCAACTGCAATTTCAACCTTTTGAAATTAAGCTGCGCTGGGAACCACACGATACTCCAATTTAAATCGGACATCCAGGTCCGTCTGAATGCAAACATTTCCCAATCTCTTACCATGCGTGTTTAATTAAAACTACCAAAGTGGATAACGTCACACTGTGTTCCTTCTGGCATGTTGCTGCCCACTCACCAACCTGTTTCTATCCCTCTGCAGCTTCTTACATCCTTCTCACTACTTACTTTCCCACCTAACTTTGTATTCTCAGCAATTTGGATGTGTTACACTCAGTCTCCTCTTCTAAGTCAATGGCCTAAATCTTGTGGTCAGTGGTGAAGTGAAATACACCACTGATTGTGTTTAAAAACTATGCGTCTACCTTCATCATTGGCTGCAGCAGGAACTTGCTCTCTCAGTGGCAGGGTGGGTTCGTCGGTGAGGTGATTAGGGAAGCCTCGTGGCCTGGTGCAATACCTGCAAATCCAGGCCCCCTCTGGTTTCATGAGCTGAAGACAGACCCCTTGAGGTCTGCCTTCAGCTCAATGACAGCTAATTGGTTTTTAATGATTTTCAAATTTTTATTTGATCGACTTTTAATTGCAGCTCCTCCCTGGCACCCCTGGCACATGAGCAGGGACATGTTATTAATTAAATTTTTAAATTTTTATTTGCTGTTGGAAACCTCATCCCGCCTGTGGATGAGGTTTCCTAAAAAATGCAAAGGCAGTTTGGCCGTTTCGCCTGCCCGTCAACTGTAAAGTTGGACGGGCAGCTAAAAATTTCTTTCAATTACATTTTTAATGACCTTGATAGGCCTTTTAATTATCAGTGGGTGTACTGCCAACTCTGGCGCGCACCGCCAACCAAAATATCGTGTGAGTGTGTGATGATGGCGGGACGATCACCTGACATCATCACACATCATTTTACGCTCAGCCGGATCAGGCAGCGCCCACCTAATGAGCTAAAAATTCTCCCCATAGAAACATGCAAGATTCTGAAGGGGCTTGGTAGGCACTGAGAAGTTGTTCCTGCTGGCTGGGAATCGAGAACATGGGGCATAGTTTCAGGATAAGGGGCTGATCATTTAGGACTGTGATTAGGAGAAACTTCTTCACTCAAAGGCTTGTGAATCTTTGGAATTCTCTACCCCAGAGGGTTGTGGATGCTTCATTGTTGAATATATTTAATGCTGGGATAGACATATATTTGGAGTCAAGGGAAATGGGGAGGGGGTGAGAAAGTGGAGCTAAAGCACAAGGTCAGCCATGATCATATTGAATGCAGAGCAGGCTTAAAGGGCTGCATAGTCTACTCCTGTTCCTACCTCCTGTGTCCTTGTGAAATGTTGAGCCAGTGGGGTCAATACTCATTGGAGTTTAGAAGAATGAGAAGTGATCTTATTGAAACATATAGAATTATGAGAGGGTGCGACAAGGTAGATGCTGAGAGGATGTGGGGTAATCTAGAACCGGGGGCATAGTTCAGAATGCCATTTAAGTCAGAGAAGAGGAGGAATTTCTTCTCTCAGTGGGTCGTGAATCTTTGGAATTTTCTGCCCCAGAGAGCAGTGTGGGAGGGGGTGATGAGTCAGAAATCTGTTTTTCCATAAGATGAATTATATCACACTACGAGCTCAGAGTGAGTCTAGAACATCTCAGATTCTGCTTCTTCTCCAAAAGCACTGCTGTGCCTATATATTCCCTCCAAAATCCCAATGAAAGTGCAGCTAAAAGGTTAGCCATTGGAATTGACAGAAAGTTATTCACGTAGTTAGTAGATTGATTAGGTGGTAGAAGACGGAGAGTAGGGATAACAGGTACGTACTCGAATTGGAAGGAAGTCACTAGTGGCATCTCACTAGGCCTCAGCCATTCCTTGTTGTTACTAGTGACTGCCAACACAGTTTTAGGAAGGCATCTAAGTTCCCCAAAGCAATTCCATTCATCTTGAAAATACTTTAGAAATCCATGTTTTCCGAGGAAGAATACAATGACATATGCTGTCCAAGATAGGAGAACATTGATCTAGTTGTACCAGACAGAATTTGTGCAATGATACTGGAAGCCTGAGACATGGGTAATGTTAGAACTGTGTAAGCCTGAATGGGATACATAACATTGAGCTTCCCGGTCACGGCTCATTTATCATAAAGAGAGCTCTTAATGTAATTTGAAGCTAGCATAGGTCATAACTTTCCTAATATTTGCCACGCCTATGGAATTGAGTTTGCCTGTGCCTCTTCATGTGTGCACTTTGACTTCTGAGGTGCACCTTTTAATTTTTATGTGCCAGCAATTGCTGAATCTAAGGATTAGAATACAAGGAGAGATTACATAAACTAGGTTTGTAGTCCCTGAAAAATAGAAGTCTATGGGGTGACTTGTTTGAGGTTTTTAGGATTTTGAAGGGGATTGAGAGTAGATAGGGAGAAAGTTGATCCCCTGGGAATTGTTAGATTAGTAAATTGAGCATTTACTCCTCTATTTAAGAAAAGTGAGGCCTGAATTTTACCTTTGACAGGCACGTGTGATTGGCGGGCCCAAGAGTTGCCGGGAAATGGACCACCGCCTGTGATTGGTCCCCAACAGCGATTTCACGCTAGTTGGCCAATTAACAGCCAGCCAGAGTGAAACACACGCTGGATAGCTCAGCGCTACCAGGGTGGGGGCGGGAAGAGGGTGTGTGATGACATCACCGTGAGTGCAGGTGAGCGCTGCGAGATAGATTCCTGAAGGCAGACAGCTGACTCAGGGAGCTGCAGACTTTCAAATGATGAAATTACGGTTTAAAAAGTTGCAAAAAATTGTCCATGCATCACAATCAAGCCCCTGAAAATATATCTCCTAAAAATGCTGTCCACAGATATTTATTTTTATTTTATTTCATAACGGAGATTTCATCCCGCTCTTGGATGACGTTTGATGAAAAATGTAAAGGCTGCTTGGCTGATTCGCCCATCCGCCAACCGTAAGGTTGGACGGGCCACGAAATATTGGAGAGAATTGCGCCATTAATGGGCTTAATTGCCCTCTTAGTTGTCGGCGGGCATGCTTCCGACTTTCCTGCCCGCCCACGGAGCAAGATATTGCTTGAGTGTGCAATGATGTCGGGATGTTCACCCAACATCATCTCCGCGATTTTACGCCTGATCAGGTCATGCACACGCCCGCCCATGGGATATAAAATTCTGCCCTGAGAGAGGAAGCCAGGGTATTATTGGTGTAGCATCTGTTGGGAAATAACTAGAGTTTATAATAAAGGTTAGGGTGGCTGAACATCTTGAAAATTCTCAGCTGATCAGAGAGAGCAAACATGGATTTGTAAAGGGTATTCATACTTGATGAAACTAATTGAACTTTTTGAAGAGGTTATTAAAGTAATGGACAGAGGAATGTTTATGGGTGCTATTTATATGGACTTCCAGAAGGCATTTGGTATGTCTCAAGTAAGACACTGAATTAAAGGCAAAGGATTGACCCAGTTATGAGACTGGCTGAGCAGCAAGGGACAGAGAATAGGACTAATGGACAGGTACTCTGATTGGCAGGATGTGACTAGTGATGTCCTGCAAGGGTCTGCGTTGGGCTCAACTATTCACTATATTTATTAACAACTTCAATGATGGAATAGAATGCCACATACCCAAGTTTGCCGATGATACAAAGGTAGGCAGCAACCTAAGCAGTGTAGGTGGAACCATAAAATTTGAAGAGTTATCAAAACTGTGGCACATGAGTTTTAATGTAGGCAAATATGAGGTCATCCACTTTGGATCTAAAAAAGGAAAGGAAAGGGTACTTTGTCAATGGTAAAAAGCTAGAAACAGTAGAGGTCCAAAATAATTTGAGGGTCCATGTACATAGATCATTAAAGTGTCATGGAGAAGTATAGAAAATAATCAAAAAGATTAATGGAATGCTGGCCTTCATATCTAAAGTACAAGAGAGTGAAAGTTATGCGACAAAGCCCTGGTTAGAACATACCTGGAGCACTGTGAGCAGTTCTGGGCTCCACATTTTAGGAAAGATATATTGGTACATCTTGCACATGATATTTTTAATAACAACCAGACCAGGCATTGCCATTCGGCAGTAACAACAATTGCATTATTATAACCCGTATGTAAGTCAACTGTTACTTTCCGGAAGTGCCATAATAGGTCTCCACTATCCAATCATGGTTGATTAGTAGTGAGGCAAGTAGGTTTGTAAGTGTTTAGACCAGTGCCAAGTTATGGGCACTTCACATTATTCTGGCTGATCACATTTCATTATGGAGAAAATATGCTCTAATTATTCTTTAAATGTTGCCATGCTGTTTTCTCCTTGGTTTGTTTGGAACACACTTTATTTAATGGCATTGACAGTTTTTTGTACTTTAAACTTTGTGAATAAGCTTAGGTTTGTCACAGAATATTGGGGCTTATTTTTAACTTGTGCCACCTGGTGTTAAAGGGGTGGTTATGGCCTCAAAATGTTAACGTTGTGACGAGGGTGGCACCATTTTAAAAAATGAAACCAAATAGAATAGTAAAAATTAAGTGGAAACAATTTATGCATCAGTACATATAAAAACATAGGTGCCTATTTCACCATTTTACACAGAAACTATTGAGCAGCTTCAGTTGCATGAACGTGGCAGAAATTGGTAAAAGCCAATTTTTAGGTGCAGAATGGGTGCCATGTTTGAAGCATACATGTGGACACAATTAAGGAAGCAGGTTCAATCGAGGCATTCAACAGGACAATAGATGATTATTTGAATAGAAAAAATGTACAAAGGTACTTGGAAAAAGCAGGAGAACGGCATTAAGTCATGATGCTCACTTGGAGAGCTGATGCAGACACGATGGGCTGAATGGCCTCCTTCTGTGCCATAACAATTCTGTGATTCTGTGACTGCAACTAGTGCACTTAATTAACTTGTGCAATTACCAGGCTGCTAATGTCACTCACACTGTTCATTGGTAGCTCGCCTAATTGCAGATGCCATTTCAAGGTAGCCTGTACTTGCAAATAACTATCACCGAGGATTGCTGATAAAAGCAAAGTAGAAGCTGCAAGAGGCCCCTATTTTGACACAGCTTTGGAAGTATTGATGGAGTAGGTCATCTGGAGGAAAGTCAGCTTCTATCTGTCAGAAAGCTGTCTGGCATGGTAGGGGAGACATTAAATTCCACCTTATACTTCCTTTTTTAATCTTCTGCCTGGAGGTGAGTTCAAGAGGGTTGGGGGTGTACCAATGGGCAGGAGCGTGCAGGGAGAGGACCTGCTGCAGCACTCTGTCCCTACTACTCTCCTCACTCTTACTTCCTTCACTTCCTCACACATCACCAACATCATTCTATCCTGCACATCCTCTAACACTGATGTACTCCCTGCATTCTTGCAATTTCACAAAGAATAACAGAGATCAAGCAGCCACAGGAGAAGGGTCACACTTCGCGTGTACCCTCACTTGAAGAACAAGATATGGATATCATGTGCTGGGGTTGCGTCAGGAGCAATGGCCAGAATTTTCCGTGCCCATTGGCATAGGGCGTCATGGCGGGTGTGAGCAGACAATATGGCGGGAAGACCAAAATTTGGTTTTACTCCATCGTGAAACCAGTTTGTGACCATCCATTCCACCTGTCAGTGGTGGGCCACCTTTCCCACCACTGTACATTGGGGACATCAATTTAATCAATCTAATTATAAGCCCAGCTTGCTAGAATCAGTCCCCCAACATCAAATTTATCGCTACATCAGCAGGAAAGCAGGCCGGCCCATAACACATCTTGACAAGTGTGACGTGTAGAGATCATGACTTACCATCAGGGCTTTGCTCATATCGCAGACATCGGAGGAGCAGAAGATGCTGGAGCCCTGCAGCTACCGGACCCTGGAGGGACACGTGCATCGTATGATGGGTGGATTCTCATGGACATGGTTCCACCGCGAAGCAGCAGCTCATGGAAGGTGGAAGGTCACCGTTGATGTCTAGAGTCTGCTCGGGGCATCAGTGTCTTGTCCATGGTCTGCTATGGATGATCGTCGGGGGTGGGGGGCTGGAGAGGAAGGCCTAGGTTTGACTGGGAGAGGAAGGTGTACCGGGGGCGGGGGGGGGAGTGAGATTAGAAGGGATGAAAAGAAGGTGTCGGTTGGGAGGGGGAGGAGGGAGTATAGGGGGAGGGGCATGTAACAGGGAGAATGCAGCAAATGAGGAGGTAGGTGTAAGATGGGACGAAGGTATAAGGGAAGGAGTTCGGAGGAGGGGAAGGAGTTTGGGGGAAGGACCTTGGAGGGAGGAAGGACCTTGGAGGGGGAAGGAGTCCATAGGGAGGAGGGAGTTAGGGGGGAGAAAGGAATAAGGGTAGAGGAAGGAGTAAGGGTGGAGGAAGAAGTAAGATGTCCAGGTGAAATGCAAGGGAGGGGTCTGTGGAGTCGATGACTGCCGAACTCGATAGCGGCTGAAGGGACAACGAGGGTGGTTGGTGAGAACTCGGAAGCAGACACAGACCCTGGGGGTGGAAAGGAGGAGGTTGGGGGGTGTCAACGTGGATAGGGGTGGGATTCTCAGAAAGATAGTGAACATGCACATTCACCTGGACATCCTGGAAAGAAAAGGGTTCTGGTTGGTAGGTGACAGTGGGGAGGTGGAAGGTGATGCCAGGGGGGTCAACAGTGATGGGGGAAAGGACATGGGTGACTAGGGGAGGGGAAAGGACAGGGAGCTGAAGACATACTTCACAACACTATAAAATTGGAAGTGAGCGGGTGGGCACAGGTGCTGCATGGGAGTGGGTGGGCAGAGATGCAGGTCAGCTCAGATGGACAACTGAAAGAGAATTCCAGCAGGCAGCATTGAAAATGCTTGGGACAGTGAGATGAGTGTGATGGAGGAAGGCTCTGTGTGCATGGGAGAATGCTTGCACAGGGCTCCAAAAGGTCCTGCCACACACACATACACACCTCTGCCTCCAGAATCACTCATGGGTGTATGCAGCTGAACTGCTAGTGGGCAGAGGGGGGAGGACAATACAGGAGGAATCGCAAAGCCTGTAAATGAAGCTGAAAGACGCCATTCAGTGAAAGTGAATATATTTTCAGATTATAAAGTGATCAAATGTGTTCACACGTGCAACCACTTGTGATCAGAAATTCTTAACTTTTCTAGGCCTACCACTTCTTCTAGGTGCCGTCCTGACATCAACAGCATGGGTGGAGACAGCCTGTGCAATGGTTGGTCCTGTTGCCTCTGATAACTTTGGTGTGGGTCCTCTGGAGAGCCAAGGCCTAGAGGGCCCCTGTTTGCTTTGGCTGTCCTCCTGTGGGCCAGCTGCTCTCTCTGCAGTGACAGAGGACGAGGTTGAGGGGGTCACAGGTAAAGGGGACACGGAAGGAGAGGACAGCCTCTGAGATTCCTCAGTGGATGACCCAGGGGTGTCCAGCTGCTGCTGCTCCTCCTTTTGGGTGCCCGAGGGTCCTGGCCTGACTCCTTGAGGGGAAGGAGCACCTGCAGGGATGTCGAGGTGCCCTGTTTCTCTCTCACATTGCTACTGGAGCTATCCCATGGTTTCCACATTGAAATGCAGGTCTGTACGCATCTCCGCATTCTGCTGGATCAGGGTCTCCATGGAGTCCACCATCCTTCCCATGGAGACCTCCATGCGGGCACCACTTCATCAGAGAGCAGGCAGAAGTACTCCTCCCACTTGTGAGCTACTCTGTTGAGGGCTTCCAACAGCTCTGCATGATGTTCCCCCGCCTTCTGCTGACTCTCCAGGATGAGTTGGAAGGCCTAATCCAGAAGTTCGTCATCTGACTCAGACCTCACAGATGCCTCTTCCCCAGCAGTCTTCCATAGAACCATAGAAAAGTTACAGCACAGAAGGAGGCCATTCGGCCCATCTTGTCCATGCCAGCCCGAGGACACCCAGGTGCCCTTTCTAATCCCACCTTCCTGCACCCGGCCCATAGCCCTGCAGCTTACAGCATTTAAGGTGCAGGTCCAGGTACTTTTTAAAAGAGTTTAGAGTTTCTGCCTCTACCACCAACTTGGGCAGCGAATTCCAGACACCCACTACCCTCTGCATAAAAAAGTTCTTCCTCATGTTCCCCCTACACCTTCTGCCACTTATCTTGAATCTATGTCCCCTGGTTCTAGAATTCTCCACCAAGGGAAACAATTTTATCCTGTCCACTCTATCTATTCCCCTCATAATTTTGTACACCTCAATCAAGTCACCTCTCAGCCTTCTTTGTTCTAAGGAAAATAACCCCAACCTATTCAATCTCTCCTGGTAACTACACTTTTCTAACCCTGGCAACATTCTTGTAAACCTCCTCTGCACTCCCTCCAGAGCTATTACGTCCTTCCTGTAATGTGCTGAGGACCTTGGCTTGAAGCAGCCCTCTCCTGCTGTGGGCATATGTCCATGTGGTGACCACCAGATTGTGAACCTGCTCTAGATCTAGGTCCCACCGAGGTGTGTGTCTCTGCGCTGGTGGAGGGTGTGGGTAAGCGCTGTGACGGGTCTTCCAGGCTGCTTATTTCCAGCTCTTCAATGGAGGGGGTGCCCTCTTCACTGGAGATGCGGGCCTGGATGGAACTGGGGGACTGACTGGCTGGTGTTGGTCGCTTGCAGAGCTCCCGGTGAACCAAAGTAGAGATAATGAGTACATGGCAGCAGAGTCAAAAGCAGGAGAGAGAGCACTCACAGTTGTGTTGAGAGAGGGATGATATGGTGCAGGATCCTCACGTGGGTGTTCGCCGCTGACCTCACCATCGCTGCAGGCACGGTCCACATCCTCATCAGTCAGCATGATGGCACACTCCTCAAAGTGAGTGAGGAGCCTAATGTGGGCCACTCCACCCTGGTCTCAGACCACTCCCTGTTGTTGTGAGCCAGCTTCTCCTTCCTGAAAACAGATGGAGAGAGTGTGAGCAGGACACATGGCACTGTGTGGAATGTTTGTGTGGTGAGCAGAGCCATGGATGGGATGAGGATGTGAACTCAGGGGATATGAGTCTGAGGAAGATGTGAGGGTGTGTGTGAGAGTTAGTGGTGTTGTCCCTTGAGGTGTGAGATCCCTGTGAATGTGTGATGGGTTTGTGAGTGTGTGAGTTGAGAGTGGTGAGAGGAGTGACTTACGCTGGTGGAATGGAAGAAATCTTTCATCCTCTTGCGGCACTATGTGGCTGTCTTCTTTTGCAGGGCGTTGGCGCTGACCACCACTACCAGTGCCTCCTGAGCTGGATTGATGACCTTGCTTGCTGGCCTTCGCCCAGAGCAGGAGTAGAGGACATCATGGTGGGCCTCCACTGTGTCCAGTAGGCGCTCGAGGGAGGCATTGCTAAATCTGGGGGCAACTTTTTTCCTCCCTTTGGCAGCCATCAGTTCCCAGCAGCTTCCTATCCCTTGAAGAGTGCTAGCTCTGTGCAGGGGCAGCCTTTAAATATGGCACCAGGTTTACTGAAGGGCTGGGATGACAGTGGGCCACCCTGCCAGTGATCTGGTGTGTTTCCCGGGAATGTATAATGAATGAGATGGGAATGGGACGATAAGGCGCGAGTACACACCATTGCGGCCAGCAGGTAAAGCGTTTTTTTTTTCCTGCCTGCTATCGCACTTAGCGCAAATTTGGGACGTTTCTGCCCAATGTGAGGTGAGGTGCAAGGGCAAATCCCGCAGGGTTTTGCATCGTCAATCCCCTGTCCATCCCCACTTAAATTTCACCCTCACATACAATGCATGACAAATTGCTGCTGCTTTCTGTCTCTGTATACCTATATACAGTGAATCATCCCTGCCAGAGCACTATAGAAAATATATGTTGCAGCAGAAACAAGACCTGCTACAATACAATGTGTTCAGTCAGGTTTTATAATATTAATTTAAGCTTAAAATAAAAATAATAACTTTCTAATTGTTAAAATGACAGACAGAGTGATCACTTGTGTGGCTGTTGTCCTTACGCTCCAATTTCTGGACATCTATAAGATCTCCAGCAAAAACACTTTGCCATGGCAACAGTGTCCAAAATGCATTACTTAAAGGAAATACCATTATTTTCATAAAAGAATGTGTTTCAGCAGTTCATTCACAAATGTATTTATCTGCTAAAAATCAGTATGCTGTGCAAGAATCCAATTTAACTCTTGTTTTCCATGTAGGCATGAACACAGCTTCTCAATAGGGAGAAGAGTACAAATAATAAATAAACAAAAACTGTAGAACGTTGACTGGAGATTTTTGCACAAAATGTTAATTATTGTGAGATTGAAATGTCACTTTTTCCTCCTCCTCCTCTATTTCTATTTCTCCCATTTCATACCCAGTATTTCTATTATGTGATGCTGCATTCTTAGCATCTTAATATGATTGGAGGCTCATTTTTATTTTTCAAGTTAATGTCTAAAATTAAACAAATACATTATTGTGATTATGTAACTTTAAACTTTATGCTGTTCTCTATGCCTTTTATTTGAATGAGGCACATTGTCATGTGGGATATGTAATAATGGAGCACCTGCTCTCTGAAGGGTCATTGCTATTTGCAACACATAGCAACTGCTGTTTCTCACATCAAGAATATTACCAAGAAGCAAATGAAATTAAATGCAGATTAAATCCTGGAGAGATTCCAAATGTTAGCAGATGTTTCACTAAAATTCTCACCTATGGTAAGTGTTATACTGTGGTAATTGTGGGAATGTTCCGGAAACAATATCCCAGCTGGCCTGAATCAGCAGTAGAACTTTCTGACTTTTTTTTTGTGGCATTTGTTTTCCAATGTTTTCTTCTCCAGTGCCGACGGTACTGACTTACATTGGGGTATGACTCAAAGATGTGGACAATCCTGTTGCAATTCATCTAAGTAGACATTTCAATGTGATAGCTGGTGGCTATTGGGGGTATCACAGCCACACTTGATCCTGTTATTACTTGATATCCAGACAAGGGATAATTGACTTCAGTGGAATGAAAATTGTAAAGATGTTTAACAGGCAGCTGAGCCAATATTGCTTGGTTTATACCTCCCAAAGTCAAAATGAAACCCATTACTTTGCAATGAAAATCACTGCAAAAATGATTAGCAGTGGAAATCTTGGCTAATATTTCATTCTCCCTAGTCCAAGCTTGAAATCAACTGTAGCATCCTGACCTGGGTGGCTCCATGTCACAGCAAATAGTGTAATTACCCACTGAATGACAAAGGGCAGCTTCAGGTCCAAAAGACCCTGTTTTGACAGGAAGGTCCCTTTAATTCTGACAATATTGTAAGAACATAAGGAATAGGAGCAGGAGTAGGCCATTCAGCCCCTTAAGCCTGCTCTGCTGTTTAATGAGATCATAGATCGGATTGTGCCCTCAACTCTTTTTTCCCTGCCTGCCCTCCCATAATAATCCTTGTAGATCAAAAACCTAACTCAGCCTTGAATAAGTTCAATAAACCAGCCTCCACTGAGCTCTGGGAATGAGAATTCCAAAGATTAACGAGCCTCTGGGGAAGAAATTCCTCTTCATCTCCATTTTAAATGTGAGACTCCTTATTTTGAAACTGTGCTCCCTAGTTGTAGATTCCCCCATGAGGGGAAACATCCTGTCAGCATCCACCCTGTCAAGCCCCTTCAGATTTTATATGTCTTGTCCTGGCCAGAAAACAGGAAGAAAAAAAATCTATATATAATCTACATCTGCCTGGCTACTTTGTAAAATCATTTATTCTGCTTTTCAAAACGAACAATTGCTGGACTGATAAAATGGCCGCACCTGAAGCAGTTCTGGAAGCTTCTGAGCAGTTTAAACATGAACAAAAGCTAACACATCAAACCCCCTGGAATGTAACACGTCCTGTGTCGTATAAACATTCCAGCCAAGCCAACACAGAGGATTTGTAGATGACTGTACCAGCCAACTGGTTGTTTAGGACTCGTCATCTTCAATGTTATAATATTGGTTCTTCAGTTACCTGCTCAAAACACAATGGATTTTAATAAGGGCATCTATTAGCTTAATAGCTCGACCTGAAATCACCTTGTCACATGACCAAGACTTGAGCAGTTTGAATTCCTTCAATTAGACAGCTTTTGAATTTTATCTTCAGTTGCAGTTTAACCTCAGAAGAGAAAACTGGACTCCAGGCGAGCAGCCTGCCTTTGATCTCCATCTCTCCTAAGTCTTATTTTCAGAACGAACCCTGTGTTTTGCCTACAGTGTGAACTAATACCCAAGAGACAAGAATACTTTGCTGCATCTTCAACGGACTCAACTTACGGCCAAGTTCCTAGGACCAAGACCAGGAATTCTGTCAGACAAAGCCACCTGAAAGAACCTTCATTGGACATTCACTTACTGGACTCTGGACTCACGTGAAACCATAATTCTTATTTTTACTGTGGTCTTGTCCTGAACCACTTTCTTTCCCTTATCTGTCTTTTATTTTGTGAATGCAAAAAGGAGAGATGTTGCGAAATCCCTTCCCACATTTTGTGTGTGTTTGTGTAAAATAAACAACTCTCTTATTTTACATTAGCTCAAGTTTGCTGTGGGATTATTAATAGAGGATTGGATCACTCCACAACTGAAGGGTTGTGGAAAATATGCCATCACTTATAAAGGAGGAAATCAAAAATCAAAAACATCTTTCTGTTTATGGATGGTGAGTGATAGTCCATAACAGTCTCAATAAGATCACCTCTCATTCCTCCAAACTCCAATGAGTAAAGGGCATTACTCATTACTCATTTGTTACTCATAAGACAACCCCTTCATCCCAGGAATCAGCCTATTGAATCTTCTTTGATCTACCTTCAATGCAAGTGTATCTCTTCTTAAATAAGGAGACCAAAACTGTGCACAGTATTTTAGGTGTGGCCTCACCAATGCCCTGTGTAGTTACAGTTACAGCAAGGTTTCCCTACTTTTATATTCTATCTCCATTGCAATAAAGGGCAATATTCTGTTTGCCTTCCAAATTGCCTGCATGTTAACTGTTTGTAATTCATATCAGAGGACACTCAGATCCTTCTGCACTAGAGCATTCTGCAATCTCTCTCCATTTAAATAATATTCAACTTTTCTATTCTTTCAACTAAATGGACAGCCTCACATTTTCCCACATTATACTCATCTGACAAATTTTTGCCCATTCGCTCACTGTCAGTTCAAGGGGCATCATCATTCATCACTCATACCTTCATTGTCCTCATCCCATCCATGGGAACCACTCAACATCCACACATGCCAGGCATCCTTCTCATCTGGCCAGGCAGGAGTCCTGCTTACACTCTCTTCACCTGTCTTCATGCAGGACAAGCTGGCACACAACAACAGAGAGAGGTCACAGGCTGGTGGAGGAATGCCTGAAATCAAGGTCCTCATGGACTTTGAAAACAAAGCCATCCAGCTGGCCGGCAATGATCTGGACCATTCCTGTGTTGACAGTGAGGTCGGCAGTGCTTAACCAAGTGAGGATCCAGCAGTGCAACATCCATCAGACAACCATGCTGTGAGTGATATGTCCTGTTTCACAGTCCCCTGCCATGCACTAATTATGGCCTGAATTTTCAGCTCAGTGGGCGGCTGCAATTGTCGGGCCCAGGATCGGTCAGGAAACAGACCGCTGACTGCGATCGGCACCCCACACTGCGATTTCATGCTGGCTGACCGATTAATGACCAGCCAGCGTGAAATGCGCACTGAAAAGCTCAGCTTTTCCTGCCGGGGTGGGGGCAGCAGGAGGGCGGGCAATGACGTTTCCGTGGGCACAGGTGAGCGCTGTGAGAGAGCTCCCTGAAGGCAGACAGCTGCCTCGGGGAGCTGCAGACCCGAAAACCATTAAATAAAGCTTTGAAAATCAGGAAAAAAAACGTACAAGCATCATAATCAAGCACCTGAACATATAGATGATAAAAATGCTGTCTACAGATTTTTATTTTTATTTTATTTCATAACGGAAACTTCATCCCACCTTTGGATGAGGTTTAATGAAAAATGCAAAGGCCGCCTGGCCGATTCGCCCATCCGTCAACATAAGGTTGGATGGACCACGAAAAATTGGAGACAATTGCGCCGTTAATGGACTTAATTGCCCCAGTTATCGGTGCGCGCGCTTCCGACTTTTGCACATGCCCACCGAGCAAAATATCGGCTGAGAGCAGAATGATCGGGATGCTTGCCTGTCATCTTCTTATGCGACTTTACACTTGATTGGGTCAGGCACACGCCTGCTCGCAGGACATAAAATTCTTCCCTATCTCTCAATGCTTTCGCAGGCACATCTGGAAACAGCTGATGGAGTCCATGACCCAGGACCTCCAATCAACCCCAAAGAAACCTCTGAAGAAGAATCCAAAGGCACATTCATTGAAGTCCCGTCACAGCGCTCACCCACACCCTCCACCAGCGCAGAAACACACACCTCGGTGGGACCTAGCTTTAGAATAGCCTCGGGATCACAATCTGGTGAGCGCATCACACTGTCTGATCCACAGCAGGCGGCGCAGGGCGTTCCCTGGTGTCCGGCATTCGGAGGGCACGAGCCTCTGATCTCGGTCATGTCACAGTTGCTGGGGCTGCAAAGGCAAGCTGGGGAACATCAGGAAGGGATGTCCGCTGCACTCCTCAGATTGCAAGGCACAATGCAGTTCACCTTCAGTCTGAGGTGATAGCGTCGGCATGCCAACGCACCGAGGTCAACACTGGTAGGATGGTGGCCGCCATGGAGTCCTTGGTCCAGGACATCAGTCCTGTACTGTTGCGTGGGCTGAACTCCATCGCTAATGCCATAGTTGGCCTCCAACAATGTGTACGCGAGGGAGGTGCAGGGCAGCTCGATCTCACTCCAGCTACCCCTTCTCCTCAAGGGGTCAGCCAGGAACCCACAGGCACCAATTGGGAGGAGGATCAGCAGGTGCACATGCCGGGGCCAACCACCCAGATGACTCCAGGAGTGTTTGGCCCATCCAAATCCCCTCTTCCTGTGATCCCATCACCTCCAGCTCCACAGGCCGAGAAGGGTGCCACTGCCACACAGCAGGACCCTGAAAGCAGGCTGGGGCCCTTTGGGACTCAACCCATCAAAGGACGTCCATCAAGGTCACCACACACAGGGCGTAGCAGTCAGCAGGCGGCCTCCACCTCTGCTGTGGATGTCCAGGGAGCACCAAGATGTAGCGGCAGGGTTAGGACAGTTAAGAAGATGTAGTTGCACAGCCTGGGCATGGGTGTTAATCACTTGCACATAATGTTCACTATTGTCAATAAACTTCCAAGAAAGTCTCCCTGCCTATGGGTCTTTGTTCCGATGAGCAGTGTTCATGTCACTCAGATGTGAAACCTTCCTGCACAAGGTAAAGGCAGGTGTCTCAGTCCAGGGCCTCTTCCCTGTGCAGCCTTCAGACCAAAGTGATGGCCCAGCTTCACATACATTGGACACATTACTGATGCCTGCACCTCGACAATGCTTGTCATTGCTGCCAGAATGTTGTGGGCAGGCATCAATGAGTTCCGTCATTCTCTCTGTGTGCTCTCAGCACCTTTAACGTGGGGCTGGCCCCCATCTCTTCAGCATCTGTTACCAGTGATGCTGTGCTCCTGAAGGGGACAGGTGCTGAAGGCAGACAAAGGATCAGGTGCATTTAAAGTTTCACAGCGGGGTCTCTATGATATGACCCTGATCACAGAGTGCAAGCGAGGTGCCCTCGGCCAGACAGGACTCAGACATTCACAGAGGCTATATGAAGATCAAAGGAGTGTCCTCACTGCATATTGTCATCATCCTCCTGGAATAGAGCAACTATTAGGGCCTCCACTGCTTCTCCATGCCATGAGCCTGATCACTGAGGGTATGTACACTTGTCATCAGCCAGACTGAAGTCAAACATTCATAGATGCAATGTGAGGATCTTATCGTATCTCCTCATTGCATTTCGTCATCATCCTTCACAAATCTGGGAGCTATGAAGGCTTCCTGAGTGTGTCTCCCTCGTCTGGCCAGTGTGATGGCCTCATCTCCGTCATCGTTGCCTTCAAGGGCCTTCACACCCTCATCCCCGTTGACGTCCACCTCAGTGGAGGAGACCCCCAGCTCCTCCATCTTCTCCTCAGCCAACTCCTTTCCCCGTTGCAGCACCAGGCAATGACAATGGGTGACACCCTCTGCGGACTATATTGCAGGGCTCCATCAGACCAGCCCAGGCACCAGAATCTCATTTTCGGCATCCCGATGGTTAGCTCCACCAAGTTGCAAGTTGCAGCCTGAGCCTCATTGCACCTTCGCTCTGCTGCAGTCTGAGACTGCCGCACGGGTGTCATCAGCCATGTCCTCATGGGTAGCCCTTGATCCCGAGGAACCATCCCTGCAGCCTCTGTGGACCCTGGAAGGCGTCAAGAATCTGCGATTAACTGAGAATGTCGGAGTCGTGGACACTCCCTAGAAACCGTACGCAGACCTGCAGGATGCGTTTGTGGTGGTCACACTCCAGCTGAATATGCAGGCAGTAGAAGCCCTTGTGGTTTACTGCTTGTGGCCATGGAGATCTGAGCACCAAGTGAGCGCAGTCGACGGCACCCAATACCTTTGTGAAACCTGAGATCTGGGCAAATCACAGCACTTTTGCATCCTGGCTTTCCAGGTCCTGGATGAAATGCACAAGGTTGTGTGCTTTTGCAAAGATGGGGGTCAGTGCTCCCATGGATGCATTTGTGGGTGGATGATTGCAATATCCCACAGAGGTCGCCTACGGAGCCCTGCAAGAAGCCACTGACATAAGGAAGGAGCCCTCCGTGTCCCTGTGGCACCAGATCCTGCGGCAGCTGGCAGACTTGACTGACCAGTTCCCTAGACATGCACAGTCTTCAGCGACACTGGGTCTCAGTCATCTGCTGGAATGAAAGGCGGTGTCTAGAGACCCTGGGTCAAGCTAGGCACCAACCAGTGATGGCTCGCTGTGGCTCTTCAGTGGCGTGTGCAGAAGCCATACCCATCCCTTCTTCCAGAGGGTGCTGCTCCTCTCTCTGCCCAGCAGGTGCCTCAGTTGCTCTCTTCTCCTTTGTCCCTGCACTCTGTACACCACAAGGCATACAGCTAGTTTACCAGGCTCCATGCTCCTGATGTACTCCTCCTGCAGGATGAAAGAGAGACATGTGGGTTAGCTTTAGTGTTCTAAGAACCTCTCTTGGTTAAGTCTGAAGGCCCCTTAACACATCCTGGAGAGTGCTGGTCACCACGGATGGCCAGAGTTTAGTGCGTTGCATGGCTGCCCGAAACCCCATCCAATTCTGCCCCACTCCACCTGACTGATTGCCGGCCCCTTTGCCCATTGGACTGCATGTTGTGCTCTCAGCTCAGGCACAGGCATTCTCCTAACCACACTAAGGCTGCACTGTTAGCTTGAACCATGGGGGAGACTGGTCCAAACCGGGATGCTGACATTGCAAGGGGCTGTGAGCGCCTCCACCAGTGACTGCTCCATGGCCAGCTTTAGCAAGGAGCTTGTACAACTTGCCCAGTCATCCAACTGTTCTGCAGTCCACTAAAACTCTCATTTGTTTGCAATCTGTGCCTGAAGGGTGAAAAGTTCTGGAGCACTTGGTGGCACTTTGATGCCTCTGCGTTGCTTAAGTGGACAGATAAGCTAGAGGCTCGACTCCAATCATATCAATGCGGCTGCGCCTGAACTGACTCAGCTCCAGAGGGATGGTCACTTTATACAAGGTTTCCCTCATGTGTGGCTGCTTCCCTCCCACCCCCAACCCTGCATGTGCTTAACCGCAGGGCAGCCCTTACCTGGCACCGCACTGTCAACCAGTCAGGATAAAACTTCCTGTGCCTTCACCTGAATGCGCGATGCCTCAATTTTGAAGCCCAACAGGTGACCCTCATGAGCGCTGCACAACGTTACTGTGCACTCAACTCTGAGTCCCCCTCAAAGTGGAGCCTGCCCAGTGCATGCCTTATAAATGCTGTTGTGTAACACGTAGGCATTGCAATCATGCTGCATGCTCAGATGATCCAGCGTGGAGGGAATTATTCCAGTGAGCTGGCTTTATACTGATATGTAGATGTATTACAATGAGTTGTGCAGAGTAGGTGGTGGCATAACAGTATTGTTGCTGGACTAGTAATTCAGAGAACCAGGCTAATATTCTGTGGACCTAGGTTCAAATCCCACCATAGCAGGTGGTGAAATTTGAATTTAATAAAAGTAAAAATCTGGAATTAAAAGTCTAATGATAACCATAAAATCATTGTTTTTTGTTGCAAAACCCCATCTGGGTTTATTATCTGATTTACATTTCACTCCAGACCCACAGCAATGTGGTTGACTCTGAATTGGCCTTGCAAGCCACTCAGTTGTCACCACCGCCTTCTCAAGGGCAACTAGGGATGGGCAATAAATGCTGGCCTAGCTAATGATGTCCGTGTCCCGTGAATGAATAAAAATTTTTTAAAAATGAGGTCCCCGACATCTGATGGTGGGAAACGCAGCCTGCCATTGACGGGCAGAGCGGACAACTGCAAACTGGTTTCATGACGTCGTGAAATTGATTTTTGGCCTTTTCGCCATATTGTCCATTCACACCACTGAGCACGCCCAACACCAGCGGGCACGGAAAATTCAGCCCTTAGGTTCCAATGTTCTGTGGTCAATTCTGTCTCCGTGACTCCTGACTTCAGGTACAATTAGCCCAATGGACTGAGTGGGTGGGAGGGGTGGTGGTGTAGGTATCAAAAGTCACAGAATGGTTACAGTGCAGAAGGAAGCCATTTGGCCCTTCGTGTCTGTGCTGGCTCTCTGAAGGAGCAATTTCCCTCACCTTCTCCTGAAGCCCTGCACATTCTTCCTTTTCAGATAATAACACAATTACCTCTTGATTGCCCTGATTGAACCTGCCTCCACCAAACTCATTCCAGATTGCATTCCAGATCCTAACCTCTCAATGCATGAAAAAATTCTTCCTCAATTCACCATTGCTTATTTTTCCAATCACATTAAATCTGTGCCCACTGGTTCTCAATCCTTCCACCAATGGGAACATTTTCTCCCTATCTACTCTATTCTGACCCATCATGGTTTTGAATACCTCTATCAAATCTCCTTTTAACCTTCTCTTTTCCAAGGAAAACAGTCTTAACCTCTCCAATCTATCTTCATGAAGTTGTTCATTCCTGGAACCATTCTCGTGAATCTTTTCTGCACCCTCTCCAATGCTTTCACATCTTTCCTAAAGTGTGTTGCCCAGGATTGGATGCAATACTCCAGCTGAGGCTGAACCAGTGTTTTACATAAGTTTAACATAACTTCCTGGCCTTTGTACTCTATGTCTCTATTAGTAAAGCCGAGGGTACTGCATGCTTTATTAACTGTTCTCTCAACCTGTCCGGCCACCTTCAATGATTTATGCACATATCCAGCCAGGTCCCTCTGCTCCTGCACCCAGTTTAGAATTGTACCCCTATCTCTCCAGGCAGAATTTTGCCGTCGGCAAGCAGGGGGCGGGGCCCGCTTGCCGACGCGTAAAATGATGCGGGATGACGTCGGGCGGAACCCCCGATGTCATCCTGCCCCATTTAAATTTTCAGGTAGGCGGGGGCGCAGCAAAATCATCTGTGGGCCCGCCGACCTGTCAATGGCCAATTGAAGCCATTGACAGGATCAATTAAACATTAAAAGACCTGCCGTCCAACCTTAAGGTTGGTGGGCAGGCCAGGAGCCCCAGCGGCAAATAGAAATAACATGAAACCTCATCCACCGACGGGATGAGGTTTCATGTAGGGTTTTAAAAATTGTATTAAAGTTGTTCTGTAAATTATGAACATGTCCCAACTCATGTGACATTGTCACGTGAGGCGGACATGTAAGGGATTTTTCTTTTTTCTATTTTTAATATTTTTAAAAGTCAAGGCAATCTCCCTGAGACTGCACTTAGCCTCAAGAGGATGTGCAATCTTTCGTGCGCATGCGCGAAAGAGCGCACTCTCAATTTTAGGGATTCCACCCCCCTGCCCGCACAGGGAGTGCATAGCGCTTCCCACAGGATGTCATGCTGGACGGGCCTTAATTGGCCCGCCCACATAAAATGGCAGTGCGGCCCCAATTGCTGGCGGCGAACAGCTCTGTCCCCACCTGTGATTGGGTCAGGCCCGCCCGCCCGACAAACGGAAAATTCTGCCCTCCATGTTTTTTCTACCAAAATGAATCACTTCACACTTATGTGCATTAAATTTCATCTGCCATTTGTCCACCCATTCCACCTTTTGAAGTTCTACATTATCCTCCTCACAGTTCAGGTGTAGAGGGCCAAAAATTGTAATTCTGTTGATAATTACAGGGCAGTAGACACTTAAAAATAAGTGACAGGGTGGAATGCACAAATCCTTAGAGCTTTTGGAACAACTCAGCAGGCATTTCAACTCATGTAACACACTTAGGAGGAAAGTCCATGGCAGTGCTACAACAACAACTACAAACCCACTGTGGGAGGTACAGTCACAAGTTATGTATGTTTGTGAATAAGAAGTCTGGGGGAAGGAATAAAGTAAAGTTAATTGCATCTTTCTCAAGCTTGTAAAGTAGTAATTGAGAATTATTATGAACATTGGCTAAACATTCAGGAAATATCTCTGTATTTGAATGGTAAGACTCAAGGCACCTCCCAAAACATGCATTATGGCTCTGTGCAGCCAAATTTCTAGGCCATTATATCTGTGAAGTTTGTATTTTTCAGTTTCAGCATGATACATAACTGGAGTAAAGATCAGCTTCAGCAAGGTCATGAATAACAGCAATATATGATTGGCTGCACCAACCTGCTCGATTTTCTTTTCCATTGAACTCAATTTAGTGTTTTGACCATAGGAGACTGCAGCAGAAATTAATGTATTTTCAACCTGTTCTGTACCCATCAAACATATCTTCCCCTGAAATCCTTTGTTTTAAATGACCTTACTAATCATAGTTAGGTGCTGCAGCTGTCAGCTCTTCAGGCTGATTGGACAATAAAATGCTCCTCTTCCTTTAAAATGTTACAAACTCAAGGGAGACTGTAGTTAACCATTCAGGCAAGAAATTTAATGTAAGCCTTTCAATGGCTTCACCAAAAGCCTCAGGAGAAAGCCACACCTACTTGAGTTGTTCTGAATTGAAATTATAGAGAGCTTCCATCCATTGTCACTTTCGAGAAGAGGTTGTTTTGCTTTTCTCTTAAATGACAAAAATACCTGCCCCAATTTTCCTTCCATTTAGCATCTTTGACAATGCCTCTCCTTCTATTTACAGAAAGTTGCACAAGGCTGGTTCACAATGGCACCGTTTTATTTTGCTACACATGTACAGAATGGTCACTGCATCAACCATTATGTATGGTTTAAGCTCTGATCATTATGAATCAACCTTCCTATGAATCAGTTACTGGAACAATTGAAACAAAGTTCATAGAATCACAGAATTGTTACAGCACAAGGAAAAGGCCATTTGGCCTGAATGAAAGAAAAAGTGAAAATTAAATTATGAAGAGAGATTTACTTTAATAATCATGCAGGTTATGATGGTAGGAATGATGATGTATAAGGTTATATCATTGAGTAAATGAGACCCCCAAGAAATTAACCCATCCCCATTTAACTACTGTACTGAAGCTCTCAGCAGATCAGACACAGAAGATCTTAACCAGTTGTTATTTTTGATTCATAGCTATAGTTCAAAGAGAAAATTAGAGTTGGTTGTTACTTTGCCTTGTGTGAGTATTCACAGATTTTTTTTTGAAGTTGTATAGTTTGTGAACCTGTAAATAGTTCATTACATTACTCTCCCTTTTGGTTTTTTTTATGTATTCATGTTATGAGCATGCCCAGTGGATGATGATATTGTAAAACGTCATCTGGCCATCTTGGTGTTGGTCTCTCTTTACAAGTTCCTCCCAATATATAAGAGATCTTGGTGAAGAGGATGTGATTAAAGTACAAAAATATTTGCATCAAACGGCAGTAGAAACTGTGATGAACAAAATAATCTATTTCCCAGTGAATTAGCCAATGGGATGACACCCCACCCACCCCTTTCAGAGCATGTGCAACAGATAGATAAGGCCAATTCGGAAAGGTCAGGTAGTTATTCCTCACCCCGCTTTTCATATATTAGTAAAGGATGCTGCATAGAACAAGAACAGAAAGAGGCATTTTAACCCATCATGTCTCTTTACTCGAGCAATCCAAAACTAATCCTATTACCATGCACTGCATTCTCTTCATAGCGCTAGATTTTTCTCTCTTTTAAATATTTAGCCTTTTTTTCCCTCTGAACGGATGCAGTGCTGTCCTCCTCACCCACTGCCTGTGGCAAATGACACGCTTTCAAAGAGCTTTATGGACCAGAGCAGGAGCTGCACCAAGGGAATTCCCAGCCAATGGCTCTTTTTTATTGAATCCCCAACCAGAGAAATCATGTTTCCCAATTGGGTTTGATAGTATAAATGTAGAGAAGATGTTTGCACTTGCAGGTGAGACCAGAACTAGGGGCCATAAACATAAGATAGTCACTAGTAAATCCAACAGGAAATTCAGGACAATCATCCAGAAATGTGGAACCTGCTGGGCAAGGAGTGGTTGAGGTGAATAGTATAGATGTGTTTTTGGGGAAGTTAGATAAGCGCTTGGGAGGAGAAAGGAACGGGAGGATATACTGAAGGGGTTAAATGAAGAATTGTGGAAGGAGTTTTGTGTGGAGTGTAAACACTGACATGAACCTGTTGGACTGAAAGGCCTGTTTCTGTGCTGTAAATGCTATGGATTAATATGTAATAGTATCCAAACCCTTCACAATGTTAAAACCCTCTATTGAATCTTCTCTTAACCTTCTCCACTCCAATGGAGATTTTCCCAGTATCTCATACCCAGTCCCTGGCATTGTTCTGATAAATCTGCGCTCTACAATCTCTGTGGTTTTAGCATCGTCTTTCCAATGGAGCACCCATAACTGCAAATAGCATTCTACCGGCTGCAGAACTAATTGTACATTACTCCTTTTCCTTTAGTCTGCACAATTTTTAAATAAAATTTAAAACACTGTTGGCCTTTTATAATTGCTTTACCTGCACTCAAGTTAGAGCAACTGGTCAATAAATGCCTGGTTTATCCTGCTCTGTTACTGTGAACAAAGGCGGGAGCCCAGGGCACAAATTGCATATTTAATGAAGGTTGAAAAATTGTGACCAGACCCTTTGTTGTATCCTTCTTTGACTTTTTTTAATGCTCTAATATGCCAGTCATCAAGACCCAGAGGCTTTGGGCCGGATTTTACAGCCCCCACCAGGCATGTTTTTGGCAGGGAGGGCATGTAAAATATGAGGGGTGGCTAGCCCACCACCTTCCCACCCACCCACCCTGAGCTGTGCCCCATAATAGGGTAGGTGGGTTTCGCAGAAATCAGCAGCCTGCCTGCCATTTTTAAATCAATAATTAACAGTCCATTGAGCTTTTTACCAAGGCAGTGGACCCAGATAATGCACTGCCCACATCACAAAATGGCTGTTTCTTTTTTTCAGCGAATCTGTGCAGACTGGGGGGAAGCCCCCCCAACCAAAATGATATCCCAGCCTCTCCCCTTTGTTCCTCCCTGCCTGGCCTCCAAAACCAACCACCACCCCCTCAGCCCCATCCCTTCCCCTTACAAGGATCCTCGATCCTCCTCCATCCAAAACCCGGGACTTACCTGGGTCCTGATGCCATGGTTGCCTTCACCTTGGGATTTACTTACAGTCCCAGCAGCAACCATTCCTGAGTTCTGGTAGTGCTGGGATTACTAGAGCTGTTGGCCCATCAGACTGGCTGGCAGCTTTTGAGGGTGGGACTTCCTCCAACTGAGGGGCGGAAGTCCCATCTCACCTCATTCATACCGTCCATAGTGTGTTATTGCCATAAGACCATAAGACCATAAGACATAGGAGCAGAAATTAGGCCAATCGGCCCATCGAGTCTGCTCCGCCATTCAATCATAGCTGATAAGTTTCTCAACCCCATTCTCCCGCCTTCTCCCCGTAACCTTTGATCCCCTCACTAATCAAGAACCTATCTATCTCGGTCTTAAAGACACTCAATGACCTGGCCTCCACAGCCTTCTGTGGCAATGAATTCCATAGATTCACCACTCTCTGGCTAAAGAAGTTTCTCCTCATCTCTGTTCTACAAGGTCTTCCCTTTACTCTGAGTCTGTGCCCTCGGGTCCTAGTCTCTCCTACTAATGGAAATATCTTCCCCACGTCCACTCTATCCAGGCCTTTCAGTGTTCTGTAAGTTTTAATCAGATCCCCCCTCATCCTTCTAAACTCCATCGAGTATAGACCCAGAGTCCTCAAACGTTCCTCATATGTTAAGCCTTTCATTCCTGGGATCATTCTCGTGAACCTCCTCTGGACCCTCTCCAGGGCCAGCACATCCTTCCTGAGATACAGGGCCCAAAATTGCTCACAATATTCTAAATGTGGTCTGACAAGAGCCTTATAAAGCCTCAGCAGCACCTCCCTGCTTTTATATTCTAGTCCTCTCGAAATAAAGGCCAACATTGCATTTGCCTTACTAACTACTGACTCAACCAGCAAGTTAACCTTAAGAGAATCTTGGACTAGGACTCTCAAGTCCCTTTGCACTCCAGATTTCTGAATTCTCTCCCCATTTAGAAAATAGTCCATCCCTCTATTCTTCCTACCAAAGTGCATGACCTCACACTTCCCCACATTGTATTCCATCTGCCACTTCTTTGCCATTCTCCTAACCTGTCCAAATCCTTCTGCAGCCTCCCTGCCTCCTGAAAACTACCTGCCCTTCCACCTATCTTTGTATCATCTGCAAACTTAGCCAGGATGCCCTCAGTTCCTTCATCTAGATCATTAATGTATAAAGTGAAAAGTTGTGGTCCCAAAACTGACCCCTGCAGAACTCCACTAGCCACCGGCCACCATCCTGAGAAGGACCCCTTTATCCCCACTCTCTGCCTCCTGCCAGACAGCCAATCTTCTATCCATGCTAGTACCTTGCCTCTAACACCATAGGCTCTTATCTTACTGAGCAGCCTCCTGTGCGGCACCTTGTCAAAGGCCTTCTGGAAGTCCAAGTAGATAACATCCATTGGCTCTCCTTTGTCTAACCTACTCGTTACCTCCTCAAAGAATTCTAACAGATTTGTCAGGCATGACCTCCCCTTGATGAAACCATGCTGACTTTGCCCTATTTTACCATGCACTTCCAAGTATTCTGAAATCTCATCCTTAATAATGGACTCTAAAATCTAACCAACGACCGAGGTCAGGCTAATCGGCCTGTAATTTCCCATCCTTTGCCTCACTCCCTTCTTAAACAGGGGGTTACATTAGCGATTTTCCAGTCCTCTGGGGCTCTCCCTGACTCCAGTGATTCCTGAAAGATCACCACTAACCTCCACTTTCTCTTCAGCTATCTCCTTCAGAACGCTGGGGTGTAATCCATCTGGTCCAGGTGATTTATCCACCTTCAGACCTTTCAGTTTTCCTTGCACCTTCTCCTTGGTAATGGCCACCATACTCACCTCTGCCCCCCGACTCTCTTGAACTTTGGGGATGTCACTCGTGTCTTCCACTGTGAAGACTGACGCAAAGTACTTGTTCAGTTCCTCCGCCATTTCTTTGTTCCCCACTATTACTTCTCCAGCGTCATTTTCCAGAGGCCCAATGTCCACTTTTGCCGCTCTCTTACCCTTTATATATCTAAAAAAACTCTTGCAATCTTCTTTTATATTACTGGCTAGTTTGCCCTCATATTTAATCTTCTCCCTCCTTATTTCTTTTTTAGTTGTCCTCTGTTGGTCTTTGTAGGCTTCCCAATCCCCTGGTTTCCCACTGCTCTTCGCCGCATTGTATGCTTTCTCTTTAGCTTTTATGCTGTCCCTGACTTACCTTGTCAGCCATGGTTGCTTCGTCCTCCCTTTAGTATGCTTCTTCTTCCTAGGGATGAATTTTTGATGTGTCTCCCAAATTACTCCCAGAAACTCCTGCCATTGCTGTTCCACTGTCTTTCCTGCTAGGCTCATCTCCCAGTCAATTCTGGCCAGCTCCTCCCTCATGCCTCTGTAGTTGCCTTTATTCAACTGTAATACCGTTACATCTGATTCCAGCTTTTTCCTCTCAAATTGCAGAGTAAATTCTATCATATTATGGTCACTTCCTCCTAAGGGTTCCTTCACCTTAAGCTCCCTCATCAAATCTGCCTCATTACACATCACTAAATCTAGAATTGCCTGTTCCCTAGTGGGCTCCACCACAAGCTGCTCCAAAAAGCCATCTCGTAGACATTCCACAAATTCCTTTTCTTGGGATCCACTACCAACCTGATTTTCCCAGTCTACCTGCATACTGAAATCCCCCAGATCATTGTAACCTTGCCTTTCTTACACACCTTTTCTATCTCCTGGTGTATCTTGTGCCCCACATCCTGACTACTGTTCGGAGGCCTGTACATAACTCCCATTATGGTTTATTTACCTTTGCGGTTCCTCAACTCTGCCCAAACAGATTCTACATCATCTGACCCTACGTCATTTATTGCTATCGATTCAATTTCATTTCTTACTAACAAAGCAACCCCACCCCCTCTGCCAACCTGCCTATCTTTTCGATAGGATGTATATCTTTGGATATTTAGCTCCCAGTCCTGATCCCCTTGCAGCCATGTCTCCGTAATGCCCACCACATCATACCTGCCAATTTCAATCTGCGCCACAAGCTCATTTACCTTATTTCGTATACTGCGTGCATTCAGATACAACACTTTCAGTCCTGTATTTCCCGTCCCCTTTCTCATTGTCATCCCTTTATCTGATGTGCTTGAAGTTAGATTCCTAGCCCTTTCCAAACATTCTGTCCTATTTTGTGTTCTGGAGACTTTAATAGCCTCTCCTGGGCTCGCCTTTCTTTTCAGTTTTTTCATAATTTTCCATGAAGTTGAATCCACCCCCCCACACGCTAACCTGCTGCTTTGTTTCCCATTAGTCATACTTCTTGGAGTTTTACCATACCCTCACCCCCCCACTTTCTAGTTTAAAGTCCTGTTGACCACCCTATTTACCCTTTTCGCTAGAACATTGGTCACAGATCAGTTCAGGTGGAGACCGTCCCAACGGTACAGATCCCTCCTGTTCCAATACTGATTCCAGTGTCCCACGAAATGGAACCCCTCTTTCCCACACCACTCCTTTAGCCACGTGTTTACTTCCCTTATTCTCGCGTTCCTATGCCAATTTGCACGTAGCTTGGGTAGTAATCTGGAGATTATAACCCTTGAGGACCTGTTCTTTAATTTAGTTCCTAGTTCCTGATAATCCCCAAAAAGGTCCTCTTTCCTAGTCTTACCTATGCTATTTGTCCCGATGTGGACCACAATAACTGGATCCTCCCCCTCCCTCTCCAATATCCTTTCAAGCCGGTCAGAGATGTCCCTCACCCTGGCACCGGGCAGGCAACATACCATGCGGGACTCTCAATCCTGTTTACAAAGGAAACTATCAATTCCCCTAATTATAGAATCTCCTACAACTACCACTTGTCTTTTTGCTCCCCCCTCTTGAATGGCCTCCTGTGCCACGGTGCCGTGGTCAGCTGGCTCATCCTCCCTACAGCCCTGTACCTCATCCACACAGGGAGCAAGTACCTCGTACCTGTTGGACAAGGTCAAGAGTTGAGGCTCCTCTGTTCCTGAACACAGGATCCCTCTACCTGCCTCACTTGCAGTCACACCCTGCTGACCCTGACCACTGACCAAACTTGAGGTACTTAATCTACCGGGTGTGACCACCTCCTGATACAAAGCGTCCAGGTAACTTCCCCCTCCTGGATGTGCTGCATGAGGCAGCCTTTTTAACATGGTTTGACTGGCATCCAGCATTTCTTCTGGGGTGGGGGTTGTTGAGCAATACGCTACCACCTCATAAAATTCAGCCCCTTGAGTCCTGTTAATCTTTTAAGAACTACTTCCTGTGCTACAATGGTTTTTTTTTATCAATTCTTCCTCTAGTACATTTCTACAGTCACTCATAAAAATAAGTCAAAATATTTATTCAATATCTCCCACAGACCTTCATCATCTGCAATTAGACACCTCCTTTCATCTCTGAACAGCCCTACTCTCTCCTTAACTGCATGTTATTTTACTTTTTTATATGCTAATGGAAATCCTTACTTTTTCCTTTTTTATCTGCTAGCCTTTTCCATGTTCCTTTTAGATGTTCAGTCTCCTTTTTCACCTCCCCACTACACTTTCTACATTCCATATGATTTTCTTTATCATTTGTTACTCTAATTTTATCCTATGCTTCCCTTTTACGTATCAGTTTCAATGGTCCCCATTGAGGATTCTCAACCTTGCTTTGCCAGTAGACACTCTGTAAATTGGTCAGAACACCACGTTTTAAAATTTATACTAATGTCGAAGCATTAATGCTTTTCATTTCTTGTTCCACTTTGCTGAAACAATTTGAGCATCCCAGAATGAGGAGTCAGCAGGGTCTAGACCTGATGAAAACACCTCTTCACTAGTTGGTAAACACAATTTTTTAACAGCCCATCAGGCAATGTTTTTCACAAATGATAAAGGTAGAGCACTAGGAAAATGATTTAACTAGCTGTAATTGCTGGTTTAATTAATTGAATTACTTATGATACTGCCAGTACATAAAAGATACTGGCTGCATTGTTAATAAACTTGACTTCTTTCATCGCAATCATTGAATAAACCAGAAGATACTTTGAAATCAGGTTATTACAATTGTTGTGGCAGAGCCATGTTGGGGGAGATAGGTATGGGTGGATAGTGGGTGTGAGATTTAGGGTCTGCAGACCGTGGAGTTGGGTTTTGACAAGCAGGGTCTTAAGAGTTATTCAAAATAAATATACCTGCTTATGTTTAGATGAGATTGTGTCCGTGTCTCAGCTTTCATGATTTTGTACTAGATATAGCTCTCAGTTCAGAATTGCCAATCATTGCCAAAAGCAAATCTCCCATTCCATTCAATTACATAGGAATACATAGAATATACAGCATAGAAACAGGAAATTCAGCCCAAACGATCAATGTTGCACTCAAGCTTCCTCCTATCCTTCCTTACCTAAATCTATCTTTTATCTATCTTTGTTCCCTCCCACTTCCTGTGCTTATCTAGCTTCCCCTTAAATGCATCTAGAAGTTTCACCTCAACTGTTTCCTGTAATAACAAGTTCCACATTCTCACTACTCTGGGTAAAGAAGTTCCTCCTGAACTCCCTATTTGATTTCTCCTTGACAATGTTATATATTACCGGCCTTTAGTTTTGTCCTTCCACACGTGGAAATATTGGACAGTACTTAATGAAGGTGACGGGGTGTCACCCACCAGCTGGAGAGCCAGCGAGAGTCCCGCATCCCCTTTCTAGGAAGACCTGTCGCATTAAGTAGGCCATCCCCTGAGATCAAGGATCCCAGGGGGGAAGTCCAACCCACCTAGAGCTGCCAGCCAATCAGAGGCCAGCAGCTGTATTGAACGGCAGCTCTGCCAGGAAGGTTGTAGCTGCCACTGGGTCAACATCCACCCGAGGCCTAGGATCGTGGATGGACGAAAGCACAGGTGACTGATAGTGGGACAGTGTTCGCAGTGGAGGGGGTGGTCAGCAGCAAGAGCAGAGGCTGGCTCTCAGCAGGCACCCGCCTTCCTGATGCTGGGTCCCTTAGACAAGCCTTTGAACAAGAGATACCACTCACTCCCCATCCCCCAGGAGCCCGTAGGCAACCACTCACAGGTTTTCTTGTTGTGGTCCCCACATGGTGAACCCCTCCCACATGCCCACTTAAGGGCCTCAATTAGCGGCGGGATGGGTTGGTGGGTGGGGAGGCCATCTACTTGCCCCTCTGGGAACTGTAGCCCTTAAATTGATGGGAAGGTGGCAGTGGGGATGTTAGTGTGTTGAACCATCAATTACAAATAGATCCCCACTCCATGATGGATTATCACAGAGAATTAAATAAAATGAAAATAGCATTTCCAGGATTAAGGGGAAAAGGCGGAGGAGTGGAACCAGCTGAGTAAGTCTACAGAGATCTAGCACAAACACGATGGGCCGAATGGCCTCCTTCTGCACTATTATTATTCTATGATTCTTTATATCTAGATCTAAGCATTGAAACCCATAGCCTGTCGCCATAGAAAAGAATAGCTATTCACATAACAGGCTGTCAGAAGCTGAAATGTCTCCAAAAATATGAAAATTTTGTGTTCTACAAAAACTACCAGTGGGATTTTCCGGCCCTGCCTGCTGTTGGGATCGTCCGGTCCTGCTGAAAATCTATGGACTTTTGGCTGGGTCGCCGAATCTCCCAGAGTGGGTCCTGCCACAACGAGGCCGGAAAATCTCAACCTACATTTCAACTGCTAGTACTGAATCAATAATGTTGCTATTGCATGTTGCTTCAGGGATGCTGTTTCTATCATAAGTGTTACTTCAATGAAGCCAGAAGACTGCGCTGGATAGCTTGCTGAAGTTTGACATGTTAGGCCAACATGTTACCATGTAACAGAAATAGATATAAAACAGCTTTATAGGTGATATATTAGCAGCTATGTTTGTGTCATTAATCTGGCAGCTTTGATTAAGCTCAGCCAAATATATCTAAATCCACCATTAATGAATTAATGTCTGAGAAAGTGATCTGCATAAATGAATGCTCCCATTAACCATCACTGGATTAACTAGTATTGGCTGTATATAAAAACAAGCCTGGGTGAATATTGCAATTCAACTGACAAAGGATTCTTTGATACATTTGACTTGGTTCTTACAAAGAGAATGAAGATCATTGGGGTGGGAACATTTAATCAGAGCCTGCATTTTTGAGGCTTGAGATTGGAGAATTAGAGAACAGGGATAATTCATGATTCTCTCCTCACTGCTTAAGAGTTTTAAATGCTGGAATGATTTATGTTAGGCAAGAGTTTGCCATTTTTTAAATGAATTAGAAATACATTTTTATATCTTAAGCTAATAATGGTAAGGAAAAAAATAATACTTCACTGCGAATGCACACTCTATTGCGAATTGGATACAAGAAGCTCAATCACACTGTGAAAATGACCTGTGAAAATGTAAGATATGGGAAGATATCAATGTGGAAGCACGGAGTGTGATGAGGCCTGAGTGCAACGAGGTAAGAGTGCTAACTTGGGAATTTAGTGTAAATGGGAATTCAGTGCAGAGGGGGAAGAAGGTGTTGTATTTTATATCTTTTTTGTCAGCCTCCAGAAGCTGGTGAGTGTTCAAAACTGTAAGTAGGTGGCAGATTGGTGATTCTTTGGTGATCCTTTAAGATTTTAATCCTGCTAAATGTGGGCAGTAGTATAAAGAGGTACTGGGGAGAAACAAGTATTGCATTAAATTTATAGCGTTATGATCCCCAGCTAAGGTTACGACTAGACAAACCTAACCCCAGGGTGGAACCCAGTTTTTATTTGTTTATTTAGATATGTGGAGAGGGCCTATTGAACAGAGTCACCTGAATCAGCTAAGGAAATTTTAATAAAAGCATAAAATATTTATTAAACAAGATGAACTATATTACAATACTCCTTCACCCACAACTATACCTTTACAGATATATACAGATTTGTAAGGATGACATAAATTATAAAAAACATTTTATACTCTAATGTCCACAGTAATTGCAGTCCAGGTAAACCAATAGGCACCCTGTGGTCAGACACACCACACTCTGAAGCCAAGTGACAGATGCCACCACAGGCAGATGCTATGGATCTCTCCTCAACTCCCCCCCAGATGCTTGCCACACCATGAGCCAACCAGTCTCACTGAACTCTGTCTTTCACACAAGGGTTTCCAACTTCCAGGGGCAGAATTTTCCGTTTGACGTGCGGGGAGCGGGACCCACACGCCGACATGTAAAATGACGCATGGTGACGTCGAGTGAGCGTCCCGACATCACCGCGTGCCATTGTGATATTTTGGTGGGTGGGCATGTGATGATCTCAGTTGCGCGCCCGCCATTAATTAACAGGCCAGTTAAGGCCCTAGAGGCTCCAATTGACGGGGATTTTGCAGCACCCATGCGATCTTTGGCTCATCGCACGGGCACAATGGGCAGGCGGGTATCAGAAATGTGTATGAACCTCATCTGCGAGCAGGAGAAGAGGGCTTAGTGGGGTCGCAATTCTACAGATTTAAAATTTATTGTACAAAAGTTACTGAAACTTGCCTGTGTGGAGCTGGAAAACTTCAAAACACATACCAGCTGCTTGGAATGGATTCATAACCTTCAGGTCAGCACTTTGCAATGAAGATTTGTTTTGGGGCCTGTAGGTTTCAGGAAGCCTCTCTGAGCATGGGTTTGGGAGGTGATCTCTCCACAGGAGGCACCTCCTCTGAGGAGGAAGGGAGGGCTAGAAGGGGGAGGAGGCCAGGAGTGCACATTCAGCCTCCAGGTGAGCCACCTTTGGGAGGACAGGCACAGGCACAAGGGGTGCAGGGCCAAGAGGTAGTCCAAGGCGGAAGGGGCTGTAGAAGATGCTACTATCCTGCTGCCAGGGTTTACAGGCGGCGAAGCAGCTACTGCAATATGTCTGAGGTGCAGTGCCGAAGGCTCCATCTCTCAAGGGAGACACTCAACTATATCTGTCAGATGATTGGTCCAGAGATCTCAGCTAACTGTGTGGGTGGACACCCCATGCCCGTGGCTCTAAAGGTCACAGCTGCCCTCAACTTCTATGCCTCCGGCTCTTTCCAGGGGTCGGTGGGTGATCTTTGCGGTGTCTCCCAATCAGCTGTCCACACTTGTGTCAAGCAGGTTACAGACGCTCTGTTCAGGTGTGCATTGACCTTCATCCACTCCTATTGGGACCAGGCAAGCCAGACACAGTGAGCCAGAGTCTTCGCGGCCATTGCTGGCTTCCCCTGCATCCAGGGTGCAATCGACTGCACACATGTGGCCATCAAGGCGCCAGCGGGTGAGCCCAGTGCCTTTGTCAACAGGAAGGGCTTCCACTCCATGAACGTGCAGATAGTGTGTGATCACAGGATGCAGTTTCTGCAAGTCTGTGCAAGGTACCCAGGCAGCTCCCACAACACCTCCATCCTCAGACACTCGCAGGTTCTGGGGCTCTTAAGTGCTCCAGCCCGGCTGGATGGATGGCTGCTGGGTGACAAGGGCTATTCCCTCAGAAGGTGGCTCATGACGCCTCTCTGCCATCCAAGAACAGAAGCTGAGCAGTGGTAGAATAGGAGCCACGCCTCCACAAGGGCTGTGGTGGAGAGAGACATCAGTCTTCTCAAAATGCGCTTCTGATGCCTGGACCATTCCGGGGGCGCACTACAGTACCCCCCAGATCGTGTGTTGCTGATAGTGGTTGCATGCTGCACTCTCCACAATCTGGCACTGGAAAGGGGGGACACAGTGGACGATGAAGATGTAGACGCAGTGGCTGCGGCTGAACACGAAAGGTCCAGCAGTGAATCTGAGGATGAGAACGCACAGGGAAATGTTGAGGGGGTAAACGCTGACCTGGGCATACTCCAGGGAGGCAGGGACACCCAGGATGCTCTAATCCAAGGAACGTTCAGCTAGCACAGCACATATGGACCGCCAACACAAGCCTGGGCTGCAGCCTCCATACTAGAGACATTAGTGCCAAATCTGTCAAGATAGGAGCATTGATGATGGGCCCAGTCAATAAATGTCAATGACACACAAATCATTCATAACATCTCAGGAGTATATCCATCTGCCCAAGAAAAGAAGCACTCCCAGCCATGTTAGACGGTCTTAATTTAACGCTTTCACAAAAGTCGCTTAACATAACACAAATAAAATGGTGTTGCACTGCAAACACAATCAGAAGGAACTCATCAGGGGATCAACAAAAAAACCACCAGTGTTGAATCCGGGGTGTGCCTAAGGTGCCTTCATTTTACGTTTGCGGGTGCTACATCTTTGTGGTGCCCCCTCGCTGGCACTGGCATCTGAGGCAGCCTGCTCTCTCTGATGTCTTGTCGGTCTCGATGATCTTGGCGGGCGTCCTCTGGCCCGTCGAGCCTGTGATGGACCCGCCTGGGAGGGAGCTGCCAGCTCCACAGCTGGCATCTCCCCAGTTGTCGCAGCCTCATTGGGTGCCACAGTCACTGGCAGAGGAGCGGAGGAGCTGCCGTCTCATCCGGAGTGCCTTGAGAGGCACCAGCAGAGACAACAGGCAGCTGCTCCACCGACGTGAGGTCCATTCAGCCCTCCCTGCTCACCGTAGATGGATGGGCACTGAGGTGGGAGACCTGGTGCCCAAACCACTGCCCACACGGGCACTGACCACGTGAGGTCAATGCCGCTGTGAGGGATTGCAGGTCCGAGTGCAATCCCAGGAACCCCTGATCCTGTCCCTGGAGCTGCTTCTCCATGAGAGTCGCCACTCTCTCCGTAGAGGAAGCTTGGCGCTCATCTATGATGTCCAATGCACTGGCTATGGTCCGCATAGACTCCTCCACCACTGACACCAAGCCAAGCTCAGCTTTATGTATATCCACTAGATGGTCCCACACACCTGGCCACATTGCAGATGGCTCCAGAGGCTCATCATCAGCCACGGACTGAGCATATGCCTGGGCCCCTGCAGTCCTCCGACTGCTGGTGCCATTGGCACTCTCTGTCTCCGCCAGCTCCTCCAGCGACTGTGAAGTGCCCTCACTGCTGTGCCCTGGGATACTAGCGGAAGATCTGATGCCCACTGGGGTGCCAGTATCTGCGCTGGTGCCTGCCTGGCAGAGATTGTGTGACGCTTGTGATGTTGGAACTTCATGGCCCTCAGGTGTCAGAGGGGGCCCTGCTGCTCCGGGTCCCGGCCCTGCACCGCTGATGCTGAAAGGAAGAGTAAGGAAATTTGATCAGTTAGCCTGCGGGCAATGTCAATGTACATGCCTGTCTCCCGGGTCATCATGCGCTCATCATTCCACACGCAATGGGCAAGCCATGTTGGTTACATCACTCACTCAACAATCAGCATTGCCATGGCTGTTGGGAGACTACTGGTGATGTGAGTGCTGGCCACACATACCAGCCCATGGAACCCCATCCTCTCTGGCTCCAGTGGACCTGGGCGCGTGGCGCCTGTCCAGGTTAAGGACCTCCTGCTTGAAGCTGCTAACCAGCAAAATCAAGTGGGGTGGCCAGTCCTCAGCCGCTCGGCATTGTTGTGAGAATTCTTCTCCTGGAAATGAGAAAAGAGCATTGATAAGTGAAACTTGTACCATGAATCACCTTGCGGCTGCCCTACCCCAAGCCCAGTTGCCCAATGCAGGGGTCCAGTGCATCCTTCCCTTGCTGCTGCTGAACACTCACACAAATATGCCAGGTGTGTCCTCCCCACCTCCCCCCACCCCCACCCCCTTTGCCACATGCTGCCTTCATCACAGTTGGGAGCACACAGTTTAACCTGCCATAGCAGGGAGGCACGATGACGTGGAGCACAGAGGGCAGCAGATCCATTTGTGCCACGCCACCTTGAAGACCCCCTCCCACCATGTCATCACCCTGACTTCCACATGTCCTGGAGTTCGAGCACTGCGCCTGAGTGCAGATCCTCCAGGTTGCCCCCACCACAGTCATGTGGGGGTCAGTCCATCACATGCTGCGGGCGCAGAACCCATCTCATCACAACCCTCTCAGGCCGACGGACACATAGGGAATATCTGCTGGGCTGCCCAGCTAAGGATACATGCCATCAATGATTCATTGCACTCAGGCCATTCAGACATGGGTGTGACGCCAGCGGGGGAAAAGCTTACATGATGGGTGAAGTGAACAATGCCAACATGCTACTCACCCTTCCCATGCGCAGCAGGTCGTTGAGGCACTTGCAGCACTGGGTCCGTGAGCACCACACCACGTTGTGGGAGTTCACAGTCTCCGCTACCTCCTCCCACGCACGCTTGGTCAAGTGGGATGGCCTCCTCCTCCCATCCTCGGGTACGAGCACCTCCCGCTGTTCTGCCACCTCCTCGAGGAGGGCAGCAAGACACTTGTCTGAAAACCTGGGTGCACAGTGACCACCTGCCCTACCCTCCTGCACGGCTAGCCTCGATGTGCCTTGGCCCCAACTTCTGGCCATGTACAGCAGCCTTGGAGCGGCTGCAGCTTGTCCTTTAAACAGGCTGCCGGGTCGCCATTCAACCTGGCAGTGATTGCTGTTCTGCCTGCCCACTCCCGCCATCCCCGTGAGTCGGCAAACACGCTGGGTGGGCCTTAATTGGCCCACTCGCGTAAAATGGCGGCGATCAGGTCCACGCCCAGTCCCGTTCCGCGCCCCCCCCCCCCCCCCCCCCCCACACCACCACCCAGAAAATTCTGCCCCAGGAACTTTCCAAGAACCTGCCTTAGAATTTTCTCCCAAACTGACGCTTTCTCTCAGACGCCTTCCACAAGGGTGCAATCCCAGGGTTTCAAGCTCTCCTTTCGATGTTCCTCTCCCCTCGGTCACCACCGCATTCAAGCTTTCTTCCAAGCACTCTCTCTCATTGATTCAGCTGTCAACAGTACACCACTACATCACATGCCCATAGCAAAGAGTTACAGACCTTCAGTTTTCTCTTTGGACCTTCTGACTTTTCACAAGCCTTTATGTCGCTTTGACTCGGCTTCCAGCAGCTTTTATCTCTTTTAGCTTGAAGCTTGGAGCCTTTCTCTGCCCCTCACTCTTAACTTCATTTAACAGGACCTTTTCCAAGTTCCCGTCTTTCCGTTGACTAGAAGGTCTTCTTGGGAATTTCACCTGTTCCACTCCCCTGGATTCTTGGGGATTTTCCTCTTTAGCTTGGGATTGGCTATCTGTCCCCTTTGCTCCAGTCTCTCCCTTGCAGCTACTTTCAACCAACTTGAGCTAAGAACTGGCTATCTGCCCCTTCTAGGTTGCTTCTGCTTTGCAGCTGTCTTCAAAACCAACTGAATTCAAACAGCTTCCAAATCAAACTGCTGTTTCTAGTTTCTTGTGTGTACGTCCATGGGAGGGACAGGCCTCTCTGGGCAACAGCCCAGATTTTTCAACTCTTGTGTTTGCTTAACTTCTCTTTAGGGGTCATAAACTCTCATGAGAAATGCAGAACTGTGGGTGCACCTACACCACATGGACTGCAACGGTTCAAGAAGACAGCTCACCACCACCTTCTCAAGGGCAACTAGGGATGGAAAATAAATGCTGGTCCAGCCAGTGAAGCCCACATCCCATGGATGAATAAAAAAAAAGGCACCTTTTAAAGTGAAACTAAAGCTCAACTTGACCTTTCCTTAACACACAAATACAGAAATACAAATCAAACTTAAACCTTAAAGCTAAAACTCATTCCTAACACCTGCAAATACCAATATAACTTTCTTAAACTATCTCTAGCCTGGGATTTTTCCTATGGCAGGCGGGCTGAGCAGGAGCGGCTGGGGGCGGGCGCAGAGACGATCGCCACCCGCGATCGGCTGCACGCCACCATTTTACATGGGCGGGCCAATTAAATACCTGCGCTGGCGGGGGAGGAGGGAGAGTCGGGTCCTGTGCCCTTTTGCGCATGCGCACAAAAGAGCACAGCAATCTCCCTGAGGCACAGAGCTGCCTCAGGGAGATTGAATGGTGAGGAAAATTAATGAAGAATAGATTTTAAAATTTATTCAAACAAGTCCTCTCATGTGACTGTGTCACATGAGTTGGGACATGTTTGTAAAGGTGGGAAAATTTATTTATTTATTTTATAAAAGCTTCAGGAAACCTCATCCCATCCGTGGATGAGGTTTCCTGAAAAATGCGAAGGCCGCTTGAGCTTTTTGCCTGCCTGCCAACCTTAGGGTTGGACGGGCAGCGTTTTGAACTACTTTAATTACTTCCTTAATGGCCTTTATAGCAAATGAGGTCAGAGTAGGGAGAAATTGTAAAAAGACAGAATTAAAGGTTCTTTATCTGAATGCAAGCAGGATTCATAATAAGGTGAATGAATCAATATTGCAAATAGACATAAATGATTATGATAGCATTGTCATTTCAGAGCGTATTGCAAAGTGACCGCAGCTGGAATCTGAATATTCAAGGGTGTTTTCCATTTTGGAAGGACAGAAGAAAAGGAAGAGGAGGAGGAGCTCTGTTAATAAAGGATGATATCAGTGCAGTAGCAAGAAATGACCTTGGTTCAGAGGATCAAAATGTAGTAACAGTTTGGGTGGAATAGCAAAGGAAAGAAATCACTGATGGGAGTGCTTTATAGACCCCTGATAGGAACTACATTGTAGGACAGAGTCTAAATCAAAAAATAATGGGCGCTTGTAAGAAAGATACTGCAATAATTGTGGGAAATTTTAATCATCATACAGGTTGAACAAATCAAATTGGCAAAAGTAGCCTAGGGGATGAGTTTATAGAGTGTACTGTGGACAGTTTCTTAGAAGGATAGATTCTGGAACCAATTGGGGAACAGGTTATTTAGACATGGTAATGTGTTAAAAAGCCAAGATTAATGACATCATAGTAAGGATCCTCTAGGTAAAAGTGATCATAACATGATAGAATTTCACATTCAGTTTGAAGGTGAGAAATTTGGATCTGAAATTAGCATTTTTAACTTAAATTAAGGCAATTATAAGGGTATGAAGACAGCTGGCTAAAGCGAACCGGGTAAATAGGTTAAAAGGTAAGGCATTAGAGAATGTTAGAATCTATTATTAAGGAGGTAGTAGCAGGACATTTAGAAAATCATAATACAATGGGCAGAGTCAACATGGTTTTGTGAAAGGGGAATCATACTTGACCAATTTATGAGACTTTTTTCAGGGTGTAAGAAGGAGGTTAGATAGAAGGAACTAGTTGATGTAGTGTATTTAGATTTTCAAAGGGCATTCAATAAGGTACCACATAAAAGTTTAATGCACAAGATAAGAATTTGTGGCACTGAGAGTAATGTATCAGCATGGATAGAGGATAAATGGATCATTTACAGGTTGACAAAATATGGAGTGGCACAGGAATCAATGACTTAGATGAAGGGACCGACTATATTGAAGCCAAATTTGCTGATGGCACAAAGATAGATAGGAAAGGAAGTTGTGAAGAGGATGCAAAGAATCTGTAGAAGGATGCAGATAGGTTAAGTGAATGAGGAAAATATTGATAAAGTATAATGTAGGAAAATGTGAGCTTATCCACTTTGGCAGGAAGAAGAGAAAGACAGAATATTATTTTAAAAGAGGGAGACTGCAGAATAAGACAGTACAGAGGGATCTAGATGTCCTTGTACATGAATCACAAAAAAAAGCATGCAGGTACAGTAAGTAATTCAGAAGCAAATGGAATGTTGTCATCAAAAAAAAGAGAAGTAAATATCTCACAGATGAAAGCATAGCACAATCATCGAGAAAGGAAACCTGGTGTTCATTCATGGCAACAAGGGGGAACTGGCCATAAATAGAGAGCTCAAGTGGAGATATGTCATGCTTGGAGGGATCATCCACTGAAGGAAGCAGTTATCCCTGCAATGTATTGCTCATGGTGAACACGATTAACAACAAATTCAGTGTCCAGTACAAGACCTTGAATTGACCAGCAAGCAAGTCTCAGTTTATGCATCATTATTTGTAAAAATTAATTTACCCAGTTCCAAAGTGTGGTTCACTGGAAAAGGAGGATTGAGAATAGACATAGGTTTCCTTTGTGAAACTGTGCTTCATATATTTGGTTGAATTTAATTCTTGTGGTGTGGGTCTCAGTGGTGAACTCAGAAGCAGACACAGTGACTGCATAGAAGGATGTGCCCGGCTCACCACAATCACGCAGCAACTGGCCAATTAACAGCCTGGAGGTGCAGGGCCAGTTCAATGGACAAGCGAGATCAGGCAATGAGGTGGCAATCTCTTGAGAGAAAGGCAGGTGTTGGCACCATCTTTAAAGGGGTGCCAGCCCTGCATGCACTGCTGCCTTGTTCATCCAACTTGCCTAACAGTGCTAAAGACCCCAGTGGCTGCACTGAGGAGCGCTGGATCCCAGTGGCTGCACTGAGGAGCCCTCTGGTCATCTTAGGTCAGCGGGCATTCCACCTCAGCTGCAAGTACAGGGAAAGTACCACATGCAAGCAGCCATAGGTGCAATGAGATGAGGAATGATGCTCCTCCAGATACAAGGCCCCCCTCTGCAGTGAGAGGTTGTGCAGAACACAGTACATGGCAATGATATAAGGGACTGTCAATGGAGTATACTGGAGCACTCAACCAGATCAATGCTGGGATGTTCAGTAGGCTGATTGCCTGCTTGATTATCTCTCAGGTCGACCTGTGGCAGCTATTGTACTTTATTCTCAGCTGCAGAGTGAGGGTTCCTCACCAGTTTCAGCAGCCGTGTCTTGAGTGGGTAACCATTACCCCTGAGGATCCATCTCTGAAGGCACACATGGAACTGGGACAGCTGGGAAACCTGGGCGTGTTGAAGCACACAGGCATCAGGACAGCTCTGAAGCCAATGGACCCCTCTGTCTGGCTGTCTGGTCTGGGACTGCACAAGCTCTCTGGTCCTCTTGAACAAGGTATTGGTGACATCCTTAATGCAGTGATGAGCTGCTGCCTGGGAGATCCCACACATCTCCCCAGTGGATCCCTGGAAAGAGCTGAATGCGTAAAAAAATCAATGCAACATTGATCTTCTGGGCCACAGGCAGTGGTTATCCACCAAGTCCCATGGGTTGCAGCTCATTCTGCAGCAAGGTGAACAGAGGTCGGTGACGGTCTCTCAACAGCCACAGTCTTTTTTGACACTGGTGCTCCGACATCTGGTGGCAGTTTAGGTGAGTTCAGAATTCTCTGGCCTGCGCTTAGGCCCATCTTGGCACTGCTACCTGCTGTTGGTCCACTCTGCACCCTTCTACAGCTTGCCTAGCTGGGGATGGCCCTCTTGCTGCTCCTGCTGCTGTTGCAGCAGGGCAGGGTGACTACTCGTTCCTTGTTATTGGGAGCGTCATGCATCTGAGTCCAATGTCCCATATCCTGGGCTGCATGGTGCTGGGATGCTGTTTTTGTCATAATTTGGACCTTTAAATCTTATGCATGTGCAGTACATTTGTCCTGGGAGTCCTCAACATCGTTTCTGGACCCCATGAAGTCTCACTGCATCAGGTCACACAAACCTCCTGCTGATTACCACATACCGCCCTCTCTCAGCTGATGAATCAGTGCTCCTCCATGTTGAACACCACTTAGAGAACGCATTAAGGTTGGCAAGGACGCAGAATATACTCAGGGTGGGGGACTTCAATGTCCGTCACCAAGAATGACTCGGTAGCACCACTACTAACCGAACTCCACCAAGTTGCGAGCCGCAGCATGAGCCTCAGTAAACTTTTGCTCTGCTGCAGTCTGGGGCCGCCACATGTCATCAGCCACAGCCTCTGTGGGTAGCCCTTGTCCCCAAGGAGCCATCTCTGTAGCTTCTGTTGACCCACGATCTGTGACCAACTGAGGATGTAGGCAAACATCCAGGGAGGATGTACTCCCTGGAAACCGTGCACACACCTGCAGGATTCATTTCTGGTGGTTGCATACCAGTGCACATTCAGCGAATGGAAGCCCTTGCGGCTGATGTAGTCCACCGTGTGTTGCGATGGAGATCTGAGTGCCACATGAGTGTAGCCGATGTCACCCTGCACCTGTGGGAAACCCAAGATCTGTGCAAATCCAATTGCTCTTGCATCTTGGTTGTCCTGGTCCCGGGTGAAATGCACAAAGTTGTGTGCCCTCACAAAGATGGCATCCGTGACCTCATGGATGCACTTGTGGGTGGAGGTTTGTGGTATCCCACAGAGATCACCTGTGGAGCCCAAAAAGGAGCCACTGGCATAGAAATAGAGCACTGTGGTCACTTTCACAGCCACTGGCAGTGGATGCCATCCATGTCCCCTTGGCGCCAAGCCCTGCAGTAACTGGCAGATGTGACTGACCAATTCCCTAGACATGCGCAGTCTTTGGCGACACTGGTTCTCAGTCATCTGCAAGAATGAAAGGCTGCGTCTATAGACCTGGGTATCGCTAGATGCCGACCAGTGATGGCCAGCATGTGCGGAAGCCCTAGCCGCACCTTCTTCCTGTGGTTGCTGCTCCTGCCTCTGTGCAGCCAGGAGCCTCAGTCGCTCTCTCCTCCGTCTTTTTTGCGCTCTGTAGGCCATTAGGCAAACAGCTAGTTCGCCAGGCTCCATGATCCTGATGTACTTCTCCTGCAGGATGAAAGAGAGAGACACATGGTTAGCACAGCTGTACTAAGAACCTGGCCTGGTTAAGTTTGACAGCCCTTTAATGCTTTCTGGAGAGCGCTGGCCACCACTTGGATGCCAGAGATTAATGCATTGCAAGGCTGCTCTGTTAACTTGAACCATGGGGGAGACTGGTCAAAGCCAGGATGTTGACATGGCAAGGGGCTGTGAGCGTCTTCAGCAGTGACTGCTACATGGCCAACTTTAGTGAGGAGACTGTACAATGTGCGCAGCCCAACTACTCTGCAGTCAACTAAAGTGCTCATGAATTTGCAGTCTGTGCTGGGGGCAGAGGGGCAGTGGGGGGAAGTTCTGAAGAACTTGGTGGCACTTTGATGCCTCTGAGGAACTATTGCATTGCTTGAATGGGCAGATAAGCTAGGAGCCCGGCTCCAATCATACCAATGTGGCTGCGCCTGAAATGTCTCAGTTGTAGAGGAATTGTCACATTCTACAGGTTTCCCGAATGCGTGGCCACTTCCCTCGCTGACCCTACCACCACCCCACCCCACCCCACCCCGAATGCTTGTGCGCTATATTCAACGGCAGGGCTGCCATTGCCCAGCCCCCCCCCACCACCCCCCCGCCGGCCAGTTGTCTGAACGGCAAGGCTGCACTTGCCTCACCTCGCAAATCGCCTCAATGACAAGGTTGCACTTGTTTGAAATTTAAACCTTGCAGTCTAAAGGTCTCTAGTTTAACTAAATTAGACACACACACATGCACGCACTTGCTTTAAAGTATTCAAGAGTAATATTAAGATAAAATATGATAGTTGTTTTACAGGAAATTAAATATAGAGGAGGCAAAAGCATTTATAAGGGTTTCAATGGCAGAAAGTCTGAAATAAGGCAGAGGTAGTCAATGTTGCATTGGTAGAAATAAGTAGTCTGATAATGGAAAGGATATAAGGTTTAAAGCTCACATCTGGTTTAAACAGAACAACCAGGTGTTTCAAAATCTACTTCAGCCTGAGCATGTCATTAGGGTGGAAGGCATGGAGTTAGTGGCTTGGAGGTGGATTGATGGTGTGACCCAAAATTGATTGCTTTAGGTTTGTTAGTATTCAAATAAAACAGTTATGGTTCTTCCTTGATGAAACTTTTGACAAGAAGTCTTGGAATAGGGAATTGGTAGAGAATTGGAGCAGGTTGTTGTTAGCATGCTTTTAAACTCCCCAGCTTCTTCTCTGCCCTTGTGGCTGTGATGTTGTTGTGGTTGATCCAGTTCAGTTTCTGCTTGGTGGTGAGTACAAAGGTGCTGATGGCAGTAGAAGGTCAGTGATAGTGGTGAATTAGAGCTGGTTTGTCTTTTTCTTGAAGTAATAAATTATTTCCATTGGTCAGTGGAATGACACTGAGATGCACAAATTTATGACAATCCTAAAAAAGATTAAAGTGAGATTGTTGCTGAAGCAGGAGTTCGTAAATTCTTTGAAAAATAAATTATATAGTTGCTTGAAAAAGAAGAATATTACAGATTATGGGGAGTGAACAAGAATTTGGGCTTAGACTAGATGGCTCCTGTGGAGAAAAACATCGGCAGCAGTTTGAGTCACAGGCCTATTTCTGTGCAGTAATACATTATATCTGTAAAGTATACAGAAAAAAAGGCCTAAGGGTTTGATGTGCCTATACTTGCCTCATTACTTTCACAAGAGGACGTGAAGATGTGACAATTCTGAAGATTATGTAGTCCTCATTGTGTTAAGTGGGATTAACATAAGATCTTTCACCATGCAAGAAGTTGTAAAAGTATTCATTTGGACAGAGAGCTCTTGGGTTAATAGCTTTGACCCTGCCGTCATTGAAAGAGACCTATAGTGTTCCAAGGCTCCTTAATTTAATCCCTAGCTCTAAATATAGTAGCTAATCTTGGGATAATGACAATGTCTAAAATATTTTACACCAGGCACTGTTCTGTGCAAGGAAATTATGTTGACATGTGTCCAATGCAATGCCATTTGACAGGATGCAAACTGATAAAAATAGGTTTAACAGGAACATATTTTGTTCTGCTACTAATTTGGTTGTGTCAAAATGCTATGCTATTGTAATCTGCATGAGCAAAAGCTTCCTCAAATGAACAAAATTCTGCTATATCTTTGACAACATGCAGTAGTACGGCAACTTAATCAATCTATTGTTCATTTTGTGTTGTTACCAAAAAGGGCCAAAAAGCCCAATATCTGCTGTAGCACACTAGAAACTGAATCTTCACACCTGCATTTGGACCAGGCTTTATACACATGTTTGTTCACAAACGTTTGCTTAGATGGTAGCGATATTTTCATTGCCAAAGAAAATGGTGACACTGCAATTGCATTTAATGATACTTGACAACCTGTGTCTTTTGAATTGTTTAACAAATTTAAAAATGTTAAAAATAAATCAATCACAATTTGCATTTGGAAAAATTAACATGGCCAATAAATTACTGAAGATGCATCAATGTTTCAGATGTAGAAAAAGTCTATAATTGGCCTTTCTCTGCACTCTGCTTCCAGCATTTTCTATTTTTGCTTCTGATTTCCAGCATCTTCAGTTTTTGCTTTTTGTTTAAATTACCAAAGATTCTGATATAATTTTAATAAAGGTGATCAAGATACCAGGGAATAATTCATTCAGATTCAGAAAATGCAATTATAAAGCACGTGGAAAATTGTGTGTAGGTACTGCAATGTTTTATATCCATTAATTTCAGTTGGAAGAATTATAACTGTGCAAAATTTGTATGTACAAATGCAAATTATTGAATTCATTTTTAAAAAAAAATATTTTTTTGAAGTTTAAAACGTTTTGACAGGAAGAAGCAATATCACTGCATTCTTGAAGTCCAGGAAACCGGATTGTGCCCAATAACAGACACATAGGAGTAGTTTGGGCACACCCTATGCCAGATACTATCAAAGCAGGCAGCATGATGACAAGCAAGTCCCCTAACTGTGCCTGGAATTATAATAATCCGTTAATGCAGCCAGAGCTATGCAATGGCTATACGCCTATTAGGGAGGAGGATATCATGAGTCAATCTGCTGTTTAAAGGCAGTTAGCATCTCTTAAAAGGAGAAGTGCCTTCAGGCTGAAGAGATGAGTTGCTGAGCAAATTCTGCAAGAAGGAGAAAGTAGATACCAGGTGTGGTAAAGTGAGGTACCCTGTCCCTTTAAGAGAATGCAAGTGTACATTAGCGGGAGCAGGCTATTGAGTTGGATGATCAGCCATGATCATAATGAATGGCGGAACAGGCTCGAATGGCCAAATGACCTACTCCTGCTCCTATTTTCTATTTCATGTGACAGCACTGATGAATCATTGTACAGCACGGGCAACTGGGAACTGTAAGTCTAGTTCTGGAGGTTTCTGAGTGAGCACATATGATCTGATGTCCAAATGGCAGGCAGTGACTAGTGGGGTACCGCAGGGATCAGTGCTGGGACCCCAGCTATTTACAATATATATTAATGATTTAGATGAGGGAACTAAATGTAATATCTCCAAATTTGCAGATGACATAAAGCTGGGTGGGAGGGTGAGCTGTGAGGAGGATGCAAAGATGCTTCAGTGTAATTTGGACAAGCTGAGTGAGTGGGCAAAGGCATGGCAGATGCAGTGTAATGTGGATAAATGTGAGGTTATCCACTTTGGTAGCAAAAACGGAGGGCGGATTATTATCTGAATGGCTATAAATTGAGAGGGGAATGTGCAACGAGACCTGGGTGTCCTTGTAAACCAGTCACTGAAGGTAAGCATGCAGGTGCAGCAGGCGGTAAAGAAGGCAAATGGTATTTTGGCCTTCATAGCGAGAGGATTCGAGTACAGGAACAGGGATGTCTTGCTGCAATTATACAGGGCCTTGGTGAGACCACACCTGGAATATTGTGTGCAGTTTTGGTCTCCTTATCTGAGGAAGGATGTACTTGCTATAGAGGAGTGCAGCAAAAGTTTACCCGACTGATTCCTGGGATGGCGGGACTGACATATGAGGAGAGATTGAGTCGATTAGGATTATATTCGCTGGAGTTCAGAAGAATGAGGGGGGATCTCATAGAAACCTATAAAATTCTAACAGGGCTAGACAGGGTAGATACAGGAAGGATGTTCCCGATGGTGGGGGAGTCCAGAACCAGGGGTCACAGTCTGAGGATACGGGGTAGACCATTTAGGACTGAGATGAGGAGAAATTTCTTCACCCAGATAGTGGTAAGCCTGTGGAATTCGCTACCACAGAAAGTAGTTGAGGCCAAAGAATTGTATGTTTTCAAGAAGGAGTTAGATATAGCTCATGGGGCAAAAGAGATCAAAGGGTATGGGGAGAAAGCGGGAGCAGGCTCGAGTTGGATGATCAGCCATGATCATAGTGAATGGCGGAGCAGGCTTGAAGGGCCGAATGGCCTATTCCTGCTCCTAATTTCTATGTTTAACCCATTAGGATGGAAGTTGATATGTGAGGGTCGATTTCGGTCTTTAGAGAGCATACATTTAGATATCTGAGTAAAGGAATCCATCCTTTGAAGTTAGAAGTTTCGGACACAAAGCTGAGGACATACACGGGTGAAGAAATAAGACTGAAAGGGTTATGTCAAGTCTTTGCGACGTATGGAGATCAATCTGAAAGGTTGCCCTTGATAGTGGTAGCTGGAGAGGGCCCCAGCTTAATAGGCCGCAACTGCTCGAAAAGATTAAATTGAAATGGGCCAAAATTTTTCAAATTACAACAAAAGGCTTATCGGGATTGTTGCAAAAGTATACTTCCGTTTTCCACAATGAGTTAGGAAGGATTCAAGGGCTACAGGCCAGGATCCATGTAGACCCAAACACAACCTCCAGATTTATAAGGGCCAGACCAGCCCCTTATGCTCTACGGGACAAAATTGAAACCGAACTGGACAGACTGGAAAAATTGGGTAACTTACAACCTGTGCAAATATTTTGAGTGGGCGGCACCAATCATACCTGAACTGAAGCCAGACCAAAGTGTGCGTTTCTGCGGTGACTATAAGCTGTCAGTAAGATGGCCAAACTTGATAGACACCCGATACCCAAGATTGGGGAATTGTATTCAAAGTTGGCAGGGGGCACCGCATATTTGAAATTAGACATGAGCCATGCCTACCAGCATGTAGAGTTGGAAAAGGACTCTAGGGAATTTGTCACCATTAATACACACTGAGGATGGTATCAATACACCCGTCTACCCTTTGGGGTCTCCTCAGCGTGTGCTATTTTCCAAAGAACGATGGAAAACTTGCTCCCAGGATTGCCCCATGTTATCGTTTACTTGGATGGCGTATTGGTCATGGGACTGACCGATGATGAACACTTAGTAAATCTAGAAGAGGTGCTCAAATGCTTCAAACAAGCGGGAGTACGTTTAAAATGAGAGAAGTGTCTGTTCCAAGTTAAGGAGGTCGTTTACCTGGGCCACAAGGTTGATGCCCAGGGCCTGCATCCTGTGGAAGAAAAAGTCCAGGCCATTTGTGAGGCACCTGCCCCGAGAAATACCACAGAGCTTAAGGCCTTCTTAGGCATGGTAAACTACTGCGGCCGATACCTCCCAAACCTCTTGACTGTGCTGGCCCCATTGTACGGTCTGCTTAAGAAGAACCCAGAAATGGAATTGGCAAGCCCCGCACCAGGATGCCTTCCTGAAAGTGAAGTGATTGTTAAGATCATCAGCTTTGTTGGTCCACTTTGACCCAAAAAAGGAATTAATTTTAACATGTGATGCGTCCCGTTATGGAATAGGGGCTGTCCTTTCACATCGATGGTGGATGGCTCTGAACGACCCATTGGTTATACATCTTGCACTCTCAATGTTGCATAGCGATGATATTCCCAAATTGAAGAACAGGGCCTATCAATTGTGTTCGGCGTCTGGAAGTTTCATCAATGTCTCCAAGGTCGCCTTTTCCATGTTATAACCGACCACAAATCCCTACTGGGATTATTTGGAGAAGATAAAGCGATACCCTCTATCGCATCGGCTCGCACCCAGAGATGGGCACTAACATTAGCCGCCTACAAATACACTTTTGTTCACTGCTTGGGAACTCAAATCGCACATGCTGACGCACTAAGCCACCTTCCCCTGCCAGCTAATAACAGGGAGGCTCCGATTCCCCAGGAACTGGTCTTAATGCTAAATTTTCTGGATTCCTCCCGTTCAGACCAGACAAACCCGTGAGTGGAGAAGCCGGGACCCACTGTTGTCTAACATCTGGGAGCAGGTCTTGATTTGTTGGTCAGGTGGATCTAAATTCGAGGAGATGGAGCCCTATTCTTAGCGCAAATATGAACTCTCCAACCAGGATGGAATATTACCCATGGGGAGCAAGGGTTATCGTGCCCGAGGGGGCGAAGGCCATTATTAGCCGAGCTACATAGCGCTCACCCGGGCAGTAGCAGAATGAAGATGCTTGCATGCAGCTATTTGTGGTGGCCAGGCATGGAATTGGATACAGAAGAGGTCAAAAACTGTCCTCAATGCTGGCAGGTGCAAAAGCTCCCCCCACTTAGCTCCATTACACCCATAGGAATAGCCGGGGCGGCCATGGCTGCGCCTCCACATTGATTACATGGGACCCCTCTTGGGCACAATGTTCCTTTTACTGATTGACTCCCATTCCAAATGGATGGACGTCTATGAAGTCCGGTTGCCCACATCGGCTGCCACCATAGACCGTTGCGGCAGAGTTTTGCAGTGCATGGGTTGCCGGAGGTCCTCGTGTCTGACAACTGGGCCACTTTTACCAGCTGGGACTACCTCAGGTTCACAACCGTTAACGGCATTACCTATATCAAAACTTCACCCTACCCACCCAGCATTGAACTGCGTGGCTGAGCGGGCAGTCCAAAGCTTTAAATCTGGGATGAAAAAGATGGAAGGGGATTCCATTGGCACGAGATTGTCCCGGCTCTTGTTTGCATACCGGACCGCGCCACTCACAATAACCGGCATAGCCCTGCAGAACTATTAATGAAGAGACGTCTCCGCACCCGCCTGACCATTATCTGGCTGAATTTAGAGGGGAGGGTGCAGAAAAGCCAAGAGGCGCAGAAGGCCAGGCACGAGGTCATGGTCGTGAAAGAACTTTCAAGGTGGGAGATGCGGCCCTCACGAAGAACTTTGGAGATGGGCCCAGTTGGCTGTTAGGCAAGGTGAGAACAGTAACTGGACCCCTCTCCTATAATATCGGTAAATGGCTGAATAATTAGGCGACACGTGGATCATCTCTGCAAAAAAAACACCAGCCCCACAAGAAGAAATGCAGTCTTCATCTACGCTTGAGCTGCATGCAGAGGACAGGTCACATGATTTGGAAGCACCGGTGGGGCGTGTGGGACACGAGGGCGTCAGGGAGACAAACCTGCCAATTTCCACTGAGGAGCCGAGTGGACAACTGTCCCCTGAAAGGCAGGTCTTGGAAAAACCAGCCAAGGTTGTTGAACCGAGGTACTCAACATGTCCGAGAAAGCCTCTTGAGAAACTTGACCTGTAAATAGTTATTATGTAAATAGGTAATGTGTTTTAAGCTTGTTAGCTGTGCTTTTAAGTCAAGGGGAAGGATGTGGTAAAGTGAGGTAGCCTGTCCCTTTAAGAGAGTGCAAGTGTACTGATCATGTGACAGCGGTGATGAAACACTACAGCATGGGCAACTGGGAACTGTAAGTCTAGTTCTAGAGGTTTCTGAGTGAGCATGTATGGTCCGGTTCTCTGCCCTATGTCTCAATAAACCATCACTATTTATTCTTACATCAGTCTCTCCATATTATTGATTGCAAGCAGCAATTGATGAGAACATAGGAAGGTGTGCAGTTAGAGTTCAGTTGGTCAATGAACTTATTTACCCAAGGCATAAAACCAAGGTTCTCCACTGTAACAGTAATATTGACAAATGCCTTTGGACCTAACAAAAGCAAGTATTCAACTTCATTTTTAATCCCCTTCCCCAGAAGGTTTGAGTACTTTTGGATTTTCTCGTTCTCAATCTTAGAGACCTGCACATATGCTTCAATTTGTTCCTGATTTTTAGACAGAAGACCTGCTGAGGTTGGCCTGAGCCATGTAAGTAGCCTGGTGGAAGAAAGCAAGTGCACCATGCATGTCAACTGGGATAAGATATAAAATACCATACATTTTCAAAAAGTTGCAGTGGCTCTGGAATAGTATAAAGAAAGGTTTGGCAATAGGCATTGCACAATTCACCTGTATAACTGCATCATAAAAAGTGAATAACACAACATTCTGAATGTTAATGGTGCTTTATCACCAGAAATGTAAATGTTTTTATTGATCTGAGAAAAAATAAAACCTAAGAAATTAACAGTGAAGATGTTTATTTTGCCCTTTGCATTTGTGCCGCGAACACTTCACATTAAATTTTCAGCTTATCTGCAGGGTGACAAAGACTGAACAGTACACAGAAGCCAATGTTTTACAGACAAAAAATGTACTCAATGTGTGAAACATCCTGAAAACATCATACTCCACATACCTAGGATTTACATAACTGCCAACATTGTTTATTCACATCTGGTCATAGTTTAAGCTGTGCTTAGAGGACAAGCTTTGAAGTATTGAGGCATCACAAACAGATTACAACATAGGATTTATGGCAGAACTTCACAAATATTGTGCTGATGCAACACAGCAATCACCATAACTATATGCATACAAAAAACAGCAAATAGTCATTTAAAAAGTGCTCAATAAAGTCAAAACATTCAATTAATGAAATCAATGATTTTTACCAATCCAAACAAGCTGCTGTTCACGTTAACAATCAAGCCCATAGGAAACTGATTTCCAACATAACATTTGGAATTTGCTATTTATTTGGTTTGAAAAGTAAACAGTGAAAAAAAGATTTGTCTAATACAATTTTCTCATAATACAGCACTATTAACATTTTAATTAAATGTAGGTTAAAATCAGATGGTGATTTATCCCATATTTTCAAATGCATATGAAGTTTGGAATTGCATGCAAAACCATTGGAAGTCGAACAAAAATCAAATGAAAGCACTCAGATTGTCTAATCTGATCATAATTACAGGAAAATAAAATCATAAGTGAGAAATATTTTTAAACAAATATAACTGTACCACAACTATCGAACAACAATCACTTTAAAATTTGGTTTGGTGAAAATAAAATTTCCGCAGAAACCCCCAAAAAACAGCAGCTGATTTGTCTGGTATTGCTGGCATCTTATTTAACTACATTTAAATGTCTTGTCATTAAATTAATAAAAAGACAAGATTTCCATTCACAATTTAACTTCCACTCCTTAATGACAATTAATTACAACATTATTCAGATTGGTCCACTGCATGGATTTTCCATATGTGCTGCACATTTCTATTTAGCCAATTTGAAATAGTGAATTTAGAAAGTTTCAAAAAGATAAAGTTAGCCAAATGAGCATTCTTAATAAACATAACATGCATGTGCATTTTATACAGCTGGATTTGATGCCTATATTATCTGCTGCCTATATTATCCATCATTAAGTCAATTACTAAAGCATACACAAATTGTCTTAACTACTGAACAATATTACAATTTTGATAAATTCATGTGTAACTGAGGTAACAATAACATTTTCAGCTGGTACCTTTCTGAGAATAGGGCCTAGAGCAGGAAAGAAGCCACATCTCTACTTTTGCATGATTTCAGATATTTCATCCTGCATAGGTAGTAGCAAAAATGTGCAGACTTGATTTAAAAAAAAACATTATTTCCTTCAATGCTGCAGTGCAAAAATACTAAAAAAAAATTAGAAATCTAGTCACTATTTTCCATGCTTTATGGATGTCTAATTTTAACATCAATTTCTCAATGTCAAGACTAACCAACAGCAAAACAAAACAGTGACCAATGGTGTATACAGAGTATTGTTCAAGTCAAGAAATCTCATCCATAACCAGAGTACGGAAATCAGAGACCAATCCCAGTAGCTCACACTTGTGTACTTTCAGCAGCTGTGTGGAGTTGACTGGACTGGAAGCAGGGCTCAAGCCAGTCCTCTTGGTCAGGAAAGATGTGTGGAATTGAGAAACTCCATGAATGTGAAAAGGGCGGAGGAAGAAAACTGCCAATAAGTGTCATTGTTCAGGTAGGCATGAAAAAGCTCTTTTTTGCAGTGAGTTCAAAATCATTGTAAGAAAAACAACAATACATCCCCAATATTTACACTCCAAATTACTGAAGTGAAATATTAGTAATATTTCTAAGTATGCCTCAAACATGGTCAGCTGAGTTGGGTTGTTGCTAGGTTTTTCTATGGATATTGGAAATGGGCCCACTGATGCTTTAGGCCAACTGATTTATGATAAAATCATTGTGCTATTTTGCTGCTAGATTACTGTATGCATATTTATGCAGTCAACAGGAACAGACCCTGTAACAGTTGGGTAGATTCTGAAAACCAGCAATCTAAATAAATTTCCTAGGTGTTAAAAAAAAGGTCATAAAATCATCCAGGTTTCCTGTGCATGGAGACAGCTCTGACTAACTTAAAACCAATTTGCTCCATCTGTTGTTCAATGCGATTGGCTCAGACAAGTGATTAAATTCAGAAATTACACATACATTTTTTTCACAAGTTTTGGAATGCTGGTGAAGAAAAATGACAAACTTCACTAAAAATAGTTCGAGTTAACAGGAATGTGATACAGAGAAAACCTAGCTCAGTTGTGTTAATACAGGCCATTTTTTTCTGCACATATTCCTATTTCTAAAAGAAAAACAAAAGCCATGCATAGTTTTGTTCATAACTGTACTTTCACTGTTGTGAATATTAATGATCACTCCTCCATCAATTTGGACCTCTTGCCAGGTATAAACATTATAGTCTTTGCCTCCTCAAACAAGTGTTAAACTTTTAAATGCATTCTTGTACTACATGATGCTCATACCCTTACACATTATACACACTAAAGGACTATATCATATCACAGTGAACTTCAGTTCAACTAGCCCTAATATTATTCAACTTATTCAGAGAAATTGTTCCACTTGAACACTATTCTGAAGTATAATATAATCAATGGAAACTTAATGCCCTCCAGGCGAGTTTTGTTCTTTGAATTATATGCTTCATTATCTGCTTCCTTGAGATTTTCCAAACAGTAAGTGGCTAATAAACACAGAGGTCTGGAAATTTCATTTCGTAGACTGGGATGGAATGGTACTGAACGTGGCCAGCTGCAACACTCATGGATCCTGATGGGCTTGGAGGTGGCCTGCTGGAGAAAAATCCAAGTCAGAATATTGAGTTTTTATCACAACTTGCAAAACAATCATTTTCTTAATGTTTAGAAGACAATGATTAATCTAACATTTGTCAAACAATTCATAAATGTTAACAAACTTCCATTTAAGCTTATATAATGAGTTAAACTTTAAGAGGAGAGAATAATTATTTTCCACAACAATTAGTCTTACTCGAAGATTATGCGCTATGCTCTTTGAGCTATTTTACATAGAAAGTAGATTTAGATATTTTATATTATTGTATATTTGTACTCTGCCAATAAACTCATGTTTCTGTTCTGAATGCTTTGTAAGATCACAGTAAATACATGGGGAAATTCAGTCTATCATAACCATCTAGAAGAGTTTATTCCCCTGAAACATGCAACTTTATTTTAAAATAATTGCACACATTTTTGCCTTTCCATACCCTACAAAACAATCCATTGCAGGTGTCGGTCACTGAGAAGAACCTCTTTGCTGACAGCAGTTCAAAATTTGTCTTTCATTGATAAATTCTGATTGGATTTGTTGAGTACTGAGTCTATTTATTATGTATAGATCCTGTTCAACTTCATCCTTACTAAGTTTTACAACTTTTAAGAGTTCACTTTTCTTCCCTCTTCAAATCTGCATTATCTTAGACTGGTGAAATTCAGTAAAGTGTATGTTCCATCTACAACTGGTTTGGTTTGGTTCATTTATCTGCCTTGACTCTGCCAACACCAGACTGCCCTATATTGGACTTGCACAGGGGCTCAAGGGATCAGGGGCAAAGAAGACAAACAAGGCCACTAGGAGGATGGTTTTATCATGAATATTATAATGAGAAAAAAAAGGGTTCCTTGTCGAAGCTCTTTTAATCCTAAATGTAATGGATCAATAGATAGAAATTGGTGCACAATATTTGTACTTTTTATTTAACATAGGTACTGACATAACTAAAGAAAGCACTAAATAACTAAAGAAAGAAATCACTATCAAAATGGAATACTGAAATATCTAACATTGACCATAAATGCTGCTTATTTCAAAAATAACTTCCTTGCAAATATTCACCACATGAATGGATATAACATTAAAAAAGGATGACAAAAAGTCACTTAGCTCAATGAAGCTTGTCCTGCTAGTACACAACTCATCCAGTCTAACAGCCAATTGCATCTGGAATGCATCCGATTCTACAACATTATCTGATAGAATCTTTTCATAGATTTAAAAAAACCTTTACCTTACCTACTTGTAGGTAATACATCGAGTTGTTCCCTTAACCTTATTTCTATAGATTAAGCTTCTTTAATCTTCTTTAATTCTTCCTCAATTATCCTCTTTGCATATGGGATCTGCACCTTCTCAAAACATCAATATCTTTTCTGAAGCATGAGTAAATAGTTCTGTCAGTCTGACCTGACGACTACATTATAAAAGCTTAGCATAACCTCTGCTGCCTTGTAGTCTACTATTTTCATTATGTAGCTCAACTTTCTATTTGCCTTTTGAAGTTTTGTGCACATGGTCCGGACACTGATTAGAAATGATAAATTATTTACTTTTTGTCTTTTTGGGAAGAAGCTAACGTGGCTCTCCAACTTAAACCTCCTCCTGGGTCTATTCTGGCTGATTCCTATTAGACTACTGCACTATAGGTACTCCTCTAATCTATTTAGAATGATTAAATTAGTTATATATAACAATTCTGAAATTGAAATATCTCAAATGCTTCCCAAAAATGAAATGCATTGACTTATGTGGGCAAATGTTATAGCAATTCTGTGTCAAATGATCAGATTTATTGATCGCATTGATTTACACACTAATGTTAGGAGATAAGGTCCAATCCACCTTTAAGTATTGTTAAACTCTCATTCACACGATGGCATTTTCACATTACTTTTCTGCAGCTTCAGCCAAGCTTGTATGTTCTTGATGTTGGGTTTGAACCCAAAGCTGTTTGACCCAGAGGCAAGAGTGCTGCAAACTGTGCTATGTGATTACCATTGTTTGTGGTATGCTGATGATCTTGATACAATGCTGAGTGATTGTGTTCAACAGCATTTGCTATGGCTACCTGCGATTACCTTTCAGCCCAAATATTTTTACTTTTTTTTTACTATTTTCCATAACATCCCGTCCAATTTCCTTTTCGGGCTTTAATCAGAATAATTTTCCTCCTTACTTCCACTTTAATGGCTTTATTTATTCATTTTCATAATTACTTGTTGATCATACTTTCTCATTTAACATCTTATTATAGATTTAAAAGTCTTCCATCTTACCCTCAACCAAACAATTTAATATATTTTGTTTAGGCCCTCATACCATTCTGGTTCTCTCTGGCACTGATTCCCAGATTATTTCAATTTTGATTTTATAATGGTCATTTGAACTAGAGGTTCCTCCACTTTAAACAAAAAAGAACTATGAATATGGTTCTGATTATTTGCAACTGGTTTTAATGTAAGATCTCCAATTATGTCAAAAGATACAGTCATTTCCTGGTATGTGGGATGGGTAGGTTGACTTAGGAAGGTTCAAAATCTGTCTTTTGGGGAAGTCTACTCAGAGTTAGAGCACTGAAATTTCCTCTGTTGGGAATCAGGCATAAGCAAAGCCATTGGTTTCAGGACTCTGCCTATCCAACTACTGATTAAGTATCCCCCAAACAGTCTGGGGTTTTACATGGTGGTTAGAACTCAGGGGTGTGTGATGATGAAGTTGCTCTGCAAAGTTGCTCTGGGCTGTCTGCAGGGGGTTGGGGGGAACGCTGGGCATTTCACTCAGAGTGCCAGGTCCTTTGATCATAGGGCTGAGCTGCCCTTGTACAGCTTAACTCCTCCCTGTCCACCTCGTAAGCCTGTGGGTTCAGCTGTTCAAACCCAGGGACTGTGGTTAGGTTGATTGACAGGAGATTGGGATGTTCTACTGGGCCTTTGGCCTCTTTAGGGAATCCAGCTTGAGCATTAGCACAACTGGAGTGCTCCAGTGTCTGTTGCTAGGTGCTTTAGGTTGGCACAGTAACAGGCAGGCAATCTACTCCGGAACTTGGATCAGCCTTTCTGGGTCTGGACGATAGGAAAGTGGCTTTATGGAAGGGACCTCTCCTGCATCCATACTAGGTAGGACTACAGTGCTGAAGCGTGGTGGTTGTTACAGATCATTTTAAATGCAGCAGGAAACCCTGTCAGGTTGCCCCGAGATTCTGCATCAAGGTGGATGAGTATGGGATACAATCTGGTTGGGATCCCCCTGGTGGTCAGCAAGCTGTGTCTTTTGGAACACTGTTGCCCTCTGGTGGACAGTCAGCTCTCGCTGTATCTCCTGGCTTTGGCTTTGGAGGGGGTGCTCTCCTAACCTGTTCCATATCCCCTGGAAATACCACTGCTCCAAGGAGGAAATTGATCCCTGCTAATGGTAGTTCAGGGACAATGCCTACAGGGACAGGGCCTGAAACAGGTCATACGAAGTGGACCTTATGGAGGGGTGCAAACATAGATCCTTCTCCTACTCTACTGATCAGGGCTTTGGCCTTCAGGGAGGACCGGGCGGTGGGGGGGAAAGGTGGCAGGTTTAGGTGTCGCTCCAAATTAAGGACTGAGTGGCCCATGTCCTGGAGCAGTACAACGGACTTGTTCACATTTTGCGATGGGTATGGGGACACTGTTCCTGAAAGGACAAAACTCCGGAAGCTCTCTGGTAATTTGTCCGGCTTAGGCACACAGTGCCATGCCCTCCAAGGGGTAAGCTTCAGTAGTGAGCGTCTCTGCCTGCTCTGCTGCACTACCCGATGGAGCGTCCTTCAGGGGGACTACTTGTATGGAGCCCTATTAGATCTACAGCTTCCCTCGCAACCTCCAGCACTCGGGTCCAGAATGGCATATTTTATTGCAATGGGAACACACCGGTCTCCTGGGTTCTCACTTTGGGCTGCAGGAGGCTTCTTGCATCTTCCTTTGTGTTTTCTTTCTTGGGTAGGGGACCTTTCCTATCTGGATCTCCCTGCTTATCTTTCCAGTGCTCAAGGGAATGGTTTGGAAAGGGTCCAAGTTTCTAGCCTATGGGTGAGATCATGGCTGTCTGCTGTAATGGCAACATCCATGGCTGAGGATTCTCTGCTCCTCTAAGTGCATCCGCAGGTTGGAGGGTAAGAAATTTTTGAACTCCCCCAACACTACCAACTCATGCAACGCCTCACTGGTGCATGGGATTCTTAGGGATCTTACCCGTCGGTCAGCATTTACCCAACGTTGCTTCAGCCGTTTGAACTCGATGTGGTTGTGTGGGCTTCTTACTTGCGTTCTGGAATTGCTGGCGATATACCTCCGGGACTAACTCATAGGCACTTAGGATGGCAGCCTTGGTCTGCTCATAATTCATGGACACATCAAGAGTCAGCATGGAGTACACCTCTTAGGCTATCCCTGACAGCTCATCTTGAATTAAAAATGTCCAAATCTTCAATGGTCATTTCAGCTGCCCTGCTGCTTTCTCAAGCAGCAAAAATAACTCATCACTCTCTTTGAATTTGGGAATGAATCTAGAATAAGTGAGGACCTAAGAGAGTGGTTCAGAATTAGAGTGATAGGGGACGCGAACGGATAGAGAGATTTTCCCTTGCAGCTTCCAGCTGTCTGGCGCCTCTCCCTTTGAGCTGCTAGCTCCATTTCCAATTTTTGGAGCTGGAATTCTTCTCTCTCCCTTTCTTTTGCTTGTTCCCGCTCCTTAAATTCTAGCTATATTCTGAGCTTTCCCAGCTTGACTTGGGCTAGGGGAGGGGATTCAGAGTCATGGTTGAGCTCTACATCTAACTGCTGTATTGGTAACGTGAGATCAAAGCATTCTACCAACAACTGGATCAGTTCACTTTGCTTCACTTTACTGGGCAATTTTAAATGTACCTCCCTAGCTACAGCTTTCAGTTGCTCCGTGCTAAGGGCCATTAAGGTTTCACCATTCAAATTTCCTGGTTTGATCCACGTCTAGACATCAAAAGTTGCTATTTTCTTAGTGTTAGGGAAAAGGAATTTGCTATGGTAAGTTACTTACTTTTAAAATTTGTTCCAGCCACTGGGTTTCCCCCTTTTGGTTTCCAATTGGCTCTATCAGATTTGGCTAGTCTTAACTTGGACTCTAGTCAAATTCAAATGGGTGACTTTGGATTTGAGTCCCCATTTGTTAGAGACAGGATGGTGGTTAATTTAAACAGCCCTGATTTCTCCTCCCGCCACTCGTCCATAAACAGAAAGGTGTTTTTGATCTACTTCCGCCCTTTATAAAAGAGGTGGCGTATTTCCCAACCCCATGGTTTTGGTGTGATCCAATTTCTACTAATAACCCCACAGCAAACTTATGGTAGGATGATGTCAGAGGGTTAGTTTATTTGTACACGCTCACATATGGGAGGAGGGTAGCAACAATGCCTCCTTTTCACTCAGAGTAAAAGAGGGATAGAGAAAGAAAGATTTACAGGGCAAAGGCCACAGAGAAAAGAATTATTGTTCTACATGTGTCCAAAGTCCAGATTCAAAGTCCAATGAGGCATCCCTTTATGGAGGTTTCGCAGGCTGAAACCCGATGCTGTATAACTCACTTTTCCAGTAGAGCTGACTTCACATTTGGAAAGAGGCACACAGATCTGAATTAGTCTTGTAGGCGATGGTACAGAAATTCCAGTGGAAACAGTGCAGATAGGGCCAGGTATTCAATCTGGGCAGAGCCCCTTTTCTGTGCTGCTGTTTGTAGATGGTAAGGTGGCATACTGAGCTTTCAGTATAGCAAGGCAATACAACGGGTTCCACTAGCTAGAAGTTTATGTCACATGACTCCCAACTCTCCACTCTAGCTTTGACAAAGGGCGTGTATCCCTTTGTCTGGGTCCTGAGATTGTTAAAGGTTCAAATCAGTAAGACTTGAAAGGAAGGTTGCAGGGTCCTTGGTCCTAGCAGAGGAATAGGCTCTGGTTGGCCAGGTCTGGCTTATGAAATGCAGGTGGTCTTTGTATGGTTCTCTTTGAATTCGGTCTCTGCAGCTTACAGGGGTTGTTAGTGTCTCTTCAGAGATAACGAGGCACAAGGTTCTGCGATACTGCCATGGTAGCTCTTTTTGTTCATGTTTAGACAGACATAGTTTCAGCCATTTTAAAAGGTCATTGTCCAGTTGTAAAAATTTTAGAAATTAGCCATGAGGATATATATACATAATGAAATATCCAGTGTGAGGTCTTGGTCCCCTAACATTAACTTATTGTATGAAATTATAATCTTGTTTTACCATCCCTGCAGGTCTGTAACAGGCCCTAATTGCTAACCCAGACCTTTATCTGCTGTGTCAGTTTGTTTCACTTGTTGCTTTTCTTGAAAAAACAATTTTAATCACTAATTTTCAATTTATCCTGAACATATACTATTAGTATTACCTTCGTGAACAATCTATATTGCTCCATATTGAACTCACATTCAATCTTTTCGGGTAAACCATAAATCTGGCAATTCTGAAGACACCATAATTCTTGGTCAAACTCATAAGGTCAAAGAGAAACATTCATTTATTATAGAAGATATAACCAGAGGTTGCAATGGAACTTTTATCCAAAAATAACTGGAATAAGAGAATTCATTGTAGACCTGACCTCAATCCTTCTATACTTGGCTAGGGCCCAAATAGCATTTTGTTTCTGCCTAGATGTCAATTGCAGGCTCCAATTCATCCTGCACAAGCTGTCAAACTCTACCTTCATCATGCACTGAGTACTCATAATTCTAATTCTAAGTCACTCTCGCAGTGCAACTTCCAGATCATTCAGAATTACCAGAACGTTTTACAGTAGCAAAAAATTTGCTAAAAGCATACGTATTGAACTTGTCTAATACTGTATGCAAATTTCACAAAATACCGTACAAACCTTATTCACGACAAATAAATTATATAGCTATAGGAATTGAGAGAACAATATCAAAGTTAGATGTTACCAGAATGAGCAGCATGAAAATTATGAGGATGGATAAAGGCTTTTTAAATCATTCATGGGATTTGGGAGTCACTGGCAAGGCTAGCATTTATTGCTCAACCCAAATTTCCCTTGAAAAGGTGGTGATGAGCTGCTGCCTTGAACCGCTGCACCCACAGTGCTGTTAGGAAGGCAGAAAGACATTGCTTTCAAGTTGGGCTGGGAGACAAATGCAGTTCAATGCAACAAAAAGTAATGTAATATGGGAGCGATGCTTCCGCTCCAATGCCAGTAAGGACCTAGTCATCCGGTGTGAGGCACTTTCTGTGTTGCTGTACATGGCGGAGGTCTGGCCCATTCCTCACTCCTGCACAGTGGCAATTACCCAAGCCATCCTATATTATATCTGGAGGTCGAAAATGGACTGTGTTCACAGGGACATGATGTACAAACCTCTAGATAAAGGGGGAAAAAAATGTACCCAACATTGCCCTCATCCTGATGGCTACCTTTGTGCACGGTTGCATCAAGCTGTGCATAGACCCTCGATGCGCAAATGCCAAGTGTCACCATGTGCTGAGGTTCTACCTGTCCCTGGTGCTGCTAAGGATGGGTCTGGCCATGTTGCCGTGGAACGATCAAAATAATTGAACTATGCTGTACCACCTATCCTTCGTGGAAAAGTTTAAGCAGAAAAACATCTTTGACCACAAATCCATCAGGCAGTGGTCTGCACGTAACATCCTAGAGACCATGCGGGAAAAGCAGATGGTAGATCTGTGACAGATCATTTCCTGAGCAGACTGTCTCTTCACCAGAACTTTCAAATAAGTGCCAAGACGTAGCTTGGCTAGTGGTGAGAAAGGCCCTCTCTGTCAGATCCTTCCTACACACCTGGAGTCTCATCTTCTCTGCATGTTGCCCTCAAGTTGGCTATGTTGGGGAAGAGACTGATGTTCACCGCCTTATGGAATGTGCCTTTGCAAAGAAGGTCTGGAGAGAGATGCAGTGATTTTTGTCATCCTGAGCAGTTCTGTGACACAGGACTCTGTACTCTGTGGGTTGTTCCTAGGGAGCATGCCAAGATAAACATCAGCTGCAGCTGGAGGATCATCAACTCGTGAAAGACGCTCTTTGGTCTGCCTGAAACTTGTTGGTCTTCCAGTGCAAAGATTTGTCTGCGACTGGGTTTTGTAGGCATTCTAAGGTCCAGGACTATGTGCTGAGGGATGCACTAAAACTTGGGGCAGCTGCTGCAGAGGCGCAATGGGGAAAGGTTGCTGTCTAAGGCCTTTCAGCCACAGTGAACCAAAGGGCTAGAAATTGTATAGAACCCCTCGGGCTATATGAATCACATTGAATGTATAAAGTAAATATTACATTGTATTGAAACACCTCAGAGTACAACATGATCTATGTAGAAAATTTGAATATCATTGCATTTTCTGTAATGACCATTTTGAAATGTTTTGTAATGTTCTTTTAAATATTTTATGAATAATGTATACTTGTGCAAAAAAAGTAACGTAATATATTTTGGAACTAAAAGGAAGTAGACGAAATGCACCTTAAGATTTAGATGCAGTAGAGTTGCAGAGACCTGATATTCTGATAAAGAGCAATCAATCCAAAATGTTAACTGTTTCTTTCTCCACAGATGCTGCCAGAGCTGCCGAGTATTTCCACCATTAATACATTGAATCACATTTACAGTCCTAGATGGTAAGCCAATGGATGTGGAATCTATCACAATGCCAAGTGACACTTAAAGCTCATGATGCTCATTAAATATTTGGTTCGATTCATGGCGAGGCGCGCATAAATTACACAAGTTATTTACCATTACTGCATCATTTATGACTTAGGTTCAGTGGAAAATAACTTGAGGATTTTATATAAACTTGGTGAAAATATTTTGAAGTTACTAAGCCAAGCTCATTTCTTTTATAGAGGTGCAAAGCAGAAACATTGATTTCAAAACATAGTCCACGTTTGATGCTGGACAAATAATTATGAGATGAAAACAAAAAATGCTGGACATACTCTGAGTCTGTCAGCATCTGTGGAGAGAAAAACAGAATTAATGGGCCTGAACTTCCTTGGAGTGGTAATCAGTGTCGGATTATCACTCCGTGCCCAATTACTTATGTTAATTTTTTTCTCAGTCTGTCTCGCCAAACCTTCTGACTCAGGCCGGCTGAGGTCCAGGCAGTGCAACACGTCTCCAGGGCCCAGCGCCAAAGTGCACGAGAGTCAAAGTGAAGGAGGTCACACCCCCTGCGTTTTTTTTTTACAGCATTAGTTTCTACCAGGTAAGTTTAAAGGTCCATTGAAATTTAAAAGTCCATGACAGGCCAGGGAGAAGGTACGTCTCTAAGGCAAGTGGATTGGATTTGGGGCAGACGTGGGGGAAAAGTCGGAGACCCAGGTGGTTAGGGGGGTTGGGGAGAGGAGAGGGTGTCGGGCCTTGGGGGAGGACCTCATGCCTCTGTGGGGGTTAAGGTTGGGGGGGGAGAAGACCCTTGGCTGGTCAGGGAGAGGGGTGTGGGGAGACCTCTCAGGGTCAAGGGAGTCCCGTGGGGATCAGTCTGGGTCTTTACAAGTTACCCAGGATTTAGAAGTGGTTTTAATTCCAACTTTTTCTGGGTAACTATTAGTGTAACCCAGTTGGAACCATCTGAAGTTTGTGATTTAAATTGCACTTTTGGATGGTTATCCATGTAAGGCAATTGCCCAGGGGAAGTTTGCACTTCTGGGCAATTGTCGTGTGAACCTTGCCTGTGAACTTCCAAAGGGATTTCTTCAGCGCATCTTTGGGGTACCCCACACAATCCGACGCTGGGGAGCTTGGAAGTTACAGCCCAATAATGTTTCAGGGCATGACCTTTCATCAGAACTTATTTATGAGATTTGATTAAAATCTCGTGAAGCACAAATTAAACAGATGCAACAAATCAGTAATCGGGCAGACTGTTCCATATCAAACCTCTTCATTTCTGACAGAGCTGGGAATAAAAACTAATGACACTAAGACTGTTCAACATTTAACTGGGCATTAATTTTATTGTATTTTGCAGGATAACTTGTAGGCTAAAATGAATTCATAAATTATAGGATTCTTACTCAAAATAAAGTAACTTACCTTATTGTCAGTTCAAATATCTCTGTAAGTTTGTCATGGAGCAGGTTTGACTGCAAGAAGAGGTAAATCAGTTTATATTTTGCCACAAGTCTCAACACAGCTTTTTAAAAATGCATTCTTTAATGGGGTGTGGATGTCGTTGGTAAGGCCAGCATTTGTTGCCATCCCCAATGCCCTAGGATTGAGTGACTTGCTAGGCTTCAGAGGGCAGTTAAGAGTCAACCACATTGCTGTGGGTTTGGGGTCACATGTCGGCCAGGCCAGGTAACGGAAGCAGATTTGTTTCCCTAAAGGACAATAGTGAACCAGATGGATTTTTACGACAATCTATAATAGTTTCATGGCACCATGACTGAGACTAGTTTTCAATCCCAGGTGTTATTAATTGAATTTAAGTTCCAACAACTGCTATGGTGGGATTCTAAACCATGCCCCCAGAACCTGAGCCTCTGGATTACTAGCCCAGTGACATTACCACTATGCCTCCCCATCACCTGTTTTAGTCTGGTATAGAAAGAACATAATTTTTTCAACCAGTCCAGCTTTTTAGTTGAGCCCTAACCCTGAGGTTTTACAAGATAATTTTCTTTTAAGAAAGTTAACTGCCTGGAATATGAAATATGTTGAGTAGTCCAGCAGTAGACAACCATAGTGCTTATTCAGGAATTATATCACTACAGACAATCACTTAAAAATACACATACTGCTGGGGGGGGGCGCGTGGGTGGCCAAACTGCAGCTTGTGAACCACGTGCGGCTTTTGTGCAGATAGGGGAGATTAATCTGGATCGTTCTGAAGAATTGGGCAGGGCCCTTGTTGGGCATGCTGAGCTACCACATCCACCGGCCTAACTCTAACTTGACTGTTCCAGTCTGATTTCTGTGATTTGGTGATGCAAAGGCCATGCTCCAAGCAGCTGCTGTTCTCACATGCAGCCTGCGGAGTGTTTTTCTGCACTGGATTGTCTGTCTGGTGCCACCTTAGCTGCAGGAATTGATGCTGCCAGGCTGGGGGGTCGAGGGGCGAGCAGGGCTGCAGGGGCGGCTAAGAGTGCGGCTGAGGATTGGGGCCTCCTGGGGTTTGGGCGTAGGCAGCCACTTCTCTTCATTCCAGCTCTCCTAAACCTGGGCAAATCCAGGTATGGGGAGGGTGGAATAGGAGTGTTGGGAGGGTGGGGGCACAGGTGGAATGAATGAATGTGGATGAACGGGGAGGGATGCGTGAGTGAGTGCGTGGGATGGAAGGATGAGTGAATGGGATGGATGGGAGGGAATGAGTGCATATGGGCTGAGAGGGGAGGGAGGGCATGTAAGTGTGTGCGATAGTAATAAAAATGCATCTGTGAAGGTTGTTTGTGTGTTGCAGCTCTCAAATGTCTGGAGATTATCATATGAAACTCCAAGGTTCAAAGGGTTTGGTCACCCCTGACATATACAATGATCCTTTGGGCTTATATAATAGTTAAATTTAATTGGGATATTTCAGGTCTGATGTTATATGTCCATCAATGCCCATTATAAAAAATTTCCCACATTATCTTGCACTTATTACTAGTTTAACAACTATCATCTTGGAAAAAGAAAACATCAATCTCAGCACCCCTTCGCCAACCCTGATAAGAAGGAAAAACGTAAAAATGTTTTGAATTGCAGAAAAGCTAGCATTTGTTTTTTTGCCATAAACAGGGCAAAGATGAGTAAAGATGATAAGACTGCTGTTAAACACTAACGTGAACTGATGCAAGTTACAGATTTACTTCTATTACCATTAAGCGCAACAGTTACGTTGCAAGAGATGTTTGGCCTCACCTTGGATTCACATTGAGCTGCAATTTCCTCAAATGGTGCTTTCTGAAACTTTTCAATTACTTGACGCCGCTTTTCTCTTTCTTGTTCTTCAAGATTTTGGCTATCTGTTTTAGAGACATCAAAAAGAGTGGGAACCCCTGTTCACTAAAATGTCAAAGCATCTTACTAAACCCATAAATTACAAAGTTTAGCAAATTCATACCATGCACATTGTATTATAAAGTTGCTACTTTCTCGCTCTAATTTGGTTAAGGCAGGCTGGTAGTGGGTCATGTTCTGCGAATTGAGACAACGTCCCAGAACTCAATCAACATACTGACATGTATTAAAATTGCCTAAGTATCCACTGTTGCAAATCGTATTCATTCCAGTGGTAGATGGAAGCTGGAAAGTAATTTATCATACGTTAACCTAAAATACAATCCCTGTGTATTCCAGACTGCCTGAAATCCAAGAGACTGTTTTTTTTAATTCATTCATGGGATGTGGGCATCGCTGTCTAGGCCAGCATTCATCGCCCATCTCTAATTGTCCTCGAGGTAGCGGCGGTGAGCTGTTTCTTGAACTGCTGTAGTCCACGTGGTGTAGGTGCACCCACACTGCTGTTTGGGAGGGAGTCCAGGATTTTGACCCAGCGACAGTGAAGGAATGGCGATATATTTCCAAGTCAGGATGGTGAGTAACTTGGAAGGGAACTTCCAGGTGATGATGTTCCATGTGTCTGCTGCCCTTGCCTTTCTAGGTGGTAGCTGTTGTGGGTTTGGAAGGTGCTGTCTAAGGAGCCTTGGTGAGTTCCTGCAGTGCATCTTGTAGATGGTCTACATTGTTGCCACTGTGTGTAGGGAGGGAGTGAATGTTTGTGGATTGGGTGCTAATCAAGCAGCCTTTGTCCTGGATGATGTCAAGCTTCTTGAGTATTGTTTGAGCTGCACTCATCCAGACAAGTGGAGAGTATTCCATCACAATCCTGGCCTATAGATGGTGGACAGGGTTTGGGGAGTCAGGTGGTGAGTTATTCGCCACAGGATTCCTAGCCTCTGATCTCCTCTTGCAGCCACAGTATTTATATGGCTAGTCTAGTTCAGCTTCTGGTCAATAGTAACCCCCAGGGCCAGAATCTTCGGGTAGTCGTGCGGGGGTGGGCCCCGCTCACTGACGCGCAAAATACCGCATGGTAACATCGGGCATGCGTCCCGATGTCACCGCGTGTCATTCCGATTTTCAGTTCGGCGGACACACACCGGAGTTGGCTGTGCGCTCGCCGAACTGTCAAAGGCCTATTAAGGCCATTTAAAAACTAAGTAAAACACTTAACGGAACTGCCCATCCAATTTTAAGTTTGGCGGGCAGGCGAAGAGCCCAGACAGCCTTCGCATTTATCATGAAACCTCATCCACAGGTGGGATGAGGTTTCATGAAGTGTTTATAAATTTAGTAAAAATTTTCATTAAAGTTCATTAACATGTCCCAGCTCATGTGACACTGTCACATGAGGGGCCATGTCTTGAAAATTTTTTGTTTTTATTAAAATTTTTGACCAAATTAATCTCCCTGAGGCAGCTCTGTGCCTCAGGGAAATTTCTGTGCTCTTTTGCAAGCATCCACGCGAAAGAGTGCAGGCCCCGACCCAGCCTACTCCCCCTGCCCACACAGGGAGCGCTCAGCGCTTCTGGGTGCGCGTCACACTAGGTAGGCCTTAATTGGCCCGCCCACATAAAATGGCGGCGCGCAGCCGATTGCGGGGAGAAAGTTCTCCCTCAGGACGTTGACAGTGGGGGATTCAGTGATGGTAATGCCAATGAATGTCAAGGGGTGATGGTTAGATTCTCTCTTGTTGGAGATGGGTCATTGCCTAGCACTTGTGTGACGTGAATGTTACTTGCCACCCCAAGCCTGCATATTGTCCAGGTCTGGCTGCATTTAGACATGGACTGCTTCAGTATCTGAGTTGTGAATGGTGCTGAACATTGTGCAATTATCAGCGAACATCCCCACTTCTGACCTTATGATGGAAGGAAGGTCATTGATGAAGCAGCTGAAAATGGTTGGGCCTAGGACACTACTCTGAGGAACTCCTGCAGTGATGTCCTGGAGCTGAGATGACCACCATCTTTCTTTGTGTTAAGTATGACTCAAACCAGCAGAGAGCTTTCGCCCCGATTCCCATTGACTCCAGTTTTGCTAGGGCTCCTTGATGCCACACTCGGCCAAATACTGCCTTGATGTCAAGGGCAGTCACTCTCATCTCACTGTTCAGCTCTTTTGTCCATGTTTGAACCAAGGTTGTAATGAGGTCAGGAACTGAGTGGCCCTGGCGGAACCCAAACTGGGCATCAGTGAGCAGGTTATTGCTAAGCAAGTGCCGCTGGATAACGCTGTTGATGACCCCTTCCATCACTTTACTGATGATCGAGAGTAGACTGATGGGGCAATAATTGGCTGGGTTGGATTTGTCCTGCTTTTTATGTACAGGACATACCTGGGCAATTTTCTATGCTGCTGGGTAAACACCAGTGTTGTAGCTGTACTGGAATAGCTTGGCTAGGGGCATAGCAAGTTCTGGAGCACAAGTCTTCAGTACTATTGCCGGAATATTGTCAGGGCCCATAGCCTGTGCATATGGAGCATGAGACTGTAAGTCTCGTGCTGGTCTGAGTTTCAGAGGTGTTGCTGTGTGCATGAAGAACTAACATTTGAAATGAATGTATGCCTAATTTTAAAGTAAATTATTTGTTCTTGTGTTCTGGATTGACATGGGAGAGATGATGGTTTGTGCAGTAGCATACACTGGCATTGGGCAGTTATGATTATGGAACTATGGCACCAATGTTACACTATCATTCTAGGCATAAGGCTATATATTCAGTCATTCTAATAAACACGGATATAAAATTCATGGTTACTTGTCCAGCACTGCCAAGCAGCTTTCTACCTTACTAAACTAAACTTTTGAAATTTAAGTAAAGCACAAAGAAATACAATTGTACACATCTGTCACACTCAGAATGAAAAACATCAGTCTGCTATTCATACACTTATAAATACATTGAGTGCCAACATTTCTACTACTACCTTACTAATGTTGGGCAAAACTATAAAAGTTAGAAGATATATATCATCACTGTCGTCTTGCTCCCTCCCTATCTCTGCAATCTCCTCCAGCCCTTTAGCCCTCAGATCTCCACATTCACCTAATTCTCGTTTCTTGAACATGCCCGATTTTACTGTCTCCACCACTGGTGGCTGTGCTTCCAGCTGCCTAGACCCTAAGTTCCGGAATGCTCTCCCTAACCCTCTCTATTGCCTGTTATGATTCTCCTTTGCCCCAACTTTGACCAAACTTTTGGCCATCTTAATATCACTTTACGTTACATTGTGTTAAATTTTGCTTTATAATGCTTCTGTGAAGTACTTGTAGATGTTTTATTATGCTAAAGGCATTTTTAAGAATAGTTTCGTTTATGGGAAATGTGCACTACTGACATTGTCAGCCATTATTCCCCACCCCCGATTGCCTTTGCTAAATAAATAAAAGTTGTATTTGTTAAACTTGAAATCTGAGGAGAAATTTGCTCTAATCTTGGGAGGCAGAATTACTGAGATTATGAGGGATTCGCAGTTTTGAAATTTCTGCTTTGAGAGGAAGGGGCAAGTGGAGTTTCAATATCAGTGGCAATCATAATAGAGTCCATTTAGATTTTGGGCAGCTCACTAGGTGAATGTCTCACAAAGCATCCTGCACCATTACAGATAGAGGAACTGACAGGTGAACTACTTCCAGAGTAATTTTGCTTTTTAGCGGGAAACCCAAATATTGTGGACAACAGCAATTTCTTATGAAAAATATGATTTGAATGCTCAGTTCCCCATAGGAAAAACAAGATATAAAGAGATTTTACTGGCTCTTACAAAAATTAGAGACGCAACTTTTAAAATTAACTTGGATAATTCAGTGCTAGAAGTGTACCCTTTCAGATCTCAAGTGTAAGTCTAACCAAATGCAGCTTTTAATTCCATATTCTAAAGAGTTAAGGAATCTAGACTGTTGGGAAATGAGAAAGCAGAAACATTAACACCTTTGATGCAGGTCAGCAGCAAACTACTTAGTAACAGTGATTCATGAAAATGGGAACTATTTCTGAATCATTACAATATGTGGATCAAAGGATAGTAAATAATTAAGTGCAAGGCCTTTCTACAAACTGATTTTGCTAACAGCATAGATAAATTAAATATTGCATGGTATTTGTTTGATAAAATATTGTGCAAACTGGTGTTAATTTAATGAGATAAAAAGCACCATAAAGCTCAAGAAACATTAGGTCCTATTTTAACTCTAAGTGAATGAGTTTTGAGCAAGCTAAAATCAGGCCCATTCCCTCTTCTGGAGAATGAGGAATCAAATTCAACTGTGCAGTTCAAAACCAGTATTTTTACGGCATGTATTCACCTACCACTATATTGCATTGTGTCTTGCTACTGTTTAAAGAGTACAGTTTTACTTCTTTGAATCCAACTTATTACTCATACCTATGGCTTTCTTCAGTGTTTCAAAGGTGATTTCTTCAACCATCTTCGTCTGTGGAAGTTAAAATGAGCATTGAAGTTAATGGACTGTACATATATAATTAAAAATGTATTTTATTGACTGGTTTTTCCATATTGTGCACAAAATTGTGGATTAGTGGATGCAGGTTTAAACCCCTTTGCTGCAGAACTACCCAGTTCAACCATGTGGAGAGAGGGGGCAGAATGGAGGGAGGCCAGTCGAGCAAGTTAGTCACATGACCCTCTAGCAGCGATCTCAAGAGGATCCTGGGCTTAAGCTAAGGAAATTGCATGGCCCACAAAGAGGAAGGGAGAAAAGGAATGGGTGAAAAAAGCTGAAGGTAACATAAATCTGACCCACCCAAGAAGAGCAGAATCCCATCAGATGGATATTTCGGTAATTAAACAATACTGGATAAACATTAACTACAGTGGGACCCATATTTCAAAGTGGCTAATTTTGCAGTGCACTTTAAAGACTGGTGTAGGAACAACTACACAAAACAAATATGCTTAAAACTGCAAGAGTTTCAAAATAAATTAAACCTCATTCAGAATTAGGATGTTGCATCAAATTCAGCATCAGTTTTTTGCATGTCTACAATACATGAGCTGATTCTTTCATAAAAGATGTAATTACATATATTAGATTCCCTTTTCCAATAGTAAAAATCCCTTATAAAATACAGTTCCAACATAAATTAACTGAATGGTTCCTACAGATACAGGCTACATGATGGGGTGCACTGAATTTACTCAAAGTATTGATATTATATGGAAGACAGGAGATTTTCTCACAAAGTAGCACAACTGGCAGAAGGCCATAGAGAATCTTACTATCTACTGTAACTGTAAAAGTAAAAGGCTTTGTTACCTTATCCTGTTGTACACTGACACCAAGGAGGTCAACCTGGATAGACACAGTGTCAACAATACTCTTTCTTCTGGATATTCTGTCTTCATCTAAAATAAGTAACAATCAACAAAGGAAATAAAAGTTAACTTTTTTGTAAGAAGCAATCAAGTATTTATAAACATCAGTCAAAATATACAGATATATTGGAGGAATGATCTTTTAAGATTAAAATATAAAACAATGATTGTTCCCTGAAAAAGGTAAAATGCCCAACTTTACCACTGTTCCAGTTCCAGCTCATATGGAGGCGAACACGCGAGTGTCCCAGATTATAAAATGGTTAGGAGCAACTTCTGTTAAGATGTGTTATCCATAGTTACTTCATTTAGGTTTAATCCAATATAACAAAAAGTTTCAACAGTCCAAATACTATAAAACCCTCTACTGGGTAATCCTACAAAGCATATCAATGCCTCAATCATTAGAACACAACACAGCATGGCATTAATTATTTCAAGCAAAGTAGGTCTCACTGATTTTTTTGAGCAGTGAGAAGGCAAAAAGAAAACTGGTTAAAAACTATGAACACCAAATATAAAAGAAAAATGCACACACTATCACTACCACAAACTGGGCTTGGTTAGGCCAGACAAAAGCAATGCATTTCAAATCACATAACCAAATTTAACTTTAAAGATTAGCATTTTCAAATAATAATTAAATGCACTAATGCTTTGGTTCTTGCTAGTCTCCTTGTCCACCCCCCAAACTAGCCAGCAAAAATGGGAAATTATCCCAGTGAAGAGAACTTTTAGGAGTCCCATTCATTGATGTTTGAAATATCCAATAATTTATAGATCAATACTAATTACACAAAAATACTCACAGGTACATCAGTGAATAAAACTGAAAATGCTGGACAGGAAAGGTCAGTTAGACAAAGTCACCTCTTGTGAGCAGCTGCTTAACCTATTGGATATTGGTGCTCAAAATTTAGCCTGAAGGAATAAGTCTCTACAGCTAGTTTAAATCTGTTTTTATACCAGTAGGTAACACTGGTGTTAACATCAATATTGAAAAACCATTTTCTCAAAACCTGCTTGCAGTGGCGTCACAGAAAGAAAACTATTTTGACTGTGCGTGTATGTGGGCAGGGGTTAGAGATGGAGATACAGAAGTGAATGTAAGAAACTGTAATACATATGAAACTAATTTTCTGAACCATCTTGTTAACTTGTGGTCGAGACTTGGGAAAGCTATGCAACATGGGGGCATCGACAGATTCGATGAGATGCGAAGTGCTGTTTCCTGCAGTCAGTTCGACAGAAACTTGACCAAATTCATCGTCAGCATGCTTTGCAAGGCCAAAAGATTTTTAAAGTAAAATGACACTGCTAAATGCTGCAAGCTGCCTTTTCACAGATGAGGGAAAGCAAGACTTCAAAGCTGTGTTAAGTCATTATGCTTGCAGCAATGCAAAGTTAATTAGTATGTAGAACCTGGTATGGATCAGGGAACACTTGGACTAGATAACATTTCTGAACAGCTCTGAGCATAAGAAACTGGTAACCGGCAAATACGAGGATGCTCTGAAAGTTAGTTTACTAATTGCAGACGAGGTGTTTTGAGAGAGTTGTGGCCAACACCCTGGGACGAGATGAGGGAAGATACTGTAAAAGCTTGGTTGATCCAAGACCTTACAGGATATGTGTAAGCTCTAGAAACACGTGGAGGACAGATAACATTAAAGCAGGTTTTATCACCATGCAGAGCTCAACTCTCATTGGATAATTTATATTAAGACTTTTACAGTGAGGTCCTGTCAGTGTAACATCCCATTGCCTAGTGAAAAATGATATATAAAAAAAGTGGTTGTTAAAGGAAACTAATTGCTGCAGGTGGAGGGAACTGGAGAGACTACAATGCGCATGAGGTGACCCTTAGGATTATTGTACGCATAACTTCTTGTGCCGCGCTTTAAACATTTTTTTGTAGCTAAGTAGTCCATAGTAGAGCACTGTATTGCATGATTTGGATATCTTGATGACCTCATACATTTTAATACTTAACTCATATTTAAGGGTGTTCCATTATTCTCATAATTATTGGGCTTGAGCAATACTGAATTGGCTCAAGTCTTTAGGTGGAGGGTGAGCGGGGGGGGAGAACAAGAACACTCTCTTGCCAACACAAGATGGCCATGCAAGATGGCCAACAATACCCATCTGCGCATGCACAGTAAAGCAATCATTTAATCGGCAGGAGACACAGTGTCAGCAAAAACCTGTCAGAGTGTGGCTGCCACGCAACCTAACCAGATAGCATAGAGGGGTTGGACACCTGGACATGATTGACATCCATGTCCATCAATAGTAAGATTTAGGTCAGGCCGAGGGGGTGGGGTGATGTGTGTAAACCAATCAGGGGCACGGGTGTGAGACTGAATGAATCATGTGTGGTTGTAGCAGTTCGGCGCCAAGTGAATGAGGCCAACTTTGTTCCCAACCGAGGCCCAGAGTGAGATCGTGAGCGGGTTAAACTACTGAATTGGTGCCCAGGACAACAGTCCACTTTATCCTTCGGTGGCCTCCGCCAGTTTGGGGAGCTGTGGGGCAAACATTGTTGGGTACAATGAGAGGTTTTTTTAAACTAGCTAGGAGATTGGGTCTTGCTTGGTGTTTTCTCACAGCATCTGTATTTGCTTAAAATATCTTTCAAAATGCATGAGAAAGTGTCTTTAATAACTCTTGGTAAACATCTCTGCCTCTGGCCACTGACAAATCTCTGGTCTCATGCAATGAAGTCACGGAGTAAAATGGTACAACTGCACATGCACGGTGTTGGCTGCAAACGCAGTCGACAAGATAACCAAAGCAAAGTATTTAAGGCTCGCATAAGATCAAACATGTTTTAGCACAAAACTTCAAAGTAAGTGCTATTTAGGCTCACCCCACTGGTATAATGACTCCACCCCCATGCCAATCAAAGAGAATTAAGAGAACTGCATGCATTTGATATTATAAGTTTGCTTAGCTGGTGTTTAGCACATCTCACTCAACAGGAATAGTTTGATTGAAAATGAAATTTATTTAGTGCACCTCTAACTTAGTCCTGTGGACATCCAGCCGTTTCTGGCCCAAACTGATGCCTATGCCAAAAATGATATACTTGTTCACGTAATATGTGATGCAGGAGTTACTCACATTTGTCATTAATTTAAAAAGTATGTGGTTTAAGTTGGTTAATCACACAAAATAGTATAGTACAAACCACCAATATTTGTGATTCTACTTGATTTTTAAAAAATAGTTATATATGCTAGATCTCTTCATCATAACTTTTGGTGATTAATAATTAAGGCACATGGTAGGATCTCTGTCCACTGTCATCTGCAATGTAAGCTTAGCAGCATTGCAGATAGAGTATTAGGATGTACTGCTAAGGCTACCCAATATTAAAAGTAAACATTGAACCATTAGTACAAATCTTTGTTAAGGCTGCATCTAGAATATACGATGTTGGCTTTTAGTCCCTTTTACATGGTGGGAAATATGAAAACCCTGGAAAAGATGCAGAGGAGAGCCACTCTAGGTTAACCCAATTAAAGAAATGGGTCTTGGCAAAGTGTTGTGGGGAGGGATTTGACTGAGGTATTTAAAATAGAGACACGACTGCATTCGTTGGATATATTATTTGAATTAGATAAATTAGGGAGAACCCTGGGATACGGAAGCGTAGAATTAGGGTAGACAACTTTTTCTTTATGCAAAAGAACCTTGGCCTCTGGAACAAGTTGTGAACTCATAAAGCGAACATGGCTTTACAGCAGACCCCCAAAAATAAACTGAATAAGTTCCTGGCTGAGCCTGAAAAGCTAAATGGATGTTGGGTGATGTGCCTAATGGTCACCGTGGCCTTCTGGAACTTTTTGATCATCTCTGGGGTTTGTAGAGGGATTTCCCAGAGTTGTCTTCATTCCTTGAATTGGCATTTAAAAAAAAATGTTGCTTCTCCCAGGAAATTATTTATGATTAGAAGTGTACCATCACAAATGTTGCAATGTTCTTTTAAAATTTCCTGAATTAGAATATTCTGGGTCCTAATTATGAGCACTTTTACCCTGTATCCATGCCACATCAGAATATGCATGCTAAAGTGAAAGTTCTATACTCTTATTGAAAATTGATGCCAATGGTATCTTCCAATTGCTCAATATACTTCATAAATACCATAGCAATGCAATATAACCTTTGGAATTGAAAGACATATCTGTTACATTGGAACAAGCTATATGTTTTTTTGCACATGGGTCAACTGTCCTTGATCCTGTCAGAGTGTTCTCCAGACAACTTTATTCAACTGGCAAAGAAAACCATCATGAATTTGTCAATGACAGTTACAAACCTCCTTCATTTTCACTCAACAGCAACTTACATTTAAATGATAAAAACTCTTGTGGTTTCTCCCTGCCTTCCATACCAAATGTGAATTATGTGAAGTGCTGGATTTGTGGTGTAACCTTTTTAAAATTTTACTACTTTGATATGATTTTAAGCATATGTACAGTAAAACTTATATTTGCATGTGAAATTTAAAATCAAAGCAGTTATTTCACAAAGGGGGTCAAAACAGTAGTTAAGAGAATTTGGAAGGGGGAGGCACCTCACCTGTTTCATAGCACAATCTTGGATATTGCACTAACAAATCTTGGACACTGCACAAATGAATTGCATTGATTTTAGTGTGAAAAACCCACAACCAAAGTGCAGGTAGGTTACAAAGGTACTATACAGTATTGCAACTTCAATGGCATAGTATTTTATGAGTAACTTTTGATAATGTTTTGTCAATTTGTCTTGAAAAAATTAGATTAAAAAAACAATTATTGTCCATATCACAAAAATATTTTCATATTCCAAGCCCGTTTGTTCTCTTATAAATAACTGCACACAGGTAGAGGCAATACAGTCCATATTCAAACCTGGGATATCATCAAAAGCCCACATACAGCTATCAGTGTCTTCTGAAATCATTATTTTGTGATGAAAACCTGTTATTCAAAGTGAAACAGATTTTCAACATTCGTTTCAGCAACTGAATGTTTAGGATTTGTTAAAGTTGAATAAATCCAATAACCAGAGTTTAAAGAAAATGATACGAATAATACAAAATGTACCTTGTAGGGTGTAGTATAGAACCTTGAATAGGCAAAATGATTTATTGCTCAGACCCACTCAAAAAAACAAATGTAATTGCCTCAGATGTTTTTTTAAAAAAGCGCAAAATCGAGAGAATTGGCTGCCAAACCGCATTACATGCAGTGTGTGCGCAACTTATGCAGGCTAAGGCATTGCTCCAAATTAATTGACCCAAAAAATTAACAAATTCTCAATGTTGTCTTTTGATTATAACACCTAAATGGCATGCTCAGTATTCACAAAATGTGCCATTTTGCATTACTGATATACTGTATAAGAGTTCTTCATCTTGCACCTATTTGCATTATTTGCAGGACAAAAGTATGTCATATAGTGAACACATATCTTTCATACATAAAAAAGTTGTAAAACACTTAGTCCCAAATGACAAGGCTTAAGAAAAGATCCCAATTAAACCAATGCTGTCTTCTCATAGTGTCATATTATGAGAAAATGTGTACAAAAAAGGATTACATTACACAAAGGAGAAAAACAGATGGATTAAAAAAATTGATTTAACAAATATTCCAAAAATATTTTAAATATTGACAAAAATAAAAAATGAACCTGCTCGAAATCTTAAAAACCAAACAGATTGTCAACTGGGAAAAAAAAAGTCTACAAGGTTGAATTTATTTTGCAAAAAAATTCAAACAATAGGAAATATAATAGATATTGGGTAACGAAATTTTCAGATGTTTAATAAAGTGCTACAGAAGAGACTTATGCAAATTAAGGCAGATATCTTAAGGGATTATATGTGCATGGATAGAAAACAGAGCAGGAACAGTTGCTTTGTGGATTGGTAGAATGTGGCCTGTCCAACTTGGTCTTTTTCCATTTTTGTAAATGATTTGGGCATAAACACAAGAGTAATGATCTTGAGGTTACCACTATAAAATTAGAGAATTTTTCAAATTGAGTAAACATTTGAGATTGCAGGAGAGTAGATCAAATAATAGGGGGCTGATGTAATTCATGCAAAGATGTAGGAAGCTGCGCATTTTTGGAAAAGGAACAATGAAAGGAAGCAGATCTTAAACGGTAAGACACTTAACAGAAAGCAAGAACAGTTATTTAGTGGTGTAAACACATAGATCTTTAATAAGATAGGAGTGCAGGTAGAAAAGGTCATAAAAAAGGCAAATGAGATTGAGTTTTGTGCATAGGGACGATGATAAACTTGTATAAAAGGTTAGTTAGGCCAGAATATGAGTATCATGTATAGTTATGGGAATCTCATTATAGGAAGAATAACAGTGAAGAATCACAAGAATGATATCAGGAAAGTGAAGTAATCAATATGAGAAAAGGTTCAAAATTAATTTAGGCTTTTTTTCTACCGAATCAGAAAAGGTTATGGGTGATGTGGGGGGGGCCTAAAAATTAAGGTTAAATTTTAAGAGGATTAATAATGAAAGATTGTTTCTAATGGTCAGCAAAAGTTAAAAAAAATGGGACAGAGACTTGAGATCCGTGCTGGAATGAAGGTAAAATTTAGAAAAATTGTTTTTCCTCCATACATGGGTTGTTAGAACTTGGAACACTTTCCCACATGTGGCTAGTGAGGCTGACACTATTATGAAACTGAATTGGATAGTTATTTCAAAAGGCATATTAAAGGATACAGTAAAAGGGTAAGGAAATTGAATTAAAGCAGTTGAAAAGTTAGCACAATAAACTGAACAGTCTCTTTCAGTGCTAAAATTCCTATGATTCCATGAAATTGGAACACAAGCAACAGCTTTGCAAGCCCAAGTTTTCTATTGCTGTAAACTCAAATTTAATCACAATGTTTGTGCAAGCTCTCCTGCCTAGGATATTAGTGAATACCAGTTTTCTGCCACAAGGACAACAGGGAAACATTTCAACATTTTGAATCAATTAAGTTGAAATTTCACTAAATGTGCCTTATTATAAACCATAACAACCACCATTTGCAAGAATACTTCTAATAAAAAATCTAAAACGATTGTAGAAAGAGGAAAAACTTTTACCTTTTTATTATTGGCAATTTCACAGTTTAGCACATTATACGTTTATTGTAAAATGTAATCCATGTCAATACTTTATAACACTAAAGTTGTCAAGCTGACATGTACAGTCTTACCCAGAGTAGTTACTTTTGGTGCTAAGCACAGAAGAGTTTATTTCTTTTCAGGCAGCACTTGGTCCTGTTCACATACCGCAAAGAGTGAGCTACCCTTCTACTTAATTATAAACATAGAGGACCTACATACAAAAAACTTGATTTAAAAAAAACATTCTAGGGACCCCCAGATTTTCCCTTTGAAAATTCAGCAAAAATGCCATTATATATTGGTACAATCATCACCTGTTGAATCTTGGAGAAACACTGTCAATATAATATATTTTTACTGATCACATATCCTAGAATGTCATATTTTATCTTTGAGGCTTCATAAAAAATACATGATCAGCTAAAGACCTTTTTCCACAGTCTATTTTCACCTTCAAATTTCAAAAGAACTTTTTAAGGCCATTATGTAAAATTAAATATGCAAAACCGATTGTGCTCACCTATTTGCTTTAGCTTCTAAACAAGCACTAGCAGCTTTTGGGGCTTGTTTTTTTTTTAACCTAAGTTTATTAACTACTGCAAAGGCAGCAATCAAATGAACTAATGTTTATTGCACTGGTGCATCCATGTCTTTTTACATGATGCAGCTCTTACTAAGCCAACGTTTACCTCTTGATTTCCGCCTGCACTTAGGCCTGGGTTTTCCTGAAGTAAAAAGCTGGTTGTGGTCTAGATACAAGAGACAAATTAGAGAAGTGGCCATAAATTAAAAAAATACAAAGGAACAGTGAAAAGAAAAGACACCTTTGGATTATTCTACATGAGAAAAGATACTTGGTTTGGTCATATTCATGCAATGTGGTTAATCAATAATGAATAGTAATTTTTGGAATTTAGAATCACCAGAACAATGGAACTACTGCCTGTAAGCAACCAATCCCAACCCACCAGTGATGACAACTACAAATAAGAAGCTGTTAGCTATACTAGTCCTTGCACAAAAGATGGTTTCAAAAATATGTCATTTTAAACAGTAAAAGGGTGGTAAGAGGACGAGTGGGGCTGATTAGGGACCAAAAAGGGGATTTACGCATGGAAGCAGGGGACATAGCTGAGTGTATTAAACAAATTATGTGCATCTGTATTTACCAGAAGACTGATGTTACCCAGGACATGGTGAAAGAGGGGGTAACTCGGCACTACACGGGTTTAATATTGATAAGGAGGTGGTATTAAATAGGTTGCCTGTACTTAAAGTTCAGAAGGCACCAAGGGGTTAAAACTCCAAGAAGTATGACTAATGGGAAACAAAGCAGGTCAGCGTGTGGAGGGGGTGGATTCAACTTCATGGAAAATTATGAAAAAACTGAAAAGAAAGGCGAGCCCAGGAGAGGCTATTAAAGTCTCCAGAACACAAAATAGGACAGAGTGTTTGGAAAGGGCTAGGAATCTACCTTCAAGCACATCAGATAAAGGGACGACAATGAGAAAGGGGACGGAAAATACAGGACTGAAGGTGTTGTATCTGAATGCAAGAACTATACGAAATAAGGTAAATGAGCTTGTGGCGCAGATTGAAATTGGCAGGTATGATGTGGTGGGCATCACGGAGACATGGCTGCAAGGGGATCAGGACTGGGAGCTAAATATCCAAGGATATACATCCTATCGAAAAGATAGGCAGGTTGGCAGAGGGGGTGGGGTTGCTTTGTTAGTAAGAAATGAAATTAAATCGATAGCAATAAATGACGTAGGGTCAGATGATGTAGAATCTGTTTGGGTAGAGTTGAGGAACCGCAAAGGTAAAAAAACCACAATGGGAGTTATGTACAGGCCTCCGAACAGTAGTTAGGATGTGGGGCACAAGATACACCAGGAGATAGAAAAGGCGTGTAAGAAAGGCAAGGTTACAGTGATCATGGGGGATTTCAATATGCAGGTAGAGTGGGAAAATCAGGTTGGTAGTGGATCCCAAGAAAAGGAATTTGTGGAACGTCTACGAGATGGCTTTTTGGAGCAGCTTGTGGTGGAGCCCACTAGGGAACAGGCAATTCTAGATTTAGTGATGTGTAATGAGGCAGATGTGATAAGGGAGCTTAAGGTGAAGGAACTCTTAGGAGGAAGTGACCATAATATGATAGAATTTACTCTGCAATTTGAGAGGAAAAAGCTGGAATCAGATGTAACGGTATTACAGTTGAATAAAGGCAACTACAGAGGCATGAGGGAGGAGCTGGCCAGAATTGACTGGGAGATGAGCCTAGCAGGAAAGACAGTGGAACAACAATGGCAGGAGTTTCTGGGAGTAATTTGGGAGACACAGCAAAAATTCATCCCGAGGAAGAAGAAGCATACTAAAGGGAGGACGAAGCAACCATGGCTGACAAGGGAAGTCAGCGACAGCATAAAAGCTAAAGAGAAAGCATACAATGCGGCAAAGAGCAGTGGGAAACCAGGGGATTGGGAAGCCTACAAAGACCAACAGAGGACAACTAAAAAAGAAATAAGGAGGGAGAAGATTAAATATGAGGGTAAACTAGCCAGTAATATAAAAGAAGATTGCAAGAGTTGTTTTAGATATATAAAGGGTAAGAGAGAGGCAAAAGTGGACATTGGGCCGCTGGAAAATGACACTGGAGAAGTAGTAGTGGGGAACAAAGAAATGGCGGAGGAACTGAATAGGTACTTTGCGTCAGTCTTCACGGTGGAAGACACAAGTAACATCCCCAAAGTTCAAGAGAGTCGGGGGTCAGAGGTGAGTATGGTGGCCATTACCAAGGAGAAGGTGCTAGGAAAACTGAAAGGTCTGAAGGTGGATAAATCACCTGGACCAGATGGATTACACCCCAGAGTTCCAAAGGAGATAGCTGAAGAGATAGTGGAGGCGTTAGTGGTGATCTTTCAGGAATCACTGGAGTCAGCGAGGGTCCCAGAGGACTGGAAAATCGCTAATGTAACCCCCCTGTTTAAGAAGGGAGTGAGGCAAAAGACGGGAAATTACAGGCCGATTAGCCTGACCTCGGTCACTGGTAAGATTTTAGAGTCCATTATTAAGGTTGAGATTTCAGAATACTTGGAAGTGCATGGTAAAATAGGGCAAAGTCAGCATGGTTTCATCAAGGGGAGGTCATGCCTGACAAATCTGTTAGAGTTCTTTGAGGAGGTAACGAGTAGGTTAGACAAAGGAGAGCCAATGGATGTTATCTACTTGAACTTCCAGAAGGCCTTTGACAAGGTGCCGCACAGGAGGCTGCTCAGTAAGATAAGAGCCTTTGGTGTTAAGAGGCAAGGTACTAGCATGGTTAGAAGATTGGCTGTCTGGCAGGAGGCAGAGAGTGGGGATAAGGGGGTCCTTCTCAGGATGGCGGCCGGTGACTAGTGGAGTTCTGCAGGGGTCAGTGTTGGGACCACAACTTTTCACTTTATACATTAATGATCTAGATGAAGGAACTGAGGGCATCCTGGCTAAGTTTGCAGATGATACAAAGATAGGTGGAGGAACAGGTAGTATTGAGGAGGCGGGGAGGCTGCAGAAGGATTTGGACAGGTTAGGAGAATGGGCAAAGAAGTGGCAGATGGAATACAATGTGGGGAAGTGTGAGGTCATGCACTTTGGTAGGAAGAATAGAGGTATAGACTATTTTCTAAATGGGGAGAGAATTCAGAAATCTGCAATGCAAAGGGACTTAGGAGTCCTAGTCCAGGATTCTCTTAAGGTTAACTTGCAAGTTGAGTCGGTAGTTAGGAAGGCAAATGCAATATTAGCATTTATTTCGAGAGGACTAGAATATAAAAGCAGGAATGTGTTGCTGAGGCTTTATAAGGCTCTTGTCAGACCACATTTAGAATATTGTGAGTAATTTTGGGCCCCGTATCTCAGGAAGAATGTGCTGGCCCTGGAGAGGGTCCAGAGGAGGTTAACGAGAACGATCCTAGGAATGAAAGGCTTAACATATGAGGAACGTTTGAGGACTCTGGGTCTATACTCGATGGAGTTTAGAAGGAGGAGGGGGATCTGATTGAAACTTACAGACTACTGAAAGGCCTGGATAGAGTGGATGTGGGGAAGATGTTTTCATTAGTAGGAGAGACTAGGACCTGATGGCACAGCCTCAGAGTAAAGGGAAGACCTTTTAGAACAGAGATGAGGAGAAACTTCTTTAGCCAGAGAGTGGTGAATCTATGGAATTCATTGCCACAGAAGGCTGTGGAGGCCAGGTCATTGAGTGCATTTAAGACCGAGATAGATAGGTTCTTGATTGGTAAGGGGTTCAAAGGTTACAGGGAGAAGGCGGGAGAATGGGGTTGAGAAACTTATCAGCCATGATTGAATGGCGGAGCAGACTCGATGGGCCGAATGGCCTAATTTCTGCTCCTATGTCTTATGGTCTTAAGACCGGATGAGGTGTATCCCAAGGGTATGGAGGAAAGTGAGAGTGGATGCTGCAGAGATACTGGCCATAATTTTCCAGTCTTCCTCAGTCTCAGGGGAGCTGCCAAAGAACTGGAAAATTGCAAATGTTACACCTCTTTTCAAACAGGTGTAAAGATAAGTCCAGCAACAATTGGCCAGTTTAACTTCAGTGGTGGGGAAGCTTCTAGAAAGAATAATTCAGGACAAAATTAATAGTCACATGGACAAATGCAGGTTAATTAAGGAAAGCCAGCTGGATTTGTGAAGTGCAAATCATGTTTAACTAACTTGTTAAAGTTTTTTTGGAGAGGTAACAGTGAAAGTTGATTAGAGTAATGCTATTGATATAGTGTACATGGACTTCCAAAAGGCATTTGATACAGTGCTGAACAAAGTGAGCCAAATTATATCTCATGTAATAAAGTGGATAGTAGCAACATGGATATGAAATTGGCTGAGTGACAGAAAACAGAATAGTTAAAGGATGTTGTTTTGGACTGGAGGAAGGTCTTTACTGAGTTCCCTGGTGCTTGGAATTGGGACCCTTGCTTTTCCTAATATATATTAATGACCGAGACCTTGATGTACAGGGTACAATTTCAAAGTTTGCAGATGATACAAAACTTAGAAGTATTATGAACTGGGAAGGGGAGGAGTGTAGCTCCAACAACACTCAAGAAGCTCGAAGCCATCCAGGACAAAGCAGCTGCTTGATTGGCACCCCATCCACAAACTTTCACTTCCTCCACCACCAATGTACAGTGGCAGCAGTGTGTACCATCTCCAAGATGCACTGCAGCAACTCAACAAAGCTCCTTAGACAGCATCTTCCAAACCCACTGCCTCTAGCATCTAGAAGGACAAGGGCAGCAGACACATGTGATCCCCACCACCTGGAAGTTCCCCTCCAAGCCACTCACCATCCTGGCTTGGAAATATATTGCCATTCCTTCACTGTTGCTGGGTCAAAATCCTGGAACTCCCTCCCTAACAGCAGTGTGGGTGTACCTACACTACATGGAATGCAACAGTTCAAGAAGGCAGCTCACCACCATCTTCTCAAGAACAACTAGGAATGGGCAATAAATGCTGGCCTAGCTAGTGATGTCCACATCCCATAATGAATAAAATGGATAGTGTAGAACTTCAAAGGGACATAGACACATTGGTGGAATGGGTGGACAAGTGGCAAATGAAATTCAATGCAGAGAAGTGTGAAGTGATTCATTTTGGTAGGATGAACACAGAGTCAATATAAAATAAAGGGCACAATTCTAAAGGGACCTGGGTGTATAAACCTTTGAAAGTGGCAAGTCAAATTGAGAAAGCAGTTAATTAAGCATACAGTGCCCCTATTAATAATGTCTAGGATAGAGTACAAAAGCAGGGAGATAAAACACTGGTTCAGCCTCAACTGGAGTAGTGTGTCCAGTTCTGGGTACCACACTTTAGGAAAGATGTGAAGGCATTACAGAGAGTGGGGAAAAGATTCACAAGAATAATGACAAGAAGTCATGAGGTAGGTACGTAAATAAATTGGAGAAGTTGTAACTGTTTTCCTAGAAGAGGGGGTTGAGAGGAGATTTGATAGAGGTATTCAAAATCATGAGGGGTCTGGACAGGGTAGATAGGGAAAAACTGCTCCCATTTGTGGAAGGATCGAGAACAAGAGGTTGCAGATTTAAGGTAATTGGCAAAGAAGCAATGGAGAAATGAGGAGAAACCTTTTCACGCATTGAGTGATTAAGATCTATAATACGCTGCCTGAGAGGAGATAGGTTCAATCGAGGCATTCCTCATCGAGGAATTGGATTACTATCTGAAAAGAAATAATGTGCAGGGCTATGGGGAGAAGGCAGGGGAATGGGACTAGGTGATTTGCTCATTTGGAGAACTGGCACAGCCACGATGGACCAAATGGCCTCTTCTGTAACAGTTCTGTGATTTTACATGCTGACAATTGAGGATGTCTTATACGCAACAACACAAAATGAGTTAAATGCTCACCTGCTTATTCAAAATATCTGAATGTCAATTTTCTTTCCTCCCTTTATTGCCTTAACTAGGTTTCAGTACGCGAAAGAACGTGTGTTATTTCTGCACTGGACACTCAACGTTCTAAGCCATTTTTCTGGTTTCTAAGGATATCGAGTGGTAGGGCCCTTGCTTCTACTAATGAATCATATTAGAGTTGGTGTATGATTACACAAATTTTGATGGCAGGTTACTGAGGTTAGTTTTTACACTGCTAAATGACATCTGCCACTGACCTAGGTGGAAATTTCTGCCAGTGCAGATGATCACAACCATTCTAGGGAACACTGACTGAAGTCAGAACAGCTACACCATTGAGAAGAAAGTAAGGAATAGGAGTGGGGAAGAGAAAGGAAGAAAGAATGGGAAGGAGAAACAGAGAGAGCAAGCTTTGCCAAGCTGAAGGACATCCCAAAGTGCTTCACAGCCAGTGAAGTACATTTGAAGCATGTCATGAAAGTGTGCTACAGCTTCTCCAACTATCTATGGGCATATTGAACTTTTTAAGGAAGACCTGTGTTTTTTAAAAGAAACAAGTAAAGATACTGATCAAAAGATGGCTGATACTGTAAAGGGACCATTTTCTGGAAAATTCCTATATGGATTATACTGACGGGACTTTCCTGGGAGGACATGAAATTTCACACCTGAAGAGGTGTCAAGGACAGCTTCAAACAGACACTTGAAAGAAAGGTATGGAAAATGCAAAAGGCTGGACTAATCTCCTGGGTTTGTGAGGACAATGGAGACTATTTCATATATCTCATCAGATATCCAAACACGCCCATCTCCTCTCGATTTATCTCTCAGAAGGTGTACAAGGTTCTGAAATGAATGCAAGACATGACTATTTCTCCTCCGGGAATACAGGAAAATGAGGTAAAAACTGCTGGATGACCAGTCAGAAAAAGAACAACAAAGAAGCAAGAAGGATCTCTCTCTCTCTGGAGAGAAGTGTATTTTAGCAGAGACAGGCAGCAAAGAGAAAGACAGGGCAGCCCCTTCAGTTAACCCTGCAGACAGAACCAGGTCATCTGCCAAAGTCAGCTCTATCAGAATCACCCAACTTAACGGCTACAACATACCACTATCTACACTTCATGGACAAACCAAGGACTGATATGTGTATTATTTTTACACTTTGGGCAGAATCGTCTGTGCCTGCTGGCTTCGGGCGTGTTCGGTGGCATGAGCGGACAGTATGGTGAGAAGGCCAAAAATCGGATTCACGACATCGTGAAATCAGTTTGTGATCGTCCGCTCAGCCCATCAATGGTGGGCCGCATTTCCTGCCATTGGACATTGAGAACCTCATTGTAATACATCAGCACATCAGGCTAGCCCGCCGGACTCATCCTACCGCCGGATGGCCTGCCCAATGACACCAACGTGTTTCACAACAGCATATGTGTGCACTTGGGGGGCTGCACTTTGAGGGGAACTCGGAGGTGAGTGCACAGTAACGTTGCGCAGCGCTTGTTGGGCTTCAAGGTTGAGGCGCGGGGTGGGGGTGGCTGCCCTGTGGTTGAAGGTAGCGCACAAGAACATGAGGGGTGGGTGGACTGGGTGAGGGAAGCGGCCACTCATTAGGGACACCTTGTATACACCATTCCACTGCAGCTGAGACAATTTAGGTGCAGCCATATTAATATGATTGGAGTCAGGCCTCTAGCTTATCTGCCCACTCAAGCAACACAAGAGGCAACAAGTTGCCACCAAGTGCTCCAGAGCTTTCCACCCTTTGGGCACAGACTGCAAACTAATGAGCATTTTAGTGGACTGCAGAACAGTTGGATGACTGGGCACGTTGTACAATCTCCTTGCTAAAGCTGGCCGAGGAGCAGTAACAGGTGGAGGTGCTCACAGCCTCTTGCAACGTCATCATCCTGGTTCGGACAAGTCTCCCCCATGGTTCAAGCTAATAATGCAGCTTTGCAGCACGGTTTAGAAGAATGCCTACGCCTGAGCTGAGAGCACAGCATGCAGTCCAATGGGCAAAGCTGCTGCCAATTGGTCAGGTGGAGAGGGGCAGAGGAAGGTGGGGTTTCAGGCAGCCATGCAGAGCACTAATCTCTGGCCATCTAAGTGGTGGCTAGCACTCTCTGAGATGCGTTAAGGGGCCTTCAAACTTAACCAAGAGAGGTTCTTAGTACACCCATGCTAACTCACGCATCTCTCTCTTTCATCCTGCAGGATAAATCATCAGGATCATGGAGCCTAGTGGCGAACACAGAGCGAAGATGACTGGGAAGAGAGCGACTGAGGTGCCTGGCGGCACAGAGGGAGGAGCAGCACCCTCTGGAAGAAGGGGCGGTTGGGGCTCTCGCACGCGCCACCAAAAAGCCACAGTGAGCCATTGCTGGTCAGTGCCTAGCTAGACCCAGGATCTATAGACGCTGCCTGTCATTCCTGCAGAGCACCAAGAACCAGTGTCACCGAAGACTGCGCATGTCTAGTAAACAGGTCGGTGACTTCTGCCAGCTCCTGCAGGATTTGGTGCTACGTGAACTTGAGGGCATCCACTGTCAGTGCCGTGAAAGTGACTGCGGTGCTCAATTTTTACGCCAATGGCTCCTTCCAGGGCTCCACAAGTGACTTCTGTGGGATATCGCAAGCCTCTGCCCACAAATGCATCCATGAGGTCATAGATGACATGTTTGTGAGGGCATATAACTCTGTGCAATTCGCCTGGGACCAGGTGAGCCAGAATGCAAGAGCGATTCGATTTGCCCAGATCTCAGGTTTCCCCACAGTTGCAGGGTACCATCGACTGCACTCACATGGCGCTCAGATCTCCGTCACAAGATGTGGTCAATTATGTAAACTGCAAGGGCTTCCATTTGCTGAATGTGTAGCCTCAAACCTGCATATCCTGCAGGTCTGTGCACAGTTTTCCAGGGAGTGTGCACGACTCCTACATTCTTAGTCAATCACAGATCCCTGACGTCTTCCAGGGTCCACAGAAGCTGCAGGGATGGCTCCTCGGCTACATGGGAGACCCGCAGAGGACGTGGCTGATGACACCCCTGCGGTGCCCTCAGGCTGCAGCAGAACGAAGGTATAATGAGGATCATGCTGCAATTTGCAACTTAGTACAGCAAATCATCGAGATGCTGAAAATGAGGTTCTGGTGCACAAGCCCTGCGATATACTCCACAGTGTGTCACGCATTGTCGTCACCTGCTGCATCCTTTACAACCTGGAGCTGCAACAGGGAGGGAAGCTGGCTGAGATGTAGAAGCTGGAGGTCTCCTCCAATGAGGACAAAATCGATGGTGATAAGGGTGAGGAGGTCCTTGAAGGCGATGGTGATGGCAATGAGGCCCTCGCGCTGGCCAGACAAGGTAGGCACGCTCAGCAGGCCCTCATAGCTGTTAGATTTGTGGAGGATGACGACGACATGCAATCAGGCGACACCATAAGATCCTCACATTGCACCTGTGAACGTTTGCCTCCAGTCTGGGTTACCCTCCATAATAATGCTCCTGTCATGGAGATGCAGCAAAAGGATGATGACGACATGCAGTGAGGACACTCCATAGATCTTCGCATAGCCTCTGAGAATGTCTGACTCCTGTCTGGCCAAAGGCAGCTCACTTGTGCTCTGTGATCAGGGTCATATCATAGAGATGCAGCCGTGAAACTTTAAAAGCATCTGATTCTTTGACCGCCTTCAGAACCTGAGCCCTTCAGGAGCACAGCATCAGTGGTCATAGATGCTGAAGAGATGGGGGCCAGGCCCACCTTAAAGGTGCTGAGAGAATGATGGAACTCTGACACCTGCCGACGACATTCTGGCAGCAATGGTGAGCACCATCGAGGTGCAGGCATCAGTAATGTGTCTACAGAGTGTGAGGCCGGACCATCATCATGGTCTAAAGGCTGCACGAAACACAGGGAAGAGGCCCTGGACTGAGACACCTACGTTTATCTTGTGCAGAAAAGTTACACGTCTGAGTGACACGAACACTGCTCATCAGAACAAGGAGCCACAGGTAGGGAGACGTTCTTAGGAGTTTATTAGCAAAGCTGAACATTATGTACAAGCGATTAACACCCATGCCCAGGTTGTGCAACACATCTTCTTAACCTTCCTAACCCTGCCGCTACATCTTGGTGCTCCCCAGATATCTATAGAGGAGGTGGAGGAAGCCTGCTGACTGCTGTGATGACTTTTACGGGCGGCCTCTGGAGGGCTCCGGCCTGCTTTCAGGGTCCTGCTGTGCAGCAGCAGCACCCTCCTCAGCCTGTGGAGCTGGAGCTGCTGAGGTCACAGGAAGAGGAGATTCAGATGGGCCGGAAACTTCTGGAGTCACCTGGGTGGATGGCCCCAAGGGCTATACCTTCTGATCCTTCTCCCTATACATGCTCAAGAGACCCTTGCTGACTCCTTGAGGAGAAGGGGTAGCTGAGGTGAGATCGGGCTGCCACGCACCGCTTTTGGAGGCCAACTATGGTGTAAGCGATGGTGTTCAGCCCACGCAGCAGTGCAGGAGTGATGCCCTGGACCAAGGTCACCATGGCGGCTGCTATCCTACCAGTGTTCACCTTGGTGCGTCAACGCTATCACCTCAGCCTGAAGGCGGACGGACTCCTCCATCGTGCCTTGCAGTCTGAGGAGTGCAGTGGACATCCCTTTCTGATGTGTCCGAGCTTGCCTTTGAGGCTCCAGCAATTGTGACATGACGGAGACCAGAGGCTTGTCAGCTGACTCAGGCTCAGCAAAGTTCTGGCCTCCGAGTGCCGGACACCTAGGAAGTCCCTGCCTCCGCCTGCTGTGAATCAGAAAGTGTGATATGCTCACCAGATTGTGATCCCGAGGCTACTCTAAAGCTAGGTCCCACCGGGGGTTGTCTCTCTGTGCTGGAGGAGGGTGTGAGTGAGCGCTGTGACAGGACTTCGGGGAGGTGCTTTCAGATTCCTCTTCAGAGGTTGCTTTGGGGCCTGATTGGAGGCCCTGGGTCGTGGACTCTGTTGGCTGTTTGGCAGATGTGCCTGCGAAAGCAAGGAGAGATAATTAGTGCATGGCAGTGGCCTGTGAAACAGGACACATCACTCACAGGATGGTTGTCTGTTGGATGTTGCACTTGCTAGAGCACCACTGACCTCACCATCTGCACAGGAACAGTCCAGATCCTCGCCGGCCAGCTGGGTGGCTGTTTTTTTTCCCCATAATTCAGGAGGACCTTGATTTCAGGCATTCCTCCACCAGCCTGCGACCTCTCCCTCTTGTTGTGAGCCAGCTTGTCCTGATGGAGCATAAGCAGGACGTCTGCCAGGCCATATGGTAAGTATGCCTGTCATGTGTGGGTGGTGAGTGGTCCCATGGACGGGATGAGGACAGTGATGGTGTGCGTGAGTGTGTGAATGGTGATGTCCTTTGAACTGGCAGTGAGTGAGGGCCTTGTGGATGTGTGATGAGTGAGAGAGTTGAGAGTGATGAGAAGTGACTTACCCAGGCGGAACAGAGATCATCATTCATCCTCTTGCGGCACTGGGTATCTGTCGTCTTTGCAGGGCGTTGGTGCTGATCACCGCCTCCCAAGCTGGATTGGTGATGTTGCTGCCCAACCTGTGGCCAGAACAGAGGTACAGGACATCACGGTGAGCCTCCACTGCATCCAAAAGGCACTCAAGGGAGGTGTCATGGAACCTGGGGGCTGCAGTCTTTTTGCCTTTCGGGGCCATGTCTACTATGCAGCAGTCGTGGGCTGGAATTACTGAGAGGTGTGCACGCAGCTGCACTTTAAATGTGGTGCCCGGTGTGATGAAGTGGCGAGATGACAGTGTGGCAGGCGAATGAGAAATGGTGTGTTTCCCAGGAATGCATTATTAATGCGGTGGGTTTGGGACAATTCGACGTGAAAAGCCGCCATTGCGTCTGGTGGGTAAAATGTCATTAGCGCACTTAGTGCAAATGTGGAACGATTCCACCCTTTTAGACTCAACTTCTCATTTCTGGTGTGTGCGCTTCCCTGCGTGCGCCTACCTGCACATCTGTCTGTCTGTCCGCCTGCGTCTCTCTGCCTGCCTGTCAGCGTCTGTCTCTGTCTCTCTGCCTGTCTGTTGTGTCTCTCTACCTGTCTGTCTGTGTGTGCGTGCTGTCTGCGTATCTGTGCACACATGCAGCATCTTATTAATTTTCCTCGGGTTTTAGTAACTAATAAACTTACTCTTTCTTTGACTCAAGAAAGCCTGGTTAAAATGGCTCCTTATAAAAAGTAAATACATTTGGATTGGGAGAAGGCATCCATTGGAAAGGATTTTAAATAAACCTTTGTTGCGACCGACCGAGGAGGTTGGAAGAAAGCGGAGCCAGCTTATTCCTCCTCACCCAGTCATAGCACAATTAGGGATCTCATCTGGGATTAAAACAAGTGTCATCACTGTTACAAGTGCAACATAGCAGCCAATTTATAGCAAAGTTCCACAAATAGCGTTAAGATAATGTCCAGATAATCTGTTTTAGCGATGTTAGGCAGGAGAAATATTGTGCTGGCACATCGGACAAACTTCCCTGACCTTCTTTAAATAGTGTCAGCAGGTCTTGAAGATTTATCCAAAAGACAGCATCTCTGACAGCACTTCCTCAGTACTGCTACTTTAGTGTCAGCCTAAATTACATGGTCAGTTCTCTTGGTTAAGGCTCGAATCCACAACAGTGAGTACTTTTTTCACATCATGCACAAGTTACCAAACTAAATAAATTTACTGACTAATCATCAGAATTCTGCATTCCCACCAGTTTCACTCTACAGAGAAAAACTGTTGAGATTAAGTTACTTGTCTGTGGCTTTTCAAACTACATTGTGCAACATTCTTGAAAACATGGTTTATTATTGGGAGATTCTGACTATTGAAAAAGAACACCTCTGGAATCAATCTTATCTGTTGTACACACATGGCCTTCTGCTGCCTTTCTATCAGAAACACAAGTAAAGTTCAGCTGGTAATGACTTATTGTGGTTATAAGTTTCATGTGGCTTGGTCTTTATCATTAACACATACATCTGTATATTCCACAGATTGAAACAATTGCACTCCTACCTGTAGGTTGGGGCACATAGGGCACCGACAGCCTATCAACATTGTAGCCACTGCCAGCCAATGCATCTGCAATCTTGTTTTGCAAGAAAAGACAGCTTTTGTCTTGTGTCTCCAGGGTCTTGGGCAATCTATTAATAGTTAGAAAATTTAACACTAAGCATGTGACACAACTGCTAAAAGCTTCTGTAACTTAATGCATTTTTAAAAGTAGGTTTACAACAACCTAGCAGAAACTTAAAAAAATCAAATCATCCAAAATTGTGAAACTAATAATGTGATCTGGCTTTTCTCTCATTGAATTCAAATTTAAACCTGCAACACTGGATTAATACATCATTGTTTACTAAATATAAATTATACAATCAAAAATAGAGTGTTAATAGAATAGAGTTTCTGTAGAAGAGTTCTCACACAAGGCATTAGCTTCACTGATCTAGTGGCCAATACTTACATCATAACACATCATCTGGTGATGAACTGTGAATCATCATACAATAAACATGCAGTGAAAAGAAGAAAACTACATTTAAATGGCACCTAATCACAATCTCAAGTGCTTTACACCCAATTAATCATCTGAAGTGGATTGTATAGGTAGTTTTTTTTAAACATACAAGATCCCACAAGCAGCAACAAGCTGAATACCCAAGTAATGTTTTTGTGTTGAGGCTGGACACTGCCAGACATCCACCTGAATCACCAAGAAAACCTTCTGATCAAATAAGCGACACTCAAATAAGCACCAGTGCCGCATTGTGGACAAGTCCTCAATAGGTGGCAGTTAAACAAACAGAGCAGGTTTCAACTTGAATCGGGCAACAGGGGCCAAAGTAAGCAGCGTAGTGTCCAACCCCTCCCAGAGCTCAAGGTCTGGATTTTAGCTTCTGGGCCTTACTTGTATGCTCCGACACCAAATTCTGACCAAATCAGGCTGGAATTCCATCACTGCTGCCCGGCAGGCATGCAGGTGTCAAAATTAGTGTGGGGTCACGCTGTGCTGGTGAGCCATGGTATAAGAGGAGGCCAAAGGTATCTTTGTAGAGCCGAAGATGGGGCTAGTACTCTTGCCCCAGCTGGTCCAAAGAATCCTTTAAAATTTCTTTAAAACATCTGGGTCTGTCATGGCCTGGATTCCTGATGTTGCATGCTTTGGTTGGCAGACAAGAGACCATGCAGACTGTAGTCAGTTATGCAGTTAAAATGGTGTGTATATCTGGATGCTTTTCTAGGACAGGAGTGGAAGAATCTTCCCTGTGCCAGGAGGCATTTAAATAAAAGTGGTGGGGAGAGGGGCAAGGATGTACAGCGACCTTCCTATCATTTGCTGATTATGACATGGTCACTCCAAGTTATCTTCAGTGTCGATATCATGATCCTTCAACTGAATGGATAATGGCAAAAAAAAAATTAGGACCTTTAATGAGGTTATTTTCTACCAAAATCATAAGTACAAAGATAAAGACCCTACACTTTCTGGAATTTAGGTTTGAACTAAAGGATTAAAGTAATACAGACACCAAAATAAATTAATATCTGCTGATGGAATTTAAGCACAATATATTCCAAATAATTCATGAACTCAGTCAAGTTGATAAGACTGGACCCTGCATGATAAATTGAAATGTGGCAACCTCATTATTGCCAACAGCAGTGAACTATGATATTCAGAGCTCACGTGCTGTTTGGGTAATGGGTATGCAAATCCAGGCACTGACATTTGAATTAAATTTTAATTTTGCATGAAGCTACATAGGCAACTAAGTAGGACCAAGTTTGCTTATGATTAAAATGTTCAAAAGCAAAAATCACAACCATAAATTATAATAAAGAGACCTACATCTAGAATTCAGTAACTTAAAGACAAACAGAGACATCTAAGACATTGAATGCTGTTTGGAAGGAAGAGCGATATTTTATTTTTTATAGCTAAACATCTAAGAATCAAGCTTTCATTAATAGAGTCAATGTCACTACACCAGAAAATTTTGAAATTTTTCTGAATTAGAAGGTATTCTTGAAACTAACTAGATTAGATCTCTTCCCTTAAGAACACAAGGATACAGCAAAAAATAAGAGGATGTAGAAGAATCTTGGCTGTTTTGAAGATTTGTAGCAGTTATTAATTGTGCTTAATTTCTCTATCAACAACTTGCATTTATATAGCACCCTTCTTGACCCCCTCCACTGTTTGATTTGTCATGCTGCTTTGTCCAACATCCAGCACTGGATAAGCAATAATTTCGTCCAACTAAATACTGGGAAGAATGAAGCCATTGTTTTCAGTCCCCACCGCAAACCGCTGACTCTACTCTTTTTCCAGGTCACCATCTGAGGCTGAACCAGACCATTCAAACTTTGTCAACCTATCTTATGTGACTGTGACAAAAATAAACTATCCCTCTTTGACCTTCTTGAACTGCCAGCTGCCTTTGACATGGTTAACCACATCCCCCTTCAACACCTCACTACTGTTGTCCAGTTGGGTGGTGCTGCTCGCATCTGGCTTTGATATTCCATTTTTACCTATATAATCGTATTACTTGCAATGGTTTCTCTTTCCGCTCCCACACTTATTACTCTGGTGTCCTCCAAGAATTTATCCTTGCGCGCCCCCCCACCTCCTTATTTATCTACATGCTGCTCCTCAGTGATAATGATTTGAAAGCACAGTGTTAATTCTCACACGTACACTGATAACACCCAGCTCTAGCTCACCATAATCCCTCTCGATGACTCCACTGTTGCCTAATTAATAGGCCTGTCCTGAATAAGCAGGAATTTCCTCCAATTAAATATTATGAAGACCAAAAACATTTGTTTTCAGTATCCACTCCAAACTGTTTCCTAACTACTAATTCCACTGCTCTTGCTGGCAACTGTCTGAGACTAAGCCAGACTGTTAACAACTTTGCTGACATATTTGACCTCAAGATGAACTTCCATCCACATATTTGCACCTTGCCAAGACGGTCTATTTTCACCTCCCTAATATCACTCAACTTTGCCCCGTCTCAGCTCATCTGCTGCTAAACCCTCATTTATGTTTTTGTTACCTCCTTGTTACCTCTAGACTTGACTATTCCAACTCTCGACCTGGCTTGTCTCCTACATCCTACACTCCCTAAACCTGAGAGATTCTAAGCACTGCTGCCCATGTCCTAACTTGCACCAAATCCCGTTCATCTATCATGCCTGTGCTCAATGACTTACAATGGCTCCCAGTTAGGCAATGTCTTGATTTTAAAATTCTCATACTTACTTACAATTCCCTCCGTGCATGGCCTTACTTCTTTCTATCGCTAATCTCTCCCAGCCCCCACACCCTCCAAGATATCTATGTTCATCTAATTCTTGCCTCTTGATAGGGTTGCCAACTGTGATTAAATGTATTCTGGAGGTTTCATCACATGACTTGCCCCCGCACTCAAGCTAATGGCAAAATTCTCAACCATTTTTCAAGCTTCAATGGAATTTCAAGTTACACACAAACAAATACCTTCACTTGTTAACCATTTGTAAAAATGCAAATACTTTGAGTCAGGATAAAGAATTGATGAAAATAGCTATCAGTAGAATTGCTATTACAAACATACTAATTAGAAGGAGGAGTAGGTTGGTTGACCCCTCAAGCCTGGTCTGCCATTTGATAAGATCATGGATGATCTGATTGTGGCCTCAACTCTACTTTCCTGTTTACTCCTGCTACCCTTGGACTCCCTTGTCAATCAAAAAGCTACGTACTCAACCTTAAAAATATTCAATGACCCTGCCTCCACTGTTCTCTGGGAAGGGGAATTCCACAGGCTAACAACCTCAGAAAAAAATTCTCATCTCCATCTTAAATTGGAGAACTCTTATCTTTAAACTGCGTGCCCTAGTTCTAGTCCCTCCCATAAGAGGAAACAAACTCTCGGTATCCACTCTGCCAAGTTCCCTCAGGATCTTATATGTTTCAATAAGATCACCACTCATTCTTCTAATTTCCAATAGATACAGGCCCAACCTGTCCAACCTTTTCTCATAAGATAACCCCTTCATCTCAGGAATCAGTCGGATGAACTTTCTCTGAACTGTTTCTAATGCAATTATATTATTCCTTAAGTATGGAGAGCAAAACTGTACACAGTTCTCCAGATGTGGTCTCACCAATGTCCTGTTACAGCTGTAGTAAAACTTTCCTAATTATATATTCTATTCCCCTTGCAAAGTTCCACTGGAAGGCATTGGGCTATTATAGGGCAAATGAAAGGAAGGTATTGTGCGCTTCTCTAATTGTTTAGGTAATTACTATGCCTATATGTAGAGTATATATTTTGGAATATATATTAAAGAATTGGCAACAAAATGCAAACCAATATTTCTCCTATTGTTCAAAGTTCACAGATGAATAATTGGTGAATTTGAAAATTAAAAAAATATCAACTAACATTTTTTTGCATGTACAATATTTCCAGGTCTTTATGAGAATTGGTGTCAGATTAGCTCAGACAGGTTTAACAAGCATCAAAACGAAAGCAAAATACAGTGGATGCTGGAAATCTGAAATAAATACAGAATGTACTGGAAATATTCAGCAGGTCTGGCAGCATCTGTGGCGAGAGAAACAGTTAGCATTTCAAGTCAAATGTGACTTCTTGGAAACAGTAAGTATCAACTTGGTAAATAATTTTCTACATTTCAGCAAATAGTTAATGATACCTTTAAGTTATATTAAATAGTTGCTCAAGGTTTTGGAAGGTCATTATTTATTATACTGTATTTGTATGATATGCAATGTGAATATCAAAATAGAACTTAGCAACCCTAGTTGAAGGCAGACCATAATTAGATCTAGATGTAATGAGGATATGGATCTTCATCTGGCAGATGGCATTTAAGGTTGCTCAGTGTTATGCCTGTTAGCAGCAATGCCAAATATGGGATCCAAACTATCATCTGTTGCTTTGGAAAGAAATTTAAGTTTTATTGTTCATAAGTCTCTAAGGATTTGCAATCTGCTGCAAGGCTTTTGTAAAAGGCTAATCAAGTACTGGGGTGTAGTATATAATATAAAATGAAGAGCATTATAACATACAAGGACAGCACCTTGTTTAGGTCTCATCCCGAGAATGGGACATGATGTACAAGATAGGCAAGCAGAAAATTAGGTTAGATGTCAGATGGTCTTTTAGTCACAAAAGGTGATTGATCTACTGGGACGAGCTGCTGACTCATGCAATGAGGGCAGATTTGCTGCAAATGGTCAGATGGGAGATCGGACACAAGGGCCAGGGACACTCCATACAAAGCGTATGTAGATCATTTTGTGATGTACCTCAGTCATTGTGGTCTCCTGGAACTTGTTCTGATCACCTTTGGTGGTCAGATAAGCATTTTCCAAAATTCTTTTTTTTGAATTGGCTCAGGATTTTTACGACTCTATGAGATAACATGGTTCCTAGTGGGTAGAAGCATCAGGATGCTTAATTGCAATTAAATGAGCAGGAAAAAAAATCAGCTGACCATTATACCAAGTCCATCATTTTTGTATGTTCATAATCCTTTAACGACATATTTGGTGATTGAACATCCATAAGTTATTTAAGCTAAATCTGCATCTATATGGATTAAATCCAACTATTAAGTTCTGATCTTCAGTATTATTTCTATAATTGAAGTACATAAAGAACTTAATACAATATTTCTCCATGATACTCAAAAAATTATGTGCAAGCAGGATATCACGTTCTATGTTTCACAACATTGTGCAGTTCCTTTCTGAACATTGCATTACAGTTTTACCAAAATTAATTTTATATTTAAATTGATGATTAAAACCAAGATTTGGATAGATCTGGTCAGTTTGGTCCACAAAACACAACTCCCATTGGTCAAAATAAACACAAGAATTCAATTTGATTTACAAAGAATCATACTTACCCATACTTTTCTCTGATATATTCAGGCAAAAGATATGGTGCTTCTTTGTTTCTCACTTCAATCACCTTGAAAAAAACAAAGATATGATGTATTTTTTAAGAGGGACAATTCCATACATCAGCCAAAAACATGAAGATAAACTCCTAATTCTACCAGATGAAATCTACTTGAATCTGCGTAAGATGATACACATGTTACATTGGTGGACCGTTTAGTTCTCACTTGTAAATATGCAAATGATACCCAGAAATGCTGTTCTAGCACTGTAGATAGGGTGTGTTATGACCAGGTCAGGAGGGATAGACTGGTTCCTCTCTTTTCCCACTTCCCTTTTGGTTATAGCAGAGGCTTTGAATTTTAAAAATGATGATGTATTGCCAATTCAGTATGTACTTGACTGTGTGCAGTTTGCCAGAATTAAGCCATTATTCTTGAGGTAAATACATAAAGGGGTTGGTTTTATTGTACTAAAACCCACCCAGGTAAAAATGTACAAATATGTCCTACCTCTCACTAACATGTGCAAACACACACAAACCCCAAGCATGTAGAAACAAATACAACTTTAGAGAGTATCAGAAGTTAAACTTGGCCAAGCTTAAATGCAGATTTAAAAAAAGGAGTCAACAAAGATTCACTGATTGTATCTGGAGGTGTTCATTCATCAGCTGAGGCTGTTGGTTTAAAGTCATGGCTGGTATGTCCCTTTCCTCCTGGCAACACTGTTGTAGAAATCCAATGGCTTTCAATAGAAAGTCTGTCTGCTGTAGGAATGTAGGCACTTTTAACTCAGCAAAACAGGGTTCAAAGCATGGATGGAATATTGTAGAAAGTATGAAAGACAACTCTACTCTCCAGCAGCTAGGATATCTTTGCCAAATCCCAAACTCAAGCATCTACACAAGGTTCTATTACATGACCTCCCTCCATGTCAGTTGCATATTCTAAAAGGAGGTTGATCAGCTCATGTCTGGCACAGCTCCTTTTAGCCATTGTGAAAGCTGAGGTGATTCATTTTTAATGTTCCAGCAATTAACCCCTGAATGGTTTATTCTTCTATTTGGATGAGATAGGAAGGAAGCTTTTACACTTCCAGGAAAATCATTGTCTATTGAGGCCTCCAAGGGCCCTATGTCTCCATGAAATGGACTGTGGCTACACACATGCAAATTAGCAGCCATTTTAAGTCAGTGTCTTTGTTTTTCAGTGAAATGTCCCTTTTTGTTTAAATTGTTTAATAGGTGAAAACAATTGATACGATAACAAATTAAGTCCATATAGGAGATCTTCATGACACCTTATCACATTTCATTTTGTGACTTGTAGGAACATTTCATTACTATGTGGAAAAAAAAACCAAAAACACATGCATACCCATTCACACTTCCAAAGAGGAGTTACATTGGACTCGAAACATTAACTCTGTTGCTCTCTCCGCGGGTGCTGCCAAACCAGCTGAGTTTTTCTAGCACTTGTTTTTATTTCAGATCTCCAGCATCTGCAATGTTTTGCTTTCATTCACACTTCAATCTGTTATTGCTATGCTCTATTGTAGTTTTGGTGCCAAGCTAATTCTAAACTGAGCTACAGTTTGGATAAAGCATCGGCTATCCTTGTTTATCCCTGCGATGTGGGTACTCTTTAGGTGATAAGGCTGAAACAGTAAACTCAATCAAAATAGCCTTGCATTTTGGGTTTTGCATTTCTTCACAAAAGGTCAAGGGGTTGTGGTCTGTGTTATGACACAGCAGTTGGTAAAGGCTGAGTTGCTTAAACCCCAGAGGGAAACTTGAAACAATTGTCATAACCTGTATTTTCAATTGGTATGTTTGAGATGCAACTCTGAATTCAGGAATAAGACCACTGAGCATCCCTTCTTGAACAGGGGCATCACATTAGCGGTTTTCCAATCTGCTGGGACCCTCCCAGAATCCAGTGAGTTTCTGGAATATTTCGACCAATGCCTCCACTATCTCTGTAGCCACTTCCTTTAAGGTCCTGGCGACTGGTCTCCCTTTAGTCCTATTAGTTTCTCAAATACTTTGTTACTCGTGATAGAGACTGTTACAAGATCTTTCCTCTCACTAGCTCCTTGCTTATCCTGAATGTTTATAGCGTCCTCCACCGTGAAGACCGATGCAAAATATTGGTTTAAATTATCTGCCATTTCCATGTTATCAATTCTCCAGTCGCATCCTCCAATGGTCCCACATTCACTTTAGCTATTCTCTTTCTTTTTAAATACCCGTAGAAGCTCTTGCTGTTTGTTTTTATATTTCTTGCCAATTTACTTTCATAATCAATTTTCTCCCTCTTTATTAGCTTTTTAACCATCTGCAGATGGTTCCTAAAAAAATCCCAATCCTCTGGCCTACCATTAGTTTGTGCCGCATTGTATGCCTTAGTTTTTGATTGAATATTCTCCTTGACCGCCTTTGTTAATCACTGGTGGTTCATCCTTCTCAGAGTCCTTCTCATCGATTCTCATCTGTTGATTTACTGTTAGATTTTTGGTCGGTTTTTCATTACCCGTAATAATACCTCTCTCCTTTGCCTTGTCTGTACTCCTTGATTTACCACATCGTCCCAAATTTGATCCCTTGCCCCCACAACTTGGTTTAAAATCCTCTCTACTTCCCTAGTTATACAGATCGCAAGAACACTGGTCCCAGCACAGTTCAGGTGTAGACTGTGCCATCAGTACAGATCCCACTTTCCCGAGTACTGGTGCCAGTGCCCCACGAACCGGAACCCACTTCTCCCACACCAGCCTTTAAGCCACATATTCAACTCCCTAATCTGATTTTCCCTATACCAATTTGCACGTGGCTCAGGTAATAATCCAAGGATTATGACCTTTAAGGTTCTGCTTCTTAATTTGGTGCCAAGTTCCTCATACTGACTATGCAGAGCCTCCCTTCTTTGTCCTGCCTATGTTGTTGGTACCAACATGAACCATGACGACTGGGTCCTCCCCCTCCCACTGCATGTTCCTCTCCAGCCCTGAGTAGATGTCCCAAACCCTGGTACCGGGCAGGCAACACAGTCATCTGGACTCACGTTCTTTGCTGCAGAGAACGGTGTAAATCCCTCGGACTATACTGCCCCCTACTACCACTACATTCCTTGTAACTCCCCCTGTTTGACTGGCTTTCTGTACTATGGTGCCATGGCCAGTCAGCTCACACACCCTGCAGCCCCCACTCTCTTCCAAACAAGCTGAAAAAAACCTCACACCTGTTGGATAATTTCAAGGGCCGAGGCTCCTGCACCCTAGGTCCCCTTACCTGCCTCGCTTGCAGTCACACTCTCCTGTCCCTGACCACTAACCAAATCAGAAGACCCTATCCTAAGGGGTGTGACTGCCTCCTGGAATAAAGTGTCCAGGTAACTTTCCCCCACCCTGATGTGCCGCAGTGTCTGCAGCTCTACGTCCAGCTCAATAACTCGGAGCCGAAGTTCTTGCAGCTGCAAACACTTGCTGCAGATGTGTTTGCCCTGGATAACACCGGCATCCAGAAGTGCCGATCTCCTGCAATCACAGCATGTCACCTGCCTTGCCATCTCCAATATGTGTTAATTAATTAGTCATTGCTAATTAATTATAATCAATAAAGCCAACACCTCCCAATAAGTTTTGGCACTGCCAATAAACTTTACAATACTGATAAAACAATATATTAAAATACTGATAAAACTAATAATACCAGTTACTGGTTTACCTGCTCCTTCTGCTGCACCAAAGTGGAAATCAAATACTGGAGGCTGAAAAAGAGTAGAAGAAAAAGCACCTCTTCCCCGCCCTTCATCAAACTCCCCACTCAGCACACTTTACTTCCTGCAGTAAACTTTATCTAAAGTGCCTCTTTCCCACTTTGAACCAAATTTCCAAACATACTCAGGCTGAAGTCTCCCCTCTGACCATGCGCCTCTTACTGATCCGTTGAAATAGTTCGGTGTTAGCTGACCAGATGGTAGAGGGTTCTATTTGGGAGTCATCCAGGCCCCGCTAAAACTTGTTTTCACTGCCCCTTTTGCCCTCCTCTGTCCTGATGCCTGACAAACCTGTGCTTTTTTGCCCTCTTCTTGACTGTGATACTGTTTAACATGATGTGACACAACCGTTGCTCTTTTCTACTGCGGTGTCAATTAGATAATCCACCTTGCCAATTCTCCTCTCTACTCTGTACGAGCCACTGAACCCAGCTTTCAATGGTTCACCCCGCAGTACTAATACATTTCAGCAAAGGGACAGTGTTCAGGTCTTGGCATGCTTGGCTGCCCGTCTTTTCATAGCTGTCTGGGAGGTTTCAAAGTTCTTCCGAGCCACATCACAGGCTTGTGAGCCACTCCTGGAATACATAAGTAGTCGAACATGGAACCTTTGCTCTAAGAGGACTTCTCGCCTCATGTCTATAAACTAGCTCAAAGGGATTAATGCATTGGTTGAGTCCCTGGTAGCAAACAGGACAAATCCCAGCCCTTTGTCCCAGTTATGGGGGTACTTATGGCAGTATGCCCTGATCATCGTCTTTAGGATCTGATGGTATTCTAAAGTCTGTTGTGCCTGTGAGTGGTAGGCTGAGGACTTTAGTGGGGTTACACCCAGATTACCCATGACCTTTTGGAAAATTATGGACATAAAATTTGAGCCCTGATCCAACTGGATCTCAGCCAGCAGCCCGTATTGGGCGAAGAACTGAGTTAACTTCACCACTGCCTTGGCAGAAATAGTTGTCAGGGGGATGGCCCCTGGAAACCAGGTAGTCACATTCAAAATGGTGTGAAAATACAGATGGCCCCCTTTTGTTCTTGGCAGGCGTCCCACATAATCTACCAACACACTACTCCCTGAATGGTTTCCCAAAAGCTAGTATGGTAATATGGGGTGCCAATTTTATTACAAATTGGGGCTTCCCCACAGCCTGGAACATGTGGCATGTTTTACAGAATTTCACCACATCCTCATCAACACCCCATTTTTAAAATGATAACACTCCAGAACTCCCATCTGCTTCAGCTTCAGTTTGGGCAGTTTGTGCTAACTTTTTAAATGGCAGGTCAGATTATTGAGCCTTGACCAAGGAAGACCTGCTTACCACTTCCTTTGAGTCACCTAAATCTTGGAAAAAGATTTTGGCTAGCCAGATGGCAGGGTCATCCTTCTGTGATGCCAATTCAGCTTCCTCTGACTGGGCTTGTTTAGCCATTGACTGAGCCACTGCACAATCAGGAAAAATGCCAGGGGCCTTCTCCTGTATCTGCACCATCTCCTTGGCCTCAGACTTCTGGGAAGCTACCACCTTCGCCCCCACCACAGATAAACTATGGACAATCCCAACAGTCACCAGTCAGGAAAACAGGTCGCGTTGCATGTGCACCCAATATAAAGGTATGGGCATATACCACCCCACACTGAGACTGTTCATCAATGCACTCTCTGCAGGAAAGGTCATGTCCTTCCCCAGCAGAATCACAGAATCACACAGTGCAGAAGAGGCACTGCGGCTCGTCGAGTCTGTACCGACACGTGAGAAACATCTGACCCACCTACCCAATCCCATTTACCAGCACGTGGCCCATGGCCTTGAATGTTATGACGTGCCAAGTGCTCAGCCAGGTCCTTTTTAAAGGATGTGAGGCAACTCGCCTCCACCACCCTCCCATGCAGCGCATTCCAGACCGTCTCCACCCTCTGGGTAGAAATGTTTTCCTCACATCCCCCCTAAACCTCCTGCCCCTCACCTTGAACTTATGTCCCCTCCTGACTGACCCTTCAACCAAGGGGAACAGCTGCTCCCTATCCACCCTGTCCATGCCCCTCAATCTTGTACATCTCAATCAAGTCGCCCCTCAGTCTTCTCTGTTCCAACAAAAACAACCCAACTCTATCCAACCTCTCTTCATAACTTAAATGTTTCATCCCAAGCAACATCCTGGTGAATCTCCTCTGCACCCCCTCCAGTGCAATCACATCCTTCCTATAATGTGGCGACCAGAACTGCACACAATACTCCAGCTGTGGCATCACCAAGGTTCGATACAACTCCAATATGACCTCCCTACTTTTGTAATCTATGCCTCGATTGATAAAGGCAAGTGTCCCATATGCCTTTTTCACCACCCCACTAGCATGCCCCTCCGCCTTCAGAGATCTATGGACACACTCGCCCAGGTCCCTTTGTTCCTCAGAACTTCCTAGTGTCATGCCGTTCATCGAATACTTCCTTGTCAAATTACTCCTTCCAAAGTGTATCACCTCACACTTGTCAGGGTTAAATTCCATCTGCCACTTATCTGCCCATTTGGCCATCCCGTCTATATCTTCCTGTAGCCCAAGACACTCAACCTCACTGTTAACCAACTGGCCAATCTTTGTGTCATCCGCAAACTTACTAATCCTACCCCCCACATAGTCATCTATGTCGTTTATATAAATGACGAATAATAGGGGACCCAGCACAGATCCCTGTGGTACGCCACTGGACACGGGCTTCCAGTCACTAAAGCAGCCTTCTGTCATCACCCTCTGCCTCCTACAACTAAGCCAATTTTCAACCCACCTTATCAAATTACCCTGTATTCCATGTGCATTTGCCTTCTTTATAAGTCTCCCATGTGGAAATCCATATAAACTGCATCAACTGCACTACTCTCATCTACACACCTGGTCACCTCCTCAAAAAATTCAATCAAATATGTTAGGCATGACCTCCCTCTGACAAAGCCATGCTGACGATCCCTGATCAAACCTTGCCTCTCCAAGCGGAGATAGATTCTCTCCTTCAGAATTTTCTCCAATAGTTTCCCTACCACTGACATGAGACTCACTGGTCTGTAGTTCCCTGGCTTATCTCTACAACCCTTCTTAAATAGCGGAACCACATCAGCTGTCCTCCAGTCCTCTGGCACCTCTCCCGTGGCCAGAGAGGAATTAAAAATTCGGGTCAGAGCCCCTGCAATCTCCTCCCTTGCCTCCCTCAGCAATCTGGGGCATAAATCATCCGGACCTGGAGATTTGTCCACTTTTAGGCCTCCCAACGCCTCCAATACCTTGTCACTCCCTATATCAATTTGCTCAAGAACCTCGCAGCCTCTCTCCCCGAGTTCCATACCTTCATCCTCATTCTGTTGGGTGAAGATGGATGTGAAGTATTCGTTCAACACTCTACCAATGTCCCCTGGCTCCATCCATAGATTTCCCCCTTGGTCCCTACTCTTTCCCTGCTTATCCTCTTCTCATTGATATACTTATAGAATATCTGGGGATTTTCTCTACTTTTACCAGCCAGAGCTTTCTCATATTCGCTCTTTGCTCTCCTAATTGCTTTCTTAAGCTCCACCCCGCACTTTCTGTACTCCACAAATGCCTCCACTGATTTGCTCCCCTTGTACCTGCTAAAAGCCTCTCTTTTCCTTTTCATCGTATCCTGAATATCTCTGGTCATCCATGGTTCTCTGGGCTTGTTACTCCTTCCTATCACCCTAGAGGGAACATGTTGAGCCTGTACCCTCCCCATTTCCTTTTTGAACGCCCCCTCACTGCTCTTCTGTAGATTTCCCCACAAGTAGCTGTTCCCAGTCTATCTTGGCCAGATCCTGCCTTATTTTACTAAAATCCACTCTCCCCCAATCTGAAATATATTTTTGCAACTTGTCTATTTCTTTGTCCATAACAAGCTTAAATTGTACCATGTTGTGGTCGCTATCACTAAAATGCTCCCCCACCACCACCTCAGCCACCTGTCTGGCTTCATTCCCCAGAATTAGGTCCAGCACTGCGCCGTCCCTTGTTGGACCCTCTACATATTGACCTAAAAAGTTCTCTTGTACACATTTCAAGAAATCCACTCCATCCAAGCCCTTAACAAAATGTTTATCCCAATTGATATTGGGAAAGTTGAAATAACCTAATATAATTACCCTATTGTTATTGTTTTTATACACCTCCGTAAATTGCTTCATTCAATGCCCCCTCCAAGATAGCATCTCTTCTTACTGAGGTAACCGACTCCTTAACTAATAATGCAATGCCTTCTCCTCTTTTACCCCCTCCCCTGTCTCGCCTGAAGATTCTATATCCCAGAACGTTGAGCTGCCAATCCTGCCCCTCCCTCAACCATGTCTCTATGATGGCCACTATATCACAATTCCATGTGTCAATCCTCACCCTTAACTCCTACCTGTAATACTCCCGGCATTAAAGTCGAGGCCATCCAGCCTTACCTTACTCCCTTGAAACTTAAGGCAGCTGTACTCCCTCTGACTTGATTGTTTTACTGTATCATGATGTGTCCCTATTCTGCTAACATTCTGTGGCCCCTCCCCCTGCCGAATTAGTTTAAACTCCTCCCAACAGCACTAGCAAACCCACCCGCAAGGATGTTAGTCCCGCTCTGGTTCAGATGTCGGCTGCCCCGCTTGTACAGGTCCCACCTTCCCCAGAAACGGTCCCAGTGATCCAGGAATCTAAAACCCTCCCTCCTGCACCAACTCTTAAGCCACATGTTCATCTGCACTATTCTCCTATTTCTGAGCTCACTAGCATGTGGCACTGGGAGTAATCCAGGGATTACAACCCGAGAGATCTTGCTTTTTAGTCTACTGCCTAGCTCCCTGAAGTCCTGATGCAAGACCTCATCCCTCTTTCTACCTATGTCATTGGTACCAACATGTACCATGACCACTGCCTTATCACCCTCCCCCTTCAGGGTGCCCTGAAGTCGCTCAGTGACATCCCAGGCCCTGACACCAGGGAGGCAACACACTATCCTGGAGTAATGTTGCCGGCCACAGTTGCGCCTATCTGTTCCACTGACTACAGAATCCCCTATTACTATTGCTCTTCCTCCCTTCCTCCCCTTCTGTACAGACAGGCCGCTTGTGGTGCCAGAAGCTTGGCTCTGTCTGCACTCCCTGGAAGAACCAGCGCCCTCATCAGCCTCCAAAATAGAATACCGATTTGCGAGCAGGACCCCTGGGGACTCCTGAACTACCTGCCTGTTTCTCTTGGACTGCTTGGTGGTCACCCATTCCGTTCCTTCCTCAAGTCCCTTCAGCTGCGGTGTGACCACCTCTCTAAACCTGCTATCCATGATGCTCTCAGACTTGCGGATGCTCCACAGTGTCCCCAGCTGCCGTTCCAGCTCTGAAACCAGAGCTACCAGGAGCTGCAGCTGGACACATTTCCTGCACACATGCTGGTCCCGGGCACTGGGAATGTTCCCGGCTTCCCACATGGAGCATGAGGAGCACACCATGGCTTTGAACTCTCCTGCCATGACTTAACCTTTTAAATTAAACCTTTTAAATCAATTACTCTAGGGCCCTTCTTTACTGATCCTCGTTACTACAGAATATACAAACTATAAACCACAAAAAGACCTTAAACTATAAGCGATAAAAGTAGTAAATACTTACCCAACCTTACCCATTACTTACCAGTCATTTCACTCCCTTGTAGCCTCTACTGCTGCAGCAGGGCAAGACCACTCTCTGATGATTTAAGAAGTTGGATAACAAAGAAAAAGTGCAGAGAGCACCTCTTCCCCATTGCACCGAATTCCCACTGTGCACCAAATTGCCAATACCCACACTCACTCTGGCTGTGTCTCACACAGGATGAGGTCTCTCTCCTGCTCGTGTGCAAGCAGAAGGGCCTGGAGTGCCTCTGTATGACAATAGGCTTACCTGGATATGGGGTCACTTTTCCTTTTGACAAAAAATCCAGGTAACTCCCAGGGATTTTAGTAGCTTCTCCTGCACTCTGTGGTGTTTTTACTGGGGTTTACTGCCATGGCTAAAGCCACAGCCTTGTTTGCTGTGCTCTCTGTCAGGGCCCCTTTTCCTGCATTAGTCTGGTGTATCCCCACAAATCCTATGGATTTTGCCTGTAACTTCCAGCAATCAGCTTGAAGGTGATCCACCTTGTTGCAACGGAAACACACGGGCTTTCGGGCATCATTCTTATTCTCAGCACCTTCCTCTTTGGCTCGAGGGCCGTTGGAGGGGCGGGGCGGGGGGGGGGGGGGGTTGTTCGCAGGGATAGCCCCGTGTTGTCAGTTTTCCCTTCTCATCCCTGGCTGTCCACCCTCCTTTTATGCTCTCATCTTCTATCCTTCTCAGGCCTTTGAGGGTGACTTGGGAAGGTTTTACTTTGGGGCAGCGCTTGTGGTCAAATTCAATTATCGGCCAGAGTTGCCGCTTGCCTGGCTCCCGAAATCTTTTTTTCTTCCATGTGGGTCTTTATGTAAATCGGAAGAGTGTATTTGAACTCGAGAATCATCTTGCTGAGGCTTTCATAGGTGGTCACTATTTTAAGTGTATGTATCCAGCATTCAAAAGAAAGTTGCTTGACCTTTTCAAACTTGATGCAGGTTTGTTTGGACTGTTACGAACGTTTGGAATTTCTGCTGGTAAGCTTCGGGTACTAGCTTATAAGCACTGAGGATAGATTGTTTAGTCATCTCAGTTTGCTGAAATTTCACCAGACAACATGGCATAAACCTTGTGTGCCTTGCCTGTTAACCTACTTTGCATTAGCAGCAACAAGCTCTCTATTACGCAAATGAGATGAAAAATGCTTCCACATCTCCCTCCGAGCTTTGGGATTGCCTGGGAGATTTTAAGAGTTCAGCACTTGCCCCGGAGTAGCCCACTCCCCTGCCAGTGGTGCCTTCCCTGGTACAGTGGGGTTCTCCTCTCTCAGCTCAAGTGGTTTTGATTGAAATTCCCTTTCTTTTTCTATCTCTTGCTTCTCTCTTCCTCTTTGGAATGCTCCTTCTCACTACCTTTCCTCTCACCCTCTTTCTTCTTTTCTTTCTTCTCTCTCTCTTTCCCTAGCCTGGAATTCTAGCTCTAGTCTTTTCTGTTCAAGCTGTACTTTGCTAAAGCTAGCTTACCTGTTTTGTGCTTATCACTGGTTATCCCAATTCAATTTTAAGATTGCTGGCCACAAGCTTCTGAATTTCAGATTTCCCATTTTTTGTTCAGAAATGGTTAAAATGCCTAGCCACACTCTTCAATTCTTCAAGGGATAGGGCCTTTAAACAGTTCTAAGTTACCTCAACCGGTTCTAGAAAAGTACAAGCTTTGAAAGTGGACATCCTGTTAGTACTGTAGTAGGAACAGAAAAACCTGTACTGGAGTTTTTTTCAAATTATGTCTAGGGATTAAGTTAGTTCCCACTGCTAATTTCTTGTTAGTCTATCGGTTTGAATCTTGGATGTTAGCCTCCAAATTTCTGTTACAACCAAGTTGGGAGGGATAGACTGATTTTCCTCTTTTCGCAGTCCCCTTTTGGTTATAGCAGAGGCTTTCATTTTGAAAAGTATTATTTATTGCCAGATCAATATGTACTTGACTGTATGCAATTATAAGAATTAAGCCATAACTCTCGAGTTAAACACGTGAAGGGGTTAGTTTTATTTTACTAAAACCCACCCAGGTAAACATATTAAAAATATTGAAAATGTACAAATGTGTCTTACTTCTCACTAACGCAAGTAAACACACACTCAAACTCCAAGCATGCAGGAAAAAATTACAACTTTGCAGAGTATCAGAGGTTAAACTTGTCTAAGTTAAAGCGCAGATTAAAGGGAAGCCAATAAAGATTCACTGATTGTATCCGGAGGCATGGGTCCTTCAGCTAGGGCCACTGATTTAAAGTTGTGGCTGGTATGTCTCTTTCCTCCTGGAAACACTGCTGTACAAATCTCTCTGTCGCTGTAGGAATGTAGACACACATAACTCAGCAAGAGAGGGTTCAATGCACGGATGGAATATTGTAGAGAGAAAAAAATAGGGCAAAAGACAGCCATGTTCTCCAGCAGCTAGGATATCTCTGCCAAAACCCAAACTCAAGCATTCACACAAAAGGTTGTATCTCACATGACCTCTCACCATGTCAGTTATATTCTAAAAGGAAGTTGATCAGCTCATATCTGGCACAGCTCCTCTTAGCCACTGTGATAGCTGAGGTAATTCATTTTTAATGTTCCAGCAATTAGCCCCTGAATGATTCGTTCTTCCATTTGAATGGGGCAGGTAGGAAGCTTTTCACAACTCCAGGGAGGTCATTGTCTGTTGGGGCCTCAATAGACCCAACCTCTCCATGAAATGCACTGCGGCTACACAGATGCAAATTGGCAGCCATTTGAAGTCAGTGTCTATGTTTTCTGTGAAATGTCCCTTTTTAAAAAAGACTAATATGTGAAACTAGCCAATTATATATCAAATTAATTATATATAGCATATCATTGTGACAGGTATATTAACTGGAATTACATCCGGTACCTTGTGCCTTAATGAGTTGTCTTGTACTGTGTACTATAAAGTTCAACACAGAGATCAAGAACTAGAAATGGTAGAATATAACTTTTAAGAAATGGAAGATCTGATAAAGAATGCTGCCCAGTTATCTGGATCAATAGTCACAAGCTATTCATCTCTTGGCTATTTTACAGTTCCCTATTGCATATCCTGGGCTACAGTTTCTGCTCAAGTAAAATCCCAAATGGATTAACACTGGGCTAAAATTTGCCATTTCCTGGATCAGATTAATAATTATATTCAGCTCTCAGGTTTGCAACAAGTGAAAGGAGCCAACATAGGAGAAATTCTGAAGTAATGGCTGCCAAAGTTCCCTCTATAAAACAGCTATTACAGGTATAATTTTGTGGGATTGGTGCATGCTGGAGGATGGGAGGGGTGATTGGCAAGGGGTGCTTGAGTAACTGGCAAGCACACATGCCTTGGACACCTGAGATTCAGAGATTACACTCATGGGCCTCAATTTCCATAAGGTAGATCAAACTCCCACCTGAGCTCAGCAGGAATTTGGGTGGCAGCCATTGTTGCTCCCCACCTGCCAGGCATGTGGATTGGAGGGCAGGGGTGGCACTTCCTTCCTCACTAGATATTACACAGCAGGTCCTCTTACATTGATAAAGTCCAACACAGAAGCAGACCTACCTTGTGATACAAAATCTGAAATACAAAATACCATCCTGCCAATAAAAAAAAAAACCTCTCTCCTGAAGTCAATGACTCATTTTGTTCTGTGGGCACCAGTAATCCTCTGGTATCTTAGTCAAATGTCTGTGCTTCATGTAAGTTTAGATCGCAACTATTAAAATTAAACTACTAACCTTATTAACATGTTGACAGAAAGCTGGTGCTGCAATCATCTGACTCAGGAAATTCAAATATGCAGCCACCAGAGCCAATATGGCACAACGATTGTAAACGGGTAGGTTGTCTTCATTACTAACAGCTAAGTCCTAGAGTAAAATGTGAAAAAGACATTTGAAGTAAAGCAATTATGAAATCTTTTTAGAATGTGCTCCTGAAGTTGTGACCTTTTGTAAATCAGAAAGGGTACAGCAAGTTAATATTTTACTTCTGATGTATGGTAATGCAACGCTGAATTCCAATATGAAAAGCATGACTTACAAATGTCACAGGCACAAGTGAATTATGGAAATTTTCTCCTGAACAAAATTAACTCAATGATGCATTGCTTTTGATGGAATGGTTACTGTTATACATATGTATTAGCAAACAGTGAAAAAAGATGACTAAAAACAGTTACTATCATGAGGAATATATGGAGTAATTTTCAAACAAATTACCAAATCTGTAGTTATCACCCACCAGAAGTTAATACAAACACTTTTTCCAAACACTCGTCTTCAAGAAGTATTGAAAAATAATGAAATCACCCAAAGTTCTGTGAAACTGTACTTTTGGGCTTGTAGTTCCCTCTAGGTTGCACTGGTTCACCCAAAAATTGGTCAAGCCAGTGCAAAAGATTGAGGAATTCTAATTGCAAATTATGTCCAGTGCAAATTGAGGTTTTGAGATTTTTTTTGTGCTAGTTTAAAAAAAAATCAGGCTGCCCTGATCCCAAATTGAATTAATTACCATGGAGAGCTTCTGCTAATTGAACCCATTTGTGGACCTTCAAAGAGGTTCTTCTAATTAAACATTCTTTTTAAGCACAAATGCACTAATTTCACCTTTGAGAATTAGAAAAAGGTTGTGTAGTTTTTAAAAGTATTTTCTGGTTATTTAAAATCAGCTTATTCACAGGTGTTGGGCCACCAATTCAAAATGCTTACCTTTTGTGATTAACCAATTTTCATCTGTATTATTAAAATTGCACCAGTTTACCACTCAAGTACGTGAAGGAATTTTCTTCAAATTCAAATTTGAAAAAAAAAATCTTATAAAACACTGCCCAATTGCACTGGTTTGGAAGATTTTATGTTCAGCAATATGCAAATTTGTTTGAATGGACACTTGAGAAACAGCTAAAACTAGCACAACTTTTGAGCGCAATCTGTACCTAGATCACCAATTTTGCCCATTGCGGAAAATCTTAGCCTAGGTTCCTAATATAACAATAGCTTGACCTGATTCAATGTCCTGAATTGGAAAACTATAAATCAGAAGTTCAGCTCTTTTTAAACAATAAATTTTATTCTGTACAGGTAAATTTTGACTGTAACTGTAAGGTTTACAAGATTAACATAGGGATTACCTGGTTTCATTGCATAATGCAATTATGACCAACAAGCTAATCTGCATTAATGTTAACATATTGAAAGGTCGCTAATTACAAAGTAACTCTTTCCAAACATGTAACTATACACTTCAACTGTTTACAGTACCTGTATGCCAAGAGCAAGCCGAATCAAGTCTATGATCACTTCATCATTGGCCAGTTCAATTGTGATGAGTGAAAGAGCAACAAAAAGAGATTCAAAGTTTTTCTGTTCATTATCATCTTCTTTACAACCCATATAGATGTGTCTGTACAACTGCTGTCCTTGCTGAAAACAAATGCCAGAAGATTAAAGTTCAAGGTCAGCATGATCAGAAAAGTTTTAATTTTCATCCGCAAATTGCTTAAGTATGACAACAATAAATGCAGTAAGGAGACTCAATGACTACGGTGTACTTCTGATAATTCAAATTATTACGCTGAAAGTATGCTAAAACAAATCCCAGCACACGAACCTTCAACTGTCAAATCATTTCTCCACTGATGCTCGTTATGATCCTCGGCAGACCCCAGGTCATTGGTTTGGGGGGCAGGGGGGGCGTGGGGGAGGAGGTCCGGTTAGAAACCAATAACATTTTGTTTAAAGTAAATGAAGTTTGAGATTCAAGATGCTTACAAAGTGACTAAAGCCAAAAGATTCCATGAGTTTTCAACAAACGAAAATAAACTTTACTATACAAGCTCAGAAAGTTAAAACAATTTATAATATCTATCTTATACTCTAACATTCAGGGTAAGTATGAGGCATATTTGAATTAACAGGCAAACCATGGTCAGACACACCACACAATAGATGACAGATGAGACCCAAGCCAGTTTCCATGGATTTTGCAACAACCCACCTAGTGTTTTGTCAAATAGTGAGCTAATCAATCTCAATGAAACTTTGTCTTTCTCACGAGGGTTTCCAATCTCCACATTTGAAGATCTCGCCTTGGAATAGTTTCCAAAAGTCGTTCCCACTTGGAGAGCTTCAAAAATGGCCCATCTTACAGGGGTTCAATCTCGTCTTCAGACATTTCTTTCCCCTGCATTTCCGAGTACACTCAAGTGTCACCTTCCAAGCATGATTTCAGATCTTCGGCCGTACCACGCAGAACATCACTGATCCAAAAGGGTACCTTTGCCCCAGTGGCCCACAGCATGGAGTCACCAACCTTTGGCTGCCTTCTTGGATGTTGAGGACTTCTCTTGAGCCCACTTCGCTCAAAGTCTGCTCCCTGCAGCTCTTTCTTTAACTCAGGTTATTTCTCTGCTCCTTTCTTTGAGCTTAACTTAACTGGATTCATTTCTGATCTGTCTTTGTCTCTTACCTGGGACTTCCTTTTGGAACCTCTTCCTGTCCCCCTCTAGTGTCCTGCTCGCTGGGACATTTACTTAACCATGGCCCTCTGTATCATTTTATTTAGCCTTCACTTTTGTGCCGTTCTTCTTCCTTCTTCACAGGCGCATGGGGCTGATCATTGGCCTGAAGAACAAAAAATACACGGGCTGCGCATGTGCGGCCAGTTCCCAGCTGGTATGCACATGAAAGGCCTGAGGTTTGTCAGGAATCAGAGTTCCCGACCTCTGAAGGAAGGAAGGTAAGTTTGAGTTTCATCATATGCTTCACTGAATAAAGAATAACACGTAACAGAAACGTGCTTGATATGTATGGTTTAGATTTATTTTATCCTTTGGCAATCCTTGGTTTGTGATGAATTAGCATGGTAATGGGAGCAAAATGAAACCTTGATTATCTGTGTTTATATTATTTGAGAATGTTCACAGATGAGGCCAATGGAAGCCAGTTTTTCTTTTCTGTTTAGAGTAAGCTCCTCACTGTCAAGATCAGTGAATGCCATGATTAGCTCACAGCTTGGCAGGAGTAGCAGGTAAAGGTTGTTTGAGGGGACTCAGGTGGGACAGACAGACCAATCAGTAGCATACAGTAACCTCATGACGCTCAATTCATCATTCTTTTATGTACAACTAATATTAGCAGTGATTTTCCTATTGTGCTAAATACATGTTGGGGCAGGGACTCTGGGGAAAGCTTCCAACAACTAGTTGTACAAAGATTTCGTGGAAAAAAGCAATTTCATTTTAGTCACAACTCATTACTTAGCAAAAAATTAAGTTTGATGAAAATTGTATGCGCATCTAGAGTCTGCACTGTTCAAGATTTCGGGCAGTTGCCTTCTGATTATTTTTAAAATATGAGATTCTATTATTATTAGAAATCTGAATTAAAATTTTTCTCATTATCCTGAGCAATCCAGCAATTAAGCCTTGACCCATTACACAATTGAAACCGTGGGCAAATTACCTTCTTTGAGCCAAATTTTGTTTAAATCATTACCAATGATAAAAGGGAGGCGTGCAGATGAAATTTTTTTTTATTATTCATTCATGGGATGTGGGTGCCGCTGGCTAGGCCAGCATTTACTGCCCATCCCTAATTGCCCTGGAGAAAGTGGTGGTGAGCTGCCTGCTTGAACCATTGCAGTCCATGTGGTGTAGGACAATAATGAAATGAAGTTTTTATTGTATGCTTAAATTATAAATTAGCAGAGCATACACCTTTGGTAACTTTTCCTGTTGTTCAGTTTAAAAAATTGTATCCAGCGCTGTAAGCTCATCGATGTCAAATTTGTAACAGGAAAAATGCTAAGTATAATCAATTATGAACACTTCCTACCATAACCAAATCATGCACATTGTTAATCATAGGCTAATCTTTATGGTTTAATTATCTCTTAGCTGCTCAAGGTTCAGGTTTGAAATTATACCAATAATTAAAAGCTTACCAAACATTCAGCTGATCATAAGGTAATTCGCAATGAGGAAGATCATCTTTGTACATTCATCCTAAAAAAGTACCCTCAGTTCAAAAAAAAATTCATGGAGCTTTTGCTCTTACCACACTTCCTCAAAATGTACTGCATAGTCAGTACAAGAGGATATATTTTCCAGGGGCAGGATCTTTCGGATGCCAGGATTTCCCACCTCGTCCCCAAAGAGACAGCGGATCAAAGCACTCCCCACAGCCATTTAATGCTCTGACGAGCGGAGTCTTGATGGAGAGGCTGGGGGAAGAGGGAGCATCTGCTGGGGTCAAACCCAGGGTGGGTGGAGAGAGAGGGAGAATAAGAAGGGGGCAAGGGGGAGCCCCAATGTGGAAAGGAGGCTCTTGAGGGAAGCACACTCCACACCCCTTCCTGTCTGAGGCCCAATAAGGACCTGCTGGGCTTTGAATGTCTCCCACTAGCCTCAAAATTGATGCCATGCAGGAAGCAGCCCTTATGCGGCCAATAATTAGCTGCTCAAGGGCCTCAATTGGGGCCGAGGGCAGTGGGAAGGCCACCTGGGGAATTTTACAAGACCCTTCAGGCCGACAAACCCACTGGCAGGGGACCGTAAAATTCTGTCTAGAGTATATATGTTGCTTTTTTCAAAATATTAGGTGCCAGAGGTAGCATTAGAGGTAAATGTAACCAAAGCATAATTTTCATCAGTGCCTGTTAGGAGTACAAAAGATTTGGAGAGAAGCATAGGAGTGCCAATGCACAAATGAAATTTCATGATGTTCAACTATGCTATAACAGATCTTCTGCAAACAATAAGCAGAATTCCACCTGACAGGAGAAGAGGAGTGTATACCTTTATCCATTCTATTCAGTACAGAATTTCAGAATAATTCTTTTTCTGAAAATAGGCAGAGGTCTAGTTTGTGTGCCATCAACCACCATCACAGATGGCAATACTCTCAAAATATAGATATTCAATTTATCTGTGCAATTGCTACTCTCATTTAATCCACTAGTCTCTATGGGCAGAATTTTGCCCTTGGCGTGCAGGATTCGCAGGGGATGGTCAGGAAGCCGACCGCGAAAGACAGCGCACCACGATTTCACGCTGGCGGGCCAATCGTGTGATACGTGAGCGGCAGTGCTGAGCGCTGCCTGTGCATGCGGGGGGAGGACGGCGAGCAGGCCTAACGCCAACTTCGTGCATGCGTGCGAAAGAGCGCTGAATAATCTCCGAGGCATGGAGCTGCCTCAGGGAGATGAAGAATATATGCAAAAAATTATTAAAGAACAGAAAAATTTAATGAAACATGTCCCCTCATGTGACTTTGTCACATGAGCAAGGACATGTTTTTAAATTAAAGTTTTTATTTCATTTGCATTTGATTTTGGAAACCTCATCCCGCCTGTGGATGAGGATTCCAAAAAAATGCAAAGGCCACTTGGCCTTTTCGCCTGCCCGTCAACGGTTAGATTGAACGGGCAGTGAAAAATTAAGCACAATTGATAACTTAATTTAATAGGCCTTTTAATTGTTGGTGGGAAAGCAGCCGGCTCTGGTGGCACCTGCCAACTGAACCCGCGCGAATGTGTGCTGACGTTGGGATGCTCGGCCAACGTCATCGTGCGTCATTTCATGCTTGGTCAGGTCGGGCGCGCGCCCACCTGCCAAGCTAAGGGTCCTGCCCTATGATTTTGGATTCCAGTAAAGTTGCGAACAAAGGATAGATTTTTCCTTGTAGCCTGCCAAACGACCTAAAGCCATCTTTGCTATTGGTTTGTCTCATGATATTTGTAAGTAATTGCAAGCCAAGTTAAATGTCTAGCTGAAGAGAGCTTTTCAACCGTTAAGCAGAGGTGGGTCTGCAATAATTGAGTTCTTTGAAAATTGTTATCAGATCCCCTCAACCAAGTAAATATAATAGACAATCTGTCTATCTGTTACTGAGTTCTGTCCAACAGCCTGCAGTCATTTGGTCATTGTATTTTTTTGTAAAGGGAATTAAACTTCACTCTCTCTGCTGATTGGCCATCAGCAAAGAGATGCCATTTGATGACAAGATACATAATAGGACCAGCTAGCTTGAACTTTGTACAGAGCTCTGAAAAGAATCACTTTCTGAAATCCGAGACTAAGAATGTAACTGAATGATTCAGAAGTCAACTGCAGGGTCATAAAGTTCTTACTGAGTTGTTATAGCAGCCTCCACAAAAAGACAAGGCTGAGGAGTGCCCGGATAGAAATCTTTAAAATTATGAAGGGGTTCAACGGGGTAGATGTAGTGAAGATGTTCCCTTTTTTGGGTCCATAAGTAAAATGAATGATCATTAAAAATGCAATGAATTCAGGAAAAATTTCTTTCCTCAGTGGTTAGAATGTGGAACTTGCAATTACGAAGTAATTGAGATAAATTGCATAGATGCCTTTAAAGGGAACCTAGGCATGTACATAAGGAAGAAAGAACAGAGGGTTGTTGATAGGATGCAATGAAGTAAGATGGGAGGAGGTACGTGTGGAGCATAAACACCAACATAGATCTGCTGACCAAATGGTCTGTTTCCATGCTGTAAAACTCAATGTAATGTAATCATTTTCGCTAATTTCTATCCAATGGTCACAGCTCGTCAGGACTCTCACATCAAGGAACTGGAGAACAGCCAATATTTGTGGAACCATACTCAATCAAGATTTCAATGCTGACAGGAGAAAAGAGCAGACAAAAATAAAGAGAGAAATATAAAAAACATACACCATTGGCGAAAAATAAATCTAGTAATTTTCAGGATTTTACTAGAATTGTTAAGGACCAATCTAACAAATTGTCTTTAGAATATCATAAATGTATTGAGGAACTGTAAGAATCCACCAGTTTATTAGATTAAAGGCGTAACCAAAGCATTAATAATTTCTTCAACATTTTTAATTAGCTGCTCATTTATAAGCTAAATGAGTCTGCATAATATCATCTTTAACTACCTTTTTCATGAAACTTATGTCCTGCTTTGAGCTCTTGTCTCTTTTTATCTTCAACGCTGAAACATCAGGGATGATTCTAATAAAAAAGAATGACAATACTAGTGGATAATTGCATAGCACTTCAACATAAACAATATCATAGATCTCAAATGTGTTTTTGAAATAATTTTTATATTGTTTTAATTATGGCTGTATCTGACTAGGCTAGTGACATAGTTGCTTTTGTACCAATGATGCCAGCAGGTACACAACCTTTATATGAAATTAAAGAAAACACATTTAATTTGTTGCTAGACCGTTACTATGTACAAAGAGCATTCCCAAAATATAAATGGAACTGTAGATCTTTAAACAATGCACAACAATTACTATATAATGTATAATATTGAAAAAGCAGCAGTGCCTCCAACCAAAATACCTTTGCGAGATATTACAATTCAACACTATACTGGCATACTATAAGATTAGACTTTAGTGTTATACTTATGACTAGCTCTAATAAACCTGTCTATACTGCTGGTACTGGTTTGATACCTGCATATGTTTTACAGGGGTGTAATACAACAGTACTGCTATGTCAGACCACAGTTTTTCTGTTGAATGTCACATTTGATATATTTATTACTTTTTCAGATTTTGAACCAACTGCTGTGCATTTCCAGCATGCTTTGCTTTAATTTCTATCTAAAGCAGGGCTGTCCTACCAACCAAACCAATTTGCACTTACATAGCATCTGGACCTTTACCTATCATTTGTATTCAATATCAAGCAGAACAGTATTTGCTTGATTGCATAAAATGCCTCTCTGAAATTTAAGTATATTTTCCATGGAGTTGTGAAAAAAAGGGGAACTTGTCAACTGAATTGCTATAGTTTGTGCGCTTTGTCCTTCAACGCATTTTTTAACATGCAGATTTCCCAAGCGCCAATTTTTATTGTTGTAATTTTGAACACCAGACACATGATCAATGAGAAAGCCATCATTATTGTTATATGAAAGCTGTTACTATACATATTGAGTCAGTGAGCAGAGGGAGAACATGAAACCAGGAATGGGGATATAAACAGCGTGGAGAAGACGAGCATTCAGTTGGCGAGCAGCAAGAAAGAGAAAGACCAGAGCAGGATATGAACAGTTGGTTTTCTTACTGCCAGTCAAAGGCCACATTCAGAAAGAAAAATAGAGGTGTGACATCAGAAGAAAGCAGAAAGGTGATTGGCTGGTGAGTATTTGTTACGAAGTATACTAATTTTCATAATATTATTCTGGTTTGTTGTAAAGTAGGTTTATGGGTGTGAGTGTAGATGGTTCTGCCTGTGTGATTTAATTACATTTGGAGTCAGGTAGACTGAAAGCTTGAAATTATCAAAAGAAGCTAGGTGTAGGAATGTACTTGAAATGCTAATGAGTAAACATGGATGCTGTCTTAGCATATATGGTGTAAAGGGAATTTGCATTTTTAGATAAGCGAAGGGATTGTTTGGATTTCAAAGGGATGTTAGTATATTTACATCTAGCCAGATAAGCAAGGCTAGGTAGTGTTCATTTTTCCCAAATGTTACTGACAATATTGGCAACATGAGAGCTTTATATAATGGGAAAGGTACAGCTCCAAAGACAGATGGAACAGTAGAATTTACATATTAAAGAGAGAAAAACGTATATAAGGAGAAAGAAAGGCTATTTTGGGGGCCATGTAAGATCTAACAGGTGTGTGAGAAACAACCTTGAAGTAGCCTCCAGCCATTTGTGCATAAGTCTGCTGCGTCTAGTAGCTAAAGTTGGAGAAAGCCATTTGGAATTCCACTGTCAAATGGATACTGTGTTAACTCACTGGGTTTTAAAAAAAAAAATCTAAAATTTATTTTGGACTATTGCCTTAAAGGGGGTGTGTAACTGGGAGTCAGGTTAGTTAGGAATTTTAGGAGTTATAGTATTAAGTGATTGCATTCTTATGTGTGTGCTTGAAATCTTTTATTTTATTAACAACTATTTTAATTTAATTTTTAAAATCTCTAAAGTTCTTGGTAGACTCATTATTTCTGAAGTCAGTGCACACATCTCCTCATAACAAATACAAATTGTATAACCGTTGTGATAGCATGACCAACTTTCCCTTGTGGATTTGGTTTGCTTGGCACACATCATCTGCCATGTCATAACAGTATTTCATATTTATTTTATCCAGAGAATAAAGTGGTCTTTTTAAAAAAAATAAGGCTTATTACTACCAGTATGGTGTATTAAGTATTAGTGGGATTTCTCAATAATAGTAAGGTTTATTAAAATTGGTAAGGTTTATTGATATTAATAAAATTTATTAGTATTGATAAAGGTTTATTCGCAGTAATAAGATTTATCAGAAGTAACAAGGTTATTAACTAACAGAGAAATGGCAGGGTTGCTCCAACCTCTGGAGTGCATATCCCGTGCTCTGTGGAAACATCAGGACACTTTCCATGTCCTGGATAGCCATTTGTGCCACAAGTGTCGTCAGTTGCAGCAGCTTGAGCTCTGTGTTTTGGAACTTGAGCAGCAGCTGGCATCACAGTGATGCATCTGAAAGGTTGAAGGCTTCTTGATTAGCACGTTTTTAGATGTGGTCACTCTGCAGCTTAAGAGTGTACAGGGAGAGGGGGAATAAATGACCACCAGACAATCAAGTAGAAACAGACAGGTGGTGCGAGCCCCCTGAGTGCATCCCACTCTCCAACCAGTATTTAGTTCTGAATACTGATGAGAATGATACTCAAATAATGATCAAAGCCAAGTCCAAGGCACCACGGGTGGTTCAGCTGTACAGGGTGGGTACAAGAGTGGAAGAGCAATACTGATAGGTGATTCCATAGTTACAGGAATAGATAGGCATCTCTGCAGCTGCAAACGTGAATCCAAGATGCTGTGTTTGTTACCTTCTTGGTGCCAGGATCAAGGATGTCACTGAGCAGAGACCCTGAAGAGGGAGGGTGAGTAACCAGCAGTCATGGTCCACATGGGTACAAATGACATAGGCAGAAAGATGGATGTGGTCCTGCAGTCAGAATTTAGGGAGCTAGATTGGAAATTAGCAAGCAGGATGTTAAAAGTAGTGATCTCTGGATTACACTCAATGCCACGTGCAAATGGGAAGATAATAAGATTTATTAGTAATAAGTAATAAAATTTATTGGTACTGATAAAGGTTTACTCGTAGTAAGATTTATTAGAAGTAACAAGGTTATTAACTAACAGAGAAATGGCAGGGCTGCAGTGTGCCTGGAAAGATGGTGCAGGAGGAAGTGTTTTAGATTCTTGGGACATAGGGACCATCCCTGGGGTGAAAACAGGAGCTGTACAGGCCAGAAGGGTTGCACCTGAATAGAGCAGGGGCTGAGCTCCTTCCTGGTGCTATTGGGGAAACTTTATCTAAGTTGGCAGGGGTATGGCAACCAGGAGATAATATCAGAGAGGAATACCAAGGTGCACAGAATACAGGCAGAGTAGGGAAGAGCAAGTTATTAGGTGTGGTCAGACTGTGGGAGAAAGTAATGAAGTCTGAATAAGGGTTACTGTGCAGGTCTGTGAATGGACAGATTGTATGTGGAAAATAAGATTGGTTGTAACAGGTGCAGATTGCCAAATACAATATTGTGGCTATAACAGAGGCCTAGCTCAAAGGGGGGCAGGACTGGGTGCTAAATATTCCTGGATGCAAGGTGCTCAGGAGAGATAGGAAAAGAAGAAAAGAGGGAATGGTGGCAGTATTGATTAAGGAGAGCATTACAGTGCTGGAGAAAGATGATGTCCCAGGGAGTCAAGGGCAGATTGATTTGGCTGAAGCTAAGGAATAAAAAGGATGCAATTACATTGCTCCGTATAATCTATAGGCCACCAATTACATCGAAGGATGTAGAGGAACAAACTTGCAAAGAGAGTTGCAGAAGTTAGCGTTGTCATGATGGGGGACTTTAATTATCTAACCATAGACTGGGATAGTAGTAGTGTAAAGTTCAGGGAGACAAGTGCTTCTGGAGTGTGTCCAGGAAAATTTTCTACAGCAGTATATTTCCAGTCCAATGCAAGAGGAGGCACTGCTAGACCTGGTTCTTGGGAATGAGGGAGGCCAAGTGGATCAAGTGTCAGTAGGACAATATTTAGGGCGCAGTGGTCATTGTATTATATAAGGTTTAGACTGACTATGGAAAAGGTCAAAGACAATCCAGAGTAAGAATAATTAACAGGGGGAAAGCCAACTTCAATGGGGTAAGAATGGATCTGGATCTAATTAATTGGAGTCAAAGGTTGGCAGGAAAAGTGGTAGCTGACCAATGGGCTACATACAAAGGAGGGAGAGTTCAGGCACAGTCAAGGTATATCCCCTCAAAAGGGAAAGATAAGGCAAATAAAGCCAGAGCTCCCTGGATGACGAGAGAGATAGAAATTCAGATAAAGAAGAAAAAGTGTGCTTATGGCAGATGTCAGATAGAAAATACAATTCAGAAGCAGGCTGAATATAGAAGGTTCAGAGGGGATGTGTAAAAGCAAATAAGAGAAACAAAGAGGGAGTATGAAAAGAGACTGGCATCCAACACAACAGGGAATCCCAAAGTCTTCTAGAGGCACATAAATAGTAAAAGGGTGGTAAAAGGAGTAGGGCCGATTACGGACCAAAAAGGGGATTTATACATGGAGGCAGTGGGCATTGCTAAGGTATTAAATGAATAATGTGCATCTGCCTTTACCAGGCCAGGTGAAAGAGGAGGTAACTCAGCCACAAAAGGATTTAAAATTGATAGGGTGGCAGTATTGGAGAGGCTATCTGCACTTAAAGCTGATAAGGCACCAGGGCCGGATGAAATGCATCCAAGGACACCGAGGGAAGTGGGAGTGGAAATTACGGAGGCACTGGCCATAATTGTTTAACCTTCCTTTGAGCCGGGTAGTGCCAGAGGACTAGAAAATTGCAAAAGTTACACGGTTGTTCAAAAAAGGGTGTAAAGATAAGTCCAGCAACTACAGACCAATCAGTTTAACTTCGGTGGTGGGGAAACTTCGAGAAAAATAATCCGGGACAAAATTAATAATCACATGGACAAATGTGGGTTAATTAAGGAAAGTCAACACAGGTTTCTCAAAGGAAAATCATGTTTAACTAACTTGGAGTGTTTTTGAAGAATTAACAGAGAAGGTTGATGTGGGCAAAGCTGTTAATTTCATGTACATAGACTTATGAAAGGCATCTGATTCAGTGCCACACAACAGACCAACAGACTTGAGAGTTCATGGATAAAAGGAACAGTAGCAACATAGGTATGAAATTGGCTGAGTGACAGGAAACAGCAAGTGTTGGTTAATAGGTGTTTCGCAGACTGGAGGAAGGTTTGTAGTGGAGTTCCTCAGAGGTTGGAGTTGAGACTCTTGCTTTTCCAGATATATACTAATGACCTAGACCTTGGTGTAGAGGGCACAATTTCAAAGTTTGCTGATGATATGAAACTTTGAAGCATTGTGAACTGTGATGAGGATAATGTAGAATTTGAAAGGGACATAGACAAATGGGTGGAATGGCAGACAGGTGGCAGATGAAGTTCAATGCAGAGGAAATGTGAAATGATTCATTTTGGTAGGAGGAACATGGAGAGGCAATATAACATAAAGGGGTACAATTCTAAAGGGAGCAGCACAGGGCCTTGGGTGTCCATGCACAGAAATTATTGAAGGTGGCAGAAGAGAGCAGTTAATAAGGCATACAGTATCCTAGGCTTTATTAATAGGGGCATAGGTTAAAAGAGCAAGGAGGTTATGTTGAGCTTGTTTGAGGCACTCGGTCAACCTCAGCTGGAGTACTGCGTCCAATTCTGGGTGCTGCACTTTAGGAAGGATGTGAAAGCATTGGAGAGAGCGCAGAAAAAAATTGCAAGAATGGTTCTAGGGATGAAGAACTTCAGTTATGAAGATAGATTGGAGAAGTTGGGTCTGTTTTCCCTGGAGAAAAGACAACAGAGAAGATTTGATAGAGGTAATCAAGATCATGCATGATTTTTATAGAGTAGATAGGAAAAAACTATTCCCACTCATGAAAGGATCAAAAACGAGAGGGCACAGGTTTAAAGTATTTGGCAAAAGAAGCAAAAACGATACAAGAGAAAACTTATTCATGCAGGGAGTGGTTAAGGTTTGGAAAGCACTGCCAGAGAGTGTGTGGTTGAGGCAGGTTCAGTTGACACATTCAAAAGGGAAGTAGACAGTTATTTGAAAAGGAAGAATATGCAGGGTTACAGGGAGGAAGTGGGAGAATGGCACTGAGGCAACTGCTCATTCAGTGAGCCAGTGCAGACATAATTGGCCAAAAAGCCTCAATGCTGTAATAATTCTGTGATTGTGACATATGATACAATTAACTGCACCTTATACGGGCAGGAGGGGAATAATGTATAATCCATATGAGGGAATTATATGCAAAGTTAGGGAAGCCAAGCTATATGCAAGTTTCTTTTTGATTCATGCAAGAACAAACTATTTTATAGCATCCAAAAGTGTCAGTAAAATTTCCATAGTAATTCGATCTTCAAAAATGTCTGCATAAACCAGTCTTCCCTTTAGAAGAAACTGTTTGAGATTTTAATTTGCTCAAATTCTAGAATGATTTTATCTCCATATAAAGATCCAGCCAGATTTTGTCAGTATTGTATTCCTTTCTTACAAATAATGTTTTTTTTAAAAAAATGAACAGGGTCACATTTACAAGATCTTCACTGTGAGATAATTCATATTGCAACAGGAAGTTTGTGTTTCTCATTCAAGTAGAGGACACACATGAACAAAATATACAAGCATCCATACATAGAGTTATTCTAACAAAAAAAATTACCTCATTCCTTTGAGTTTTGCCTTGTTCTCATGACGATCGATAAGATTATGTAGAATGAGTAGCACGAGTTGCCTTAGTTCACTATCTTCCATTAGAGAAACTGATAGTATGGGCTCTAAAAATGGAGACGGAAGCGCAGCTGCTATACTTTTGGCTTTATACCCTGAAGTCACCTAGCATTAATGAGAGAGTAAACAAATAAATTCATTACCCCAAGTCTTCTTCAGATTTCTACAGGCTTTTAAAAAGACAGGCCGAATGAGCCATTCTTCTTCCAGTTCACTCGTCCTCTAGTTCATCCTCGCATTTCTGATTAGCAAGATGCTTATTTCAGAGACACCTTTATCAAAATAAGCTGCTGATTTCTTGTGTACATCTACTGCTAAAATTAGAAGTGTTTTTTTTTGGTCCTGGCTTTCTGTACCAATGTTGGTGAAACAGATCTCTGCTGCATAAATTTTCAGAGTAAAGATTAGTTGTAAAATGGCAATAATGGCTCCTTGCTCTATAATTATGTTTCAGGCTTGCAATATATTCCCACATGGAAAAATAACAAAAACACTAATCTATTGATCACATCTCACAGATTGCAAAAAAGCTTCTGCCAAAGTGTGCCAACATCTATCGATTAATTGTTCTTCTGGCCTCTTTTTATTGGGATTGCATATAGTCAACCTGTTGGTCCATAGGATGCTACAGATGTTCTATATTTGGATCCATTGCTGATTTCCCTTGATTTTTGTCCCCTGAATTTTATCTTTACACCATTTTGATCATTTTCTAAGGCAATATATAGAAACCCTCTAATCATCTGGAAATAGCTGAATATGCCTCAGTGCTTGAACATTAACACCACACATGAATTTATATGCATTAAAATGGATGCAATTCATTATTTGTAAGAGTTTCCAATCTTAATGGAGCCAGTGTAGAAATGCAAAATAGAAGCAAGACCCCATTCATTCAGTTTGGAGAGGAGAGGGGATTTTTTTTCATTAATTTATGGAATGTGAGCTACTCTGGCAAGGCCAGCATTTTCTGCCCATACCTAATTGCCCTGGAGGAGGTGGTGAGCTGCCTTCTTGAGCCGGTACAGTCCATTTGGTGTTGGGAGGGAGTTCCAGGATTTTGACTCTATGGCAGTAAAGGAATGCTGATATAGTTCCAAGTTAGGAAGGTATGTGGTTTGGAGGGGAACCTGCAAGTGCTAATGTTCCAATGCGTCTGCGGCTCTTGCCCTTCTAGGTGGTCGAGTTCACGTGTTTGTTAAAGGAGGCTTGGTGAGTTGCTGCAGTGCATCTTGTAGATGGTACACACTGCTGCCAGTGTGTGTCAATGTTGGAGGAGCAAATGTTTAAAGTGGTGGATGAAATGTCAACCAAACGAGCTGCCCCATCTTCTATAGTGTCGAGCTTCTGTTGGAACTACACTCATCCATGCAAGTGGAGAGAATTTTATCACATTCCTGACTTGTGCGTTGTAGATGGTGGACAGACAACGGAAAGTCAGCAGGTGAGTTACTCACCGCAAAACTCCCAGTTTCTTGTAGCCACAGTATTTCTCTACAACTGGTCCAGTTCAGTTTCTGGTCAATGGTAGCAGAATGATGATAGTGGGGGATTCAATTATTGTAATGCTATTAAATGTCAAAGGGGAGGTGCTAGATTCTCTCTTGTTGAATATGATCATTGCCTGGTACTTGTGTGTGGTGTGAATTTTACTTACTACTTATCAGCCCAAGCCTAAATATTGTTCAAGTCTTGCCGTACATGGATACAGATTGCTTCAGTATCAGAGGCGTCATGAATGGTACTGAGCACTGCAATCATCAGCGAACATTCCCACTTCTGACATTATGATGGAGGGAAAGTCATTGATGAAGCAGCTGAAGATGGTTGGGCCTAGGACAGTATCCTGAGGAATTCCTGCAATGATGTTCTGGGGCTTGGATGATTGGCCTCTAACACCACAACCACTTTCCTTTGTGCTAGGTATTCTCCTTAGGCAGCCTCTTGTGGTTGAGGATGACCTGCTTCCACTCCAATTCAATGGGTTCTGAAATGACCGATAAGTCCAATGCTTGATCTGTAGACTCTGCCACATGCAAGACAGGACTTGCTTAAAGGATTAGGTAGATGGGTTGTTTGGAGGTTTGTGCGCTCCCTCGGACGCCTCAATTGTGCCTCTGCATGACTCCAACCAGTGGAGCATTTTCCCTCTGATTTCCATTGACGTCAATTTTGCTAAGATTCCTTGATGCCACACTCAGTCAAATGCTGCCTTGATGTCAAGGGCAGTCGCTCTCACCTCAATTCTGCAGTTCAGCTCTTTTGTTCATGTTTAGACTGAGGCTGTAATGAAGTCAGGAGCCGAATGGCCCTGGTAGAACCCAAACTGAGCATCAGTGAACAGGTTATTGCTCTGTAAATGCTGCTTGAAAGCATTGTTGATAACATTTTCCATCGCTTTCCTGATGATCGAGTAATGATGGGGCAGTAATTGGCCAGATTGAATGTGTCTTGTTTTTTTGTGGACAAGACAAAACTAGGCAATTTTACACATCGTCAGGTAGATACCAGTGTCAGAGTTGTACTGGAACAGCTTGGCTAGGGGCACAGCTAGACCTGGAGCACAAGTCTTCAGTACTACTTCTGAGATGTTGTCAGTGCCTACAGCCATTGCTGTATACAGTCAACTGTTTACATAGGAACCTAGGACTTGGGAGTAGGCCACTAAGCCCTTCGGGTCTGCTCCACAATTCAATAATATCTTGGCTGATCTGGTTGTTGCCTGAACTCTACTTTCCCATCTGCCTCCCATAACCCTCAACTCCCTTATCTATCAAAAATCTAACTCAGCCTTAAATAAATTCAATGATCCATATTCCACTGCTCTCTGGGGAAGAGAATTTCGCCGACTAATGACCCTCAGAGAAAAAAATTCTCATCTCAGTCTTAAAATGGAGACTTCTGATTCTTAAACTGTCCCCCCTAAAAATTGTAGATAGCTTCAAATCATATTTTCAGGTTACAATTAGAGTTTAGATAGCAACACATGTAGAGTGACGAAAAATGTGCTGGAATATTAGTAAATGTGAAATAATTTCTAAACTTGTTCAAAAGAAAGTTCTAATTATAACTGCTATTACTCATTTCTTCATTAACTAAAATATATAAAAATTTCCTTTCCTCTCTCAAAATGCAATTGCACTGCATGAAGCATTAATAATGTGAAGACAGAGTTCTTGTACTCTACTTTTCTAGTTTATTTTTCCAGTTCCTGTACATATCCAAGAGTATTAATTTAATGAAGAATACTTTACATGGAACTCAAGTGGTGAAAGTGCCATGCTCTAATGGAAACTCGAGTATAATTATGCAAACGTCCTTGGATATGATGCAAGGGTTGCCAATGTTACACCTCTGGTCAAAAAGGGACAAAGGAATAAATGAGCCAACTATAGACCAACAGCCAAATGTTAGTTGTATATAAAGCTTTACAATCTGTAATAAAAAGACATGTTAATAAAGGACAGTCAATGTGGATTTCTCAAAGATAAGCTCTGTCCAACTAATCTTGTAGGATTTCTTAGTGGAAATAACAATACTGATAGGAAAGTAGTACATGCCATGCATGTGGATTTTCAAATGCCAGTTAAGAGACCATACAGGAAGCCTGGTGTCAAGATTAAGGCATAGTGTATTTAAAAGGAATTTGGCAATATGAATAGGAAAATAAAGAACAGGAAAAAAGTAGTGAACAAGGGGTGTTTTGGCTCTGCAGGGATATAATCCTTAGTATTCCCTCAGCCGTGCATATATGTGAAGAACACTTGTAAGCAACCTCAGGGGGGGAGAGTTACATTTGTAGATTGAATAGATAAATGTCAAATGAAATTGCATGGGGAAAAAACGTCAGGGGATGTATGCTGGGAAGAAGGATAAGAACAAAATTTGTGCATTGAATATTAACACTTTAAAAGGGATAGAGCAGCAAACCAACTTGGAAAATTTAGATGCACATATCTTTAAAAGATATAGGAAATTGCACTTGAGGCCTAGCTGTTGGGCAGCATGAAGCATGCTGCAGGCTGAGACTAGGCCAAGGTCTGCTGACTGGTGGAGGCAGATAGTGGAGACAGTGACCAAGACTGGGAAAGGTACTAAAGACTGCTAGGCTCTAGAGAGAAAGCTGCAGATTGGGCCAAGAAAAATGCAGAATGAGAAAAACAGGCAGTGAGAGGCTGAAGCTGACCAAGTGTTGGCAGGGGAATGTTGAAGGGAGCTTGGGAACTAGTAAGACATTTCAAAAGAGGTTTTTAAATTTAAATTTTCTACTTTCAACAGCCAGAAGGGAGACCAAATTACTTTCAAGTGTCCCTCATGTATAAATGGGAAACAAACTGGTGACTAATCTGAGAAACAGTTCAGACATTTGCTCCACAGAACCATCTATGTCTATGGTATGCAATTACTCAACAGTATGCAACAATATATAACAGGAAAAAGTCAATAAGTACGAAGGATCAAAAATCACCAGCACTGGAAAGATGATTTGTGGGCAGAAGGCACCTGCTGTACACAAGTTATAAGGAAATATATTGAATTATGCATCAAAAACACAAATGCATACATACTTAACTTACATCGCTTATGATTTCTTACTGCTGTGCTGCAAACATTTTGAAAGCCCTCCATGACATCAAGCACTTCAAGATTATGCTTTCATATATATGCAGGAAAATGTGTTACAACTGTATTCTGAAATTCTTTTTGCATGCCTCATTTTTGCTAAAATTGTATGAACTTTAAAGATAATTGACTGCTATAGTTCCTGCTGTAAAAACATGCACAAATAGAAAACTTCTGTTAAATTCTACATATGAAGCAGAATTGAGAAGTGCACCAAAAATTGTCGGTCTCCAAAAAAAAAGAAAAAAAACTTCAAAAAAGTTATTACTCACTGAACAGTTAAAGTTATATCTATGATTAGTGTGTGTAGGTTAATCTGTTTTATGATTAGGAATTGAAATGGTGTTAAGCACAGAACCAGAAAGGGGGACTTATATGGGTTACTGACTAGAATTATTTCCTCAACAACTAACGTTCAAGTTAATTGAACAGATACCATGAAAGTAATTTTTCAACTTTTGGTTAGAGCTTCATAATTAATTCTTACCATAAGGAGAGATCTCAGAAGCATGACTTGGATGGTTCTTGTTCCCCGCTCTCTATAAAGGATATAAGGATTTAAAATCTTGTGTCAAGTAATTTATTTTGCATGTTAACATATGACTGAATATTTTAAGAGATCAGAAAAGATCACATTAAAGTGATCGGTGTGCATCAAATGCACAGAGCTAGGGCTAATCACAGCCAGAAACAGAATTTTAAAAAGGAAATTAAATGACATGATTTGCCCAACATGAATAATGGAACCTTTAAAATCACAATTTAAAAACATTCTGATTTAAAACAGCTCATCATAAACAAGTATGACATTAGACAGTACATCTGTATTGCATTCCATTCAGTCAATAGCTAATATTTGTATTTTAAGCCGTTTGTTCCACAATCTTAGTTCTCAGGTAACTCTAATCTTATAGTCCTATGTACCACTTTAGCATTACCACTCTCATCTCAATTTCATCCTAAAGTTATACTCTCCCAAAAAGGCAATGCACTTTCATGTATTCTTTCAGTCTCCTTTGAAGAATTAAGTTTCATATTTATTCAATATCATGAAATTCATTCAAAAGGGGAGTAAATAAAGCCAGCTAATTAATTTCCAATAAAAAAATTCCATGCTGCTTATAACAATATTCACTCTTAACATAAATCTTAAATTTAGGTAACCAGAGAACTTGTATCATAGTTCAGTGAACAAAAACAGTTACTGTTATTCTTATTTAGAAATGATGCTATAGTGTTTAATAAGTGTTGATGCTCAGGAGCATTTTTCCACAATTCCCCTACAATCAGGGATTCAGTACAATTAAAGCAAAGTCAACTTCCTTGAACAGCAGCATCAAACATAGTATTACTGGGAGGATCAGCAAGTCCATGACTTTGTGGGCCTAATTTTCATTAGGAAAAGTAAAAATGAAAAGCTTGGCAGGGAATATACACAAACCTCTGGAGAACAGTGGGATATGATGAAAACAATGGGCTTCAAAAGCAAATTTAATATTTTCTGGGGGATTTTGCAGGCTCTGATAATTTTGCATCCGTTTGAAATAGACTAATGCACAAACCGATCTTCATATCCATGTAGAATACTTCATTTAAATGGGCAAAATTTCATGACAGACCCCAGAAGGAACTGACTGCTGCATTAAAACTCAGTAATAATGTTTGATATTGTGTAACAAAGTACATCTTGGCAAACTCTGTCCCATGAGCAGAACTTTAAGGTCGCTATTTTTTTGGTTGGCTGGAGGTCTGCAACGAGCCTGCTTGAGCCTTGGGTGGGAAGGCTGGAGTGGGAGAGAGCCTCCATCACATGCCCCCTTTTTCAATCAGAGGCTCCCCCACCCCCAGGCACCTAACATCTGATCCCCAGCCTCCTGGCCTCTGCACTCCAGCCCACAGCAGAGCCTCCCATCCTTGCCCTACCGAAAACAACCCATCTTACCAGTCATCTGGCTCCTCTTCTTCAGGACTGAATGCAGTGCCAACAGTGATCACTACTCACAGTGGCGCTGCTGGGACCAGAGACCTGCCAGTCAAACAGATTGGGATTTACTCCCTAAATGGGGAGAGAAAGTCCATCTCAAGCTAATTAATGGTTCTCAGAATGTTAAATGGCTGCAGAGCAGCCGGAGTGGAGGTGAGTTTTACCGCGATTTTTTTAGTGCCAGAATGGGAAACCCCAACAACTTTAAAATCCTGTCCCATGTCTGATTCCACCACTTAAAGGAAAAAAGAACACGTCACCTTTGTCGTCTCTAACTTGAGAAATTTGAGCTACCTGTTGGTATACTGCTGCAGAACATGAAGGCTGCTGCGCAATGGAGAAAATGCAAATAAGCTTATTAACTAAATATCTAAACATACACCAAATACCTTGGCTGGGCCTACACTGACGTTGGGTCAAACTCCTGATATTCCCTAACACCATCACAAGAAAAGCCTTGGCAATTCATAGAGAAGGTCAATCACCACCTCGTCAATAAATGCAACCTAGCTAGCATTACTCACACGCTGAAGATCAGATGAAATTTGTTAAATGTCATTTTATTGTAAATTGACAGATCTACTTAGTTATAAATAGGGCAAAAGTGGTGTAGACACATTTTCCTCAAATCTTGACAATCATAATTGCAGTAAAAATTAAAGTCAAAGCGGGAAGAATGGGAATGCAGTTCCCATATTATTGCATTATTTGCAGCAAAAGTTTTATCATCTGACAGGCTTCCCAAGAATCCAGCTGTAAATGGAACCCATATGGTCATCAGAGTTCCACATTTCAACCTCAACGCATTAATTGACAAGAAAGGGTGTTATTTCTTAAAGGTACAATCACAGAAGTATAATTCTGCACATTAATGCCCATTATGTAGGGAGCAGCAATTGTGTGACAGTCCAGAGTGTCTGCATTATTTAACAGTTCTGATGGAGCAAACAGATGTCTATTGGGAGACCAGGGGTACCCTTTATAGCCATGGCATATGACCCCAAAAAGAAACTCCCTCACAGTAGCAAAGTGCAAATATAATGAAGCTCATGCCACTATTTAGGATGCTCAAGTGGGTTGTTACCCCATAGTCCATTCAAAGTATTCATCAAAAATTGCCATCAAAAGAGTGAACATGCTGGATTGGGTGTGCACCCATAGGCTGGAATTCCGCCCTAGGGCGGAATGGCAGGTGGGGAGGTAGTGTAAAATTGGGGATCAGGGAAGTAGCGCTGTTTACCTGCCACTGGCCACATCTGTTGAGATTCTACCAGTCGTTGGGAAGGTGTTGGGTAGCCCACTAAATGGCAGACCAATTAATGGCCACTTAAGGCTCTCCTCCCACCATTGGGATTGTACCCGCGATGGGGGTGGCCAGTTCCAACTATTCAGACTGCCAAGTGAAACCTGGCAAGGGGAGGGTGTCTCCTTTCCGGGCCCCTTATGCTTGAGCTGTCAACTCTTCCGTCAACTGTTTCTCTCTTCCCCTCCCGGTCAACCTGTCAAACCTCGCCGACTCTCCTCTTACCCCCCTCATCAGGGCCTGCCAACCTGGCCCATGCAAGAGCCCTGACTCACCTTTCTTTCCAGCTCCGTCACAGCACACTCCCAGTGGCGCTGCTGGGTACAGTGATATGATGACATGTACCTTTAATGGGGTGTATCTTAAACTACTGTCAAGCACTACCACCTCCAGACAGGATATGATGTATTAGTCCCATGACTTGTAGTTAGTCTGCAAGTAGCAGTGGCAGAGATTAGATGTACAATACTTAGCCTTTCAGTGAATACTATCTGTATACAGTCTGTAACACTGCTAGCCATTTGATTAGCTGGAAGCTCTTGGAGGCAGAACTTCCTCCTCGCTGGGGCGTAAAGTTCAGCCCAAAGGCAGAGGATGATGAAAAGCAGGACAGCATGGAACTGACACACTAGTAGGGAGATTGGAATATCCTTAACTTTATATAATGACTGCTAGGCTTTATAAATGATTATATTTAAACTGTCTTTTTAATTTAAGGCAAAACATAATGCCCTGAAATGGGCGGGATGGTGTGAAGTTGTACGAAACTCTGCATGGCAATAAGCCTAAATGACCTGGTTGCTATGGAGACAGGGCCCAGGTCAAAACTTATTCAAAGTTAGATGTGAGCATTAACGCTGGGACACAAAGGGAAAAACAGCTGGCCTTACTGCTGCAGACTCTGAGTCAGTCAGTCCAAAGGAATTGGGAAAAAGAGAACACACAACAGGTGCTACTATGCCAAGCAGAAGAAAAGGACTGTTCTTAGGTCAACTACCCAGCAAAGAGCTGGTGAGGATAGAACCCATGGCCAAGGAATCAGGGATTGTGAAAAGATAGTGACCATGGAATCACCAGACAGAACTTTACAATAGGAAGTCCATTTGATTATGCTCAAAGGGTTGAGTGAAGAGGATTTGGCTTAAAAGGACACTGGAAGATTCACCTTGGGAAAGCAGGGAGAAGGGATCGTGTTAATGCTGGGAGGAGTTGGACTTTAAATTTAAGACTACATGTCTACCAAGAGTGGATATAACGTATAAACATGACATAGTGTTTTCCATTATTTTAACAAATTAAGGGGGGATATTTTTTCTGTAGCTTAGTGTATCAGTTGCCCAAGTAATGTTTAGTTGCTGTAGATTTTATTTGATTTATGACAGTAAAAGCATTAAAATGTGAAATCTTGTCATGTGATCCTTTGAATAAATCACTAGGATTTCATATCTCAAAGTTATTGGTCACTATTGGGAATGTGATATTTAGACAACTACTACAGTAATGGACTACTCCTGCAGTAACAACTTTGGCTTTCCATATGCATGCCTGAATGTCGTAGACCCAAGAACATTTCTCTCATCTCTCCATTCAAGTTGGTTGACTATATTTCAGGTCCCTATAATCAACTACACCCTTTCAACAACTCTACCCAAAAAGAGAAATAAAAAGAATATTTAGTCAATACCATAAACACAAGATATTTGGGAACATATGCATGAATTACAACAAATATTCATTCCTGTTTGGTGCAAAAATATAACAGGAAAGGTGGCTCAACCATAGATTACAAAATATAAATTAGGGATAGTATTAAATCCAATGAGGAAAAAGCAGCAAGTCTGAGGATTGGGAGCTGTTTAGAATTCAGCAAAAGTGGACAAAAAGATTGATCAAGAAGGGGAAAATGGAGTATGAGAGTAAACTTGCAGGGAACATAAAGACTGACTGCAAAAGCTTCCATAAATATGTGAAGAGAAAAAGATTAGCAAAGACAATTGTAGGTCCCTTACAGTCAGAAAAGGGGGGAAATTATAATGGGGAGCAAAGAAATGGCAGAAGAATTGAACATATATTTTGATTCTGTCTTCACAAAAGAGGACACAGATAATTTTCCAGAAATGTTAGGGAACCAAGGGTCTAGTGAAAGGTGGGAATTGAAGAAAATCGGTATTTGTAAAAAAAAAGTGCTAGAGAAATTAATAGGGTTAAAGGCTGAAAAATCCCCAGGGCCTGATAATCTACATCCCAGGGTACTAAAGGAAGTGGCCCTGGAAATATTGGATGCATTGGTGGTCATCTTCCAAAATTCTATAGACTATGGAGCAGTTCCTACAGATTGGAGGGTGATAAATGTAACCCCACTATTTAAAAAAGGGAGAGAAAAAACAGAATTACAGACCAGTTAGCCTTACATCAGTAGTGAGGAAAATGCTAGAGTCTATTATAAAGGACGTGATAACAGAGCACTTGGAAAGCATTAACGGGATTAGACAAAGTCAGCATGGGTTTATGAAAGGGAAATCATGCTTAACTAATCTACTGGAGTTTTTTTTGAGGACGTAACTAGTAGAATAGATAAGGAATGCGGTGTATTTGGCTTTCAAGAAGGCTTTCGATAAGGTCCCACATAAGAGGCTAGCGGGATATGGAGAGAAAGCAGGAATATGGCGTTGAGATCGAGGATCAGCCATGATCATATTGAATGGCGGAGTAGGCTCGAAGGGCCGAATGGCCTACTCCTGCTCCTAGCTTCTATGTGACACTCAAACTTACCTTTTCCAATTCTTCTAGATAGGGATAAACTATCCCCACTGGCGGAAGGGTCAAGAAGCAGAGGGCATTAATTAAAGTGACTAGCAAAAGAACAAGAGGTGGCATAAAGAAAAACTTTTTAACGCAGTGCGTGGTTATGATCGGAATGCACTGTCTGAGTTTGTGGATGCAGATTCAACTGTGGCTTTCAGATAATTATCCAATTCCTCTTTGAAGAGAAAAGATTTGCAGGGCTACGGGGAAAAGTAGAGAAGTGGGGGTAATTGAATTACTTTCGCAGAAAGCCAGCACAGACACATTAGGTTGAATGGTATTTTGTACTGTAACTGTCTTTTGATTCCACAGACTGACCAAAAAAAGTAGTCATCTGCTCAAAGTCAATGTTGGTTCACCATCTCTCCCAATGGTTACGAACAACCATGGACTGGAGGCAGGGCACAATTATGAAGAGCTTTGTAAATGCATGCAGAGCAGCGCCCATATGATTTGCCATCGCCCTTCTTACACAGGATGTTCCAACGTTAGCCGGTACAATGATTTTCCTACCATATGGTTTTGCTGATACCTATGAAAAGCTCTGTGCATGACTCTATTGTTTCACATAAAAGACATCTGAACAAGTAACTGTAGAAACAAGATCCATTGCAAAAAAGCATTAAAGTTGGGTGCATGTTGTGCTGGTCATCTCAAAGGGTGTAAGTAAAACATTTATACTAGATCCAGGCCTTGGTCAAAAGGACAATATGCACATATACAAAGACACCTCTATCTACCTACTTTAAAGATGCTGCTCAACGTTTTTCTCATTTGCTATAACGTATGGCAGGCCTGACAGACTGCATTCACTCATTCTGCAACCCCCAACCATGCAGCTTTTACCTGGACCTTTACAGAAGGCAGCAAACAGAACCACCCTCCTTTGCTGCACCCTGCTGCAGTACCTCCAAAGGCCAGGCATTGCACGCATGATCATGTATCTATTGTCCCTTATGCTAGTTTGATTGCTATTAACTCCCTTTTTAAGAGAGAGCAGCAACCCTTAAAAGAGCAGCTGATCAGCCTGTTTGAGGAGTTTCAGCAGCCCATCTTGCTTTTTATACATGCACAGAGTCTAAAAACTGCCTGTAAAATTCAGCAAGACTATCCTGTTTGTTCTGCATCACGTACAATTATAACCCCATTTTGCTGAATGTACGACAATTAGGGTTATAGTTTCTCCAAGAACAGAATAATTAGTGGAGTAGTTCTACAGAGTCAAAAATCATACTGTATATGTAAAATTTAGCATCTTTAACCATGCAAATAAAGTTATTATTCTTTTATCACAAATTTAGAAACAAACCACTCAGGTTATGAATGGCCAAGGAAATGTTCTGCTCTCAAAATACTGTGCCCATCAGTTTATGAATGCCATCTTGTATAGTGCCCCACAGTATTGACCATCTCATCCCTTCCCAATTTGGTATCATCCGCAAATTTAGAAGGTGTGTCTTTGATTCCAAAGACTAAATCATTAATGTAAATCGTAAACAACCATGGTCCTAGCACCGATTCTTGAGAGACCCCACTTCTCACTTTCGGCCACTCTAAGTAGCTACCCTTTACCCTATTTCTCAACTTTGTCTTGCAATCTGCTAGCTATCTATTTTGCTGCTTATTCCCTGACTTTACATGCTCTGATCTTATTAATTGGTCTATCAAATGGAACCTTCTCAAAGGCCTTTTGGAAATCTAGATAAATTACATCTATTACATAAGTTTACCCTCCATTGCCTCTTCAAAAATTAAATGAGGTTGATCAAACAAGATTTTCCCTTTTGAATTCCATGTTGAATGTTCTTCATTATATTTTTGGTTTCTAGGTGTTCATCTATTTTGTCCTTTAGTAAGGATTCCATTATTTTTCCTATTACCGATATTAGGCTGATTGGTCTTTAACTCTGTGGATTTTTTATCATCTTCTTAAAAATAGGAATAATGTTAGCTGTCAGTGCTCTGGCACTGCACCTTTCCTAACAAATTATTAAATATGTGTAGTATTGCCTCTGCAGCTCTTTTCTAGGTTCTTATAAAATGTACAGACACAATCTATCTGGACCGGGAGGTTTATCCCTTTTGAGTTTGATTAGCTTATTTAATATTTCTCCTCTACCTCAAATGTGTTAATATTACTTCCATTCTTATTTTGCAATGCCATGCCCACCTGATCTACCTCCCTGGCAAATACTAAAGCAAAATAATTATTTAATATTTCTGCCATTTTGCTATCGTCATCTGTGATTTTATCCTGTACATCCCTATTGTTATTGAGACTGTTATTATATTTTCACGCCTGTAGGGTGTTTTACTATTTTGCATTATGCTCCTTAATATAATTTCACTGTTTCTCTAACGGCCCAATTTCTCTTTGACTTCTTACCTTGTCCTTTCATATTTTCACTTGTCATACACAAAGTACGTGGGCGCCAAGGAAAAGTATGTCACTTTTCTTACCCTAAAATAGCTGCTGTTCCAAAATAGTTTTGGAGAAAGCTGGCTCACAAAGCATCCATAGCCTTATACTGAAGCTTTTTTTTTTGAAATCTTTAAGGAGAGATCAGTGCTAGGAATTGGATCACTGGAGTGCTGCTCTGGGCTGCAGTAGTGTGCTTAAGTTGGAATTTGGTGACCGAGGGAGGAGGTGAGGAGGGAAGGAGGTGATCCTTTGAGTACCGTGCGTACGGTCGGGTAAATATTGGCTACTTATATCACATATAGTTGTTAAGGTCTTATTTTGTGGTTCATCGTTTCTAAGGGCTATATTCTGTAACAACAAGGAGTAGGGAAAAGGGCCCTAGGGTAATTGATATTATTTGAAATAAAGTATCTTCCAAAAGGTTTAATTTAATTTAAAAGGGTAAGTCATGGCAGGAGAGCTCAAAGCCGTGGTGTGCTCCTCCTGCTCTATGGGGGAAACCAGGAACATTTCCAGTGCCCGGGGCCAGTACGTGTGTGGGATGTGTCTCCAGCTGCAGCTCCTAGAAGCCTGGGTTTTGGAGCTGGAACGGCAGCTGGGGACAAATGTGGAGCATCCACGAGGCGGAGAGTATCGTGGATAGCACGTATAGAGAGGTGGTCACACCGCAGGCTAAGAGTCCACAGGCAGGAAGGGAATGGGTGACCACCAGGCAGAGCAAGAGGACTAGGCAGGCAGTGCAGGAATATCCTGTGGCTATTCCCCTGCAAAACAGATTTACCGCTTTGGATACTGTTGGAGAGAAAATGGCCTCTCAGGGGAAAGGAGCAACAGCCAAATTCGTTGCGCCACGGTTGGCTCTGCTGCACAGGGGAGGAGTAAAAAGTGTGGGAATGCAATAGTTATGGGGGATTCAATTGTAAGGGGAATGGATAGGTGTTTCTGTGGCTGTAAGTTAGACTCCAGGATGGTATGTTGCCTCCCTGGTTCTAGGGTCAACGATGTCTCAGAACGGCTACAGGGCATTCTGAAGGGGGAGGGTGAACAGTCAGCGGTGGTGGTACACATTGGCACAAACGACATAGGTAAAAAAGGATGAGGTCCTAATAGCAAAATATAAGGAGTTAGGAAGTAAGTTGAAAAGTAGGACCTCAAAGGTAGTGATCTCAGGTTTACTACCAGTACCACGTGCTAGTCAGAGTAGAAATAGCAGGATATATCGGATGAATACGTGGCTGAAGAGATAGTGAGGAGGGGAGGGTTTCAGATTCCTGGGACATTAGGACCAGTACAAACTGGACGGGTTACACCTGGGCAGGACCGGGACTGATGTCCTAGGGGGAATATTTGCTAGAGTGGTTGGGGAGGGTTTAAACTAAAATGGCAGGGGGATGGGAACCGATGCAAGGAGTCAGAGGAAGGGGAATCAAGGACGAGAACAAAAGGCAGAAAGGGGAATAAGTGATAGGCAGAGAAATCAAGGGCAAGAATCAAACAGGGCCTCAGTGAAAAATAGTGGGAACGGGACAAGTAATGTTAAAAAGACAAGTCTTAAGGCTTTGTGCCTTAACGCGAGGAGCATTGGCCATAAAGTGGATGAATTAACCGCGCAAATAGATGTAAACAGGTACGATATAGTCGGGATTACAGAGACATGGCTGCAGGGTGACCAGGGCTGGGAACTGAATATCCAGGGGTATTAAGTATTTAGGAAGAATAGACAAAAAGGAAAAGGCGGTGGAGTTGCATTGCTGGCTAAAGAGGAAATTAACGCAATAGTGGGGAAAGATATTAGCTCCAACTTTATGGAATCTGTATGGGTAGAGCTGAGAAACACTAAGGGGCAAAAAACGTTAGTGGGGGTTGTATATAGATCCCCAAACTGTAGTGATGTTGGGAATGGCATTGAACAGGAAATTAGAGACGCATGCAATAAAGGAACATCTGTAATTATGGGTGACTTTAATATACTATAGATTGGGCAAATCAAATTAGTAACAATATCGTACAGGAGGAATTCCTGGAGTGTATATGGGACGGTTTTCTGGACGAATATGTTGAGGAACCAACAAGAGAACAGGCCATCCTAGACTGGGTATTGTGTAATGAGAAAGGAATAATTGGCAATCTAGTTGCGTGAGGTCCATTGGGGATGAGCGACCATAATATGATAGAAATCTTCATCAAGATGGAGAGCGATGTAGTTGATTCTGAGACTAGGGTCCTGAATCTTAATAAAGGAAACTACAATGGTATGAGATGCTAGTTGACAATGATGGATTGGGAAACGTTACTTAAAGGGATGATGGTGCATAGGCAATGGCAAACGTTCAAAGAGAACATGGGTGAACTGCAACAACTGTTTATTCCTATCTGGCACAAAAATAAAATAGGAAAGGTGGCCAAACCATGGCGTACAAGGGAAATTAGAGATAGTATTAGATCCAAGGAAGAGGCATACAAATTGGCCAGAAAAAACAACAGACCTGAGGATTGGGACTAGTTTAGAATTCAGCAAAGGGGGAGCAAGGGATTGATTAAGAAGGGAAAATTAGAGTACGAGAGTAAGTTTGCGGGGAACATAAAAACTGACTGTAAAAGTTTCTACAGGTATGTGAAGAGAAAAAGATTGGTGAAGACAAACGTAGGTCCCTTACAGTCTGAAACAGGGGAATTTATAATGGGGAACAAAGAAATGGCTGACCAATTAAATACATACTTTGGTTCTGTCTTCACAAAGGAGGACACAAATAACATAACAGAAATGTTGGAGAACACAGGGTTTAGTGAGAGGGAGGAACTGAAAGAAATCAGTATTAGTAGAGAAATAGTGTTGGAGAAATTGATGGGATTGAAGGCCAATAAATCCCCAGGGCCTGATAATCTACATCCCAGAGTACTTAAGGAAGTGGCCCTTGAAATAGTGGATGCATTGGTGGTCATCTTCCAAGGTACTATAGACTCTGGAACAGTTTCTACAGATTGGGGGGTCGCTAATGTAACCCCACTATTTAAAAAGGGACGTAGGGACAAAACAGGGAATTATAGACCAGTCAGCCTGACATCGGTAGTGGGGAATATTCTATAGTCCATTATAAAAGATTTAATCGTTGAGCACTTGGAAAACAGTGGCAGAGTTGGACAGAGTCAGCATGGATTTATGAAATGCTTGACACATCTACTGAAGTTTTTCAAGAACGTAACTAGTAGAGTTGATGAGGTGGATGTGGTTAATTTAGACTTTCATAAGGCTTTCAACAAAGTCCCACATAAGAGATTGGCATGTAAAATTAAAGCACATGGGATTGGGGGTAGTGTATTGAGATGGATAGAAAACTGGTTGGTAGACAGGAAACAAAGAGTAGGAATAAACAGGTCTTTTTCCAAATGGCAGGCAGTGACTAGTGGGGTACCGCAGGGATCGGTGCTGGGACCCCAGCTATTCACAATATATATTAATGATTCAGATGAGGGAACTAAATGTAATATCACCAAATTTGCAGATGACACAATGCTGGGTGGGAGGATGAGCTGTAAGGAGGATGCGAAGATGCTTCAGTGTGATTTGAACAAGCTGGGTGAGTGGGCAAATGCATGGCAGATGCAGTGTAACGTGGATAAATGTGAGGCTATCCACTTTGGTAGCAAAAACACAAAGGCAGATTATCTGAATGGCTATAAACTGAGAGGGGGGAATGTGCAACAAGACCTGGGTGTCCTCGTACACTAATCGCTGAAGGTAAGCATGCAGGTGCAGCAGGCGGTAAAGAAGGCAAATGGTACGTTGGCCTTCATAGCGAGAGGATTCGAGTACAGGGGCAGGGATGTCTTGCTACAATTATACAGGGCCTTGGTGAGACCACACTTGGAATATTTTGTGCAGTTTTGGTTTCCTTATCTGAGGAAGGATGCTCTTGCTATAGAGGGAGTGCAGCAAAGGTTTACCAGACTGATTCCTAGGATAGCGGGACTGACATGAGGAGAGATTGAGTCGGTTAGGATTATATTCACTGGAGTTCAGAAGAATGAGGGGGGATCTCATAGAAACCTCTAAAATTCTAACAGGACTAGACAGGGTAGATGCAGGAAGGATGTTCCCGATGTGGGGGAGTCCAGAACCAGGGGTCACAGTCTGAGGATATGGGGTAGACCGTTTAGGACAGAGATGAGGAGAAATTTCTTCACCTAGAGTGGTGAGCCTGTGGAATTTGCTACCACAGAAAGTAGTTGAGGCCAAAACATTGTATGTTTTCAAGAAGGAGTTAGATATAGCTCTTGGGGCAAAAGGGATCAAAGGACATGGGGAGAAAGTGGGACCAGGCTACTGAGTTGGATGATCAGCCACGACCATAATGAATGGCAGAGCAGGCTCGAAGGGCCGAATGGCCTACTCCTGCTCCTATTTTCTATGTTTCTATGTTTTCCATTTTGGGGTGAGGGGAGATCAAGTATTAGCACCAAGCACTATCAGGCCATGTATTCCAGACCCCAGACACAACTGTGAGGCTCCTGCTACTGCTCTGATTTGCATTAACTTAACTCAGAGGAGCCCTCCTCTGTATTTTGCCATTTCCCAAATCAGCCAAATTTATGGCTTCACTGAGCAAGATTGACAGCTTATGCCCAATTCTGAGCATTTTAGTACATGCTGACATTGGGCTAAAACACAAGAAGTGACACAAGGCATACACAAATGTGTATTTAAAACAAATATTTCCCTATGTACTAATGATATCTGAATTTCACACCAGTTCATTCTGGCATCATAGCAATTGATACTTACCCAGAGTGGCTGGAGTCTAGTGCATGTGATCCAGCATCAAAAGTGGGCACCTTCCCCATAATAAACATAATGATTTCTGATCTTTGATAATCTGGAAGACTGCTCCCAAAAAAGCCTAGAATAAAATAAACGTACACAAAATTCAGCTAGTTTTACATTCAATAATGCACAATGACTAATTCAGTTACCAGGTTGTACAATAAAAACTTATGCCCCGTCAGAACAGGGGTAACTCAAAGAAAGTTTAGACAATATAAAAAAGGTTATTTTAGTTTTAACCTTTTATAAGTCAAACACACCTTTAATTCAAAAGGTGAGAAGGTAGCAGTGATGGTAAGCATTAAATGCTTTAATTTTGGGACTAGATTGCTCCTTATTCTAAACATAAATGATTGGGACTTGAATATAGGGGTATAATATCTAATTTGCAGCTGGCTCAAACATTGAGGATGTGGTTAACTGTGGATAGGGCTAATCAACTTCAGGAGAATAGGTAAGTTAATATCGTGGTCAGGCACTTTGACAGCACCTTTCTCCTCTGGGGGCTTTACTTCTCATCTCCTTGGCAGAACACCATCACTTCCAATTTCCACTCAAAAGCACATTTTCCAGACTTGCACATATGTCATCATTTCTATGTCATTGATTGGTTAACATTCTGGAAAATCCTATCTAACACCACTGCTGGAGCACTATCAGCACATGGCCTCATAAAAGTCACCAACATCCCCAAAAAAACAAATTACTGATGGTTGGGGGATAAGGAGGGCAGGGTATCTAGTTTATTTCAGAAACCTGTTGACAAGAGGGTTGGGCATTGTTGAGGCTTTTAGCCTGCCTCTTGAGTTCCCAGGTCAATCAGGAAGGGTGGGTAGGATGACACATCCAGTCAAAGCAAGAACTTATCATTAAAGGGACAATGACATGAATAGTTTACCAGCACTTGGATTTTTGTTTGCACTTCAAAATAAGGCAGTGGCTGCACCAAAATAACTGGTGGAACAGAAGCATTAACATACTGCCAAACTTTTGGCTGTTCCAATTTTTGGACAGACCATGATTTGGGCAGCAGAACTTCTATAACAAGTAGGAGGGAGTTTCATTAATAGAGTGAGCTTGGAGTCAGACGACAGAATTTTGAATCCAGGCAACATATTCATTCCTGATGGCACTGCTACTGCCCCAGTGCCTTCTCTTGCCCATAAAAATAGGGTTGCAAGAGGCAGTCACTGCAAGTGGTATTGAAAGGGATCATATGCTGTTCTTAGCTAAAGGTTAGATTTGATTATTTTAATGCTCTGCTGGCTGGCCTCCCATCTTCCGCCCTACATAAGCTTGAGCTCATCCAAAACTTTGCTGTGGACACCCTGACTCACATAATGTTCCATTCACCCACGCTTGTGTTCACTGATTACAGTGGCTCATGGTATGGAAATGCCTCAAATTTAAATTCTCATCCTTGCGTTACGATCCCTGTGGGAAAACCATAAACCTAAATGGTCAAATTTACTGAATGACACCCAAATGAAGAAATTACCAAGATTCCACTTTTTGTAGCTTTTACTTTAACATGAATTAGAACCATTGCACAGAACCAAATTAACTTGCATTAACAGGCAAATGATACTTCAACAAAAAAGGTCAATTTCACTTTAGTCGATTTGCATCACATCCACACAAATGTTGCACCACGTGTATACACAGTTTAATAATACACTGTTCCTTATTCACGCAGAGTACGTCAGGAGTCTTATGTGATAACAGCTTTCAACTGAGTTTCATGGGTATGATTATCATCAGTAAGGCACATTTCTACAAACCATTTCTCCCTCATGTTATGACAGTCTGGATGGTGTGGTTTTCTAGAGTTCCTTTTCAACTGACCAACCAATAACACCCTCATTCACAGTTTGGCCACTTATGGGAAAGCACCCAGCATCTCCTAGCTAGTTACACATCTTTCCAGGGTTTAGGCCATTTTAGGCAGCTTGCACATTGGCAGAAAAGGAAACAGGAGCTCTTAGAGGCAAACAGAAAAACTGACCTTTTCATGAGAGTGATTTACCTCTCCTCCTCACAAGAGTTCTGTATTCCTCTTTCTGTCTGCTTTCTCTTTGTGTTTGCATCTGTGCCCTCACCCTCCAGCTCCTCTGCACGCAGCTCTCCTTTGTGTACACAGCTCATCTTTGTGACTGCCAACCACATGGCTTGTTTCTAAACTTCCATCCTGTTGGTACTGCTTCCAAGGCAAGGGTTGCCAGGTCTCCTGGACCAGAATTTACTATCCAAGTAAGTTACTATTGATCCCTTCACAATTCTGCAAATCCTTAAAAAGCCCTTTTCAAAACATTCTCAAAAATAATTATGGATTGCACACACCTTTTAAAGAAATTATAAATTTTCCTTACTGTACTGCTTTTGGGCCAAAGGTCACCACACTTGTTTTCAAACTCCTCCATGGCCTCACCACTCCTCATCTTAGCAACCTCCTCCAGCTTTACAACTCTGGCATTGTACCTTGAGCTGCCTAGGCCCTTGAACACTGGAATTCTCTCCCTTAACTTTGCAATCTCTCTGCTCATTTAACACGGCCATTTCTTTGCTGGCTTGGTATTTTTCTCTTGTTTCTCTCTTTTTTTTCCCCCCTTGCTTTGTTTTCTTTCTTTTGGATGGCAGTAATTCTTGATCCTGCCATTCCCACCTCCTCTAGGCACATCATATTTTTCTTTACTTGTTCCATTACTACTCATTTTTGCCTTGCACCATGAATACTTTTGACATTTAATCTTTTGCCCTTTGCCCTATCACAGACCTTCCTTTTGCCCCTTTTCCCACCCACCCTCACCTCAAAGCCTATTGCATTTCTAACTTTTCCCTTTTCTGAGGAAAGGTCGTGTATCTGAAACATTAACTCTGTTTCCCTCTTCACAGATGCTGCCAGACTTGTTGAGTATTTCCATTATTTTCTGGTTTTATTTTGTACTATTAAATCCCTTAATCATTTTAAACACTTTAATGAAATCACCGCTCAGCCTTCTAGAGTCAAGAATGCAAACCTGTCCATACCTTAATTATCTCCTGGTATTATTCTAGTAAATTTGTTTTACATGCTCCTATCCAGAAAATTTGCAGTGCAATTTTGTAAACATGTATACCATCTTCATTTAAATCATTAATCTAAATGGCAAAAAAGCTGAGGCCCCACTACAGATCCTTAGGGAACACCACCTGTCACAATCTGCAACCAAGGGTGCACTCCCTTTAGTCCAACTCGCTGTCACCTACTTCCCAACTAACCAGTTATCCATATCACAAGGATACTTCCAATTCTGCTCACTCTCATTTTTGCTAACAATCTTTAGTATGTATCAAATGCCTTGCAAAATTCCATAAACCATAGACACAACCCTATCAAAAAACTCTACCAGAGTAGTCAAGACATAACATTCTTCAAAAATCCATGCTGACTCCGATTAGCTCATACTTATTCAAGTGTTTAATCACACTGCCCTTGATAATCTACAGTAACTTTTATTGTCCAATATGACACACAAAGCTCTGTAACTAGTGTTACGGACAGGAGGGAGATTAATTTAAACAGTCCTGATTTCTCCCCTTACTACTTGTCCGTAAACAGAAAGGTGTTTTCATTTTGATTTCCCCCTTTATAAATGGTGGCGTATTTTCCCAACCCCTCAATTTTAGTGTTACATACGAATATACGAAATAGGAGAAGTAGGCCACTCGAACCTGCTCTGCCATTCAATAAGATCATGGCTGATCTGTTTGTGTCGAGTTCCACGTCCCCATCTACCCCCAATAACTTTTGATTCCCTTGCCTAACAAAGATCTATCTACCCTTGCCTTAAATATATTCAGCGACCCTACCTCTACTGCGTTCTGAGGCAGGGAGTTCCAAAGTTGCACAAACCTCAGTGAAAAAATTTCCCCTCATAACTATCCTATAAGGGCGATCCCTAATTTTAAAATAGTGCCCCCATAGTTCTGGACTCACCCACAAGAGAAAACATCTTTTCCACGTCCACCTTGTCAAGACCATTCAGGATCTTATATACTTCAATCAAGTTACCCCTCACTCTTCTAAAGCCCAGCCTGTCCAATTTATCTTCATAAGACAACCTGCTCATTTGAGGTATCAATCTAGTAAACCTCCTCTGAACCGCCTCCAATACATTTACATCTTTCCTTAAATAAGGAGACCAAAACTGCACAGTGCTCGAGATGCAGTCTCATCAATGCTCTGAATAACTGAAGCATAGCATCCTTACTTATATGTTCAATTCCTCTTGTAATAAAGGATAGCATTCCATGATAGTCTTCTTGATTATGTGCTGTACCGGCATACAAACTTTATGCAACTCATGCACGAGAACACATAGACCCTCTGTACCTCGGAATTCTGCAGTCTTTCTCCATTTAAGTAATACTCTTTTTTATTCTTTCTGCCAAAAAGTGAACAACTTTACATTTTCACACATCTCCATCTGCTAGATTTTTGCCCACTCATGCAACTTATCTATATCCATCTACAAACTCCTTATGTCCTCTTCGCAACATATTTTCCTATCTTTTTATCATCTGCAAAATTAGCTACCATGCCTTCACTCCCTTCATCTAAGTCATTGATAAAAATTGTAAAAAGTTGCGGCCCAAGCACAGACCCCTGCAGGACTCCACTCGTCATATCCTGCCAAAGACCCATTTACGCATACTCTGTTTTCTGCCAGCCAATCTTTTATTCAGGCTAATATGTTACCCCCTACACTATGAGCTCTTATTTTTTTTCAATAACCTTTGATGCAGCACCTTATTAAATGCTTTCTGGAAATCCAAGTACAGTACATCTACAGGCTCCCCTCTATCCACCGCACATGTTACTCCTTCAAAGAACTCTAATAAATTGGTTGAACATGATTTCCCTTTCATAAAATCATGCTGACTCTTCCTGATTACCTTGAGCTTTTCTTAGTGCCCAGCTGTAACCTCTTTTGTGATCGACTCTAACACCTTTCCATGTTAACTGGCCTATAGTTTCCTGTTTTCTGCCTCCCTCCATTCTTGAACAGAGGAGCTATATTTGGAACTTTCCAGTCTGATGGAACCTTTCCAGAATCTAGGGAATTTTTGAAAATTAACAGCAATGCATCTACCATCTCATTAACCACCTCTTAAGACCCTGGCAACTCCACAGCAAATTTGAAATAGGGTAAACTCAGAGGGGTATTGTTTTCAAGCACACTCAAACATGAGGAGGGGTCACAACGTAGCCACTTTTTCACTCATACAATAAAAGGGGGGAAATAGAGAAAGGGTTTACATGGCAAAAACCACAAGATAAAGAATTATTGTTTCATGTGAGTCCAGAATCAAAGTGCAATGGTGTATTCTTTCCGAGTTGGCATTCTGAAGACTGATGCTAGATAATTCCCCTTTCCAGTAGAGATGACTTCCACGATGGATGGGCATGTAGAGATAAATTAGTCCTTAAGGTGATGGCACAGAAGTTCCAGTAGAAACAGTGTAGATGGGGCCAGGCAGTTAAACCTGGACAGAGCTTTGGGTTCTGAGCTGCTGCTTGCTAGATGGAAGATGGCAATATATTTTGCACCTCCACAAGGCAATATTGCAGGTTCCAGCAGCTTGTGGTTTGGCAGGGGGTGGGGGGGGTGGAAAGGAAAGAGGTCTTGTGACACCCACCTCTCCACTTTGGCTGGGACAAAAGGATGCATACTCCTTAGTTTGGATTCTTGAGGTTGGTAATGTTTCAACCATTAAAGATTTTGAGAGGTTTCAGGGTCCTTTGTCCATGCAGACTGGTCCTCTCCAATTGTCAAGACAATTGGAAATGTAAATGGCCTTTGTAGAATTCCCTTGGATTTGATCTCTGCAGTCATAGGGGTCATGAGCGTCTCTTCAGAGATAATGAGGCGGCAGTTGTTCTGAATGCCAGAAAGCTCCTTTTGATTGAGTTGTAGACCAATTAATCACTATAATTAATCATAATTATTCATCACTAATTAACATCCAATAACTCCATTATATTCCTATCATGCAACTACTAGGACGGCAGAAGGTGAACTAGATGGACCTTGGTCCTTTGTTGTTCAGTAATTCTTATGTTGGGTCCAATACATTCAGCAATTGTTAGTGCACAGAAAGTATCTTTCTTTGAAAGGCTGAGCCTCTAAAGTCTGCATCTCTGCCACCTTTAACAGAGCCAGGATGTGAACTTGCCCTCTTCTTTTCCTGGCCCACCTCCACTCATTTGTGCTCAGTGAATCAGCTAGTGCAGATACCTCAACGCAAAATCTATGCATGCAGGGTGCTTCTGCACTGGTGCTTGGAAGAGCAAGAATGTGTGAAGATGCATCTTCTGGAGGTTCTCATCAGTCTGTGTGACTAAGTGGAGTCCTCTCCCCTAAATTTCCTGCCCTCGCTTTAAATGGAGCTTTTAATAGAGAACAGGTTTTGCACCACCAGCTTGTCAATTTTATTTAAATACGGTAAGCCAGAAAAATTGAATTGACCACATGCTAATCCTTTTTGAACGGGTGCAGTGCCTGGACTGACCATATCATTTGCACACTAGATGAAAACCACCCTCTAACAATTCAGCATCATTTACTGGTTTTGAACAAATCAGTGAGTGAGTGAGGGCAACAATCAGTCTTAAAGTGTACTAAAAAGAGGCTAGGAATCGTGCGGCGAGTAATTCACCTCCTGACTCCCCAAAGCCTGTCCACCAACTACAAGGCACAAGTCAGGAGTGTGATGGAATACTCCCCATTTGCATGGATGAGTGCAGCTCCCACAACACTCAAGAAGCTGGACACCATCCAGGACAAAGCAGCCCGTTTGATTGGCACAACATCCACAAACATTCACTCCCTCCACCATCGACGCACAGTAGCAGCAGTATGTACCATCTACAAGATGCACTGCAGGAATTCACCAAGGCTCCTTAGACAGCGCCTTCCAAACCCACGATCACTACCATCTAGAAGGACAAGGGCAGCAGGTAGATGGGAACACCACCACCTGGAGGTTTCCCTCCAAGTCACTCACCATCCTGACTTGGAAACATATCGCCGTTCCTTCACTGTCACTGGGTTAACATCCTGGAACTCCTTTCCTAACAGCACTGTGGGTGTACATACACCACGTGGACGGCAGCAGTTCAAGAAGGCAGCTCACCACCACCACCTTCTCAAGGGCAACTCGGGATGGGCAATAAATGCTGGCCCAGCCAACGATGCCAACATCCCATGAATGAATAAAACAAAAACAAGAATTATGAGACTAGCTCTGCTAATTAATCCTATGCCATTTGGAACTCCTTGGAAATTTATAAATCTATTTTTGATGTCTTTTTATTACAAGAAGAACTATTTCTATTTAGCTGTAATCTCAAAATTAAACAAACTGCCCAAGTTTAGTTTATGCACAAACATCCAAGTATGCAATATACAATGTTCTTTGTTGCTCAGCCAAGTACAGTCAGCAGGATAACTTCTGAGCTGCAGCCTCAACATCACAGAACAAGAATATCAATCTGAGATGACAGCATTAATTACTCTTATACCAGCACTTAAATATTTTCACTGCAATTTTTATAATGAATGGAGCTCTTTAATAGGCATTCTTTCATGCCGGAATTTTCTTTCCTCTACATGCACCCCAAGTATATGCAAATTAGCTTCAGTTAATGTGGTAGAATAACTGAGCATCACAAACATTCAGTACTTAGCATCACTACGGCAACAAATGAACTCTTGAGAATATTTTTCGAATACCATTTTCTGGCAGGACTGTAGACCAGCTTAATACATTTTGTTCTTTTGAAATTTTGGCATCAGGTCAGCATTTTAAGCAATAAACTGGCCTTTCACTCTACAGTTTCAGGAACAAAAGACAAACAGATGATTCACAGAACTTAAACCAACAGGATCACTTAAAAAAAGATTGCATATATTTACAAATGCTGCTTTGGCTTTTTTTTAAGGGGGATAAGTGTGAAAGGAGTGTCTTTTTGTGTTTGTGTGTTTATTGCGCATTTAAAAACCTAGGTTCCTATGGGTATTTCTCAGGTTCTAAGTGTCAAAGCAAAACAACAACAAGGACAAAAGGCCTTTACTAAATTACTCATTTATTACTGTATAAAGCCAGTTACCCTGGTCCAAAATTTGCTGCTAAAATAATATGCATTATTTATACACAAATGCCACAGCAACTTCAGGAAAGGGCAACTTTGCCAATGTAAAAATGGCATCTCACTGTCTCGCTCCTCGTTCAAATACTTGGAGCCATGTGAAGTTCTTGCACTAGCATGGTAGATACAAAATAATCTCATTCCAGAAAGATAATCCAAGTTGCTTCAAGTCTAAGTACCATTTTAATGGTGTGATAAGTACTGCCAAACTTTCTGGCACTGAAAATTAACTAAGAAGTGTGAAATCTCATTCCTTCAGGTTTTAATGATAATTGCAGATTTAAAAATATATATTGTTTCAATATTTTTTCTATCTCAATTGAGTTTTTCCTTCTCTCGGTTTCTCTTTCCGTACCAGATTTGACATTTAATTCGCGATCCTTATTATAGTTCCTTCTTAGTCTTTGTGCTGTTAATTTCACAATGCTGCAATTAAATTGATAAGAGTCGCCTAATCTGTTCACTCGGGCCCCAGTGCCTGTTTACCAAGATGTCCTGTTTACATTTCGCAGTTTCAGCAACTTGCAGGGCAATTTTTGTCAACACTAAACAGGCAAGTCTAACTAACAGCTAGGGGAGATGGTGGTGTAGTGGTAATGTCACTGGGCTAGTAATCCAGAGGCTCTGGCTAATACTCTGGGCACACAGGTTCAAATCCCACCCCAGCAGCTGGTGGAATTTAAATTCAGTTAGTAAATCCTGAATTATATAGCTAATCTCAGTGATGGTAACCATGACAACTATCATTGATGTAAAAAAAACCCATCTGGTTCACTAATGTCCTTTAGGTAATCTGCCATCCTTACTGGTCTGGCCGATGTGTGATTCCAGACTCTTTGTGACTCTTAACTGCCCTCTGCAATGGCCTAGCAAGCCACTCAGTTCAAGGGCATTAGGGATGGGCAACAAATGCTGGCCTTGGCTAGTGATGCCCACATCCCAAAGAATAAAAAAAGCTGGCACTGCTCAATGGCTTGCCACAGCAATTATTGGGCTAATGTAACTTGCCAGCTCGCTTCAGGTTTATTAAATAGTTCATTCCCAAAATGATTCATAATAAATTAAAAGCAATTTTCATATGACTTTGTGGTGAGAAAACTAATGGAATTAAACAAAAGATTGCCAACTTAACAATGTTTGATTTTACTCGTGGGTGGTGCATGGTGGGGAGGAGAAGACTGTCATGTACAGGGCAAACCCAAGAGAGAGCAAACATTCGGTTAACAGAAGAAAGATATTCAATTCTGCTTGATTATCATTTTACAAATTGGTTCCCGGTTAACAATGAGCTCCAACTCTTACTGCTTCATAAGCACGAACTTATTTGAAATCTTTAAAACGATTCACCTTTTGAAAGAATGCAGCAGTGGAAACTGGATCTTAAGATACATACCATCTCATAGCAAGACTTCGAGCATGAAAACTAAGGAGTATTCAAGGTTGGGTAATTTCTTATTGCTGCTCCCACTCCACCACCATCACTTCACCAGAAATTTGGTGTGGTTAAGTGAGTTTTTTTCTCCCATTCTGTTGAATTTATTGCAGCAGAGCAGAAGCAGTTCAAAGGGAATTCCTCATCCACGGTGTGTTTTCAGGACATAATTGATGTTTAAGCAAGTGAGTAACCAGAGAAGAAACATGTGAATTTATGTTGGAAATTGGTTAAACAGAAACTCCCATTAGTCTTACATGTCATTATGAAGTTACTCACCAACAACAAAGGTTTGGGGTTTCACATTAGAGTCCTGGAGATAAAATGTTACCCCAATATGCTTCGAAATAGAAGGCAACAGTTTGGTCTGGTCTTATCTCTCCCTCAGACTAATACTTTAGGAATAGGCCACACCTTTACACAGCTCTGATTGTCATGTTAATCCCTGGCAAATCAAGTCAAGAAATGCTAGCTTAAAGCAACCGTGGTTATAAATCCGTCACTGGGGTAGTGGTAATAATTGCAGTTATGGTGAAGACAAGCTGTAATGAGGTGATGAATTAAAAGCATCAAGCAAGAAGCCACTGTCATTACAACTACACAGTAGGTGATAGATTAGGCACAGCACTGAAGTGTGTTTGATTAGTGCACTTTTTTCCCCTATCACGCATTAACACTAATATCCAAAATAAAATTAACACTCAATGGTTTCTCACAGATGGCTAGAAAATGTTGGATGTAATAAATTTGGATACAGTGGGAGTTAACTCCCTGATAACATCAGTGTGCCTCAGTTTTTCCAGCAATCAATTCTTATAATTTGCTTCACAGCAAGTACTAAAATACTTTAATCATGTAGATGTGAGTGCAAATGAATAAGTTGAACTTTTGTTCACAGGCATCAGTCCTAACAAGAGCCAGAGAAAACTAGACAGCCAGTCAGAAATAATGTCACAATGGTTATAATTAAGAAACTTAAATATCATGTTAAAATTTAAATAAACGAAAGGTATAGTTAATTAGCTGAAGGGTGGTCAAAACATTTTAAAAATAGCACAAAATATAAATCTTCAGTACTTGCATAGCCAGGAAGATACTTTTCTATTTTAGTTATTATTATTTTTGTGGAATATAGTTGTACTTAAATGATGATGCAACCTGAAATTTAACATTACTTAAAGGCTGTCAAATAAATGAGCAATTTCATATCCTACAAAAAGTGGCATGAGTGTTTTAGTATAAAGTCACTAGACGAGAGGTTTCATGCTCTAGCCCATTATGACTAATACAGTTAGCATGCACAGAGAGAATCATGGCCCAAATTCATGTCATCAGAATTGATTAACACAAATTTCACACTGCAGAATCCTGTACTCACCAATAGTCTGTATAATTGTATCCTGAACTACTTTCTCATCGTTGCTGGTTGATAAAGCACCAGTAGAACTATGCTCATTGGACAACTCAAAATCAACACTGAGGCGCAAGTGTTTCAACAACGTGTTAAACACCTCCAAAACGGTTGGACCTATTAAAAAAAAAACTATCAAAATTAGTATTTATTTAAATATTTGTTGGTGACTATGTAACTTTTATTTTTAGGGGAGGAGGAGAGGGGTGAAATGAAAATGTAACTCAGTTACTCGAAAGTAATAACCAGAAAAAATCTTAAATCAGTCAGTCAAACAACAATTTGGCTCAAAATACTTGCAATATCAAAAGCAGTAAAATTAGATTTTAACAAGCATTACCAAAAAAGGAAATGCAGAGTCAACAGACTTTAAAACGACTTACAAACCTTATACAATTACTTTTACTTCTTTTGCCAGAAATAACTCAAAGGAATGCCACTGAAGGAAAAATTAATATAGAGCCATTTTTCTCACTTTATGGAACCAGGGTAGCCCTACATAACTGCAATTCTCTACCTGCTTCAAATTGTATGAAAATTAGGATACATCGGTTTTGATATCATATTAGCTAAACAGTACAACACAAAATCACCATCCCGAAAGTATTTCTATTTACACTTTGCTTGCATTTTATGTAATGTAAACATGAAACCTCTTTAGTTACTTGCAGTTCATTCACAAAAAGGAGAAAAGGTGAATTCTAGCACAAGATGTCCAATAGCCAGTTAGAGGCAATGGAACACAAACATAGAAAAGCAGGACAAAATGGGCAATGGAACCAGAACAGGTAGGATTTAAAAAAAATATTTCATAGGACAAACACAGAAGGATGCAATGGGTGTGGACCTACCTGTCGAGTCCATAAATGATAGTATAAAGTTGCTTACTTGCTAGGTGATTTGACTGATTATCTTTCTCTTACCAGGGACAATTGGTCTGCACGCCACATTACACTCAGGGCTACAACTGAAATCATGTGCAGGGAAGTTGTGGTGGCGGGGGGCGGGGGGGGGGCAGGCAATTGAAGCCATAAATGTGACCACTGTATCTGTGGTGAACAAATTAATATAGAAAAATGAATCCTCGGTGTTAAATGGAAACAAAGACTATTCTACTAGTGTTTATTTATTTTTTTCTTAATGTCAATTCTGCTTACCAATAGAACCTTTTGCTGCTATAGCAACAGTCTCTAAAAGGACCTGTACAATGCCTGCTCGGACCCTTGGAGAATCCTTGTTGTGAGTATCCAGATGTCGAAGAATCTGCTGAATCACATGATGAGAATGCTGGGCCTGTAATGTTAGATTTATTGTAAACAAGTTGGGACAGAAAAAACTCTTTCATATGAAATAGAGACATAGATGAAAACATTTTCACGAAGGTGAAGAAATTAAAACAACTATTCAGTTTAAAATGCAAGCAGCAGAAAACAATGTAGAGTTTATTTAATGAGGTCCTTTGGGGAACAGAAGTTTTTACATCAGCAAGTTGTGGAAGGTGTCGTTGACAGTGCCATCAAACAGTACTCACACAACAATAACCTGCTCACTGATGCTCAGTTTGGGTTCTGCTTGGGCGACTCAGCTCCTGACCCTAATACAGACTTGGTTCAAACATTGACAAAAATGCTGAACTCAAAAAGTAAAGTGAGAGTGAATGCCCTTGACAACAAGGCAGCATTTGATCAAGAGTAGCATCAAGGAGCCCTAACAAAACTGTGGTCAAAGGGAATCAGGGGATAGACTCTCTTTGGTTGGGATCATATCTATCACAGAGGAAGATGGTTGTGGTTGTTGGAGGTCAAACATCTGAGGCCCAGGTCATCGCTGCAAGAATTCCTCAGGGTAGTATCCAAGGACCAATCATCTCTAGCCAATTTATCAATGAACTTTTCTCCATCATAAGATCAGAAGTGGGGATGTTCACTGATGATTGCACAATCTTCAGTACCATTCACGACTCCTCAGATACTGAAGTAGTCTATGTTCATATGCAGCAAGACCTGGACAATGTTCAGGCTTGGGCTGATAAGTGGCAAGTAATGTTCACACCACACAAGTGCCACGCAATGACCATTTCCAACAAGAGAGAATCTAACCATCTCGCTTTGACATTCAATGACATTATCTTGCTGAATCCCCCACCATCAACGTCCTGGGTGTTATCATTGACCAGAAACTGAACTGGACCAGCCATGCGGTTTCCTCTACATTGGAGAGACCAAATGCAGACTGGGTGACCGCTTTGCAGGACACCTTCAGTCTGTCCGCAAGCATGACCCAGACCTCCCTGTCGCTTGCCATTTCAACACTCCATCCTGCTCTCATGCCCACATGTCAATCCTTGGCCTGCTGCATTGTTCCAGTGAAGCTCAACGCAAACTGGAGGAACAGCACCTCATCTTCCGACTAGGCACTTTACAGCCTTCCGGACTGAATATTGAGTTCAACAATTTTAGATCATGAACTCTCTCCTCCATCCTCACCCCCTTTCCGAACCCCCCCTTTTTTTCCAATAATTTATATAGATTTTTCTTTTCCCACCTATTTCCATTATTTTTAAATGTATTTCCATCCATTGTTTTATCTCTACCTTTTAGCCTATTTCGATCCCTTCCCTTCACCCCACCCCACCCCCACTAGGGCTATCTGTACCTTGCTTGTCCTGCTTTCTACCCTTAATTAGCACATTCCTTAGATAATATCACCACCTTCAACACCTCTTTGTCCTTTTGGCTATCTCCACCTACCACTGGCCCTCTATCCTGCTCTACCAACACCCCCACCCCCCCCCCCCCCCCCCCCACCTTCACTAAAACCAGCTTATATTTCACCTCTTTTCTATTTTAACTTAGTTCTGTTGAAGAGTCATATGGACGTGAAATGTTAATTGTGTTCCTCTCCGCAGATGCTGCCAGACCTGCTGAGTTTTTCCAGGTATTTTTATTTCATATAAATACTGGGTTTAAGTAGGAAAAACTGTAGGGAGTTGTGGAAGAAGAAACAAAAAACATATTGAAAACTTAAATTTTAGGTTTCATCTTTTGCTAATTCAAAATATAATGAATAGCCAGAACATCATGATTCACTGAGGGACAACTTTATTAAACTGCATTGTGGAGAAAGCTTCACCCACCAGGAGTGGACATCAGCAATTTGGACACATGTGCCTCAACTCCTGATTTTCACTCCCGGCAGGCAAAACTCCCCACCAGAAATATGACCTAGTAAAATTAGCTCTAATAAATAAATGTTCGATTCATCTGGTTTTTGATATTACAGCAATTCATTAGCTAAATAGTACAACATGAAATCACCATCCCCAAAGTATTTCCATTAACACTTCTCTTGCATTTTTTACTTTATGTAATGTAAATATGAAACCTGTTCTGTTATTTGCAGTTCAGTCATAAAATAGAACATGGGCCTAAAATCAAAATGCAATAAAGCACTTATATCATGGTAGATGATGATAAAACACTTCACTTTTTAAGCTTTTAATAGCAAAGGAAGCAACACATTAACCCCATTATGAGGCTGCAGGCATTTTTCTTTCTTGCAGAATTAACAGATAAATCTTGCAAACTCACCTGTATAGAATACATTGTAATTTTAAAGCAGGAAACAGCAAATGCATTTGGGTCCCAGAGCTGATGGTTGTCTAAATGACTACAAATGCAATAAAAAAATTCAATTAGCAGTTAGTTAAGATGCATTGCAGTGTCAAGAAATAAACCAATAATCCTAATGGGTAATACCACAAACACAGCCCATTCAAGTACAAATTAGATGAACAACATTTAGTTTAGATAATTTACCACAATACTTGTAACATTATATCCTTTAATAACTCCATGCTAACTTATTTTAAGGAATAAGGGAAAAAATGGACTACTGGGTACTGTAAAGTCCAACATCACAATCAATGCAATAAAAAAGAAAGCAAAGCATATTTTATCAATGTTTTTAGATCATGGAACCACTTCCACTAGAAGCTGTTCGATAATGAGTCAAGGCTGTTAGTGGTCTGAATTCACCAAAGTTTCATTAAAATAATAGTAAAGCAAAGAGCCTTTCTGCCCCCTTGTTCAATGCTGGTGAAAGACTGTAGAGCCAGCAAAATATGCAGCTTTGTGGTCAATGTAATAATCCTTCAAGGTTTGTTTTAAAAAATATTTCCTTTATGCCATTTTAAAAATAATTTAAATTTATTTATTACTTCCAAACAAAACGTTTAAACAGAGATGCAATAATTTATTTAATTACAAAAACTCGCATACAAGTGTGGGACACTGCAGCAGTTCAAGACCGATCTTGCAGTCTGAATGTGTGGAGTGTGCACCATTTCTCAAGATATTTCATAATTTACCCAATTACTCTCATTGTTTTAGTTTTAGTTTCAAGCAATCGAATTCTTATAACATTTTAACAACCTGAACATCAGCAAGTTTAAAGGTAAGTTACTGTCGCTTGATGATACTATTGATGACTCCTTCTGGGTAACAACATGAACACAGCTCATGCAGCATAAATAAGCACAAATTAGAAGATCAATATTAATCACTGATTGGGAGCAAGCTAACAGACTAATGGCCAGGTTACATTTATCCTTCTTTGCACAGTATTAGACATGCCTAGGCAAACTTTCACATTGGCAGGTAGATGCCATTGCCATAGCTGTGAGAGAGCAGCTGGACTAGGGAGCTGCTAGATCTGATATGCAGGTCTTTAGTACTTCAACCTCAGGGCCTTTGCTGTTCCAGTATGTTCATCGATTTCAGGTGACGTGAAGTGAACCAAATTTGGTTACAATGATGGGGATTTCAGGAGTAGGCATGGTAGGTTACCCCCTCGCAACCTCTGATTTAGCAGAAAATAAGGCACAAGAGGCCGCCATTTGGCCCATTGTGTTTGTGTCAACTTGTAAGAAGGGCTAACCAGCCTAATCCCACTTTCTAGCTCTTGATCTGTAGCCCTGCAGGTTAATGGCATTTCAAGTGCACTTTTTTGTTAATGTGATGGGGATTTCTCCCGATACCACCCTTTCAGGTAGAGTTCCAAACCCCACCATCCTCTGCGTGAAAAAATCTGCCATGTCTCCTCTAATCCTTCTGCCAATTACTTCAAATCTATGCCTTGTCTAGTAACCTCTCTTCCAAGAGAAAAACTCCTTTCTAGCCACTCTATCTAGATCCCTCATAATTTTGGACACCACAGTGAAATCCCCCCTCAGTCTCCTTTGCTCCAAAAAATGATGCCAGCCTGCCCAATTCTTCCACCTCAAAGCTAAAATTCTCAATTTCCAGTAATATCTTCGTTCAATCTCCTTGGTACCCGCTCCAGTTCATCTTTCCTGTAATGTGGGAAGCCAAATTCTACTCGGTATTCCAGCTGTGGTCTAACTAGTGTTCTGTAAAGTGCTAGCACAATGTGCCTGCTCTTACAATCTGTTCTTGTCTAATAAAAGAAATTGCCCCACAGATCTTCTTAACCTTAAAGTCATACAGGATCCACGGTTTTATAAATTAAGGTTATAGGGTACAAAAGTAGCAGAGTTATGGTGAACCTTTATAAAAATACAGAATCACAGAGCAGAAGAGGCCCTTTGGCCTATCGAGTCTGCACCGACATGTGAGAAACACCTGACCTACCTACCTAATCCTATATACCAGCACTTGGCCCATAGCCTTGAATGTTATGACGTGCCAAGTGCTCATTCAGGTACTTTTCAAAGGATGTGAGGCAACCCGCCTCCACCACTCTCCCAGGCAGTGCATTCCAGACCGTCACCACTCTCTGGGTAAAAAAGTTTTTCCTCTCATCCCCCCTAAACCTCCTGCCCCTCACCAGTTCAGTCTCAACTTCTGGGCACAACACTTTAGGAAGGAAGGGTGTGAGAGAGTGCAGGCAAGGTTTACGAAAATGATTCTGGGGTTGAGGGACTTCAGTTGTGTGGATAGATTGGGGAAATTGGGATTGTTTCTTTTGGTGTAAGGGTCAAGAACACCAATTTAAGGTAAAAGAGTCAGATGGGACATGAGGGAAACTTCTTTTTTAAAACACAGTGGGTGGTTAGGATTTGGAATACACAGCTGTAGCAAGGCTTCCCTACTTTTTGCTCCATACCCCTTGCAACAAAGGCTAACATGCCCTTTGTCTCCCTAATTACTTGCTGTACCTGCATTGGGATGTTTTGTGATGTTTTCTGTATTGCAGCATTCTGTAGTCCCTCTCCATTTAAATAACATTCTGCTTTTCTATTCTTCCTGCCCAAGCACACGTTTTCCCACACTGTATTCCATCTGCCAAATCTTTGCCCACTCACTTAACCTATCTATGCCCCTTTGCAGACTTTGCATATTCCTCATAATTTGCTTTCTTACTTATCTAGATATCAGTAGCAAATTTGACTAACAGTCAGTCCCTTTATCCAAATCATTAATATATATCATAAATAGTTGAGGCCCTAGCACTGATCCCAGTGGCACTCCACTAGTTACAGTTTGTCATCCTGAAAGTGACCCACATGTCATGACACTCTTTCCTGTCAGCCAGTTCTCATATATCACCCCTAACACCAGAAGCTTTCACCTTATGCAATAACCTTTTATTGGTACATCAACTGCCTTTTGGAAATCCAAAAACACTACATCCACTGTTTGCCCTTTATACAGCCTGTTTGATACATCCTCAACATTAGTACCTCTAATAATATCTGTTAAACACGATTTCCCTTTCACAAAACCAGGTTGACTCTTGTAGTATTAAGGTGTTCGGTACTGTAAGAGTTCATGTGGGACTGGGGAAACAGTACTGCCCACATTATGACGTCAACAGTCACATGGGAGTAGTAAGGGAGTAATAGTTAGTCTGGTAGAAGTCGGCATGAAGATAGCATCTGGTCAGGATTATGTGGATGACACATTTAGAGAGGTGGTCACACTGTAGCTAAGAAGTACATAGGCATAGAGGGAATGGGTGATCAGAGTATCTAAGAGAAACAGGCAGGTAGTGCAGGAATCCCCTGAGGCTATCTCATTCTCTAACCGCTTTTCCATTTTGGATACTGGTGAGCGTAATGGTTCCTCAGAGGACTGTAGCAAGAGCCAAGTTCATGGCACCACGGGTGGAAATACTATAGTGGTAGGGGGTTCCATAGTTAGATGAGCAGACAGGTGTTTCTGCGGCCGCAGACGTGACTCCAGGATGGTCAGTTGCCTCCCTGGTGTCAGGGTCAAGGATGTCACAGAGCGGCTGCAAGACATTCTTTTGGGGGAGGGCGAGCAGCCAGAGGTCGTGGCCCACATTTGGTCCAATGACATAGGCAGGAAAAGGGACGAGGTCCTGAAAGCAGATTTTAGAGAGTTAGGAAAGAAATTGAAAAGCAGGATCTCAAGAGCAGTAATCTCAGGGTTACTCCCAGTGCCACGTGCTAGCAAACATAAGAATAGGAAGATTGAGCAGTTCAATATGTAGCTGGAAAAATGGAGTAAGAAGAAGGGCTTTAGATTTTAAGGCACTGGGACAGGTTCTGGGTCAGGTGGGACCTGTACAAGGAGGATGGGTTACACCTTAACAGGACTGGGACTAATGTTCTCGCGGGGAGGTTTGCTAGTGCTGTTGGGGAGGGTTTAAACTAGAGTGGCGGGGGATGGCAGTGAGAAGTAGAGAAGTATTACATTATAAGGATGATATATCAGAGAGTAGTATCAAAGTTAATAGAATACTTGGAGAATTTGATAGAACTAGAGTAGGCTATAGCAAGTCGTTAGATGGGTTCAGAGCAAGGGGGAAGTTAAAAAGCCTAAATCATGATTAATGTAAGTATGTGAATGTATGGAGTGTGGTTAATAAGATTGGTGAACTACAGGCACAGGTTGACAAATGGAACTGTGATATTACTGCTATAACAGAGGCCTGGTTCAAGAAGGGCAGGATTAAAGAGAGTGATTACAATGAGGGCCTTCAATTATCCAAATATGGACCATAATAGGAATAGTGCAAAGGGACAAGAAGGGCAAGAGTTCCTGGAGTGTGTTCAGGGTAATTTTCTGCAGTAGAGTATTTCTTGTCCAACAAGAGGGCAGGCACTGTTGGGCCTGGTTCTGGGGAATGAGTTGGCCCAAGTGGATCAAATAATTTTGGGACAGCATTTAGGAGACAGTGACCATTGTATCATAATGTTTAGGTTAATAATGGAAAAGGACAGGGAGGTCTTAGCAGGCATAATTAATTAGGGGAAAACTAACTTCGATGGGATGAGAATGTATCTGAGTTGAGCGAGTTGGAATTAAATGTTGGCAGAAAAGGTGGTGGCTGAACAATGGGCGACCTTCAAAGAGATAGTATTGCAAGAAAAGTCAAGGTATATTTCCTTGAAGGGAAAAGGTAGGGCAAATAAATCTAGAATGCCCTGGAAGATGAGAGAAATAGAGGTGAAGATGAAAAGAGAGAAGGACGTGTAAGACAGATGTCAGGTAGAAAATGCAATGGAGAAACAGGTTGAATATAGAAGGACCAGAGAGGGAATGAAAACTAATCAGAAAAGCAAGGAAGAAGCATGAAAAGAAATTAGCAGCTAATGTAAAAAGGAATCCCAAGATCTTCTATAAGCATATAAATAATAAAAAAGAGTGATAAAAGAAAGGGTGGGGCCAATTAGGGATAAGAAAGGAGACTTGCATGTGGCGGCAGGAGAAATAATGGAGGTATTAAACGAGTACTTTGCATCTGTCTTTACAAAGTAAGAAAATGCTACCCAGGCCGAGGTAAGAGAAGAGGTAACTGGTACGCTTAAGGAATTTGCAATTGAGAAGGAGGAGGTGTTAGAAAGGCTATCTTTACTTAAAATTGATAAGGTACCAGGACCAGAACCAGATGAGATACATCCGAGGATACTGAGGGAGGTGAGAGTGGAAATTCAGAGGCACAGGTGATAATCTTCCAGTCTTTCTTAGACATAGGGGTGGTGCCGGAGGACTGGAAAATTTCAAATGTTACACCCTTGTTCAAAAAGGGGTACAGGGATAATGCCGGCAACTACAGACCAATCAGTTTGACTTCACCGGTAGGGAAACTTCTGGAAACTATAGTTCGGGACAAAATGAATAGTCACTTAGATAGGTGCGGGATAATTAAGGAAAGCCATTAAAGGAAATTAAGGGAAAAATCATGTTTAACTAATTTGCTGGAGCTTTTTGAGGTGGTAGCAGAGAAGGTTGATAAGGGCAACGCTGTTGATGTGGTGTATATGGATTTTCAAAAGGCATTTGATACAGTGTTGCATAATGGATTTGAGAGCAAAATTCTAGCTCATGGAATAAAAGGGAAAGTAGGCACTTGGATATGAAATTGGCTGAGTTACAGGAAACAGAGAGTAGTGGTAAATGATTCTTTTTCAGGTTGGAGAAAGATTTGTATTGGAGTTCCTCGGAGGTCAGTGTTGGGACTCTTGCTCTTCCTGATATTTATTAACGACCTAGACTGTGGTGTGCAGGACATGATTTCAAAATTTGCAGATGATACGAAGATTGGAAATGTTGTCAACTGTGATGGGGATAGTCTTGAACTTCAAAAGGACATAGACATGTTGGTAGATTGGGCGGACAAGTGGCAGATGAAGTTCAATGCAGAGAAGTGTGAGGTGATTTGTTTTGCCAGGAAGAATATGGAGAAGCAGTATAAAATAAAGGAAGAAACTCTAAAGGAGATGCAGGAACAAAGGGGTCTCGGTGTATATGTATGTAAGCTATTTAAGGTGGCAGGGCATGTTGAGATAGCAGTTAATAAAGCATATGGTATCCTAGGTCTTATTAATAGGGGCATTGAGTACAAGAGTTAGAAGGTCATGTTACACTTGTATAAGACACTAGCTAGGCCTTATCTAGAGTACTGCATCCAGTTCTGGGAGCCATACTTGAGGAAGGATGTGAAGGCATTGGAGAGACTACAGGTGAGATTCACAAGAATGATTCGAGGGATAAACAACTGTAGCTATGAGGATAGATTGGAGAGGTTGGGTCTGTTTTCCTTGGAGAAAAGAAGGCTGAAAGGAGGCTTGATAGAGGTATTCAAGATCCTGAGGGATATGGACAGGGTAAATAGTGAGAAACTGTTCCCACTCAAGAGAACATCAAGAAATAGAGGGCACAGATTCAAAGTAATGGGCAAAAGGAGTAGAAGTGATGAGGAAAAATCTTTTCACCCAGAGGTTGGTTGGAGTCTGGAACAAAATTCCTGAAAGGGTGGTGGAGGCAGGTTCGATCGAGGTAGTCAAAGGGGAATTGGATTGCTACCTGAAAAGAGAGTATGTGCAAGGTTACGGGAATAAGGCAGGGGACTAGGATTAGGTAGAGTGCTCTTTCAGTGAGCCAGTGCAGACTCGATGGGCAAAATGGCCTCCTTCTGCACTGTAAAGATGTGATTCTGTATCCTATAGATGTGAGTAGAGTTATGTGTTATTAATAAACAGTTACTGTTCAACCATACACGCCTCTAGATCTCTTCATGAGGCAACATTCAACCTTATGACATGGTGGCAGCAGGTCAAGGATCCCAAAATCCCTAAGAATGAAGAAGTAAAGAAACTGCAGTCTGACCTGAGAGAAGTGTGCTCAGCTTGAAGACCTTGAATACACAGCTGGAGATTGCCCAAGAAACTCCATTACAGGCGTGGAGGCTGAAGGGCAGAAGAAAGATCCACTGTGCAGCTTAAGGGGACTCCACCAGAGCATGTGGAGATCCTTTGTGAGACCTGATCAAAAACTGAGTCAAAGGACATAGCCAAATCGCAAGAGTGAGCAAACTCCAAAAAAAAAGCCAAAATAAGGTTTTGAATTCACTGCACTAATCAGACAGCATTGCTTAATAAGTGTAGCTTGAAGAACACTGCAGCCCGGATCCAGGGTCAGTGCCATAATACATAGCGACCGCGTGCGAACGAAAAAAAAATTAAAGAGGAATATGAGCAAAGAAAAAGGCTTCAATTTGATTCTCCAAGCCTGGGAAAGCAATTAGCTGGTCAAAATGATTCATTCAAAAGATTTTCTGTAGAATCGCTGAAGTTCAAAATGGCTCCGTAACCGCAACAGGAGCCTGCCAAATCCTGACAAACGTGGGAAGAAAAAAAAACAATTACTGCAGCACTATTTAAAAAAAAATTAAAGCTGTTATTCCCCTGTGCTGAAAACAGCCATGGGTGGTAAATCAACACTGCCAGTCCAAAGCTGGCAGATACAAAGGTCAGATGGAAGAGCCAGACCAGGCAAAAAATTGGGCATTATGGAGAGTATTTTTAAGATATATGATAGCATCAGGCTTGAAGAAGAAAGCAGGGGCTTAACAAGTGAATACACCATTATATTCAGTAGGTCTGATAGCCGACAACATAATTGCCAGACAAGGAATAAATTAATCTTCCAAAAACTTAAGAGGTCATGAAGTCCTTTGACACCTACTTTAATCTAAGCAGCAATAAAATTTTGGAGCGTGCAAAATTTAATAAGAGTCCAAAAGCCTGGGGCTCTTGACTCTTTCATACATGAGTTTTGCAGATTGGCTGAAGGCTCCGCCTATGGTGACCTTAATTGGAGCTCATAAGAGACCGAACAGAAGATGTACTCCAATCTAAAGATGATATAACTTTGGAAAAAGAAATCCAAATTGTCAGACAATCAAAAGTCTGCCAGCAAAACTGATCAATTTTGTGTGGCACAGTTAAGCTGTGGTACAGAGTAACCCCAACAGTTCAACTCAAAGCAAAAGGACAAAGGAAACTCCAGGGCAAGGAAAGCAATACCCAAGCAAAACAAAAGATGGTGCCAGACCATGTCAGCACTATGGCGCCAGCAGACCTCATAGACGCAAGCAGCGTCCAGCAATCACTGTGCAGTACTTTCACTGCAACCGCTTGGGACACTTTGGAAAGATGCGCAAGTGCAAAACCTCAAGACATGTGGAGGATTCCAAACAAGTCCATGAGATTGTCAAAGAAATCGTCCAACAATGCTTCTTGGGAGAAATTAAGGATCTCAGATTCACACTTTGGATTCAAGTTAGACACAGGAACAGTGAAACAGTCTTTTTTTTTTAATTCATTCATGGGATGTGGTCTTCACTGCCTGGGCCAGCATTTATTGCTCATCCCTAGTTGCCCTTGAGTAGGTGGTGGTGAGCTGCCTTCTAGAACCGCTGCAGTCCATGAGGCGTAGGTATACACACACTGCTGTTATGAAGGGAGTTCCAGGATTTTGACCCAGCGACAGTGAAGGAACGGTGATATATTTCTAAGTCAGGATGGTGGGTGGCTTGGAGGGGAACTTGCAGGTGGTGGTGTCCCATCTGCTGCCCTTGTCCTTCTAAATGGTAGTGATCGTGGGTTTGGAAGGTGCTGTCTAAGGAGCCTTGGTGAATTCCTGCAGTGCATCTTGTAGATGGTACACACTGCTGCTACTGTGCGTCGGTGGTGAGGGAAATCCACTTAATGTCCTCAATGGACGACAGCTTAACCAAACTCTCCAAGAGCACAACGTTCTAGAAACTTGATGCAAACAGTGGCTTCTGGCACACTCCGTTAGATGAGAAATCTAAATTGCTGACAACTTTTATCACCCCGTTTGGCAGATTCTGCTTCAATCATTTGTCTTTTGGCATTAAGTTGGCACCCAAGATATTACAGCGCACCATGCTGGCCATCTTACAAGGCCAGAAAGGAATCATCTGTCATTTGGATGATGTCCTTGTCCATGGTATGACTGTCAAGAAACATAACAGTAGACTCATGGCTGTCTTGAAACACTTGCAGAAAGCAGGATTAACACTGAATAATAGATGCAAGTTCTCTAAGACCTCCATTTGGTTCTTAGGCCATGTTGTGAGCAGCAAAGGCATCCTGTCAGACCCACACAAAACAAAGGCAATTAATGAGTTTCCAACCCCTCCATCTATTCCCGAACTCCAAAGATTCCTGGGCAGGGTGAACCAGTTGACAAAAGTTCTGCACAACCTGGAGCAGGTCACAGCCTCTGACACATTCTCAAAAAGGTCCAAGCATGGTGTTGGGATGCACACCAAGAGCAAACAATTTTTTTTCTTCTTTATTCTTTCAAGGGATGTAGGCGTTGCTGGCAAGGCCTTTGTTGCCCATCCCTAATTGCCTTTTCAGAGGGCAGTTAAGAGTCAACCACATTGCTGTGGGACTGGAGACACACATATGTCAGACTAGGTAAGGATGGCTGATTTCCATCCCTAAAGGACATTAGTGAACCAGATGGATTTTTACAACAATTGATGATAGTTTCATGGTCAGCATCACTGAGGTTAGCTTTCAATTCCAGATTTATTAACTGAATTCTAATTCCATCAGATGTCGTGGTGGGATTTGACCCGGTGTCCCCAGAGCATTAGCCTGGATCTCTGGGTTACTAGTCCAGTGACAATACCACTACACCACCATCTCTCCAATTCTATTAGATCAAAGACATGCTGCTCTCACCAGATATCCTAGCTCATTATGACCCATCACTGCCAACTACAATTGCAGATGTTTCGTCAATAGGATCAACAGTGGGGCTGTTCCAAGAGTAGCTAGATGGATGCCACTGTCCAGTATATTATATGTCTCGGGGGCTGTTAGACACAGAGATGCAGTATGCAGTTATTGAAAAAGAGGCCCTCACAGTAACATGGGCTTGTGAGAAGTTCTCTGACTATATTTGTTGGGCTGAAAGGGATCATTGAGACAGATCACAATCATTGGTCTCACTGTTGGATGAGAAACAACTCGTCAGGGTGCACCCCAGAATTCAGAGATTCTGCTTACAACTCATGTGCTTTGCATACAAGACAGTGTACATCCAGGGAAAGTACCAAACAACTGCAGACACACTGTCCAGGGCCACAGTTGACCATCCTGCGATACACAATGTCAATCTGGTCAACAAGCTCGAGTCACATTCTCAGTCTGTGACAACACAACTGCCAGCGAGCTCCAAAAAGCTTCAACAGATATGACAAGAGCAGATGTAAGATGAAGAGCGTATCTACATCCGTCAGTGCTGCCTACAAGGGTGACCACTGCAGCGTCCAGGTGGCAATATTATGAAAATTCACTTGAAAATGCAGAAGCACTTCACAACTCTGAAGAAGTCATAATCGAAATGTTAACTCTGTTTCTCTCTCTACCGGTGCTGCCAGACCTGCTGAGTTTTTCCAGCATTTTCTGTTTTCATTTGAGATTTCCAGCATCCACAGTATTTTGCTTTTATCACTGTCATTGATGATATGCTAGTGTATGATGAGCAGTTGGTCATTCCCATTTCACTCTGGATGGAGATTCTACAACAAATCCACCAAAGCCACTTGGGCATCGTAAGGTCTGCAGTGTGGTGGCCGGGAATATCAAAAGTAATTGAAGAGATGATTTTAAACTGTCAGGTGTGCACGCTGTACAAACCAGTCCAGAGGGAGCCCCTTATCCCCGCACAGTTCCCTACCAGACCGTAGGAATGTTTGGGAATGGATCTGTTCATATACAACAGCAAGTCCTTCCTCATCACTTCAATCCATCAAGAGAAATATTCAATGAAGCGTTTCCACACAACAACCACAGAATCAATCATTAGATCACTGAAAGAAATCTTTGATCCTTGGCATCCCGGACCAAGTGGTGTCTGACAACAGGTCGCAATTCGCTAAGGAATACTTCACTCATTTTGCAGGATTTACGGATTTCAACACTTCACCATCCCCCAAGGGATCCACAATCTAACTGAGGTGGAAAGAGGCATTCCACCATTAAAACCCTCTTGAAGAAAAATGATGACTTTCCATATAGATTCATTCCACTGCAATGTGGATTAGCCCCATATAAGCTGCTGATAATGCATAAAAATTTGGACTCAATTTCCCATGCTGCCGAAGAAATTAATCCCAGGGTTGGCAGTCAGGGACTATCAGAAGGTTCATGACTGAGAACAGTCCAATCAATGGTGACAAACTTCCACTTACAATAGGGAGTACCATAAAAACCTGCAAAGGTTAAACAGAGGTGACAAGTTTGGAACAGGAACCTTGACAGAGAAGGCATCATTGTCCTGAAGAATGAAGATCAGCAATGATCTTACTTGATACATACCCCAGAAGTCACAAATCAGACAGAATAGGAGAAGTCTTCACCTGATTCCTTGTGCCAAACTTCCTTCACTTCCATTTGAGTGAGCTAGGTGTAGAAAGCCAAATAATTGCAACACTGAGTACTAAAACTTCAACTCCAGACCAACAAAGTCAGCCCAAAGCAGTTCAGACATCCACTCTCGAAACTTGAAAGGACGAGATTGGGAAGGGTTGTGGTGCCTCCAGACTGTCTGAATCTGTAAAGTCAGGGACCTGAGTTGGGGAGGGAGATGGGGTAGCATGTAAATATTATTGCAAATACATTTGGGTAAAAACTTGGGTTGAGGTGTTCAGTACTGTAAGGGTTAATGTGGGGCAGGCCACATTACCGCCCACATTATGATGCAGTCACTTGGGAGTAGTAGAGTATAGTATTGAACCTGGTAAAAGTTGGCATGGAGATGGCACCTAGTCAGGACTGCGTCCTATAGGTATGTATATAGTTATGTGTTATAATAAACAGTTATTGTTCAACAATACAAGCCTCTAGACCTCTTCATGAGACAACATACAACAACTCTGCCTGATTGCATTATGATTTTGTAAATGTCCTGTTACTACCACTTTAATAATAGATTCCAGCATTTTGCCAAAGACAGGCATTAGACAGATGTTAGGCTAACTGGCCTACAGTTTCCTGTTTTCTGTCTCCATCCTTTCCTGAACAGAGGTATTACATTTGCTGTTTTCCAATCCTTTCCAAAATCTAGGGAACTTTGGAAGACTACAACCAAAGCACCAACTATCTTTGCAGCCACTTCTTTTGATGTAGGCCATCCGGTCCAGCGGACTTGACAGCCTTAAGGGCTGAATCATCCGGTCAGCGTGCGGGGGCGGGCCCGACACGCCGACGCATAAAATGACGTGCAATGACATTGGGCGTGCGTCCCCAACGTCATCAAGCGTCATTTCGTCAACAGCCTATTAAGGCCATTAAGGAACTAATTAAAGTAGTTCAGAACACTGCCTGTCCAAACTTAAGGTTGGCGGGCAGGCGAAAAGCCCAAGCGGCCTTCACGTTTTTCAGGAATCCTCATCCACGGACAGGATGAGGTTTCCTGAAGCTTTTATAAAATAAATACATACATTTTCCCACCTTTACAAACATGTCCCAACTCATGTGACACAGTCACATGAGGGAACATGTTTGAAAAATTTTTAAAATCTATTCTTTATTAATTTTCATAACCATTCAATCTCTGAGGAGCTGCCTCAGGGAGATTGCTGCGCTCTTTCGTGTGCATGTGCAAAAGAGTGCAGGCCCTGACTCTCCCTCCTCCCCCTGTCCGCACAGGTAGGGCTGAGCTCTGCTGGCTGTGCGTTACGCTGGGCGGGCCTTAATTGGCCCGCCCGTGTAAAATGGCAGGCAGCGGTCGGCTCTACGCCCACCCCCGTCCAGCCTACCCGCCATAGGAAAAATCCAGGCCTAATTTCCATTAGTTTTTCCATTACTTTTTCTCTAGTGATCGTGATTGTTAAGTTGGACTGCAGCGGTTCAAGGCGGCAGCTCACCACCATCTTCTCAAGGGTAATTAGAGATGGGCAATAAATGTGGCCCTGGCCAGTGATGCCCACATCCCATAAATGAATAAAAAAAGTTCCCCCCTTCCTTTTGGCACTTGATTTTCTAGTATTCTTGGGATTGCTTTTTGTGCCATCTACTATGAAGACATGTACAAATGCATGTTCGAAGCCTCTGCTACTTCCTTGCTTCCCATTAATTCCCCAGCTTCACCTTCTAAGGGAACAATGCTTACTGTAGCTATTCTTCCTTTTTATATACTTGTAGAAGTTTTTACCAACTCATTATATTTCTTGGTAGTTTTCTCTCGTACTCAAATTTTTCCCAAAAAAGTTATCTTTTGCTGGATTCTAAAACTTTCCCAATCTTCTGACCTACTACTAATCTTCACAGCATTATACCCCTTTTCTTTCAATTTGATATTAACTTCCTTAGTTAGCCATGGATGGTGCATCCTTCTGGCAGAGTCTTTTTTCCTCAATGGAATAAATCTTTGTTGACAGTTATGAAACATCTCCTTAAATGTCTGCTGCTACTTCTCCCTTTTAACCTATTTACCCAGTTCACTTTAATCAACTGTCTTCATATCCTTGTGTCTTAAACTTAAATAAAGGCAATTACACTAGTTATGTATTCTCATTTCTCACTCTCAAACTAAAATTGGAATTCTATCATGTTATGATCATTCTTGTTTAGAGGATCCTTTACTACCAGGTCATAAATTAATCCTGTATCATTACACATTTCCAAGTTCAAATAGGCTGGTAAGTTCCATCATATATCGTTCTAAGAAACTGTCCCGAATAAACTCTATGAATTCATCCTCCTGGCTACCCTTGCCAATTTGACTTGTCCAATTGATGTGAAGATTAAAGTCATCCATGATCATTGCTGTACCTTTCTTGCAAGCTCCTATTATTTCTTGATGTATACTCTGTCCTGCTAAGTAGCTATTGTTAGGGGGCCTATAAACTATTCCCACAGTGACTTCATTCCTTTTCTATTTTTCGCCAACCAATCTGAATACTACATCTTGATATTCTGAACAAAGGTCATTTCTCACTATTGTACTGATCTCAGCTTTTATTAACTAGGGTATTGAGGGAAGTGAGAGTGGAAATTGCCGAGGCATTGGCCATATGTTTTTTTGTCTTCTTTAAACTCAGGAGTGGTGCCAGAAGATTAAAGAATTGCAAGCATTACGCCCTTTATGAAAAAAGGGTGTAACGATAAGCCCAACAACTGCTGGCCAGTCAGTTTAACTTTGGTGGTGGGGAAACTTCTAGAAAAACTAATTTGTGACAAAATTCATAGGCACATAGACAAATGCAGGTTAATTAAGGAAAGTCAGCATGGATTTCTTAAGGGAAAATTATGTTTAACTAACTTGCTGGAATTTTTTTGAAGAGGTAACAGAGAGGGTTGATGAAGGCAATGTAGTTGATGTGCTGTACAGGGACTTCCAAAAGGCATTTGATGGTGCTGCACAATGGACTCGTGAGCAAAGTTATAGCTCATGGAATAAAAAGAGACAGTGGCAACATGGATATGAAATTAGCTGAGTGAGAGAAAACAGAACAGTTGTTAGTGGATGTTTTTCAGGCTGGAGGAAGGTTTGTAGGGGTCAGTGTTGGGACCCTTGCTTTTCCTGATATATATTAATGACTTTGATCTTGGTGTAAAGGGCACAATTTCAAAATTTTCAGATGATACTAAAACTTGGAAGCATTATGGACAGTGAAGAGAATAGTGTAGAACTTCAAAAGGGCATATACAGGTTGACGGAATGAGCAGAAAGGTGGCAGGTAAAGTTCAATGCAGAGAGATGTAAAGTGATTCAGTTTGGTAGGAAGAACATGGAGAGGCACTAAAATAAAAAGGCACAACTTAAAGGGGGTGCAGGAGCAAAGGGATCTGGGTGTGTACGTGCATAAGTCATTCAAGATGGCAGGACAGGTAGAGAGAGTGGTTAATAAAGCATACGGTATCCTAGGCTTTATTAATAGGGGCACAGAATTCACGGGCAAGGGGGTTATGTTGAACTTGTATAAGACACTAGTTAGGCCTCAGCTAGAATACTGTATTTAGTTCTGGACGCTGCATTTTAGGATGGATGTTGAAGGCATTGGAGAGCGTGCAGAAATAATTCGTGAGAATGGTACTAGTGATGAGGAGCTTCAGCTATGAAGACAGGTTGGAGCGGTTCACCTGTTTCCCTTGGAGAAACGAAGGCTGAGAGGAGATTTGATAGAGGTATTCAAAATCATGAGTGGTCTGGACAGAGAAGATCAGGAGAAACTATTCCATCTTGTGAAAGGATAGAGTGAGAGGGCACAGATTTAAATCAATTGGCAAAAGAAGCAAATGTGATACGAGAAAAAAATATTCATGCAGCATATGGTGGAGACAGGTTCTATCAAAGCACTCAAGGGAATCAGGCTGTTATCTGAAAAGGAAGAATGTGCAGGGTTACAGGGAGAAGGCAGGAGAATGGCACTAAATGAACTGCTTATTCGGAGAGTCTATGTAGACACAATGGACCGAAAGACTTCCTTCTGCGTGACAACAATTGTCATTCTGTAATAGAGCTGCCACACCTCCTTTCCCTTTCCTCTTACCCTTCCAGAATGTCAAATATCCTTGCATATTCAGGTCCCAGCCTTGGTCACCTTGCAACCACATCTCTGTAATGGCCATCATAACATGTTCTTTTACTTCTATGGGTGCTATCAAATCATCCATCTTGTTATGAATGCTGTGAGCATTCAGATAGATGGATTGTTTTAGATAATAATTGTCATACTGAAACGTTAATTGTATTCCCAGCATTTTCTGTTTTAGTAATTACAGGTTTTATTTTTGGTATTTATATTCAGTTTTCAACCAAAACTGTAGTTTAGATTACTTACTGAAGAAACATTTTGATAGCAAGATAAAATTCAGTTTTTATAACCAGCAGAATGTATTGCAACAGGAAGAGAAAAATAAATAGCACGAGCATTTCTCTCGCAATGGATTATTAACACTACTCCAAGCAGCCACCTTGTGAGCAGTTAATCACTTATGTCCAAACACACCAGTTTCTGACGCTAGAGTCAATTACTCAAAAAGGGACACTAAAAATAAATCACCTTGTACACATGTTGTACAGCACTGTGGGAGAGTTAACCATAAATCATCATGAAATGTTTGGAAGCTGGAAGCTCTAAAAATGTTTGTTTAATGTGAATGTCTGATGTTTGGGTAGCTCAGATTGACTGAGAAGTTCAACAGCTGCCGTACCCTTACCGAAGCAGAAAATAAATTCATCAACCAGAGCTATTGAGTGACAACCACCTTCAGATTCATTAAAAATTCTGGCTGCTTCTTGTTTTCACCTATTCCAAAGCTAGCGCTTTGAATGCACAATAACTGACAGTAGAATTTAGAGATGGTTCACTTAGGGTAAGATATTAGATATCAAAGAGAGAGAGGAACAGTGATGAGTTGGATAGATCAAATCCATCTAAGGATGCAAATCCACAGCCAACTAACTTCCTCATCCACTTTGTCTTAACGCAGTTTGAAACTTACATTCATAATCTACTTACTTAAGCTATCATTCCTATATTTATTTGGTTTACAATGAGTGGTAAATTTGATAGTCAAATGCTGAAGCACTTTAGCTCCCCAGGGTGAATTATCCTTTGCCAGATCCAGAGTTATCCTACTTTCGCTACTGGAAGAAATATTAAGATATCCATTTTTCCCTTGATGAAAATGACCATAATGGAAACTATATAAACAACGAAGCATGCTGTTATGAAGCCATGCTTTATTTTAAAAAATGACTATGGGTGGAATTTTACAGCTCCTTTGAGGCGGGAGTGGGGCCGTAAATTGTGGCAAGCCATTCAAAAGTCCATTAACTTCGACAGGAACAGAAAATCTTGCTGGCAGGAGGGGCCATAAAATTCCGTCCTACGAATTTATTGTTTGGAAACCACTAACTGAATATTTAAAAAGGCCTAAAGCCACATTCCAAATACTTGAAATCACAATCAAAGATTGCTGAACACTTGCCATTGAAATGGAGACAACCTGTCTGCAAAGGCTCGCCAGGCACAATTTACCTTGAAGGAGTGTGAATGGCGGCCTTCTCCTAACCGATCAGCAAAGCATCCTGACAATCGCCTGGACAGTCAGCTGGGTGGGGACAAACCATGAGACACAATCACAATGGGACTCTAACTATAAAAGGAATGTGCCCTGACATTATCTAGTTATGTAAGCCAGGCAACTGGAATCCATGAGCCGTGATCATATTTGGGTCACTGGGCAATTGGGGGAGGGACACTCAGTCAATAAATGTGGGGAGAAAAGATTGGTAGAACACACAAGGTAGGATGGGTACAGTTGTCCCGCTAAGAGCTCTGTGCATAAATACACACAGCTTAAAAAAATAAAACATGTGAGTGAAAGTTAGAAGCATAAATACAATTTAAAGGGTATGATGTAGTCACGATTACAGAGACCTGGCTACAACCTGAACACAATTGAGAGCCAAACATTCTAGACGAGTGAATCATTAGAAAGGACGGGAAAATTAGAATCATAGATTGATACAGCACAAAAGGGGGTAATTCAGCCTATTGCGCTTGTTTTGGCTCTTTGAAACAGGTATCCAATTAGTCCCACTCCTCAACTCTTTCCTCACAGCCCCTAAACATTTTTACTTCTAATGTTTATCTTTATCCTTTTCGAAAATTATTCTTGAATTTACTTCCAGCACTCTTTCAGGCAGTGTATTTCAGATTGTAACAACTTGCTGTGTAAAAAATGTTTTATTCATGTCACCCTTGATTCTTTTGCCAATAAAATCATTCATGATTTTGAACACTGCTATTAAATCTCCCATGAACTTTTCTATATTCTAAGGAGAACACCACCAGCTCCTGTAGTCTGTCCATCTAACTATTCACCTATTCTAGTATATCTCCTCTGCATCCCAGGGCCTTGTCATCCTTCCTAAAATGGGTTGCCTGGAAATGTGTATAATACTACAGTTGAGGTCTAACCAGGATTTTATAACACTTCAGCAAAATTTCCTTGCTGCTCCACTCAATTTCTCTATTTATTAAGCCAAGGATTCCATATTCCTTTGCTTAAAAAAACAACTTGCCCTACCACTTTCAAAGACTTGTGTTACAGTCTTTCTGTTCCTGAACTCCAATTAAAATCGTTCCATTTAGTCTATATTACCTCTCCTCATTCTACCAAAATGAAATGAATTGCTCACACTTGTGTTAAATTTCACCTGCCCATATCCTTCTGAAGTCTGTTACTATCTTCCTCACTGTTTACATTTTCAAGTTTTGTCACATCTGCAAACTTTGCAATTATGCTCTGTGTACCCAGGTGAAGCTATTGACATACATCACAAAGAGTATTGGTCCCAACACCAATGCCCGAGGGATGCCACTGCACACTTCCTGCCATTCTGAAAAAACATTCACCATTAACTCTCAGCTTTCTCTCACTTGGCCACATTTTAATGCACAAAGCCACTACCTCTGATCCCACAGGCTTCAATTCCGTTGTGTCTATTATGAGGTACTTAATCAAATGCCTTTTGAAAATCCAAATACACATGGGCAGCATAGAAACAAAAAAAACAGGGGCAGGAGTAGGTCATTCAGCCCTTCGAGCCTGCTCCACCGTTCAATATCATGGCTGATACTCTATCTCAACACCATACTCCCGCTCTCTTCCCATATCCTTTGACGCCTTTAAGAGTCGAGAAATCTACTTCTTTTTAAATATATTCAGTGACTTAGCCTCCACAGCCTTCTGTGGTAGTGAATTCCACTGCTTCACCACCCTCTGAGTGAAGGTGTTTCTTCTCATTTTGGTCCTAAATGGTCTACCCCACATCCTGAGATTGTGACCCCTTGTTCTAGGGCCCCCATCCAGAGGGAACATCATCTCTACATCCAGTCTGTCCATCCCTGTCAGAATTTTACACGTTTCAATGAGATCCCCTCATTCTAAACTCCAGTGAATACAGACCTAGTCGACCCAAGCTCTCCTCAAATGACAATCCTGCCATCCCAGGAATCAATCTGGTGAACCTTTGCTGCACTCCCTCTATGACAAATATAACCTCTCTTAGGTAAGGAGACCAAAACTGCACACAATGCTGCAGGTGTGGTCTCACCAAGACCCTGTACAGCTGCAGTGAGACATCCTTGCTCCTGTACTCAATTCCACTCACAATGGAGGCTAACATACCATTTGCCTTCTTAACTGCTTGCTGCACCTGCATGCTTGCTTTCAGTGATTGGTGTACAAGGACACCCAGGTCCCTTTGTACATCAACATTTCCCAATTTATCAACCAATTAAATAATACTCTGACATTTTTTTTCTACCAAATATGATAACTTCACACTTATCCACATTATACTGCATCTGCCATGTATTAGCCCACTCACTCAACCTGTCTAACTCACCTTGAAGCCTCTTAAAATCCTTCTCACTACTCACATTCCCACCAAGTTTTGTATCGTCAGAAAACGACAATAATACATTTGGTTCCCTCAACAATTATCTTCATCAACCCTAAAATTGAGAACATGGGACAATTAACAATACTGATAAAAGATGCAATTACTGCAGTGCGAAGGCAGCATTTCAGAAAGGGTGATTGAGCAGTAGAAGCATTAAGGTACAGCAAAAGATCTAAGGAGCAGTTGCCTACAGACCTCCTGATGGTTGTGATACAGTGGCAGGCATAAATACAGAGATCAGGGGGACAAATCTGTGACAAAGGCAAAATACTGCGGATGCTGGAAATCAAACAAAAACAAAAAATGCTGGAAAAACTCAGCAGGTCTAACAGTATCTGTGGAGAGAAAGACAGAGTTAACGTTTCAAGGCCGTATGTCTCTTCTTCACAAAACTGTGAGATACACTACACATACATTTATGGGTGTAAGCCTGAAGCAGCACATTATTCACATAATTTCAGGCAACTCTGACTGGTTGACCTTTTGCAGATGGTTTCAGTTTGTATGTTGGGGGGTGGGGTAGGGTGGTTTATCTCAAAAACAACACAAATAATTGAGGAACCTGACTTGTAGAAATGTATCAGCGTAAACAGATATCAATCAACTACAAAATTAATTTCCCCAGAACTTAATTGCACACCTCCACTGTAGCATCAGAGGAAAGCAATACTTGCTTAAAAAACAACAGGGCATAGTTTTATAAAAATGTGTGAGAGCACTGCATTGTTTATGGTTTATTTTCAAGTGAAATATTAAACAATATTGTAAAGAGTATGACCACAATATTGGACAGGGCCCAGAAGTGTTCAGGGAGAATCACAATGCGTAATTAACTCTTACCCATTGCTTCCATTGCAGGCAGTTTGCAAACAAGATTGTGCATGCAACCAGTGCTAAACTCGCTGAGCGGCTGCATGCCTCAGCCAGGGGGAAGACGGTGGCGTAGTGGTAATGTCAAAGGAACAGTAACCCAGGGATCCCAGGCTAATGCTCTGGGGACACTGGTTCATATCCCACCACGGCTACTGGAATTTAAATTTAATTAATAAAATCTGGAGTTGAAAGCTAGTCTCAGTAATGGTGCCTATGAAACTATTGTCATTTGTCATAAAAACTCAACCTGTTCACGAATGTCCTTCAGGGAAGGAAATCTGCCATCCTTACCCAGTCTAGCCTACTTGTGACTCCAAACCTACAGCAATGTGGTTGACTCTTAAACTGCCTCTGAAATGGCTGAGCACAGTCACTCAGTTCAAGGGCAATTAGGGATGAGCAACAAATGCTGACCTTGTCAACGACATCCACACCTCATTAAAGAATAAATTTAAAAACTGTGTCCAACATTACCACCTCTTAAATGTGAAGCACATTTTGGTTGCAGCAGCAGGTCCTGGAACTGGTTACGGAAGAGGGACAGGAAAGAAAAAACACAGTTATGGTGTGCTGCAAGGTTCTTTGATATTACGCTAGATGCCTTGGAGGAGGTTGTTGCCTTGGACAAAAGGAGAAGGGCCCCCTATCCTAGGGAGAGCAGGAGGCCCTTCAGACATGTGTGAAGACAGCAGGAGCAGATAGCCTTGAGAGTTAATGCTAGGAGTCTAGCCTAGAGAACCTAGATGCAATGCCATAGAAGGTTCAATAACCTTGCATGCCTCACATCCACATCTCTCAGCTTGCACACATTACCAGGTATACAGCCATGAGGGTCAATTACCCAAACAGTTTGGACCACACTCACTGACACGCCTCCCTCTCTCTTGCAGGACAAGGTGGCATATTACCAGAGGAAGCAGCAACTAACCAGACAGCGACAGACAAGACTGCATGACCTTGCCCCAGTGGGATAGGCCATGGTCATAGGCAGTGACAGGGTTGAAAACATCGAAGATCACATTATCCTGATACCTAATCCTCCTCCTCGCATTCCTTCATCCCTATCTTTTCTGATTCATGAACTGCAGATGGCATAAGCTTGCATTTCTTGTTTCCTCCTTGACCGCTCACCATAATCCTTCCTTAGTGCCCTTCTCCTTTCAGATACCCAAGAGCTGAAACCGGATCAGACAGTGGTGGAACAGCAGGAAGACTAAAGAAGAAGAAACATCACCACTTACTCTCACACTTGTAGCAGTGAAGATGGATGTGATTGCTTTTAATATTTTGGGAATATGGTGGTATTCTTTAAAGATGGGAGTGTGTGTATGCGCGTATGTGTTCATGATTAATTAAACTGGGGGGAAGATTCATAGAGACAGCTTCTCTGTGGGAGTTGAGAGATAAAAGGGTAAAGGTGCTAGATGTGTGCATTTGTAATATGAGGCGCTGGTGAAATGGATTTACAAGTAAATAGGTCAGGTTTTAAAATTTGCATTATGAGATAAGTAGGGTCTTGACTTTTCAGCTGTTAAATTTCAAAGGGGGGTTTAGAAGTGACAAGGGACTTTTACAACTTACTAAGGTTTCATAAGTAAACAAGGGAAGGTTATTAAATTTTAATTGACCGAAAGTTCGTACCTTTGTTAACCTTGTCTCCTGCAGACCACTCATGCATGGTGTCTCACCATGTGCAAACTGCACCTCTAAGCTATCTTCTAAAAGGCACTCAGAAAAAATGAAAGATTTTTATATTTGGAAAATTTGAGTTAAAAGAGGTGTTTGAGAACAATGGAATCTAAGATGAAAGGGAAAAAAGATTTTTTAAGGAAAAATGTTTAGTTGAGTTGTGGTGCTGTGTGGGGAAGATGTCCTGAAACCAGCTCTGTGCTGAGACAAGGTGTAAAATCTGAAACAGCCACCCAGTGAGACCAGAAAAAAGTCTTTGGCCAGGATTTTCTGGCCCCGTTGCAGGTGGGACCCACTGTGGGTGAGGTAGCACCCCAGCCAAAAGTCCACTGACTTGCGGCGGGACCAGAAGATCGCAGCAGCAGGCGGTGCAGAAAATCCTGCCCTTTGTCTCAGAAAGCAGTTTATTTTCTGACTTTCTTGGATTTCCATTGCAGAGTGGAAGAGAGTAAAAAGTTGTGTGGTATACTTTTACTAAAGTAACAGCAGTTTTGCCTTGGGTAATATTACTGGATTTTTATTGTTAAAAATCCACAAGGGGGCTGTTGCCAAGTAATATTCTGAACAAGTGGGTTTTTTTTGAGGGATGTTTTGCAAGACTGTTTTAACTGTGTAACTTTAATTTTGTGTGCTTTTTTTCTTGTTAATAAATCTTTTAATTTTGAAATCATAAAAGTGTTACTGGAATTCTATGCTTTTGGGATGAGTAGTTCTTTCCCTCATTTTCAAAATATTAAAAAAAAGTTATAATTAGTAAGGCAAGTTTCCCTCTGGGATTTGGCTTGCTCAGCAAATAACATTGGCTATGTTTATAACACAGCCAGCAGCTTAAATACTGACACTGCATGCATTTTAGAAGAGAGCTTAGAGGTGGGATCTGCACGTGGTGAGACACCATGCATGAGTGGTCTGCAGGAGACAAGGTTAGCAAAGATATGAACTTGCCAGACAGTGAGGTTGCACATGAATTCTGTTGCAGAGGACTCAGATGAGGGCTTCCAAGGTGCAGCCAACAGAAAGTTGATGTTTATACACACCAAAATCCTTGGTACATTGGCAGGTCTGCCAGGAAACCTGCGTTTAAGGTTAAGAGCATGGAGAAGTCCAACACCAACTTGGCAGAGGGCTGTGCATAGGCTGGAGCTAATCCTTGCCATTGTGGAAGTAGTGGTCAACTTCATGGGAACAGCTCTGGACCCAAACATGACACAATGTCTGAAAGTCAACGTCTCATTTTCCATTCCAGCAGAAGTCACCCAATGTGTGAATAATGCAGTGAAAGCTCCGACGGAAGTCATGCACAGTTTGTTTCCACGGAAGCTCTGATTTCTCTCAAGCAACTCAGTTTACTGCCATCATGGCTGCAGATACCTGTGTTCAAAGATGCTTGCAGGGTGCCACAGAAGTCCAGCAACCTGTCCTCCAAGATATTACGAGAATTGCTGAGCTGCCATCCTGCTGCAGTGAAGGGAACCATGGAGCACGAACCTGCTGTTCTCTCACGTTGACAGCTTTAGTCTTCCTACCACTGCAAATTTGCTAGTGCCTTTGTTGTCCAGCAGTCAGCCAACTCAGACTGTTGTTGCCTATACCAATATGATGCAGTTCAAAGCCAGGCCTGCTAAGTGCAGAGTTGCCTGAGGTTACCTTTGCAAGGCAGTTTGCAGTCTCCCCTGCTGAAAGGCAGCAGCATTCCACCAGGCACATTGCAGGTATTACGGGAATGTACAAGGGTGATAGCTGATGTCTGTATGCAATACGGCATGGTTTGATTTACAAATTTGGTTTAGAACGTTTGCTTTATAATGGGTTTTTATTTTAGCATTGCAGTTGAGAGGATGCTGTGATCGTCACTAGCAGAGGGAAGGGAAGGGAAGATGTGGAACTGGGGTTGTGTGCACTGGTACCAAAGTTGATCATGGGCAGCTCAGCTAGAAGGGGAAAGATGGGTTATCTTCTCCCTTCTTCCTCCATCGTCACTGTATAGCTGGTGGCAAAGGCTGTGCCCTCATGATGGAGAGGTTGCGCAGCAAGCAGCACACTACCACAAACCTTTAAGTGATCTGTTGATTACTGTAGGGCTCATCCAATGCAGTCCAGGCAGAACTAACCTAATTCTCTGCTCAATCGCATTTCGTACAGCAGTATGGCATTTGGTTATATGCATGCTTCTGAGCTAAGTGTGGATTGCGCACTCAAGTTATGCGCCATGTCAAAGGCTGGTTCTCGTCACCCAGTAACCACTTTCTGGTTTGTTGTGGTGGTACAAATACAGCTGGCACAGCACTGTCACAGACAGAAGGCAACAGTGGTTGCCAGGATACCAGGCATTGACCTACATGATACGAAGTGTATGGTCATGCACAAGCTGGATATTGATGGAGTAGAATCCCTTTCCATTGCAATACATCTCAGTTAACATGCAGTACCTGCAAAATGTCATGTGTGTGTTCAATGGAAGTCTGCTATACTTAGGAAGTCATGGTTTGCTCTGCTTGATTCTCTCTGATAAGAGAGAATGAAGTGTATTCAGCTCTCTTGGAATACAGAGGCTCAGTGACTTCCTTTGTGCAACAAAGCATGGCGAACTGGGAGATGCTGCAAGTATTACCTGCTCCAGTTTAGAAGGATTCCAAAGCATAAAAAGTTCATGGCTACTGTCACCTTCACAACCACTGGCAATGCTTTCCTTATCTTGCTCTGAGGCTACAATTGCAGCAGCAGGTGGCAAGTTTCAATCAGGGCCTCCTTACTGAAGTGGAGATGTCTGACACGCTAATAATGTGTGCAATAATACAAGCTCCAACAACTTATTGGTACCAATGGTCCTCCAGATCTCCCCATCCCTTCGACCCTATCCCTTCTTCAAATCCCCTGACGCTGAACAGTCTGTACTCAAAGGACTCACTTTTATCCCCTTACACCCCCACTTTAATGAAGTTTGAGCTCTGCACAATGTTGAACTCTTCTCCCATTGCCTTCACTTCCCTGCTCAATTCTTTGACAGGAGTCCTCCCCCGCTCAACGGACCCTTTCCCTCATCTCCAGTATTCTTCCTCTACCTGGTCCCTTCACTTTGGCCTCTTACCCACTCTGGATCTTTTCACAGAACCGTCAGCGTAACATAGGCCGTCTTAATTTCTCTGCTCCCCTCAGCCACACTAACCGGTTTCCCTCTGAATTTGCTGTACTCTGTTGTCTCAGGTCCAACCCTGATTTTGTTATCAAACCTGCTGATAAGGGTGGTGCTGTTGTTGTCTGGCATACAGACTCTGCAAGATAGAAGTTGAAGTTGGTGCACCAACTCTCAGGCAATTCTTCCTACCTCCCCCAGGATCATGACCCCATTACTGAACTTCAAGTCGTTGTTTTCAGGACTGTCCACTGACCTCATCTCCTCTGGAGATCTTCCCTCCACAGCCTCCAACTTCAATCCTCTAACCCCATACAGCCCGCTTCTGCCTCCTTCCCAAAATTCACAGGACTGCCGTTAGACCATTATTTCAGCCTGTTCTTGCCCAATGAACTTATTTCTTCCTATACTGACCATTTTTTCTCCCTTTGTCCAGCCTTATCCCTCCTACATTCATATTTCTTCTGACACCCTACATTTCAATAATTTCCAGTTTCCTGGCCCTAACCGCCTCTTTACTACGAACGTCCAAACTCTCTTCACCTTCATCCCCCACCAGGATGGGCTGAGGGCTCTCTGCTTCTTCCTTGAATGGATGCCTGAACAGTCACCATCCACTATCAAACTCCACCTAGCTGAACTTGTTCTCTCAAATAATTTCGCCTTTAATTTGTCTCACTTCCTCCAAATAAAACACGTGGCTATGGGTATCCACATGGGCCCTAGTTTGCTTGTCTTTTTGTGGAACATTTCTTGTTCCAGTCCGACTCAGGCACCCTCCCACGACTCTTTTTCTGGTTCATTGATGACTGTATTGGTGCCACTTTGTGCTCTCATCTGGAATTGGAAAAATTAATCAATTTTGCTTCCAATTTCCACCCCTCTCTCACCTTCAAATGGTCCATCTCCGAAACTTCCCTTCCCTTCCTTGACTTTTATGTCTCAATTTCTGGGGATAGTCCGTCTACAAATAACCATTACAAGCCCACCGACTCCCACAGCTACCTCGACCGCACCTCCTCACACCCTGCTTCCTGTAAGAGCTCTATTCCATTCTCCGTTTCTTCGTCACATCTGTTCTGATGGTGCTAGCTTCTACAATGGCGCTTTTGATAGGTGTCCCTTTTTCCTCAGCCGAGGATTCGCCCCCATTGTGTTTGACAGGGCCTTCAACTGTGCCTGAGCCATTTCCCACACTTCTGCCCTCACGCCTTCCCCTCCCTCCCAAAACCAGAATAGGGTTCCCCTTGTCCTCATTTTCCTTCCCATCAGCCTCCACATTCAAAGGATCATCCTTCACCAATTCTGCCAGCTCTAGCACGATGTCACCACCAAACACATGTTCCCTCCCCTCCCCTGCCTGCATTCTGAAGGGACCTTTCTCTCCGCGACATCCTGGTCCACTCCTCTATCACCCTAGCATCTCATCCCCTTCCCATGGCACCTTCCCATGAAATCGCAGGAGATGTAACATCTCCTTCCTTACTGACCAAGGCTACAAACACTTCTTCCAGGTGAAGCAGCAATTTACTTGTACTTCTTACAATTTAGTCCACAGTATTTGCTGCTCACAATAGAGATCTCCTCTACACTGGGGAGACTAAATGTAGGCTGGGCGACCGTTTTGAGGGACACCTCCGCTCAATCCACAAGCATGGCCCTGATCTTCTGGCCACGTGCTACTTCAATTTACCATCTTGCTCTCATACTCATATTTCTGTCCTTGGCCTGCTACAATATTCCAGTGAAACCTATTGCAAGCTGGAGGGAAAGCACCTCATTTTCTGATTAGACACTTTACAGCCTTCTGGACTCAACATAGAGTTCAACAAGTTCAGACCATGAACCTCCGTCCTTCATTTTGAATTTTTTGCCCCCTAATGCCAGTCTGTACCTTGTTTTCATGTTTTTGCTTTCAGACAGCACTGATCTTCATCCTGCTATTAACATGTTCTGCCATTTTGCTTTTAGACAGTGCTCACCTTTATTCTGCTATTAACATATACTCTGACTAAGCTTCATGTCTTTAATACTATTACCATTCCCTTAGCCTGTGTTCCCTGACATCTTTGTCCCCCGCTCTCTAACCTATCCCTGACCTCTTTTGTTCCACCTGCCCCTCCCCCTTTCTCAACAGCATAAAACCCATCACATTTCTACCTCTCTTTAGTTCTGAAGACAAGTCACATTGGACTCGAAACATTAAGTGTTTTTCTCTCTCCACATACGCTGCCAGACCTGTTCTCTCTACATATGCTGCCAGACCTACTGCGTTTTTCCAGCATTTTGTTTTTATTTCAGATCTCCAGCATTCAAAGTGTTTTGCATATATGTCTGACATACTGTTACTCGATGAGATTCAGGTAAGAGAATTGCTCCTTGAGCACACTGGGTGGATATCACCTACAACTTGGTGTCTTTTCCCCCTCCTCCCTCTTCCAGCAGCTTTTCCTGCTCTGTGTCACCTCTGCTCGTTCCCCTGTCACGCTGTAGTCCAAAGAGGAAGGCAACCGACTGCACCCATTCCTGGGAGCCAGTGATCCCTGGCTCCCTGTAGGCTTTAGTAACTTTAAGCAACTCTAGAAACTAAACACTTTTCCAATTGTGACAGGAGCTAGCAGAAATTAATTGGCAACTAACCTGAAAATAGTTAAATAGAAAATAGTTTAAATAGCAGCTGTGGGGTAGGGATGTTACTTCTTGCTGCTAAATATACGTTTAGTTGTGTTCCTAAGAGAAGCTGTTAACTGGAACATTGAGTTCCAAAATGGCAGCCCTGGCATCAACTCAGCATTATACACTGAATGGCTTCTCAATCTGTCTACTCTGCATACTTCAGCACATGCACCCTGTGCGCATGCTAACGTACTTACAAAATAGACATCCGAACAGCTAACATCAGAAGTATGCACGCTGGCACTGCAGAACCGAATTTCAGAGCTTATATGTTTTTGCCTTGTTTACACCAGCATCAATAAAATAAACCATATATATTTTAAGTAATTTTACAATTCAAGAAAGATTAGCTAGAAACTGAATTAAACATGAAACAGATATATATTTTCACAAATTTAACTATGAAAAGGTGTTAGCTTCTTTGATTTATATACAGCATAATACTGAGTATTACTTCATTACAAGCATTGCAGGTTTTAAATAAAGAAATTAGCACTTCATAGCAGTGCGAGCACTGTAATAGGCTATGTAGAACATACTAATACAACTCTTTCATCTAGTTTTACCTTTGACGCAGCATGAACAAACATTTTGCAGATTAAAGCACCAATTCCAGTCAACCATGTCCTGCAGCTTGAATAATCTGCTCAGACTTTTAACAACTTAAATGTCATGAGTTTGCTCATTGTTCCTTTTTAATTGGCTGTTACTTTTCAATCAGCTAATGAAATGAAGTTTAAAGAAAATTTGAACCTTTTATAGTTAAACAGCTGGGTCATTAAATAAGGCCACTAAAAAACTCATTGCTCTTATGTAGGGCATGTCACCAGTTAGATAAATGAACTGCAACTATAAATATTAGTTAAAAAACACATTAAGGGCCAAAAAAAAAATGGTTGTTCCAGGATTTTCCTGTCGTAATTTCAGTGAAAGTCTGCGAAATGTCACAATTTAGGTTGGGACCTATGTAATACTGAGACCCAGATCTGCATTAAAAGTCTCCAGATTATCTTGTAGGAGTGGAACCAATATGCACTACAAACAAGGCCACTGTTGTCTGTGAGAGGCAGCAGGAACTCCTTATACTGAGAACCTCCATGTTTTGAAGTCTCAAAAGGGCATTGGCATATAAGTCAGGATAGGCATATCTTCCTGACAATTGATGGTCTAAAATTCATCTGGGGGTTCAAAGTCCACTGACGATTACAAACTGATATCCTGGTCTGGAACCCTGAAGATGGAATTTATCAACATTTTAAAGTGATCTGCTTTGTCAGGAGCTCTAGTTCTCTTATTCCTTGGCTGACTCCATGAACTTTGGCACCATCAGTAGCAGGGATCTTGGGCAGGCACATCTCGGCACTTGTGCTGGGATATATCACCGCTGCCACCATCCCCCTACCCTTTCCAAAGCATAAATGTCCTAATTGGTTTCATGCTCAATAAGAATGAATCATTATATGTATAAGTTTGCATCCATACACTTGCTAAACTTTTGATCTCAATTAATTCATGAGGTTTTCGGTGAAGACCACGTCCTAGTACAAGGCAAAACTGCCTACTGCATCAACATCTAGCACAGATCTTGGCAAACCTTGGCCAGCAGCTTCCAATCTGGCCCACGGCTGCAGCAAGGAAAGCATACAAGGTGCACCCGTGCATCTGGCAATTGGCATCAGGAGCTGTGAAAGTAAAATGCAGATCCTGGAGACATTCAAGGGAAATACCTCAAGGACAATGGAAGTACTACCAGGTAACTCTTTCGAGTTATCAACAGTCACAGATTGTAACTCTTTTGAGTATATTCACAGTTCTTGGTTTTTCCGGGAGTGGGACATGAACCCACAACCCTCTGATTCAAAGGCGAGGGTGCTATGAACTGAGCCACCAGGTAAGATGGAGTTGGCTGATAATTGGAAGTTGCAGGCGGGCTTTTCTCAGGGAGTGCGACGGCTATATTAAATGAGTGAGTGCACATGGAGGGGTTGTGAGAGCAGCACAAGGTCTGTGTACATTTAAGATTACTTATTAGATTACTGCAGTTTTGATTTGCTTTTTGGTTTTACAAGCATATACACTAATTTCAAAACTTCAATTTATTTTGCACTTAAGTTTTTAATGCTCTTCATGAAAATTCAAGTCAACTCTAAATAGTTCTGTTTCCCCATTTTTCTCATTCCATCACTGAAGGGACTGATTCTTGCCAAATCCTGGTACCATGGGTGCTGGCAGTCCAGGGTTTGAACCTGTGACCTTCAGGTCTACAATGGCATAGTAACACTGAGGAGCGCCTTCACCCACAAGAATGGCAATATATTTCTAATCTAATAAAAAATCTTGCATCCGCATATACACCCTGTCAATTCTTTACATTATAAGCTCTTACAGCCACATTTATAATGATACACAGGATGTGGAACTTCAGTTAAGTGGGGAGATGAGAAAAGTTGGGGTTGTTTGCCTTAGAGTAGTGAAAGTTAAGGGTAGATTTAATAGAGATGTTCAAAATCATGAAGGGTATTGATAAGGTAAATAAGGAGAAATTGTTGAGTGGTAGCAGAGTCGGTAACCTGAGACACAGGTTTAAGGTAATTGCAAAAGAACCATGAGTCAGCAAATTTGTAGACACAGCAACAATTTGATCTACAATTCTGCTGGTAGACAAGGGATTGAAATATTGAAGCGTAAATGCTGCCGCCTGCACCGAATCCCAAGGTATGTATGACTGAAGGTCTCCACAAGCAATCTCGGTTTAATATTTTGAGATAGGCATCTCAATGATTAAAAACAAAAACAGAATTAACTGGAAAAACTCAGCAGGTCTGGCAGCATCGGTGGAGAAGAAAAGAGTTGACGTTTCGAGTCCTCATGACCCTTCAACAGAACTGAATTCTGTTGAAGGGTCATGAGGACACGAAACGTCAACTCTTTTCTTCTCCGCCGATGCTGCCAGACCTGCTGAGTTTTTCCAGGTAATTCTGTTTTTGTTTTGGGTTTCCAGCATCCGCAGTTTTTTGTTTTTATCTCAATGATTAGTTGTTCATGTACTTCTGAAAATAAGAGTCAAAAAAGTATCTTCTGCTCCTGCTGGAAGTGCAGCTAAGGTTTGGATGTTAGAAGAGGGATAATGAATGCAATAGAAAGTGAAGAGTGTGTGGTTTTAGGTTAGGGTTTTGAGTAATGAGAAAATTGAAAATGAGAAATGTTTCCTAATACATGTGGAACAGATTACAGATGAACTTGGTAGCACCTCTTTTGAAATGTGCTGTGAAGTTATTAAATCCCAACTCTAGGAATGAGAGAAGGTACAGATCACTATACTCCCCACAAGATGTGGTGACTGCCTCTCAGATGCCTTTTGGTCTCTCCACATTTCCTTTACTGCTTTTCCCTTGGTGGTTCTTGCAACACCATATTGTAGATCACAGCAAACCAACATTTATATTCGCAAGACAAAAGCAAAATACTGCAAATGTTAGAAATCTAAAATAAAAACAGAAAATGCTAAAGTACTCAGCAGGTCAGGTAGCATCTGTGGAAAGAAAAAAGTGACACCTGGCTTTGATGCTATTGTAAAGAGGGATGACTAACTGAGGTGTCCACATTAAGCCAGGAGGGTGTGAAAAAGAGGGTACTTTTGGTTTTTTAATTGTATGTAACGCATCGTTATGATGGTATAATTATCATAATAAATGTTTTATGTTTATTAGCATCAAAATTTATCTTTATTATAACTGTTCATTCTTGGGCATTTATGGCCAGTCCCCCATGCAATTTCCATACCCAGATATGGCCCACTGGCTGAAAAGTTTGCCCAACCCTGGTCTGGTGCCTGGTTACAGAGTGGTCGAATCTGGGAACAGGTCATTGCTTGTTGATTAGTCAAGTTCATATTTACATAGATCTCAAACAAGTCTCAACAATTCTGCTATTTTTAATTGGGGGGAGAATGGGGTAAGAAGGGGAAACAAAATAACTAAAATGAATCCTAATCACTTAACATTAAACATCAGAGGCAGAATTTTCTGCCTGTCGGGTGGGCGGGCCCGACCCAATCTCCGGCGGGCAGGGAGCCGATCCCCGCTGGAGAAGCAGGCCCCGCCGCCAATTAAGGCCCGCCCAGCGTGACGTCCGGCGGGAAGCGCTATGCACTTTCTGTGCGGGTGGGGGGGGATTCCCAAAAGCGAGAGTGCGCTCTGTCGTGCGTGCGCACGAAGGAGTGCACATCTCCCTGAGGCTAAGTGCTGCCTCAGGGAGATCGCTGACACTTTTAAAAAGATTAAAAATAGAAATTTTTAAAAATCCTTAACATGTCCCCCTCATGTGACAATGTCACATGAGATGGGACATATTCATAAATTACAGTAAAACTTTATTAAACTGTTTAAAACCCTGCATGAAACCGCATAAATCTTCAATTATTTTACCCCATTTCCTCTTATCTTCTGCAAAATTGCAGCCACACCCTCCAATAGACAGCAATTTCCTCCTTTTGCAAGGGTGGAGAGTAGAGTATGGGGGAAAACGAATCAAGATAGGCAAGGACAAAGAGAGAGGGGAGAAGCACAGTTTTAAAATCATCCTTTGTCTTTAAAAAAAATTATTTACATCGTACGCTTTTGATCCTAAATTCTTTTGTAGAAAAATACTCAAACGTCTGTAAACATTATTTTGACTTACACTAGGACAGGTCTGATGGCATTGTTCATGTTACCATAAGCTGCACGTCCCAGCAGTTCTCGAAAACAACTCTCTGCTAGAGCAGCAGGGTCCTCGTCTTTATCTGCACTTCTTACAGAGGGAGGGTTGTGCTCGCTGAAAATAAAGAAAGGCAGCACATCAAGGATATTCTTTAACAAACTACTTTTGCATTGCAATAAATAGGATTAATAACAGACGTTATAATTTTCATGCCATTTGGCTAGAGAAGCGATAAATCGTTTTTCTCGCATAGCCAATTTAAAAGCACAGATCCATAGATCACACTATTTACCACTGTTAGGTAGAGACCGGAATTCTCATTTCTTTCACTACTGTGCAGCAGTACAAGTTTCTCAATGTTCAATACCTCAATGAGGCATTGAATTTTCCCAATTCAATACCTCAGACACTAGCCTTTCAAAAGAAATTCCCCCAGCATATTGTAATCATAGAATGGTTACAATACAGGGGGCCATTCAGCCCATTGTGTCTGTGCCAGCTCTCTGCAAGAGCAACTCAGCTAGTCCCACTCCTCTGCCTTTTCCCCATTGCCACATAAATCTTCTCTCTTCAGATAACTATCCAATTCCCTTTTGAAAGCCATAATTCAGCCTGTCTGCACCCCTAGGCAGCACATTCCAAATCCTGAAAAGGCTTTTCCTCACATTGCCTCTGGTTCTCGTCAATCACTTTAAATCGGTGTCCTCTGGCTCTCAAACCTTCCAATGAAAACAATTTCTCTCTTTCTACTTTGTTCAGACTCCTTTTGATCCTGAACACCTTTACCAAATCTTCTCTAGCTTTCTCTTCTCCAAAGAGAACAGCAGAGTTTCTCCAATTTATTTATGTATCTGGAACCTCTCCTCCTTGGAACCATTCTCAGGAATGATCAAGTGAGTGCCTTCTCCAATGTCTTCACATTCTTTCTAAATTGTGGTGCCCTCCAGCTGAAGATGAACCAGAGTTTTATAAAGATGTATCATAACCTCCTTGCTTTTGTACTCTATGCCTCAATTTGTCTTTGGTAGTTCCGTGAAACAAGGTGGATGCTTGCCATAGAATATATCCCATGGCAAGAACTCGCACGTGGCATCTTTTAACATGGGGAGGCTTGTGCTGCAGCTGTCACATGGTTCTGGCTGACCAGGAGACTCTCCCACTCTTGCACCTGCCATAGATGTATTGGAAAGTTTAGGTCACATTATGAATGCACCTTCCGTGGTTATCAAGTCCTGAAGCAGGACTTGAACCTGGAGCTTCTGGCTCAGAGGTAGGGACGCTACCCACTGTGCCATAAAACCTCCTGTGCCTCTATTCATAAAGCCCAGGATCCCATATGCCCGTTCAACTGCTTTCTCAACCTGTCTTGCAATCTTCAACAACTTGTGCTCATATACCCCCAGATCCCTCTGCTCCTGCACACCATGTAGAATTGTACTCTGTTTTATTTTGATTTTCCTCGTTCTTCCTATCAAAAATATATCGCTTCATCTGCCAAGTCTGCCCATTCCACCATGTCCTCCTTATCACTATGCTCTCCACAGATCACAATACTTCCACGTTTTCTCATCTGAAAATTTTGAAATTGTGCCATGTCTATCCAAGTCTAGGTCATTGATTTAGATCAAGGAAAGCAGTGGTCCTGATACCAACCCCTGGGGAATCCCATTATATACTTTCCTCCAGTCTGAAAAACAACCCTTTCACTACCACTGTTTCTTTTCACACAGCCAACTTCTCATCCAAGCTGCCACTGTCCCATGGATTTCAACTTTGCGCTCAAGCCTGTTACGTGGCACTTTATCCAATGCCTTTTAGAAGTCCATGTACATCACTTCAACCCTCCATGTTATCGCATCAAAAAGCTCAATTATGATAGTCAAATACAAGTTTCCCTTAACAAATCTGTGCTGGTTTTCCTCAAGTAATCCACAATTGTCCAAGTTGCAATTTTGTCCTGGATCACAGTTTCTAAAAGCTTTCGTACCACCGAGGTTAAACTGGCTGGTCTATAGCTTCTGAAGAACTCTAGCATCCCTGCTAACTCATGGGAGTCCCTGGCTCATGACTGACCAAAATGGAGATTCCAATTTACTTGGGTCACGTCTATTCTCACACCACTGAAACCGGCTCATCTGAGAAGGCACCAAACACATCGAGAGACTTCATCAGGAACAAGCAGAGGCGAAGTTGAGGTGTCGGAGAGCGCACAAAAACCTCAAATAACCCACCTACTGAACCCTTCAAGTACCATCTGCCCACATGTGGCAGAGTCAGCAGATTACGCATTGGATTTATCAGCCATCTCTGAACTCATCGAACTGAAGTGGAAGCAAGTCTGCCCCAATCATGAGGGACTGTCTAAGAGAGGAGTGTGTTGCTTGGCTTATACTTGCACCTTATTTGAATAAAGGTGTAACATTTGTAATGTTCCAGTTCTTTCGCACCACCCATGGCCAGTACTTCCATAATTTCTACCTCTACTTTCCTTAGTATCTTCAGCTACCTCTGATCTATCCTGATGACATATCAATTTGAAGTACAGCCAGCTAATCAAGTACCTCTTTCCTCATCAATTTTTAAGCCCAGTGTCTCAACTGCTTAGTTTTTCACTACAATTTTGGCAGCATCTTCTCCCTTGTTAAATACCGATGCAAAGTACTAATTTAGTACTTCAGCCATGCCGTGTGCCTCCACATATAAATCCCCTTTATTGTCATTAATCAGTTACTCCATCTTTTACCACTCTTTTTCTAATTATATGCTTATAGAAGACTTATGGATTCCCTTTTATGTTGGCTGCCACTCTCTTCTCATACTTTATCTTTACTGCTCTTACTTTTTATTTCCCCTCTGAACTTTCTATATTCAGCCTGGTTTTCACTTGTATTATCAACCTGCCATCTGTCATATGCACTTTTTTACCGCTTCATTTACTCTCTCATTATCAAGGGGGCTCCAGCTTTGTTTGGCCTACCTTCCCCCCCTCGTGGGAATGTACTTTGACTGTACTCCGATATCCGCTTTTTCCAACGGATTTTCAATTCCTGAAGATATTAAACAAATGACAAGGTATAAAAACTTGAGCAAGAAAGTAATACGGATTCTGAGTTTTTGTATCAGGAGAGCTCTTCTTGAATTTATGTGAAATAATGCTACTGCCTGTGCTTGATGATACCTTGCTCAGTCTTATAAACATACAAACAAGTCAACCATTTCCGCTGACAGCCATTTTTAATTCACGGCAAAACAACCTTTTGTACTTTTGATATATTAGATATTATTAAAGTTACATTTCTTAATTTAAGTGGCTATTTCCAACAGGTGACAAAAGGAAATTATGAATTGACAAATTAATCCCTTGGGGCTCTTAAGCAGAGCCGCACCTGATGCTCTGTTTTTTTTTAAAATAGGGAACCATGGTTTTCACTGATGGCAGAGCATGAGATCCAGCAGTTTTACAAATTTAAAGGTCTTGTCTGCAGACATCAGCAAACGGGATCCATTTTGCTGGTTTTTGGAACTGGGGCTACATTTAAGAGGGGAAGTCAGGGACATTCATATTATTCCGCTAAATCTTGGGTTGGTGCAGAACAAACAAAAGAAAAACTCTTTGCCAAGAGTGTTTTTATTAATCAAGGGGGTGATCATTTGGATGCAAGAGTTTGCCTTTCAAAGATTTGGCCTAACTCATTCAAGGTATTTGTTATTTTCTAAAACAAAGTGCTCAAATTAGGAAGAGGATATGGAAGTTACCTCCAAACTAACTGAAAGTACTTCTGTCTCTAATGTAAAACCAACAAGCTGAGGTATTGTTTCTGAAGTTGAAACTGATGGAGAAATTGATTTCAGTTGCCTTTTCAAGGGTAAGTTTAGCAGTTTAAGGGGATAATGAAATCTTAAGTGAAAGAGAGAAGTGCAATCCAGGAGGTCCCAGTGCAATAAGGAAGGATGTTTTGGGGAAATAAAATTGAACATTGGAGTGACAGGACTTGTGCTCTTTGGTTTTAGGAATCAATCTGAACTCGTGTACTAAAAGTCTAAGAGGGAGTTTGGTTAAGTAAAACAATGTGTTAAACTTGGGCAAAGTGGGAATATTTCACCTATGTTTCAATAATACTAGCAGAGACCTGCAAAAAGTTGTGGTGACATTAATATCTTTACTGCAACAATATTTTAAATACATGATTTCTAGTTATTCTTTCATCCAAGGCATTAACAGAAACAAAATTTGACCTTGGAAAAAGCTCCATAAAGCTGTGCATGTGTAAAAACAGTGGGTTTAAAGTGGTGCCAAAATGTAAATGCACCCATGTGGATGACACTCAAACATTTTCAAGTTTAACTGAATGCAATAAACAGAATTGGGTTAAAAAAATTGCAGTTAGCAACTACTTCACCAAAACAACAGTTTTCACCTCCGGCAGTTTACCACGTTACTCTGAAATAATTCTACAGCTTTTGTACTCCACTGGCCAGTCAGTGCCTTCCTTATAAGATTTTTAGCTACATGAGAGAACATGTACTAAGAAAAGGCATTAGTCCCCTGTAGTTTGTTTTGTTGCTGACCCTCTGGAAAGAGACCAAAAAAGATTTACATCTATTCGGCACTCTTGGGTCTTCCAAATGTCCCAAGGCATCAAACAAGAATTAATTATCTAGGGCAGTTCTGAGAAATTATGTGGCAACTGTTTTATGCACATCAAGATTCCGCAAACTACAACAAGGACTTTTAGAAAATGCAGTTAGCAGCCACTTCCCTGAAAGAACACTCACTTCCAGTATTCACCTGCATCAGATACAGATTGGAAAATTATATCAAATGGAAACTTTTCTAAAATCATTATCTTAGCTTAATTGGAATAAACCACCTGGGCACAATTTACCAAAAGATATCAATCTAGTAACAATGTGTATTCTAGTGAAAGTCGGGAAAGCGGAGGTGAGAATAGTAAAATGATAGCTTTCTCCTGGAAATATCTGTGCTCTTACCCATAATCAACAAGAAAACCACCATATTTGATAGCCTGGCCACTACCTGACACATCAGGACTATGGAGGGGAAGATGAGCAAAGACCCTCCCCGTCTATGATCTGTGAAAAAAAATCACCTGAAAGCTTATGAATGGCTTGTATCAGATGACACTTATGCCATGATATTGGAATACTGGATCTTGTGTGCAAATATGAGGCAACTACCATGCAGAAATGTATGGTGAAGATGCACTGAAGAATGAGTCACAGACATGGTCAGTTACTTGACTTGATTACACCACAACACTCACTCTACTGAGCTAGGCAGCTTTTTAGATCAATGCACTGACACATGCTCCAGAGAGAAACCAACTTTTTAAAATGAAACAATCAGGATAGACTTAAATGCATTGGTCCATCACAGGGATTAAAATTAAAAAGGAACACAGATGGATTTCCAAAGTTCAGAGTTGTGTTCCTTTGAATGAAATTGGGACAATTGAGGGCTTGTGATAAATATTACTTAGCAAAGATTAGCCTCAAGATGGATAAGGGTAGGGGGAGCTGGAAACTCTTTTTTGTCCATGATCTTTTTGATTATTATGGTACATTGCACCTTTCTCTATATTGTATACATCGCATGCAATTACACAAACACATGGTGTCCTTGTATTTCTATTTCAAAGGTGTATGAAGTATTAAGGACTCACCAAAGCAAAGACTTCAGCTTTCCAATGAGTCTGTGCTTACAGTCCTACCAGCGGTAATGTATGGCTTTGATCTTCAAGTTATCTGGTGACATCACTTGTTCAGTTACTGTCACTGCCCAATCTGGCATTTTACGTGGAGTAACATATCTTCCAGGAGTCCAATCCAAAACAGTGCAACAGTCTGCACTTTCAGACATTTGAAAGGCCTGAATCCTACATAAAGCTTGCTTAAACTGAATCCTGCATCACAGCAAACACTTCAGAATCCAATCAACCAAAAGCTTAAAAGGCAACAACCTACAATCAAATCTTTCCTCTCTCCGACAGTCTTTAAAGCCAAAAAATGACAAATTCTGCTCAGCAGCCATTCAATTATGAATTCTGCCAGTTTATGACCAGTATAAGAGCACAAAAATCACATATGCACAAAATTACTCACTATAAGCAGTGGGCACTGTAACTAAACAATATAAATTTTTGAACCATTTCACAGCACTCTTCTCCATTCACCTTATTCACCTCACTGCTACTCGTTTCCTCCATTCCTCAACAGGGTCCATAGTCTAACCTGTCAGGGTCCTCATAGTCTAACCTGTCAGGGTCCTCATAGTCTAACCTGTCAGGGTCCTCGGTCTTTTGCATGTTGAAGAGAAGTGAAGGAACAATCTTATCCATATGCTGAGGTTCCCATATTATCGTCTGTAGCTCATCATTGACTGTTTTCCGAACAACTCCTTGAATCCCCTTGATGCCTGCAATCCTGATCCTGCCAAGAACAAAAGTTACTCCTTTTAGCAGTGACCATCCACTTCAAATTTCAGAATCAGAACCACAATATTTTATGAATTCAAAGTATTGTTTGAGATTTATACATTTAGAATGTTAATTGAAAGAAGCAACAAACTATTGCACTTACACAAATATTAGATTATTATAGAATATTTTATTGATGGTTTTCTATAACTGCTTCTAACAGTTTGAAGACCACAATCAGATTACCAGACTGCCAGGCTTTAAAATTTGCATGTGAATTACTAAACCATTCCCTTTATACAATTTACCACAAAGTTACTCAGTAATAAGCTAAAATCATACTATAGATTTCACTACATTTTGATTTCTGAAGCAATGAGTTACAGTAATTATAGAATTTCACAAAATAAGGTCATCATGTCTGTGTTTTTCTCCAAACACTATTCGAGTCCCATTTACCTATATGTTCCCCACATCTATTAAAATTTTCTCTCAGATATTTATGAATTTCATTTTAAAATCTATTATGGATTTTGCTTCTACCAATGACTCTGGTTGGGGGTTTCATGTCACTACGGCAGTTTGCATAAAATAAGTTTTTTGCAAACTTCTCCCTTAGTGATCGACTTAAATTTACACCTTTAAGATGTTAACTTGTCAAAACATTTATTTTTCATAGTTAACTTTTCAAAACCCTTTACAATATTAATCACCTCTGTAAAGATCTCCTCTTAACCTATCACCTCTGTTTCTAAGGATAGTGTTCTAAGCCTATGACCATCTTCAGCTGCTTTGTAAACCTTCCTTCTATTATAAAGTCAGAAGTGGGGCTACACACTGATGACTGCAGAGTTCAGTATCATTTACAACTTCTCAGATACTAAAACAATATGAACTTGCATGCAACATGACCTGGACAACATTCTTGTTTGGGCTGATAAGTGGCAATAATGTGTGTGTCAGGCAATGATAATTTCCAACAAGAGAGATTCTAACAACCTTCTATTGACATTCACTGGTAGCACCATAGAAAAATCTGCCAGAATCAACATCCTGGGATCACCATTGATCAGAAACATAATTGGGCAGCCATATAAATATAATGGCTATAAAAGCAGGTCAGAGGCTGAATATTCTGCAACAAGTAACTCACCTCCCGATTTCCCCAAAGCCTTTCCACCATCTACAAGTGAGTAAATCTCCTCCGTACTGTCTCCCATGGTTACAATATCCTTCCTACAGGAGAATGCTCAAGACTGGACACAATATTCCAACAGCAACCTAACCAATGACTTGTATAAGTTTACTTTTGCATTGTGTCCCTATTTACAGAACCTAAAGATGTCAGATACTTTTTTTTGAAAAAGCGTTTTATAAAAAAGCTTCTCCCACTTTTACAGATTTGTGCATTAAATCTGAAAATTTCTAAACATATATGAACATACGAATTAGTAGCAGAAGTAGGCCATTCGGTCCCTCGAGCTCGCTCCGACATTTGATATGATCGTGGTGGTTCCGATTGTGACCTCTATTTTCCTGTCTACGTCCTATGCCCTTTGGCTCCCTTATTGGTCAAAAATCGATCTAACATAGCCTTAAAAATATTCAGTGACCCAACTTCCACTGCTCTCTCGGGGAAGAGAATCTCCCAGACTAACAATCCTCAGAAAAAAAATTCATTCCAGTCTTAAGTGAGAGACCCCTTATGTTTAAACATGAAATACAAGCTGTGCTTCTTCAACAACCTTCTAATCATGGACCCGTCTGGTCTCTCCCATCCTCACTGTGGCACAGCGTTCTTGGTTGAGTAAGGTTGTCCAGGTGGTATCCTTGTGACTGACTGGAGTTTCATTGTAGGCGTTCTAGTCGACATTCCATACCTTCACTGAGCGATCACGTGAATCACTGTATATCTAATGCGTGCCTTTTGGAAAGGATAGGCCCAATACTTCATCTTTATGTCCTTGGACTGTGTAAAGATGTTGGTACGTGGCAATGTCCCAGAGCAAGATAATCTTGTTTCTTTCTCTCGGATGTAGGTATTTATCATCTGCTGAGATTGCCATGGAGAGGATGTGCATTGTGTACCCCACATGTTAAACGTCTGTGCCTTGCTTCTTCGTGGATAGTTCTAGTCTCTCCAATAAGGCAAAAATCCTTTCGGCATCCATCCTGTCAAGTCCCCTCAGCATCTTGTATGTTTCAAAAAGATCACCTCTCATTCTTCTAAACTCTATGGGTACAGGCTCAGACTATCCAACCTCTCCTCATAAGATAACCCCTACACCCCAGGAATCAGTCAAGTGAACTGTTACAACCACAAGGAAGGGTAAAAATTTACTTCCCTAAGTTACCACTCCAGGTCTGGCTGTAACAGGGTTTATTCTGAATTTAGAAAAATTAAGGTATTTTACTCCGTGTCTGTGTTTAAGTATTTACGTACTGATTACAAAGAAACAAGTCTGACAGACTCTCGAGGTTTAAAACAAAAAGGGGTTGGTTTTACTGCGATAAAAATCCATCCAGGTAAAGATAGCAAAATATTTGAAAAAATAAACCCATGCTTCTTGAACTTATGTGACCCACATTCACACACAAGCATGCAAAATTTAGAAGTTATACTGTAGGTAATTACTTTCTTAGCTAAATTGAGGCTCAATGATGAAGGATAAAGAAATGCAGAGTTCACGGAGTCCTTGGCTACATCACTGTGGCTGCAGCAGAGATTTTTCCGAGTTCCTTTAGATTCCAGGAGTTGAGTTGAAGTTCACATAACTGCTATTGTCAGAGACAATTTCTTTTTAATTCATTATTACTCTCTTCCAGAAGTCAATGAGTTTTGCACCTGAGGTTTCTTTCGATGGAAAATTCACCTTCTCTGTGCTAGATCTTTAAACTGTAAAAGATAGGGTCTTAACTTGGGAGAGGGGAGTGCCTACTGTTCCATTAGCAGCCTCGTCAACATTGTTTGCCGCTTGGATGCTGTATTAAAGAGATTTCAAAATGGCTTTCAGTCACATGACCTCTCTCTGCCCCCCGCACTGCCACCCATAATGATTTCAGAAGGTGTTTGTTTATCTGATGTCTGTACCATGGTGCTTTTGTTTCATAGCTGGGGGTGTGATCTAGATTCTGTAATTTCCCAGCTATTAACCCCCAGAATAAGTCATTATCCATCTTGATGAGATAGGAAGACATACCTCCATATAGCCATTGTTCTAGCAGACATTCTATCTCCACTGAAGTAGTCTTCTAGAAATATAAATGCTATGCCCAGGACATTTCAGTAGATCACCTCAATGTGGTTCTTAACATCTTTGGGTGTGAAATTCCAGGGAAGGCTGCATGGCAAAATTCTATTCCACGTCGGAAGTTAAGAAACTGGTAACCGGCAATACCAGATGTCAGGTGACTCGTGGCAGCCATCTTTAGCCAATTTCCTTTCTTGTCTTTAAAAGGTTCAATATATATTTGGTCATCTAGTGAAATTACAGTTTAATATCGCTCCCCTCGGAATAGCACGCACGCGCGAGAGAGAGCGAGCGAGAGCTGTCCGGGCAAGAGTTCAAAAGCGCAAAAGAGGGGTGAATGGGGGTGGGGGGAGGAACTTGAAACAATAGCCATTGCCAGGAAAAAGGTGCTGGGAAAACTATTAGACCTAAATGCTGATAAATCTCCAGAACCAGGTGGCCTGCATCCTAGGGTCTTAAAAGAAGTGGTTACTTGATTCATTGGTTATAATCTTCCAAAATTCCTTTGATTCTGAAAGTCTCAGCAGATTGGAAAATTGCAAATGTAACACCACTATTCAAGAAAGGATGGAGACAGAGTAGGAAACTATAGGCAAGTTAGCCTAATATGTGTCATTGGGAAATTGCTGGAATTCATTATTAAGGAGTTTATAACAGAATACTTAGAAAATCATAATGTGATCAGGCAGGGTCAACATGGCTTTGTAAAAGGTAAATTGTTTTTAACTAATCTATTAGAATTTTTTGAGGAACAGGAAAGGTGGATAAAGGGAAATCTGTAGATGTGGTATACTTTTATTTTCAAAAGGCATTTGACAAGGTGCCATATCAAAGGTTACTACACAAGATAAGAGCATATGGGTATGGGGGTAACATATTAGCATGGATAAACAATTGGTTAGCTAACAGGAAGCAACAGGTAGGGATAAGCGGGTCTTTTTCAGGTGGGCAAGCTGTAACTAAATGCAGTGCCACAGGGATCAGTGGTGGGACCACAACTATTTACAATTTATGTCAATGATTTGGATGAATAGACCAAATGTATGTCGCTAAACTTGCTGATGACACAAAGGTAGATAGGAAACTACATTGTGAAGAGGACATAAGAAGTCTGCATAGGGACATAGATAGGTTAAGTGAGTGGGCAAAAATTTGGCAGATGGAGCATAATGTGGGAAAATGAAACGGCTTGGCCTGGGGCATGTTCGTTCTGAGTACAGGTCTTCACTCAGGATGCTGAGAGCCTTTGCTATAGCTTTCAGCTAAATACTAGAAATCTTATACAGTTTACAGATTTATGCATTCACTTTTGAACAACTATGCAATATGAATGTCTTTGATAGTCATCAAATACTCAAAGCTTAATTTTTTTTTGTCCTTTTTTTAAAAATGTAAAATAACCATGAACGCATTGCAGAAACACAGAAGCTGTAAACTGGTAGGTGATGTGGTACAAAAAGTAAATATTATGGATGCTGGAAATCTGAAATAAAAACAGAAAATACTGGAAATACTGAGCAGGTCTGGCAGCATCTGTTGAGAGAGAAACAGTTAACATTTCAAGTTGATGGCTTTTCATTCAGACCTTCTGAACATATCCAGGTTATGATGTGGATTGCATTTACTTTTGCAAATGTTTGACTATCAACTTGCAAATTAAACACCTAGGGCTACAGAACAGAGTTTACATATATTAAATGCAATGTGAGATGTACTAAAATAGAAACATTGTGCCACTGAAACACAGCTTGCGTCATCAGAATACTTTTCCACATTAATTAGCACATTGTTCCAGGGATTAAATTAGCACCCATCCCTGACACAAAAATTTCAATTTTAAGGGTTTTTATTTTTAAAATGAGAACTGCAGCTCTTGATGTCAGTTGTGTGAAGGCGTTGTGAAAACCTGTCTACATCAATCTGATCGAGATTCATTTGCATCAGAAAGCCATCTGTACTGTCAAAGACTAGAGAAAAAATCTATTTGGATATTTTACAGCTCTCTGCAAACTAACCATCAAAAAATGATATGCAACATAGTATATCAGAAAATTATTTGAGAAAATATTTTTAAATAATACTTGCCAGATCACAACAAATGACATGCACAACAGAGTACTAAAATTAAGACTAGCCTCATGTACTCACTGAGTTCTGCTTTCCAGATCATCAATATAAGAATGGCACATTGCACTGAACTGAGACACAAAGAAGTCATAGCGCCTGTGATATGAAGCAGTGTCTTCCTCGATATTTGCAAACTTGACAAACTAGGGATGATGACATAAAAAAATTACTAGGATAGGCACTTGTACAAATTGTGAAGATACAATTTTCAGTTGAAGTATTTGAATTGGCTAGCCAATCTGGATCACTAAGAACCTGGAGGGTTAGACTCTCACTTGGAGTTGGGATTCTTGCAATTTAACTCCAGTTAAACTGACAAGCCAATGTGTTAAGGGTTAGGTTGTTCCAAGATGGACAGACAATGGGAATCATTAACACCCTGAGCTGGTAATATGCATGACCAACTGATTAACGTTCCGATTTACCCATTACCAAATTATACCTCTTTCAACTCTGCCTAAATTCTCTAGGCATTGGGAATGCACTAACAGGTGAGAATGCACAGGCAGATACCTAGGGCTGAATTTTGCTGTCAGCAAGCAAGGGGCAGAGCCCGCACGCCGACGCGTAAAACGACACAGGATGACATCGGGGGGAAACCCCGAGGTCATCCCGCCCCACTTAAATTTTCAGGAAGGCGGGCCTGCAGCAAAATCAGCTGCAGGCCCGCCGACCTGTCAATGGCCAATTGAGGCCATTGACAGGATCATTGAAACAACTAAAGGACCTGCCCGTCCAACCTTAAGGTTGGTGGGCAGGCCAGGAGCCCCAGCGGCAAATAGAAAAAACATGAACAAAAACAAAAATACCTGGAAAAACTCAGCAGCTCTGACAGCATCTGCGGAGAGGGATACAGTTGACGTTTCGAGTCCGTGTGACCCTTCAGCAAAACTAAGACATATAGAAATGAGATGAAATATGAGCTAGAAGGGGGTGGGGCGGGACAGCTCGATAGGAGGCCAGTGATAGGTGGAGGCCAAGAAGAGACTGCCAAAGATGTCATAGACAAAAGGACAAAGGGGTGTTGACGGTGGTGATATTATCTAAAGGATGTGCTAATGGGGACATTAAGGGAAGCAAGCTAGTGGCAGATGGCTCTAGTGTGGGTGGGGTGGGGGGGAAGAGATCAAAATGGGCTAAAAGGTGGAGATGAAACAATAGATCGAAATAAATTTAAAAATAGGAGGGAAGAGAAAAAAGTAGTTGTTTAAAAAAATATATATAAATTATTGGAAAAAGGGGGATCGGAAAGGGGGTGGGGATGGAGGAGAGAGTTCATGATCTGAAATTGTTGAACTCAATATTCAGTCCGGAAGGCTGTAGAGTGCCAAGTCGGAAGATGAGGTGCTGTTCCTCTAGTTTGCGTTGAGCTTTACTGGAACATTGCAGCAGGCCAAGGGTGGACATGTGGGCATGAGAACAGGGTGGAGTGTTGAAATGGCAAGCGACAGGGAGGTCTGGGTCATGCTTGCGGACAGACCGAAGGTGTTCCGCAAAGCGGTCACCCAGTCTGCGTTTGGTCTCTCCAATGTAGAGCAGACCGCATTGGGAGCAGCGAATGCAGTAGACTAAATTGAGGGAAGTGCAAGTGAAGTGCTGCTTCACTTGAAAGGAATGTTTGGGCCCTTGGACAGTGAGGAGGGGGGAAGTAAAGGGGCAGGTGTTGCACCTTCTGCGGTTTCATGGGAAGGCGCCGTGGGAGGAGGTTGAGGTGCAGGGGGTGATGGAGGAGTGGACCAGGGGTCCCAGAGGGAACGTTCCTTGTGGAAAGCCACCGGGGGGGGTTGAAGGGAAGACGTGTTTGGTAGTGGCATCATGCTGGAGTTGGAGGAAATGGCAGAGGATGATCCTTTGAACGCGGAGGCTGATGGGGTGATAAGTGAAGACAAGGGGGACCATCTCATGGTTCTGGGAGGGAGAGGAAGGTGTGAGGGCGGATGCGCAGGAGATGGGCCGGACACGATTAAGTGCCCTGCCAACCACCGTGGGTGGAAAACCTCGGTTAAGGAAGAAGGGAGACATGTCAGAGGAACTGTTTTGGAAAGTGGCATCATCAGAACAGATGCGACAGAGGCGAAGGAACTGAGAGAATGGGATGGAGTCCTTAGAGGAAGAAAAGTGTGAGGAGCTGTAGTCGGTGTAGCTGTGGGAGTCGGTAGGCTTGTAATGAATATTGGCGGATAGTCTATCACCAGAAATTGAGACTGAGAGGTCAAGGAAGGGAAGGGAAGTGTCAGTGACGGACCACGTGAAAATGATGGAAGGGTGGAAATTGGAAGCAAAATTAATAAATTTTTCCAGATCCAGACGAGAGCATGAAGCGGCACCGAAGCAGTCATCGATATACCGGAGAAAGAGTTATGGGAGGGGGCCTGAGTAGGACTGGAACAAGGAATGTTCCACATACCCCATAAAGAGACAGGCATAACTGGGGCCCATGCGGGTACCCATAGCCCCACCTTTTATTTCGAAGAAGTGAGACGAGTTGAAGGAGAAATAGTTCAGTGAGAGAACAAGTTCAGCCAGATGGAGGAGAGTGGTGATGGATGGGGATTGTTCGGGCCTCTGTTCGAGGAAGCAGCAGAGAGCCCTCAGACCATCCCGGTGGGGGATGGAGGTGTAGAGGGGTTAGACGTCCATGGTGAAGAAGAGGCGGTTGGGGCCAGGGAACTGGAAATTGTTGATATGTTGTAGGGCGTGAGAGGAATCGCGGATGTAGGTGGGAAGAGACTGGACAAGGGGAGAGAGGATGGAGTCAAGATAGCAAGAAATGAGTTCTGTGGGGCAGAACTATTTCTTTCTCTTCCCTCCTATTTTTAAATTTATTTCGATCTATTGTTTCTATTGTTTTATCTCCACCTTTTAGCCCATTTCGATCCCTTCCCCCCACCCCACCCGCACTAGGGCCATCTGCCACTAGCTTGCTTCCCTTAATGTCCCCATTAGCACATCCTTTAGATAATATCACCACTGTCAACACCCCTTTGTCCTTTTGTCTATGACATCTTTGGCAGTCTCTTCTTGGCCTCCACCTATTACTGGCCCCCTATCGAGCTCTCCTGTCTCACCCCCTTCTACTAGCTTATATTTCATCTCATTTCTATATGTCTTAGTTCTGATGAAGGGTCATACGGACTCGATACGTCAACTGTATCCCTCTCCACAGATGCTGTCAGAGCTGATGAGTTTTCCCAGGTATTTTTGTTTTTGTTCTAGATTTCCAGCATCCACAGTATTTTGCTTTTATCTTCGAGAAAAAACATGAAACCTCATCCACCGGCGGGATGAGGTTTCATGTAGGGATTTAAAAAGTTTAATAAAGTTTTAAGTGTAATTGATGAACAGATCCCATCTTGTGTGACATTGTCACATGAGGGGGATATGTTAAGGAATTTTTTTTTCTATTTTTAACATTTTAAAACTGTCAGCGATCTCCGAGGCAGCACTTAGCCTCAGAGAGATGTGCGCTCTTCATGTGCATGTGCAAAAGAACACACTCTTGCTTTTGGGGAATCCCCCCCGTCCGCACAGGAAGCGCATAGTGTTTCCCGATGGACGTCACACTGGGCGCCCGCTTCTCCAGCAAGGATCGGCTCCCCGCCTGCCGGAGATTGGGTCGGGCCCGCCCGCCCGGCAGGCAGAAAATTCTGCCCCTAATGAATTTTAAAAGTGTAGCACTTGAACAATGCAATGGAGGACACAACCATGTAAAATTAGTGTTTAAACTTTTTTACAAATACACACTAGCTACTACCTGTATCTGTTGCTTTTTCTTTTAAATCTATTATGTTCCTAAAGCAAAACTGACTTGAACTAAAATCATTATATCAAAATAAACAGAGGAAATTTCCATTCACAGCTGTGAAAGGTGGAACAGATTTATTTATCCATCTAGTATAGAATTATATATTTTCACTCAAATGTTTTATCAGCTGCAATTTCATGGCAGAAGCTTCTACAATAAAGCATTTCTGATCTATGTCCCTGACACAAATTAGCTGTGTTTCATTCCTGGAATGCACGTGTTACACTAGTTATATTTTTATCAATAGTTATTTTGTATGGTTAACTGTTGCTATTTTTATTGTTAAATATAAAGCAAACAATAGTCCCCAGAGATAATGCTGCCAATTTAGGTACATTTATTTCAAATAGTATGTTTAACATTGGAATAATGCCAAAAGTGACACATTTTCCAACCATTCAAAAGTGGTAATTCTGCAAAAAATAGTGCTGCTTTATGATGGCATTAATTAACATTTTTCTGGAAAGGCTGTAATTTTGACTGCAATTTTCAATGGCCGTTGCAATCAATTTCAGAATGACATCTCAGTTTGTACAAAAGTTGAGCCCTAGCAGTAGAGACGTAATAATCAGCACTTTCTCAGAATCTCCAGTTCCCCTTTTACACCGACAGCTGGCATTAAATGCCTGTTTATAAAGCCTGTGATTTGTACAAGGCTCATTATTCATCTGTTGGTCGAAATAATTAGGTTATGACCTTCCACTTTCATTGCCAGTCTTGAAGACTGCTTTATTAGAAAAAGATAGCATCCCTTGCAACAGGCAACAGTCTATTCAGTTTACGTTTACCGTCAGACAAGGCTTTAAATGATTCTCATGTAAAATCCTGCTCAGCTTGCCGATAGTGGAGCTTCAGCTTTCGTAATAAAAAGGGAGGTAATAAAAAAGTAATAAATTACAATTTTCAAAAGGTTATCTACCAAATTCCTTTTAATGATCCAACAATAAACAGTGCTACAGCTATACAAAAAATTAAAGCAGTACAGATTTTATTTTATTTAAATACACAAGAACTTTTTGTAATCAAAATTTTGAAACATTAATCCCCAAAATCTCAAGATTTAAGTAATCAATACTTCAGTAACAAAAACATATTTCTATACAGCAAATGTGAAGTTCTGAGAAATATAGAAGGCCTGTCATATCTCCATGAAAATAGCAAGCATTGGTAGGAAGACAGGTAGCTCACAGAGCTTTTGGTTATGATTCTATAATAATAGATGTAATGGCCTGAAGCCAATATGGGATTTTTTGGGCCTCAAAACAGACTGTAAAGAAATTCCAAGAAGCTTCCCGTTATCAGGCTACATCTAGCAATGGCTTTCCAAATTCTTCTATTCCTTATGACTAACAAAGCTGCCGCCTAAAAAATATTTTCTGCAATATTTTCCTTTAGGCAATTGGAAATCCTGACAGCATATCAGTTTTTTTTCCCTGTTGAAGACCCAATATAAAAGTGAGAAAATCACGATCTCAGAGCATTGCATTGTTTGCAAGTTAGTTATATGGAGTATTGCTGAAAAAGAAGACATGTCGAAGCTTTTCATCTTGCACTCATCAGGATACTGCAAGAATACCAATATAAGGGGAAAGCAAGTTTTTACTATATGTGAAGAGTGCTGATTGGTTGGCAAGTGGACTTGGATTGGTAGAGGCATTGCCAAGGAGAATGCAACAGAAATGGTGACTGACAGTTAACTGCCAAGCATTGTTTGACATTTAAACTAGGCAGTTTGACCCTGATTGGTCAAGGCATTGCCCTGGGGAATGAGTCAGTGAATGGCTGTCACCTATTTTGTTTAGCCGAAACGGGTGCAATGTGTGTACATGTTCTGTCTACAAAGCACAGAAAATAAGCACTCTAAACAAGGCACAGCTGGTAACATTGGAACCATGAAATAGATGCACCTGAATCAGGCTCTGAAATTTGTCAATTAGGTAGACATGTGTTCCATTGATATGGAATAAAATGACGATTTGGCACAATGAGTTTCACAAAAGCTTATATAAAAACACTGCAAATACTTTAATATGATGGTTTCATCACCATCTTCAACAATTTCTACAATAGATATTTTAGCTGCTACTAAAAAATGAGCTGAACTGCATGAGTAACCCACGATCCACATCCAATTTAAATAAACATGCCTGCTCACAATACTTACCGAATTGGAGCCAAGAATTTGAAGCTCAGGCTCTCCGGACTCCAATAGTTTGGCCACCATTTGAAGGAAGCTTTCAACAAAGAGATTAATGCTTTGGGAATGACAAGCCATCAAAAGCTGGTCCAGTGCCTCCATCGCAATGAAAACATACCTACAGACAACAAATGGACCAACTTCATTACATATATCAGACTTCTTTTTTCCCCCCTTTCTCACCCACCCCACCCGAATTTTGTCCAGTTTTGGCTGTCTTACTTTAGGAAAGACGTCAAGGGCATGAAAAAGGTGGAAGAAAGATTCTCCAATATCAGGGATGAGAAGCTTTAATTATGTAGAGATGCTATAGAGAAAGGAGTGATTTTTCCTCATCAGAGGCAAGGAAAATTAAGAACAAATCTTACATTCACAACTGTATTTTATTTACATAAGGTCAATAGAGAACTGTTATCTGACCAAAAACTGGAGGGGCATAACAGCAGAAAATGCTGGAAATTCTCAGGTCAGGCGGTATCTTTGCAACAGGAAACAATGTTTCCAGTCAGTAACCTTTCATCAAAACTGGGAAAAGTTAGAGATATAACGAATTTTAAGCAAATACAGAGCTTGGGAAGATGGTGGTGGGGAGGGAACGTTGGCGGGGAGAAAAGGGAAGACCTGTGGTACTGTGGATGGCAGGAAATATTAAACAGCACAACAAATGGTACAAGACAAAAGGGTAATGGGACAAGGGAAAAAAACAAAAATGTGTCTAAATGAACTGAGCTGTTTCAGGCCAGCAACCTGGGAATTGTCAAAGGCGAAGGGCCATTTCTTTCTGAAAAATTCCAGATGAAAGGTCATCAATCTCAAACATTAACTCTATATCTCTGTCCACAAACGTTGCTTGACCCAAGTAGTATCTCCAGCATTTTCAATTTTTATTTCAGATTTCCTGCATCCGCAGTATTTTGCTTTTGGATTAGGGCATAAGTTCATGGTCATCAAATGGGAATATTAGAGAAAGAGGGTAAAAACCAAATGTTTCTAAATTGTAGCACATGGACCAAGACCAACATAAAAACAAGGGGTCAGATTAAGAAATATCAAAAGAGCTAAAACAGATTAAACCAAAACGTTTGATGACTTCCATCGATATACTCAAAAAGGTATTTTAAAAAAGGAAACAATGGGGCCACTGAAATATTCAAATACACCAAAATATCAAACAGAAGCATAGAACAGTTACAACACAGAAGGCCGACATTTGGCCAGTCATGCAAATTCACTAGTCCCATTCCCCATGCCTTTAACCACAGCCTTAATAATTCTCTCACTTCAGGTGCTCATCAAATTGCACTTTGAAAACCATGATCATGTGCCTCCACCACACCCAGATCATAACCATTCACTGAATATTTTTTTTTCTCATCGCCAGTCATGTTGCTATTCACTTTATATTGGTGTCCTCTGGCTCTCAAGCCTCCTAATATGAACAGTTTCTCTCTCTAGACCCCTCATGGTTTTGAACACCTTTCAAATTTCCCCTTAACGTTCTCTAAGGAGAACAATCTCAACTTCTCCAGTCTATCCATGTAACTGAAATCTCTCATCTGGAACCATTCTCGTAGATCTTTTCTATAGTCTCCACATCCTTCCTAAATTATATTGCCCAGAATTGGACACAATGCTCCAGTTGAAGCTGAACCTGTGTTTTATAAAAGTTCATCAGAACATCCTTGCTTTTGTACTCTATGCCTCTACTTATAAAAATCAGGATCCCATATGCCTTTTTAATCGGTTTCTCAACCTGCCCTATCACTTTCAATGATATCTGCACATATACCCCTAGGTCTCTCCATTCCTGCACCCTCCTTAGAGTTGCACCCTTAATTTATATTACCTTTCCTTGTTTTTACTACCAAAATGAATCACTTCTCACTTTTCTGCATGGAATTTCATCAATCACCGGTCTGCCCATTAGCCTATGTCCTCTTGAAGTCTATCACTATCCCCCTCCCAGTTCACAATACTTCTGTTTTGTATCATCTGTAATTTTTGATATTATGTTGTGTGGGCCCAAGTCAAGATCATTAATACATATCAAGGACAGCAGTGGCCCTAGTACCAATCCCTGGGGAAGCCCCACGATACACCTTCCTCCAGTCCAAAAAACAATTGTTCACCTCTGCTTTGTTTCCTGTCGCTCAGGGCAAAATTTTACCCAGCTGCCACTGCCCCTTTTATCTATGGGCTTCAACTTTGATGGTAAGCCTATTATGTGGCACTTAATGAAAAGTCTTTTGAAGTCCAATGTACATCAATCACATTAAACCTCATTAACCCTCTCTGTTGCTTCATCAAAAAATTCAATCAAGCTTGTCAAGCAAGATTTGTCTTAAACAAATCACTGCTAGCTTTCTTAATCAATCCACACTTGTCCAAGTGACTATTAATGTAATTCCAAATTATCATTGATAAAAGTTTTCCCACCACCCAAGTTAAACTGATTAGCCTGTAGCTGGCCTATTTGCAATTCTTCAGTCCTCTTGGCACTATCCCTGTATCTAAGGAGGATTGGAAGATTGGAGAATTGAAAGGTGAGTGCAGCCATATTTTTACCCCTTGCTTCCTTCAGTATCCTCAGATGCATCTGATACAGTCGCAATAACTTATCAATTTTAAGCATAAACAGCCTTTCTAATGCCACTTTTTAAAAAAAAAAATCAATTTAGCCCATCCAGTACCTGAACTATCTCCTCTTTCACTCTGACTTTAGCAGCATAATTTTCCTTGGTAGAGACAGATGTAAAGTACTCATTTAGTACCTCAGCCATGCTTGCTGGTTCCCTAATCGCCCCCACCCCTCCTGTTACTAGCCATCTCTTTATATCCCTATAGGCGGCTTTTGGATTCACTTGTATGTTATCTGCCAGTCTCTTCTCATATTCTCTCTTTGCCTCTCCTATATCCTTTTTCGCTTTGTCTCTGAACTTTCTATATGCAGCCTGGTTCTCACTCGGATTATCAACCTGACACCCATCATAAACATCCATTTTCCGCTTCATCTTACTCTCGACCTCTTTCAGCATCCAGGCCATTCCTTTCCCCCATTTATGAACGCACCTCAACTGTAGCCAAACCATCTCACCTTTGAAGGCAGTCCGTTACTCTGTTACAGTTTTGCTTGCCAATCTTTGAATCCAATTTACCTGGGCCAGATGTATTCTCTGGCCACTGAAATTGGCCCTCTTCTAATTAAGTATTTTTACTCTAGATTGCTCCTTGTCCTTTTTCCATAGCTTTTTCCTTATGATACAATGCTCACTGTTCCCCAAATGTTTCTCTATTGGCAGTTGAACCACCTCATTCCCCAGAACCAGATCCGGCAATGCCTTGTTGCTCACTGGGAGGCACACTGATCAAGAAAATTCCCCTGAACATACGTCAAATGAGGTGGGCCAAGTGGGCCAAATGACTGTGGAAGAACATTTGGGTAAGGGTGATCATCATAAGGTTTAGATTAGCAATGGAGAAGAGCAAGGAACAATTTCATAGAATTTCTAAATTGTTTCTTGGTAGTAGAGAACCTGAATATTGCTGAAATGAGAGACATGTTGTCATTGGACCCATCAGGACAAATGCAAGAATGCCAAATTTAATACATTTACAACAATTTGAACCACAGGAGAAAATGGTGTAAACTGGTTGGCAAGTTGACTCTGATTGGCTGAGGCACAGCAATGGAGAGAGCAACGGGGAACTATAGGTCCTCCAAGCTCCCGGACAATTTAAAGAAAGAGCTAGAATAAGACAAAAAGCTTCAGCAATGGGTCTCTCTTTTCAGCAATATTCAACTTCTAAATTAGAAAAGGACTAATTTTAATGTGATAATAAGGGATCTAGCCAGGATAAAATCAAACCAGAGACTGACAAGAGCCAAAAACAGAGCTCCTTAGATGACAAGGGAGATAGAGATTAAGGTGAAACAAAACAAAGAGTATATATGATGCAGGTTAGCTGAATTCTTCAAGTGAGAACCAGGTCAAATGCAACAGGTTGGGAGGGGAGGTGAAGAGCAAAGAGAGTATGAGAATAGAGTGGCAATCAGCATAAAGGGGAACACAAAAATCTTCTACCAGCAAATAGATAGTAAACAGGTAGAGTGGGTCTTATCAGGGGATAAAGAGGCTGATATATGCTTACAGGCATGGAGGAAGCCTAGAATACTTATTGACTTCTTTATATTGTGTTTACTAAGGAAGAGGAATCCAGCAAAATATTGATGGAAGCAGTTGGGGTGAAAATTGGAAAGGAGATGATACTGGAAAAGCTGGCTATGCTAAGGGTAGATAAGTCACCTGGTCTCAATGGCTTGCATCCCTGGTTGCTAAAGCAAATGGGGGTGGAGATAGCAAAGGGCTTGCCTTAATCTTTCAATCTTCCAGAGCTATGGGGAGGTGCAATAGGATTGGAATGTGGCAAATATGACACTCTTATTCAAGAAGGGGTGCAAGGACAGTTCTAGCAACCACAGGCCAGTTAGTTTATCAGTGGTGGATAAGGTTTTGGAATCCATAATCAGGTGGGGAAAAAAAAATCAACAGGCAATTGGAAAGATCTGAATTAATTAAGGAGATCCAGCATGGATTTGTAAAAAGCAGATCATGTGTAACTAATTTAATTGATCTTTTTGGTTAAGTAACATAGAAGGTTGATGAAGGGAATGAAGAGCATGTTTTTAAGAAGGCGCCTGACAAATACCAGAGAAAAGGCTGATTAACAAAATTGAGGCTTATGGACTAGAAGGGCCATTGCGCAATTGGATTTTTAAAAATTGGCTTAATGACAGAAAGCAGAGAGTTGTGGTAGATGGTTGTTTACCACCCTCCAGTCCAAAAAACAGTGAAGTCTCCCAACAGTCAGTGCCAGGACTGCTGCTTTTTTTTGCTATACATAAATGACTTGCATCTTGGAAAATGGAGTAAGATTTCAAAATTTGCCGATACTACTCCTCCAAGTTGGAAGCAAACAGTGAGATAATGAAGCTACTGTTACATTACATAGATAGGCTAGCAGAATGGGCAGACAAGTGGCAAACGGAATTTAACACAGACAAGTGTGAGGTAATGCATTTTGGCCGAGGGGATAGAGAAAGGCAATAAATTCTAAAAAGTCTGCAGAAACAGAGGGACTTGAAGGTGCATGTGTATCAATTTTTGAAGATGGCAGGACATATCGCGAGAGTGGATAGCAAAGCATAGGATATTCTTGATTATTTAATAGAGGTAATGAGTACAAAAGCAGGGAAGTTATGTAGAACCTTTATAAAGCTCTGGTTAGGCCCCAAATAGTGTTTTGCATCCAGTTCCGGTCACCACACTTTAGGAAAGATGTGAGGGTCCTTGGCAGGGTACAGAGAAGATTTACCAGAATGGTTCCAGGAATGGGGAGGTGCAGGTTAGGTTTGTTTAGTTGAAAAAGGCACAAATCCTGGACATGTCTTTGTGCCTTTTTCATCTAAACAAAAGCTTGGGGAAAACTGTTCCCTAGTGCATTCTCCATGGCAATGCCTCTACCGGAGTCCACTTGCCAAGCAAATCAGTACATTTTTCTTCTGCAGTATAAATTATTGTTCCCTTTGAAATTTAGAATTCTTGTGATTCTGCCCTAATGTGTGGAAGAATAAAAGCTTTGACAGCATGTCTCTTTTTTTCAGCAATATACAAATTCTGTACCAAGCGACTAATTGGAAAGATGCTGTAATCAGGGAATGAGAAAATCTTAACAGGATTTAATCTCAAAAACGAGGGTTTGAAAATTCACCGCCTCAACATTTTTTCTTACACTGTCTGAAGCCACTGAGACACAATGCATCACACCGCAAAGCAGGTCTTTTACCCAGCTGAGTACTGAAAATCTGAGATTCCACATCCTCAACAACTATACCTTTTGTGGTTGCCCACACCAATTTATTTCTCTCGGTATATATTGAGTAATTTTTTAAAAGCTACTGACTTTAAAAAAAATATTTTTTATTGAATAATATTACTGATATTTTTATTAAAATCAATTATCACACTTTTTAAGCAATAAAATTACCTACCCATATCTATGCCTGACAACATCCCGGCTAAGCCGTTCCGCAAGATATTTCCCTATTCGATCTAGTTTGTCTGGAGCAGAGACTGCATAGAAGGTCAACTTCTCCATGTCAGCTTTCACAAGACCATCCTGATAAAAAAAAAAATGGATTGATTCAATAAGTGACTTTAAAAAAAAGTTTGCTGTTTATTCTTTAAACCAGATGCTGATTTGGTGTTATGCATTTCACCCAAAGCTAAATTCATTAAAAATGCTTTTAATGCTCAAGGGAACGTAACACTCATCCATTTTGGGAAGTGGTGTCTCCACCAAGCATTCCCAAATATAGAATCAGTCCGCTATAGTCTTGATTGATAAAACACGCAAACCTGAAATAAAATCAACCTTGTAGATTACCATTCTTAAACCAACATTATTTATTGTCGGCACCATAAATACCTTTAAATTACAATAGTATACCAAGTTCTTATGTCATTCAGGTCTATTTATTTTGCAAGTTTCAAACATGAAAATTAGGCTAAAAACCTTACTTGCATTTTATCCTGTGACCAGGTAAAAACTGACAACTTTATCTACAATTCTGCACAGATTGACTGCACAGCTATTAGTGCAATTCAGCAAAATCAATGTGGTTAACCCATTGAAGATAGCCACCTTAGGGCATTATAATAGAATCATAGAAAAGTTACAGCACAGAAGGAGGCTATTCGGCCCATCTTGTCCATGCCAGCCCGAGGACACCCAGGTGACCTTTCTAATCCCACCTTCCTACACCCTGCAGCTTACAGCGCTTAAGGTGCAGATCCAGGTACTTTTTAAAAGAGTTTAGAGTTTTTGCCTCTACCACCAACTTGGGCAGCGAATTCCAGACACCCACTACCCTCTGCGTAAAAAAGTTCTTCCTCATGTACCCCCTACACCTTCTGCCAATTATCTTGAATTTATGTCCCTGGTTCCAGAATTCTCCACCAAGGGAAACAATTTTATCCTGTCCACTCTATCTATTCCCCTCATAATTTTGTACACCTCAATCAAGTCCTCTCTCAGCCTTCTTTGTTCTAAGGAAAATAACTCCAACCTATCCAATCTCTCCTCGTTGCTACACTTTTCTAACCCTGGCAACATTCTTGTATACCTCCTCTGCACTCTCTCCAGAGCTATTATGTCCTTCCTGTAATGTGGTGACCAGAACTGCACACAATACTCCAGTTGTGGCCTCACCAGTGTTTTGTACAATTCCAACATTATATCCTTACTTTTATATTCTATACCTCTGCCAATGAAGGAGAGCATTCCATATGCCTTCTTTACAACCTTGTCTACTTGAACTGCTGCCTTCAGGGACCTGTGTACTTGTATGCCAAGATCTCTCACTTCATCTACCCCTCTTAGTGTATTCCCATTTATTGTGTAATCCCTGTAACTGTTTGACCTCCCTAAATCAACTGAAATCTAGCAATATTTAAGAATAAAACTCCAACAGTAGAGTTCAAGCTTCACAAATGTGACATAAGAAATTTCTTTCTCAGGGTAGGCAGCTTAGAGCGGGTGCAGACTAGTACTACTGTCAACGCTTTGACCATTAGGCGGTACCTCATTTAGTAACACATGTAAATGGAGGAATCAATCTGATTAGAAGCAAAGTTGTACAAAAAAGATAATTTTCTGCATCAACCGAAACCCACGTGCAGGAAACATCCCTGTTGACATACATTTCGCACTCAGCCTGCATGATCCTACTGGTGGCATTCCAGTACTCTATTTCTCAGACTGATTAAAAACAGAGATTTTAAATCAAACATATATGTCAAAGAAAAAGGCCAATTAAAGCAATTCTTGGGGCAGAGTGCACCATGGAAGATACAAAGATCACAAAGACAGTGCAGGCACAGAGAGCATGATAAAACAACTGACAGAAAAGGTAAACAAGTGGTGTCACAACCAAGGAACAGGAACTGAGCCCAAGGGGACTAGCTTGTGATCAAGGGTAAGTATTGAGTAAGTGCCGTAAAGTTGTTTGGTGTCTCACTAAAAGATCTGGAGGCTTGTGTGGTTCAACATAAATCATTTATTGTTAACCCATAACTATATACATATCTCCAAAATATAACCCTATCTAGGTGCTATCATCATTTGGACTTCTCTCAGACTTTCCCTGCACCATTCTGGTGCCTATCTACAGTTATGTGTGTCTCTACAACGTACTGTTTCCTCAGTCCCACATTAAACTCTTTCTAACCCGAGCATCATTATGCTACAGCATCGCTGCCCCTACCAAGTCTTTAGTCAACACAAACAGTACAGTCTTTCTTTACATGTTACTCCTTTCCCCGCTCAAATCTTTGACTTCATAAATTCAGGTGGTCTGGAGGCTTTATGACTCTTCCAGATCTTGTTCCCTTCCCATTCAGAGGAATGGTAATCTCAGTTGCTTTGGGCTGATTTTTTGGTTTTGAGATGAAATTGTAGTTATCAGAAAAGTATAATAATTTTCAATGTTATTTAGAACTTATTGTAGAGTAATAGTGGGGTCTGTGTCTATGGTGTGTGTGCGAGAAAAACTTAATTGAATTAAAGGCAGCTGGTCTGAAGGCTTTGATGTATCAGAAGATAAGCTAGGTTTGAAATGTCAAATAGGTAAACATGGGGCAAGTTTTAGAATGTGAAGTGCAAAGGGAATATTTGCATTTTTAAATAAACCAGACTAGCTTGAATTCAAAAGAGGGGGTGAAATGCTTCACCTAGCCAGTAGAAGTTAAGAAACACAGTGTGTTTATTTTTCCCAAAGATTGCTGGTAAAATTGGTGCTATGATAGATTTTATTATTAGAGAGATAAAGTCCAAAGACAGTGAAACAATGGGAATTTGCATTCAAAGGGGAAAATACATATGAAGGAGAGAAGGCTGTATGAAGGAAAGAAGGATGTTCACACAAGTGTGAAAAGCCTCCAGCATCTAAGCCTCAAGCTGCTATCTACATGGAACTGAAGCTGAGAAAAGCTCACTTTGAATTCGACTGTCCAGGGTATGCGCTTTGCCTGGGTCTCTTTAAATCTGGGTTTTACTGTTGCCTTAACAGAGGTGTAACTGGGAGTTAGATTAATGAGGGGAGTTAGAAGTTATCATATTAGTAATTTGTAGACCCATGTATGTGCTAAAATCATTTCTTCTATTAATAAATGCTTAATTTAGTTTTGTAAAAAAAACTAAAAGACTTGGTGGCCTTATTTCTACTGAATTCAAGGCATGTATCTCAAAATATATAAGAATTGGAAAACAGTTGTCACAGTTATTTCAAGTTTCACTTTGGGATTTGAGCAGCTCAGCATTTACCATCGACTGTGCCATAACGTAGTATTCTATTTCTGGTACTTGGGTGTCTTCTTCTGATTCGCCTTTTGTGTTCCTTGGTGTTGGGTTTCTTTTTATAAACCACCCGCCTTCTGTGGTCAGATACCATTTGCTTATCCTGCTCCTTCCAGAGGAAACGTTCGCTCTGTTTGCTCATAGAGTGGACTCAGGTTTTCTTTTTTCCGGGGGGTATGCCATGCTCATCCTAGAAGTTGACTTACCAAAAAAAAAACCTTAATTTCCATTTGTTTCACAGTTTCACTCAAATATTTGTTTAGTCTCCTATTTTAAAGTTCTTTTTCAAGCTCATTCATCTTTTCATTCAGTTCATTTTGGTGAGTTCAGTTGTCTTTATTTCAGATTTATCTGCGGAATCCTTATGCAAGCTTAACATCTTCATCCGGATATTCAGTTCCTCATGGAATCTCTCCTCCATGGTCACTGACTGTTCCTTAGTTTTTCCAATTCGCTCATTAGATCCTCAATCTGTTTCTTAAAGTCTGGATTTGCTCTTTCATACTGTGCATCTCATCTTTCATGTTTTTCAGGTTGGATCGAAGTTCAAGAATTTCATTGTCCCTTCATGATGAAGTTCCAACGTTTCATCAGTTTTGGTTGTTAATCCTGCATTCAACCAACTGTTCTGATTCTTCTGTAATTCCTCTTCCTGTTCCAGGCATTTTTCAAGCTTTAATAGATACTTCTGATACTTGAAGTTCGTGAAGTTCGGCAAGTTCTAATTTTTCATTAGCAAATTCATCTTTCATAAGTGAAAGTTGGTTCTCTGCACTAAACAGTTTTACCTTAGCAGAGCCTAATTCCTCTGTGCTCTCCTTCAAGCTCACATTTTAAAATTTTACTTCCGCTGGTTGTTTCAAATGCTTCACGCTCCTGTGGGAACTTCTACTTTCTCTTGCAACTGTTCAACTTTTTCTTGACATTCTAGGTTCCCGATTTTCATTTCAGCCATGTCATTTTTCAACAACTTGATGGTTCTCAATAAGTTTGAGGCATCTAGTGCTTTTCCTTCTAGTTCCTTGATCTTCAGCACTGGGATTTACATCTTCTGATCTTATTTGTCTCCTTTTCCTCCACCTGCAGCAGAGCTTTGTTCTTGTCCTTGTTTTGATTCACTGTTGGACAAGTCTGTCTCTGAAACATCAACTTATTTAAGTTCTGTAACCATGCTACTCATGGCTTCGGTGTCCACTCGCAGCTTAGAAAGCTCTGTGGCTTTGCCTTTCAATGCCTCCTCTCTTTTCCATTCAGTTGGTTCTTCAGTTTTTAAGTCTTTCTTGAATCTCTTGCCTTTCTCCTGGAATATTGAATATTGCTAAGTCTTCTCTGCCAATTGGTTCTTCAGATCGTTCAGAGCAACATTAAATTCATTTTGCTTCTCTTTGTAATTTTACACAGGAACAAACTTTGGCCCAAGAGATCCTTGTACAAGGAAGGTGAAGGCATTTCAACAGGTTCTCTTTATCTTTGAAAAACTCAATTGCTTCATCTTGAGTTTTGTAATTTAACTGAGTTTCCTAGACTTTATTTCTGCTGCTCTTCTGTTCTGCTATTCAAGAGAGTCTTCTTGCTGCTGAAGGGCTATGTACCCCTTTTTGCATTTGATCTTGGAGGATGATTAGCCGTTCTTTCAACTGTGTATTTTCTTGTTGACCTCTTGCCGACACATGTTGCACTTCAGAAAAAACTGTGTTGGAACTATCAATAGTGAGAAGGCAACACACTGAAGTAGTATGCAACATCTTTTTTAACTTGTGTTTTTCCAGGGCTACATATCGATTCTTCAAAGAATCTTTCAGGGCAGTAACTTCTTTGAGTACCTCTTCTGCCTGCTGTTGTGCCTGGCTGTGCCTCTGGTTGAGTTCTTCCAACTCTGCTTTGATAGAAACGTTTTCCTATAGATTAGCTTCATTTTCTTTTTGCAGGTTTTGTTGCTTTTAGGATACATCAGGTAAAGTTCCTGCATTCACAGCCATATGCTTGCTCCGTACCGACACTTGCTGCTGCAGTTTGGGTACTGTGTCAGCATTTTCAAAAAGCTCTTTTAAGCCTTTCAACTACTTCTCAGCCTCTCCTTTCCTCTGTACTAAACTCTTCGGTTCGTGCATTTCATTGCACTGACATGGTTTATGACCATCTTGTGTTTTGGTTGAGTATTGTCTCCCTCCCCCTGGGGTCTCCTTGCACTTTCGGTGCCTTATTGGGGATGTTTTATACCTTTTAAGCTGTGTGCTCACCACAAACTTGGAGTTTAAAATACTGGTCAAAGGCTTTTAATATCTCACTAAATGTGGTTGAGGATTCATCTATACCTTGATTTATGATTACAATGTCGGCAAATTCACCAAATAAATACAAGAATGTACTAACTTGCACTTCCTCTGGTTTCCTATTTAATCCTGATTTACTTCTGTAATTTAAAAATGTTCTCCATAACACCCAATTTTGCACCTGGTTAGGCACCTGCATTAACTCAAACTGATCTGGCAGTTTTAATTTACTACCCATGGCCATTTTAAGAACAGGGGATTACAGCTTTAATTCTTTATCTTTCAAAATGGCGGGGCAGCAACCGTTCTCATTTCTTCCCGTACCTGGTGGGTTTCGGTAGGCTCCCACTGCAATCACGGGCCCGATTCTTTAACTAATCAATTCTGCAAGAAATCTTCAAGTACCTGACCTAAATGGTTTGTTTATTTATTATGCTTAAAAACTCAATAGGAAGGCACTTTTAGGCTCTTGCTGCTATTTTAAAAGTTTTGTTTCAATCATTCGGTTTCAGCTGTTAAGTGCTATGGTGCCAACTTCGGAGCCAGCTGCAGCATTCCTTCATCTGTGCCAGTTAAACAATCTGTCTGATTAGTGCCCGGGTTATTTTTAAAAGGTAAGTTCAGCCTTTTTAAAAAAAATTTTGCTCACTTTTCTTTTGATCTGGCTAGGTCCTTTGGCTCTGAATTCTCTCAGGTTTGGTAATAGTCCTCCATGTGCTCTGGTGGAGGCCTTTAGCTGTACAGTGGATTTTGCTTCTGCCCTTCATCCTCCATGTCTGCAATGGAGTTTCTTTTTAGGTGATCTCCAGCTGTGTCTTCAAATCAGGGGCACTTTGCTCAGGTCAGGTTTCAGATTCTTTAGTCTTTAATACCTTGAGATTCTGGGTTCCTTCTCCAGCTTCTTTGAGGTATGGGTTCGTTAGCTGTGCTGGGATTTGGGGGTCCTTCTCCTGCTGCCACCATGTTATAAGGTTGTTTGGTGTCTCATTAAAGGGTCTAGAGGCTTGTGTGGTTCAACATAAACGTTTATTATTAACCCATAACTATATATATATTTCCAAGGTACAGCCCTATCTAGGTGCTAGCCAAGTTCTCTCAGATTCCCTCCACACCATTTTGTCTCCTGTCCATTGTCATGTGTCTCTCTACATCATACTGTGGGTGTACTGTTTCCCCAGTCCCACATTAACCCAAACATCCTTGTACTACATTAAGGACTTAAGATAAGGAACTAAATAATTAAACTGGGTTTAAAAAGGGTGAAGTTTTAAGTATTAAATCTTAAGGTTTTAAGTCTCAAGTATTATTTTAATAAGTTTAGTTAGTCTAATTAATGGAGGTACGGGTACCTTCGTGCCCTTGAATACACATTCTGTACCATTTGGAAAAGACGCTTTTGTCCTGGACAAGAGTTTCAGACCTCAAGCGCCAGCTGGCATCACTGTGGTGCATCCACAAGGTGTTTTTGGAGGTAGTCATTCCGCAGCTTAAGTGTACAGGCTGTTAATGATGGAATCTTGCTGCAATGGAGTGCATGCTTTAAGTTTATAATTGACAGTAGCTGCAACCAATTGGGAAAAGATTAGGGAATTATTGCAAGTATATAAAAACCAGTTCACACTGGGTGTAGGGGAAAACAAGAAGAATTAGTGCCTTTACTCTGTAGTCTTGGGAATAAACCTGGATTAAAGAAAAGACTGGCTTCTGATTCATCCTTTCCTCTACGTATGCACAGTGACTTTAACACAGGCAGGGAGGGAATGGGTGACCAACAGACAGACAAGGAGGATATAGTGGAGTCCCCTGTGCATCTTGCTCTCTATCCAGTATTCAAAATAGTGAGGGTGATGATTCCTCTGTGGAGTGCAGCTAGAGCCAAAAGCACAGGACCATGTTTGGCTCAGCTGTACTGTGGGTGGGGGGGAGGAGGATGATTGAGAATCCATCAGTGATAAAGGATTCAATAGTTAGGGGAACAGACAGGTACTTCAGTGGTCACAGACCTGACTTCAGGATGGAATGTTACTTCCATTTTGCCAGAGTCCTGGATGTTACTCAGCAGCTGCAGAACATTTGGAAGTGGTAGTTTGAACAACTAGAGGCTACGGTCCATATCAGTACCAATGACAGGTAGAAAGCAGCATTAGGTCCTGTCAGCAGATTTTAGGGACCTAGGAAAGAGATTAATAAGTAGGACATCAAAATGTAATCTCTGGATTGTGCTCATTGCCACGTGCTTGAGAATACAGAAATAGGTGGGTAGAGTAGGTGAATGAGTGGTTGGATAGATGGTAGAGGGGGTGGGTTTTAGATTCCTGGGGCAGCGGGACCAGTTCCAGGGAAGGTGGCACCTGTACGGAATGGTTGCACTTCAACAGATCTGGGGCCAATGTCCTCGCAGGGAGATTTGCTAGTGCTGTTGGCGAGGGTTAAACTAATTTAGCAAGAGGATTGGAACAGAATGTATCATTAGAAAGGAGAAACAAGATGTACAAATAATTGGAAGGGACAGATAGCACCAAAATAAAAAATGGTAACAAAGTAGATGGGGTCAGGCTAAGAGGGAATGCAATATGTCTAAATTAGGTTTACAATGTGTGTATGTAAATGCAGAAAACTTGGTAAACCAGGTTGGTGATCTGCAGCTGCAAACAACCACACGAGAATATGATGTGGTGACAACAGAGGCCTGGCTCCAAAAAGGGAACCATTGAGCATGAGCTTTCCTGGATAAAAGATGTTCAGGGTAGATAGGGAAGTAACAGAAGGAGAAAGGGTAGAGCTATTGAATAAAGAGAATATAACAGTGCTGGAGAAACCTGGAACAGTCAAGGTCAGAATCTACATGGCTAGAGTTAAGAAACAATAGGGGTGTCATGGCACTACTGGGTCTATTCTATAGGTCACCAAAAAGTGGGAAGGATATAAAGGAGCAAATTTACACAGAAATATCAGTGAGGTTCAGTAACTACAGAGTAATGATAATGGGGGACTTTAATTATCCTCATATAGCCTAGGAAAATACTAGTGTAAAGAGGAGAAGTAGAATTTCTGAAGCATGGTCAGGAGAATCTTCTTGATCAGCATGTTTCTGGCCCAACCAGGAAGGAGGTCTTGATAGATCTGGTTTTAAGAAATCAAGTGGTCAGTAGGGGAACTTTAAGGAACACTTATTAAAGCATAAGATTCAGATTAGATATGAAAGAAGAAAAGGAACAATCTAGAGTAAAAACACTAATTGGAGGGGGGCCAATTTCAGGAGGTTGAGAACAGATCTGGCCCAAGTAGATGAGAGTCAAAGATTGACAGGCAAAAATGGAATCGAACAATGCCTTTAAAAGAGGCAATGGTTAAGGTACAGTCTAGATGCAGTCGTATGTGGGCCGGGGGGGGGGGAGGTAGGGCAACCAAATCAGAGCTGATCTTGATCTATATTAATACATTAGACTTCGGTGTACAAGGCACAATTTTGAAATTTCCAGCTGACAAAACTTGGAAGCATTGTGAACTGCGAAGAGTCTAGCGATATTCTTTAAGAGAACGTAGACACTGGTGGAACGGGTGAACAAGCAACAGTTGAAATTTAATGCAGAGAATTACAAGGTGACACGTTTTGTTAAGAAGAATGAAGAGGGGTAATATAAACTGAAGGGTACAATTGTAAAGGGAGTGCAGGAACAGAGGTGACTTAGGGGCATATGTACAGATTGAAATCATTGACAGTGGCAAGGCAAGTTGAGAAAGCAGTTAAAAATGTATGTGGAATCTTGGGCTTTACAAATAGAGCAGAGAGTACAAAAGCAAGTAAGTTATAATAAACTTTTATAAAGCATTGGTCTGGTCACAACTTGGCTCTTGGGTCCACTTCTGGTCACTGCACTTTAGGATGGATGTGAAAGCTTTAGAGATGATGCAGAAAAGAGTTACGAGAATGGTTCCTGGGATGATGGACTTCAGTTACATGGATACATTGGAGATGCTGGGGTTGTTATAATCCAAGAAGAGAAAGTTGAGAGGAAATTTGTTAGAGGTCATCAAAAGCATGTTGGGTCTGGACAGAGTGGAGAGAAAAACTGTTCCCATTTACAGAAAGTCAAGAACCAGGGGACATTGGCTTAAGGTGAGTGACAGAACAGCCAAAGGTGACATGAAATAAAACTTATTTAACAAAGCAAGTGGTTATGATCTGGAATGCACTGCCTGAGTGTATTGTGAAGGCAGATACAATTGTGGCTGTCAAAGGGGAATTAAAGGTACTTGAAGGAAAAAAAATGCTTGGCTACTGGGAAAAGGCAGGGAAGTGGGACTAACTGAATTTCTTTTGCAGAGAACTGGTATGGGCTTCGTGGGCTGAAAAGCTTCTGTGATGTAACTATTTTATGATTCTATATGATTGAAATCAGCCCAAGTAGTATCCTACACATTGAACAGACCATTTCAAATGGCACTCACTGGTCACTGTTCACAAATGTTGCTGAGTGAAATGATGGTAAGCATCTTCTCTCATCCTTTATTGATGAACATTGTGGGTTTCCAGAATGCAGCATCCTAACTTACTAACCTAACCTGTACACAACTGCAGTAGTTATAATTTAGCACCCAAAATGACTGTTCATGAAGTATTAACCCCTATAAAATTCCTGGTGGTAAATCACACATGGAACTGAATGGAAAATTCTTAGATGTAGCACGAAAGAGGCATGTTTTACTGAGCCATGGATGACCTTCATTGCACATAAGGCATTGACAAGAGGGCAACAAATGTTTTGCACGGTTTTCTATTTCCTCCTCATTCTTAGCCAAAAACTAAGCAAGAGGTACTCCCAACAGTTGAACATAATCTTTGGAAATTAATCCCCAGAAGTCTAATCTAAAAAAAAATAACAGTAGGGGCAGGCAGAAGGAGGGGTTGTGAGCTAGATGGTTAGATACTAAAAATATCTCCTGGGGTTGTAAGAGTCCACACATAGATGGAAGATCTCAATGCAGTTTCCAGAGTGCATAGGTCCAATGCACAAACCTCCTAACTGACAATACACTGCCAAGGTCGCTACACCACGTATCAAGATTATTCTACTTTTGATCATGTGTTAAATCACATTCACCCATTATCTCCATCTTCGCTAACTTACACTGGATCTTCATCCCCTACTGCAATAAATTTGAAATCCTTACCTCATCAATAAATCCCTCCATTGTCTACTTTAGCTTACCATTGAAATGTCCTCTTGCCCAATATCTTTTCTCTTGCTGCAGAGGTCCTTGATTTATTTTGGTTTTCCTGATGTAGCTCATTGGTTAAAAGCAAATACCTTTTGAGATTTATTGAAATTGCTTAACATTTATGGCCATTCGTGGCGGTGTGACTGAACACAGGATAGATCTTGATACATGGTGTAGAAATTGAAACTCCGAAATTTGCTCTTTAGGGCCTTTGCACCTTTCTCAAATAAACAAAAGCAAGGTGGACAATAGCTCTCTGGTGCATTGGTCGCTCGACCAGAGCTGACTTGCCAACCAATCAGCACCCCTTTTCTCATGCAGTATAAACTGTTGTTACTTTAAAAATTTGGCATTCTTGGGTCTGTCCTGATGAGTGCAAGATAAAGAGCTTCAAAAGCATGACCCTTTTTCAGCAATACAATTAATTCGAGTACCATACTGAGTTAATACCAGTGAATGTGAAATCAAAAAGTACATCCGAGTAAGGCAGCTTTTGCACAATTTCTCTAAACATCTTGAAGCAAGACAGCAATCGAGTTACTCAGTGCAAACTAAGTATTGCTCTCCAATTGGTCTTGTGTTTTGATCTCTCTCCCCCACCCAGCTACTTCTTTACTACTGAAAGTCATGCTGCAATCTATGGACCAAATAGTGTCAGTGACAAATTTCATCTCTAGCAGTGAATGAGTTCATATTCAACAATGCAATGCAAGAAAGTCATCTGGGGGCAACCATCATATAGAGAAGATAAACAAAAAGATCACTTCAGGATGGCAGCTTAAAGCCACTGAAATTCAGATCCAATCACCCAGAAGCAGTATTTTTTTTATTCATTGCAACGGTGGTGTCAGGGAGGGATCTCCAGGATTTTGAGCCAGTGGCAGTGAAGGAATGGTAATTTATTTCCAAGGTGAGTGGCATGGAGGGGAACTTCCAGGGGCAGGATTTTGTCGTCGGGCGAGTGCAGCAGGCGGGCCTGGGCGTGGTCGGGAAACAGCCTGCCACCCATGATCGGCCCCCGACTGCAATTTCACATTGGCGGCCAGCCAGCATGAAACATGTGCTGAAAGGCTCAGTGCTGCCGGGGTGGGGGTGAGAGGAGGGCAAGCGCTGAAGTCAGTACAGGCGCGGGAGAGCACGCAATAAAGCTCCCTGAAGGCAGAGAGCTGCTTCAGGGAGCTGAAGATTTTTAAACCCTTAAATAAAGGTTTTAAAATCCTGGAAAAGATTTTCACGCATAAGAATCACTTTCCTAAACAGGTTGATGAAAATTCTTTCCAAACATTTTTATTTATTTTTTAAATTATCTGAAAGCTTATCCCACCCTTGGATGAGGTTTCCTCAAAAATCCAAAGGCAGCCTTGCTGTAACGAGCAGTGAAAAATAGTGGTTAATTAAATAATTAATGCCTTAATAGGCCTCTTAATTGTCAGCGGGCGCACTGCCGACTCTCACACGTGCCCGCCAACCGAAATATTGCGTGAATGCACGATAACGTCAGGACGCTCGCCCAATGTCATCACGCACAATTTCACGCTCGGGCATGTATCCGTACACTGAGCGGAAAATCCTGCCCCAGGAGGTGGTGTTCCCATGTGTCTGCTGCCCTTACCCTTCTAGATGGTAGTTGTCGTGGGTTTGGAAGGTGCTGTCTAAGGAGCCTTGGTGAATTCCTGCAGTACATCTTGTAGATGGTACACACTGCTACCACTGCGCCGGTGGAGGGAGGAGTGAATGTTTGTGGATGAGGTGCCAATCAAGGAGGTTGCATTGTCCTGGATGGTGTCAAGCTTCCTGCATGTTGTTGGAGCTGCGCTCATCCAGGCAAGTGGACAGTATTCCATCACACTCCTGACTTGTGCCTTGTAGATGGTGGACAGGCTTTGGGGAGTCAGGTGGTGAGTTACTCACCACAGGATTCTGAGCCTCTGACCTCTTCTTGTAGCCACAGTATTTATATGGCTGGTCTAGTTCAGTTTCTGGTCAATGGTAACCCCAAGGATGTTGATAGTGGGGGATTCAGTGATGGCAATGCCATTGAACGTCAAGGTGTAATGCAATGTACAGTTTGTTTTATTTTTCTTGTCGAAATACGTCACAATCAACACCAATCATGCTGCAACATCGCAGCAGGAGCAATATCAATAGGTCAATGAACTGCTTCAAACATTTTGGGAAAGTGTAATGATGGTCATTGCTACCTGGTTGCTTATATGAGTGCAACTCCCACAACACTCAAGAAGCTTGACACCGTCCAGAACAAATCAGTCCACTTGATTGGCACCACATCCACATTCACTCCCTCTACCACTGACGCACAATAGCAGCAGTGTGTACCATCTACAAGATGCACTGCAGGAATTCATCAAGGCTCCTTAGGCAGCACCTTCCAAACCCACAACCACTACCACCTAGAAGGACAAGGGCGGCAGATAGAATGGAACACCACCACCTGGAAGTTCCCCTCCAAGTCACTCACCATCCTGACTTGGAAATATATCGTCATTCCTTCACTGTCTCTGGGTGAAAATCCTGCGACTCTGTATCAGCACTGTGGGCATACCTACACCATATGGACTGCAGCAGTTCAAGAAGGCAGCTCACCACCATCTTTTCAAGGGCAACTAAGGGACGGGCAATAAATGCTGGCCAGCCAGCGAAGCCCACATCCCGTGAATGAATAATCAAAGAAAAATACAGAGATTTCATTTTCCCACCATCATGAACACTTCTCTCACTAACTCTCCAGGTATGAGAGCCACTTCCCTACAAAGGAAGACAAGGTTCATCTGTACTGCTCAAAGAATATGAGCCATTTTTCAAAATCCAGGTGCTGATTTCAAGCTTGGATGTGCCAATCTGAACCAAAAGTAGCAGCCGCCGGTAATAGCCTATAATGCTGGGGCTGAAGTATATTGGGCCATGTTGACTAATATATCAAGCCCACAACATTGAATGATCCTAGAGATAATCACTTAAAATAAAAAGATATGCTCAACATCGACCAAATTAGTCCTGCTTGAGGAAAAGTAGATCAAATTCAGTTAATTTGTTTTGAATATTATGGTACTTGCAACTCCATGAAGTTCAACTGAAACAGGAGATTTAAACATTTCCACTTAAAAACAACAGAACTGAGAGTTTTATTACATTATTCACTTACCTTTGGATCTTCAGGAAAGATATTATCTACCAGGCGTTTGTATCGTGGGCGGAAGGCACCACAGCAGCCACATATTCCTGCAAAACAACAAAATGTACTAACTAATTACTAACTATTAATTGCTAACTACTAATAATTGAACTAGTGGGGGTGGGGGCGGGGGGGACGACACACCAAGACACAGCAGCAGCAGAGAACAGACGAGGTACATAGAAAACAAAGTAATAAACAGAAACAGAACAAAAAAGTGTAGACAGAGCAGGAATTAGGTAGGAAAATAAGCATAACAGACCAGCATGGTGTTAGAATGCATGCATGTTGATGACAGGAATGTTTTAAATAAGGTTGACAAGCTACAAGTTGCCACATGGGGTTATGATTTAGTGTCTATAAAGGAGACCCGGCTTAAACACAAGCTGGAATGGGAACTAAACATTTCTGGCTCCAATATATTGAGGAAAGACAGGGAAGGGATTGAGGTTAGGCCCAAGGAAGGGATTGAGATTAGGCGGTGGTGGTGTTGGGTTAGAGGGGGTGGTACAGCAGGGTTAGAGTATTGATCAATAATATCACAATTCTAGAGGGACAGCATACCATAGGGTTCAATGTTCCTAACCCAATGACAAAGGAAGCAGCACTAGATCCAATGCTAGGGAATGATGTAGGACAAGTGGAGTGTGTTGCAGTAGGGGAACATTTAAGTAATTGTGATCATGATCTAATTAAGTTAAGTATGGAACGGGACATATAAAAATCAAAAGGTGAAAATATCCAATTGGAAAAAAGAGCCAATTTCAGTAATTTGAGAGTGGCATTGACTGAAAACAAGTCAAACTTTTACAAATCTCTGGTTATGCCTGTGCTGCAGTTTTGTACAATTCTGAGCACACAATTTAGGAAGGTTGTCAAAGCCTCGGAGAGGGTACAGAGGAGGCTTACCAGGATGATACCAGGGATAAGGGATTTCAGTTTTGTGAAGAGATTGGAGAAGCTGAGATTGTTCTTCTTTAAGCAGACAAGATTAAGAGGAGATCTAAACAGATATTCAAAATTATAGGGGGGTGGGGGGGAGCGCTTTGATAAAACAAATATGGTAAAACAGTTTCCTCTGGCAAGTGGGTCAGTAACTAGAGATCATAGGTTTAAAATAATTGGCTGAATAACTACAAGGGAAATTGGGAGATTTTTTTTTGGAGCATTATTAAGATCTGGAATGCACTACCTGAAAGGGTGCTGGAAACAGATTATAGGAAATTTCAAAAGGGAATTGGACATGTACTTGAAAAGGGGTTAATTTGTAGTGTTATGAGGAAAATGCTAGAGCATGGGAGTAAATTGGACAATTCTTTCAAAGAGCTGGCTCTACGGGGAGAATTTTCTCCCCGTCCGGGGGGGGGGGGCGAGCGGAGCGGGCGCGGAGCCAATCGCCGCCCGCGATCGGCTGCGCGCCGCCATTTTACATGGGCAGGTCAATTAAGGCTTGCCCAGCGAGACGTGTACCCAGAAATGCTGAGCGCTCCCTGTACGGGCGATGGGGAGGAGGGAGAGTCAAACACGCGTGAAAGAGGGCAGAAATCTCTCTGATGCACAAAGCTGCCTCAGGGAGATTCGTTTGATTATTATTTGAAATAAAAATATTCAGACATGTCCCCTCATGTGACAGTGTCATATGAGCTGGGACATGTCACTGATTTTTAATAAAAATTTTCATTTGATTTATAAAGCCTTCATGAAACCACATCCTGCCTGTGGATGAGATTTCATGATAAATGCGAAGGCCGCCTTGGCTTTTCACCTGCCCTTCATCCTTAAGGTTGGACGGGCAGTTATGGTAATTCTTTTAATTGCTATTTAAATGGCCTTAATAGGCCTTTGACAGTTCGACATGCATGTAGCCGACTCCAGTGCGCGTCCGCCAAACTGAAGGTCTGAATGTCATGCGGTGACATCGGGATGCATGCCCGACGTCACCGTGCGTCATTTTACGCGTTGGTGAGTTTAGCCTGCCCCCGCATGCCGACCAGAAGATTCAGGCCTATGGGTCTATCACAGCTGTCAGGTTATAGCCAGGAAAATCTACATTATGGAAAGGAATCCTGACAAAATGAGGAAACAAAATTCCAACGAAAGTGTAACCCCCGAGTAAAAAATATTTTCATAACATCTTGAAAATAAGTCATGTTTGTGCAAAGAATAAGACAGAAATTGTTTGTGATATACTGTTTAGAAATGCCCAAAAGCCTTTTGCTTATCCAAGTTATAGAGAAACTGACTTTTCGTTTAAGTGATCTGCAAGAGCGAATGAATTGAAATTGTGTTACTTAAAATCAACTGGGGCAATCTCATTTATCTGATCCATTTAATGTGGATGAATAATTCAAGCAACATTCACTGGTTTGTGTAGCTGGATCAAACAGATATTCTGCAGCATGAAGTAAAATTCCACTTCGAGTATCTTAGATCTTAGATGAAGCCATTTAATGAAAGCACAAACACATAGAAGGAACAAATCAGAAGGAAGGCTATGAAGAAGGGGAACATTTACTTGTGGAATTCAAAGACCATCACTCCACGAGTTCTCATCCCCACAATCCCATTCGTGGCACCACAGATGTGTTAAATGAGGTCATCATCAACCTCTTTGTTGCAGGTGTCAATGCACAACAGGGGACTTAGCAAGATTTTACTACAGCCTTCCTTCAAAATTAATTCTGAATAAGTAGATTTAAGGTAGCGTTGGAATTCAAAATTCATGGAAAATATTGCACAAAAGTACAGTATTCATTGCTTTTAAGGTCAAGATAAATAACTTATTTAGTCTCAGATAGTCCACACAGTAGAAAGTCCTTAATACTTAGATGCAAGTTAACATTAATTAGAAAATATTACATAATTAGGCTACACTGCATGTCTGAATTTATCCAACAGTAAAAGGACATTCAGAAGTCAAAAAACAGTAGCCTGTGCTAAAATCAAGTAATTTGTGGTGTGGTATAGCATTTTTAATCACCAAAGCAAAAGATAATACACAAATTAGGATTAACAAATTCAAGAAAATTGAAGACAGCAACATCTGCAAATGTACTTTGTACAGGACAGCAGTCACTTCTACATTTTAATGCCTATTGTTTATAGTCTCTTTAGTGCATGCTCCTGTGTCAATCAAAGCACAGCAAAAACACCATGGTGTTTTACTGATGGTCAGATGAGCCTTTACCAGTCAGCATCAAAATACATTAGTTTAATTAATATGCTTAATCCCATGCCCTAGAGTAACTAGAGCTAAACACTGCAAGGGTATGAGAGAAATATTTAAACTGTAGAATAGCAAGAATGTTTATTTTTCACAACACTGATCACAATCCTGCATTGAAGGCAAGAATTACACAAATTAAAGTGCTATGATCATAAAATAGAGTTAGATAAAGAACTGTTATTAAAAGCAGCCTTTAATGAAATTTTACATACATATCAACATAATTTACCAGTTGTAAATGTAAATAGTAAGGTTTATTAGTCTTGATAAAAGGTTTAATTTGCTGCAGTAAGGTATATTAGAAGTAACAAGGTTATTAACTAACAGAAATGGTAGGGCTGTTCCTACCATGCTGCAACAATGTGCCTACAGTGCACATTCTGCACTTAGTAGGAACCCCAGGATGCTTCTGTGCCCTGGATAACTATTTCTGCAGGAAGGGTCATCAGTTGCAGCTGCTTCAGCTCTGTGTTTTGGAACTTGAGCAGCAGCTGGCATCACTGCGGAGCATCAGTGAGGTTGAGAGCTTCATGGATAGCATCTTGATGGACGAGGTCACCCCGCAGCTTTCGGGTATATGGGGATAGGGGAATCAGTGACCACCAATCAGTCAGGTAGAAACAGGCATAGTCGTCTGAGTGCATCCCAGTCTGCAACCAGTATTCTGAATACTGGTGAGAATGATGCTGCATCTGGGGAGTGCAGCCAGAGAAAAGTCCAAGCACCACAGGTGGTTCAGCTGTACAGGGGGTACAAGGAAGACTGGAAGAACAAGAGAGATAGGTGATTTGATAGTTGGGGGAATAGACAGGTGTTCCTGTGGCCACAGACGTGAATCCAGGATGGTGTGTTGCCTCCCTGGTGCCAGGTTCAAGGATGTCATAGCAGCTGCAGAGGAGGGAGGGTGAACAGCTAACAGTCATGGTCCACAATGGTATAAATAACATGGGCAGAAAGAGGGATGTGGTCCTGCAAAATTTAGAGAGCTAGGTAGGAAATCAGTAAATAGAACCTCAAAAGTAGTAATCTTCAGGTTACTCCCAGCATCATGCAAAAGTGATTATAGAAATAGGAGGATAAAGCTGATGAATACATGGCTGGAAAGATGGTGGAGGGAGGCCTTTAGATTCCTGGGACATTCAGACCAGCTCTGGGCGAGATGGGACAGGTACAGGCTGGATTGGTTGCACCTAAACAGAGTTTAGCTGAGTTACTTATGGGGAAATTTGCTAGGGCTACTGGAGAGGGCTTAACCTAACTTGGCGGGGTTGTGAGAACCAGGAGATAATATCAGAGAGAAATACCAAGGTGCACAGAATACTGGGAGAGATAGGTTGCACTAAAATTAGTTACTTAATAGGTGGGGTCAGGGTTAGGGAGAAGGTAATAAAGTCTAAATCAGGATTACTGTACATGTATGTTAATAGGAAGAGTGTTTGTGGTAAATAAGATTGGTAAGTTACAGACACATTGCCACGTGGAAATACGATGTTATGGCTATAACAGAGACCTTGGGCAGGACTGGGTGTTAAATATTCCTGGATACAAGGTGTTCAGAAAAGATAGGAAAGGAAGAAGAGGGGTGGTAGTATTGATTAAGGACAGCACTGCTGTGCTGGAGAAAGAGGTTGCCCCACAGGGTTCAAGGACAGAATCCATTTAGCTAGAGTTAAAGAACAAAAAAGATGCAATTACATTGCTTGCTGGCCACCTACTAGTGGGAAGGATGTAGAGGAACAAATTTGCAAGGAAATTACAAAGCTGTGCAAACATTTTAGAGTAGTTATAATAGGAAACTTTAATTATTTGAATACAGATTGATATCTTAATAGCGTATAGGGCAGGGGGGGTGTGGCGGCAAGACATCCTCTGCTGCGTTCATGGAAAATTTTCCATAGCAGTATGCTTCCAGTCCAACACGAAAGGAAGCACTGCTAGATCTGGTTCTTGGGAATGAGTTGGCCAAGTACATCAAGTATCAGTAGGAGAACATTTATGGGACAGTCATCATTGCATCATAAGGTTTAAGTTGGCTATGGAAAAGGACAAGGAACAATCCAGAGTAAGACTAATTAACATGGGGAAGACAAACTTCAATGATGTAAGAATGGATCTGGATTGAATAAACTGGAGTTAAAACGCATTTCCTGTGTAATAGTTAAGGGAATGTTACATACAGCAACAGATGTCAGCACCCACACACTAACGCAGAACAGACATCATTGCTGGTGCATTCAGTCAAGGTCACTACAACCAAAATACACTGCCAACCATAACAATATTATAGTTGAGAATTAAAGGCAACACTTTTAGCAACAATTACTGTTGTCTTCCAAATGGCCCAACTGTCCATCCGTCTGGCGCCAGAAATTAAGTGCAGTAGCCATTTGGACAGAACAAACAAAAATCTACAAAATAGATTAGATTCAATTTGACACCTTTTCCTTACTTACCACAGTTAACCAGCATATAAAAAGAGGGAGCACTGCTGGAGCTAGCAATGAGAAATGAACGAGAACGTGGGGAGATGGTGGTGTAGTGGTAATATTGCTGGACTAGTAATCTAGAGGTCCAGGCTAATGCTCTGGGGACATGGGTTCAAATCCCACCACAGCAGCTGGTGAAATTTTAATTCAGTTAATAAATCTGGAATATAAAGCGAGTCTCAATAATGGTGACCATGAAACTACTTTTGATTGTCGGTAAAAACCCATCTGGTTCACTAATGTCCTTTAGGGAAGGAAATCTGCCATCCTTACCTGGTCTGGCCTACATGTGACTTCAGATCCACAGCAATTTGGTTGACTCTCAACTGCCCTCTGAAATGGCCTAAGAAGCCACTATGTTCAAGGGCAATTAGGGGTGGGCAACAAATGCTGGCCTTGTCAGCGACACTCATTTCCCATGAAAGAATTAAAAAAAAGAGATACAGGGGAACATTTAGGCAAGGGTGATCACATCCTAAGGTTTAAGATTGCGAAGGGCATAAGATAAAGACAAGGTAATACATTGGAAAAGAAAAGCTGATAAGGGTATGACAATGGAACTAAAGAAATAGATTAGCAGTGGGAAACATTTAATATGGTGATTAAGAGGGTCCAGGAGAAATATATCCCACTGAAAATCAAGAACAAACTAGCAAGTAAGGACACAGCATGGATGAATGAAGAAATAAAGGCCAAACTAAAGAAAAGAAATAAAGGGCAAGCTGAAGGAAAAGGCATACATTAAGTGCACAGGCAAAAAAGTTGAGAATGGCAAAAGGGAATACAAACAGCTTAGGAAAGAGATCAAAAACAATTCGGAAGGCAAAGGGAAACTATGAAATTAAATCAAGGAATGTAAAAAATAGGACAGCATTCTACATATACAAATTTAAAAAGAAAAATGAGGATGGGAGGGGAGAGGGAGGGAGAATGTGAGTAAATGCTAAAGGTGGTCCCCTCAGACAGGCAAAAAAGGTGGGAAGGATCAAAGATCAGTGCTGGAATTCACTTCTATTCACAATTTACATGAACAATTGCTCTCATTAATCGAAAGTACCATTTCAAAACTTGCAGATGGCACCAAATTGGTAGGTGCAGTTATTGCAGAAGAGCAACGGAAAACATTAATTAACTTGCCAAATGGAAATGTAATTGGCAAATGAACTTCAATGACGGTAAGTGGTGCATTTGGGTTGAAAGAATAAGGAGACCACACACTCCTTGGAAAATAAGTATCTAAATGAGATAAGGGAGCGGAAGAACCTGGAAGTACAAATACAAAGCACAAAAAGTAATGATACAGGTCAATAAGGCTTTAAAAAAAGCATTAGGCTTTATTCCTAGAAGTATAGAATCAAAAAGCAGAGAAATTACATCACACAGAACCAACGGTTAGACCACTTGGAAACAGTCTGATCTCCAGATTATAAAAAAGGACACAGGCACTGGAGGCGGTGTAAAAAAAAGGGTTACTAGAGTGATACCAGAACAACGAGATTATATTCAACAGGAAAGATTGAACTGGTTAGAGCTCTTTTCTCTAGGAGATAGCCTCAAAGATGACTTGATGGAGGTCTTTAACATTATGTAAGGGTTAAACACCAAAGGCCAAGTGGGCCAAATGGCATGTTTCTGTGCTGTAAAAACAATGCACAACTATACAACTAATAAATGTAAGTCTAGTTTTAAGAATACAACATACAATGTATATTGTTAAACATATCTGCTTGGAATTTCCTCAGGATTCTCCAATCATCTGTCGTAACTTCAGTGGAAGGTCAGCAGAACACGAGAAACATTGTGAACAACAGTTTTCTCTGGCTTTTCCAAAGTTATATGGGAGATCAATGCACCCCTGCAGAAATTCTATACCAGTGTTTCAGTCCAAAGGTTTGAAAGATTTATACATACAGACTTATAAAAATCAGTCCATAGTATTATTATAGGGTTCCTTGTGAGAGAATGTTAGTATTGTATTTTTCAGATATCATACTAATTATATCTCCCACAGAAACATTGTTTTATCATACAAATCTAGATAAAGTGCAGTATAAATATAAGGTACATTATTCTAACTTACCACAGGAAAGTAAGGGTCTTGATTCCCACCCAGTGTTAAACCTGTAGACTTGTTCAGGTTCAGCTCTTGGTACCTGAATATACCTTCGCATCCTGTACATTCTGTAGCTTCACACTTAAGACTTAGATTTCACTGCACCTACAGAATTGTATACCCACAGTCAGACAGATTATCTTCGGATTCTGTTTACAGTAACACTAGATGAGGTTATATCAGATAAATACGCTTCCAATTAACATCAAGTATGGCCACTGACTAGGCAAACAGGATGTCAAAACTGGGGATACAAGACTTCAAAATACAATGGTGATTATTTAATGTTAAAAAGTTCCCCTTTTAGAATGAGGGAGATACTGGTCATGTGTCAGTCCAGAAGGATGCAAACTGAAAGTTTAAATGAAGTAAGTTTCTCCAGCTGAGAAAACATATTGGAAGCGTTTAATTACATGCTCACCCAATGCTGGAGTTTTCCTTTTTAATTTAGCAGATTTGGAATGGATCATTTATACAAACCTTGTAGCCTCTGCCACCTAGGGAGGTCAGGTACCAGTAATGTTATCCTGAACAACCATAGCAAAGATTAGACTGAAAAGCACACATGGATTCAGGAGGGATAACAAACTACAGGGAACAGCAGCATGCATTCAGATGAGCAACACAGCAATATCGACTTGTGCTAGGTTTGCAAGGTGCAATCTCAAAACTACAAGCCAATGAAGAAACTAATGCAATATAGTAATGGAAACACACGTTTAAATAAAGGTCATCCAAAACAAGGATTTAAAAAGTACACTTAACCTAGCAGTATCAGACATTTCATATGCCTAAAACTCACTGATTTCACCCCCCCACCCCTTTTTAAGTTTGCAGTTAAGAAGCAGGAGGAGCATTAAGGGCACCATGGGCCTTCAGTATATTTTAACTTGCAATGCTGTATTTTTGTGTCCTGCAGTTCCACAACTTCACTTCAGGAACTATTAGATATTAAGGCAGAGGTCTGTGTGTTATTGTTGGAGGTATCCACCTTAGCTCAGTGGTAGCACCTTAGCGGCTAGAATCTTGTGGGTTTAAGGCTCACTGCAGAAACCTGAGCACAATTTAAGCTGACATGTCATTACAGTACCAAAAAAGAGCGCTGTGCTGTTGAAGGTGTAGCCTGTTGAGATTTTAAACCGAGCCTTTGCCTGACCTCTCACATGATGCAAAAGATTGCAAGGCACTATTTCAAAAAAGAGCAGAGGTGGTCTCCCAGTGTCTTGCTCAATATTTATCCCTTAGCTGACATTACTCAAACACATTCAGCTGATCATTATCTCATTACTGTTTGTGGTTCTTGTACACCCGTAAACCTCGGTTTGGTGGGTGTAGCTGAGGAACAGATGATCTCAATCTTATTGACACAAGGTCCATGAGTTCCTCACACTTCTGTTTGGGGAGGGGCGGTGGGAAAGAGTGGTTTAAGCATGATTGTGGGGAGGAAAAAAATCCAGGGATTTTCATTTGAGGATGACCTTACAGTAGTTAGTGATTTTGACAGAGGAAAGTGAGACCCGACTTGCTGTGGTCCAGCTAGATCTGACGGAGAAGGACTAAATCAGTTGTACCCCAGATGCACTCAGGTCTGAATCCCTGGACTTAAAGGTGAAAAGATGGGGCCATGTTAGTGAGAAAGCACCAAGTGGGAGGAGAGTAAAGATTTTACTGGGGATAAAGACAAAAGGTAGAAGTGAGGGATTGATCGAGTGTTCTGATCAATTGCATAGCAATTTGGAGTGGTATAAAATGGGATTGCGTGAGTTGTCTGGTTCTTATAAGATTTGGGAGAACACCTAAAAGGCCACGTGCTGATTTTTGGATATTGCAAACTCAAGCTATAACAGCCTCTGAAAAAACTGATGTACTTTCACCAAAGTTAGTTCTCTTGAGTATTGTAACAAAGAAACTAACGACATATCAAAACTCATTTCTATAGCTATCAAGTACCTGGAGACAGGATTTGTAGAGCAAAACATACAAAAACCCAATGAATCTCAGAATGCACATGTGTAGATGTCTAATGGCTAAACTATTTAAAAACAAATGCACGTTTGCTCAATTCAGAACTACTTCAATTGTGTGGCAAAGTAGTTATTGATTACTCACAATAACTGGCACTATGCAAACACATCCTCTGATGTGTCTCACTAGTGCGAGGACTTTTTACAACATTTAGCACTACTACAGTAAGAAAATATAATTGCTCCTAGTAACAATTTAAAATATGTTTTTTAAGAAGGTAATCCAGATTACTTTGTTCATGGAAATGCTAACTGAATACAAATTTAAAGCAGGCTGTAACTCTCATTTCGCTACAGTAGGGAATGCAATAGACTGCAACGGGAGGAGGGGCATTTGTTTGTTCACTGACATTTCAGAAGAATGGTCATCTGGTTAATCTGCTTAAGCAGAAAGGCTAACTCGATACTGGCTGTGATGTACATAATGCAAGGTAGACTCAAATGGGATTGCAAACACCTGCACATGAAGATGTTATGTTGCAACAATGGCACCTTAAAACAAAATTTTTCTCCTGTATAAAATGTGATATGGTGTTAATTGTTCAATAGCTGTTCTTGTTTCAAATCCTTTGATGAAAAATAACGCAAGTGCTGTGAAACAAGCTGTAAGTGGTTCAGTGCTGCAGGTCTAAAATAAACTATACTTCTATACTTGTACTCTGTACTTGTTTTGGTAGAAATAAAACAGGATATACAGATTCTTTACTAGTGACCTTCATCTAGTTATAAAGAGTGAACTGATTACCATCTTAAAAGCTAAACCACGCAACAGGGAATGCTCCAGTTTGCATTTGAGAACATAATACATAGCTTCATTACAAGCCTAAAAGCAAAAAACTGTGGATGCTGGAAATCCAAAACAAAAACAAAAATACCTGGAAAAACTCAGCAGGTCTGGCAGCATCTGCGGAGAGGAACACAGTTGGCGTTTCGAGTCCCCTGAAGAGTCATACGGACTCGAAACGTTAACTGTGTTCCTCTCCGCAGATGCTGCCAGACCTGCTGCGTTTTTCCAGGTACTTTTGTTTTTGTTTTTCATTACAAGCCTTTCTTGTGTAGAACATCCATCTGTTTTCCAGAAAAGCTGTAAATTAAGGCCAGGTGCTGTGAGGACCTGTCCCACTAACCAAAACAAAAAATTGTGCTTTGCTGGCTTTTACGATGAATTTATCCAAGAAAATCATTTAAGTGGAATATTGTCCATCCTTGGGTAGAGCAATATTCCTGCAGATTCTACTTACAATTCAGTTTTGCATCCCAAATAATCACTTTTCTCAGCATAAAACTAATTATAGTTAATGCTACCCTCATCCATTAAACAAATTCTTGTGCGTCTAATCCTAATTTACCAAAAGATTTGAATTAAGAGCAGTTATTGAACAATTATCAATACTGTATTTACACTGGAGAAAAATACTTCAAACTGCACTGGAATCCAGTTCATTTGCTGTAGAAAATATAGTTTCCAAGAGAAACTTCATTGGCCTGTGCAGAAACATGTAAGCTCTCCATCTGCTCAGAAGCTCTTTTGACTCCAGGAACACCTTTATTCATTTTCACAATTTGCCACCTATTTGAGCTTCTACTGCATTAAACTTATGAACGTAAAATAAACAACAAGACAGCACTACTAATTTCGTCCCACAAAGTTTTATTCCACCTTCAATTAGCATGAAAATCTACATAGCTAGAGAACTGAAAAACAGTCGTGCCTTATCCCTCCTCACTTCCCAACTTTCCCACAGAATTCAGCTTGGTTGATCTTACCACTTATAGAGTAAAGGTTAACATCAGTAGTTACATCCGTATCAGGTGCTTCTGATGTAACTATGATGCAATGTCACATGATTAAGACAGACCTCGTGGGAAACTCTTTCGAGTTATCAACAGTCACAGATTGCAACTCTTTCGAGTACAATCACAGTTCTTGGTTTCCGGGAGTGGGACATGAACCCACAACCCTCTGATTCAAAGGCGAGGGTGCTATGAACTGAGCCACAGCTGACACCTCCTAGACCTGGTGGGAAGTAGAAGTACAACCTTGTGTAGACTAATGAGATGTATATAGATCCGTAACTAAACAGGAATGGGTTTTATGAATAACAGTCTATGGTAGTATTCTTAGGGTAACAGGCAAACCCGAAAGAAACCCCAAACCCAAAACGACCCATAGTGGCAGCTGGTGCTTTCTGTTGGCTGTTCGAGAGCATCATTTTTTTTTATTATTCGTTCACGGGATGTGGGCTTCACTGGCTGGGCCAGCATTTATTGCCCAGCCCTAGTTGCACTTGAGAAGGTAGTGAACTGCCTTCTTGAACTGCTGCTGTCCATGTGGTGTAGGTACACCCACAGTGCTGTTAAGAAGGGAGTTCCAGGATTTTGACCCAGAGACAGTGAAGAATGGCGATATATTTCCAAGTCAGGATGGTGAGTGACTTGGAGGATAACTTCCAGGTGGTGGTGTTCCCATCCATCTGCTGCCCTTGTCCTTCAATATGGTAGTGGTCGTTGGTTTGGAAGGTGCTGTCTAAGGAGCCTTGATGAATTCCTCCTCTAAAAGTGCTGGAGTTGAGCCCTCCAGGGAGCTAAGCGGAGAAAGGGAAAGAGGTGTTTGGTTGCTTTTGCCTAAACTTTTTCAGCCTCCAGGAATTGATTCTTGCTCTGCTCCAGAAGAAGCTGGTTAATTGGTAAGTATCTGGTAAGTGATTTTAAGGTTTATTCTATTCTTAAGGCTCAAAACAGTATATTTTGAGCGAGAGGTGAGCGGGAGAGGATAAAAGACGTGAATCCTGCAGAGAGACCAGCAGCAGAGTGACGTCACAAACCACAACGTGACACGAGTGCAGGGAAAGCAGCTGATTGGCGAGTAGGATTGGTGAGTATTTCTAGTCTTAAAAGTAAGGTCTTTAGTTTGTGTTTAGGTCTCTAGTCTTTTTTCCCCTCTTTTTCTTAAAAATAGCTTGTTAAGTATAAGATTGATACTGGTGTAAAAAAATTAATTACAATAAAGTGTAAAGAGCATAGGATTCTTCAAGTATAAAGAGCAGGGATACTAGAGTAACTAATTAATAAATTTAACAAAATACGATAGTGATGACAGGACAGGTGATGTGTTGCTGCTGCAGCATGCAGGAGCTGCTGGACACTAAGATGATCCAGAGCAAACACATCTGTGGTAAGAGTCTGCAGCTCGAGTAATTTCAGATCTGAGCTGAGGAGCTGGAGTCCGTGCTGCAGACATTGCGCCACATCAGGGAGGGGAAAAGTTACCTGGACACTTTGCTCCAGGAGGTGGTCACACCCCTCAGATTAGGTAATTCAAATTTGGCCCATGATCAGGGACAGGAGGGTGTGACTGCAGGTGAGGCAGCTATGGGGACCAAGGGCGTAGTGTTCGAGGAGCCTCGGCCCCTACAATTGTCCAACAGTTACGAGATTCTTGCAAGCTGTGTGGACGAGAGTGGGGACTGCAGGGAAGTTGAACGAACTGACCACAACACCATGGTACAGGGAGCCATTCAAGTGGGGGGAGGAAATACGAACGTAGTAGTGGTAGGGGACAGTATAATTAGGGGGATAGATACTTTTAACTGCAGCCGTGAGCATGAGTACTGAAGGCTGTGTTACTTGTCTGTGCCAGGGTTAAGGACATCTCCTCAGAGCTGGAGAGGAAAATGGAGTGGGAGAGGAGGGATCCAAATGTCATTGTGCATGTTGGTACCAACAACATTGAGAAGACTAGAGAGGAGGTTCTGCTGAAAGAATTTGAACAGTTAGGGGAGCCAGATTAAAAAAGCAGAACCTCCAAGGTAATCATTTTGGTATTACTCACTGAGCCACGGGCAAACGGGCATTTGTTTAAATAAAGTCAAGCAGTTAAATGTGAGAGTCAAAGACTGGCGTGGGAGGAATGGGTTTCAGTTCATGGGGCACTGGCACTAGTACTGGGGTAGAAAGGAGCTGTTCCAGTAGGACAGACTTCACTTGAACTGTGCTAGGACCAGTGTCCTAGTGAATCGAATAACTGGGACTGTAGAGAGGGCTTTAAATTAAATCGGTGGAGCAGAGGTCGGGTGGGGGTGGATGGGAGGGTTCTGGACAGGGAATATGTACGTTTACAAGGCAAAAGGATATGGCAGCCTTGCAGGGCAGCGATTCAGGTAATGATACCCAGAGTGTGACAGGAAGGGATCCAACAGAGGCCGGTAGTGAGAAGTGACTGAGAAGCATTCTGGGAGCAGTCAGCGCAGTTACCGCAACTCAGAAGGGGATCGAGGAAGACCCCCTGACAAAGAACGGAATAGCCCCAAACATTACATTGCTGTAGTGTTTCCATCCCTCCCTTCTCCTCAAACCAAAAAAAAGGGAGAGACAGTACCTTCAGGAGTGCACCAGACCTGCGAGGGACACTTTTCAGAAAGTGGATTTTTTAAAAAAAAGCAGCTGATTGTTGAGTAAATCCTGGCGAGTTTTTTTTCTATTAAAGTAATTCATTCCTTAATGCTGAGGTAGGAGCTAAAATAAAAGTATAGAGTAGTACTGTACAAGCATAATTAGTCAAGAAACAAGGTTCCTAACTAACATAAATAAGGCCCCGAGCTAGCGTATTTTTTTAAGGGAGTAACTAGCTTAATCGAGAGGGACATCATGGCAGGAGATCTCAGACCCATGATATGCTCCTCCTGCAGGATGTGGGAAATGAGGGATGCTTCCAGCGTTCCTGGTGACCATGTGTGCGGAGGGTGTGTCCAAATGCAGCTTCTAGCTAATCGGATTTCGGAGCTGGAGCTGTGGGTGGACTCATTGTGGAGCATCCATGATGCTGAGCAAATCGTGGATAGCACGTTTAGCGAGGTGGTCACACCGCAGGTGAAGATGACACAGATAGAAAGGGAATGGGTGACCATCAGGAACAGTAAAAGACTCAGGAGGGTAGTGCAGGAGTCCCCTGTGGTCATCCCCCTCTCTAACAGATATACCACTTTGGATACTGTAGGGAGGGAGGGAGGGGGATGGCCTCTCAGGGGAAAGTGGAAACAGCCAAGTTCACGGCTCCGTGGGTGGCTCTGCTGCTCAGAGGGGTGGGAGGAAAACAAGTGGCAGGGCTATAGTGATAGGGGATTCAATAGTTAGGGGCACAGCTTCTGTGGCCGCAAACGTGAACCAAGGATGGTATGTTGCCTCCCTGGTGCCAGGGTCCAGGATGTCACGGAGCAGCTGCAGGACATTCTGGGAAGGGAAGGTAAACAGCCAGTGGTCGTGGTACACATTGGTACCAACGACATAGGTAAACTAAGGGATGAGGGCCTGCAAGCTCAGTACAGGGAGTTAGGAGATAAATTAAAATGCAGGACCTCAAATGTACTAATCTCAGGATTACTCCCAGTGCCACGTGCTAACGAGAGCAGGAATAAGAGGATAGACCAAATGAACACGTGGCTGGAGAGATGGTGTAGCCGGGAGGGATTCAGATTCTTGAGGCACTGGGACCGGTTCTGGGGAAGGTGGGACCTGTACAAACCGGACGGGCTGCACCCAGGCAAAGCTGGGACCAGTGTCCTTGCGGGGGCTTTTGCTAGTTCTGTTGGGGAATATTTAAACTACTGTGGCGGGGGATGGGATCCCAGGAGTAGGATCAGGTAGGTCAGATTCAGATCAGAAAAATTGAGGTAGAACATTAGCTAGGGACGTTATGATAGACATGGAGTTACAGGAGAAGCAAAATTTACAAAAAAGTGTCCAGCAAGGGAAATTGATGGGGTTAATCTGTTTATACTTCAATGCAAAGAGTATTACAAACAAGGTAGAGTTAAGGGCACAGGTACAACATGGCAGCAGGATGTCACTGCTATAACGGAGACCTGGCTAAAGGAGGGACAAAACTGGCAGCTAAATATCCCTGGTTATAGAGTTTTCAGACACGATAGAGTAGGAGATAAAAAAGGAGGGGGGGCGGGTAGCACTAATGGTCAAAGAATCAATTCCAGTTGTGAGAAGGGAAGGTATACTAAATGAGTCAACAAACGAGGCTTTATGGATTGAGCTTAGAAATAAAAAAGGGACAGTCACACTACTGGGAGTATACTACAGACCCTCAAATAGTGAAAAGGGAGATAGAAGAACAAATATGTAGGCAAATTTCTGCTTGTAAGAACAAGAGGGCAATAATAGTAGGAGACTTCAACTATCCTAATATCAACTGGGATTCAAACAATATAAGGGGCACTGAGGGAGAAATATTCATGCAGTGTGTCCAGGAAAATATTTTCAACCAATGAGTAAGAAACCCAAGGAGAAGAGATGCAATTCTAGACCTAGTCTTGGGGAACGAAGAAGGGCAAGTGGGTGAAGGGACAGTTGGCGACCATATCGGGGACAGTGATCACAATTCAGTTAGATTTAGCATTACCATGGAAAAGGACAGAGGCAAGGCAGGAGTAAAAGTCTTGACCTGGGAGAAGGCAAATTTTGCAGAAACGAGAAGGAACTTGGCTGAGGTGGACTGGACATCACTGCTGGAGGATAAAACAGTGGAAAACAGTGGGAAGCACTAAAAAGCGAGATCTTAATTGTACAAAATAGACGTGCCCCCTACAAAAATAAGAGTGGTACTGCCAAATCTAGACCTCCTTGGTTGTCTAGAGGAATACAGGGGAAGATCAAACAGAAAAAGAAAGCGCACAATAGGCACAAAGAACTAAGCACTGCAGATAGCCTAGACAAATATAGGAAGTACAGGGATGAAGTAAAAAAGCAAATAAGAAAATCAAAGAGAGGCCATGAAAAAAAGATTAGCAAGTAAACTTAAAGATAACCCAAAGATGTTTTATCAATACATTAATGCTAAAAGGTTAGTTAAGGAAAAAGTGGGACCTATCAGAGATGAAGGTGGAAACTTGTGTGTAGATGTGGAAAGGGTTTTGAATGAATATTTTGTCTCTGTGTTTACAAAGGAAAGGGAGGATGTAGATATCGTAGTCCAGGAGGAGCACTGCGAGATATTGGACGGGATAGTCATAAAGAGAGAGGAAGTACTCAAAGGGTTGAAATCCTTGAAAGTGGATAAGTCACCAGGGCCAGATGGATTGTTTCCGTGGCTGCTGAAGGAAGTCAGGGAAGAGATAGCAGATGCTCTGAGGATGATTTTCCAATCTTCACTAGATACAGGGGAGGTACCAGAGGACTGGAGAAATGCAAACGTAGTTCCATTGTTTCAAAAGGGATCAAAGGAAATGTCAAAATATTATAGGCCAGTTAGTCTTACATCGGTGGTGAGCAAATTAGTAGAATCAATCCTGAGAACTAGGACTAACCGTCATGTGGAAAGGCATGGACTAGTCAGGGATGGTCAGCATGGATTTGTTAAAGGAAGGTCTTGCCTCACAAATTTGATTGAATTCTTTGAGGAAGTGACAAGAAGGGTTGATGAAGGTAGTGCAGTGCATGTTTGTACGTGGATTTTATCAAGGCATTTGACAAGGTCCCACATGGCAGATTGGTCAGGAAAGTAAAAGCCCATGGGATTCAGGGTAATGTGGCAAACTGGATAAAAGGTTGGCTTTGTAACAGGAAACAAAGAGTAATGGTCGATGGATGCCCTTGTGAATGGAAAGTTGTCTCAAGTGGTGTTCCACAGGGCCCGGTGTTGGGACTTGCTGTTTGTGTTATATATTAACGATTTGGACATGAACGTGGAGGGCACGATTGGGAAGTTTGCAGATGACACAAAGATTGGCCGAGTAGTGGATAGTGTAGAGGATAGCCATAATCTCCAAAATGATATAGATGGGTTGGTGGAGTGGGCGGTAAAGTGCCAGATGGATTTTAACATAGAGAAGTGTGAAGTCATACATTTAGGGATGTCAAACAGTTACAGGGATTACACAATAAATGGGAATATACTAAGAGGGGTAGATGAAGTGAGAGATCTTGGCATACAAGTACACATGTCCGTGAAGGCAGCAGTTCAAGCAGACAAGGTTGTAGAGAAGCCATATGCAATGCACTCCTTCATTGGCAGAGATATAGAGTATAAAAGTAAGGATATAATTGTAAAGAACACTGGTGAGGCCACAACTGGAGTATTGTGTGCAGTTCTGGTCACCACATTACAGGAAGGATGTAATAGCTCTGGAGAGAGTGCAGAGGAGGTTTACAAGAACGTTGCCAGGGTTAGAAAAGTGTAGCTACGAGGAGAGATTGGATAGGTTGGGGTTATTTTCCTTAGAAAGAAGGCTGAGAGGTGGCTTGACTGAGGTGTACAAAATTATGAGGGGAATAGATAGAGTGGACAGGATAAAATTGTTTCCCTTGGTGGAGAATTCTAGAACCAGGGGCATAGATTCAAGGTAAGTGGCAGAAGGTGTAGGGGGGACACGAGGAAGAACTTTTTAACGCAGAGGGTAGCAGGTGTCTAGAATTCACTGCCCAAGTTGGTGGCAGAGGCAGAAACTCTAAACTCTTTTAAAAAGTACCTGGATCTGCACCTTAAGTGCGTAAGCTGCAGGGCTATAGGCCGGGTGCAGGAAGGTGGGCTTAGAAAGGACACCTGGGTGCCCTCAGGCTGGCATGGACAAGATGGGCTGAATGGCCTCCTTCTGTGCTGTAACATTTCTATGATTCTTTGGGACAGAGTGTACAAACATTAAATAACAGCAGCAAAATAAGCCATGGGAGGGAAAAATGGTAAAAAGGCAAAATTAATAGCTCTTTACTTAAGTGCACGTAGGATTCTGAACAAAATAAATGAATTAACAGCACAAATAGAGCTTAATGGGTATGATTTTATAGCCATCACGGAGACATGGTCACAAGGAGATCAAAGCTGGGAACGAAATATTCAGGGGTATGTGACTTTTCAAAAGGACAGGGAGCAAGGAAAGGGTGGTAGGGAAGCTTTGTTAGTAGTCGTGATTTATTGTAAAGGTAGGTTAATACTGGGGTTTAGATTAGTTTCTCTGTGTCTACGTGCATGTGCATGTGTGCGTAATTTAATTTAACTGGAAGCAGCTGGTCTGAAGCTTTCGCATTATCGAGAGGGAAGCTGGGTTTGAAATGCTAAATACGTAAACACGGCTGAAACTTCAGAATATGAGATGTGAGGAACATTTGCATTTTTAGATAAATTAGGTTAGTTTGAATTTCAGAGAGATGGTAAGATTTTACACCTAGCCATAAGAAGCAAAGCCAAACAGTGTTTATTTTTCCCAAAGGTTACTGATAATACGAGAACTATGAAAGATTTATATTATGAAAAAAGTTGAAAAGACATATTGGAATAATGGAATTTACATTAAAAAGGAAGAAACATATATAAAAGGAGATGAGGTTGTGTGTAAGGGGAAGGGATGTAAGATCTAACAAATGTAAAAAGCCTCCAGCCTCTATGCATCACGTTGCTGTCTATATGAACCGAAGCTAAGAAACTTCACTTTGCGTATCACTGTCCAGGGTATTGTGTGCTTTGCCTGGATGTGTTAAATTTATATTTTGTTTTACTGTTGACTTAATGGAAGCATAACTGGGAACCAGATTAATCAGGGGATTAAGGAGTTATTATAGTCGTAATTTGTAGACCTATGTGCTTAAAATCTCTTATTTTATTAATAAATGTTTAATTTAGTTTTGGAAACAAGAACCTCACTTATTACTACAGAATTGAAGGCATGCGTCTCGAATTAAAATACAAATGTCAAAACAGTTGTGGCAGCCGTTTCAAGTTTCCCTCTGGGATTTGAGCAGCTCGGCATTTACCATATGACTGTGCCATACCAGTACATGATGGAATAAGTGCGACAGGAAGATATTATCTTGGACTGGAAGATGTAAAATTCATATGGAGGCAAGAAATAACAAGCAGAAAATGACACTGGTGGGAGTAGTCTATCGGCCCCCTAACAGGAGCTATACTGTAGAACATAGAATAAATCAGGAGGTAACGAGGGCATGCAAAAAAAGGAAATAAATTAATCATGGGTGACGTTAATCTTCATGTAGATTGGGAAAATCACCGGCAGAGGTAGCCAGAAGCAATAATTCAAAAAGCGTATCCAGGATAGTTTCCTAGAACAATATGTCGTCGTTCCAACCAGGGATCAGGCCATTTTGGATCTGGTAATGTGTAATGAGGCAGGTTTAATAAATGATCTCAGAGTAAAAGATCCCCAGGAAACAGTGACCATAACATGGTGGAATTCAGCGCTCAGTTTGAGAGTGAGAATCTTGGGTCGGAAACAACTGCGCTAAACTTAAATAAGGGTAATTTCAAACAAATGAGGATAGAGTTGGCTGGAGTGGACTGGGAAAAGAGTTTAGCAGAAAAGACAGTTGATGAACAATGGAAGATGTTTAAGAAAATAGTTCATGACTCACAACAAAGATATATCCCAGTGAGAAAGGAGGATTCTCAGAAGGGGAGAAACCAACCATGGTTAACCAAGGAAGTTAAGGATAGTATCAAATTGAAAGAAAAAACATACATGTGGCAAAGATTAGTGGTAAGCCAGGGGATTGAGAAAGTTTTAAAATCCAACAAAAGATGACCAAAAAAATTAGGGAGAAAATAAACTTGGAAGGTAAACTAGCAAGTAATATAAAAACGGACAGAAAGCTTCTTCAAATATAGAAAAAGGAAGAGAGAGGCCAAAGTGAACATTGGCCCCTTAAGAGAATGAGGCTGAGGAAATAATTATGGGAAACCAGGAAACGACAGAGGAGTTGAATAAATACTTCACATCAGTCTTCACAGTTAATATACGAACAGCATTCCAAAAATACTAAGTAATCAAGGGCAAAAGGGGGTAGGAAATAAATACAATAGCTATAACTAGAGAAAATACACTAGGAAAACTAATGGGGCTAAAGGCCAGTAAGTCCCCTGGTCCTGATGGGTTGCATCCTAGGATATTAAAGGAAGTAGCTACAGAGATAGTGGATGCACTGGTAGTAATCTTCCAAGAATCCTTAGATTCTGGAGAAGTTCCAGAGGATTGGAAAACTGCCAAAGTTACACCCTTAATCAAAAAGGGAGAGAGACAAAAAACAGGTAACTATAGGCCAGTTCACTTTAACATTTTCCCAAAGACAGAGGTCTATTATAAAGGATGTAATAGCAGAGCATTTAGAGATACATAATATAATCAGGCAGAGTCTGCATGGCTTCATGAAGGTGAAATCATGACTGAAAGTTATTAGAATTCTTTGAGGAAGTAACAAGGATAAAGGGGAACCAGTAGATGTAATATATTTAGATTTCCAAAAGGCATTCGATAAGGTACCGCACATAAGGCTACTTAAGATAAGAGCCCATGGTGTTGGGGGTAGTATATTAGCATGGATAGAGGATTGGCTAACTAATAGAAGACAGAGTTGGGATTAGGGGGCCAAACTCAGGATGGCAACCTGTAACTAATGGAGTGCCACAGGGCTCAGTGCTGAGGCCACAATTATTTCCAATATATATTAATGACTTGGATGAGAGAAATGAATGTACCATCGCCAAGTTTGCGGATGACACAAAAATAGGTGGGAAGGCAAGTGGTGAGGATGAAACAAAGGCCAGGATTTTACATTCATTGGGGGACTCGGGAAACTGACCGCCACCTGCGATCGGCTCGGCGGCCAATTAAGGCCCGCCCTACGTATTACGCGACAGCGGCATCAGCGAGGAGGGGCGAGCGGGGGCTGGAGCTCAATATCCACCGGGTCTAATGGCGACCCGGCAGCCAATGCAAAAGCGGAACCTCTGTATGGAGCACTTGAGTGCTGAACATGGCAGGTCGGAGGGCAGATCGGCGAGGCAGTCGGCCCCGTGTTTTTCCGACAAGTGTCTCACTGCCCTCCTGGAGGAGGTGGCAGCATGCAGAGATATACTTGTCTCCAGGGACAGGAGGAGGAGGACCCCCACCTCACCAAAACTGCCTGGGAGGTGGCGGCATCCAGGGTGAGCTCCCATGATGTGGTGAGGGGCACATGGGTGCAGTGCCATAAATGCTTCAATGATCTCCTGCGATCGGGAAGGGTGAGTAAGGTGTTGGCATGGGTCACTTAGCACAGCAGTTAGGAGCAGACCCCCCACCCCCCACCGGTGGGGTTGGCCAGGCTGCAATGGCAATGCAAGAACAGGGTGGATTAATCAATGGTCCTCTGTCCTTTCAGGAGAATACATCCCATAATAATGCAGAAAGGTTGCGGACTGGCAGAGGACCACCCCACCTTCTGATCTTGAGTAGATAGGAGCAGAAGGCCCTGAACTGGAGAGGCACCAAGCACCTAGGTCAACCGGCTGCAGTGAGGTTGGGGTACCACAGGGAGGTAAGATTGCAGTGCACTGAGGTCAGAATGTCTGTAATAGCAGCCATTCCACTGTTGTCTCTATATTGATGTGAGCCTCGAATATGGAATCCCCATTGATAATGGAAAGACGAGGGCACCCTGATCTGGGTGCCAGGCATGCACAGTAACAGTATAATGACTTCAATTAATGACATGTCCTTGTTCTTCCTTTCAGGCTCACCAGAAGCCAGTCGGGGTCAGGAGCCTAAAGGCCCTCCGCTCACCCCTGAGGACAACGACCACAGAAACGCACCTGCATCACACTCTCAGCCAGGCAGGCACCAGCGCAGATAGTAGAACCTTGGAGGGCATTAGATCAGCAGATAGTATCCCTGTGCACAGCGGTGAGGGCACTTCACACTTGCTTGAGGTGCAGGCGGAGGCAGGGAGTGCCCAAGGTGCCAGCAGACGGAGGACTGCTGGGGAACAGGACAATGCTCAGTTGGTGACTGATGATGTGCTCTGGAGTCGTCCCTGAGGCAGAAGATGCTGGAAGTCCGGCAGGGTGTGCGGGAGGATCTGGCAGAGATACATGAGGGAATGCATGCCACGGTCTCCGTTTTGGAGGAGTCCTTGCGGAGCATGAGCAATGCAATGTCCCTCATGGCCGAACACACTGCCTCCTCCATGGAGAGAGTGGCGACTCTCATGGAGAGGCTCCTCCAGAGACAGAATCAGGGGTTCCTGGGGATGCACTCGGACCTGCAAACCCTCACACAGGCAATGACCTCAGGTGGTCACTGTCAGTGTGGGAGATGGATTGGGCACCAAGTATCCTAGCTAGGTGACCATCCATCAATGGTGAACAGGGAGGTCTAAAGCACCTTGACATTGGCCCACGAGCTGTTTGCTGTCCCTGCGGGCTCCTCTCAGGGCGCTCCGGATGATGGCAGCAGCTCCTCCACCCCTCTGCCAGTGACCATGGCGTCCGATGAGGCTGCAGCGACTGGCGGGGCCAGCACAGGCACCACAGGCCAGAGGACGCCCGCCAACGTCATCAAGGCCAACAGGACAGCAGAGTGAGCGGGCTGTCTCCAATGCCGGTGCCAGCGAGGGGGCAGCACCTAGACGTAGCACCCACAAGTGAAAACTTAAAGCACATTAAGCACTACACGGGCTTATCACTGGTGATATTTTTTTGTCCCACTTTTACGTTAATTATTATTAGGTGGAGAACAGCTTTCCATTTAATTTGTTTTACGTATGCCAGGCACCACACCATTAAATGTGTCTGTGTTCACAAGTCTCTGGGTGCATCATTAGTTTTGCAGGTGCAGGGTAACCCATGATGTTATGAGTGACTTTTTGGTCATTGAACATCATCGAAATGGCACATACTGCATGTTGTTCACCAAGCATGTTGCTGACCAAGCAAATGTTCCTGTTAGGTATCGAGTATGGAGCCTGCAGCCCTGGCATGTGGTGGTGGTTCTTCTTTGGTAGGCTAGCTGAAGGAGCGTTGGATCAAAGCCTCCCGGATGTCCATCTCCCTGGAGGTTGCCCAGGTCAGCATCTATCCCCTCAGCATTCTCCTGACCGTGCTCATCCTCGGACTCACTACTGAACTCATTGTCTGCTGCCAGAGCAGCTGCGTCAACATCATCATCATCCACTGCATTCCCCCCTTTCCAGTGCCAGATAGTGGAGAGCGCAGCTCGCAACCACTATCAGTGACACACGATCTGGGGGGTATTACAGTGTGCCCCCTGAGCGGTCTAGGCATCGGAAGTGCATCTTGAGAGGACCGATGGTTCTCTCTACCACTGCCCTTGTGGAGGCATGGCTCCCATTGTACCACTGCTCAGCCTCTGTTCTTGGATGGCAGAGAGGCGTCATGAGCCACCTTTTGAGGGGATAGCCCTCGTCGTCCAGCAGCCATCCATCAAGCCGGGCTGGAGCACTGAATGGTCTTGGCACCTGGGATGCCTCAGTGTCTCAGGATGTAAGCGTCATGGGAGCTGCCTGGGTACCTTGCAGACTTGTAGAATCTGCATCCTATAGTCGCACACTATCTGCATGCTCATGGAGTGTTCCACTTCTTCACTTCTTGTTGACGAAGGCACCCGACTTATCCGCTGGTGCCTTGATGGCCACATGTGTGCAGTCAATCGCACCCTGGATACGAAGGAACCCAGCAATCACGGCAAAGCTTCTGGCTCGCTCTGCCTGGCTGGCCTCATCCGTGCAGTGAATGAAAGTCAATGTACACCTGAACAGAGCGTCTGACACCAGCTTGACACAACTGTGGACAGCTGGCTGGGAGACTCCGCAAAGATCACCCACCGACCCCTGGAAAGAGCCAGAAATACAGAAGTTGAGGGCCACTGTGACCTTCAGCGCCACTGGGACCTTCAGTGCCACTGGCATGGGGTGCCCACCCACATTGTTGGAGCTGATCTCAGGGCCGATCATCTGACAGATGGAGGTCACGGTCTCCCTAGAGAGGCGGAGTCTCCTTCGGCATTGCACCTCAGACATATTGAGGTAGCTGCATCGCCGCCTATAAAGCTTGGCAGCAGGATAGTGGCGTCTTCTGCGGCCCCTTCCGCCTTGGACTTCCTGTTGGCCCTGCGTCCCTTGTGCCTGTGCCTCTTCTCCCACAGATTGCCCTCCTGGATGCTGAAAAGGGACACCTGGCCTCCTCCCCCTTCTAGCCCTCTCTTCCTCAGAGGAGGAGGTACCTCTAGCAGAGACCACTTGAAAGGCCCCAAGTGGTATGACTCCTCCTCTTATTTCTGACAAAGCAACTCTGAAATGAAATGAAGTTGTCCTGTTCACACAAGCAAGCAGCAGCAAGTTATAAGCTAAAGTACAAACAACTTGCATTAGCAAACCCACTCACCCCTCTTATCCTGCCCATGGGAGAGGTTTTTGAAAATGTGGCCTACCCACCTGTCCATTGCGCCATGCGATGCCCTGAAAATTGCACAGGCTGTGTAAAATCACAGACAATTGGTGCCTCAAGGGCCTTAACTGGCCCATTATTTAATGGCGGGCGCGCCTCCGTCCTCATAGCGCACCCGCCTAACGAACTATCGCGATGGTGCGCGGTGATGTCGGGACACACACCCGACGTCATCACACGTCATTTTATGTTCCGGCATAACAGGCACGCGCCCACATGCCGAATGTAAAATTCTTCCCAAAGAGTTTACAGAGGGAGAGAGTCAGGTTAAGTGAATGGGCAAAAACTTGATAGATGGAATATAATTTGGGAAAATGAGAGGTTATGCACTTTGGCCGGAAGAATAGAGGCGCTGAATATTATTTAAATGGAGAAAGACTGCAGAAAGCTGCAGCAGAGGGGGATTTGGGGGTCCTCCTGCATGAATCATAAAAAGTTAGCATACAAGTTCAGCAGATGATAGGGAGGGAAAATGCAATGATGGCCTTTATTTCAAAGGGAATGGAGCATAAAAATAGGGAAGTCTTGTTAAAACTATACAAGGCACTAATTCGACCACACCTGGAATACTGTGAACAGTTTTAGTCTCCTTAGCTAAGGAAAAATATACTGGCATTGGAGGCAGTCCAGAGAAGGCTCACTAGGTTGATCCCAGGTATGGAGGGACTTTCTTATAAGGAGAGGTTGAGTAGGTTGGGCCTGTACTCATTGGAGTTTAGAAGAATGAGAGGTGACCTTATTGAAACATAAAAAATTCTTAGGGGGTTTGACAAGGTAGATACTGAAAGGTTAGTTTCCTCTTGTGGGAGAGTCCAGGAAACAGAGGGCATAATCTCAGAGTAAGAGATCACCCATTTAAGACAGAGATGAGGAGGAATTTCTTCTGAGTGTAGTGAGCCTGTGGAATTCTTTACTGCAGAGGGCTGTAGAGTCCGGTTCGTTAAGTATATTCAAGGCTGAGAGACAGATTTTTAATCAGTAAGGGAATCAAGGGTTATGGGGGAAAAGGCAGGAAAGTGGAATTGAGGATCATCAGATCAGCCCTGATCTCATTGAATGACGGAGCAGACTTAATGGACCAAATGGCCTACTTTTTTTCTATTCGTTCATGAGATAGGGGTGTCGTTGGCTAGGCCAGCATTTATTGCCCATCCCTAATTGCCCTTGAGAACTGAGTAGCTTGCTAGGCCATATCAGAGGGCATTTAAGAATCAACCACATTGCTGTGTCTGGAGTCACATGTAGGCCAGAACAGGTATGGACAGGAGATTTCCTTCCCTACGTCTTATGGCCAAACAACTCCCCTTCATTGGGATGCCTCAGCAGCAAGCATTATCCTTCTAAACTTATGTGATATGAATTGACATGATATTGGATAAACTAATTCCCAGGTGTATGTTTGACATCACACAAGTCTAACGTTATTTGTTCACAGAATCCTATCTGGGTCACTTGTCATTACCAAGTTTGATCACAGGAAGGTGTCAGGAGATTCTAGACGCCAAGCAGCTTAAGAGCCCTATTATCAAATTTGTACACAAGCTCCTTATCAGTTCATTGAGTAATCTGCCCTTCTTTGTGTTTTGGCCAGGTTGTTTGTATCAAATTGCTACTATGGCCTTTATGTCATTCTCACCTCATACAGCCTATTCTTGTTAATTTAAAGTAAACTTTTGATTGAAAAATAATGAACTTTCCAATATTTCAAATTAAGTTTTTTAATCCACACAAAATGCCATTAAACAAAGTAACTTTTGAAATGCACCCAATTAAAATTGAGTGCAGTTAAAAAAGCTGCAACTGAAGTCGTCACTTCACAAGCTACTGTAATTGTGGTTAGTTTCCTGCCAATAGCAGGTCCGTCAATGAAAAGAAAAATTCCTTAAGGACATCTGACTTAGCAATCGCACATAGCTGGACACCAAACCAGTTACACAGTCCAGTTTGTATACCTGAGTCTGCTTATTGGATATATTTTCCAGGATGCCTTCCTCATTAACGAACTGCACCTCTCTCCCATTCAGAATCAACAAACTCTATTATCAGACAGTAATCAAGGCATGAGAAATTCTTTAACGATCAACCATGTATTCAAAAGTCACATTTGCTGGCAATGACAACAGAGAAATCAAGAGCTCAGAGCCATAAGTGCTTCAGAGTTAGCAATGAGTATTTATTGCATTCTCAATCATCATCAATTCTTCCCTGGTGGGATGATTTTACAATGCCAAAGCAGTTGGCATTGAACTTTGCTTTCAACTCCTCCTGTGATCATGTAGACTGCATTCAGAATATTTAACAAAAATTGCATCACTCTCAGCAATCACTTTTTACACCTAATATTACTTTAGTACTATTTCTTAGTATGAAATTATACCAGCTTTCCACTGGTTGCATCATAAATGTGTTTTGTGGCAGGAATATCAGCTTGGTTGCATTCACATGCTAGAACATATGGTTAAGCATTTTCCCTCAAATAGCTGTACCTCGAGCCCTGTGTGTTGAATTTACACGTATCCAGACAGCACAGCAGCTCAGTTTTACACCCAGTGGCCAAGAAGTATGACATCTCTAAGTAGTACAAAAACTAGAGTTCTGTCATTGCTGAGCTAGAGGATACCCACCTAAGCTTGTCCTAATACTGCATCATCTGAGAGCTGGTTCAAGCATCGGAGAACAGCTATTCCTCCTGCACTATTTGACCTGGTGTTACTGAAAAAGTGAATGCATTTGCTGAAAGAATTGGAACAGTGCTTTTTGCTTTTGCAAGATTTTTAATATATTGTTAGTTGGCCTTCTGTGAAGGGGCTCGTGGATGCTCAGGTTAAAAGTAGCAATCTTCCCAATCAAAGATAGTTATAAGTACAAGGCTGGGACAATGGTAGGTATACTGGCAGATTGAGGGTGGGGAGGGGCAGAAGAAAGTGTGGACATGGATAGAAACCTATACAGCAAGGGGGTTTGGGTGGGGTGGGCATTCTAGCATTGTTATTGGACTGTTCCAATTCTTTCAGCAAATTCACTTTTTCAATATCACCAGGTCAAATAATCTTGGAAGGATAGCTGTTCCATCATGCTGAACCAGCGCACAGATGATGCAGTATTAGGACCAGTTCAGGTAAGTATCCTCTTCCTTCAGCTGGAAAAATTCAGTGATTCTCTTCCGATTTCCAGATAGGTGGAGGGGTTGGAAGTGATAATATTAAATTTCTGTACTACAATTTCTCCATTTCATCGGGTTGCTTTTCCATATAGTTAATAATCTTGCACTTTTCCTTAGTGGCACTTTTGACTAACATGCCCTCAAACCCATCCTAAAACATTTTTACAGACTACTCTTCAACTCCAATAACTGGGCACATTGCACTAGGGTGCTCAAGCGCTGTGACATCAAAGCACCTGATGCTGATCTCACATTTGATTTTATAATTAAGCAGCAGGTTACCCCAGTTGGGACACATCTGGGGTGGACATTAAATTAATAAATAATTTGATTTAAGATTCAAATTAAGCAATGTATTTACAATCTTTGCACAATTTCAGTTAGAATTAGACATAATTTGAATTCAAATTCAGTAGACTATGCTTTCAACTCCAAGAACAAATTGGAAATCTCCTGTACAACTGGTCTCCTTGCTTTAGCTCCCTGGTGTTAATTACTCAGCTTCACCGCTGTATTTGACATCTCCGGGAAAGAACCGCTGCCCAACATCCAACTTAGTTTTACCCTGACATGACTACAATGGGCTCCCCAGTTTATTCAACTGAAATAATTGGTCTACATAAATGCAATCTAGTCCCTTCATCATTTATAAACCTCAATCAAATCACCCTCAAGTCTTTGCTTCCGCTAAAAAGTAGAAAACAAGCTAATTTAGACGATCTAGGAACTATAAGGTATTTTCAACTGGGAATTAATCTTCTGGCCTTACTCTGTACCCTTTACAAGCCCTCAAAATCCACCATATTAAGACCAAAATTGGACACTGTATTCTAACTGAGGCCGAACAAAGCTCTGACAATAAAAAAAGGTACGCTTTGTTTTATGACGAATTTGCCCTGTGAATAGCCCCCATTACCCCTACCATTGCAAGCATGAGCATTTACATTTATTTAGATACATTAAAATTTTAAATTTGGTCACAAAAAAGGTCACTGCTTTCTTGAAGCATTTGAAATTCAAATTCGTTCACTGTGTTCATAACACAATTCTACATAAGATGCTATTATAAGCAGAAGCATTTTATAGTTTAAGTTTGAAATAGTTTTTTTTTTAAATGGGTACAATACTAGTTATTTTATATCTGTGATCCACACTTCAAGCCTTTACTTGGCTGTACAATGTTTAAAATTTCAGCCAGCTACTTCAATGAATTTTAATTGGGACTTGTTTTGTAAAGAGTAAACATGAAAATGCTTTAGTAGCAAACTGGTGTATTATGTTTATTCATTCATGGAATCTGGGCATCAGGGGCAAGGCCAGTATTTATTGTCCATCCCTAACTGTCATTGAGAAGGTACTAATGAGTCACTGCAGTTCATGTGGTGCATGTACACCCATAGAGTTGCTGGAGAAGGAGCTCCAGGATTTTGACCCAGTAACAGTGAAGGATGACAAAAGAGTTCCAAGTCAGAGTGATGAGAGATTTTGGGGAGGGGAAACCCCTGTGGTGGAGGGAGTGAATGTTTAAGGTGGTGGATCAGGGTGCCAATCAAGCAGGTTTTGTCCTGGATGGTGTTGTGCTGCTTGTGTTGTTGTTGGAGCTGCACTCATCCAAGCAAATGGGGAGTATTCCTTCACATTCCTGACTTGTTCCTTGTAGATGGTGGCCAGACTTTGGGGAGTCATGATGTGGTTGTCACAGAATTGCTAGCCTCTAACTTGACCTTGTAGCCATAGCGTGTGTGGCTGGCCCAGTTAAGTCTTTTCTTGCAGTGGTAACTTGGAGCGGGGATAATTGACCTCCTACAACAAGAACCATCTCCCTTTATGCTAGGTGACCTCAGCCAGTGGAAATTTCTCCATGGTTATCACTGAATTCACTTCTGCCAGGCCTCTTTAATGCCACACTAGGTCAAATGCTGCCTTGATGTCAAGGGTAGACGCTGTCACCTCATCTCTGGAATCCAGCTCTTTCGTCCATGTTTGGACCAAGGCTGTAATTCATTCTGGAGTCAAAGGGTCCTGGCAGAGCTCAAACTGAACATTGATAAGAATATAACAAATAGGAGGAAAAATAGGCCATTCAGCCCATGGACCCTGGTCTACCATTCAATAAGATCACGACTGATCTAATCATAGTCTCAATTCCACTTTCGTGCCTGCCCCCACCCCCATAATCCTCAACTCCCTGCAGATCAAAAATCTGGCCAACTCAGCCTTGGAAATATTCAATGACCCAGGCTTCACTGCTCTCTGGAGTAGAAAATTCCAAAAATTACTGACGCTCAGAGATTAAATTCGTCCACACCTGTCTTAAATGGAGACTTCTTAGAGTGAAACTGCATCCCCTAGTTCTATATTTCCCCACTAATCGGATTCCCATTGACTCCAGTTTTGCTAGCGCTCCTTGATGCCACACTCGGTCAAATGCAGCCTTGATGTAAAGAGCAGTCACTCTCACCTGACCTCGGGAGTTCAGCTCTTTTGTTATGTTAAACCAGAGCAGCAATGAGGTCAGGAGCCGAGTGTCCCTAGCGGAACCCAAACTGGGCGTCAGTAAGCAGATTATTGCTAAGCAAGTGCCACTTGATAGCACTGTTGATGACCCCTTCCGTCACTTTACTGATGATCGAGAGAAGACTGATGGGATGGTAACTGCCAGATTGGATTTATCCTGCTGTGTGTGTACAGGACATACCTGGGCAATTTTCCACATAGCTGGGTAAATGCCAGCGTTGTAGCTGTACTGAAACAGACTGGCTAGGGGCGCGACAAGTTCTGGAACACAAGTCTTCAGTACTATTGCCGGAATATTGTCAGGGCCCATAGCTTTGCACTATGCAGTGCCTTTAGCCGTTTTTTGATGTCACGTGGAGTGAATCGAATTGGCTGAAGACTGGCATCTATGATGCTGGGAACCTCTGGAAGTGGACTTCTCCTTGTCTTGTAAGAACAGCAGCTCTTCCTGCACTGCACCAAATTTCCTCGCTCACCAAATTCTTGAATTAAGTACTCTGTCGAAGTTGTACGCCATTCAGCTGGCCTCCATGCTACTTATCGATGAGGTTATTGGTGACTAAATGCCCTTTGATATCCCTGTCAACACTACCTTCCATCACTGTATTGATAATTAAGAGCAAACTAACCGTGGAGGTAATTGGCCCCAATTGGAGTTTTCCCATTTTCTGTGGACAGGGCATGTCGGGGCAGTTTTCCACATTGTTGAGTAGGTGCCAGTGTTATAGAATGCTCCTGTACAAAGGATATCTACTAAAGGGATTGGAAAAAGTGACAGTGTCTACTTAGGCTAAATCGTTAAACTGCAGAACTGCTGAATGGAGTAAAATAATTTCTACCGTCATTTTATGTAGTATTTTAAAGAGGTAGAAGCAAAATAGAAACTGCATTTCCTTACCAAATTTTAACACCAAAGTCAGAGCTTACTTGTCTGCAAGTTTGAGCCCTTCTGATGAAAGTCACAGACTTGAGACATTAACCCTCCAAAGATGCTGCCAGAACTGCTTAGTATTTCCAGCATTTTCTGTTTTTATTTCAGATAGCCAGCATCCGTAACACTTTACTTTTGTGTTGTTTCGCTGTCGGCCAGGATGCTGTGCTGTAAATTAGATGCCAATTACATATGTTGAATACAGGTGAGATAACCTGGATGAAATGAGTGAACACCTGCTCCTTAACAGAATACGCAGTATCATCAACTGTTTTTAGTATACAACGATTGAGGCTTTTGTGCTTTTCAAGATTGGGAATGCTCAGATCTTTATTTCTGACTAGAGATTCAAACTTCTTGGCAAAGTCAATATAACATTCCTACAGTATAAAAAAGTCATACTGATTCTTAAGTCATGTAACACATACACTCTAGAATGTTTGTACAAGGGGTTAAAGTACTGTTTTATGCTGGTGTTTTATTAATTGAAATATTGAATTCTCCAGCTTGCTATGTCTCACAGCTCATATGTATTAGGCTACTTGTAAATATAGCAGACTAACTTTGCTTGGTACATATTAGGCCAATAATACCTCCTCACCCTTTTCAAACGTGGCATCTTTACTGGTCAATACCATAATTAAAGAGCAACAGTTAATCCCATGAGACAGCATCCTCACTCAACACCCATTGAAAGTTTGTTTGTAGGAACTGCCTTTTTGTTGGGAGCACAAGACAAAAGCATGAGAGAAAGCCCAATCTTTTAACAATATTTACTATATGGCAAATGTAGCCCCTGTGTCAGTATGTCAATGATATAAGAACACAAGTAATAGGAGCAGGAGTCGGCCATTCAGCCCTTCGAGCCCACTTTGCCATTCAATGAGATCATGGCTGATCTGCTACTTCAAAACCATTTTCCTGCACTATCACCCTTGATTGTTCAAGTATGTAGAAATCTATTGATTTCAGTCCTGAACATACTCAACCACTGAGCCTCCACAGGCCCCTTGGAGAAGAAAATTCCAAAGATTCACCACCCTCTTGAGTGAAGAAATTCCTCCTCATCTCAGTCCTAAATGGCCTGCCTCTTATTCTGAGACTGTGTCCCCTAATTCTTGACTCCCCCAGGCATATCCTTCCTGCATCTACCCTGTTGAGTCCTGAAAGAATTTCACATGTTTGAATGAGATCACCTCTCATTCTTCTAAACTCCAAAGAATAAAGGCCCATCTATTTAATCTTTCCTCATAGGACAGTCCCTCCATCCCAGGAATTAGTCTGGTGAACTTTCATTGCACTCCCTCTATGACAAATATATCCTCACTTTGTTAAGGAGACTAAAACTGCATACAATTCTCCAGGTGAAGTCTCACCAAGGCCCTATATAATTGCAGTAAGACATCTTTACTCCTACACCCAAATCCTCTTGTAATAAAGGCTAACATACAATTTGGCTTCTTAATTGCTTGCTATACCTGCATTTTAGCTTTCAGTAACTCATGAACAAGGACAACCAAGTCCCTTTGAAAATCAACATTTCCCAACCTCTCACCATTTGAGAAATACTCTATTTTCTGCTTTCCTACAGAAGTAGATAACCTCACATTCGTCTACATTGTATTCCATCTGCCAAATTTTTACCCACACACTTAGCCTCTCTAAAAACCCTTGAAGCATCTTTGCATCCTCTTCACAACTCAGTTCCACCTCAACATCTGATTTAAGAACATGGGAACCGCAGCATGCCATTCAGCCCGGGAACCTTTTCAATCATTCAGTTAGATCGTGGCGGATCTGTATCTCAACTTGACCTACCTGCTTTGGCTCCATAACCCTTAAAATGCTTGTCTAGCAAAATCTATTGCTCAGTTTTGGAATATTACATTGATCTAGACTCAGCAGCTTTTTGGAGGATGAGACTTCCAGATTTCCACTACCTTTAGTGCCTTAAAAACATTTTCTGACATCATTCCTGAATGGCCAAGCTCTTATTTTAAGGATATGCTCCCTTGATTTGGATTCCTCCTCCTCGTAACGGCACAGGAGGCAACCATGTGGCCAGTCAAGTCCATGCCAGCTCTCTGTACAGCAATCCTGTCAGTCCCATTCTCCCACTCTATCCCTGTAGCCCTGAAAGTTTATTTTCAAAAGTCCATACAATTTCCTTTTGAAATCGCTGATCGTCTCCACTTCCATAGGCAGCGAGTTCCAGTCATTACCACTCATTGCCTAAAAAGTTCTTCCTCACATCTGCCCCATGTCTGTTGCCCAAAATCTTTCATCTGTGTCTCCTAGTCCTTGCACCATCAGCTAATGTGAACAACTTAACTTACCTAAACCTGTCATAATCTTGTACACTCCCTTTCAAATCACTACCTCAATCTCCTTTTCTCCGAAGAGAACAATCTCAGCTTCTCCAATCTAACTAAAATTCCTCATACCTGGACCATTCCAGTAAATCTCCTCTGTAACTTCACAAGGAACCTGACATCCTTCCTAAAGTACAATGACCAGAACCGGATGTAATACTCGGTTGCGGCCTAATAAGATCTTTATAGAGGATCAGAAAAACTTCCCTCCTTTTGTACTCAATATATCTATTTATGAATCCCAATATCCCATGTGCTTTGCTAATTGCTCTCTCAATATGTCCTACTGTCTTCAAAAGTCTACGTGCATGAACCCCAGGTCCTACTGTCCCTTTGAAGATATTGCAATATTGCAAATTTTAAAACTGTTTTTTTTTAATTTACACTGATGAATTGTTAAGATGGCTTTCGGGGAGAGTGTGAATAAATAATCCTCTCTGTTTAGACCCACAAAAGTCTGCTGCTGCCACCTTTTAAATTGGCCACACACTAACAGGGGTTCAGAAACCGTTAGAATCATATCTCTTTAAACTGGATATTTATTTTCAAATATGGAAGGACATTGCAGTATTTGGACATTGGAGGCTGTCCAAGATTTTTTTTTTAAAAAAAGGGTCATTAGTTCACTTTGGAACTGTCTTCCAAGAAATCGCCTGAGCTGTATGGTATGTGAGAAGGACTTGTTTATTTTGAACTGCAAAGAACTTTAATTAATGAAAAGCTAGAAGATAAAAAGGCAATCACATGGCAGAGGAAAACACCTCAAGTCTGAACCTGTGGTTTTGCTTTCAGTTTTGTTGGGGAAAGGCCGAGAACAGAAGGCTACCCTGACTAGCTTGCTCGCTCTGTTTTTTGTTCTCGACCTGTGTGGTTCTCGACCTGTAACCAGGTAATCCTCATTTGAGCATAGTTTGTCTGCATAATTTTGGACTTTCTAGCTGAGACAGGAAGAATTAGTCCAGCTATACTCTCCTCCATGCTGGAGCATCTTTAGTGAACTTCCCAAAATCTACTGGGCCCAATCTTCACCCGAGGCAACTTCAGACCAACAGCATCGGACCTCTGTGAACTTTAACTTTCTTTTCTTTGTAAGAAAATTGTTTCTCCCATCCACCCAACTCTGCAGAGACTGCGTGGCTATCTTTCATTTGTCTGAGTGCGTGCGCTTGTCTCTTCTGTTTGCCTGCGTGCGTGTTGTCTGCCCGCGTGTGCTGGGGAAATTTAAAAGGGTTAGTTAGTTACACTTCCAGATTACAATTGTGTGTCCACCAGTTCTTGAAACTTGTTTAAAAGGAGTTGTGTTTTATAATAAATTAATAATTCTGAGTTTTTTTGAAAGAAGCCTGGTCAGAGTCTCTTTTCTTCTGGGTACTGGAGGTATAGGTACACAATTGGCCATTTTGGTGACAAAAATTAAACATTTAAATTAATGGTATGGCCTGCAGAGTAGTAAGGCTTGATAATTGGCGCACTGCTCCTGTCCCAGTCATAACAAAACACACAAATCTACCTTTTCAGGGAAGTGAATTGGGGATTAAGTTTAACTTTCCTCCCCTCTTCGTAACACTGCACACTCTTGGAAACAGCATCATTAATTCTTTATTTTGTCTCCCTATCACTTCTGCCAAAATGCACTTACACTTCTCTCTATTAAATTTCACATGCCACTTGCCTGTCCATTCTGCTGGCCTATGCGCTACTGCAGTTGATTTCCAGAGGAAGTAGCTTCTCTATCTACTCCATCAACTCCTTTGATCATCTTAAACACCTCAAATTAAAGTCAACATGGTTTTATGAAAGGAAAATTGTGTTTAACTAATTTAGTAGAGTTTCTTGAGGAAGTAATAAGCAAGGTGGATAAAGGGAAACCTGTATTTGTTGTGCACTTGGATTTCCAGAAGGTGTTTGATAGGGCACCATATCAAAGTTTACTACGCAAGATAAGAGAACATGGTGTAGGGGGTAACATATTAACTTGGATAAGGGATTGGCTAGCTAACAGGAAGCAGAAAGTAGGGATAAATGGGCCTTTTTTGGGTTGGCAAGTTGTAGTCAAGTGCTAATGACTTAGATGAAGGGACTGAATGAGTGGTAGCTAAATTTGTCAATGACACCAAGATAGGTAGGAAAGTAAGTTATCAAGAGGAGGTAGAGAATCTGAAAAGGGATACAGACAGATTAAGAGGGCGGGCAAAAAATTTACAGATAAGAGTATTGACAGATAGAGTATAATGTGGGAAAATGTGAACTTGTCCACTATGGTAAGAAGAACAGAAAAGCAGCGTACTATTTAAATGGAGAGGTTGCAGAACTCAGAGGTAGAGAGGGATCTGGGTGTCCTGGTACATAAATCATAAAAAGTTAGGACAAGGCACAGCAAGTGAGTGATTAGGAAGCCAAATGAAATGTTTGCATTTATTGCAAGGGGGATGGAACATATAAGTAGTGAAGTTTTACTGCAGTTGTACAGGGCTTTGGTGAAACCACATTGAGTCCTGTGTACAATTTTGTTCTCCTTATTTGTAAAAGGATATAATTGCATTAGAAGCAGTTCAGAGAAGGTTCACTTGACTCATTCCTGCGATAAAGGATTTATCTTATGAAGAAAGATTAAACAGATTGGGCCTATATCCGCTGGAGTTTAGAAAAATGAGAGGTGATCTTATTGAAACATAAAAGATCCTGTGGGGGCTTGATAGGATGGATAATGGAAGAATGGTTCCTCTTGTGGGAGAGACTGGAACTAAGGAACACAATTTAAAAATAAGAGGTCTCCCTTTTGAGATGGAGATGGGGAGAAGTTCTTTTTTTGAGGGTTGTCAGTCTGTGGAATTCTCTTCCCCAGGTCGCAGTTGAGGCTGGGTCATTGAGTGTTTTCAAGGCTGGGTTACATAGATTTTTGATAGATGAGGGAGTCAAGAATAATGAGGGTGGGGGAGGGGGGTGAAAAACAGGCAGAAAAGTCAAGTTGAGACCACAATCAAATCAGCCATGATCTTATCTAATGGTGGAACAGGCTCAAAGGGCCAAATGGCCTACTCCTACTCCCAAGTCCTATAAATAGATCATTTTTTATACTTGAGGTATACAAGTATATTCTATGCAAGTCAACCTCATAATTTAACCCTTTTAGCCCAGGTATCATTGTGATGAATCTCCGTTGCAACTCCTCCAAGGCAAATAACTCCTTCCTAAGATGCAGTGAGCACCACTCTAGGGGTAACAGAGCTTGATATAACTAAAACAAAACTACTAAAAATGTTGGAAGTTCTCAGGTCAGGAGATATCAGAGAGAAAAACAAAGTGAACATTTCAGGTTAATGACCTTTCATCAGAACTGATAACAACATATCTTCCATTGTTTTATATTCCAGGCCTTTGTTCCATTAGCCTTGTTTTTGCATATGGCCACTAGCATTTAATGATTTTTGCGTTTAGACCTCTAAATCTCTGCTTTTTCACAGTTCCTAACTTATACAGGATAGCCAGATCTAAGAATCTTAGCTTCTAATAATTAGGGCAATTAATAATTGACTTCATTCTTCCTCACACTGACCTCTATCTACCACATGTGTGCCCACTCATTTAAGCCATTCAACGTTTTTCTGTTCTCATCTACAGTATTTGCTGTGCCACTTGATTTGCTGTTATCAGAAAACTTGGATATATGGCTTTCTATTCCTTTATCCAAGTCGTTTATAAATATGGTGAAAAGTGGAGGCCCTAGTATAGATTCCTGGGACACACCACTAGTCACATATGGTCAACTTGACTGCTTACCCATTATCCTCATTTGCTGTCTCCAACTTCCAAAATTTGCCGAGGCTGTTTCTGCTACTTGAAGATAACATTGGTTATAACAGATTTGAGGGGTTCTGCAGGCGTATGCAATTACTGGTGAAATCCATACCTGCGAAATCTGGGTTGGTTGTGCGCTGCTGTTGTCTGGGGATCAGGCTAACTCCTAGGAGGAGGAACTGAAATTTTTCATGAGGAAGAGGGAGTTTTGAAGGACTTTGTGACTGAGATTGATTACATATATGCTGAATGGACTGCTGAGCCAATCCGTAAGATCTGCCATTTTGTTTATAGTTTATAATCAACCACAATTTGCTGTTAATTCATGTTTAACTTATGTTGATTATAGGGTTTTAGAGTATAAGTCATTAGCCAAGATAGTATTTGCTTTGCTTGACTCTTGCATAGTAAAACTGTTTTGTTTTAAACCATGGAATCTTGTGGCTTTATTCTTTCAATAAATAACTGGGATTTCGGATTTTCTTTTTTAGAAGAAGGTTGCTGGCCTCAAACAGAGATCATAACACCATTCCCTAGCATCTGACTCCCTTTCCCTGGCAACAATCTGAGATCATGCCAGTCTGCTCGCAAGCCTGGTGTCCTCACTAACTGAAATTTCTAATATCCAAAAAAAAGGTTTTAAAAAATTAAAGACCTCAAAAATTTACAAAATTTACAGTTTTACAACAATAAAATATCTATTGAATTGTCTCATGTTCATCAAACGCCTTTATTTTAAACTTTTACTTGAAAGCCTCAGCCACTCCCAAAAGCCATGGTTTGGGCTCTTATCCAGAACTGTGATGCAGTTAGCTTAAGGTAGGCTCTGCAGCTGAACTTGTATAGTGCACACTTAAGCTAGCCAAGTAGTGGCACATTGCTTGGGACTATCCCCTGTTCCATTCCCCTGGATTCTTAAGAGTTTTTCTTTCGCTTGTTTATAGGTTCTGTGTGTGTGTGTGCCTGTCTGTGGGAGGGACCTGGACCCCTGTTGATAGGCAACAAAGTTGTTTTTTTCCACTCTTGTTTGCTTAACTTAGCTTACAGTTGTAAAACCCTCATTAGAAATACAAGCACCTTTTTTAAGTGAAATGAAAGCTCAATTTGATCTTTCTTTACACATAACAGAAATACAAATCAAACTTAAACATTGGGCAGAATTCTCCCCCCGCGTGGCAGGGGGGGGTTCAGGAGCAGGCGCATGGTGGCGTACCTCTGATCAGCGCCCCCATTTTATGTGGGTGGGCCAATTAAGGCCCACCCAGCGTGATGTCTGCAAGGAAGCGCTATGTGCTCCCTGTGTGGGCGGGGGGAGGGATTCCCTGAGCCGAGAACGCGCTCTTTTGCGCATGTACGCAAAAGAGCACATTCATTTCCCTGAGGTTAAGTGCTGCCTCAGGGAGATCAGCTCCACATTAAAAAATGTTAAAAACAGAAAAAAAAAAAATTCCTTGACATGTCCCCTCATGTGAAACTGTCACATGAGTTGGGACATGTCCATAACTTTTAGTTACACTTATTACATTTTTTTAAACATACATGAAACCTCATCCCGCTCGTGGATGAGGTTTCATGTTTTTCCAATGCCTGACAGGGCTCCCAGCCTGCCCGACAACCATAAGGTTGGACAGGCAGGTCCACTAATTACGTTAATTACTTTGTCAATGGCCTCAATTGGCCACTGACAGGTCAGCGGGCGCACAACAGATTTGGTTGAGCCCCCGCCGACCTGAAAATTGAAATGAGGCGGGGTGACATCGGGAGTTCCTCCCGACGTCATCCCGCGTCATTTTACACATCGGTGAGCAGGCTCCGTCTCCCGCTCGCCGACCGGGAAATCCTGGCCATTAAAGCTAAAACTCATTCCTAACACCCACAAATACCAATATAACTAACTTAAACTCTCTCTATTTCCTAACAGCACAGTTGGAGGAACAAAGTATACCAAAATATTTCATGATATTACAGAGATGAGGGCAGTGGCAAGGCAATAAATTTGAATACAAGGATAATCATTTTAAAATTGGAGCAGTTCAGGCACTTGGGCTCAAGTGTAAGTTAGTCTGTAAGGAGTAATGAGTAAGTGGCACTTGGCGTGGGTTAGGACAAGGGTAACAGAGTTCTGAATGAGCTGGCGTTTACAAAGAAGGATAGAGAATGGAAGGCTAGCCAGAAAAGTATTGCAAAAGTACCATCTGGAAGTGGAAAACACATGTATGAGGGTTTCAGTGGTATATATGCTGAGGCAGGGGCTGGGACAGACTATTTTCTGGAGATGTGGTCTTTGTGATGGTGAGACTATGGTAGAGGTGGGGAATCTTTTTCTTATCAAAGGCCACTCACGCAGACAAAATCAGTCATGGGCCACACACAAATATAAATTAAGTTGATTTTTACAAGACAGAATACAAAAACGTTCAACTCACCCACCGCTTGAATGCGATGGCTGAGTTTGCTTTTCCTCACTGAGCCTTATGTCTGCTGGCACTGATGATTTTGCTACTCGCAACTGGCTTTCCAAATTCACGTCTGTTAATCTGGCACACAGGTGGTTCTTTACGAGAGAAAGTTTTGGAAAAAAAACTGATCACAGCAGCATGTACTTCCAAAGAGCGATGCAATCTTCAGCACGTCTCCTCAAGTTTTGAAATTCATCGGCACTTACATGGAGTATGTAGAGTTCCAGCAGAGGCAGGTTATTGTATTTAGCCTTAAGTTCAATGTTGCTTTGCAGTTCTATAACTTCAAGTTGAAGGCTGCTTCAACATTGAGCGCTGTGGCAAGAATATTTAATTCCACTTTCTTCACTTTTAGATCTTGAAATCACTCAAAATTTATGAAGTAAGTTTGTACACTCCCTGGCATACTTCACTGTTGTTGCAGGATTTTGTTACTGATGGGTAGGAAAAATGCACCATGTTTTCCAGTTGCAGTTGCCAGAGCTTTAATTTGACTTCAAATGATTTCACATTTGAAAGAAGGAAGAAAGAAGCTGATTTGGCCCTTGCAATCTGACACTGAGCTCAGACAGGTGCTGCATAATGTCGACCATGAAGGCCAAATCACACAGCCACTTCTAGTCATTCAGCTCGGCCACAGGTTTTCCCTTTGTCTCCATGAAAAGTTTCACTTTATCCCTCAGTTCGCAAAACCGCATCAGCATACTTCCAGGCTGAGCCATCACACTTCACAATAGTAAATCAAATCGCCATACTCTGATTCAAGGTCTTTCAACAACACCTTAAACTGGCAGCTGTTCAACCCTCTACTTTTAATGAAGTTAATCACTGAATCACCTAAAAAACCCAGAGTAGCATAGCTTGTGGTCTCAATCACAACATTCCTGAAATTCAGCGGATTTTTTGCTTGTTTTCCTTTTCCATTCCAGTCTCTCTCCTTTCCCACTTTGTCTCTTTCTCTCTCGCTCCTTTCCCACTGCGTCCCATGTGTCCTGCTCCCTTTCTCCCCACTTCGGTTACTCACTCCACCACCCAATCAGCAGCCAGCAGCTTCCCATCCCTGACCCACACTTCTGCTCCTGGATTTCAGGCCATGCTCGCTACTCACAGCCTGGGCCTCTGGTGACTACAGCAGAGGGTCAGGCATCAGAACATGCCAGTGACTAGCCCAAAGTGCAGTACGTGGTGGTGGGGGGGAGGGGGAGGATTTTGAAACCTCCCCACAGGCAGAATGAAAAAGTTCAATGGACCGGATCTGGCCCCCAGGCCAGGGGGTCCTCACCCCTGGGTTTTAGGGTTGGTAGATCAGTCATATAGGATGCCAAGGTTGCACAAGACAATGGCTGGGAAGGAGAGTGGAATTGGTGGCGAGGGAAGAGAGTTTGTAGGGGCAGAGCACTAAAGACAATGGCTCCAGTCTCTCTCACGTTTAACTGAAGAAGTTACAGCTTAGCCATGACTGGATATTGGGTAAGTGGATTGACAACACAAAACAACTGAGGGATCAGAAAAGTAGAAAAAAAAAGAGCAACAGCAAAACAGAACACAAGAAAGATAGTTCAGAATATCCTCTGACTTCCTGGTACATAGACAAGCAATCAAAAAATGTATTAAATTCAAAAGGAGAGCCCTGGAAACTCTATTCATCACTAGATCTCGATCTGAGCCTCTCAGAACAAATGTATGTCCTGGCAAATGCCAACCATAACATCCACTTTCCATAAGCAGCACAAAAGGCTGTATTGTATTTCATTGTTTGAAAGCCATTAAATAATAGAGTAGTGATGATCTCATCCCAGGCTTCAGATAACAGGTGAACACTTTTAGCGGCACAAACCATCAACACAATCTACATCACATTAGACAAACTAGGCTCCAGCCAGCAGCTGCTTTGAACTGGTATATTGCAAGGGAAAGGGTTTGGTGAAACAAAAACAGAATTACCTGGAAAAACTCAGCAGGTCTGGCAGCATCGGTGGAGAAGAAAACAGTTGACGTTTCGAGTCCTCATGACCCTTCGGCAGAACTGAAGTATAGTTAGGAGAGAGGTGAAATATAAGCTGGTCTAAGGTGGGGGGCGGGGGGAGAGAGAAGTTGAGGGTGGGGTGGTTGTGGGGACAAGCAAGCAGTGATAGGAGCAGATAATCAAAAGATGTCACAGACAAAAGGATCAAAGAGGTGTTGAAGGTGGTGATATTATCTAAGAAAAGTGCTAATTAAGAATGGATGGCAGGATACTCAAGGTACAGCTCTAGTGGGGGTGGGGTGGAAAGACTAACAAAGTATTAGTTGTAGATTTAAAAATAATGGAAATAGGTGGGAAAAGAAGAATCTATATAAATTATTGGAAAAAAAAGGGAGGGGGAAGAAACAGGGTGGGGAAGGGGGAGTTTAGGATCTAAAGTTGTTGAATTCAATATTCAGCCCGGAAGGCTGTAAAGTGCCTAGTCGGAAGATGAGGTGCTGTTCCTCCAGTTTGTGTTGGGCTTCACTGGAACAATGCAGCAAGCCAAGGACAAACATGTGGGCAAGAGAACAGGGTGGAGTGTTAAAATGGCAAGCTACAGGGAGGTTTGGGTCTTTCTTGCGGACAGACCGCAGGTGTTCTGCAAAGCGGTCGCCCAGTTTGCGTTTGGTCTCTCCAATGTAGAGGAGACCACATTGGGAGCAACGAATGCAAGTGACTAAGTTAGGGGAAATGCAAGTGAAATGCTGCTTCACTTGAAAGGAGTGTTTGGGCCTTGAACGGTGAGGAGAGAGGAAGTGAAGGGGCAGGTGTTGCATCTTCTGCGTGGGCATGGGGAGGTGCCATGGGTGGGGGTTGAGGAGTAGGGGGTGATGGAGGAGTGGACCAGGGTGTCCCGGAGGGAATGATCCCTACGGAATGCCGCCAGGGGGGATGAAGGGAAGATGTGTTTGGTGGTGGCATCATGCTGGAGTTGGTGGAAATGGCGGAGGATGATCCTTTGAATGCGGAGGCTGGTGGGGTGATAAGTGAGGACAAGGGGGACCCTATCATGTTTCTGGGAGGGAGGAGAAGGCGTGAGGGCGGATGCGCGGGATATGGGCCGGACACGGTTGAGGGCCCTGTCAGTTGGGGGAAGATGGGAAGTAAAAGTCTTAAAAGCCTCATTTTTTTCCTCAATTCCCATACTTGTGGTTAGCAGGTGGTCAGCCTCTTGTAGGAGGTGGGCCAGTCAATAAAAGTCTAAAGAGGCTGCATGTTTCCACTTTAAAGGTAAAAGCAAAATACTGCGGATGCTGGAAATCTAGAACAAAAACAAAAATACCTGGAAAAACTCAGCAGGTCTGACCGCATCTGCGGAGAGAGATACAGTTAACATTTCGAGTCCTAGAACTAAGTTCTGATGAAGGGTCATATGGTCTCGAAACGTCAATTGTATCCCTTTCCGCAGGTGCTGTCAGACCTGCTGAGTTTTTCCAGGTATTTTTGCTTTTGTTCCATTTTAAAGATGTTATTTTTAAATTATTTGAGGCCGAGTTACTTGAAGGTTCTGGAATTCCAGCACATAGCAAAATGGAAAAGGTTAGATCCATGAAATAAGTACATTTACAGCACTGCTTGCAGGGCAGGGGTGTTTCCTTCAGGCTGAAGAAGTTAATGCTTTACACATCCCAGGACCAACTGTCCCTGTCCTCTCACAAATTCTCCGGCTCTTCCTTGACCTCTGACGCAACCCATCCCAGCCCGATGATCTCCAATTCAAGGTGCCAAAATTATAAATTTTATAGACTCAGGCGTTTACAGCGTAGGAGGCCCTTCAGCCCATTGTGTCCGTGATCAACAAAGATCTGACTACACCAATCCCATTTTCCAGCACTTGGCCCATAGCCCTGGAGGCTATGGCAACGCATGTGAATACCTAAATACTTAAATGTTACGAGAGTTTCTGACTCAACCACCCTTTCAGGCAGTGAATTCCAGACTCCCACCACCCTCTGGGTGAAAATATTTCTCCTCAACTCCCCTCTTAGCCTTTCACCTCTTACCTTAAATCTATGCCCCCTGGTTATTGACCCCTCTACTAATGGGAAAAGAGCCTTCCTATCCACCCTATCTATGCCCCTCATAATCTTCGATATATCAGGTCCCCTCTCAACATTTGCTGCTCCAAGGAAAACAACCCTAGCCTATCCAATTATTTCTCATAGCTCAGGCCCTCCAGCCCAGGCAGCATCCTGGTAAATCTCCTCTGCACCCTCTCCAGGGCAATCACATCCTTCCTATAATGTGGTGACCAAAACTGCAGGCTGTACGCCAGTTGTGGCCTAACCGGCGTTTTATACAGTTCCAGCATAACCTCCCTGCTCTTGTATTCTATGCCTCGGCTAATAAAGGCAAGTATCCTATAAGCCTTCTTAGACGCCTTACCTACCTGCCCTGCTACCTTCAGGGATCTGTGGATATGCACACCAAAGTCCCTCTGATCTTCAGCACTTTCCAGGGTCCTACCATTCATAGTGTAATCCCTTGCCTTGTTAGCCCTCCCAAAGTGCATTACCTCACTTTTCTGGGTTGAATTCCATTTGCCACTGCTCTGCCCACCTGACCAGTCCATTGATATCCTCCTGCAGGTTATGGCCATCTTCCTCACTATTTACCACCCTACCAATTTTCGTGTTATCTGTGAACTTCTTGATCATACCCCCTACATTTAAGTCCAAATCATTTATGTACACCACAAACAGCAAGGGCTCCAGCATCAAGCCCAAGGAACCCCACTGGAAACAGACTTTCAGTCACAGAAACATCTCTCTACCATCACCCTCTGCTTCCTGCCTCAGCCAATTTGGGATCCAACGTGTCACTTTGCCTTGGATCCCATGGGCTCTTACTTTTTTGACCAGTCTGCCATGAGGGAACTTAGCAAAAGCCTTGCTAAAGTCCATGTAGACCACATCAAATGCATTACCCTCATCAACACTCCTGGTTACCTCCTCAAAAAATTTGATCAAATTTGTCAAACACGACCTTCCTTTAACAAATCCATGCTGACTATCCCTGATTTCTATTTCTCTTTAGTTCTGATGACAAGTCATACAGACTCGAAACGTTAACTGTCTTCCTCTCCACAGACGCTGTCAGACTTGCTAAGTTTTTCCAGCTATTTTTGTTTTTATCCTTGATTAATCCATGTTTCTCCAAGTGCAGATATATTCTGTCCCTCAGAACTCTTTCTAGTAACTTCCTCACCACCGAGGTTGTACTGCCCGGCCTGTAAATTCCTGGTCTATCTCTTCCTCCCTTTTTTAAATAATAGGACAACGTTAGCAGTCCTCACCTGTGGTCAGAGAGGATTTGAAAATTACTGCCAGGGTCCCTGATCTCTCTTCCCTTGTCTCCCTCAACAGCCTGGGATACATCACATCCGGGCCTGCGGATTTATCCACTTTTAAGGTCACTAAACCCACTAGTCCCTCCTCTCTCTCTATGTTAATTTCCTCAAATATTTCACAGTTCTCCACCCTGATGTCTATACCTGCATCGTCCTTTTCCATTGTGAAGACCGATGCAAAGTATTCATTGAGAACTACACCCATGTTTTCTGGGTCCACACGCAGATTACCTCTATGGTCCCTAATTGGCCTTACTCTGTCCCTAGTTATTCTCTTGCTCCTTATATATTTAAAAAACCCCTTTGGGTTTTCCTTTATTCTACTCACCAATACTTTCTCAAGCACTCTCTTAGCTTTCCTAATTTCCTTTTTAAGTTCCCCCCTGCACATTTTATACTCCTCTAGGGACTCTGCCCTCGGTATCTGCCATAAGCTTCTCTTTTCTTCTTAATGGTAACTTTTATGTCCCTTGACATCCAGGGTTCTCTGGGCTTGGTCCCCCCACTTTGTCTTTATGGGAACATATTTGCCCTGTACTCTCGCAATTTCCTCCTTGAATGCCTCCCACTGCTCTGTCAGTTTTATCTACAAGTAGTTGCTCCCAATCCACTTGGGCCAACTCGTATCTCATCTTAGTAAAATTAGCTTTTCCCCAATTTAGAACTTTTATTCCCGGCCCAACCTTATCCTTTTCCATAACTATCCTAAATCTAACTGAGTTCTGGTCACTATCTCCAAAATGCTCCCCTACTGATACGTCTTCCACCTGCCCAAGCTCATTTCTGAACATTAGGTCCAAAAGTACCCCCTCCCCTTTTGTGCTTTCTACATACTGGCTAAAAAAGTCCTCCTGGATGCAACTTAATTTTTCTCCCTCCCTATTTTGCACACTAACACTGTCCCAGTTAATATTTGGGTAGTTAAAATCCCCTACTACTGCCTTATTAGTCTTACACGTCTCTGAAATTTTGTTACATATTTGATCCTCTATCATTCCCTGACTATTTGGCGGCCTACAGCACACACCCAACAGCATGTTTGCCCCTTTTGTGCTTTTTTACTTTTACCCATATGCCCTCATTTGATGGTCCTTCCTAGATATCATCCCTCCTCACTGCCATAATTGATTCCTTGATCAATATTGTGACACCACTTCCTCTTTTATTTCCCTCTCTATCTCGTCTGAATACCCTATAACCAGGAATGTTGAGCTGCCAATCCTGCCCTTCTTTTAGTCTCGGTCATAGCTATATCATCATACTCCCACATGCCTATTTGTGCCCTCAGCCCGTCTGTCTTATTCCTCAGGCTCCTTGCATTAAAATATATTCCATTTAGCCTTGCTAAACTCACTTCTTTCTCATCTAGCTTGTTTCCTCTGCCTTTCAGACTCACTTACTCCGCCCCGAAAGCATTAGCAAGCCTCCCTGCGAGCATGTCATCCCATTCCTGTTCAGATGTAACCATCCAACTTGTACAGGTCCCACCTCCCCCAGAAACAGTCCCAATACCCCAGGAATCTAAAGCCCTCCCTCCTGCATCATCTCTCCATGCATTCATCTGCTCTATCATTCTGTTCCTATACTCACTACTGTGTGGCACTGGGAGTAATCTGGAGATTACTACCTTTGAAGTCCTGCTTTTCAATTTCCTACCTAACTCCCTAAAGTCTGCTTGCAGGACCTCATTTCTCTTTCTTCCTATGTCATTGGTCCCAACATGGATCACGACCTCTGGCTATTCACCTTCCCCCTTCAGAATGCCCTGCAGCCATTCCGTGATATTCTTGACCCTGGCACCCAGGAGGCAACAGACCATCCTGGAGTCACATCTATGGCCACAGAAGCACCTGTCGACTTCCCTCACTAATGAATCCCACAGACCATGTGCTGAAACGTGCTATCCATGAACCTCTCAGCCTCGCGAGTGCACCATAGTGCCCCCAGCTGCCGCTCAAGCTCCAAAACCCGAAGCTAAAGTTGCTCTAGTTGGAGGCACCTCCTGCACACATGGTCATCCAAACCGCCAGCAAAAGCGTCTAGGATTTCCCACATAGCGTAGGATGCGAAAATCACAGGACTGAGCTCCCCAGACATATCTTAACTAAATAGAATATGGACCCTTGCTTTTATTTTACCCTTACTCCTACAGTATACTCTAGATGCTAGATCCTCTAGATAGACCAGATCCTCTAGGTGCTGCTGACTGCCTGTCCCAGGGTCCTCCTCTCGCACTCTCCTCTAGGTGCTGCTGGCTGCCTGTCCCAGGGTCCTCCTCCTACACCTTCATCTAGGTGCTGCTCACTGCCCGTCTCAGGGTCCTTCTCACACACATCCTTTTTAAGAGCTCCGTATAGTTGGAAGCAGGTGCTAACATCAGCATTTGTTATTAATTTGGGTCAGTTAATTAATCTTCCACACACATTTTCCACAGATTTTTCTAAAATGCTACAAATAGATTCAAGCTCATTTTTTATTAAAATCAAAATGTCCCTTCTTTTGGATTGTTATGCTTGGTTCTCTTTTCATTTTTTTTTAAATTAAGTAAAAAAATTCTAGGGATGTGGGAATTCTTTAAGTTCTCACCCATTCCATACTCCAAGAATCACAGACTTTAAAAAAAAGCCAAACCTTTGATAGATGTACACATCTCAGCTAATCTAAATTCAGAAGAGCAAAAAATAAAACCCAGCTACAATAACCCTCTTAGCACTATTTTTTTACTGAATACAGAATGGAATGAGGGAAGGGGAAAAGGGAGAACTTTCCCCCGTTTTAAGTAATTCAAAGCAACAATCAGAAAACAGTCTGAAGAATAGGTACCTTTAGTACAATTACAGTAATTCTGCTCTATTAATCATTTAGCACTTACTTTAAACAAGCTTGAATTGCAATTGAGAACATGAATGAAATCAAAATGAAAAGGTTTTGAATATCACTGACAAGTAAGCAAAAGGAAAACTTTTGATATAGCCTTAATCAATTGGTAATTGGTTCATACTAACAGACGTTTGGACCCAAGAGGCAGAAATGAGCTCCAGGGTAGCAAAATTATTTTTTAGTTCAATAATACAGCTTCACTTTCCCCACTCTATAATATGAAGTTTGTCATTCAGAAAAATGAGACAAAAACAACATTCACAAGAAAGGTACCAGGCTACTATGCTAGAAAAGCTCTCTTCTACCAACTAACAATAAGTGACCTTTCATTGTGCTGCTTTTTGAATTTGGCATCTGCACAGCACACAGAAGCTAATCTATTCAGGTTCTGATCCTCTGCTTGATCGGGTAGCACTTCAATTCCAAGTGCTTGGAGAGAGTGCAATAGGAAATTCTGCTGACACAAGTCATTTTCTGACTTAAAGTATGCACTACAGGATAGTGCAAGCATGAAAGGAGAGGTCAGAATATTCTTCTGCTCAGAGGGTTACTAGAATGCATTACTACAAGTGGCTATTAAAGTCAAATTCAATCAAGGCATTTTTATTTTTTGGGAATCAAACACTGCGCTGTACAGGCAAATGGAATTAAGCCAGACAGCTCCAATAAGCAAAAAATACACCAGCATAGGCACAAAGGGCCTGAAAGGCCTCCTTATGTACTGACATTTCTATGATTCAATCTATAAAGAAATGTCCACAAAGTTTCAATGGAAAGTAGAAATCACTTAACACAATACTGATACAAAATCAAAATACTGTGGATGCTGGAAATCTGAAAAAAAAAAACACAGGAAATGCTGGAAAAAGTACTCAATAGAAAGAAAAAGAGAAAAAAGTGTGTTAATGTCTCAGGTCAATGACCTACAGTATCATCAGGACTGGAAGAAGTCAGGGACACAGTTCCATCCTATTTCCCATACTTCCGTTAACACCTCTTCCCCTCCCTCCCAGGACCATGATAGAGTTCCTCCCCGTCTTTGCTTTATATCCCACCCACCACATCAATGGATCATCATCCAATATTTCCACAGCTGGTACCCCCACCAGGAACATCTTCCCCTCCCAGCGTTCCGATGGGACTATTCCCTCCACGACACCCTAATTTGCTTTTCAATCATCTCATCTTCCCAAGACATGTTCAAGCAAAGACACACAACACCTGACCTTTTGGCTCCTCCCTTCTCACCATCAATAGCCCCAAATGTTCCTTAACTGAAAGACAATTTCACTTCACTTGTACTTATTTCAATTTGCTGCTCGTGATATAATCTCCTCTACACTGTAAACATCAATGAAGACGACCACTTGGCAAAACACCTCCATTCAGTCTGCAGGCATGACCCCAGGCTTCTGCTTGCCAGTCATTTTAATTCTGCAGCTCACTTCCATTCCAACCTCTTATTCTTGGCCTCTTACACTGTTTCAATGAAGGTCAACATAAGCTTGTTTTTCAATTAAGTACTTTATAACCTTCTGAACCCTTGAGTTTAATAACTTCAGATGCACTACCCATATTTTTTCCAGATAACATTGTGATGATTCTGCTGTTCAAATCTTTCAAGACCCATCTTTGTTTCTTTATTCTCCTAATACCACCATCTTTTGATTTACACCACCTTTTTCTTCCATCCAATCACAGATCTTCCCTTTTATTCTTTCCTCCCTTGCCCCTTTCCCTGTCTATGTACTTGGTTAAAATCTGTTCTCTCTTTTTCCAGTCCTGATGAAAAATCTTACATTAACTTGTTTCTTTCTCCTTAGATGCTGCCTGAGCTGCTGAGCTTTTCCAGCATTTTGCATAATTTGATAGTGGCAATAAGAAAAATAATGAACCTTGGAAAGTCGCTGAGGGTCTGAGAAAAAGATCGAGATGCAAAGGCGAAACTGTATATATGGAATCATAATAATTTATTTCCCATTTCAAATCTACAATCTCAAGCATTTTGGATTTCAAACAATTCATGCACTTAATATTTCAGTATCCAGTTATCAGCACCATTTAAAATAAAAATCCTGAAAAATGTTTCCACTTAAAGCACACATTCATTATTTGGAAAGAACACTAGAAGGTATTGATCTAAGAGAGATCACTCATTTCAAAAGACCACTCTGAACTTGCACTGTAACAACTTATTTATTTCACTTCCTCAAATGATAACTCAGGTAGAGCTTCCTATATAAAGCCCTGAATTTCTCAGCCTTACCAGAACTCCAGTATGTCAGTCTAATGTGACAACTAACATTATTTAACCAAGAGGAGACATTTCACATGACAGTTCCACAATCCGAGCACTATTGTTTATCATAATATTTATAAGCTAAATTCAAACCTACCTCCAATTCATTTTTGTTTTTACTTAAAGTGGATACAATTATATTGCTTATTGTGGGGTTCTGTAACATGGTCTCTTAAGAGAATATTTATTTTGATTGAAGCCTGTTAACTTCAAATTTGCATCCTCTAGTTCCTCAAGCATAGCTTAAGTAACTAGTTCACAACTCCCATAAATGATCCATCATATAGTAGCATTTTCTCTCAAATTTTGACGAACAACAGTCCCCACAAATTCAATGGAAAAAAGGTTTCAATTCCCAGAATCATATTGCTCTACTTAAACTTCATTAAACTTAACTAAATTCTAATTACAAAGATGAGAAGTTCAGTGATGATTTCTATCCCAGATGATGAAATGATCTACCAATGATAACTCTCAATTCAGGAATTGTCCCCTTGGATTGGAACATTAGTAATGTCACTCCATTATTTAAGAAGAGTAAGAGAGATAAATTAAACTAACAGGCCTATAATTTTCTAATGTTTGTTTTGGGGAAATTATTAGAATCTGTTAGCCAGTGATTTAGAAAGAGGCATTGGGACAATAATAAACTGCTCAGAGAACACCAGTGTAGATTTGTAGTAAGCCATGTTTCATGTGTCTAGTTGAATTTTAGGAAGACATTATTTATATGGGCTTCCAGAAGGCATTTGATAAGGTGCCACACAGAAAACTTGACAAAAATAAAAGCAAATGGACTCAGAGGAAACCTACTGACACGAGTAGGGAATTGGTTAAGAGGCAACCTACTGACACGAGTAGGGAATTGGTTAAGAGGCAAGGTCAACAAGCATGAACTCCAATTCATGAGGACAATGGTGTCCTCCAGTGGTCTCTGTGCTGGGGCCCTCAGCTTTTCACGATATGTATAAATACCTGGATGAAGGAAACTCTTTCGAGTTATCAACAGTCACAGATTTTGCTGATGGCACCTAATTAGATGATACAGAGCTGGGAATCTACTGAGCACAGCCAGCAGTGACATGAATTTGGAGAGAGCTGTAAATAGTGGATAAATAAAATCGTTATCGACCTGAAGTTTAACACTTTTCTTACTGTGCTTAAAACTGCAAATCAGTGACAGTTAACAATTAATCAGCTGTAAGTGGGTACTTGACTTGGTGCTAACTTGCAACTGAATGTTGATTGACTAGTTGTAACTTGGGCATTTCTAAAAAGTTCAATTATTTACTGCATATATTAATGACTTAGAAAGTTACATGTTCAAGTGTGTCAGTGAAACAAAGACAGGTGACATTGCAAGCAGTGTAGATAGAAGCATGAAATTACAAAGCGATATTTGAGAGATTAAATGTCATAGAGTCAGAGGTCTACAGCACAGGAAAAGGCCCTTCAGCCAATCGAGTCTTTGCAGGTCAAACAAGTACCTAACTATTCTAATCCCATTTTCCAACACTAGGCCATTGCCTTGTATGCCATGGCATCGCAAGTGCATATCCAAATACTTCTTAAATGTTATATGAGGGTTTCTGCCTCTACCACCCTTTCAGACAGTGAGTTCCAGGTTCCCACCACCTGCTGGGTGAAAAAATTTTTCCTCTCATCCCCTCTAAACCTCCTGCCCCTTACCTTAAATCTATGGCCCCTGGTTATTGATTCCTCCATGGAGAAAGTTCCTTCCTGTCTACCCTATCCATGCTCCTCATAATTTTATATGCCTCAATCATGTCCCCCCTCAACCTCCTCTGCTCCAGGGAAAATAACCCCAGTCTATCCAATCTCTCCTCAACACAAACTCTCCAGCCCAAGCAACATCCTGGTAAATCTCATCTGCACTCTCTCTAGTGCAATCACATCCTTCCTATAATGTGGATTCCAGAACTGCACGCAATACTCTTGCTGTGGCCTAATCAGCGTTTTATACAGTTCCAGCATAACCTCCCTGCTCTTATATTCTATGCTTCGGCTAATAAAGGCAAGTATCCAATATGCTTTCTTAACCACCTTATCTACCTGTCCCACTACCTTAAGGGACTGGTGGACATGCACGTCCTCAGTGCTTCCCAGGATCCTACCATTCATCGTGTATTCCCATGCCTTGTTTGTCCTGCCCAAGTGCATCACCTCATACTTATCCAGATTAAATTCTATTTGCCACTGATCAGCCCATCTGACCAGCTCATTTATATCCTCCTGTAATCTAAGGCTAACGTCCTCACTATTTACCACCCAACCAATTTTCATGTCATCCGCGAACTTACTGATCAACCCTCCTACATTCAAGTCTAAATTGTTTATATATACCACAAACAGCAAGGGGCCCAACACGAAGCCCCGTGGAACCCCACTGGACACAAGCATCCAGTCACAAAAACATCCCTCGACCATCACCCTCTGCTCCCTGCCACTCAGCCAATTCTGGATCCAATTTGCCAAATTGCCTTGGACCCCATGGGCTCTTACCTTCATTATCAGTCTCCCATGTGGGACCTTATCAAAAGCCTTGCTGAAGTCCAAGTAGACTACGTCAAATGCATTGCCCTCATCTACACACCTGGTCACCTCTTCGAAAAATTCAATCAAATTGGTCAAACATGACCTCCCCTTAATAAAACCATGCTGACTGTCCTTGATTAATCCCTGCCTCCCCAAGTGTAGACTGATTCTGTCCCTCAGAATTGCTTCCAATAGTTTCCCCACCACTGAGGTTAGACTGACTGGCCTGTAGTTCCCTGGTTTATCCCTTCCTCCCTTCTTGAATAGCAGTACCACGTTGGCTGTCCTCCAGCCCTCTGGCACCTCTCCTGTGGCCAGAGAGGTATTGAAAATTATTGCCAGCACCCTTATCTCCTCCTTTGCCCCCTCAACAGCCTGGGATACATTTCATCCGGGCCTGGAGATTTATCTACTTTTAAGCCTGCCAGACCACTTAGAACCTCCTCCCTTTTTATGCTAATTTCTTCAATTATATCACAGTCCTTCTGTTTGATTTCCATACCCAGGTCATCCCTCTCACTTGTGAACACCAACAAAAAGTATTCATTTAGAACCCTATCTACGTCTTCTGACTCCACACACAAATTACCACTATGGTCCTTACTGAGTCCGACTCTTTTCCAAGTTCTCTTACTCTTAATGTACTTGTAAAATAACTTTGGATTTTCCTTTATTTTACCTGCCAATGTGTTTTTATGCCCCCTTTTTGCTCTCCTAATTTCCTTTTTAAGTTCCCCCTACACGTTCTATACTCGTCTAGGCTTCCACTGTTTTGAGCCCTCGGTATCTGCCATAAGCCTCCCTTTTTCTCTTTATCTAATCCTGTATATCCCTCAGCATCCAGGATTTGTGGGTCCCACCCTTTATCTTTACTGGGATATGTTGGCCCTGTACTCTCCCTATTTCCTTAAGTGAATGGGCTAAACTGCGGCAAATGGATTTCAAAGTAGGAAAATGTGAGGTCATACACTATCGACCTAAAAAGGATAGAACACAGTACTTTCTAAACGGTGAAGCTAGAAACAGTAGAGTTCCAGGGACTTGGGGGTCCATGCATCACAGAATGGTTACAGCACAGGAAGCCATTCAGCCCCTCATGTCTGCGGCGGCTCTCCGAAGGACATCCAATTCCCTGATGAATGCCTTGGTTGAACCTGCCTCCTCCAAGCTTTCAGGCAGTGCATTCCAGATCGCAACCGCTCATTGCATGGAAGTTTTTCCTCACATCTCCAGTTTTTCCCTATTTACTCTGGACAGACCCTTCATGATTTTGAATACCTCTATCAAGTCTCCTCTCAACCTTCTCTTCTCCATGGAAAACAGTCCCAACTTCTCTAATCTATCTACATATCTGAAGATCCCCATCCCTGGAACCATTTTCACGAATCTTTCCTGCATTCTCTCTAATGCCATCAGATCTTTCCTAAAGCAGGGTGCCTAGAACTGGACACAATACTCCAGTTGAGGCCAAACCAGTGTTCTATACAAGTTTAAGGTAACCTCCTTGCTTTTGTACTCTATGCCCCTATTAATAAAGCCTAGGATGCTTTATGTTTTAATAAACCCTCTCTCAACCTGTCTTGCCAACCACAATGACTTACGCCCAGATCTTTCTGCTCTTATACCCGTTGTAGAATTATACCCTTTATTTTATATCGTCCCCATGTTCTTCCTATGAAAATGAATCACTTCATACTTCATCATGTTAAATTTCATCAGCCGTTTGTCAACCCATTCCGCCACTGACATTAAACTGACTGGCCTGTAGTTGCTGGGCTTACCTTCACACTTTTTTTGAACATTTGCAAATCTACAGTCCTCTGGCACCAATCCTGAGTCTAAGGAAGACTGGTACATTATGGCCAGCGGCTCTGCAATTTCCATTCTCACTTCCCTCAGTATCTTTGGATGCATCTCATCTGCTCCTGATGCCTTGTCAGCTTCAAGTATTATTAGCCTATCCAGTACCTCATCAATATTAAATCCTTCAAGTGTTTGTATTACTTCTTCTTTCACCATGACCTGCACAGTATTTTCTTCCTTGGTAAAGGCAAGAAATGCAACAAATTCTTTAATACCCCATCTAAGCCCCCTACCTCCATGTGCAAATCTCCTTTTTGGTCCCACTCCTCCTTTTACCACCTTTTTACTATTTATATGCATATGGAAGACATTTGGATTCCCTTTTATGTTAGTTGCCAGTCTCATTTCATACTCTCTCTCTTTGCTTTTCTTTTTTGCTTTCTCACTTCCCCTCTGAACCTTCTATATTCAGCCTGGTTCTCCAATGTATTACCACCTGATATTTGTCAAAGCACACTTTTACTTCATCTTAATCTCTATCTTTTTCTTCATCCAGATCTCTCTGGATTCCTCTTCTTAGGGATATACCTTGACTGTGCCCAAACTATCTTCTCTTTAAAAGGTAGCCCATTTTGCCTACCAACTTTTGATTCCAAATTATCTGGCCTCGATCCATTCTTTTCCTCCAGTTAATTATTCTGACTTAGATTTTTCCTTGTCCTTTTCCATAGCCAACCAAAACCTTATGATACAATGATCACTGTTCCCTAAACATTCCTCTACTAACACTGGCCTACCTCACTCCCAAGAATCAGGTCTAGCAACACTGCCTTTCTCATTACAGTGGAAACACTGTGGAAAATTTTCCTGAACACACTCTTGGAACTCTTGCTGCTCTCTGCCCTTTACACTACTACTATCCCAAACTATATTTGGATAATCATAAGTCCCCCATTCTAACTACCCTATAATTCTTGCACCTTTCTGCAATTTCCTTGCAAATTTGTTCCTCTATGTCTTTCCCACTAGTTGATGGCTATAGACTACACTGAACAATGTAATTTCACTTTTGTTCCTTAGCTCCAGCCAAATAGGTTCTGTCCCTGGACCCACTGCGATATCCTCTCTCTCCAGCACTGTAAGGTTCTCCTTAATCAATACTCCCACCCTTCCCACTTTCCTGAACACCCTCTATCTAGGGATATTTAAATAGCCAGTCCTGCGCTTCTTTGAGCTAGGTCTCTGTTATAGGCACAACATCATATTTCCACATAGCAATCTGCTCCTGTAACTCACCGATCTTATTTACAACTCTGCACAATCACATACTTGCAGTAACCCTAATTTAGACTTTATTACTTTCTCCCTCTGAACCCACCCAATACCTTATTATTTCCTACACTAGCGCTGTCTCTCCCAGTATTCTGGTTCCCACACTCCTGCCAAGTTAGTTCAAATCCTCCCAACATTACATCATTAAAATGTCATGGGCAGGTACAGGGGTAGAAGTTATGTTACAGCTTTACAAAACCCTGGTCAGGCCACACCTGGAGTACTGTGAGCTGTGTAGCTTCAGCAGAATGATACCGGGTCTCCAAGGGTTAAATTACAAGGGTAGAATACACAAACTAGGGTTGCATTCCCTTGAATTTATAAGTTGATTTGATCCAAGTGTTTTTTTAAAGATATTAATGGGCAATAGATAGGGCAGATAAAGAAAGTTTGCGTTCATTTGTGCTGTAACCCTAGGGGAAGCACCTCCTGCACACATGCAGATAGAGTGTCAGTTGCAGTGAATTAGTCAGTGACTATCATTTGCAACTAGACAGACATCCTAAATAAAGTTTTGAGATGCAAACTGAAGCCTGGTATTAGGGAATAAATTAAAACAGGATCATGTTAGAATTGGCTTTTCCCTAAATGTTCTGTTCATTTGTCAGTCATTATTAAAAATTCTCAGAGATACTTCGGTGTATTGCTTTTTTAAAATGGGATTTATTGCAGAAGCATCAAAATGCATGAGCTTACTCCATCTTGCATTATTTAACAAATTTCACAGTTTTCTACAAATAAATGTATACTTTGGTAAGTAAATAACTAATACTTAAATTTTACAAAATAATCACCTAGCTTGGAGTTCAAAATCACTACTCTGATTAAGAGCCCAACTGTAAGCTACCAACTGAGCTAGTTGGGAACTGCCTCCACAAAGCCTTTCCAACTTGCTTCAGAAGACTGGTTCAGAATCATGAATTCCACTTTGTATATCTGCAATGCATTTGTTTTTACCATTCATTCATAGGATGTGGGTGTCATTGGCTAGGCCAGTATTTATTGTTCATCCCTAACTGCCCTGGTGAAGGTGGTGGTGACCTGCCTTCTTAAACCGCTGCAGTCCATGTGGTGTAGGAACACCCACAGTGCTGTCAGGAATGCAGGTGCAGGATTCTGACCCAGTGACAGTGAAGGAACAGCAATATAGTTCCAAGTCAGGATGGGAGATACTTGGAGGGGAACTTGCTAGTGGTGGTGTTCCCATGCATCTGCGGCCCTTCCTTCAAAGGTGATAGAGGTCACAGGTTTGGGAGGTGCTGTCGAAGGAGCCTTGGAGAGTTGCTGCAGTGCATCTTGTAGACGGTACACACTGCTACCATTTTGCATCGGTGGTGGGGCAAGTGAATGCTTATTGTGGTGGATGGGGTGCCAATCAAGCAGGCTGCTTTGTCCTGGGTGGTGTCAAGCTTCTAGTGTTGTTGAAGCTGCACTCAACCAGGCAAGTGAAGAGTATTCCATCACACTCCTGACTTGTGCCATGTATATGCTGGACAGGCTTTAAGAATCAGGTGATCAGTAACTCTCTGCAGAATTCCCAGCCTCTGGCCTGCTCTTGTAGCCACAGTATTTATATGGCTGGTCTTGACCAGTTCAGTTTCTGGTCAATGGTAACCCCCAAGATGTTGATAGTGGGGGATTCAGCAATGGCAATGCCTTTGAATATCAAGTAGCGATGGTTAGATTCTTTCTTACTGGAGATGGTCATTGTCTGGCACTTGTGTAGTGTCAATGTTACTTGCCACTTCTCAGCCCAAGCCTTACTATTGTCCAAGTCTTGCTACATATGGACTGCTTCAGTATCTGAGGAGTTGCAAATGGTGCTGAATATTGTGTAATCATCAGAAAACATCCCCACTTCTGAGATTACGATGGCAGAAAGGTTATTGATTAAACAGCTGAAAATGGTTGGGGCCTAGGACACAACCCTGAGGAACACCTGCAGTGATGTCCCAGGACTGAGATGATTGACCTACTAAAACCACAAACACCTTTCCTTGTGCTAGGTATGACTCCAACCAGTGAAAAGTTTTTCCCTGATTTCCATTGACTCCAGCTTTGAGGGCTCCTTGATGTCACACTCAGTCAAATGTTGCCTTGATGTCAAGGGCAATCACTCTTACCTCACCTCTTGAGTTCAGCTCTTTTTTCCATGTTTGAACTAAGGCTGTAATGAGGTCAGGAGCTGAGTGGCCCTGGCAGAACCCAGAGCCAGTGAGCAGGTTATTGCTGAGTAAGTGTCACTTGATTACACTGCCAACAACACTTTCCATCTCTTTGCTGATGGTCCAGAGTAGATTGAAGAGACAGTAATTGGCTACATTGGATTTGTCCTGCTTTTTGGTGTCAGGACATACCTGGGCAATTTTCACATCAATCGGGTAGATACCAGTGTTGCAGCTGTTTTGGAAGAGCTTGGCTAGGGGCTCAGCTAGTTCTGGAGCACTGGTCTTCAGTACTATTGCTGGAATGTTGTCAGGGCCCATAGCCTTTGCAGTATCCGGTTCCTTCAGCCATTTCTCGATATCACATGGATCAGGCCAAATTGGCAGAAGACCAACATCTGTGATGCTGGGGACCTCAGGAGGAGGCCGAGATGAATCATCCACCCAGCACTTCTGGCTGAAGATGGCTGCAAATGCTTCAGCCTTGCCTTGCATTGCAAATTCAACAGGTTTATCCCCATAATAAAACAGAAATCAAAAGTAGGATTTGATGATCTGCAGCTGTGCCCACACAACTGATACGCCTGGCGCCAAACGATCTGGCATCATGATTAGTTGTGCATGTGCCAGTGGCCAGTGTGGACTGAGTGCGCATGAGCAACCGTTCCTGACGCCTTTCTGGTTAGCAGCAGGAATTAGAGTGATAGAGAAACTATTTCTGCCGACTAGGGAATCTATGATTACCAGGCACAGTTTAAAACCTAAAGCCAGACCCCTCAGGAATGAAATTTGGGAACATTTCTACACACAAAGGTTAACTGAAGTTTGGAACTTTCTTCTGCAAATGGCAACTGATGCTAGATCAATTGTTCATTTAATATCAAATATTAGATAGATTATTAACCAAGGTATTAAAGGATACGGAGCAATGGCAAATATGGAATTGTAATGTAGATCAGCCATGCTCATTAAATGGTGGAACAGGCTTGAGGGGCTAAATGGCTTTGGATTGTTCCTACGATAGGTCATCGAACTGAACATTAGCTCTACTTCTCTCCACGGATATTGCCTGAGCAGCTGAGTGTTTCTAACACTTTGTTTTTACTTTGTTTCTAACAAGGTATATAATCAGAAGGATATCTGCTGACGCAGAGCTGTGCAAATCCACTTCACAGTGCAGGAATAGAAATTTGGTGCAGAAGGGAAAAGAGGTGCTAAGTGATTTAAAGCAATGGTTAACACTAAATGTATAAACAAACACACTGGAGGAAATTGAAAAGGTGATATCATAATCAACACAGAGCAGCAAGAGAACCCAGGAAATTAAGAAAGGTACCTAGATATCCTCATGGCTGTTTAGTAACGCTAGTGGTTAATATTAAGCTTGACTAGTAAGGATTTAATATTAGTGCAATTCAAAAGGTAAAATGAGCCAAGTGATTAAATTCTAACTGCATTTAATAAGGACACTAATAACTGAAATAGTCAAGTAATTAATCACTAATTAATTCATCAAGCTAAATCCACCTACTCGATAAATCTAAACCGCAAGTGGCCAATTAATCCAAAAAATCAACTACATAAAATCAAACACCAACCAAAAATAAAATAGCCAATAAAAAAGCAAACAAAACAAACTACATGACAGTAGAAGAGAGATTTAGAAATTAAAAGAGAATAAAAGAGACTTTGGAACAGTGCAGCAACATGGGTAAAGACAAGCAGAGTGGGACAGAAAGAGAGTTTAACAAATTGGGCATCAGCAAATCAGGTCACTGCAGGGAATAGAAGTAAAAAAAATGAAAGTGAACATCCTTTTGCTACATGCATAAAACATGTGCAATAAGATAGATGAACTAAGGACACAAATAGAAATAAATGGTTTAGGTTTAATCGACAATACAGAGATATGATTGCAAGGTGATAAAAGTTGGGAAATAAACATTCCAGGGTATACAATATTTCAGAAAGACAGACAAAATGGCAAAGGAGAACGAGTATCCCTAATAGTTAAGGATGTCATAAGGACATGAGTGAAAAAGGACCGGTCTCAGAAGATCATGAAGTAAAATAAGTATGGGTGGAAATTAGGTAAAGCTAGAGTCAGAAAATACAGACAGGAGTAGGTTATAAGCCCCCTAACAGCAGTTGTACCACTCCACAGAGAATTAAACAAAAAATTGGGAGCATCTAACAAAAGCAATTTTATAATTGTGGGGACTTTAATCTTTATATAGGCCAGGACAATCAAATTGGCAAGGGTCGTCTTGGAGATGAGTTTGTGAAATGTTTTCATGATTGTTTCCAGGAGCAATAGGTTGTGGAACTGACTCTTAGATCTAGAATTGTGTAATGAGGCAGGGTTAATTAGTAATGTCACAGTAAAAGATCCACTGGCAAATAGTGATCAGAATACCACTGAGTACTATTGAATTCTAAGTTAAGTTTGAAAGCAACGTGCTCCATTTACAAATCTTAAACTTAAACAAAGCCATTACATAGTTGTGAGGGAAGAACTAGCTAAAACTGATTGGGTAAATAGACTAAAATGAACAGCGGAAAACATTTAAAGGAACAACATTCAACAAAAATACATTCCATGTAACAAAAACGCAGCCAGAAAGACCCATCCGAGGCTCACTCAGGAAGTTAAGGATAGTATTAGATTAAAAGGAAGCTTATAATGTTGCAAAAAACAGTAGCAAATCTGAAGATTGGGAGTTTTAGAAACCAAAGGCCCACCAAGAAGTTGATAAAAGGGGAAAAAATTGGAATATGAGTATAAACTAACCAGAAATATAAAAACAGATTGTAAGAGCTTTGATAAGTATATGAAAACAAAGAGGGTAGCTAAAGTAAATGCTGTTCCCTTAGAAGCAGAGACAGGAGAAATTATCATGGGAAATGAGAAAATGGCAGAATCAATGAACAGTTATTTTGTGGCTGTCTTCACAGAAGACAACAAATTACATACCAGAAATAGAGGATAACCCAGGGGTGAAAAAGAGTGAGGAAGGCAAGGTAATTAATATCAGAGTAGTAGTAGTATTGGAGAAACATAAAGGACTAAAAGATAGAAAGCAGGGATTAGGTATAAAGGGTAGTCATTCAGATTGGAGGGAGCCAGAAAGCAGCGCTCTACAAGATTTGGTGCTGCGACCACTGTTATACATAACTTATATTCATGATTTGGACTTGGTTAAAAGTTACCCAATTATCAAAACGTGTAGATGATACCAAACTTTTGAGGGGGATAGGGTAGGGTGGGGTGGTGTTACAAAGTTTGTAGATGAGCAGTTAAATAGCAAATGAACTACAACATGAATAAGTGTGAGGGTGATGCACTTTGGTAGGAAAAACTGAAACATTACCTACATGTCAGAGAATTAATTTATGGCTTCCTGAAACTTTGGGCCATAACTGCCTTGGAGTGGCAATCCGTGTCGGATTACCACTCCATGCCCAATTACTTACACTAAATTTCTTCCGTGCCTGTCTTGCCCAACTTTCTGACTCAGGTCAGGTGAGATTCAGACAGTGCAGCTGTCCAAGGCCCAGCATTACAATCCAATAGAGATAGATTGAAGAACGACATGCCCCTTTTGTTACAGCACTAGCTGCCATCAAACGGGTAAGTTAAAGGTCCCATTGCATTTGACAAGCCAGGGAGAAGGGAAGTGTGTAAGGCAAGCTGATAGGATTCGGGAGTTTGCCGGAGGGGGGGGGGGGGAGAAACCAGAGGTCGGGGGTTGGGTGGGGGGAATTGGGTCAAAGCTGCAGGGGGGTGAGGAGCCCAAACCGGTGCTGGGGAGCTCAGAAGTTTCAGCCCTTTGTTTTTCCAAACTGTGTATGTTTATCATGCACCATTGCAATCTTCTTTTTCCAGTTGCCAATTATTGATTTATAGTCTTATATGCTAATTTCTCTCAGGCAAATAGTTAGAAATAAACTGAAAACAAATGCGTACAAGGCCTAAAGATAATAAAACAAAGTACAAAATATGAGAACTTGTATTTATCTTGGGCTGTGGAAGGTGCTATATGTCTCAAAGTGCCTCACAACCAATCAGTTGAAGTTTAATGTGGGGAACCCAGCTCCCTAACGTCTACTTAAGAGAAACTCCTGTGTTCCATCAATCCAATTTCATTGCTTCCTGAACTGCCATTCGATTTGATTTTAAAGTATTACTCATAATGTCCAGTGTTGTTGCACTTGGGTACTTAAGTCCAAATGTCACATTCAAGTCAAAACAATAAGTATAGAAGGTTGGGGGATAACAAAGAAAAGACCTGTAACCATGTAGCACCTTTCACAACTTCAGAACATCCCAAATCACTTTAAAGCCAATTTGCCTGAAGAAAAGTTCTCCTAGCAGCAATGAGAATATGCCCAGAGATTGAGTGCTGTTGTTTTGGGGGATGAATATTGCCTACATTACCTGAAGAAGTCCCCAGTGTAAGGGGATTATTCTTGGCATTTAATTGTGTTAACATTCAAAGGGATTATGTTCAATTATAGTCAACATTAATTATGATAACATTCCATCTTGCAACTACCAGGAATCATGTTAACATCCCATTTTGTAAGTACTGAGATCGCTAAGGATTCTTTATAGTGATTACTTTTATGCATTTTAAACTGTTAAGTTTTATACGTTTTAGACTGTTCATGTCAGCATAACAAACTCAGGTTAACTGTCTACAATTGCTAAAGTCTGATTGCAAACCTTGTTAACTCCTGAACTTAATTATATTATCAAGAAGCTATGTAGACTTTTCTTGAAATGTAACCATTAAATAGCCAGGACTAACTCATTAAAACATCAAGAACAAATCACATCGCAGCACCTCTGGACCAGGACTAACATAATCATATCAAGTCTGACTCATGTCACACCAAGGAGACCCAGGCACTAGAAATGTTATAAAAGGAGTGAGGAAAAACCCTTGCCACAGCACAGAAGGAAGCCATGGCAAAGGGCAGCCTCAAGGACCGTAAAACTACATGCAAGAGAAGACCACGTGATGAGTCCTAGCATGTTCCGCTGTCCATGGTCAAAACAGGAAGTAAAGCCTGTAAACTACTGCCTGGTTTAAGTTTTACACTGAATAAATTCTCCCCAATTGCCACAAATTATTAAGTCCCTCTGTCAACTTTATTAAGTCAATGAATCTTTACACGTGCTCTTTGAATAGTGCCATGGAATCTTTTACCTCCACCAGAGGGGCAGACATGGGCTCTGATTAATGCCTCATTTGAAAGATGGCACCTACGACAATGCAGCACTCTCACAGCACTGCAATGAAATGAGACTTAAAACTAAAACTTGGACTTAAACAGCAACAGCGTTACCACGGCTGTTCGGAACATGGGAAAGCTTGGAGGAGAGAATATGCTGAAGGTGAAGCAAGGGAAAAGAGGTGTGGAAAGTAGGAAAATTATTTAATGAGGTGTATGGCATCCAAATTAGAAGGCCCCATTTTTTTCTAACATTGAAAAGGCTTTGATGTTTTAAAAACTACCCAAATCCTGATTCTGTTCACTTTGAATATGTCTGCTTTAAAAAAATAAATACATCTGAATTATAGTGGTTTGTATAAAACAGTGAAGAGGTTGGGGATTTCAAGTTTGATGTGTCCATTTAAAAAGTAAACAGATGTGTACCAGCAACATTTCCTCATTCCTGAACAGGCACTGATTTCTCCAAGTTTTGTCCCGATTAGGTGTTACTAATATTAGCAAAACTTAACACCTTCTAATACAACACCATCTAAAAACATAACAGGTGTGGCAAGTATACATGGCCACTTTATAATGATACTGGCCTGAGTTTCCTTGCTATTTGCAGCACTTTGGGGGTTGCTGGAAAGTCATTTGAAATTAATTATTTTTTTTTAAATGAGAAAACTCAAGGAAAAACTCTTTGATGTTCTCTCCTTTTAAGAGGTTCTCTCTTAATCCTGGATCTGTTCTGTGATTCTCCACTTAGCTGCCACTAGACTTATTTACATTCAGCTGCCTTTGAGCTAATGGAGCTGAGCATGGGATTTTTCTGGACTTGCCCAGTTAATACATTCAAAAGTATGCCACACCTGCGGAGGTGAAGTGTAGCAGCTGTCAATCATTTGTTAAAGGTTGAATGAGGAGCTCCTGTAACAGAAAGGCTTGAAATTTGTAATTGAAGATTTTTAAAGATAGTAAACATTTGTTTTATGCATTCTACCTACAGACACCTGGTCTTGCTTCTTACTCGCAGACAGTGTGTGAGGTTTGTCAGCTTGAGATCTAGAATTTTCTGACCCACACCTCTACCAGCTACAAAAATCCCTCTATTTCAATATAAAAGGAAAAGAAAATTGAATTGGGATCTTAGTACCATCATTGACGGATCTGGAGAGGGAGACCAAAATGGTGGAGGATCAAGTGCAGGTAAAACAGCTCTGGCTGTGGAGAAAAAGAGGTAGAGAGGGAGAGTGGGTGTGAGGGGAGGATGGCTTTCAGGGTGAGAGACAGTACAAACTACTGTTCAAACAACAAGAATCAAGCATAAAAGAAAAAAGTTAAACGCTTTCTAATGGCTTTTTCCTCTTTCATATTTGTCCAATAAATTACTTTGTAAGTAAAGTTTAAAGTAGAGAGATCTGGGATAAAGGGAGAAAAAAATATTGTGGGTGAAATCCAGTTTTTTGATGCCCTTAGGTTTTTCTTTAAAGCTAACAGAATGTTATCATTTATTGTGAGGGGAATTGAATACAAAAATAGGGAGGTTATGCTTTAGTTATACAGAGCACTAGCGAGGCTACGTATGGAGTACTGTGTACAGTATTGGTCACCTTATATAAGGAAGGATGTAAATGCATTGGAAGCAGTTCAGGGAAGGTTTTCTAGACTAATACATGGAATGGGCAGGTTTGTCTCATGAGGAAAGGTTAGACAGGCTAGGCCTGTATCCACTGGGGTTTAGAAGAGGTAAGAGGCGACTTGTTTGAAACATAGAAGATCCTAAGGGGTCTTGACGGGGTGGATGTAGAATGGATATTTCCTCTTGTGGGAGAATCTAGAACTAGGAGTCACTGTTTAAAAATAAAGGGACGTCCACTTAGAACGGAGATGAGGAGAAATTTTCTCAGAGGGTCGTGAGTCTTTGGAGCTCCCTTCCTAAAAAGGCATGGAAGCAGAGTCGTTGAATATTTTTAAGGCAGAGGTGGATAGGTTCCTGATAAGCAAGGGGGTGATAGGAAATCAGGGGTAGGCGGATGCAGATTTAAGTTTCCTGTCAGATTAGCCATGATCTTATTAAACAGAGCAGGTTTGAGGGGCTGAGGGGCCTACTCCTGCCCCTTGTTCACATGTCTGTGTGTTTGTATCATATGTAAATGTTTCTGCTAAAGAAGTGTCTGCCTGTATGTAACGTTTTGTTTGGCTATCATTGTGAGTGTTTTCTTTATATAAAAAAAGTTTGTGTAGAAAAAGTTGGGAGCCTGGTCAATCCAGAAGAGCCTGACCTTCCAGGCCTTAAATTTACTTTAATATTTGCCACTGGAGGAGGATAACTGTGGTGAACAAAGGAGAACTGTTTAATTCTGGTTGGATTCTTGGTGGCATGTACTGAGTCTCTCATTTCTTAAAGATCCTTTAAGGAATGCTTTGCCTTCAAGGAACTCCCGAAAACCAAAAAGTCGCCCCCGAAAATCAAACAGCCCTCAGAGGAAAAAAAATATTTTGACCCTGCTATCATTTGTCTAAAGTCTCATACTGTCTCATAATAGTGATTATCTTGGTTGAATAAATGAAAAAGACAAAATTCAACTTGCTTTTTCAATTTATTGCTCATTTCTTTACAGCTAGTCAAAAGTGTAAAACCAGACAAATGGTAAATTACTTCAAACAAAACAGTGCATTTTCACCAATACTACTCATCAGTCCTTCACCTTCCTTACTGCTCATTCCCAAGGCCTAACTGACCAGCCTTCATGGTTTTTGATTGCCACCAACTCACCACCATAGTTCTCAGCAACCATCTGTCTCAATCCTATACCACTAGGTTTGCATTTCCTAGTCTTCAAAGCCTCAATCCTTGGTTGCCTTTCACTCCACAACCAACCTTAGCCAAGTACTCCTGCGTCAGGGCTTCCACTCCTCAGCATGTAAGCAACGCCATTGAAGATTAATAATATTCATTTTTTTTTCTGACATCTGTACTAAGAAAGATGTATAAATCATGAAGGAATCAATGGGTTGGATGCAAAAAGTGTGCAAAACCAGAACAAAAGCCAAAGAATCCTTGTGTTAAAACTGAAACATGAGAAACTTATAGGATTTTCTAGCTAGCTTTTAGGAAAACATTTTGCCTACCATTTTCTGCTGAAAATCAACACATTTATTTAATTCCTATAATGCCTAATTTTGGGGATTCAAAGATTTTGTTGTTCCATTCAGAAAAATTAAGAAAATTGGTGGGCAGACAAGCACTAGTCAGTTGGTGATGTGGTTTACTAGAAGTAGTTTCTTTCCCTCGCTGCAAACAGCAGCATTCTCTTTTATGCTATCAGACATTGCATTTATAGAGCACCTTTAACATAAAAGATCCCAAGGCACCAGGAGCAATTTCTAGAGCAACTGCTTTTAAGGAGTGTCTTAAAAAGTACAAGAGGCTGGGAGGTTTAGGGAGCGAATTCCAGAGCTTAAGGCCTAGGCATCTGAAGGAACGGCTGCTAATGCTGAAACAAAGTAAACCAGCAAGAGGTCAGAATTGGAGGAGCGTAGAGATCTGGAAAAGTTATAGGACTGCAGCAAGTTAGAAGTAGGGAAGGGCAAGGCCATGCAAGGATTTGGAAATAAGGGTCAGAATTCTAAAATCGAGACATTGCCAGACAGGGAGCCAGTGCAGGTCAGCAAGCACAGGGTGAAGTGTGAACAGGACTTGTTGTGAGTTAAGGTCTTGGCAGCAACATTTGCTGAAAATTTTATAATAAACTACGAACAATAAAGCAAACTGATTCCTCTGCCTATTTTTGATTAATAGCTTCAATATGGATGTCAAAATGTAATTTTGTATGCTCAAAATATAACTGTCTTTTTATAATTTATATTCAAAATTAGTCTTATTTACAGAATGTTTATAGTTCATAATCAATGCTGACAATTTTTTAAAAATCATTCTGTCCCCAGAATATACTACAGGCAAGTCTGAATCTGACAAATTGTGTTCAAATTGCTTATTACTAACCTTTCTACGTACCAGCGCTATGTAAAGACAGAAAACGAAGGAGTAGGGGAATTTAGTTGTGCATTTACATTTCTAGTGAAGGCATGCTTTGTCTACCCATTTTTGCAAATTTGTATGGGATCTGGTAAATCAATGATTTTCAGGTAGGAAAATGATAGTTTAAAGCATACAAAGAAAACTCCAATCTTCCTAGTTCATAAAACAGAACCATTCCACGACATAGTTCTTCAGGGCAGAACATAGTTGGCACTTTATCAGTTGCCAGCAAATGGGATAAAATGGTTAATAACAGGAACTGGAAAAATGACTAGTTACTAAGGCAACAGCGAATTAAAATGCCTGTGGAACTTTAGAATACTGCCTCATTTCAACGTTGTTGCAGTGCCAAGCCCTTCTGGTGCATGTTTAATAACAATCCATTCCATTTGTTGGTAGATCTAAAGTGAAAGAGCAGGCTGGATTAGCAAGCTGGTCTTTGACTTCATTTTTTGAATCAAGATTGCATTTTTAATGAAATAGAAATAAAGGAAGATTTCGATGAAATCATCCCCTCAATAGTTTGATCTTAATATTCCAGACTTCCAACTTCTAGAAGATTTGGCACAAAATCTTACTCCAGTCCCCAAGCTGGTTAATACATTGTCGTTCTGCTACATTATAGGCACTTACTTGAAGATGAATGATTGTTTTCCTTCTGTACAGACTTCTTCAGGCATTTAATTGTCTGGTCCTCATCACACTGCTGCCAATATCGTAAGCATTACCCATGTGGAGCAGACAACAAACCAGTGGGCTGAACCAGAAAAGCAGAAGTGTTTGTGGAAAATGGATAAGTAGAGGGAATTTATAAACTACAGATTCAAGTTGAACAGATGGCAGAAACAGGGCAAAGACTGCTGGGGAAAAGAAATGTTTGAGCTAAATGTAAAAATAAAGCAGGAGAGAATGTCAGGAAACAATGCAAGAGAGCCATGGAAGAAGGGAATAGAAACAAGTACATATTTTAATAATGATCTCTCCCTTCATCCTTATTCCAGCACTACCCTGAAAATAATGATCTAACAAATTACCCAGCTACAGCATATTCTTCATTGACTAAGCTGGCTAATATGGAGGCAAAAGTCAAGCACCTTTTCTTGACACGCTGTTATTGTTATTAAAACATTTGCATTAACACAGCATCTTTGATATAGTAATACCCCTCAGGGCGCTTCACAGGAGCATCATCAAAAAAAATTTGACCCCAAGCCACATAAGGAGATTTTAGGATAGGTGACCAAAAGTTTGATCAGAGGCAAGTTTTCAGCTCTGGTTTAGGAAGAGGAGAGGTAGAGAGGCAAAGATGTTTAGGGAGGGAATTCCAAACTTTAGGCCCTAACATCTGAACGCATGGTAGTCAGTGGTGGGCAATGAAAATCATGGGTGAACAAGGGGCCAAAATTGGAGGAGCAAAGTGATCTCAAAGTGTAGGGCTACTGGAAATTAGAGATAGGGAGGGAGGGAGGGATTTGAAAACAAGGATGAGAACTTTTAAAGCAACTTTGCCAGACCAGGAGCCAGTATGCACAGAGGTAGATAGCAACACCAGTTGTGGTCTGCAGTTTGCTACCATAACAGCATATGATTTCAGAAAATTCAAAATAGATGCCAGCTCTGGAAACAAGGCGGCAGAGATCAACCCGCACCAATGGCAAGTGTGTGCCACTTGTGGCCGATTTGCCTTTCCAAAATCAGATTTTTCAGTCATCAAAAGAAGTGCAGCAAATGATCTCACCTGACCTCAAAGTTCTGAGGCTACATCCCCAACATCACTCGCAGATGAAAGGATGCCAACCAACCACATGGGAGAAACAGAACTTGATGTGAGCTAGGATACAGTCATGGAGTTCTAGATAATCAAGTTTAGGAAAGGTGGGACAATGACCAAAATTATTAGAGTTCATGTTCTTTAATTTTTGTGCAGTAAAATACTTGTTTCAACCATGCCTGGTTTTTCAGATTCTAAAAAAAATATTTAAAATATTACTGGTCTCTACCAAAATCATAACACACGAGATATCTTACATAATGGCAAACATGTTCAATTTCCCTGGTCCTTCAGTCCACTAACATTGTAACTTTACTAAAGATCAATTCAGTCAGTCATTCTGGAAAACAAGCAGCATATTGGATTCTCTGACCTCAAGGACATCTCATTAAAAAAAGGGGGTTTGTCAGGAAAGGTTATGCACCAATGGGCAGAATTAAAGTAATAAATTGCATTTAAAATGATCAAGTTTAGTTCTGGAAATTGAAGAGCTTTATTACTGTTTTATAGCTTACTTCAACTGCACTGTGAGCAACTTGAAAACATCCCAATTCTTCCAATTAGGGGAACCATTCTCTTGGGCCAGTCAACAGCTTTCGGGTTCACTAGCGAGTCCCTTTCTATATATTCAACATTAACATTAGAACTAAAACAAAAAATGCGGTAGTAGTTTGTAAGTAGAAATAAAATTCAAAATTTCCAAAACAAAAATCTTCAAATTAATGTCACTGCTTTCAAATCAAAGTAATTTGTTCTTGTTTAACCACTAAAAATTACTAAAATTTGTATTAAATAATCCAACTAACAATTTGATTCATTTGCAAGAAGCCATTCACATGGTCATAATCTGCAAGGTTAAGCTATAAATAAAACTGACCTGTGCGTGCATGTAGGAAATTTAACTACACAAAGAGGCGGTGGTCATAATTCCATGCCTCGTTCCCTTTATTCTCTTTTCTTTCAACTACTTATTTAACCTATTCTTGAATGATGCCATGACCTCTGCTTCAATCACTAATGCTGATAATGCTTTCCACAGCCTCACAACTATGATCTGGAATCCATTGCCTATGAGGGTGGTGGAAGTAGAGACCAACATTGATTTCAAAAGGAATTTTGATAGGCACTGGAGGGCTACGGAGATGGAGTAGGGGAACGGGATGACTGGATTGCTCTACAGAGAGCCGGCATGGCCTTGGTAGGTCAAATGACCTCCTTTCGTACCGTAATCACTTTGATTCTACATAAAAAAAGGACTCTCTTGCTCTCGGTTCTTAATTTTATATCTTTGTCTCATATTTTGGACTCCTCAATAAATAGAAACAATTTGTACCTTAGTACAGCAAATGTATTCTTGTAAACAATTCTAACAAATCACCTCATAACCTCCACTGTTCTAAGAAAAATTGGATCTGGTTTTATAAGTCTTTCTTGTGTTGCCCTCCCTCACCAAACAGTATCCAATGAATGTTTACTGTACCTTTTTGATTTCACATATCTACAACACTGGAGCCCAAAACTGCACACAGTGCTTGAAATGTGGTCTTACTAAGGTTTTGAAATAGGTTCATCATTACATTTTTAAATTTTATACCTCCTGCCATAAAACCAAGTATTCCACGAGCTTTTCTTACAAACTTATGCACTGGAATTGCTCCTTGAAATATTTTAAGAACCCAAAACCCCAATGGTTTCAGATAGCAACTTTATTCTTTTTAAACATGAATGCTTGCCTCCAACCATGATACCAGCCCATTTTTATTTAAGTACTGAAAAAATTATTTACCGTAGCAAAACAAACCACCTCAGATTTCCTTCAGTACTCTTTCCTGACAACATTTTAAATATGGCACCAAGTCAAGGGGATGTCTTGGCATGCAGCAGCAGTGATGTCACAAGCAGAAAAGCAACCAAAGATACTGAAGTATTCACAACAAATCAGGAAGATAAAAGCACCTGATATCTTTCACTTCTAATTTAAATTTTTAGATTGTGTAATAATCTTATTGGATTAAGATGGAAGCTAAAATAAAATGCAAACAAACATTTAATTTTTTTTTAAAAGGATAGAATTTTTAATTATGGCAGGCCACTGAGGGCAGTGAGCAATAATTACAAACTTAGTCATAGTTAAAAACTCAGTTACATTTCATTCAACAAGATACAGCTTTTTCCAAGTTTTTTTTTAAGGCCAGACTAACAGTATCATTGGAAGTTCTCAATTAAACTGATTCTTATTGATTGTAGTCTTGGGGGAGATGACCTCAACAGCACACCCTCTGGAGAAGTGTAAAATTACTGACAGCAACTTCAGGATTTCCATGTTATTCTGCACACTACAAAAGCTGCTATCAGCTTCAGTGGAGTAATGATGGCTTACAGTTTCTGTCATTACCACCAGAAAACTTGGGCGGTATGTCAAATAACCACAGATTTAAATTTGTTTGACGCACAGGAGTTCACTGAAATTCAAGCTATTAAACTGATCATGGATGCAATATTAGTCAGTGTGCAAATATATAGAATTATTAGTAATCGGAATGCAAGAATCCGACTGTTAATAATAGTCACATTTGCATAAATAAGCTTCTGAAAAGCATAAAAAAAGTAGACAGCGATGATGATAGCATAATATTTTAAAATGGCACTTGTAAGAAAATGTTTTTTTAAAATATATAATTTCTTCTAACTCCAAACCAACAATTGGGATTGTCCGAGAGAGTTTTTCCCCTTTCTGTTCCATCCACTGGTATAGTAATTTGTTACTGAAAGCTAGACATAACATCTCTAAACTAGTGGCAATGTTGGTATTGCAACTAGCCACTAAGACATTGACAAATGTTATTCTTCACCATCAGATAAGAGGTGTCACAATCCACGTATATCTTCCTACACAATTCAGGAATTGAGTGATTTGGAACTTGAACCTATATCGTAAATGGTCTGACTACCATGGAAATCAAACCACTTTTCTTGCAAATACAGTAGGTGAATAAGGGGGAAGTGTGATTTTGAAAAGATTTATACCAACTTTATAGAGCTAGGCTTAAGATTAAAGCACTTACACACGTTCACTATCCTGGGAATAATGTTTCTGCAAATGAAATATTGTGAAATTAAATCACTGTGAACCATGGTATCTAGACTTTTCTAATCTTGGTAGAAAATCAGGAGCACTATTCTTACAAAAAGAACATTCTTTGTTTTGTTGTTGAAACACAAGAAATGCACAACTGCAGCAGAAATGATTTATCCCCATCACTTAGATAAAAGCAAAATACTGCGGATGCTGGAAATCAAGAACAAAAACAAAAATACCTGGAAAAACTCAGCAGGTCTGACAGCATCTGTGGAGAGGGATACAGTTGACGTATGGACTTGAAACGTCAACTGTATCCCTCTCCGCAGATGCTGTCAGACCGGCTGAGTTTTTCCAGGTATTTTTGTTTTTGTTCAATATTAAACTGTTGCTTGACTGTTCCCTTTCCCAAATGACCAAGACTGTCTTAACAATCCATGACTACACTTCGGTTAAAAACGTCAAGATCCCAAGTAAATAGCAGCCTACACTCAAGAACGTACTTTGATTTTCATACAGTGAAACTAAACCTCCAATCACTAAACTGAGCAGAATAGTTCTTCTAACAGGGTGATTTTTAAAACATCAAGGTCTTGATTTGATGTTGAACTAAATTTCAATGCACTGTTTTTTTCACGCAACAAGAATTTTGTGCAGCCAACACTCTGCTACCCTTACAAATTTTAATGCTTGAATTTAAAAGTGACACCATTCTATCCTCCCCAAAGGTTTGTCACATGTATGCAAAAGCACTTTATATTAAAAAAATTTCTCATTTTGTTCATTAAAATGGAAATTGAACTTACTAAATTGAAAAGCTGAAATGCATGGTAATTAAGTATTTGCCCCCAAAAATCTGGTTCTAGAATGGCTGTTTTGCATTTCAAAAGATTTTAAACATTTTATTCATCTGAGCCGAACATCAATGCAGTGATCATTAGGTACTTCCTCTCCTGAATACATTAAAAAAAAATACATCATGCTGTGCATCTCTGCAGTTCTCTATGATGCAATTAAAGAGCAAACAGTCTCAGTTCATAGGATTGTGCACATTTAGAGCAGGTGAACCTAAAATGCATCCAATTCAGCCCGGTGACTTCTCTGCTTTTGAGCGGTCAACCTTTAAAGTGCCTCCTCTATTTTTATCCTGTCCAATTTCTTTGAGAATACAGATGTGAAGTACTCATTTACTAACTCAGCCTTGTCCTTCACCTCCTTATGATCTCCATTTGTAGTCCCTAATAGCCCCTCCCCTCTTTTGGCCTGACTTTCACTACTCAAGTGTTTATAAAAGACTTGAGTTCCCTTTTAGATTGCTAACTAATCTATTCTCATACACTATTTGCCTCTCATTTCCTTGTTCAGCTCTCCTCTGTGCTTCCTATATTCAGCATGGTTCCTTAAAGTATTGAGCCTCATACAAAACAGAAAAAGGAGGTTCATGTCCAAACAAAGTGTAGTCGCCTTTCTTCATCATTTGATATTGTCAAGAGGGTGTGGCCCTTGGAGTCAACATTGACTCCGATCCCCATAGTCTCATAATCTCATAGGCTGATCATGGGCTTGGCCTCATCCTCGCCAAATTATCTGCCACAGAAGCACATGTCTATGACAGTACTGGTGGGAGAACACACCACACATTGCCTGTGGAAATGAAGTAATATCTTCACACTGAGGACACTTCATATTGTACGGCATAACCACCACGCTGAATGGGATAGATTCAAAACTGATCTAGTAGCTGTCGTGGGCCATTAGCACCAGCAGAACCGTATCCACCATAATCTGTAACCTTATGGCCCGGTATATCCCTCACTCTACCATTACCATCAATTCATAGGATTGTGCACATTTAGAGCAGGTGAACCTAAGATGACCAACCCTGGTGCAGAACAACATGCAATTAGCAGCACCAGGCACAACCAAAAATGTGGTGCCAACCTGCTGAAGTTACAACACAGAGCTACATACATACTAAATAGTGGAAGCAGCATGCAACAGAACGAGCTAAACGATCCTAGAAGCAATGGATCAAATCAAAGCACTAGTGTTCTGTCCCATCCAATTATTAATGATAGCAGACAATAAAACAACAAATAGGAAGAGGGGGATCTATTTACATTCCCATCCTCAACAATGGAAAAGCTCAGTACTTGAGTGCAAAAAGCAGTCTGAAGCATTCGCAACCATCGTCAGCCAGAATTGCTGAGCGGATGATTTATTATGGCCTCCTCCTGAGGTTGCCACCATCACAAATGCCAGTCTTCAGCCAATTCAATTCCTACTTAGCATCAAGCAACAGCTGAGCATACTTTGTACAAAGACTATGAGCTGTGGTGTTAAAGATTTATGCTGCAGGACTAGTTGTACCTCCAGTTAACCTGTTCCAGTACAGGTACAGCACTGACATCTACCCGACAAAGTGGAAAATTTCCTAGCTATATTCTTCCACAGAAAGCAAGACAAATCCAATCCAGCCATTACTTCCCCCACCAACCTGCACTCAGTCATCAACAAACTGAGGAAAGTATAATTGACAGAGCAATCAAGCAGCAGTTACCCACCAAAACCCTGCTCACTGATGCTCAATTTGAGTTTCACAAGGACCAGTTGGCTCCAGATCTCATTACAGCCTTGGTCCAAATATGGAAAAAAGAGCTGAATTCAAATGTGAGTGAGAGAGGGCTGGCTCTTGACATCAAGGCAGCACTTGACAAGAGTGTGGCACCAAGAAGCCCTAGTAAAATTAAAGCCAATGGGTACAGGTACAGTGTCTCAAAACCAGCAACCTCAGGACTGAGTCAGTGCTGGATATCAGATCTTACCGGTTTTCAGAGGAAAGAAATAATCAGAACATTAATTCAAGTAATAGGAGAGACAAATGAAATCAAGTGAATAAGATTCCTTTCATTAAAGTTTGAAAAAAGAATACATAGTGAAGAAATAACATTTGGAAAAAAAATTAAATAGCAAGTAAGGCTGACTTGGAGGCTCAGGTCAGGTGGGGACAAGGGTCGCTTGGACCACTCCGAGCATGGGAAAAAGTCGGCGCACTAAGCTAATAATTAGTCTGGTACGTCATTGCACCAAAGCAGCTCCTAGCCAAATTGTCCCAGTGTAAGTTATTTCACTCACTCAATATCAAAATTGACTCATAGCAGTTTACAAAAATGTCCAGTTTTCAAATAACTCCAATTTTCAGACAGCTGTATTTGAGACATTGTACCTGTATTGGAGAGGAAAGCCCGACACTGTCATACCTAGCACAAAGGAAGATGGTTGTGGTTGTTGAAAGCCAATCACCTCAATATTACTACATGAGCTCCTCAGGGTAGTGTCCTCGGACCAACCACCTTCAGCTGCTTCAATGACCTAGCCACCATAGCATACTAATCATATATCATATCTAACAACATATTTTGGGATAAGTATAAGCTGTGAAAGAAACCTGTAATTTGTATACCAAGACCTTTCATTGTCTCCCTAGAAGCCTATTGTATAGATTGAACATGCACTCATGGAAATAATGTTTTCACAGGGCAACTTTGAATTTACCCCTCTTCGAGCACAGGCTGTTTCTTCCGATTCCACTGTTCTGAATAAGACGAAACAGTTCATCATGGTCTACATTATATAGACTCTTTAGAAAGCTAAACAGCAATCTTATCACCTCTCAACCTTCTCTTTTCCAATAAGAACGTACCCAAATTACATGATAACTCTCATAATCCAGTTCCTTCATCCAAAGTTCTTGCTTACTCTCTTCTACGTCCTTTCAATAGCTACAATATCATTTTTGTACTATGGTTGCTACAAAATTAGCCTTCAATGCAATTGCACCCACGATTTCTAAAATAGGATTACCACACTATTTTGGCAAAATATTGACCTTTTAATACAATCCGACATCTGATTTGCTTAACTCATTGCCACTGAGCATTGCTGCAATAATGTCAAATTTTTTTCTCAATCAGAATCCCCAGATCTCTGATGAAAGGTCATTGACCTGAAAAGTTAACTCTGTTTCTCTCCACGGTAGCTGTCTGACCTCAGTGTTTGCAGCATTTTCTGGTTTAATTTCTCCCAGATTGCACTCATTTTCCAAGCACATGATTTATTTTCCTTTGGAATAGTGTGAATCACTGAGCATTTTTCCGCACGAATTTCATTTGCTATTTACCATTCAAATCCTTCTGTAGTTTGTGATGTTCAGTTTTTGGATGAACATCTTCATTAGCTTTGTATGATCTGCAAATTTAGTCCTTGCGCTCGTGACTTCCAGTTTATAAATGATCTACAGCTATTAAAACAGGCCTCAAAACCCAAACCAATGGGATCCTATTGGTAATATTCCTGCACCACTACCCTCTGGGTTCTATCAATCAATTATATAAACACTGTAAAATATTTTCATGGAGTTGTACTTTCAGATGAACCATATCAAAGACATTATAGAAATTTAAATGCACCACATCTGGTGCCAATCTAGGTCTGTTGCCATATCCTCAAAAGAAAACAGTAAGTTTTTCATCAACTAGAAATCCTTTAAGGATTTTATTTCCATCCTAATGCCCTTACCTTTAATAAGGGTTCCTATAACTTTACCTAAAATGGATGTAAAACTTATTGGGCTGCTAATATGTTGTAAAAAAAAACATTTGCCTTTCTTAAGTCCACTGGCACATCTCCAATTTTCAGTGATTTCTGGAAGATTTGAGCCACGGTTCCTGCAATTTCCTCAAGGAGCCTCGGATGCATCTTATCGAGCCCGAGATTTATTTACCTTAAGTTTGCACAGCTGTTCATCTGTTAACATCGTGCTAGTTGCAATGGTAGAAGTCCTCGACTTCTCTTACCATATTCAAGTCAAATTTTTTTCTTTGCTGTTTTAATGCCCCTTTTACACTCCAGGTAAGCCTTTTATTATTATACATGTCTCAGTTAAGTGCCACTTTCCCTCATGTCCTTACAAACTTGATTTTTCTTAATCAGTTACTTGGTAGTTCTGTTCAGCCAGGTAGCGGTATCTTTAAGGTTGGTACCATTGCTTTGCACGGGTAAACATCAGTCATTTCATTCAGAATATCATCCTCTTAGCCACAGTCAAACCTCCCAGACTCAGATTAGGTAGAATTATTGGAAACAATAATTAAAAAGTTTTTAAAAAGTTTCTTTAAAAAGTTAACTGTTACTTTGGATTCATAAACCCAACTCAAAATAGAAAGGTCATCAACCTGAAACCTCTCCCCACAGATCCTGCCTGACCGCTGAGTATTTCCAGCATTTTCAGTTTTTATTTCAAAAGAATAGAACTTCAGCTGCTTTTCTCCTTCCATCAACTAGTGATTACAAAACCTGCTACTTGCAATAGGTGAACAAGCAATCAGAAGACTGCAGGGGGAGATCTTTTTTTGAAAAAAAGTTTGAATGGGCAAGTGCCAGGGCTCTAGAGAAGTTGATCAGCAAACTGTCAATAGACCCAATGAAGTCTACAGCCCTGAATTGCTGATCTACTATTGAAAGTGCACAGGAGGATTTCTGCTCCCCAAGTGCTTCCAAAACAGACTCTACAACAACTCAAAGAATCATGTTGTTGGGCAATAGGCAGAAAGCATAGAGGCATGAAGTTTGAAGAGCGTGGAGACTAATAAGTACTGGAAAGACCATCAACAATAACTTGCAGGGAAAAAAAGTAGAAGGAACAAAAAGGATGACAGCAAACTACTCAGAAATGGAGAAACTGTTGCCACTGACATGTATTGTTAAACAGGTACCTCAGATTTGAGATAATTAGCAAAGAAACCAGAAGAAATATTTTTACCCCTCAATTACGATCAGGAATGCACTGCCTGAAAGGGTGGAGGAAGAAAATTCAACAGTAACTTTCAAAAGGAAATTGGATATATAGTTGTAAAGGAAAAAATGCAAGATGCTGAGGAAAGAGTGGTGGAGTTGAACAAATTTAATATCTCTTCCACAGGCTAGCATAGGCACAATAAACTGAATGACATCTCCCTATGCTGTAAGATTCTATAGGCTTCATTTACTCTGAACAAGTACTGTAGAAAATAGCACTTAAATAGTTCAATCCTCAGATTAATTATTCACATCAGTGAAGTAAGAAACTGTTACAGATTGAGTATTTCTAAACCCAAGCAGTTTAACGATATACTTGACCCGCAATTATGGAGATCAAATTCACAATTAGCAGAGTTAAAAATATAGGTCAGACAATAACCAAATACCAGGCTCTAAATAAATTATCCTCAACCTTCTCTTCTGCAGAGAGTGTAAAATCCTAGAGGAATTGAACTTCTTTCATAAATCAACCCTCTTATTTCAAACATTCAACATCCAACAGCGGGCGGTAGTGAGAAGTGACTGAAGCATTCTGGGAGAAGTCACCGCAGACACAGCGACTCAGAAGGGGATCGAGGAGGGCCCACTGTCAAAGAACGGAATAGCCCCAAATATTACATTGCTGTAGTGTTTCCATCCCTCCCTCCTCCTCAAACCAAAAAAAGAGAGGGAGAGGCAGTACCTTCAAGAGTGCACCAGACCTGCAAGGGACATTCTTCTGAAAGTGGATTTTTTTTTAAAAAGCAGCTGGTTGGTGAGTAAATCCTGGTGAGTTTTTTTTCCAATCTATTAAAGTTATTCATTGCTTAATACTGAGGTAGGAGCTGAAAACAAAGTACAGAGTAGTACTGTACAAGTATAGTTAATCAAGAAACAAGGTTCCTAACTAACATAAATAAGGCCCCAAGCTAGCGCTTTTTTTTAAGGGAGTAACTAGCTTAATCGAGAGGGACGTCATGGCAGGAGATCTCAGACCAGTGATATGCTCCTCCTGCAGGATGTGGGAAATGAGGAATGCTTCCAGCGTCCCTGATGACCATGTCTGCGGGTGTGTCCAAATGCAGCTTCTAGCTAACCGGATTTCAGAGCTGGAGCTGCAGATGGACTCATAGTGGAGCATCCACGATGCTGAGCAAGTCGTGGATAGCACGTTTAGCGAGGCGGTCACACCGCAGGTGAAGATTACACAGACAGAAAGGGAATGGGTGACCATCAGGAACAGTAAAAGACTCAGGAACGTAATGCAAGAGTCCCCTGTGGTCATCCCCCTCTCTAACAGATGTACTGCTTTGGATACTGTTGGGGGGGATGGCCTCTCAGGGGAAAGCAGCAACAGCCAAGTTCACAGCACCGTGGGTGGCTCTGCTGCTCAGAGGGGTGGGAGGAAAACAAGTGGCAGGGCTATAGTGATAGGGGATTCAATAGTTAGGGGCACAGCCAGATGCTTCTGTGGCCACAAACATGAACAAAGGATGGTATGTTGCCTCCCTGGCGCCAGGGTCCAGGATGTCACGGAGCAGCTGCAGGACATTAAACTAAGGGATGAGGACCTGCAAGCTCAGTACAGGGAGTTAGGAGATAAATTAAAATGCAGGGCCTCAAATGTAGTAATCTCAGGATTACTCCCAGTTCCACGTGCTAGCGAGAGCAGGAATAAGAGGATAGACCAAATGAACACGTGGCTAGAGAGATGGTGTAGCTGGAGGGATTCAGATTCTTGAGGCACTGGGACCGGTTCTGGGGAAGGTGGGACCTGTACAAACCGGACGGGCTGCACCCAGGCAGAGCTGGGACCAGTGTCCTTGCGGGGGCTTTTGCTAGTTCTGTTGGGGAATATTTAAACTAGTGTGGCAGGGGGATGAGATCCCAGGAGTAGGATCAGATGGGTCAGATTCAGATCAGAAAAATGGAGGTAGAGCATTAGCCAGAGACGTTGTGATAGACATGGAGTTACAGGAGAAGCAAAGTTTAAAAAGTGTCCAGAAAGGGAAATTGATGGGGTTAAACTGTTTATACTTCAATGCAAGGAGTATTACAAACAAGGTAGATGAGTTAAGGGCACAGGTAGACACATGGCAGCAGGATGTCATTGCTATAATGGAGACCTGGCTAAAGGAGGGACAAAACTGGCAGCTAAATATCCCTGGTTATAGAGTCTTCAGACACGATAGAGTAGGAGATAAAAAAGGAGGGGGGGGGGTAGCACTAATGGTTAAAGTATCAATTCCCAGTTGTGAGAAGGGATGATATACTAAATGGGTCAACAAACGAGGCTTTAAGGATTGAGCTTAGAAATAAAAAAGGGGCAGTCACACTACTGGGAGTATACTACAGACCCTCAAATAGTGAAAGGGGAATAGAAGAACAAATATGTCGGAAAATTTCTGCTTGTAAGAACAAGAGGGCAATAATAGTAGGAGACTTCAACTATCCTAATATCAACTGGGATTCAAACAATATAAGGGGCACTGAGGGAGAAAAATTCATGCAGTGTGTCCAGGAAAATGTTTTCAACCAATTAGTGACAAACCCAACGAGAGGAGTTGCAATTCTAGACCTAGTCTTGGGGAACGAAGAAGGGCAAGTGGGTGAAGTGACAGTTAGCGACCATATCAGGGACAGTGATCACAATTCAGTTAAGATTTAGCATTACCATGGAAAAGGACAGAGAGAAGGCAGGAATAAAAGTCTTGAACAGGGGGAAGGCAAATTTTGCAGAAATGAGAAGGGACTTGGCTGAGGTGGACTGGACAGCACTGCTGGAGGATAAAACAGTGGAAAACCAGTGGGAAGCACTAAAAAGCGAGATCCTAATTGTACATGAAGGCTATTAGCAGAGTAAATGCGAGTAGGCTCTTTCCACTTAGATTAGGAGAGATAAACATTTGAGGACATGGCTTTAGGGTGAAAGGGGAAAGGTTTAGGGGGAACATTAGGGGGAACTTCTTCACTCAGAGTGGTGGGAGTGTGGAACGAGCTGCCATCTGACGTGGTAAATGCGGGCTCACTCTTAAGTTTTAAGAATAAATTGGATAGATACATGGATGGGAGAGGTCTGGAGGGTTATGGACTGGGTGCAGGTCAATGGGACTAGCGGAATAATATTTCGGCACAGACTAGAACGGCCGAATGGCCTGTTTTTCTGTGCTGTAGTGTTCTATGGTTCTAAAGTAGACATGTCCCCTACAAAAATAAGAGTGGTATTGCCAAATCTAGACCCCCCCTGGTTGTCTAGAGGAATACAGGGGAAGATCAAACAGAAAAAGAAAGCGTACGATAGGCACAAAGAACTAAGCACATCAGACAGCCTAGACGAAGATAGGAAGTGCAGGGACAAAGTAAAAAAGGAAATAAGGAAATCAAAGAGAGAGCATGAAAAAAAGATTAGCAAGTAAAGTTAAAGATAACCCAAAGATGTCTTACCAATACATTAATGCTAAAAGGCTAGTTAAGGGAAAAGTGGGACTTATCAGAGATGAAGATAGAAACTTGTGTGTAGATGCAGAGGCTGTGGAAAGGGTTTTGAAATGAATATTTTGTCTCTGTGTTTACAAAGGAAAGGGAGGATGTAGACATAGTAGTCCAGGAGGAACACTGCGAGATATTAGACAGGATAGTCATAAAGAGAGAAGTACTCGAAGGGTTGAAATCCTTGAAAGTTGATAAGTCACCAGGGCCAGATGGGTTGTTTCTGAGGCTGCTGAAGGAAGTCAGGGAAGAGATAGCAGATGCTCTGAGGGTGATTTTCCAATCTTCACTAGATACAGGGGAGGTACCGGAGGACTGGAGAAATGCAAACGTAGTTCCATTGTTTCAAAAGGGATCAAAGGAAATGCCAAACAATTATAGGCCAGTTAGTCTTACATCGGTGGTGAGCAAATTAGTAGAATCAATTCTGAGAGATAGGATTAACTGTCATGTGGAAAGGCATGGACTAGTCAGGGATGGTCAGTGTGGATTTGTTAAAGGAAGGTCTTGCCTCACAAATTTGATTGAATTCTTTGAGGAAGTGACAAGAAGGGCTGATGAAAGTAGTGCAGTGGATGTTGTGTACATGGATTTTAGCAAGGCATTTGACAAGGTCCCATATGGCAGATTGGTCAGGAAAGTAAAAACCCATGGGATTCAGGGTAATGTGGCAAACTGGATAAAAGGTTGGCTTTGTAACAGGAAGCAAAGGGTAATGGTCGATGGATGCCCTTGCGAATGGAAAGTTGTCTCAAGTGGTGTTCCACAGGGCTCAGTGTTGGGACCCTTGCTGTTTGTGTTATATATTAATGATTTGGATGTGAACATGGGGGGCACTATTGGGAAATTTGCAGATGACACAAAGATTGGCCAAGTAGTGGATAGTGTAGAGGATAGCCATAATCTCCAAAACGATATAGATGGGTTGGTGGAGTGGGCGGTAAAGTGCCAGATGGATTTTAACATAGAGAAGTGTGAGGTCATACATTTAGGGATGTCAAACAGTTACAGGGATTACACAATAAATGGGAACATACTAAGAGGGGTAGATGAAGTGAGAGATCTTGGCGTACAAGTACACAGGGCACTGAAGGCAGCAGTTCAAGTAGACAAGGTTGTAAAGAAGGCATATGGAATGCTCTCCTTCAGTGGCAGAGATATAGAATATAAAAGTAAAGATATAATGTTGGAATTGTATAAAACACTGGTGAGGCCACAACTGGAGCATTGTGTGCAGTTCTGGTCACATTACAGGAAGGACGTAATAGCTCTGGAGAGAGTGCAGAGGAGGTTTACAAGAATGTTGCCAGGGTTAGAAAAGTGTAGCTACGAGGAGAGATTGGATGGGTTGGGGTTATTTTCCTTAGAACAAAGAAGGCTGAGAGGTGACTTAATTGAGGTGTACAAAATTATGAGGGGAATAGATAGAGTGGACTGGATAAAATTGTTTCTCTTGATGGAGAATTCTAGAACCAGGGGACATAAATTCAAGATAAGTGGCAGGAGGTGTAGGGGGGACATGAGGAAGAACTTTTTTACGCAGAGGGTAGTGGGTGTCTGGAATTCGCTGCCCAAGTTGATGGTAGAGGCAGAAACTTTAAACTCTATTAAAAAGTACCTGGATCTGCACCTTAAGTGCTGTAAACTGCAGGGCTATGGGCCAGGTGTAGGAAGGTGGGATTAGAAAGGGCATCTGGGTGTCCTCGGGCTGCCATGGACAAGATGGGCCGAATGGCCTCTTTCTGTGCTGTAACTTTTCTATGGTTCTATTACCCTTGTAACCCTCCCCTGGTATCCTTCCATTAATTGTACATTTTCCTGCAATACAAAGACCAAAATTGAGCACATTACTCCATTTGCAGTCCCAGAGCAACAAATTTACAATCACCTCCTTTGACACATTCATTTACTGTACATTGCAATTTTTTTTTTTGCCTTTATGACCTAACCTGCATAGTTTGAACCAATGGCTTTAATCACACATCCACCAAAATCTCTAGATCTCTTTCCCAGTTAGTTATCTCAAGGACATCATCATTTAATCACGCTCTCAATTCTTCATCTTAATTTCATGCCTTTACACTTGCTGATTTTAATCTGCCAATTGACTGGGCTGTCCACATCCCTTTGGATTATCATAAATTGGTTCATGTCATTAGCCACCGTATCACATTTATTATCACCCAATAGTCTATTCTCTTAACTAATTTATAAAATTATGTATAGCAATCCTAACATTTCCTGTGGGACTCCACTGGCAACCAACTGCCATTCTAATACCTACCCATGCACGAACAGCCTTTGATGTCTCCCTTCCAGCCACGCAGAATTCCATCCCAATACCGTGCAATCTATCACATGAGCATGTATCTTATCAGTCAGTTGTGGGACTGTACCAAGTGGTATTTACACGTATTTATGTTTTAAAGTTAACAGCTTTTTCCACAGTAATGTCACTTATTTTTGGAGAATGGAGTTCACCAAGATAGGAGAGGAAATGCAAATAATTCACTGTAGTTGCCTTTCAACCTACGACTACACCCAGCCTATCTCAGCTTGCTTACAAACATCCGGCAGTAAGGCTGCAAATGATGACTTTGTAAATTTTGCACTCAAAGGGAAGGATATTACTGCTGGAAATGGACGACTTATTATTTCTGGTATCCAGTATCAGGACAAGGTCAAATATCTTTCAGAAAAGCCCCACACTGCACCAGTTTCACATTTCTCCATATCCCACACCAACCTTCCATGCTCCTTTCTAAGCAAGACTGGCAATTTAGTGCTCCATGAGGTAAGTGTTGTATTGTGCCATACAAAAAGGATTCAAACTAGCTTAATTCATTTTCGATAAAATGCTTACAGCCACCAGAGAAAGGAAACTTTAATCTGGATTTAGTCTGGATTAAGAGGAGTATGGGGCCAACTGCTTCATCAAGTCTTATAATTATTAGTGATGAAACTAAACCTGAATTGAATTATGTGGTGAAAATGCAAATTTGAAAACCAGAGAATGTGTAAAATCTGCTACAAATAATGCACTTCTCACATGTTCCTACTCTTTTAGGATGACAAAACTAGTCCAGAAGGGATTTCAAAAGAAGTTGGTTGAAAGGTGGATCTAAACATAGGATTGGCCATGAATTTGAAGAACAACTTGAGTGATAAATCCTGGGGGATTTTGTAGTTTGGATAGTCATTTGTGGTATTAAACTGTGAGCACTTTATCACTTGGCCAAAACTTAAATGATGCGCATTTGTTGTTTCAGCTATCACAGCTTTTCTTCTACAAGATCTCTGAATACAATACCCATATTCTTGCATGTACACGTGGCTGAAGGATCAAATGAGAATAGAAAACAGATTACACATTTTTTAACATACTACTCTAAAATATTAAGTTAATAAAATCATGCCAAGAGGGACAGCCAGGAATGAACTAACGCAGAACTTTTTTTTTAAAAAAAACAGCCGTGTATCGTGTGAATTAGGGCCGATAAGTGTTCACTGGGTTGATACTCTCTCACTAGGTATCTGCATACATAATCTTGAGCAATTTCACTTCAAATTTCTGTTGCATCTGAAACGTAAATTATGGTTTTCAATAGAAATAAAGCTACAAAACATGTATCTTCACCTAGGAGTAATACAAATGCATACAAAGAATAGAATATCAAGGCTGTCTTTTTAAATGTGTATATATAGATATTTGTGTATATATGTAAAATATATACACAGACATATATATATATTTAAAAAATGAAATCAACTCCTAGTGCCAACCCTACTACATTTATGTTATGCAATTTTAATCTTTCAATGAGGTTGTAAGAACATATCAATCACCAAGAAAAGAAGCAAAGACAAATTAAACCATCAACTCAAAAGGACACATCAAAAACAAAGCAGAATGTTGTTCAGGCTGCTATCTGGCTTCAGATGAAGCACTTTATTTTAATATACTTACATACACTTTCAGATGAGAGCAACCTCATTAACACTGTATCAAGTGAATGAGAAAACCTAGTAAATTATACAAATTCCTTTGGTACTAAAGGTTTGAACACACTCCAATCATATGTCTTTCATGATATACTAACCCCAGGGGTATGGAGAGCTGTTTAAATACTTGACCCATGCACAGTTGCTTGGTGCAACTGCTCATGACTTTACCTGCAGTCATCCTGGGTCCCGGCAATCCTCTGCTGCTGGACAACTTTCGCCGAGGGGAATTAGTTCATGGATTCCTATTGCACCATTTCATTACCTGCGGCCCAAAACGAGACAAATGTCAATAGGAAGCAGCAGCATCTGACCAGCCGCCCTCGCCCAGCGCTCTCACTCTGCCCCTCCCCGGATAGTGAGGGGGACAGGCCGAGGCTGCCCAGGCCCGAGAGCAGCTAACAAGACCCCACCTGTCATCGCCCCTGCTCCCCCTGCCCTCAACTACCTCCTGATTCCCGGGTGGCTCCTTTGCTTCAACTTTGACTCGGCTTCAAAACATTCCGCAACAGCTGTCCGAAAGGAGGGGAAATACTTCCGGTAATGAAACAACTTCCGGGTCCCTCAATAATGGGCGGGGCCTGAGCTGAGTGACAGGAAAGACGGAGAGGGACAGGGGAGAGAGAGAGAGGAGAGAGAGCATCGGGAGAGAGAGAGAGAGAGAGAGCATCGGGAGAGAGAGAGAGAGACAGCAGAGAGTGAGAGAGAAGATAGAGAGAGTGACAGGAGAGAGAGAAAAAGTGAAAGGAGAGAGAGTAACTGGAGAGAGAGTGTGACAGGAGAGAGTGACAGAAGTGAGAGAGGGAGAGAGAGAGTGACAGGTGAGAGAGACAGGAGAGACAGAAAGAGAGACAGAGAGAAAGAGAGGGTGACAGGAGAGGGAGAGTGACAGGAGGGAGAGTGAGTGTGTGTCACGGGAAAGAATGAGAGAGGGAGTAATAGGAGAGAGTGAGAGAGAGTGTGACGGTAGAGAGAGAGTGACAGCAGAGAGAGAGAGTAACAAAAGAGAGTCTGTGTGACAGGAGACAGAAAGCGTGAGTGACGAGAGAGAGAGGATAGAGTCAGAGAGTGACAGGAGTGAGAGTGACAGAAGAGAGAGAGAGAGGGACAGGAGAAAGCGAGCGAGACAGAGGAGAGAGAAAATGACAGGAGAGAGAGTGTGACAGGGGAGAGAGAGAGTGTGACAGGAGAGAGAAAGACAGAGAGGAGAGAGTGACAGGAGTGACAGGAGAGAGAGACTGACAGGAAAGAGAGAGAGCATCTGGAGAGAGAGAGATATGAGAGAGAGAGATAGGAGCGAGAGAGAGACAGGAGAGAGAATGTGAGAAGAGAGAGTGAAAGAGTGACAGGAGAGAGAGAGTGACAGGGAAGAGAGAGTGAGACAGAGAGGAGAGAGTGGCAGGAGTGACAGGAGAGAGAGACAGACTCAGGAGAGACAGAGAAAAAGAACGAGAGACAGAAGAGAGTGACGGGAGACACAGTCACAGGAGAGAGAGAGGAGGGAGGGAAAGAGTGAAGAGAGAGAGACAGCAGAGAGTGAGAGAAAGTGACAGGAGAGAGTGAGAGAGAAAAGATAGAGAGAGTGACAGGAGAGAGAGAAATTGACAGGAGAGAGCAGCAGGAGAGAGAGAGAGTGTGACGGGAGAGATAGGGAGAGAAAGTGACAGGAGAAAGTGAGACAGGAGAGAGAGAAGTGACAGGAGATATAGGAAGAGAGAGTGACAGGAGAGAGAGGTTGTGACAGGAGGGAGAGAAAGAGAGAGTGACAGGAGAGGGAGAAAGAGAGAGTGGCAGGAGAGAAAGAGAGAAAAAGTGACAGGAGAGAGAGAGAGTCTGTGACAGGAGAGAGAGAGAGTGAGTGACGAGAGAGAGAGGGTAGGGTCAGAGAGTGACAGGAGTGAGAGTGACAGGAGAGAGAGAGAGAGACAAACAGAGCCAGAAGAGAAAGTGAGAGTGCCGGGAGAGTGAGAGTGACATACAGAGAGAGAGAGAGAGAGAGAATGACAGGAGAGAGAGAGTCGGGGGGGGGGAGAGAGAGAGAGAGAAAGGGAGGAGAGGAAGAGGGTGTTAGGCGAAGCAGAGAGTGAGCAGAGAGGGAGAAAGTGTAACAGGAGAGACTGGTAGGAGAGAAAGAGTGACATAGAGAGTGGGAGAGAGTGACAGGAAAGAGAAAGAGAGAGAGTGCCAGGGGAGAGGCAAAGAGAGAGAGAGATAGTACCATTAGAGAGAGAGTGACTGGAAAGAGAGAGTGAAGGACAGAGAGAGAGAGAGTGACAGGAGGGAGAGATAGAAAGCGTGCCAGGAGAGAGAGTGCCAAGAGAGAGAGAGAGAGATATAGAGTGCTTGGAGAGAGTGAGAGAGAGTGCACCAGGAGAGAGACAGAGAGAGTGCCAAGAGATACAGAGGAAAGGAGAATGCCAGGAGACAGAGAGTGACAGGACAGTGACAGGGGAGGGAGGGAGTGACAGGAGAGGAAGAGAGTGACAGGAGAGGAAGAGGATGTCAGGAGAGGGAGAGAGTGACAGAGACAGGGAGAGTGACAGGAGAGAGAGAGAGAGAAATTGACAGGAAAGAGACCGAGAGAGAGTGACAGGAGAGAGGGAGAGAGAGGATTACAGGTGAGTTAGAGTTTACGAGAGTTACAGGTGTGATAGAGTGAGAGAGAGTGGCAGGAGAGGGAGGGAAAGAGTGACAGAAGAGGGAGAGAGAGAGACAGGAGAGGGAGAGAGTGACAGGAGAGGGAGAGAGAGTTACAGACAACATAGAGTGAGGGAGCAACAGGAGAGATAGAGTGGCAGGAGGGAGAGGCAGAGTGACAGGAGAAAGAGTGACAGGAGAGAGAGAGTGACATGAGAGAGAGTAATAGGAGAGAGTGAGAAAATGACAGGAGAAAAAGAGAGTGACAGGAGAGAGAGAGAGCGAAACAGAGAGGAGAGAGTGAGTGAGTGATAGGAGAGAGAGAATAATAGGAGAGAGAAAGTGACAGGAGAGAGAGAGAGTGCGACAGAAGAGAGTGAGAGAGTAACAGGAGAGAGAGAGACTGACAGGAAAGAGAGAGAGTATCAGGAGAGAGACAGATAGGAGAGAGAGAAAGAGAGACAGGAGCGAGTGACAGGAGAGAGAGAAAGAGTGACCAGAGAGTGAGAGAGACTGACAGGAAAGAGAGAGAGTATCAGGAGAGAGACAGATAGGAGAGAGAGAAAGAGTGACCAGAGAGTGGGAGAGACTGACAGGAAAGAGAGAGAGTATCAGGAGAGAGACAGATAGGAGAGAGAGAAAGAGAGACAGGAGCGAGTGACAGGAGAGAGAGAAAGAGTGACCAGAGAGTGAGAGAGAGTGACAGGAGAACGTGAGAGAGAGGATAGAGAGAGTGACAGGAGAGAGAAAGTGTGACAGGAGAGAGAGAAAGTGAAAGGAGAGAGAGACAGGAGAGAGAAAGAGAAAGTGACAGGGGAGAGAATGTATGACAGAAGAGAGAGAGTGACAGGATAGGGAGAAAGAGAGAGTGCCAGGGGAGAGAGAGAAAGTGACTGGAGAGAGAGAGTGACAGGAGAGAGAGTAACTGGAGAGAAAGAGAGTGTGACAGGAGAGAGTGACAGGAGTGAGAGAGTGGCGAGAGAGAGTGACAGATGAGAAAGACGGGAGAGACAGAAAGAGAGACAGAGGAGAGAGAGAGTGACAAGAGGGAGAGTGAGTGTGTGTGACAGGAAAGAATGAGAGAGGGAGTGATAGCAGGGAGTGAGAGAGGGTGTGACAGGAGAGAGTGACAGCAGAGAGAGAGTAAGAGGAGAGAGAGAGTGTGTTTGACAGGAGAGAGAGGATAGAGTGAGAGAGTGACAGGATTGAGAGAGAGAGTGACAGAAGAGAGAGAGAGACAGAGGGGAGGGTGAGAGAGAGGACAGAGAGAGTGACAGGAGAGAGAGAGACTCACAGGGAAGAGAGTATTAGGAGAGAGAGAGATAGGAGAGAGAGACAGGGGAGACTGACAGGAGAGAGAGTGACAGGAGAGAGAGAACGAGTGACCAGAGAGAAAGAGAGAGAGACGGGAGAAAGTGAGAGAGAGAGGATAGAGAGAGTGACAGGAGAGAGAGAAAGTGACAGGAGAGAGAGAAGGTGAAAGGAGAGAGTGTGACAAGAAAGAGAGAGAAAGTGACAGGAGAGATAGGGAAAAACAGGGGAGAGAGGGTGTGGCAGGAGAGAGAGAGTGACAGGAGAGAGAGAGAGACAGGAGAGAGGGAAAGAGTGACCAGAGAGAGACAGGAGAGAGGGAAAGAGTGACCAGAGAGAGACAGGAGAGAGTGAGAGAGAGTGACAGGAGAACGTGAGAGAGAGAGGATAGAGAGAATGACAGGAGAGAGAGACAAAGTGTGACAGGAGAGAGAGAGACAGGAGAGAGAGAGAAAGTGACAGGAGAGAGAATGTGTGACAGAAGAGAGAGAAAGAGAGACAGGAGAGAGAGTGACCGGATAGGGAGAAAGAGAGAGTGGCAGGGGAGAGAGAGAGTGACAGGAGAGAGAGTAACTGGAGAGAAAGAGAGTGTGACAGGAGAGAGTGACAGGAGTGAGAGAGAGAGTGACAGGAGAGACAGAGGAGAGAGAGTGACAGGAGGTAGAGTGAGTGTGTGATAGCAGAGAGTGAGAGAGGGTGTGACAGCATAAAGAGAGTGACAGCAGAGAGAGAGTAACAGGAGAGAGTGTGTTTGACAGGAGAGAGAGAGGATAGAGTGAGAGAGTGACAGGAGTGAGAGAGAGTGACAGGAGAGGGAGTGACAGAAGAGAGAATGAGAGAGAGGACAGAGAGAGTGACAGGAGAGAGCGAGAGACTAACAGGGAACGGAGAGAGTATCAGGAGAGAGAGAGATAGGAGAGAGAGACAGGAGAGAGTGACAGGAGAAAGTGAGAGAGAGAGTGACAGGAGAGAGAGAAAGTGACAGGAGAGAGAGTGTGTGACAGAAGAGAGAGAAAGAGAGACAGGAGAGAGAGTGACAAGATAGGGAGAAATAGGAAGTGGCAGGGGAGAGAGAGAAAGTGACAGGAGAGAGAGAGTGACAGGAGAGAGAGTAACTGGAGACAAAGAGAGTGTGACAGGAGAAAGTGACAGGAGTGAGATTGTGGCGAGAAAGAGAGAGAAAGTGTGACAGGAGAGAGAGAGAGAGTGACAGGAGAGAGAGAAAGAGAGACAGAAGAGAGAGTGACAGGAGAGAGAGAAAGTGACAGGAGGGAGAGAGTGTGTGACAGAAGAGAGAGAAAGTGTGACAGGAGAGAGAGAGAGAGTGACAGGAGAGAGAGAAAGAGAGACAGAAGAGAGTGACAGAAGAGAGAGTGACAGGAGAGAGAGAGACAGACAGAGCCAGAAGAGAAAGCCAGAGTGCCAGGAGAGTGAAAGTGACAGAAAGAGAGAGAATGACAGGAGAGAGAGGGCCAGGGGGGGAGAGAGAGACAGGAGAGGAAGAAGGTATTACGTGAAGCAGAGAGTGAGCAGAGAGGGAGAGAGTGTAACAGGAGAGCAGGATTGGCAGGAGAGCGAGAGTGACATAGAGAGAGGGAGAGAGCGACAGGAAAGAGAAAGAGAGAGAGTGCCAGTGGAGAGGCAAAGAGAGGGAGAGATAGTGCCATTAGAGAGAGAGAATGACTGGAAAGAGAGAGTGCCTGGAGAGAGTGAGAGAGAGACAGAGAGAATTCCAGGAGAGACAGAGAGAAAGAGAATGCCAGGAGACAGAGAGTGACAGGAGAGTGACAGAGGAGGGAGGGAGTGACAGAGAATGTCAGAGACAGGCAGAGTGACAGGAGAGAGAGAGAAATTGACAGGAAAGAGACAGAGAGTGACAGGAGAGAGAGAGGGAGAGAGAGGATTACAGGTGAGTTAAGAGTTTGCAAGAGTTACAGGTGTGATAGAGAGAGTGGCAGGAGAGGGAGAGAGTGACAGGGGAGGGAGGGAGTGACAGGAGAGAGAGAGTGAGTGCCAGGAGAGAGAGATATAGAGTGCCTGGAAAGAGTGAGAGAGAGTGGCAGGAGAGGGAGAGAGTGACGGGGGGGGAGAAAGTGACAGAAGAGGGAGAGAGAGACAGGAAAGGGAGAGAGCGACAGGAGAGAGAGAGTGACAGGAGAGAGAGTGAAAGGACAGAGAGAATGGCAGGAGAGAGAGAGTAACAGGAGGGAGAGTGAAAGGAAAGAGAGAGAGAGAGAGAAAAACTGAGTGATTGTCAGGAGAGAGATGGAGTGACAGGAGAGGGGCAGGAGAGAGGGAGAGTGACAGGAGAGGGAGAGGTGGAGAGAGAGAGAGAGAGGGAGAGTGCCTGGAGAGAGAGAGAGAGAGAGTGAAAGAGAGAGTGCCAGTAGAGAGACGGAGATAGAGGAAGAGTGGTAGGATAGGTGGAGAGGGGGAGATTGAGAGAGAGAGGAGTGAAATAGAGAGGGAGAGAGACAGACAAACAGATAGAGAGAGCATGCCAGGAGAGAGAGAGTGAGAGAGACACTGAAAGTGACAGGAGAGAGAGAGAGAGAGTGCCAGGAGAGAAAGAGAGAGTGTGCCTGGAGAGGGAGTGAGGGAAATTGAGTGCCAGGAGAAGGAGAGAGTGTTCCAGGGGAGAGAGAGTGTGACAGGAAAGGGCAGGAATGGGCAGAGTGGCAGGAGAGGAAGAGAGTGACACAAGTGTAAGCGGGTGTCAGGAAAAGGAGAGAGTGAGCGGAGAGGGGGAGAACATGGCAGCAAGAGAGAAACAGGACAGAGAAAGTGAGAGGAGAGGGAGCGAGTGACAGGAGAGAGGGAGAAAGAGAGAGAAATAGAGAGTGCCAGGGTGGAGGGAGGGAGAGAGAGCCAGCAGTGAGAGAGAGTGACATAGAGAGTGAGGTAGAGTGACAGGAGAGAGAGAGAGAGAAAGAGAGGTTGCTGGGAGAGAGAGAGAGAGAGACAGTGCCAGGCGAGAGAGAGAGAAAATGCCATGAGAGAAAGTGACAGAGACACGGAGAGTGACAGGAGAGACCAAGAGAGAGAGAGAGAGAGAGTGCCTGGAGACTGAGAGAGAAAGAGAGGGAGAGAAAAAGAGAGAGAGCAAGAGAGGGAAACAACGTGTCAGGAGAGAGAGGGAGTGAGTGACAGGAGAGAGGGAGAGTGGCAGGAGAGGAGAGAGAGACAGGAGAAGAGTAGGAGTGGGGGAGAGTGGCAGGAGACGGAGAGGGGTAGGAGAGGGAGTGAGTGACAGGAGAGAGAGAGATAGAGAGAGAGTGAGTACCTGTAGAGAGAAAGAGTGAGAAAGAGAGGTAGGAGAGAGTGAGAGGGGGACAGTGAGATAGAGAGAGAGTGAGAGAATGCCAGGAGAGAGAGAATAAGAGAGACACTGAGAGTGATAGGAAAGAGAGAGAGAGAGAAACTGCCTGTAGAGGGAGTGAGGGAGAGTGAGTGCCAGGAGAAGGAGCAATAGTGTGTTCCTGGACAGAGAAAGCGACAGGAGAAGAGAGAGTGATAGGAGAGGGCAGGAAGAGGGGAGAGTGGCAGGAGAAGAAGAGAGTGACACGAGTGGAGGAGGGGGTCAGGAGAAGGAGAGAGTGAGCTGAGAGGGAGAGAGTATGGCAAAGAGAGAGAGACATACAGGAGAGAGAGAGTGACAGGAGAGGGAGGGAGTGAGAGAGAAAGAAAGAGAGAGAGAGAGAGGGGGTGTGCCAGGAGAGAGGGAGAGTGAGCCAGGAGAGAGGAAGAGAGACATAGAGAGTGAGGGAGCATGACAGGAGAGAGAGAGAATGCCATGAGAGAGAGAGAGACAGTGCCAGGAGAGAGAGAGAGAAACAGAGAGAGAGAGCGACAGGAGAGACAGACAGAAAGAGAGAGTGAGAAAATGTCATGTGAGAGAGTGTCAGAGGGACTGACAGAGACAGGGAGAGTGACAGGAGAGAGAGAAAGAGAGAGAGTGCAAGGAGAGAGAAAGAGAGAGAGAGACACAGACATACAGAGAGAGAGAATGCCAGGAGAGAGAGAAAGCGAGAGAGACACTAAGAGTGACAGGAGGGTAGAGAGTGAGTGCCAGGAGAGAGAGAGATAGAGAGAGAGAGTGAGAGGGAGTGGTAGGAGAGAGTGAGAAGGGGAGAACGAGAGAGAGAGAGAGAGAGGCAGAGAGATGGAGAGAGAGACAGAGACAGACAGACAGAGAAATAGAGAGAATGCCAGGAGAGAGAGTGAGGGAGACACTAAGAGTGATAGGAAAGAGAGAGAGAGGAGGAGTGCCAGGAGAGGGAAAGAGAGGGAGAGGGAGCCAGGAGAGAGGAAGAGTGACATAGAGAGTGAGGGAGCATGACAGGAGAGATAGAGAGAGAGACACTGAGAGTGATAGGAAAGAGAGAGAGAGAGAAACTGCCTATAGAGGGAGTGAGTGCCAGGAGAAGGAGCGATAGTGTGTTCCTGGACAGAGAGAGCGACAGGAGAAGAGAGAGTGACAGGAGAGGGCAGGAAGAGGGGAGAGTGGCAGGAGAGGAAGAGAGTGGCACGAGTGGAGGAGGGTGTCAGGAGAAGGAGAGAGTATGGCAGAGAGAGAGAGACACACAGGAGAGAGAGAGTGACAGGAGAGGGAGCGAGTGACAGGAGAGAGAGGGAGAGAGAGAGAAAGAGAGAGAGAGAGAGACAGGGAGTGCCAGCAGAGAGAGGGAGAGGGAGCCAGGAGAGAGGAAGAGAGATATAGAGAGTGAGGGAGCATGACAGGAGAGAGAGAGAGAGAGACAGTGCCAGGAGAGAGAGCGACAGGAGAGACAGACAGAAAGAGAGAGTGAGAAAATGTCACGTAAGAGAGTGTCAGAGGGACTGACAGAGACAGGGAGAGTGACAGGAGAGAGAGAAAGAGAGAGAGTGCAAGGAGAGAGAAAGACAGAGAGAATGCCAGGAGAGAGAGAGAGCGAGAGAGACACTAAGAGTGACAGGAGCGTAGAGAGTGAGTGCCAGGAGAGAGAGAGATAGAGAGAGTGAGAGGGAGTGGTAGGAGACAGTGAGAGGGGGACAACGAGAGAGAGAGAGAGAGAGGCAGAGAGATGGAGAGAGAGAGAGACAGAGACAAACAGACATAAAGATAGAGAGAATGCCAGAAGAGAGAGTGAGAGAGACACTGAGAGTGATAGGAAAGAGAGAGAGAAAGAGATGGGGGGGGGGGGGGGGGAGGAGTGCCAGGATAGGGAAAGAGAGGGAGCCAGGAGAGAGGAAGAGTGACATAGAGAGTGAGGGAGCATGACAGGAGAGAGGGAGAGAGAGAGAGAATGCCGGAAGAGAGAGGGAGAGAGAGAGAATGTCATGAGAGAGAGTGACAGAGGCACGGAGAGTGTCAGGAGAGACCGAGAGAGAGAGTGCCTGGAGACTGAGAGAGAGAGAGAGAAAGAGAGGGAGAGAAAAAGAGAGAGAGCGAGAGAGGGAAACTACGTGTCAGGAGAGAGAGGAAGTGAGTGACAGGAGAGTGGCAGGAGAGAGGGAGAATGGCAGGAAAGGGAGAGAGAGGCAGGAGTGGGGGAGAGTGGCAGGAGAGGGAGAGGGGCAGGAGAGGGAGTGAGTGACAGGAGAGAGAGAGAGATAGAGAGAGAATGAGTGCCTGTAGAGAGAAAGAGTGAGAAAGGGAGGTAGGAGAGAGTGAGAGGGGGACAGCAAGACAGAGAGAGAGTGAGAGAATGCCAGGAGAGAGAGAGAGAGAGACAGTGCCAGGAGAAAGAGAGAGAGAGAGCGACAGGAGAGACAGACAGAGAGAGTGAGAAAATGTCACGTGAGAGAGTGACAGAGGGACTGACAGAGACAGGGAGAGTGACAGGAGAGAGAGAGAAAGAGAGAGAGTGCAAGGAGAGAGAAAGAGAGAGAGAGAGACACAGACAGACAGACAGAGAGAGAGAATGCCAGGAGAGAGAGAGAGCGAGAGAGACACTAAGAGTGATAGGAGGGTAGAGAGTGAGTGCCAGGAGAGAGAGAGAGAGAGTGTGAGAGGAAGTGGTAGGAGAGAGTGAAATGGGGACAACGAGAGAGAGAGAGAGGCAGAGAAATGGAGAGAGAGACAGAAACAGAGACAGACAGACAGATAGATAGAGAGAATGTCAGGAGAGGGAGAGTGAGAGAGACACTGAGAGTGATAGGAAAGAGAGAGAGAGAGAGAGAGAGGGGGAGTGCCAGGAGAGGGAGAGGGAGCTAGGAGAGAGGAAGAGTGACATAGAGAGTGAGGGAGCATGACAGGAGAGAGAGAGAGAGAATGCCAGGAGAGAGACAGTGCCAGGAGAGAGAGAGAGAATATAACGAGAGGGAGTGACAGAGGGACTGACAGAGACAGGGAGAGTGACATGAGAGAGAGAGAGGAGCGAAAGAGAGAGAGTGCAAGGAGAGAGAGAGAGAGAGAGAGCACCAGGAGAGAGAGGGAGAGTGAAATTAGATAGAGAGAGCAACAGGAGAAAGAGTGAGAATGGCAGGAGAGAGTGAGAGAAAGAGTGCCAGGAAAGTCATAGAAGTCTACAGCACAGAAGAAGGCCCTTCAGCCCATCGAGTCTGTGCTGGTCAAACAAGTACCTAACTATTCTAATCCCATTTTCCAGCACTAGGCCCATAGCCTTGTATGCCATGGCATCGCAAGTGCACATCCAAATACTTCTTAAATCTTATGAGGGTTTCTGCCTCTACCACCCTTTCAGGCAGTGAATTCCAGATTCCCACCACCCTCTGGGTGAAAAAATTCTTCCTCACGTCCCCTCTAAACCTCCTGCCCTTGCCTTAAATCTATGGGCCCTGGTTATTGATCCCTCCACCAAGGGGAAAAGTTCCTTCCTGTCTACCCTATCTATGCCCCTCATAATCTTATACACCTCAATCAGGTCCCCCCTCAATCTCCTCTGCTCCAGGGAAAATAACCCCAGTCTATCCAATCTCTCCTCATGTCTAAAACTCTCCCACCCAGGCAATATTCTGGTAAATCTCCTCTGCACTCTCTCTAATGCAATCACCTATAATGTGGATTCCAGAACTGCACGCAATACTCTAGCTGTGGCCTAACCAGCGTTTTATACAGTTCCTGCATAACCTCCCTGCTCTTATATTCCAAGCCTCGACTAATAAGGCAAGTATCCCATTTGCCTTCTTAATAAGAGAGAGAGAGAGAGTACCTGGAGACTGAGAGAGAGAGAAAGAGAGGGAGAGAAAGAGAGAGTGAGAGAGAGAAACAGAGTGAATGCCAAGATAGAGAGTGAGAGAGAGAGAAACAGAGTGAGTGCCAAGAGAGAGAGGGAGAGAGTGACAAGAGAGGGGCAGGAGAGAGGGAAGGTGGCAAGAGAGGGAGAGAGAGAGACAGGAGAGGAGCAGGAGAGGGGGAGAGTGGCAGGAGAGTGAGAGAGTGACAGGAGATGGAGAGAGTGAGTGCCAGGAGAGAGAGAGAGATAGGGAGAGAGAGTGCCAGGAGAGAGAGAGAGAGAGAGAGTGGTAGGAGAGGGTGAGAGGGGGTCAGTGAGAGAGAGAGAGAGAGAGACAGACAGAGAGAGAGAGAGAATGCCAGAAGAGAGAGAATAAGAGAGACACTGAGAGTGAAAGGAGAGAGAGAGCGAGTGCCTGGAGAGGGAGGGAGTGAGGGAGAGTGAGTGCCTAGAGAAGGAGAGATAGTGTGTTCCAGGAGAGAGAGAGTGACAGGAGAAGTGAGAGTGGCAGGAGAGGAAGAGAGTGACACGAGGGGAAGAGGGTGTCAGGAGGAGAGAGTGAGCGGAGAGGGGGACAGTGTGGCAGAGGGAGAGACACACAGGAGAGAGAGAATGACAGGAGAGGGAGCGAGGGGGAGAGAGATAGAGAGAGAGCCAGGAGAGAGAGAGTGACATAGTGAGTGAGGGAGAGTGACAGAAGAGAGAAAGAAAGAGAGGGAGTGATTGCCAGGATTGAGAGAGAGAGAGAGAGAGCGCGAAAGAGAATGTCACGAGACAGAGTGACAGGGACTGACAGACAGGGAGAGTAAGGAGAGAGTGCCAGGAGGGAGGGAGAGAGAGAGAGAGTGAAAGGAGAAGAAAGAGAGAGAGAGAAACAGAGTGATTGTCAGGAGAGAGTGACAGGAGAGAGGGAAGTGACAGGAGAGGGAGGGAGTGAGTGCCAGGAGAGATAGAGAGATGGTGAGTGACTGGAGAGAGAGAGAGACAATGAGAGAGAGTGAGATAGTGAGTGCCAGAGGAGAGACAGAGAGAGAGAGGGAGAGAGTGCCTGGAGAGGGTTTGAGGGAGAAAGTGCCAGGAGAAGGAGAGAGAGACTGTGTTCCAGGAGAGAGAGTGACAGGAAAAGAGAGAGAGTGACAGAAGAAGGCAGGAAAGGGGGAGAGTGGCAGGAGAGAAAGAGAGTGACACGAGTAGACGAGGGTGTCAGGAGAAGGAGAGAGTGAGAGATGGAGAGAGTGACAGGAGAAGGGCAGGAAAGGGGGAGAGTGGCAGGAGTGGAAGAGAGTGACACGAGTGGAAGAGGGTGTCAGGAGAAGGACAGAGTCAGTGGAGAGGGGGAGAGTGTGGCAGAGGGAGAGACTCACAAGAGAGGGAGTTGACGAGAGGGAGCGAGTTACAGGAGAGAGGGAGAGAGAGAGAATGAGAGAGATTGCCAGGAGAGAGAGAGAGACAATGCCAGGTGAGAGAGAGAATGTCATGAGAGAGAGTGACAAAGGGACTGACAGAGGGAGAGTGACAGGAGACAGAGAGTGAAAGGAGTAAAAGGGAGAGAGAGAGTGACAGGAGAGAGAGGAGAGAGCGAGAGAGTGTGACAGGAGAGAGAGTGAAAGGAGAGAGAGAGGGAGAGAGTGTGTGCCAGGAGAGAGAAAGATAGAGAGAGAGAGAGGGACAGAGAGAGATAAAGAGAGAGACAGAGACAGACAGACAGAGAGAGGGAATGCCAGGAGAGTGTGAGAGAGACACTGAGAGTGACAGGAGAGAGAGAGAGTGTGTGTGTCAGGAGAGTAAGAGGGAGGGAGTGCCAGGGGAAGGGGAGAGAGCGTGTTCCAGGAGAGAGAGAGTGACAGGAGAGAGAAGAGAGTGAGAAGAGAGGGATAGGAAAGGGGGAGAGCGGCAGGAGAGGAACAGAGTGACACAAACGAAAGAGGATGTCAGAAGGAGAGAGCGAGTGGAGAGGGGGAGAGTGTAGTAGAGAGAGAAAGTCACAGGGGAGAGAGTGTGACAGCAGAGGGAGTGAGTAACAAGAGAGAGAGAGAGAGAGAGTGCCAGGAGAGATGGAGAGTGACATGGGGAGTGAGAGAATGACAGGAGAAAGAGAGAAAATGACAGGAGAGACAGAGAGAGATAGAGAATGTCATGAGAGAGCGACAGATGGACTGACAGAGACAGGGAGAGTGACAGGAGAGAGCGAGAGAGAGAGCACCAGGAGGGAGAATAAGTGAAAGGAGATAGAGAGTGAGTGACAGGAGAGACAGTGAGAGTGCCAGGAGAGGCAGAGTGTGACAGGAGCGAGACAGAGAGGGTATGCTGAGAGAGGGAGAATGAATGACAGGAGAGCCACAGAGAGAGAGAATCCCATGAGAGGGAGAGAGTGACAGAGACATGGACAGTGATGGGAGAGAGAGAGGGTGACAGGAGAGAGAGAGGGTGACAGGAGAGAGAGATAGAGAGAGAGAGTGTCTGCAGAGAGAGTGAGAGAGTGCCAGTAGAGAGACAGAGAGAGAGAGTGGTGGGAGAGGGGGAGAGTGAGAGACAGAGAGAGAGAGGGAGACAGACAGCGAGAGAGAGATTGAGAGTGACAGGAGAGAAAGAGGGAGAGAGAGCCTGGAGAGGGAGTGAGGGAGATTGAGTTCCAGGAAAAGGGGAGAGAGTGCGTTCCAGGAGAGAGAGTGACTGGAGAGAGAGAGAGAGTGGGAGAGAGAGAGAGAGAGAGAATGGTCACGGGGGAGATTGAGAGAGGGACTGACAGAGACAGGGAGAGTGACAGGAGAGAGAGAGTGAGTGACGGGGAGAGAGGGAGAGAGAGCAAGAGAGAGAGAGTGACAGGAGAGACAGAGAGAGAGAGAATGTCATGAGAGAGAGTGACAGAGGGACTGACAGAGACAGGGAGAGCGACGAGAGAGAGAGAGAGTGCAAGGAGAGAGAGAGTGCCAGGAGAGAGAGTGAGTGAAAGGAGAGAGTGAGAGTGACAGGAGAGTCAGCGAGAGTGCCACCAGAGAGAGAGTGTCAGAAGAGAAAGAGAGAGAGAGTGCCTGAGAGAGAGATAATGAGAGAGTGAAAGAGAGTGAGTGACAGGAGAGGGGTAGAGTGTCATGAGAGGGAGAGAGCGACAGGAGAGGCAGAGAGTGGCAGGAGAGAGACAGAGAGGATGTGCCAAGAGAGAGAGAGACAGGAGAGACAGAGAGGGAGAGAGAGAGAGAATGCCCCGAGAGAGTGACAGTGGGACTGATGGTGACAGGGACAGGGATGGGAGAAAGAGTGAGAGAGGAGTGATCTAGAGAGAGAAAGTGCGTGTGTGAGAGAGAGAGTGAGGGAGTGACAGGAGAGGAGAGTGACGTAGAGAGAGAGAGTGTGTTCCAGGAGAGAGAGAAAGAATGAGTGACAGGAGAGAGAGATATAGTGAGAGAGAGAGAGGGAGAGAGAGATCCCAGGAGGACAGAGATAGAAGGAATGCCAGAAGACAGAGAGTGACAGAGACAGGGAGAATGACAGCAGAGACAGTGAGCGCGAGAGAGAGCGAGAGAGAAAGAGTGAGCTACAGGTGAAATAGAGTGAGGGAGAGTAACAGGAGAGATAATGGCTGGAGAGGGAGAGAGTGGCAGGAGAGGGCAAGAGAGAGACAGAGAGAAAGAGAGAATGTCACGAGAGAGATTGACAGAGGGACTGACAGAGACAGGGAGAGTGACAGGAATGAAAGAGAAATAGAGAGAGAGAGTGCAAGGAGAGAGAGCCCCAGGAGAGAGAAAGAGTGAAAGGAGATAGAGAGTGAGGGTGACAGGAGAGTGAGAGAGTGCCAGGAAGGAGAGAGAGAGAGAACGAGAGAGAGGAGCGAGTGAGAGAGAGTGAGTGACAGGAGAGGTGCAGAGTGTGAAGAGAGGGAGAGAGAGACAGTGGAGGAGCAGGAGAGGGGGAGAGTGACAGGAGAGGGAGAAAGTGACAGGAGAGACAGAGTATGTGCCAAGAGAGAGGGAGAGAGAAAGAGCGAGAGGGAGAAAGAATGATAGGAGAAACCGAGAGAGAGAGAGGGTGCCTGCAGAGAGAGAGAGAGACTGCCAGTAGAGAGACAGAGAGAGAGAGAGTGGTAGGAGAGAGGGAGTGCAAGAGGGAGAGAGAGGGAGAGAGACAGACAGAGAGAGAATGCCAGGACAGAGAGAGTGAGAGAGACACTGAGAGTGACAGGAGAGAGAGAGAGAGTGCCAGAAGAGAAAGAGAGAGAGAGATAGTGCCTCGAGAGTGACAGAGGGACTGACAGAGACAGGAAGAGTGACAGGAGAGAGAGAGAGAGAGTGACAGGAGAGACAGAGAGAGAGAGAGAATGTCACAAGAGAGAGCGACAGTTGGACTGACAGAGACAAGGAGAGTGACAGGAGAGAGCGAGAGCACCAGGAGAAAGAGTGAGTGACAGGAGAGAGAGAGGGAGGGTGTGACAGGAGAGGCAGAGAGTGTCAGGAGAGGGAGAGGGGGAGAGTGGCAGGAGAGGGAGAGAGTGACAGGAGAGGCAGAGAGTGACAGGAGAGAGAGAGTGTGTGCCAAGAGAGAGGGAGAGGGAGAGAGAGGGAGAAAGAATGACAGGAGAAACAGAGAGAGAGAGAGAGAGAATGCCATGAAGGGGAGAAAGTGACAGAGGGACTGACAGGGACAGTGATGGGAGAGAGAGAGAATGACTGGAGAGAGAGTGAAAGGAGTTAAAGAGAGAGTGCCAGGAGAGCGAGAGATAGAGATAGAGAGAGAGGGTGCCTGCAGAGAGAGAGAGTGAGAGAAAGAGAGTGCCAGTAGAGAGACAGAGAGAGAGAGAGAGTGGTAGGAGAGAGGGAGAGGGGGAGTGCAAGAGAGAGAGTGAGAGAGAGACGGGCAGAAAGAGAGAGAATGCCAGGAGAGAGAGAGTGAGAGAGACACTGAGAGTGACAGGAGAGAGAGAGAGAGTGCTAGGAGAGAGTGCCGAGAGAGAGAGAGAGAGAGATAGTGCCTCGAGGGTGACAGAGGGACTGACAGAGACAGGGAGAGTGACAGGAGAGAGAGAGAGAGTCAGGAGAGAGAGAGAAAGTGACAGGAGAGATAGAGAGAGAGAGAGAGAATATCACGAGGGAGATAGAGAGAGAGAGTGAGAGAGAGACAGGCAGAAAGAGAGAAAATGCCAGGAGAGAGAGAGTGAGAGAGACACTGAGAGTGACAGGAGAGAGAGAGAGAGAGAGTGTGTGCCAGGAGAGAGAGTGCCAGGAGATAGAGAGTGTCAGACGAGAGAGAGAGGGAGAGGATGCCCGGAGAGAGAGAGGGAGAGAGCAAGAAAGACCGAAAGGGAGTGTCAGGAGAGAGAGGGAAGGAGATAGAGAGAAAGAGAGAGAGAGAGATTCCAGGAGAGACAGAGAGTGGGAATTCCAGAAGACAGAGTGAATGAGAGAGAGAGAGAGGGAGAGAGAAAGAGAGTGCCAGGAAAGAAACAGGGAGAGAGTGCCTAGAGAGGGAGTGAGGGAGAGTGTGTGCCAGATGGAGAGAGTGTATGTTCCAGGAGAGAGAGAGTGACAGGAGAGGGAGAGAGTGACAGGAGAGGAGCAGGAAAGGGGAAGAGTGGCAGGATTGGAAGAGAGTGACATGCGTGGAAGAGCGTGCCAGGAAAAGGAGAGAGTGAGTGGAAAGGGGGAGAGTGTGACAGAGGGAGAGAGTCACAGGAGAGAAAGAGAGTGACAGCTGAGGGAGTGAGTGACTGGAGAGAGAGACAGAGAGAGAGAGAGACACAGAGTGAAAGGAGAGAGAGAGAGCATGCCGGGAGAGAGAAAGAGAGTGAAAGCAAATAGATAGAGAGACAAAGAGTGACAGGAGAGAGAGTGTCAGAGACCGGGAGAATGACAGCAGAGAGAGAGGGTGAATGAGAGAGAGAAAGAGAGTACCAGGAAGGAAACAGGGAGAGAGTGCCTAGAGAGGGAGTGAGGGAGAGTGTGTGCCAGACAAAGGAGAGAGTGTGTGTCCCAGGAGAGAGAGTGACAGGAGAGGCACTCTCTTGCTCCTGGCACTCTCAATCTCTCCTGTCACTCACTCTCTCTCTCCTGGCACTCTCTCTCTCCTTGCACTCACTCTCTCTCTCGGTCTCTCCTGTCACCCTTTCTCTCACTCTCTCTCTTGCTCTCTCTCTCCTTGCACTCTCTCTCCTGTCATTCTCCCAGTCCCTGTCAGTCCCTCTGTCAGTCTCTCTTGTGACATTCCCTCTCTCTCTCCTGTCACTCTCTCTCTGTCTCTCTCTTTCCCTCTCCTGCCACCCTCTCCCTCTCCAGCCGTTATCTCTCCTGTTACTCTCTCTCATTCTATCTCACCTGTAACTCACTCCCTTTCTCTCTCTCCTTGCATTTTCTCTCTCTCCTGTCAATCCCCTTGTCTCTGTCAGTCCTTCTGTCTCTCTCTCTTGTGACATTCTCTCTCTCTCGGTCTCTCCTGTCACCCTCTCTCTCACTCTCGCTCTCTCTCTTTCTCTCCGGCCACTCGCTCCCTCCACTGTCACTCTCTCTCCCCTGTGACTCTCTCCCTCTGTCATACTCTCTCTCTTTCCGCTCACTCTCTCCTTTTCCTGGCTCATTCGCTCTTCCTCTCTCTCCTGGAACACACACTCTCTCCCTCTCCTGGCATACTCTCTCTCCATGTCAATCTGCTTCTCTCCTGTCACTCCCTCTCTCTGGCTCCCTCTCTCTTTCTCTCTCTCTCTCTCTATCTTTCTCTCTGCCTTTCTCTCCCTCCCTCTCTCTCTCCTGTCACTCTCCCTGTCTATCTCACTCTCTCCAGGCACTCTCTTCCTCTTTCTCTCATGGCACTTTCTCTCTCTCTTTCTCTCTCCGGTCTCTCTCTCTCTCTATCTCTCTCCTGACACTCTGTCCCTCTCACTCCTGACAGGAGAGGGGCATAAGAGAGGGAGGGTGAGAGGAGAGGGAGAGAGAGACAGGAGAGGGAGAGAGTGACATGAGAGAGACAGAGAGAGAGTGAGAATGTCAGAAGACAGAGAGTGACAGACACACAGAGAGGGACAGGAAGGAGGGAGAGAGAGAGAGAGAGAGTGTCATGAGAGAAAGAGGAAGAGAGTGCCTGGAGAGAATGAGAGAGATAGGGAGAGTGACAGGAGAGAGAGAGGGAGGAAGAGAGAGGTAGAGAGAGAGAGGGAGCAAGAGAGAGTTGGTGTGAGAGAGAGGGAGTGACAGGAGAGAAGGAGAGTGACATGGAGAGTGAGTGTGCCAGGAGAGGGAGAGTGTGTGTATTCCAGGAGAGAGAGGAAGAGCGAATGCCAGGAGAGAGGGAGAGATAGAGAGAGTGAGAGCGAGAGAGAGAGTGAGATTCCAGGAGAGACAGAGAGAGTGGGAATTCCAGATGACGGAGAGTGTCAGAGAGAGTGACAGAGACAGGGAGAATGACAGCAGAGAGAATGAGTGAATGAGAGAGAGAGAGAGAGAGAGAGGGGGGAGAGAGAGAGAGAGAGAGAGAAAGAAAGCGAGTGCCAGGAATGAAACAGGGAGAGAATGCCTAGAGAGAGAGTGAGGGAGAGTGCGTGCCAGATGAAGGAGCGAGCGTGTGTCCCAGGAGAGAGAGAGTGACAGGAGAGTGAGAGAGTGACAGGAGAAAGAGAGAGAGAGAGAGAGAAAGAGAATGCCAGAAGACAGAAAGTGACAGAGAGAGTGACAGACACAGGGAGAGAAAGAGAGAGAGAGAGAAAGAATAGAGAGAGTGACAGGAGATGGAGAGTGTGACAGAGAGAGTTGGTAATTGAGAGTGTGACAGAGTGTCACATGGTGAGAGAGAGCATCATGAGAGAGAGAGAGAGTGTCAGGAGAGAAAGAGGAAGAGAGTGCCTAGAGAGAGTGAAAGAGACAGGGAGAGTGACAGAAGAGAGAGAGAAATAAAGAATGACAGGAGCGATAGAGAAAGAGAGAAAATGCCACAAGAGAGAGTGGCAAAGGGACTGACACAGGGACAGTGATGGGAGAGAGTGAGAGAGAGGGAGAAAGCGAGTGACAACAGAGAGTAAGCAAATGACAGGACATATAGAGGGAATGCCAGGGGAAAGCGAGAGAGAGACAGAGGGAGAGAATGCCCCAAGAGTGTGTGTGACAGAGGGACTGACAGACTGGAAGAGTGACAGGAGAGGGAGAGATAGAGTGAGTGACAGGAGTGAGAGAATGGCAAGGGAACGAGAGAGTGTCAGGAGAGAGAGAGAGGATGACAGGAGAGGGAGAGAAAGAGGGAGCATGCGGGAGAGAAAGAGGGAGAGAGTAGCTGGAGCGGGAGTGAGGGAGATTGGTTGCCAGGAGGAGAGGGAGTGTGTTCCAGGAGAGAAAGAGTGACAGGAGAGGGAGAGAGTGACATGAGAGAGACAGAGAGAGGGAGAGAGAATGCCAGAAGACAGAGAGTGACAGAGAGACCGACAGATACAGGGAGAGGGACAGGAGGGAGGGAGAGAGAGAGATAGAGAGAGTGACTGGAGAGAGAGAGAGTGCCATGAGAGAAATAGGAAGAGAGTGCCTGGAGAGAGTGAGAGAGATAGGGAGTGTGGCAGGAAAGAGAGAGCGAGCCAAAGAGAGTTGGTATGAGAGAGAGGGAGTGACAGGAGAGAAGGAAAGTGACATGGAGAGAGAGTGTGCCAGGAGAGGGAGAGAGTGTGTATTCCAGGAGAGAGAGGAAGAGCAAATGCCAGGAGAGAGGGAGAGATAGAGAGAGAGAGAGAGAGATTCCAGGAGAGACAAAGAGAGTGGGAATTCCAGATGACAGAGAGAGTGACAGAGACAGGGAGATTGACAGCAGAGAGAATGAATTAATGAGAGGGAGAGAGAGGGAGAGGAGAGAGAGAGAGAGAGACAAAGAGAAAGATAGAAAGAGCCAGGAAAGAAACAGAGAGAGAGTGCCTAGAGAGGGAGTGAAGGGAGAGTGCGTGCCAGACAAAGGAGAGAGTGTGTGTTCTAGCAGAGAGAGAGTGACAGGAGAGGAGCAGGAAAGGGGAAGAGTGGCAGGATTGGAAGAGCGTGACACACGTGGAAGAGTGAGCCAGGAAAAGGAGAGAGTGAGCAGAGAGGGGGAGAGTGTGACTGAGGGAAAGAGTCACAGGTGCGAGAGAGTGAGAGCTGAGGGAGTGAGTGACCGGAGACAGAGAAAGACAGAGTGAAAGAGAGAGAGTGCCAGGAGAGAGAGAGTGAAAGGAAATAGAGAGAGAGAGAGTGACAGGAGAGAGAGAAGGATAGAAAGTGCCAGGAGAGGGAGGAAGAGCGAGTGACAGGAGAGAGAGGGAGAGATAGATAGAGAGAGGGGGAGAGCGAGAGAGATGCCAGCGGGAACAGAGATAGACAGAATGCCAGAAGACAGAGAGTGACAGAGAGAGAGACAGAGTCAGGGAGACTGACAACAGAGAGAGTGGGTGACCGGAGAGAGAGAAAGAGAGCGAGAGTGACAGGAGAGAGAGAGTGACAGGAAATGGAGAGAGTGACAGAGAGTGGGTAATTGAGAGTGACAGGGTGTCACATGGTGTGAGAGAGTGTCAAGAGAGGGAGAGAGAGAGAGAGAGTAACAGGAGAGAGAGAGATAGAGAGTGACAGGAGCGACAGAGAAAGCGAGAGAATGCCACGAGAGAAAGAGTGGCAGAGGGACTGACAGATACAGGGACAGTGTTGGGAGAGAGTGTGAGAGAGAGGGAGAGAGAGAGAGAGACAGCAGAGAGTGAGCGAGTGACAGGAGAGAGAGAGAGTGAGAGAGGGAGTGCCAGGAGAGAAAGAGGGAGAGAGTGCCTCGATAGGGACCGAGGGAAAATAGGTGCCAGAAGAGTGTGTGTGTTCCAGGAGAGAGAGAGTGAGAGAGTGACAGGAAAAAGGGAGAGAGAGAAAGAGAATGCCAGAAGACAGAAAGTGACAGAGAGAGTGACAGACACAGGGAGACGGATAGGAGAGAGAGAGAGAGAGAGAGAAGAGAGAGAGTGACAAGAGATGGAGAGTGTGAGAGAGAGTTGGTAATTGAGAGTGTGACAGAGTGTCACATGGTGAGAGAGAATATCAAGAGAGGGAGAGAGAGAGTGACGAGGGAGAGAGAGAGAGAGTGTCAGGGGAGAAACAGGAAGGGAGTGCCTGGAGAGAGTGAGAGAGACAGGGAGAGTGAAAGGAGAGAGATAGAGAAAGAGAGGGAATGCCATGAGAGAGAGAGAGTGGCAGAGGGACTAACGGATACAGAGACAGTGATGGGAGAGAGAGAGAGGGAGAGAGAGAGTGACAACAGAGAGTAAGCAAGTGACAGGAGATAGAGATAACGCCAGGAGAGAGAGAGAAAGAGACATTGAGAGGGAGAGAAAGAGAGAGAGAGAGAGTGCCAGAAGAGAAAGAGGGAGAGAGTGCCTGGATACGGAGTGAGGGAGAGTAGGTGCCAGGAGAAGGAGAGAGAGTCTGTTCCAGAAGAGAGAGAGTGACAGGAGAGAGAGAGAATCCCAGAAGACAGAATGTGACAGAGAGAGTGACAGACACAGGGAGATGGACTGGAGGGAGAGAGAGTAAAAGAAAGTGACTGTCAGGGGAGAGAGGAAAGGAGTGACAGGAGAGGGTGAGAGTATCAGGAGAGAGAGAGCAAGATAGGGAAGGAGCAGGAGAGGGGGGAGAGGGAAAGAGAGAGAGAGAGGGCCAGCAGAGGGACAGAGTGAAAGGGGATAGATAAAGAGAGACAGAGTGACAGGAGAGAGAGAGAGAGGTGGACGAAAGAGAGGGAGAGAGAGACAGGAGAGACAGATAGAGAATGCCACGAGAGAGTGACAGAGGGACTGACAGATAGAGGGACAGTGATGGGAGAGTTAGAGAGAGAACGAGAGAGAAAGCGAGAGAATGCCAGAACACAGGGTGACAGAGAGAGTGACAGAGACAGGGAGACTGACAGGAAAGAGAGAGAGAGAGAGGAGAAAGAGAGTGCCAGGAGAGAGAGAGAGACTGCCTGGAGAGAAAGAGAGAGGTGGGAGGGAGAGTGAGAGAGAAAGCGGCAGAGAGAGGGAGAGAAAGAGTGACAGGAGAGAGAGAGAGAATGCCATGAGAGAGACAGTGACAGAGGGACTGATAGAGACAGGGACTGTAATGAGAGAGAGAGAGAGATTGACAGGAGTGAGACAGACACAGAGAGAGTGTGAGATGAGCGACAGAGAGAGAGAGAGAATGTCACGAGGGTGAGTGTAACAGAGGGTCTGACAGAATGGGAGAGTGACAGGAGAGGGAGAGAGAAAGAGTGTGACAGGAGTGAGAGAATGGCAAGGGAACGAGAGAGTGACGAGAGAGAGAGAGAGTGTGCCAGGAGAGAGAGAGGATGTCAGGAGAGAGAGAGAGGGAGAGAAAGAGAGAGAGAGTGTCTGGAGAGGGAGTGAGGGAAATTGGTTGCCAGGAGAAGGAGAGAGTGTCTTCCAGGAGAGAGAGAGAGAGTGACAAGAGAGGGAGAGAGTGACATGAGAGAGACAGAGAGGGTGAGAATGCCAGAAGACAGAGAGCGACAGAGAGAGCGACAGACACACAGAGAGGGACAGGAGGAAGGGAGAGAGAGAGAGAGAGAGAGTGACCGGAGAGGGAGAGAGAGTGCCATGAGTGATAGAGGAATAGAGTGCCTGGATAGAGTGAGAGAGACAGGGAGAGTGACAGGAGAGAGAGAGAGGGAGCCAGAGAGAGTTGGTGTGAGAGAGAGAGCGTGACAGGAGAGAAGGAGAGTGACATGGAGAGAGAGTGTGCCAGGAGAGGGAGAGAGTGTGTGTTCCAGGAGAGAGAGGAAGAGTGAATGCCAGGAGAGAGGGAGAGACAGAGAGAGAGAGAGGGAGATTCCAGGAGAGACAGTGAGAGCGGGAATTCCAGATGACAGAGAGTGATACAGAGAGTGACAGAGACAGGGAGAATGACAGCAGAGAGAATGAGTGAATGAGAGAGAGAAAGAGAGAGAGAGTGCCAGGAAAGAAACAAGGAGAGAGTGTCTAGAGAGGGAGTGAGGGAGAGTGCATGCCAGACGAAGGAGAGATTGTGTGTCCCAGGAGAGAGAGAGTGACAGGAGAGGGAGAGAGTAACACGAGAGGAGCAGGAAAGGGGAAGAGTGGTAGGATTGGAAGACAGTGACACATGTGGAAGAGCGTGCCAGGAAAAGGAGAGAGTCAGCGGAAGGGGGGAGAGTGTGACAGAGGGAGAGAGTCACAGGAGAGAGAGAGTGACAATTGAGGGAGTGAGTGACTGGAAAGAGAGAGAGAGACAGAGTGAAAGGAGAGAGAGAGAGAGTGAAAGGAAATAGATAGAGAGAGAGAGAGTGACAGGAGAGAGAGGATAGAAAGTGCCCGGAGAAGGAGAGAGTGTGTGTTCATTGAGAGAGAGGAAGAGCGAGTGACGTGAGAGAGAGGGAGAGATAAAGAGAGAGAGAGATGCCAGAGGGGACAGAGATGGACAGGATGCCAGGAGACAGAGAGTGACAGAGAGAGCGACAGAGACAGGGAGACTGTCAGCAGAGAGAGCGAGTGACCGGAGAGGGAGAGACAAGAGAGAGAGAGTGACAGGAAATGGAGAGAGTGACAGAAAGAGTGGGTAATTGAGAGTGACAGAGTGTCACATGGTGCGAGAGAATGCCAAGAGAGGGAGAGAGAGAGAGAGAGTGACGGGAGAGAGAGATGCCACGAGAGAGAGGGTGGCAGAGGGACTGACAGATACAAGGACAGTGTTGGGAGAGAGTGTGAGAGAGAGGGAGAGAGAGAGAGACAACAGAGAGTGAGCGAGTGACAGGAGAGAGAATGCCAGGAAAGAGAGAGAGGGAATGCCAGGAGAGAAAGAAGGAGAGAGTGCCTGGATAGGGACTGAGGGAGAATAGGTGCCAGGAGAAGGAGAGAGAGTGTGTTCCAGGAGAGAGAGAGAGTGACAGGAGAGTGACAGGAGAAAGAGAGCGAGAGAAAGCGAATGCCAGAAGACAGAAAGTGACAGAGAGAGTGACGGACACAGGGAATCGGACAGGAGGGAGAGAGAGGGAGAGAGAGAGAGAGGGAGAGAGAAAGAGAGAGAGAGTGAGAGGAGATGGGGAGTGTGACAGAGACAGTTGGGAATTGAGAGTGTGACAGAGTGTCACATGGTGAGAGAGAGTGTCAAGAGAGGGAGAGTGACAAGGGAGAGAGAGAGAGAGTGTCAGGAGACGAAGAGAGTGCCTGGAGAGAGTGAGAGAGACAGGGAGAGTGACAGGAGAGAGAGAGAAATTGAGAGTGACAGGAGAGATAGAGAAAGAGAGAGAATGCCACTGGAGAGAGAGTGGCCGAGGGACTGACAGATACAGGGACAGTGATGGGAGAGAGTGAGAGAGAGAGGGAGAGAGCGAGTGACAACAGAGAGTAAGCGAGTGACAGGAGATAGAGAGAATGCCAGGAGAGAGAGAGTGAGAGAGTGCCAGAAGAGAAAGAGGGAGAGAGTGCCTGGATAGGGAGTGAGGGAGAGTAGGTGCCAGGAGAAGGAGAGAGAGTCTGTTCCAGAAAAGAGAGAGTGACAGGAGAAAGAGAGAGAGAGAGAGAATCCCAGAAGACAGAATATGACAGAGAGAGTGACAGACACAGGAAGATGGAGAGGAGGGAGAGAGAGAGAGAGAAGAGAAAGAGTGAAAGAAAGTGACTGTCAGGGAAAAGAGGGGGGGAGTGACAGGCGAGAGGGAGAGTGTCAGGAAGGGAGAGTGAGATAGGGAAGGAGCAGGAGAGGGGGAGAGTGGCAGGAGAGGGAGAGAATGACAGGAGAGGGAGACTGTGCCAAAATAGAGCGAAGAGAGGGAATGGGAGAGAGAGAGGGCCAGCAATGAGACAGAGTGAAAGGACATAGATAAAGAGAGAGAGTGGCAGGAGAGAGAGAGAGAGAGGTGAGGGGAGGGAAGGGAGAGAGAGGAGAGAGAGACAGGAGAGATAGATAGAGAGAGAGAGAATGCCACGAGAGAGAGAGTGACAGAGGGACTGACAGATAGAGGGACAGTGATGGGAGAGTTAGAGAAAGAACGAGAGAGAGAGAATGCTAGAACACAGAGAGTGACAGAGACAGGGAGACTGACAGGAAAGAGAGAGAGAGAAAGAGAGGAGGAAGAGAGTGCCAGGAGAGAGAGAAAGAGAGAGACTGCCCGGAGAGAGAGTGAGAGAGAGAGCGACAGAGAGAGAGAGAGAAAGAGGGACAGGAGAGAGAGAATGGCATGAGAGAGAGCGTGACAGAGGGACTGATAGAGACAGGGCCTGTGATAAGAGAGAGAGAGAGAGATTGGCAGGAGTGAGAGAGAAGCAGAGAGAGCGTGAGAGGAGAGACAGCGAGAGAGAGAATGCACCGAGAGTGAGTGTGACAGAGGGACTGACAGACTGGGAGAGCGACAGGAGAGGGAGAGAGGGATTGAGTGACAGGAGTTAGAGAATGGCAAGGGAACGAGAGTGTGACAGGAGAGAGAGAGGGAGAGAAAGAGGGAGAGAGTGCCTGGAGAGGGAGTGAGGGACATTGGTTGCCAGGAGGAGAGAGAGTGTGTTCCAGGAGAGAGAGAGTGACAGGAGAAAGAGAGAGTGAGAATGCCAGAAGACAGAGGGTGACAGAGAGAGGGACAGGAGGGAGGGAGAGAGAGCGTGAGTGACCGGAGAGAGAGAGTGCCATGAGAGAAAGAGGAAGAGAGTGCCAGGAGAGAGTGAGAAAGAGGCAGCCAGAGAGAGAGGGAGTGACAGGAGAGAAGGAGAGTGACATGGAGAGAGAGTGTGCCAGGAGGAGAGAGTGTGTGTTCCAGGAGAGAGAGGAAGAGCGAATGCCAGGAGAGAGGGAGAGATAGAGAGAGAGAGGGAGAGAGAGAGATTCTAGGAGAGACAGAGAGAGTGGGAATTCCAGAAGACAGAGAGTGACAGAGAGAGTGACAGAGACAGGGAGAATGACAGCAGAGAGAATGAGTGAATGAGAGAGAGAGAGAGAGAAAGAGAGTGCCAGGAAAGAAACAGGGAGAGAGTGCCTAGAGAGGGAGTGAGGGAGAGTGTGTGCCAGATGAAGGAGAGAGTGTATGTTCCAGGAGAGAGAGAGTGACAGGAGAGGGAGAGAGTGACAGGAGAGGAGCAGGAAAGGGGAAGAGTGGCAGGATTGGAAGAGAGTGACATGCGTGGAAGAGCGTGCCAGGAAAAGGAGAGAGTGAGTGGAAAGGGGGAGAGTGTGACAGAGGGAGAGAGTCACAGGAGAGAAAGAGAGTGACAGCTGAGGGAGGTGAGTGACTGGAGAGAGAGAGAGAGACAGAGAGAGAGAGACACACAGAGTGAAAGGAGAGAGAGAGTGTGTGCCAGGAGAGAGAAAGAGAGTGAAAGCAAATAGATAGAGAGACAAAGAGTGACAGGAGAGAAAGGATAGAAAGTGCCAGGAGAGGGAGACAGTGTTTGTTCCAGGAGAGAGAGGAAGAGTGAGTGACAGGAGAGAGGGAGAGATAGATAGAGAGGTAGTGAATTCCACAGATTCACGACCCTTTGAGAAAAGTAATTCCTCCTCATCTCTGATTTAAATTTACCACCCCTTAGCCTAAAACTATGGTCTCTCGTTCTAGAATGCCCCAAAAGGGAAAACATTCACTCCACGTCTACTTTGTCTATCCCCTTTAGCATCTTATATGCCTCAGAGTGACAGGAGAGAGAGTGTGGCAGGAGAAACAGAGAGAAAGGGAGAATGCCACAAGAGAGAGAGTGACAGAGGGACTGACAGATAGAGGGGCAGTGATGGGAGAGAGAGAGAGAGCGATAAAGAGAGAGAGAATGCCAGAAGGTAAAGAGTGACAGGGAGAGTGACAGAGACAGGAAGAATGACAGGAACGAGAGAGAGAGAGAGTGCCAGGAGAGAGAGAAAGAGAGATAGAAAGGGAGAGAGAGGGAGTGCCAGGAGAGAAAGAGAGAGAGAGAACCTGGAGAGGGAGAGTGAATGCCAGGAGAAGGGGAGAGAGAGTGTGACAGGAGAGAGAGAGAGAGAGTGACAGGAGAGGGTAGGAAAGGGAGAGAGAGTGGCAGGAGAGGAAGAGAGTGACACAAGCGGAAGAAGGTGTCAGAAGGAGAGAATGAGTGGAGAGGGGGAGAGTGTGGCAGAGAGAGAGAAACACAGGAGAGAGAGAGTGTGACAGCAGAGAGAGAGAGAGAGTCAGGGGAGATGGAGAGTGACATAGAGAGTGACAGGAGAGAGAGAAAGAGACTGAGTGTTAGGAGTGAGAGTGAGAGAGTGTCAGAGAGAGGAAGAGTGTCAGGAGAGGGAGAGGGAGACAGGAGAAGAGCAGGAGGGGGAGAGTGGCAGGAGAGGGAGAGAGTGACAGGAGAGGCAGAGAGTGACAGGAGCGAGACAGAGAGGGTGTGCCAAGAGAGAGCGAGAGAAAGAGAGAGAGTGACGCTGGGACTGAGAGTGACAGGGACAGTGATGGGGGAGAGAGAGAGAGAAAGAGAGAGGAGGGAGCTAAAGAGAGAGAGTGTGTGTGAGAGAGAGGAGTGACAGGAGAGGAAGTGACGTAAAGAGAGAGAGTGCCAGGAGAAGGAGAGAGAGTGTGTTCCAGGAGAGAGAGAAAGAGCGAGTGACAGCAGAGACAGAGTGCCAGGAGAGAGAGGGGAGAGAGCGATGCCAGGAGGACAGAGAGAGAGGGAATGCCAGAAGACAGAGAATGACAGAGACAGGGAGACTGACAGCAGAGAGAATGAGTGTGAGAGAGAGAGAGAGAGCGAGAGAGAAAAAGAGTGAGCTATAGGTGAGATAGAGTGAGAGAGAGTAACAGGAGAGATAGCGGCTGAAGAGGAAGAGAGTGACAGGAGAGGGAGAAAGTGGCAGTAGAGGAAGAGAGGGGCAGGAGATGGAGAGAGATACAGAAAAGGGAGAGAATGACAGGAGATGGTCAGGAGAGGGGGGAGTGGTAGCAGAGGGAGAGAGACACGGGGAGAGAGAGTGAGAAGGAGCAAGAGAGGGAGAGAGAGAGAGGGAGAGTGACAGGAGAGAGAGAATGCCATGAGAGAGAGAGTGACAGAGAGAGTGACAGAAACAGGGGGACTGACAGCAGAGAGAGTGACAGAGAAAGAGTGACAGTGGGACTGACAGATATAGTGATGGGAGAGAGAGAGAGAAGGAGAGACAGGAGAGAGAGAATGTCAGGAGAGAGAGAGAGAATGCCAGGAGAGAGAGAGAGAGAATGAGAGAGAGGGAGTGCCAGGAGAGAAAGAGGGAGAGAGTGCCTGGATAGGGACTGAGGGAGAATAGGTGCCAGGAGAAGGAGAGAGAGTATGTTCCAGGAGAGAGAGAGTGACAGGAGAGTGAGAGAGTGGCAGGAGAAAGAGAGAGAGAGAGAGAGAATGCCAGAAGACAGAAAGTGGCAGAGAGAGTGACAGACACAGGGAGATGGACAGGAGGGAGAAAGAGAAAGAGAGAGAGAGAGAGAGAGAGAAAATAAGAGAGAGAGAGAGAGAGACAGGAGAGAGAGAGTGGCAGGAGATGGTGAGAGTGACAGAGAGAGTAGGTAATTGAGAGTGTGACAGAGTGTCACATGGTGAGAGAGAGTATCAAGAGGGTGTGAGAGAGAGTGACAGGAGAGAGAAAGTGTCAGGAGAGAAAGAGGAAGAGAATGTCTGGAGAGAGTGAGAGAGACAGGGAGAGTGACAGGAGAGAGAGATAGAGAGTGACAGGAGAGACAGAGAAAGCGAGAGAATGCCACGAGAGAGAGAGTGACAGAGGGACTGACAGAAAGAGGAACAATGATGGGAGAGTTAGAGAAAGAAAGAGAGAGAGAGAGAATGCCAGAACACAGAGAGTGACAGAGACAGGGAGACTGACAGAAAAAAGAGAGCGAGAAAGAGATGAGAAAGAGAGAGACTGCCCAGAGAGAAAGAGAGAGGTGGGAGGAAGAGTGAGAGAGAGAAAGAGGGACAGTAGGGAGAGAGAGAATGCCATGAGATAGAGTGACAGAGGGACTGATAGAGACAGGGACAGTGCTGAGAGAGAGAGTCAGAGAGGCAGGAGAGAGAAAGAGTGACAGGAGAGAGAGGAAGAGAGTGTCAGGAGAGAAAGAGGAAGAGTGTGCCAGGAGAGAGTGAGAGAGACGGGAAAAGTGAAATGAGAGAGAGGGAGAGAGAGAGAGGGAGAGAGACAGTGAGAGAGAGTGTGTGAGAGAGAGAGAGGAAGTGACAAGAGAGGAGAGTGATGTAGAGAGAGCGTGACAGAGGCAGGGAGACTGACAGCAGCGAGAGTGAGTGTGAGAGAGAGTGAGAGAGACAGAGAGCTGCAGGTGAGATAGTATGAGAGAGTAACAGGAGAGATAGTGGCAGGAGAGGGAGAGAGAGACAGGAGAGGGAGAGAATGACAGGAGAGAGGGAGAGTGGCAGGAGAGAGAGGGAGTGACAGGAGAGGGAGAGAGTGACAAGTGAGAGAGAGGGTGACAGGAGAGAAAGTGAGAGAGAGAGAGTGAGAGATAGAAAGAGAGAGAGTGACAGAAGAGAGAGATACAGAGAGATGGACAGAGAGAGTGACAGAGGGAGTGGGTGATTGAGAGAGTGACAGAGTGTGACATAGAGAGAGAGAGTGCCGAAAGAGACAGAGAGTGACAGGAGAGAGAGAGTGAGAGAGGCAGGGAGAGTGACAGAAGAGAGAGAGAGACAGAGTGAGAGAGACAGAGAGAGATAGAGCCAGAGAGAGAGGGAGTGACAGGAGAGAGAGAGAGAGAGACAGTGACAGAGCGAGACAGAATGCCAGGAGAGGGATAGAAACAGAGACAGAGACAGAGAGAGTGACAGGAGAGAGAGAGAGAGAGAGAGTGACAGGGAGTGTGGGTGATTGACAGAATGACAGAGTGTGACAAAGAGAGAAATCGCCAAAAGAGGGAGAGAGAGAGAAAGAGACAAAGAGTGACAGGAGAGAGAGTGAGAGAGGCAGGGAGAGTGACAGGAGAGAGACAGAGCGAGAGAGAGAGACAGAGCGAGAGAGAGAGACAGAGAGAGAGAGAGAGAGGGAGTGACAGGAGAGAGAGAGAGTGACAGAGAGAGAGAGAGAGACAGTGACATAGAGAGACAGAATGCCAGGAGAGGGATAGAAAGAGAGACAGAGACAGAGAGAGTGACAGGAGAGAGAGAGAGAGTGACAGGGAGAGTGGGTGATTGACAGAATGACAGAGTGTGACAAAGAGAGAGAAATCGCCAAAAGAAGGAGAGAGAGAAAGAGACAGAGAGTGACAGGAGAGAGAGTGAGAGAGGCAGGGAGAGTGACAGGAGAGAGAGAGAGAGAGAGACTGAGCGAGAGAGAGAGATAGAGCCAGAGAGAGAGAGAGAGGAGGAGTGACAGGAGAGAGAGAGAGAGTGACAGAGAGAGAGAGACAGTGACAAAGGGAGACAGAATGCCAGGAGAGCGATAGAAACAGAGAGATAGACAGAGAGAGAGAGAGAGAGTGCCAGGAGAGAGAGAGTGAATGGTGATAGAGAGAGGGAGAGAGAGTGCCAGGAGAGAGAGAAAGAGAGTGAGTACTGAGAGAGAGGTGGGGGAGAGAGAGAGAGAAAGAGAATGCCACGAGAGAGTGACAGAGGGCCTGACAGATAGAGGAATAGTGATGGGAAAAATAGAGAGAAAGAGACAGAAAGAGAGAGAGAATGACAGAACACAGAGAGTGACAGAGACAGGGAGACTGACAGGAAAGAGAGAGAGCGAGAGACAGAGAATGAGAAAGAGAGGAGTAAGAGTGCCAGCAGAGAGAGATAGAGAGAGAGTGCCAGGACAGATAACGAGAGGTGGGAGAGAGAGAGCGAGAGAGAGAGAGACAGAGCCTGGAGAGAGATACAGGAAGATAGAGAGAGAGAATGCCACGAGAGAGAGAGTGACAGAGGGACTGACAGGAACAGGGACAGTGATGGGAGAGAGAGAGAGAGTGACAGGAGAGAGAGAGACACAGAGAGAGAGAGGAGAGACAGAGAGAGAATGCCACAAGAGTGAGGGTGACAGAGGGACTGACAGAGTCTGGGAGAGTGACAGGAGAGAGAGAGTGTGGCAGGAGAGGCAGAGAGAATGCCACGAGTGAGAGAGTGACAGAGGGACTGACAGATAGAGGAACAGTGATGGGAGAGAGAGACAGAGAGAGAATGCCAGAAGGCAGAGAGTGACAGAAACAGGGAGAATGACAGGAAAGAGAGAGAGAGAGAGAGAGAGTGAGACAGAGAGTGCCAGGAGAGAGCCAGAGAGAGAGAGAGAGAGAGAGGGAGTGAAAGGATAGAGGGAGTGAGAGGACAGGGAGGATGACAGGAGAGAGACAGTGACATAGAGAGAGAGAGAATGCCAAGAGAGGGCGAGAGAGTGTGTTCCAGGAGAGAGAGAAGGAGCGAGTGACAGGAGAGACAGGGTGCCAGGAGGGAGAGAGATAGATAGGGAGAGGGAGGGAGTGCCTACAGAGAAAAAGCAAGAGAGTACCTGGAGAGGGAGTGAGGGAGAGTAGGTGCCAGGAGAGGGAGAGAGTGACAGGAGAGAGAGTAACAGGAGAGAAAGAGTAAGAGAGTGCCTGGGGAGGGAGTGAGGGAGGGTAGGTGCCAGGAGAGGGAGAGAGTGTTCCAGGAGAAAGAGAGAGAGAGTGTGTGCCAGGAGAGAGAGAGAGAGTGACAGGAGAGAGAGAGTGACAGAGAGAGAGTGTGACATGGAGAGGGTGAGAGTGACAGGAGAGGGCAAGCATGGCAGAAGAGGGATAGAGGACAGGAGAGGGAGAGAGTGACAGGAGAGGGGCAGGAGAGGGGGAAAGTGGCAGGAGAGAGAGAGGTACAGGAGAGTGACAAGAGAGGGAGGGAGTGACACGAGAGAGAGAGAGAGTGACAGGAGAGGGAAATAGACAGGAGAGGGAGAGAGTGGCAGGAGAAAGACAGGAGAGAGAGAGACAGGAGAGAAAGCGTGACAGCAGAGAGAGAGAGAGAGAGAGAGAGAGAGAGAATGCCAGAAGACAGAGAGTGACAAAGACAGGGAGACTGACAGGAGAGAGAGAGAAAAAAAAAGAGGAGAGAGAGAGAGAGACGGTGAGCATCACAGCAGAGAGAGTGACAGCAGACAGAGATTGGGAGAGAGTGGGTGATTGAGAGAGTGACAGAGTGTAACATAGAGAGAGAGAGAGTGCCAACAGAAGGAGAGAGAGAGAGAGAGACAGAGAAAGATAGAGCCAGAGAGAGAGACAGTGAGAGAAAGAGAGAGAGAGAGAGATGGAGTGACAGGAGAGAGAGAGAGTGACATAGAGAGAGACAGTGACATAGAGAGAGGGAATGCCCGGAGAGGGATAGAGAGAGAGAGAGAGAAAGAGGGGAGAGAGAGAGAGAGGAGGGGGGATGAGACAGAAAGAGTGCCAGGAGAGAGAGTGACAGGAGAGAGAGAGAGGGTGACAGGGAGAGTGCGTGATTGAGAGAATGGCAGAGTGCAACAGAGAGAGAGATCACAGAGAGAGAGAGAGAGAGACAGGGAGAGTGACAGAATAGAAAGAGAGTAAGAAAGACTGAGAGAGAGAGACAGAGAGAGAGAAAAAGATAGAGAGAGAGGGAATGACAGGAGAGAGAGGGTGACAGGAGAGACAGGGACATAGAGAGAGAGAATGCAGAAGAGGGAGAGAGAGTGTGTTCCAGAAGAGATTGAAAGAGCGAGTGACAGGAGAGAACGAGTGTCATGAAAGAGAGGGTGAGAGAGAGAGAAAGAGAGAGGAAAGAGAGAGTGCCAGGAGAGAGAGAGAGGGTGACAGGGAGAGTGGGTGTTTGAGAGAATGACAGAGTGTGACATAGAGAGAGAGATCACAAAGAGAGAGACATGGAGAGAGAAAGAGATAGAGCCAGAGAGAGAGAGAGAGAGAGAGAGGGGAATGACAGGAGAGAGAGAGAGAGTAACAGGAGAGAGACAGGGACATAGAGAGAGAGAATGCCAGGAGAGGGAGAGAGAGAGTGTTCCAGGAGAGATTGAAAGAGCGAGTGACAGGAAAGAAAGAGTGCCAGGAGAGAGAAAGAGATAGATCAGGAGAGAGAGTGCCAGGAGAGAAAGAGGGGGAGAGTACCTGGAGAGGGAGTGAGGGAGCGTTGGTGCCAGGAGTGAGAGAGAGAGAGAGGCGAGAGAGAGAGAGAGAGAGAGAGAAAACGCCTGAAGACAGAGAGTGACAGAGATGGGGAGACTGTTAGGAGAGCGAGAGGGAGATAGATAGATAGAGAGACAGAAAGAGAAAATGAGAGAGAGTGTGCCAGGAGAGAGAGAGTGCCAAGAGGGGGAGAGAGAGAGTATGTGTCAGGAGAGAGAGGGAGAGAGAGAGAGAGACAGGTAGAGAGAGAGAGAGAAAGGGGAGAGAGAGAGAGAGAGAGAGAGGAGAGAGAGAGAGAAAGAGAGAGAGTGAGAGAGGGAACAGTCCACATGTGAACCAGAGCGGGACTGACATCCTTGCGGGCGGGTTTGCTAGTGCTGTTGGGAGGAGTTTAAACTAATTCGGCAGGGGGAGGGGACATAGAATGTTAGCAGAATAGGGACACATCATAATACAGTAAAACAATCAAGTCAGAGGGAGTATAGCTGCATTAAGTTTCAAGGGAGTAAGGCAAGGCTGGATGGCCTCTACTTTAATGCCAGGAGTATTACAGGTAAAACGGATGAGTTACGGGTGAGGATTGACACATGGAATTGTGATATAGTAGCCATCACAGAGAAATGGCTGAGGGAAGGGCAGGATTGGCAGCTCAACATTCCGGGATATAGAATCTTCAGGCGAGACAGGGGAGGGGGTAATAGAGGAGGAGGCGTTGCATTATTAGTTAAGGAGACAGTTACTGCAGTAAGGAGAAATGATATCTTGGAGGGGGTATCGAATGAAGCTTTGTGGGTAGAGCTCAGGAATAAAAAAGGGGCAGCCACATTGTTAGGTGCTTATTATAGACCCCTAGATAGTCAGCGGGAAATTGAGGAGCAAATATGTACACAATTCGTGGAGGTGTGTAAAAACAATAACAATAGGGTAATTATATTAGGCGATTTCAACTTTCCCAACATTAATTGGGATAGACATAGTGTAAAGGGCTTGGATGGAGTGGATTTCTTGAAATGTGTAAAGGAGAATTTTTTAGGTCAATATGTAGAGGGTCCAACAAGGGACAGTGCATTGCTGGACCTAATTCTGGGGAATGAAGCTGGACAGGTGGCTGTGGTGGTGGTGGGGGAGCATTTTAGTGATAGTGACCACAACATGATACAATTTAAGCTTTTTATGGACAAAGAAATAGACAAGTTGCAAAAAAATGTTTTGGATTGGGGGAGAGCAGATTTTAGTAAAATAAGGCAGGATCTGGCCAAGGTAGACTGGGAACAGCTACTTGTGGAGAAATCTACAGAGGAGCAGTGGGGGGTGTTCAAAAAGGAAATGGGGAGGGTACAGGCTCAACATGTTCCCTCTAGGGTGATAGGAAGGAGTAACAAGCCCAGAGAACCATAGATGACCAGGGATATTCAGGATACGGTGAGAAGGAAAAGAGAGGCTTTTAGCAGGTACAAGGGGAGCAAATCAGCAGAGGCATTAGTGAAGTACAGAAAGTGCAGGGTGGAGCTTAGGAAAGCAATTAGGAGAGCAAAGAGGGGATATGAGAAAGCTCTGGCTGGTAAAAGTAGGGAAAATCCCAAGATATTCTATATCAATGGGAAGAGGATAAGCAGGGAAAGAGTAGGGCCCATTAGGGACCAAGGGGGCAATCTATTGGTGGAGCCAGAGGACATCGGTAGAGTGTTGAACAAATACTTCACATCCGCCTTCACCCAACAGAATGAGGATGAAGGAATGGAACTCGGGGAGAGAGGCTGCGAGGTTCTTGAGCAAATTGATATAGGGAGTGACAAGGTATTGGAGGTGTTGGCAGGCTTAAAAGTGGACAAATCTCCAGGTCCAGATGATTTGTGTCCCAGACTGCTGAGGGAGGCAAGGGAGGAGATCACAGGGGCTCTGACCCAAATTTTTAATTCCTCTCTGGCCACGGGGGAGGTGCCAGAGGACTGGAGGACAGCTAATTTGGTTCCGCTACTTAAGAAGGGTTGTAGAGATAAGCCAGGGAACTACAGACCAGTGAGTCTCACGTCAGTGGTAGGGAAACTATTGGAGAAAATTCTGAAGGAGAGAATCTATCTCCACTTGGAGAGGCAAGGTTTGATCAGGGATAGTCAGCATGGCTTTGTCAGAGGGAGGTCATGCTGAACAAATTTGATTGAATTTTTTGAGGAGGTGACCATGTGTGTCAATGAGGGTAGTGCAGTTAATGTAGTTTATATGGATTTCAGCAAAGCCTTTGACAAGGTCCCACATGGGAGATTTATAAAGAAGGCAAATGCACATGGGATACAGGGTAATTTCATTAGCTGGATTCAAATTTGGCTTAGTTGTAGGAGACAGAGGATGATGACAGAAGGCTGCTTTAGCGACTGGAAGCCTGTGTCCAGTGGCATACCACAGGGATCTGTGCTGGGTCCCCTATTATTTTTCATTTATATAAATGACATAGATGACTATGTGGGGGGTAGGATTAGTAAGTTTGCGGATGACACAAAGATTGGCCGGGTGGTTAACAGTGAAGTTGAGTTTCTTGGGCTACAGGAAGATATAGAAGGGCCTTTTCTGCACTGTGAGATTCTGTGAGCCTGGAGAGAGAGTGAGAGAGTCTGCCAGGATAGAGAGAGAGAGAGAAAGAGAAAATGCCAGGAGACACAGAGAGAGAAAAAGAGAATGAGAGAAGAGAGAGAGTGACAGAGGCAGGGAGGCTGACAGGAGAGAGAGAGGGAGAGAGAGAGTGACAGGATAGAGAGTGGGGGACAGAGAGAGATACAGGTGAGATAGAGTGAGAGAGAGTTACAGGCGAGATAGAGGCAGAGAGTGACAGGAGAGATAGAGTGGCAGGAGAGGGGGAGAGTGGCAGGAGAGGGAGAAAATGGGAGGAGAGGGAAAGGGAGAGACAGGAGACGGAGAGAGGGGCAGGAGAGGGGCAGGAGATGGGAGGAGTGGTAGGAGAGGGAGACAGAGACAGGAGAGGGGCGGAGTAGTAGAAGAGGGAGAGAGAGAGACAAGAGAGGGAGAGAGTGACAGGAGAAAGAGAGAGGCAGGAGAGAGAGAGAGAAAGAGAGAGGGAGAAATAGAGAGGGAGAGAAAGAGAGAGAGAGAGGGTGCCAGGAGCGAGAGAGAAAGTGGCAAGAGAGGGAGAGAGAGAGACAGGGAGAGAGAGAGGGAGGGAGAGAGAGAGACAGAGAGCAAGAGTGACAGGGGAGTGACAGAGTGTGACATAAAGAGAGAGAGTGCCAAGAGAGAGAGAGTCCATGCCAGGAGAGAGAGAGAGAGTGACCGGAGAGAAAGAGTGACAGGAGAGCGAGAGAGAGTGAGAAGAGAGGGAGTGAGGGAGAGTGAGTGCCAGTCGAGAGAGTGTGCTTCAGGGGGGAGAGAGTGAAAGGTAATGGAGAGAGAGAGTGAGAGAGAGAAAGACAGAGACAGAGAGAGAGAGAGAGAGAAAAAATGCCAGAAGACAGGGAGTGACAGAGAGAGTGACAGAGACGGGGAGACTGATAGGAGAGAGAGGGGGGGAGAAAGAGAGAGAGAGGGAGAAATAGAGAGAGAGAGAGAGAGAGGGTGCCAGGAGAGGGAGAGTGACAGGAGAGAGCGAGAGTGCCAAGAGAGGGAGAGAGAGAGAGGGGTGGGGGGAGGGGAAGAGAGAGAGAGAGAGGAGAAGAGAGAGAGAGAGAGAGTACGAAAGCCTGGAGAGAGAGTGGGAGAGAGTATGCCAGGATAGAGAGAGAGAGAGAGAAAATGCCAGGAGAGACAGAGAGAGAGAATGAGAGAAGACAGACAGTGACAGAGAAAGTGACAGAGGCATGGAGACTGACAGGAGAGAGAGAGAGAAAGAGAGAGAGAGTGATAGGATAGAGAGTGGGAGGGAGAGAGAGAGCTACAGGTGAGATACAGTGAGAAAGAGCTACGGGTGAGATAGAGGAAGAGGGACAGGAGAGATAGAGTGGCAGGAGAGGGGAAGAGTGTCAGGAGAGGGAGAGAGTGGGAGGAGAGGGAGAGAGAGAGACAGGAGATGGCATGAGAGGGAGAGTGACAGGAAAGAGAGGGAGGCAAGAGAGAGAGAGAAAGAGACAGAGAGAGAGAGTCAGAGGGTCCAGGAGAGAGAGACTGCCAGGAGAGAGAGACTGTGACTGAACTGTGAGTTTCTGGAGAGTAAGAGTGACTGGTGAGAGAGAGGACAGGAGAGAAAGAGAGAGAGAAAGAGAGAGAGAGAGTGCCAAGAGAGGGAGAGGGAGTATGTGCCAGGACAAAGAGGGAGAGAGACAGTGAGCCTGGAGAGAGGTGAGAGAGTGTGCTTGGAGACAGAGAGAGGAGAGAGAGAGAGATTGTGACTGGAGTGTGAGAGTGACTGGATAGTGAGAGTGACTGGTGAGAGAGAGAGAGAGAGACAGGAAAAAGACAGACAGGAGAGAGGGAAAGAGAGAGAGAAACAGAGACAGAGACAGCGAGAGTGCCAGGAAAGAGAGAGTGACAGGAGAGAGAGAGGATGACAGGGAGAGTGGTTGATTGAGAGAATGATAGAGTGTGACATAGAAAGAGATTGTCAAGTGAGGGAGAGAGAGAGAGAGAGAGACAGGGAGAGTGACAGAAGAGAGAGAGAAAGAGAGACAGAGAGAGGGAAAGATAAAGAGATCGAGCCAGAGAGAGAGAGTGACAGGAGAGAGGGGGTGACAGGAGAGAGGCAGGGACATAGAGGGAGAGAATGCCAGGAGAGGGAGAGGTGATGTGTTCTGGGAGAGAGAGATAGGGCAAGTGACAGGAGAAAGAGAGTGCCAGGAGAGAGAGAGAGATAGATAAGGAGATAGAGAGAATGCCAAGAGAGAAAGAGGGAGAGACTACCTGAAGAGGAAGTGAGGGAGAGTAGGTGCCAGGAGGGAGAGAGAGGGAGACAGAGAGAGAGACAGGGAGAGAGAGAGAGAGAGAGAGGGGCGGGGGGGGGGGGGGGAGAGAAAGAGAGAGAGAGGAGAGAAAGAGAGAGAGAGAGAGACAGAGAGAGTGACAGGAGAGTGACAGAGTGTGACATAGAGAGAGAGAGTGCTGAGCGAGAGTGACAGGAGAGAGAGTGTGGCAAGAGTGGAAGAGAGAGTGTGTGCCAGGAGAGAGAGAGTGACAGGAGAGAGAGTGCAAAGAGAGGGAGGGAGGGAGAGAGTTGAGGGGGGTGGGGGGAGGGAGAGAGAGAGAGAGCGAGAGCAAGAGCCGTGAGAGAGAGTACGCCAGGATAGAGAGGGAGAGAGAAAATGCCAGGAGAGACAGAGAGGGAGAAAGAAAGAGAGAATGAGAGAAGACAGAGAGTGACAGGAGACAGAGTGACAGGAGGGAGACCAAGCATGACAGGAGTGAGTGTGTGACGAGAGAGAGTGATGTAGAGAAAGGGAGAGAGCATGACAGGAAATAGACAGAGAGAGAGAGTGACAGGATAGACAGATAGGGAAAGAGAGTTGCGGGTGAGATAGAGTGAGAGAGAGTGACAGGAGAGAGGGACAGATAGTGACTGGAGAGTGAGAGTGACTGGTGAGAGAGAGGGAGAGAGACAGGAGAGAGAGAGAGAGGGGAGAGAGAGAGAGGGTGCCAGGAGAGGGAGAATTGACAGGAGAGAGAGAGAGTGACAGGGGAGCGAGAGTGTGACAGGAGGGAGAGAGAGGGAGAGAGTGACAGGAGAGGGAGAGAGTGACAGGAGAGGGAGAGAGAGACAGGAGAGGGAGAGTGTGGCAAGAGAGGGAGAGAGTGACAGGAGAACGGCAGAAGATGGGGGAGTGACAGGAGAGGGAGAGAGAAGACAGGAGAGGGAGAGAGTGAACAGAGGGATAGAGAAATAGGAGAGGGAGAGAGTGACAGGAGAGAGAAAGAGAGTGACTGGAGAGTGACTGGTGAGAGAGAGGGAGAGTGACAGAGGAGAAAGAGAGGGAGTGACTGGAGAGAGAAAGACACTGAAAGTGACAGGAGAGAGAGTTACAGTTGAGATAGAGCGAGAGAGAGTGACAGGAGAGATAGCATGACAGGAGGAGAGTGACAGGAGAGGAAGAGAGTTTCAGGTGGGAGAGAGGGAGATTGCCAGGAGAGAGAAAGTGCCAGGAGAGAGAGAGTGACAGGAGAGAGAGTGCCAGGAGAGAGAGCGACACACAGAGAGTGGCAGTAGAGAGAAAGTGCCAGGAAAGATGAAGTGACAGGAGAGAGAGAGTGACAGAATGTGCCAAGAGCGACAGAGAGAGAGTGTGTGCCAGGAGTGAGAGAGATTGCCAGGAAGGAGAGAGTGACAGATAGAGAGTGCGTTAGGAGGGAGAGAGAGCCGAGAGAGAGTGACAGGGGAGACAGCGAGAGACCGTGACAGGAGAGAGAGAGAGACTGACAGTGACAGAAGAGAGACTGACAGGAGAGAGAGAGTGACAGGAGATAAAGAGAGATGGGAGATAGAGTGACAGGAGAGAGTGAGTGTCAGAGAGAGAGAGAGAGTGACAGGATGGAGACCGAGCGTGACAGGAGAGAGTGTGTGATGAGAGGGAGAGTGAGAGAGAGAGACAGGAGAGGGAGAGAGTGACAGGAAAAGGGCAGAAGATGGGGGAGTGGCAGGAGAGGGAGAGAGAAGACAGGAGAGGGAGAGAGTGAACAGAGAGGGATAGAGAAACAGGAGAGGGAGAGAGTGACAGGAGAAGGGAAGAAGATGGGGGAGTGGCAGGAGAGGGTGAGAGAAGACAGGAGAGGGAGAGAGTGAACAGAGAGGGATAGAGAAACAGGAGAGGGAGAGAGTGACAGGAGAGGGATTGAGAAACAGGAGATGGAGAGGGTGACGGGAGATGGGGAGAGTGACAGGAGAGAGAGAGTGACTAGAGAGTGAGAGTGACTGGTGAGAGAGAGGGAGAGTGACAGGAGAAAGAGAGACGGGGAGAAAGAGAGAGAATGACAGGAGAGAGAAGGACACAAAGTGACAGAGAGATTTACAGTTGAGATAGAGTGAGAGAGAGTGACAGGAGAGATAGCATGACAGGAGAGGAAGAGAGTGGCAGTTGGGAGAGAGGGAGATTGCCAGGAGAGAGAAAGTGCCAGGAGAGAGGGAGAGAGAGTGACAGGAGAGAGAGTGACAGCAGAGAGAGAGTGACAGAATGTGCCAAGAGCGAGAGAGAGAGAGAGTGTGTGCCTGGAGTGAGAGAGAGAGATTGCCAGGAAGGAGAAAGAGAGAGACAGATATTGAGTGCGCTAGGAGGGAGAGAGCCAAGAGAGAGAGTGACAGGGGAGACAGCGAGAGACCGTGACAGGAGAGAAAGAGAGACTGACAGTGACAGAAGAGAGACTGACAGGAGAGAGAGAGAGTGACAGGAGATAAAGAGAGATGGGAGAGTGTGACAGGAGAGAGTGAGTATCAGAGAGAGAGAGAATGACAGGTTGGAGACCGAGTATGACAGGAGAGAGTGTGTGATGAGAGGGAGAGTGAGAGAGAGAAAGGGAGAGAGCGTGTAAGGAAAGAGACATAGAGAGAGAGAGAGAGAGAGTGACAGGAGAGAGGGAGAGAGGGAGTTGCAGGTGAGATAATGTGAGAGAGAGTGACAGGAGGGAGAAAGTGGCAGCAGAGGGACAGACTGGCAGGGAGAGAGAGTGTGACAGAAGAGAGTGGCAGGAGAGATAGTGAGTGACAGGCGAAAGAGAGAGGGAGAGATAGTGACTGGAGGGTGAGAGTGGTTGGTAAGGGAGAGAGTGAGTGATGGGAGAAAGAGAGACAGGAGAGAGAGAGAAAGCTAAAGAGAGAAAAAGAGTGGGAAAGAGAGATAGAGAATATGCTAGGAGAGAGAGAGGGACAGGAGGTAGGGAGGGACAGAGAGAGAGGGAGCGGGAGAGAGCGTAAGGTGAGAGAGAGTGCCAGGAGAGAGAGAGCAAGAGCGTGTGATAGGAGAGAGACAGAGTGTGATATAGAGAGAGAGGGAGAGAGAGTGTGTGCCAGGAGGGAGAGAGATAGGGTGGGAGAGAGAGAGAGACAGCCAACCAGCCAGGAGAGAAAGAGGGAGAAAGTGCCTGGAGTGAGAGCGAGGGAGAGTGAATGCCAGGAGATGGAGAGAGATTGTGCTCCAGGAAAGAGAGAGTGACAAGAGATGGAGAGACTGACAGGAGAGAGAAAGGGAGAGAGAGAGAGAGAGAGAATGCCAGAAGACAGTGACTAACAGAGAGAGTTACAGAGACAGGGAGGCTGACAGGAGAGAGAGAGAGAGATAAGAGAGAGAGAGAGAGAGTGCCAGGGGAGAGAGGGAGAGTGGCAGGAGAGAGACCAAGCATGACAAGAGAGAGTGTGTGCTGAGGGAGAGTGTGAGAGCGAGAAAGGGAGAGCGCATGACAGGAAAAAGACAGAGAGGGAGAGAATGCCAGAAGACAGTGAGTAACAGAAAGAGTGACAGAGACAGGGAGACTGACAGTAGAGAGAGAGAGAGAAAGAGAGAGAGAGTGGCAGGAGTGGGAGAGAGTGACAGGAGTGGGAGAGAGTGACAGGAAAGGGAGAGTATGGCAGGAGAGGGAGAGAATGACAGGAGAGGGAAAGAGTGAGCATGAGGGAGAGTGTGACAGAGGAAGATATTGACAGGAGAGAGAGAGAGAGGCAGGAGCGGGGGAGCGAGAGACAGGAGAAGGAGAGAGTGACAGGAGAGGGAGTGAGAGAGACAGGAGAGGGGGAGAGAGAGACAGGAGAAGGAGAGAGTGACAAGAGAGGGAGTGAGTGACAGCAGAGGGAGAGAGTAACAGAGAGGGGCAAGAGAGAGGGGGGAGTGGTAGGAGAAGAGTGTCAGAGGAAGCAGATTGAGAGAGTGACAGGATGGAGACCGAGCATGACAGGAGAGAGTGTCTGATGAGAGAGAGAGGGAGAGAGCGTGAAAGGCAAGAGACATAGAGAGAGAGAGAGATAGTGACAGTAAAGAGAGAGAGAGAGAGAGAGTGACAGTAGAGATACAGTGGCAGGAGAGGGACAGAGTGGCAGAGCAAGAGTGACAGGGGAGAGTGGCAGGAGAGAAAGTGAGTGACAGGAGAAAGAGAGAGCGAGAGAGAGATAGTGACTAGAGAGTGAGAGTGGTTTGTAAGGGAAAGAGTGAGTGATGGGAGAGAGACATGAGAGTGAAAGAGAGGGAGAGAGAGAAAGCTAAAGAGAGAAAGAGAGTGGGAGAGAGATAGAGAATATGCCAGGAGAGAGAGAGAGGGATGGGGGAGAGAGGGAAAGAGAGAGAGAAAGAGAGAGAGTGTGTCAGGAGAGAGAGAGAGAGAGACAGAGTGTCAGGAGAAAGAGGAAGAAAGAGAGAGGGAGAGTGTGTGACAGCAGAGTGACAGAGAGAGTGACAGGAGAGGGAGAGAGTGTGGCAAAAGAGAGAGGGAGTGTGACAGGAGTGAGAGTGACAGCGAGAGTGACAGCGAGAGTGACAGAGAGATTGACAGAGAGAGTGACAGAAAGAGTGACAAAGAGAGGGTGTGTGCCGGAGGAGAGTGACAGTAATGAGAAAGTGCCAGGAGAGGGAAAGAGTATGACAAAAGAGAGACAATGTGTGACAGAAGGGAGAGAGAGAATGGCAGGAGAGTGAAAGTGACAGAGAGATTGACAGAGTGACAGAAAGAGTAACAGAAAGAGTGACAAAGAGAGGAGAGTGTGCCAGAGGAGAGTGACAGTCGCATGAAAGTGACAGGGGAGTGAGAGAGAAAGAATGACAGGAGAGAGTGGGATAGGAGAGAGAAATAGTGTGTGACAGGAGAGAGAGTGACAGAGAGAGTAACAGAGTAAGTGATAGAGATAGGGACAAAGAAAGGGAGAGTGCTGGGCAGAGTGACAGGAGAGAGGGTGAGTGACAGGAGAAAGACAGAGAGAGAAAATGACAGGAGAGATGTAGAGGGAGAGAGAGCGTTTCAGGTGAAATAGAGTGAGTGAGAGAGTTAGAGGTGAGATAGAGAGAGAGAGTGACAGGAGAGGGAGAGAGTGACAGGAAAGGTAGTAAGTAAGAAGAGAGGGAGAGAGTGTGACATTGGGAGAGGAAGTGCCAGGAGAGAGAGAAAGAGAGAGAGAGAGTGACAGAAGAGAGAGAGAGAGAGTGTGCTAGGAGAGGGAGAGTGCCAGGAGAGAGAGAGGGAACGAAGAGAGAGTGACAAGAGAGAAAGTGTGACAGGAGCAAAAGAGAGATAGGTTGACAGGAGAGAGAGAAAGAGAGTAACAGGAGAGAGAGTGTGACAGGAGAGTGAGTGTGTCAGGAGAGAGAGACTATGACAGGAAAGAGGGAGAGATAGAGAGTGACAAGAAAAAGAGAGAGCCAGGAGAGAGAGAGAGAGAGAGAGTGACAGGAGAGAGAAAGAGTGTGTAAGAGGAGAGACAGAGAGTGCCATGAAGTTATTAATGTATATAATATTATTAGAAATGGGTGTGTCTTAATTGGATTAAAGCCAGCTAGTCTGGGTGCTTTGATGTGTACTAGTTTTGATATGTAAGAAACAGAGCGTGCATTTGCATTTTTTGAATGCAGAATTCAAGAAGTGGGGTGAAAACTACCACCTAGCTAGCAGATACCAAGCAATGTATTTATATTACTAATAAAATTGGTACTATGAAAGGGGTTTAATTGTTAGAAGAGGCTGGTGATGCAATGAGAATTTACATTCAATGGGCAGTGGTAGATATAACTTCAGCAGTTTTCGAGTGTGTAGAGCAGAGGCAATGTGAGACCATCAGCAGCTGTAAGCTGCCAACTGTCTCCACAGGAACCAAAGTGAAAATAAACTCATTTTGAATTTGTAAGGTGAAAATGCTTTGCCTGGTGTTTGGTTAAGTCTATGGGTTGTTGTTGCCTTAATGGACATTAGTTTGGGAATTTGTTAAAAGTTATGATAGTAGTAATTTGTAGCCATGTGTATATATTTTAACCTGTGTAAATTAATAAAATGTTTCATTTAGTTTAATGTAAAACTTCGAGAACTGGTGGTCTGATTCCTGAATTTAGAGTGGCATCTCAAACATAACACTTAAAATTATAGGTTATTGACAGTTGTTTAAAGTTTCCCTTTGGGACTTTTTAAAAAGTCAGCTTTACTAACCTCATCGATCATACCAGAGAGATAGTTACAAGAGAGAGAGAGTTACAGGCAAGATAGGATGAGAGAGTGTGGCAGGAGAGGGAGAGAGTGACAGCAGAGGGAGAGAGTGACATATACAGAGAGTGTGCCAGGAGAGGGCGAGAGTGTGTGCCAGGAGAGAGGGAGAGAGAGAGAGTGGGAGTGACAGGAGGGAGAGGGTGTGCCAGGCGAGAGGGAGAGAGAAAGAAAGAGAGAGTAACATGAGAGAGAGAAAGTGACAGGAGAGAGAGAGAATGACAAGAGAGAGGGGAAGAGAGAGAGAGTAACAGGAGAGAGAGGGGCAGGGAGAGAGTTATGAGTGAGATAGAATGAGAGAGCATGAAAGGAGAGGAAGCAAGTGACAAAGAGAGGGAATAAGTGACAGGAGAGGGAGAGAGTATGACAGAGGGAGTGACAGACTGTGACATAAACAGAGAGTGTGCCAGGAGAGAGAGAGGGAGAGATGCCAGGAGAGAGAGACAGAGAGAAACAGGAGAGGGAGAGAAAGAGAGAGTGTGTGACAGGAGAGGGAGAGTGATGAGAGAGAGAGTGATGAGAGAGAGAGGGATAGAGGGAGAGAGAGAGAGAAGAGTGACAGGAGAATGAGTGTGACAGGAAAGCGTGTGACGGAGGAGAGAGAGAGTGACAAGAATGGGAGAGAGTGGTGAGAGAGAGTCATTGAAAGAGAGTGTGACAGAGAGAGCAAGTTACAGAGTGTGACAGAGAGGAAAGGTGCCAGGGAGAGAGAGAGTGACGGCAAAGAGTGAGAGATTGAGTGACAGGAGACAGAGCGACAGGAGAGAGAGAGAGACAGAGAGAGAGAGTGACAGGAGAGTGAGTGTGACAGAAAAGAGTGAGAGGCTGAGTGACAGGGAAGAGTGTGACAGGAGAGAGATGATAAAAGGGGGAGAGAGTGACAAGAGTGAGAGAGCGTGATGAGAGAGAAAGTGACATAGACATTGATAGAGAAAGTGTGACAGAGAGAGCGAGTGCCAGGGAAAGAGAGAGTGACAACAAAGAGTGAGAGACTGAGTGACAGGAGAGAGAGTGACAGGAAAGAGAGAGAAAGCATGACAGGAGAGAGAGAGTGACAGATGTGACATAGAGAGGGAGAGTGCAAGGAGAAAGAGAGAGTTTGTGCCAAGAGAGAGAGTGTGTGCAAGGAGAGAGAGAGAGAGAGATAGAGAGAATGCCAGGCGAGAGAAAGTGTGACAGGTGTGAGAGAGAGAGAGAGAGTGAGTGACAGAAGAGTGAAGGGGGGAGAGCTAGAGCGACAGGAGAGAGATGGTGACAGGAGAGTGACAGGAGAGAGAGGGTTACAGGAGAGGGAGAGAGTACAAGAAAGGCAGAGAGTGACTGGCGAGGGAGAGAGTGACAGAATGTGACATATGCAGATAGTGTGATGGGACAGGGACAGGGAGAGAGAGAATTTGTGCCAGGAGAGAGAGAGAAAGAGAGAGAGGCAGAGAGTGAGAGAGAGAGAATGCCAGGATAGCGAAAGAGAGAGTGCCAGGCGAGAGGGTGTGAAAGAGAGTGTGACAGGAGAGATGGTGAGTGACAGGAGAGAGATAGTGATATGAGATTGATTAGTGAGAGAGAGAGTGAGTGACGGAAGAATGAGAGTCAGGAGAGTGAGAGAAGAGTAACAGGAGAGAGAACGAGTGACAGGAGAGAGAGAGTGCAACAGGAGAGATAGTGAGTGACAGAAGAAAGAGACAGAGTGACAGGAGAGAGCAAGGGTGTGACAGGAGAGTGAGTGTGACAGGAGAGAAAGAGAGAGTGGTGAGAGAGAGAGTGACAGAGAGTGGATGTGACAGAGAGAGCAAGTTACAGATTGTGACAGAGAGGAAAGATGCCAGGGAGAGAGAGAGTGACAACAAAGAGTGAGGGACTGAGTGACAGGAGAGAGAGTGACAGGAGAAAGAGAGTGTGAAAGAGAATGCATGTGACAGGAGAGTGAGTGTGACAGGAGAGTGAGCGTGACAGGAGAGAGAGAGTGTGAAAGAGAATGCATGTGACAGGAGAGTGAGCGTGACAGGAGAGTGAGCGTGACAGGAGAGTGACTGTGTCAGGATAGTGCGTGTGACAGGAGAGAAGGTGACAGCAGACAGTGACAGGAGAGAGACTGTGTGTGATAGGAGAAAGACAGAGAGAGAGAGAGTGACAGGTGAAAGAGAGAGTGCGAGAGAGAGAGAGAGTTACAGGTGAGAGAGTGAGAGAGTGTGACAGGCGAGATAGAGTGAGAGTGAGTCCCAGGGGAGAGAGAGAGTGGCGAGTGGCAGGAGGGAGAAAGAGAGAGAGAGAGTGTGAAAGGAGAGAGAGAGGGGGAGGGAGAGAGAGTGACAGGAGAGGGAGAATGACAGGAGAGAGAGAAAGAGTGACAAGAGAGGGAGATAGTGACAACGGAGAGAGAGAGAGAGAGAGTGAAATGAGAGAGATAGAGAGAGTGACAGGAGAGAGAGAGTGATATTAGAGAGACAGAATGCCAGGAGATAGAAAGAGTGTGTGCCAGGAGAGAGAGAGCGAGAGAGAGAGATTGTGCCAGGTAAGAGAGGAAGTTAAAGAGAAAAAGTGACAGGAGAAAAAGCATGTTACACGAGAGTGAGAGAGAGAGAGAGTGCTAGGAGAGAGAGAGTGTGTGCCAGATGAGAGAGAGATAGTGTGCCAGGAGAGAGAGAGTGCCAGGAGAGAGAGGAAGAGTGACAGAATAGAGATAGGGGGCAGGAGAGAGAATGACAGGAGAGAGAAAGAGTGTGACAGGAGAGACAGAGAGAGAGAGATTGTGACAGGAGAGAGAGAGTTACAGGCAAGATAGAGTGAGAGAGTGTGGCAGGAGAGGGAGAGTGTGGCAGGAGAGGGAGAGTGTGGCAGGAGCGGGAGAGAGTGACAGGAGAGATATTGAGTGACGAGAAAGAGAGAGTGACAGGAGAGAGAGAGTGACAGGAGAGTGAGTGTGACAGGAAAGAGTGTGACATGAAAGTGTGTGACAGGAAAGCGTGTGACAGGAGAGAGAGAGTGACATAAGTGAGAGAGGGTGACAAGAGTGAGAGAGAATCATGAGAGAGAGAGAGTGACAGAGAGAGTGTGACAGAGTGTTCTGATGAAGAGTCATACGGACTCAAAACGTTAACTGTATTCCTCTCCGCAGATGCTGTCAGACCTGCTGAGTTTTTCCAGCTATTTTTGCTTTTGTGACAGAGAGACCAAGTTACAGAGTGTGGCAGAGAGTGAGAGTGCCAGGGAAAGAGAGAGTGATAGCAAAGAGAGAGACTGAGTGACAGGAGAAAGAGTGACAGGAGAGAGCGAGAAAGAGAGAGAGAGAGAGTGACAGGACAGAGAGAGAAAGTGTGACAGGAGAGATGGCGACAGGAGAGTGACAGAGACAGTGACAGATGTGACAAGAGTGGAAGAGAGTGGCGAGAGAGAGCCATGAGAGAGAGAGTGACAGAGAGAGCAAGTTATAAAGTGTAACAGAGAGGGAAGATGCCAGGGAAAGATAGAGTGACAGCAAAGAGTGAGAGACTGAGCGACAGGAGAGAGAGTGACAGGAGAGAGAGAGAGTGACAGGAGAGTGAGTATGACAAGAGAGTGAGTGTGACAGGAAAGAGTGTGACAGGAAAGCATGTGACAGGAGAGGGGGACAAAAAGGGGAGAGAGTGACAAGAGTGGGAGAGAGTGGTGAGAGAGAGTCATGAGAGAGAGAGAGTGACAAAGAGAGTGTAACAGACAGGGAAGGTGCCAGGGAAAGAGAGAGTGACAGCAAAGAGTGAGAGACTGAGTGACAGGAGAGAGCGAGAAAGAGAGAGAGAGAAAGTGTGACAGGAGAGATGGCGACAGGAGAGTGACAGAGAGAGTGACAGATGTGACATAGAGCGGGAGAGTGTCAGGAGAGAGAGAGAGAGAGAGAGAGTGTGTGTGCCAGATGAGAGAGAGATAGTGTGCCAGGGGAGAGAGAGAGTGACAGGGAGAGGGAGAGTGACAGAAGAGAGAGAGAGTAGCAGGGGAGAGAGTGATGAGAGACAGAGTTACAGGCAAGATAGAGAGAGAGTGTGGCAGGAGAGGGAGAGAGTGACAAGAGAGATATTGAGTGACAAGAGAAAGAGAGAGAGTGACAGGAGAGAGACAGTGACAGCAGAGTGAGTGTGACAGGAAAGCGTGTGACAGGAGAAGGTGACAAAAAGGAGAGAGAGTGACAAGAGTGGGAGAGAGTGGCGAGAGAGAGAGTGACAGAGAGAGCAAGTTACAGAGTGTAACAGAGAGGGAAGATGCCAGGGAAAGATAGAGTGACAGCAAAGAGTGAGAGACTGATAAACTGAGTGACAGGAGAGAGAGTGACAGGAGAGTGAGAGTGACAGGAGAGTGATTATGACAGGAAAGAGTGTGACAGGAAAGAGTGTGACAGGAGAGGGGGACAAAAAGGGGAGAGAGTGACAAGAGTGGGAGAGAGTGGTGAGAGAGAGTCATGAGAGAGAGAGAGAGAGAGAGTGACAAAAAGAGTGTGACAGAGAGAGCGAGTTACAGAGTGTAACTGACAGGGAAGGTGCCAGGGAAAGAGAGAGCGACAGCAAAGAGTGAGAGACTGAGTGACAGGAAAGTGACAGGAGAGAGAGAGTGACAGATGTGACATAGAGAGGGAGAGTGCCAGGAGAGAGAGAGTGCAAGGAGAAAGAGGGAGTTTGTGCCAAGAGAGAGAGTGTGTGCAAGGAGAGAGAGAGAGAGATAGAGAGAATAACAGGTGCGAGAAAGTGTGACAGGTGAGAGAGAGAGATAGAGAGAATGACAGGCGCGAGAAAGTGTGACAGGTGAGAGAGATAGACGGCAGGGGGGGGAGAGAGACGGCAGGGGGAGAGAGAGAGACAGAGAGTGTGTGACAGGAGAGATAGTGAGAGGAGAGAGAGAGAGTGACAAGAGAGAGTGTGTGTGAGTGACAGGAGACAGAGCAATTGACAGGAGAGTGACAGGAGAGAGAGTGACAGAGAGAGCAAGGAACAGAGTGTGACATAGAGAGGTAGGGCGCCAGGGAGAGGCTGAGTGACAGGGAGAGGCTGGGTGACAGGGAGAGGCTGGGTATCAGGGTGACAGGGAGAGGCTGGGTACAGGGTAACAAGGAGAGGCTGGGTGACAGGGTGACAGGGAGAGGCTGGGTGGCAGGGTGACAGGGAGAGGCTGAGTGACAGGGTGACAGGGAGAGGCTGAGTGACAGGGAGAGGCTGGGTACAGGGTGACAAGGAGAAGCTGGGTGACAGGGAGAGGCTGGGTATCAGGGTGACAGGGAGAGGCTGGGTACAGGGTAACAAGGAGAGGCTGGGTGACAGGGAGAGGCTGGGTGGCAGGGTGACAGGGAGAGGCTGGGTGACAGGGAGAGGCTGGGTGGCAGGGTGACAGGGAAAGGCTGAGTGACAGGGTGACAGGGAGAGGCTGAGTGACAGGGAGAGGCTGGGTACAGGGTGACAAGGAGAGGCTGGGTGACAGGGAGAGGCTGGGTACAGGATGACAAGGAGAAGCTGGGTGACAGGGAGAGGCTGGGTGACAGGATGACAGGGAGAGGCTGAGTGACAGGGAGAGGCTGAGTGACAGAGAGAGGATGGGTGACAGTTGAGGTATGAAGTTACTGGCCTCTTATCAAAATTTTTGTTTCCACTTATGAATTCTTAATTTCTTCAGGAAATCTACCATAAGATTATTTCTTGGGTTTGAAGAAAATGAAAGGAAATTCTGTAATCTACCTTCCTATGAGAATTCCCAAGTTATATGATTTATTTATTGGAGAGGGAGATCAGGTAACCCAGGAAGCCAGGATGTATAGCTGCAAAAAGTCATTTCTGAATGTGCTCACAGATATCAGGCATAAGAAGATATTAGGATAGGTGAGTAAATAATGGGTCAAAGAGGTAGGTTTTAAAGAATGTCTTAAAGGAGAAGAGACAGTACAAATCATTTCCCAGAAGGAAAAACCAGTAAAACCTGGAAATGACTGGCACTGGGCATACTGGGGTTCCAGTTTCAGGTAAAAAAAAATACCAGTTCAGACCAGTATCGGTCATCTCCCAAGTTTGACTGATTTTTCCTTCTGGGTCAGTGCACAGGATGTGAATATCCTTTTAGGGTATACCCTTTCAGTCCAATGTCTGAACTGCACAAAACATAGGCTTCCAGCTATAGCACCTGCCTTTGATAAGATTTTGAGGTCATTAAACCTGACCTTGCATTGGAAGGTTGGAGTGTGGTGGAAATCGGGTGAGTTGCTAGAGAGTTGTCAATCTGAAATATAAATGCAAAATACTGCAGATTCTGGAGATCTGAAATAAAAACAGTAAAACTCAGCCAGACTGGCAGCAGCTGTGGAGAGAGAAACAGAGTTTCGAGTCCAATGTGACTCTTTTTTGGAACTCAATCTGTTGCCAATCTGTACCTGTCCCATTTCCTTTCACATAGTCCTGGTTCCAGCATTAACAGGATCCTCGCTTCCCATTCCAGTTATTCCCTCCACCTAATTCAGTTTGAACAATGTTTATGTCACTGAGAAGTTTTGAGGTTTTTTTTCTTCCTGGTTCCTTTTGACCTGTTTTAAACTGCAACATGCCAGTTCTGTTTCAGAAACAGCCTTCCTTAAATATAATACATTTTTAATTTATTTTTCTCACAGAGTGTGGATCATTGGCTAGGCCAGCATTTATTGCACATCCCTAGTTGCCCTTGAGAAGGTGGTGGTGAGCTGTCTTCTTGAATCGCTGCAGTCCATGTGGTGTAGGTACACCCACAGTGCTATCAGGAGGGCAGTTCCAGGATTTTGACCCGACGACAATGAAGGAACAGTGAAATATTTCCAAATCAGGATGGTGTGTAACTTGGAGGGGAACTTGCAGGTGGTGGTGTTCCCATGCATCTGCTGCCCTTGACTTCCTAGGTGGTAGAAGTCGCGGGTTTGGAAGGTGCTGTCAAAGGAGCCTTGGCGAGTTGCTGCAGAGCATCTTCTAGATGGTACACACTGCTGCCACTGTATGTCGGTGGTGGAGGGAGCGAATGTTTGTGGATATAGTGCCAATCAAGTGGGCTGCTTTGTCCTTGATGGTGTTGTTGGAGCTGCACTCATCCAGGCAAGTGGAGATTACTCCATCATACTCCTGTCTTGTGACTTGTAGATGGAGGACAGGCTTTGGGGAGTCAGGAGGTGAGTTACTCACCACAGGATTCCCAGCCTCTGACCTGCTCTTTTAGCCACAATATTTATATGGCTAGTCCAGTTCAGGTTCTGGCCTGCACCCTTGCTGCACCCTTGATTCTTTCCTCTGCACTATGTATTCCCTGGACCTCCCAGTGTAATAGTTGATACTTTGGAGCCATGGGGTGTTGCCCTACTCAGCAATATAACAATTAGCTGATTTAAAGTTTTTCAGCAGTGTCCGTGTTGGATAGATTGGATGGGCAGAAGTTCCATTCTTGTGCACTTTGGGCTGGATCTTACCAACGCTCCAGGGACGGCCTTGGAGATGGCGATGCCAGTAAGATAGTGACTAAGGGGGTGCTGCCATCTTCCTGTTGCCATGACACTTTACCAGCAATGGGGAAGATGGTACATGGCCTCTTGACCCAGAGGCTAATTGTGTCACGTAAGTGGCCAATTAAGGACCTCTTCCTGCTGTTCCTGGCATTTTACCAGTGGTGGATGGGCCTTCCACTGCATGGGAAGGCCACCTGATGAGCCCTGCTGGCTTTCCTGTGGGCTTGGGTGAGGAGGATATCCTCCTAATCGGCTACTCTGTGGCCCAGGGAGGGGCCCCTGGTGGCAATGGCTGCCCCTGTGGCAATAGTTCTCCCCTGGCTTCACCAACCCAGCTGCCCCCCACCCCCTCCTCCCCACCATCAGTCTGGCCGACCCTGGTGACCCCTGACCCCGCTCTCCTTGTTCCAATGGCAGTGTCAATCACTGCATCTCTTGGCAGTCCCATCAGTGGCCAGCACTCTCGGTGGCACTTCTGAAACTGAAGCGTTGCCAGCCCTTCAATTGGCCAGCAGCTGTTGGGGGCTGGATCCCATCATTTAAAGGGATTGGAGCCATAATGACGGGCCTAAAATGCTGCCAGGAGTCTCCCAAAAGTTTGATGCGTTGCCTTCAGCATTCTGCCAATTACCAAGGCTCCCACCACCCCAACAATGTCCAGCCGTCAGATTACATGAAATACATTTTGTAGCCTGATTGGTTAAGTAGGTATGGGATGGCTATAGAAACTTTTTAAGAAATATATTAATTGGTGTTCCTACCCCAACTTGAGTTGTACTGATCCAGTCAACAGATCATTTATAAAATCTTTCCAAACACCACATGGACTGAGTGGTTCAAGAAAGCAGCTCACCATCATCTTCTCCAGGGTAACTAGGGATGGACAATAAATACTGGCCTAGCCAGTGACGCCACATCCAATGAATGAATAAAAAATAGTGATCTGATTTCTAGTTGGCAATTTCTTTATAACAATTGGTAATTTTGTACAGGAGGCACCTTAATTCACTTTATTCTGAACACTGATTCACTGTAACAGACTGACAAATAGATTGGATAGGGACTTGATTTATACGGCAATTGACTGGAAAATACAAGAAAGAGAAATAATAAACATATTGCCAGGGAATTTTAACCGCTTTGATTTTTTTTAAAAGAAAACCAATGATCAAATGAAAACATATAGTAAATAGGTGCAAGCTAGAGCGAAAAGACTGTCCTGATAAAGTATCTGTGCTGTTACTTTTGGAAGTATAATTCAGAAATATCTATCAACACATTTCCATTGTAAACAGAAGTTGTATATCAAATGCGTGTTCAGAATTTAATGTGTAGATAGATTTATATCCATTTTGCAAAGTGTATTAAAAATTAATCAAGAATCAGAAAAAATATGAAAACATGATGAATCAATGTGTCTGCTGTGTGCAATTATATTTCAGAATTATTATGTGTTGATAAGTGAATCATGATAGCCACATTTTCCCCTTCTGCCCTTTGACTGAATCAGCGTATTTTTCAACATATTTTGACATCCTGTCCATATACATATATCAATAATTAATTATGCCCCTTTAGAAGTAAATTCTTCATAGAATGCCTTTGTCAGCAGTGATATTTCAACATGATCTAAATGATATTATTGATTCTTTCTAATATCATATAGCCACTACTGAAACATTCAGAGACGTTCATTTCCAAAGTAATTTTTTTTAAATAACTTTTCATACAAAAATACAACAGAGGTCATGCATAAGGATAGGATTTGTTTCTGATGCAATTTATTCTTAGCGAAGGTGCTGACAGGTTTAACCTAATTGTTTGCCAGCTAACAATAAAAGCTGGTTTGTCATGTTGCCAACCACATATCCAACAGATTGTATGCATGCATCTGGCCACATTTCAGATGTTTAGAAAACATCAGTCCTAATATTAAAATGTGGAGACAATGCTTGCTCTTCAATGGAAAAGAACAGTAATATATCATTCTAGTTTCTGCCTGCACCCTGTGACAGAACCTCAATATTATGTGGTTATCTATGATCATTTTTTTACAGCCTCTTCTCAACAGTAATCATATTTTGCTTACCTCCTGCAGACTTGGAAAGATTAGAAGGTGATATAGGTCTGTCATATTACTTGATTGCACTCTCATCATACCTTTGTCTTCAATGAACTCCAGTTTGTAATCAATACAGTGGGCCCAATTTTATACATTATTTGATAAAAGTGAAATCTTAGCGCTGACCAAAATAAAAAAACATGTGTATCCACATCATCATTTAATATGTATAAACTATTGACTATAAATATTGTATTTAAATTATTCCATAGTAGAGCTGAAGATATATTGTCAAGATAAAATAGAGGGATGTTTGTTTTGCATCTAACTCATGCTATACCGCACTAGCAGTGATAGATGTTGACTTTGAAAGATAGATTTTCTGATAAATTAATTCTGCTCAGATTAATGCTGTCGGGAGGTGGGTGGGGAGGCGGTGCTTGTGAATTCACTGCAGGTGAATGTTCAACCTTGTAGCTGGGACTGTGGTTGGCATTGGAGGAGCACTCTCATTATTTTTCTCAGGTCTGTGTCAGGTCTGGCAGAAGGATTTATGGGAGAAACAATATGTGAAAACTTATCCACCAAACTCGCTGATTGATCCGCAGTCACAGCAGAGCCATTAGCGAAAATCATGCTCCTGTGCTTTGAAAGAAACCAAAATGTTGGCAGCCCCAATTCCCAATCAAGAACATAAATAATAGAATTAGTAATATAATCATGGATCAACTCTTCATGGGATGTGTGTACATTGGCCAGCATATATTGTCCATCCTAATTATCTTTGAGAAAGTAGTGGTGAGCTGTCTTCTTGAACCACTGCAGTCTATGTGGTGTAGCTACACCCACAATGATGTTAAAGAGGGAGTTTCAGGATGTAATCTCAGCAACAGTAAAGGAACACAATGTAGTACCACCCTGACTTGGAGTATGGAGTGGATTGGACCATGCAGGTGATGGTCTTCCCATGTATTTGCTGTCCTTGCTCTTTCAGGTGGTACAGGTCATGGATTTGGAAGGTGCTTGTTATGTTCTACAGTTGGATCGCTTTGCTCGTGAACTCGGTTGCACGCCTATCTAACGGCTGGTGAGTTGGCAACAATATACTGCAGGCACAGAGACCAATATAAGATGAAGCACATACTGTTTATTTAACAGAGCACTAACATGATGTGTGCTTCTCCAACCAGACCCTACTCTAAAGTATCCCTAATATTGTAGCCCATGCTACACAGCAATTGGGTCATATAGTCACGTGGTCAATCTGCTTACATTCTCTTAAAGGTGTTTTACGCCTCAGATTACCACAGTGCTGCTGAAAGAGCCTTGGCACATCTTCTATATGGTACTCACTGCTGCCACTCTGCACCAGTGGGGGAATGAGTGAATGTTTAAGATGGTGGATGGGGGAACCAATAAAGTGGGCTGCTTTGTCCTGGATGGTGCCAAATTTCTTAAGTGTTGCTGGAGTTGCACTCATCTGGGCACATGGAGAGTATTCCATCACACTCCTGACATGCGCCTTGTAGATGATAGAAAGACTTCGGAGAATCAGGGAGTGAGTTACCTGCCTCAGAATTCCCACATCTGACCTGCCCTTTTAACCACAGTATTTATGTAGCTGGTCCAGAAAAGTTTCTGGTCAATTTTATCCGCCAGTATGTTGATTGTGGGGGGGATTTCAGTGATGATAATGCTGTTAAATGTCAAGAGGAGATGGTTAGATTCTCTCTTGTTGGAGATGATCATTGCCTGGCACTTGTTTGGTGAATGGTTGTCACTTCTCGTTAATTGTTCACCACCATTCATGACTGAATGTGGAAGAACTGTAAAGTTTTGATCTGATCCATTGGATATAGGGAGTGCTTGGCTCTGTGTATAATATGTTGCTTCCGCTGTTTAGTATGCAGGTAGTCCTGTGTTATAGATTCACCAGGTTGGCACCAGTTTTAAGCGTGCCTGGCACTGCTCCCTCCATGCTGAGGTACATTCTTCATTGAACCAGAGTTGGTCCCCTGGATTGATGGTAATGGTAGAGTAAGGGATGTGTCAAACCATGTGAAGGAATACAATTCTGTAATTGATGCTAATTACATAGAACAACATGGCACTGACTTTCATGAAAAGAAATCAGGAACAAAAGCTCCGACAATGGCCAATGAGACAAGTGCAGAACACAAAACTGACTCTCCAAACCCTGAGGTCAAGGCTGCAGAATAAGTGACTGAAACTGCTGATATACTAGCCACTGATCTCACGCAGACTTAAGAAGTGGAATTTCTCAGAATCTAGTAGAGGCACCAGAACAACCTAATCCAGTAAAACACAATATAGTAACAGAACATGGGATGACATTCAGCTCTATTCCACTTGTCTTGACTGCTGAAGCTCTCGATATGCCAATACTTAATGAATAGCAAGCTCACACTGACATGAAAGCAGAGTGTGTGCATGTAAAACAACCACAAGCAGAAAGACAAAACCCCACAGTATTAATGAAAGTATCATCAACTCCACTAGAGAATAATCTTCATTCTTGTTTGTCTATCGGATTCATTCGTGAATGTGACATTGGGTTTGCACAGCACTTCACTCTGGGCACAGGATTAATTGAATATACTTAGACAATGGATACTTTTGCTTGGAAAAAAACTTGCTGTATCAGAGGATTAGAAACCAATGTAGCCAAACAAACTTTAACAGAAGCAGACCAAGTCTCATTCCTTCAAGTAAGAGCAGCCAGCTGCACAACCTATCAAGTGGGTACAAAAAAGAAGAAAAAGAGAACATCTGTTCATCACCTTTATGCTGTACACGAGAAACAGGAATCTGTTTACTGATTTAAGTGTGTTACAGGAAGAATATGGAGAACATACGTCCTACACATCCTCTAAGAGAGCCAAGAACACAGTTGGAGATTGACATCATGGGCACAAGTGACCACGAAGGCGGGGAAGTGGGATGAGTAAATATTTAATGAGTAGAATGAAAGATTTGTGGGGAGATGTAGTATAAAGGGTTAATAGCTATTATGCTATTAGCTAATATACATCATCGGTAATGTCAGATCACATGTCACTGGAACTGTGAGGAAAGTATCATTTTCATAATATCTTTTCTGGTTTATGGGGGCAAGTATAGTTGGGCCTGTCTGCGTGATATAATTACATTTGGAATCAAGCTTGAAATTATCAAAAGAAGCTAGGTACTTGACATGCTAATAAATAAACATGGATGCTGGCTTAGCATGTAAGGTGTGAAGGGATTGTTGGATTTCAAAGAGATCTTAGTCTGCTTACAACTAGCCAGATAAGCAAGGCTAAGGAATGTGTTTATTTTTCCCAAAGGTTGCTGACAATATTGGCAACATGAGAGTTTTTATATTATGAAAAAGACGTAGCTTCAAATACATATGGAACAATAGACTTTGCATATTAAAAAGAGAGAAACATATATAAAGAAGAATGAAAGGCTATATGGGAGAAAGCCATGTAAGATCTAAACAGGAGTGTGTGAAATAGTCTTAATGAAGCCTTTAGTTATTTGTGCATAAATCTGCTATGTAATGAAAATGAAGTTGAAGACACCCATTTGGAATTCCACTGTCAAGTGGGTACTGTGTTAGCTTGCTGAGTTTGTTTTAAATCTAAAATCTATTTTGGACTGTTGCCTTAAAGGGGTTGTAACTGGGGGTCAGGTTAATTAGGAATTTTAGGAGTTACTATAGTAGTAAGTAATTGTAGTCTGTATGTGCTTGAAATCTCTTATTTTATGAATAAATATTTTAATTCATTTTTTAAACTCTCTAAAGGTCTTGGTGGACTTATTACTTATGAATTCAGCGCACACTTCTCAGAATAAATACAAATTGCAAAACTGTTGTGGTAGCGCGACCAAGTTTCCCTTGTGAATTTGGTCCGCCTGGCACACATCATCAGCCATGACATAACAGGAACTTAGAGATAGATGATTCTGGAAGAAGCATCATGCCTATCTATCCATGTGCATAGTTGTATATAGTTAATAAATATTTGAAAGTTCCTGGAGGTCTTGTTTCCAGTGGTCTATGTTGAACACAACCTAGGGCCGTTTATTATGATACTTTAGAGGACTCAGCCAGCTTGGTCAGTAGTGACCTTACCAAACCACTCTTGAGGTTGAAGTCCCTACCCAGAGTTCCCTTGCTACCATGAGTGTTCTTCCATGTGGTAGTCAACTTACTGGGGTAATTATTTATCAGTTGAGGGTGGGCAGTAGTTGGCAATCAGTAGGAGGTTTCTTTGTATGCTTGACCTGATTATATGACACTTCATGGTCTCGAGAGTCAATGTTTAGGACTCTCAGGGCCACTCCTGTCCAACTGCATACCACAGTGCTTCCACCTCTGGTGGGTCTGTCCTGCTGGTGGAACATGCCAAGAAATGGTGATGGAGGAGTTTGGGACATTGGCTAAGAGATATAATTCTGTGAGGCTGACTATGTCAGGCTGCTGTTTGACTGGTCAGTTGGAGAGCTTTCCCGATTTGGCACAAGCCCCCTGATGATGTGAGGAAGACTTTGCAAGGTCAACAGTCATTTCCAGTGCCTTGGCAATGCCAGAATGTCTATCCTGTTTCATTCCTCTTCAAATTTTCTGTAGAGATTTGATACAACTGAGTACCTGCTAGGCAGAGGCAGTTAGGAATCATCCTAGGGCTGTAGTTACATTTAGACCAGGCTGGGTAACAATGATAAATTTAATTCCCTCAAAGAATTAGTGAATCAGATGGGTTTTTTGTGACAATTCAGTTGTTTCATGGTCACAATTGTCGAGACTAGCATTTTATTCCAGATCTATTTAATAAATTGAATTTAAATTGCACACCTGCAGTCATGGGATTTGAATTCATGATTCTGAAGTATTAGACGAAGCCTCTGGATACTAGTTTACTAACATAATCACTATGCCACCATTCCCCTTCATTTACTCCCTTTTACCTCACCTGTCATTTGGTAGATTTTCCATTATCACCTTTGCTGAGACACAGCATGCCTTAGCTTGACATGTGCGCCCAAGATCCAAAACTTGTCAGCGAAGGACTTTGCTCTGCTTTGTCACTTTTGAAAGCAATAGGTTCATTTTTAACTTCATCTTTTGCACTATAAAAGGGTATAACATGATCATATAATTTACAGTAACATATGAGGTACCATTATTTAAAGCAAACATCCAGTTTTGGGAAGAGTAGGAATATTTGGTATTATATAAACAAAATAATTGGTAATGTAGAACTGTGTAAGAAAAACACTTGTTTTTATCCTGGCATTACTGGCTAGGTCAGCATTTGTTGCCCACCCCTAATTACCCTTAAGAAGGTGACTGTTAGGAAGGAATTTTCAGGAGTTTGATCCAGTGACAATGAAGGAATGGTGATATAGTTCCAAGTCAGGATGTTGTGTTGCTTGGAGGGAAACTTGCAGGTGGTGTGGTTCCCATGCATCTGCTGCCCTTATCTTTCTAAGTGGTAGAAGTTGCTGGTTTAGAAGGTGCTGCCAAAGGAGCCTTGATGAGCTGCTGTAGTGCAGCTTGTAGATGGTAAACACTGCTGCCACAGTGTGTCGGTGGTGGAGAAAGTGAATGTTGAAGGTGCAGGAAGGGATGCAAATCAAAAGGGCTGCTTTGTCCTGGATGGTGGCAAGCTTCTTGAGAGCTGCTGGAACTGCATTCATCCAGGCAAATGGAGAATATGCCATCACACTCCTGACTTGTGCCTTGTAGATGTTGGACAGGCTTTGGGGAGTCAGGAGGTGGGTTACTCACTGCAAAATTCCCAGTCTCTGACCTGCTCATGTAGCTACAGTATTTATAGGGCTGGTCCAATCCAGTTCAGTTTCTGGTCAATGCTAATGCCTAGGATGTTGATAGTGGGGGATTGAGCAATGATAATGCCATTAAGTGGCAAGAGGAGATGATTAGATTCTCTCTTGTTGGAGATGGTCATTGCTTGGCACTTGTATGGCATGACTGTTACTTGCCAGTTATTAACCCAAGCCTGCATATTGTCCAGGTCTTCCTGCAGAGGACACCAACTGCTTCAGTATCTGAAGATTTGCAAATGGTGCTGAACATGCAATCATCAGCGAATATCCGCACTTCTGATCCTGCAGTGATGTCATGGAACTGAGATGATTGGCCTCCAATAACCACAATCATCTTCCTTTGTGCTAGGAATGATGCAATCAGTGGAGAGTTTTCCCCCTGATTCCCATTGACTCCAGTTTTGCTAAGGCTCCTTAATTGATGCCACACTCAGTCAAATGCAGCCTTGGTGTCAAGGGCAGTCACTCTCACCTCACCTCTGGAGTTCGTCTCTTTTGGCCATATTTGGACCAAGGCTGTAATGAGGTCAGGAGTTGAGTGGCCATGGTGGAATCCAAACTGAACATTGGTGAGCAGATTATTGCTGTGTAGGTGCCACTTGGTAGCACTCTCAATGACCCCTTTCATCACTAAGATAAAAGCAAAATACTGCGGATGCTGGAAATCTGAAACAAGAACAGAAAATGCTGGAAAACTCAGCAGGTCTAACAGCATCTGTGGAGAGAGAAATAGAGTTAACATTTTGAGTCCATATGCTTCTTCGGAGCTAAAGAGAAGTAAAAATGTGACGAAATTTGTACTGTTTTGGTTGGGGGGGGGGGGGGGGGGCGCGGTGGAGCAGGTGAAGCTGGATAGAAGGCCAGTGATAGGTGGGGGCAAAGGAGAGATTGACAAAGATGTCATGAACAAAAGGACAAAGGGGTGTTAATGGTAGCAGTACTGGCTAAAGGAGGTGCTGATGGTAGCATTAAGGTAAGAAAGCAAAATGTGATAATAGCAGGACATGGGTAAGCACTCTGGAAAGAACAACATGAACAAGTGACAGATGGCCCTTGTGGGGGTGGGGTTGGAGGAGGGGATGGTGGCATTTTCCAGAGCATTAGCCTGGGCCTCTGGATTACTGGCCCAGTGACATTACGACTACACCACCGTCTCCCCAAAAAAGGAATACACTACCCTGTCTTAACAGCTGTATTATTCATTAGACTGTGCTACTAAAAGTCTAACTAAGAACTTGTGTTGTCTTATGGGTATTCTTGCTGAGATGCATGAGGATACAGACCTCAGTGCTCCTGATTTCAAATGGAGGTTGTTACAACAGCAGCACTGTATTTGTGGAGCACCTGCTTCCTTACACATAATGGTATAAGACACTCTGGGAATATGGGGGAGTCCAACACTCAGATATTTACTGCCATTCCCAATATAAGAAATATCATGAGCATGATTTTCTGATATTTGGTGTGCAAAGCCAGTCCAGTGTACCTTGATGTAGACCCAGGAATAACACCCCATGCATCCTATTTAGCTTGCCGGTGCTATCACTGGTGCTGCAAATTATCTCAGAACACAAAAGGCTCAGGAGTTTAAACTATTTATGAACAGAATTCAATGAGAGTGACTCACAGTTTTAGGATACTCATGATTTAAGCAGGAATGGCATACACACATATTGTCCTCCCAGGATAAGACAGGTTGAACATTGAGGAATCAGATGGTGGTGAAGCTGTCACATTTCTGCTGTGTTCAGTTTGACAGGATAATATTCGTTAGGCATATTTCTGCTACTCAACTGAATATTGCAGCATTTTCATTTTCTATATTTTTCTTACAACATTAAATATTAAAAAGCAACATTTAAAATATCACCAGTAATTGTCCTCATTACCCTGCCGCAACAAAACATTTCAACAAGCAACGTTCTAATGAAACTTCTGCTCCTAATTAATATGTTTGTATGTACGCTCATCTGCACCGTGCTAGATCAGATTCACATTACAATTGTATCTACAATTCTACACCATGATCGGTTGAGATGCTAACTGCTAGAAAACAGTACATGATATTTATAAAATTCCATAGTGCATTTTCAATTAAGTACATTTTCTACTGACAAATCAGTGTACAGTATAAATAAAAGCAGTTTAAGTTGTGTGTCAACATTGACATATTTGATCAGAAAAATGTGCAAAACATGAGCATTACAATTCTATGATTCCATCTTGAAAAGGACAAATATTGCAGGGATTTAGGGAAAGAACAGAGCAGTGGGACTAATTGGATTGCAGAGCTAGTGCAGGCTCGATGTGCCAAATTGTCTCCTTTTGTGCTGTACTATGTTATGTTTCTATGACGGGAGAAAAAGAAAGCCACGTAAGCTATCAAGTCTGTACAGCCTATGTTAAGGGCTCTATCCATCGATTGAATCTCCTGCTTGACAAAATTTTGTTTGACAATGCTCCTGTGAAGTGCCTGGGATGTTTTATTATGTTCGGATGTTATATTATGTTAAAGGTTGTATGAATGCAAATTGGTGTTGCTGCTTGGAAGCAGTTCAAAAGAGATTCACTAGGCTGATTCCTGGGATGAAGGAGTTGACTTATCAAAAACGGTTAAACAGGTTAGGTCTTTATTCATTAGAGTTTAGAAGAATGAGGGGTGATCTTATTGAAACGTACAAGATTCTGAGGGGTCTTGACAGAGCAGATGTTGAGAAGATGTTTCCACTAGTGGGGGAATCTCAAACTAGGGGACATAGAATAAGGGGACACTCATTTAAAACTGAGATGTGAAGGAATTTCTTCTCTCAGAAGGTGGTGAATGTGTGGAATTCTCTACCCCACGGAGTTGTGGAGGCTAGATCATTGAACGTATTTAAGGTGGAGATAGATTTTTTAAATATCAGGGAGTTGAAGGCTATGAGGAGCTGGCACGAAAGAGGAGTTGAGGCCTGGGGAAGATCAGCCATGATCTTATTAAATGGCGGGGCAGGCTTGAGGGGCCAAATGGCCTACTCCTGCTCCTATTTCTTCTGTTCTTATGTTTGAGAGGATGTTGGGAGGTAAGTTTACAATGTTTTTTCTCAGCCTCCTGAAAGCACCATCATCCAAATCTTTTCGGAAACATCGAGCTAGATCTTATGGCCTCCCTGCTGGGTGTGTTTTCAGCAGGGATGGGAGGTGGTGGAGCTGGTAGGTGGGGATGGCACATAAAATATGTCAGATTGTAAGTAAGCCTTGGTACTGATCCTAGTGGAAATTAACCATTTTTACATTAATTTCATGTTGTATTCATTATAATAAACTAACAAGATCAAAACACTATTTTGTGCTAACACTGAGGTAAGAAGCCATTTTGTGTTCTATACTTTATAATCACTCACATGTATTAATTAAGGGTTATTACAGAATTAGGAACCAACCAGAAACAGATGATTGACAAATAGTGCACCTCAATAAAGTTACAATTGACCAAATAGTAATTAACCAAATAGTTATGTCACAGTTGGATTTAAAACCTTATGGCCAGAATTTTACCTCCTGAGGGCAGGTGCATCCCTGACTCAAGGAGCATAAAATCGAGCGAGATGATGTCGGGCAAGCGTCCCAACGTTATCGTGCACTTGTGTGATATTTCACTTGGTGTGCCCACGCAAAAATCAAAGAGCGCCAAACGACAATTAAGCAGACAGTTAAGCTTATTGACGGCCCAATTGTAAGCGACTTTTCGTGGCCTGTCCACCCTTACGGTTGGAGGATGGGCCAATTGGTCAGGTGAGCTTTACATTTTTGATGAAACCTCATCTAAGGGTCGGATGAAATCTCCGTTAGGGCTAAAAATAAAAAGAAGTATCTGAGGACAGCTTTTTTATGCTTTTAGGTGCTTGATTGTGTTGCATGGATATTTTTTGCAGCACTGTTGTGCTTTCTTTTATTATTTGGAGGTCTGCAGCTCCCTGAAGCATCTGTCTGCTGGTGTCGGGGGCCGATCGCAGTCAGGGAGTGGCTTCCCACCCGCTCCCGGGCACACTGATCGTGCCTGACGAGCACAAAATTCAAACCTATAAGTTTAAACACTATTTTGATATATCTGCTTGCTAAACTCAGCAAAAGCCATGACCAAATGGATAATAGACAATTGTGGAAAGTCAGATAACAAATGGCACTGCAAAAGAAACATTCTTCTTTCAAGAGGTGATGTATATAGGTAGTCAAACTCCAAATAAAACAAACCAACAATTAATTAACCAATTATAAAATTACACAGGCATGGTCTGAGATGAGGTATTATAATTTAGGTGATGAAAGTAAAGGCTCTGAACGACATCTTTGCTAGCTAGTCACATACTGGTTGCTCCCGAGGCAGAATTTGAAAGAATTGCTGTCAATGAAGGAACAGGAGGACAGCCTTACTGATTGTTCATTTGAAGATGTAAAGTCTATCTTGTGTTGTTACAGATGCTTTTTCCTTTTTAAAATAAATTTTCTCTTTTAATTTACTACTCGAGAGTCCATCTTGTGCTATGGTTATGTCTGGTTCAAACCAAATGATTTATTGGATTGTTTTGGGTTAATTTGAAGTCAGATAGTCGCATAATTAAGGGTTAAGATAAATTAAAATAAGATATATATATATAAAACCTACAGGGTGCCCGGTCCACCTCCTTCCCACCATCCCCCAACCTATTCCCCATAATATGGGGGTGGGTAAGGAACACAATTAAGTGGCAATTAAAGGCCTCAATCTGCCTACACTGCCATAAAATGCTGGGCAGTGACATGGGGGCAGGAGTGTAAAGGCCATTTTTCTAACAACTTTGGTCAAAAGGCGGGAAGGGGGGGTGTGGGGGCTCATCAGTTGGGGGTACCCAGTGTGCATCGGGGGCAGCCCCCCAAGATGTCACCCCTCCTTTTGTTCCTCACTGCCTGCCCTCCAAAGCCTGATGCCTCCACACCCCTCCTTGCCCTAAACGTCTGAGTCTTACCTGTCTCTGGCTGACATGATCTTCTTTTCAGGGCCTTAGCAGTGCCCAATACTGAGCTCTGATATGAGACTGCAAGAGCTGCCGGCCAATCTGATTGGCTGACAGCTCTTGAGGGCAGGACTTCCTCCCACTGAGGGGCAGTATTCTGACCCTCAGCCTGTTTAACCTGCAGCCAATGTGTTATCACTGTGGGGCAGCCTTTTTGGACCAACTTCTTCCGGAGGGGCGAGGGATCCTCGTCCCCGTGAAATCCAGCCCATCATCACAGGAGCAGCATGGTCTGTAGGCTCTGGTGAAAGGATATCTCCTAGTTTATTTTCTCTTCTGATATAGCCTTACCCTGTGTTATTTCCTCTTCCTCATGCCCCTACTCTGCCTCTATTACAAGGACATGCTTAGAACTGCCCAGTGTTAAGCCATATTGAGGGCTTCACACCAGAAAGATGGAGAGAAAACAATTTCCCTGCTTGAATTTGGCTGATCTGCGACCTAACTCCATATACCTGCCTTTACTCATATCCCTTAAGACATTTGGTTAACAAAAATCGTTCAATCTCAGTTATAAATTTAACATTTTGACTAGCATCAAATATTATTTATGGAGCAGAGTTCCAAACTCCTAACACCCTTTGCATGTAGAAGTATTTCCTAATTTAGACTCTCCAACTGACACAAATAGTTTCTCTTATATCTACCCTGTCTGTTTTCCTTTGATCAAACTTCAACCAAATAACCCCTTAACCGTCTAAATTCCAGGGAGTACAATCCAAGTTTGTGTAATCTCTCCCCCAAATTTAACCCGTAGTGTCCAGGGGCTGAATAATACGTGGTAAAAATGGGCCTGTACCACACCTGTGCCAACATATTATTAGGTGTGATGACTTTGGGGTGCGGGCCCGAACTCATCACACCCAAACATGATAATAGAGTTGGTGCGCAGACCTAGAAATCGGGAGCCCACCCACCTTATTCAATTCAATTGGATTGCTTAGTTGAGCTTGTTAATGTCCCAATTGACTGAAATAATACATGCTTGGAGCAATGGAGCAATAAAATGCTTAGACGGTGTGAATAACACCAAGCGGTAATCTTGTTTTTCCACTAAAAGATTGTAGGGCAGGGTAAGAATCACCAGCTGGGTCCTTAGTTTGACCTCAGTAGTTCAGGTTACTGTTAGCTCTTGCCTGTATTTGCTATTGAAAGCTATGTATCCAGGGGATACATTTGCTTCTTTGAGGTGTCATTTATCCTGCATAAAGGTGCATTTAGACCCTCAACTGTACCAACCTGTTTGCTGGTAAAAACATGGAGATAGTAGTCTCCGTGGGGGACACATCCTCCAGTGAGGAGGAGGAGGAGGAGATTGAGAGGGAGAGGAAGAAGGCAAGATGGTGAGGTTCAGGATGCACTGGCAGTGCATGAGGGTGGCAAACGTGCTCCAAAGCAAGTAGCTGATGCTGCAACAACAGAGGTGCAGAAGACTTATGCTGCCAATCCAGTATGTAGGCCGAGAATGAGCTACATTCAAATGTCAGAGACACAGTGTTGGAAGAGACTCAGGCTCTCCACAGTGCCACAGTGACCTCTCTCTGTGAGATGCTTACAGGGGAAATAGCTTCCAACTGCGTTTGTGGTCACCCAATGCCAATGGCCGTCAAGGTCATTGTGGCGCTAGATTTCTTTGTCATTGGACTCTTTCAGGCTTCCCGTGGAGATCTCAATGGCATTACGCAGCCTGCTGTACACCACTGCGTTAAAGTCTTTACAGATGCAATATTCCAAAGAGAAAGACAGTACATCGCATTTTTAATGGACCGCCACAGTCCTTGAAAGAGCCAGAGGCTTTGCAGCGATCGCAGGTTTCTCCAGGGCCCAGGGAACAATAGAATGCATTCACATCGCCATAAAGGCTCCAGCAGGCCAGCCCTGGACATTCATTAGCAGGAAGGGCTATCACTCTTTAAATATCCAGTTGGTTTGTGACCACAGTTGAAGAATTATGCATGTATGTGCTAGGTACCCAAGCAGCAGCCACAACTCCCAGGGTGACAAGGGATGGCTCATGATGCCAGTAAGGGCCCATGGAACAGTCATGGAGAGGAGCTATAACGACAGCCACAGAACCCCCAGGGCCATGGCGGAGCAGCCAACTGAATGCTAATGCCTGGATAGATCAGGAGGAGCATTGCAATACATGTCATCCAGAGCGTTACTCATGTTCATTGTGTACTGGGCTCTGCATAACTTCATCATTCAAGGAGGGGATGCTCTGGAGGAAGAGGAGATGCAAGATAGCGGGCATTCCTCCTCTGATGATGAGGGTGAAGAGGAGGTGAGGGAACACCCCGGAGAAGAGGGGCACAACCCTGCATGGGAACGCATAGATGGCTGGGAAACAAGGGAGGCCTTAATAAGACAAAGGTTCCAGTAGGTCAGGCATTCTTGATCTCCGAGATGCACATACTGCCTGTGTCTCAATGTCACTCCATCTACACTGTGATCTCACTGAGAAAGTCCTGTCAGCACAGTCACTGTCTCGATTCCTTAGGCACTGTTGCATCTTGACCAACATTCATTACTGACAATTCAGGAATCTTTTCCCAATAAAATTCCGAGAGCGCTTACAGATAAACTGAACCTCTGCATGAGGGATAGTGAATGGAAGGTTTATTAACAAATTGGCTATGGCGCACCTAATGATCACATCTACAAAACTTGTGTGGAATTTTCTTAATTCTTTTCTGTGTGCTCCGGTGCAGTGCTCCCTGCTCTCTCACTTGCTGCTACGCTGGAGAGATGCTGCTGATCTGCTTGCCCCTTGCCCTGGAAGAAAACAGTGGGCATCCTTTGTGCAGCTGAGGCCTTGAGGGCCCTGCCATGTTATTAAATACCTGATGAGTTGCAGGGCGGCCTTTTGTCGCGGTGGTAATCTAGGAGGACTGTGCCAATGGTGGAGGGGTGGGGGAGGTGCTGCCCCCATCAGAAGTGTCCCAAGAGGTACTTCCAGATGGCGGCAGTTGCTGCTCATTCTGCGACATGAGGATGTAGAGGTCCTCACTGCCTTCCTGTGAGGTCCCAGGAGCTGGCTCAGTGTCCAGGCTCCCATCCCCGCTGTCCAGGGCGATGGTTTGCAGGTCAGAGTGCATAACTAAAATTACATTGGCAATACGGTGGGTTCATCCCTCCAGGACAGTGGCTGGTCTGCCCAGGAACGAAGCTTGACACTCCAAAGAATGGGTGATTGCAGTGCACATGGCCTGGATGGACACCTCCACTGTTCGGACCAGAGCATGCAACCACTCTCCACGCACCTCACGCTAGATATCCAGCTTCTTCTGCTTCACAGACGATTCTAGAGGCTCATCATCTGACTCAGGCTCAGTCTCTGGATCACCTCAAACACTCCTCTGACTGCCCGAGGTCTGCTCCATCACACTCTTTGTACATGCAAATGTGAAGTGCCTTCACCAGATTGTGCAATCCTCGTCCTGATGCACTAATCCCTGTTGAGGTGCCTGTATCTGTGCTTGGTGCAGGGAGAGGCTGTGATGCTGCACACCCTGTACACTAATACACTTCTTGCTCCTCGGAGGCTAGTGTTGGTCCCTCAGGACTGGCGGGGTCAGGAGAAGAAGGTTCATTGGCACAGGGCACAAAGAAGAGCGTTAATTGACCTTTCAGAGCCTTCATGGGGTGTGCAAGGCCACAATGTTCAACACCATTAGCAATATGTGGATTAGGAGATATGACACCTTGCAACCATTAAGCCACCCTGTAACAATCTCACAATGTTTCTACCAGGAAGCTTCCTGAACTATGAACCACACATGTATTACACATGAGCATGCCCTTCCCTGCAGCCCTCCCCCCGTCTTGTGTCCCAGATCTGGATTAAGCCCCTTGCAACCTCACCAGCCTCAGGCCTTCCTCCAATTTCGCCTCTGCCAATGAAGCGGCTCCGTTCCATGGAGTGAGGATTACCAGATTGGTGATGCCACCTCCAGTCCTGTTTCCCTTGTGGGCATTGTGGGCCCACTTATCCTGAAATGAGGTGTTTACAGTGCTATACTGTTTATTCTGAGCTAACTGAATTTCAGCATATGTCCAAACTCAGGGAGTCTGCACAATATGATAGCCAATAGGCTGTGTACCTCCCCAAGTCTAAGCCCAATGTCCCTCCCCCTCCACCCCCCAGAGACATCGGGGCCATGAATAGTGACTGCGCTGCTGATGCCCCCTGGGACCTCAGAGGTACTCACAAGGCTCCAGCATTTTCGAGCCTTCCCTGTCTGTACTGTTCTTGCACACCAACACACAGGGTGAGGATTCTCCCTTGCGGATGTCAGGAGGTCATTTAGCCTTTTCTTGCAGCGCCTGCGGTTTCGAGGCGTGACCCCACCACTGGACGCCCAGTCAAGTCGAGTTATTTAGGGAGTCTGCACCTCCCTTCGAGCTGGCATCAGGACCTCCGGCCAGGTGGACACAGTCTGGAGGAGGGGCTCCGTGGCAGGGTGCCCCCAACCACAGGGCGGGTGGGGGCAAACTGCAGGACAAATCTGACAAACTCTGTTTCTTTAACAAAAAGAACGTTGTTTTTTTTGCGATCGAGGAGAGATAACGCACCGCTATCTGCTTTAAAATGAAGATGATGTTCTCTTTAGATTAACGAAACCCATGTCCCCGTCACAAACACATTTTGGCCAATGAAGCTTGCAATGAGGTCCTGCACTCCTCCCTCGGCAGTTTGCAGTTAGAGGCAATGAAGAGCCGAATGGGATCCTTGTCTATTGTAGAGCGAGCATTAAAACCACCCGCTGCAATTGTTTCCGGAGGTGTATAACAACACGGTTTCAGCTGGAGAATAATGTGCACCAGGAGATACATATATAGGATAACGTTCATTAGATTTGCGACTGTAACTAGCAAAACCCGTGTGTTCTTCTTAAAAATACATTTATTGGAGCAGGTACTGAACAAAATCACCCCTCCATCCTCTTTGCCTGAACTCTCTCCACCATCTCCGAGTTAGCCCTCTTCCTTTCGACAGCTGAATAAAAGCGACCAAACTACATCAGCTATCTCAGGCCCAACATTTTTGGAACTCAATCATATGTATTACATTTGTTGTGATTATTGCACCTTTTCGAATGTTTTGTATTGAATTGCAACTGTCAAAGTTAAGGAATACCTATTTTAAAAATTGCCTATACAATGAGAAATAAGTTTGCTTTCGAGTTCTGTAATTATACGGGTTTCGGATGTTTATTTTGTGTATGTCAGATGCAGATATGACTCAATTCACCGTCCAGTAAAAAGCACGATTCACCTGCGGGTCTCTTAAAAACACCTTATTTTCGAATTCTTTTTTATTTTAGAAAAACATCATTAAGTGTTGTAAAGAAACAACATCTGTACCTCAGTGAGATGCTGCACTGAACAGCCTATTTACATGAGTAGTGCCTAGATACTCTAAATCAAATGGCAAACAATATATTAGGATGGTAGTTCCTGTATACAGTATAAATAATTTCTGGCTAGATATGATTTGCTTCTCCCAAGAGATTTAACTTCTTGCCTCTTCTGGTTTGGTTGCAAGATTGGCGACTATCTTTTGGGTTGGATAGATTGTTTCTGTAATGAATTAGTACAGGTGACAAGATGTCTTCCGAGCGGCTCTGATGGAGATCTCCATGTCTCAGACTTTGAATTATTTATGTATTTAAAGTTTTTCCTTTAGTCTAGCGGACTGAGCTTCGCTTTCCCATATAATTCCCAGACCTTCTATTCTGGCTCTCTAAGGTTTCCTTGGTCACTTGGTTTGCCAATTTGTTTTAAATGATTGATACCGATTTCTGTTCTGCTTCCCTTATGTGTTAGAGGTGTCAGCTGTGGTTCAGTTCATAGCACCCTCGCCTTTGAATCAGAGGGTTGTGGGTTCATGTCCCACTCCCGGAAACCAAGAACTGTGATTGTACTCGAAAGAGTTGCAATCTGTGACTTGATAACTCGAAAGAGTTTCCCTTATGTGTTCCTTCTCGTCTTTTTGTTTCAAGTAAAATCTAAAGTTGTCGTTAAGTGGGAGAGCAAATTAACCTTAACGGTTCTTTCAGAAATACACCTTTTTTAAAAAAAGAATGTTCTTCTTCTTGGCTATATCCCGAGTGGGGGGAACCTGAGATAAAGCTGCGCACAGGGCCCCACTAACTCTAAATCCGCCACTGGGAGGGGGCATCATCAAAACGTGGGCCAGTCCTGGCTCTTCTTCCCTGCCTCTCCCCTCGCTCCCTTGTCTCGGCAGTCTATGGAGGAAAACATGCTACAGCTAAGCAGCTGCTCAGTTTTCATTTCCTAACATCATGTGTATGATCAGATGTAATGCCATCTGTGTTCACTGGCAACAACACTTAACCCAAAGCCTCTGCAGAATTTAACACACTTTTAAGAATAATAACACTTACCTCAAACAATGCCTTACAATTTTTCAGGAAACAAACACTTCCTTGTGGCTTTGAATTTTGCAAAATCGCAAGGTACCTGACACTGCCCTGCGCCGGGCGGCCCTTTAAATAAGTCCCAGTCGCAGCCAACAATTACAGCCACTGGACATCCCGCCCTCCAGCTCAGCTTGGGTGGGAGAACAAGAACCCACCAATATTGTGGGCTTAAAACTTGCCCTAATTGGCTTATTGCCATTTCATATGGCGTCCAGCGATGGTAGGAGCAGAAGTTGGCAATAGTACATTTCCAGGCACGAGTCCTGCTCACCGAAATGCACCATACTATTCAGCTCAATGTATCATTCTGGTAAACCTACGCCACACTCACTCCAGTGCCATCTTATCCTTCCTAAAGTTTGGTATGCAGAACTGCTCACAATGGTCTAGGTGTGGTCTAACCATGGATTTGTACAACTGATGTTATGATATGGCAGGTGTTATTTGCCAGGTTAACCAAATCCCGAAGGGAAACTTGGCCACACTATCACAATGATTTTGCAATCTGTATTTATTACAGGAAGGGTTGTGCACCGAAGTCAGGAGTAATGAGTTCACTACCACCTTTAGAGATTTTAAACATCAAATTAAAACATTTATTAACAAAAGAAAAAGTTAAACACACACAAGATTACAGTTACACAGTTAGTTAGTCTTTTAACAGTTCCCAAAATTTCTACTTAACTGAACTCCCAACCACACACCCCTTTCAGGCAACAGTCCAAAATAGATTCTTAATCTATAAAACATCCAACAAGATTGCCACAAACATCCACTGTTTCTAAAAGGGAGGCATTTCACAGCTTCTTGCTCTCCCTCATTCAACAGTGAAACTCCAAAGGCTTTTAACACAGCCTTGGTTATTGGAACAGCAAACCTCTCTAGGGTGGCTAAAGGCTGTTTTTCATAGAGCACCTTTAAAGATTTCATACAGCCACCCCCATATAGCTTTCCATCTTTCTTTAAATATATTTTCTCCTTTTTATTCTGTAAATTCTATTGTTTCAACCTGTTTTTGGAAGTTACTTTTCCCAGAATATAAAAATCATTCATGTTGTCATAATGGCCAGCACTTTTGGGAAAAATATACATAATAACTTTGCCTTATTTATCTTGCCAAATGTAAACATCTTAGCATGTACCTTTGAAAAGCCAACAACCTCTTCACTTATCTAAAAATGTAAATTCCATTTTACTTAGTTCATCCATTAGCATTTCAAATACCTGTTTTTTACACTTAACCCCTGTCACAATTCAAACCTTGCAGTCTAACAATCTGCAGTTTACTTAAATTATTCACACACAGAAACATACACACATGCAAACATAAGCCTGCTTTAAAGTATCCCACAGTAATATCAGGAAACATATGATAGTTCCTTTATACTGAAGCATGACTTCTGCTCCCCAATATTTGAGTCCTATGGATATAAAGGCCATTACTTAAGAAAGGGATTAAAAGGACTGCACTATTCTCGGCTTAATGGTTGTATTATTGTATCACTATAATGTACAACTTGTAGTCTAAACAAGAACTAGTCCTGTCTTATAAGTATTTCTATTGAATTGTATGAGAAAGCAGACATTAGTGGTCCTGGTTTCGAATGGAGTTGTTACAATAGCAGCACTGTGTTATTGAGGCATCATAGTTGAAGACACTGGACACAGCAAAGGCTATAGGCCCTGACAATATTTCAACAGTAGTATTGAAGAGTTGTACACCAGAACTAGCTGCTCACCTAGCCAAGCTGTTCTAGTACAGCTACAACACCGGCATCTACCTCACAATATGGAGCATTGCCCAGATATGTCCTATCCACAGAAAGCAGGGCAAATCTAATCGGGTCATTTACCACATCATCAATCCACTCTTGTGGAAGGTGTCACTGACAGTGCTATTAAGTGGCACTTATACAGCAATAACCTGCTCACCAGTGCTCAGCTTGGGTTCTACCAGGACCACTCTGCTCCTGACCTCATTATGGCCTTGGCCCAAGCATGGACAAAAGATCTGAACTTAAAAGGTGAGGTGAGAGTGACTGCCCTTGACATCAAGATAGCATTTGACCAAACGTGACATCAAAGAGCCCTGGCAAAATTTAAGTAATTGGGAATCAGGGGGAAAACTCTCTACTGGTTAGAATCATACCTAGCACAAAGGAAGATCGGAAAATAGCACAGGAACATAGGCTTTAGGAGCAGGAGTAGGCCATGCTGCCCCTTGAGCCTGCTCTTCCCTTCAATAAGACCATGGCTGGTCTGGTTGTGGTCTCAACTCCACGTTGCTGTCTGACCCCCTTAACCCTTGACTCTCTTGTCTATCAAAAATCTATCTAATTCAGCCTTGAATAAATTTAATGACCCAGCCTCCACTGCTTTCTGGGGAAGGGAATTCCACATACTAATGTCCCTATGAGAAAAAACATTTCTCCTCATCTCCATCTTAAACGGTAGATCTCATTTTCTTAAACTGTGTCCCCTGGTTCTAGTCTCTCCCACAAGTGGAAACAATTTCCCAGTACCTACCAAATCAATCCCCTCAGGATCTTATATGGTTCAATAAGATCATCCCAAATTCTTCTGAACTCCAATGTGTATCGGCCCAACCTGTTCAACCTTTCTTCATAAGGTAAGCCCCTCATTCCATCAATGAGTCGAATGAACCTTTTCTGAACAGCTCCTAACCCAATTACATATTTTTCAAATAAGGAGACCAAAACTGCACATAGTATTTCAGATGTGGTCTTACCAAGGCCCTGTGTAGCTGTAGTAAAACATCCGTACTTTTATATTCCATTCCCCTTGCAATAAACACCCACATCCCATTTGCCTTCCTAATCACTTGCTGTACCTGCATGCTACCTTTTTGTGATTCATGTACCAGGACACCCAAATCCCCCTGTACCAACGGGTCCTGCAAACTCTCTTCATTTAAATATTATGCTTCTTTTGTATCCTTTCTGCCAAAGTGGACAAATTCACATTTTCCCACATTATACTCCATTATACTCTTAAGATGGTTGTGATTATTGGAGGCCAACCATCTCAGCCCCAGGAAATCACTGCAGGAGTTCCCCAGACTAGTGCCAATCATCTTAACTGCTTCATTAATTACCTTCCCTCCATCATAAGGTCAAAAGAGGAGATCTACTGATGATTGCACAGTGTTCAATACCATTCAGAACTCTTCAGGTATTGAAGTAGTCTGTGTCGAATTGCAACAAGACCTGGGCAACTTTCAGGCATGGATTTATAAGTGGCAAGTAACATTCACGTCACACAAGTGCCAGGCAATGACCATCTCCAACAAGAGAGAATTTAACCATCTCCTCTTGACATTCAAATGCATTACCATCACTGAGTCCCCCACTATCAACATTCTGGGGGTTATCATTGACCAGAAACTTAACTAAACTAGCCATATAAATACTGTGGTTCCTAGTCCAGGTTAGAGGCTCGGAATCCAGTGTTGAGTAACTTGCTCCTGACTCTCCATTCCTTCACTGTCAATCGATCAAAATCCTGGAATCCCCTTTCTAACAGGTTTACCCATGCCAGATGGACTGCAGCAGTTCAAGAAGCCGGCTCACCACCAGTTTCCCAAGGGAAATTAGGGATGCGTAATGAATGCTGCCTTGCTAGCGACACCTACACCCCATGAATAAATAAAAAAACCTGCCTCCTTATGCACAATAATACAAGGCACCATGGGGAATATGGGAGAGTGCAGCACTCAGACATTTACTGCTGCCCCCAACATAAGCAAAATCATGGAGCATGGTTTTTGGACATTTACAGTGTAAAGGCACACCAATGAACCTTGATGTAGACACAGGAATAGCATCCCTTGCATCATATTGAGCTTGCTGGTGCTGTCACTGGTGCTACAAATTAACTCAGAACACGAAAGGCTCAGTAGTTCAAACTATAGATGAACAGAATTAAATTATGATGACTGATTGTTTTAGGACACTCATGATTTAAACACGAATAGGCCTACACACACGTGTCTTCCCAGGATGGCTGGACCTTGAACAATGCTGAAGTTGTCAAACTTCAGCTGTGTTCAATTTGACAGAAAAATCATGAAGTGCATTGCTGCTACTCTGCTAAATTTTGCAGAATTTTCACCTTCTATGCTTTTTCTTAAAGCATTTTTAAAATACTGAAAGAAACATTTAAAATGTCACCAGTAATTCTTCTCATTATCCTGCCATAGCAAAGCATTTCAACAAGTTAAATTTTAAAGGACTTCAATTGTACTGTGCTAGATCAGATTCATATTGCAATATCTGCAATTCAAATCATGACCATTTGAGATGCCATAACTGCTGGAAAATAGTACATAATATTTATGAAGCTCAATATTATCAATAAATTACATTTTCTACTCATGAATCAATTATAAATAAAAGCAAAATGAATTAGTCAAAGCAACATCCATGCACACACAATGCCTTGTGAACAGTAATTAAAATTCACCAAAAAAATGCAGGAAACAAATTTTAATTTAGGATTCAGTTGTAAAGTTTGGCCCTTATCATTTTTCCAAATATAGATCCAGATTACATTTGACTCATGTTTAAATTAATCTAGGTTCCATTTCACTGGCAACATTGGCTTCTTTGAATAGAAAAATGTAAGAGATGTATGCTTTAATATTATATGATTCTATAGAAATGAGAAAAAAATGATTGATCAGAAAAGTGTGGGGATGTTGGACTAATTGGATTGCTTTTTGAAAGTGCTGGCGCAGATTCAATGAGCTGAATGACCTCCTATTGTGCTGTACCATTCAAACATTCTATGATCGGTCAAAAAGGTCACTTGAGTTATCCAGTACAGTCTATATAATCAATTGAATCTCCTGAGGGAAAATTGTGCACAAATCTTCCCTGATCTGCAAGAGAAAGCAAAATCTCATGTGTCCTCAAACCCCACAATTCAATCTTGTGAAATGAAAATCTGTTTCCAAGTGCTCAGTGCTGACTCATGTACAAAACTTAGCATAAATGACATGGCTAGAATCCTCTTTCACGAAGACAGTTCTCCCCATTCACAGTTCATTTGCATTTCTACCCAGCACCTTCAGATGCTTGAACATACAGGACCAGGCTTCCCATTTGCAGTGGAGGCCCAGCTTGCTGGAATCCTCCTGAATTCAGAAGCCCTGAAATGGGTGTCTCCTTAATCTCAAGGTGCTCATGATACAATAGCCCAGCCTAGCACCACTGGCATCCCTATCATTCAGGTATCACCAGGATGGATTTAAGAACAGCAGAGTAAAGCACCAGCGTAGACACCACGGAGATACGGATTAAGCTGTAAATGTGTACATTATAAAACTAAATTTTAATATGAAATTGAATCTTAAGTATTATTATTATTTGTGGTGGCCTCCCTTCTTCCACACTCCATAACCTTGAGCACATTCAAAACTCTGTTGCTCATATCCCAACTTGCACCAAGTTCAATTGATCCAAAACCTGTGTGCTCGCTATATGACCTTCTGTTCCAGCAATGCCTCAGTATTGAAGTCCTCATTCTTGTCTTCAAATTCTTTCATGGCCTCACCTCTCTCAGTTTCTAGAGACTGCTCAGTGTTATGACACAGCAGTTGGTAAAGGCTGAGTTGTTTAAATCTCAGAGGGAAACTTGAAACAACTGTCATAATCTATATTTTTAATTGGTATGCTTGAGATGCAGCTCTGAATTCAGGAATAAGACAACCCAGCCTCAACAGGATTTTTACATAAAACTATATTAAACATTTATTAATTTACAACAAGTTAAACACATACACATGTCTACAAATTACTACCATAATAACCTTTAAACAAATCCCCAAATTAAATACTCCCAGGTAAATCTCCATCAAGTCAACAGTAGCCCGTAGGCCAGAATTTTACCTTCGGTGTGTGGGCGCGTGCCCGACATGCCCGAACATAATATGACGCGCAATGACGTCGGGCGTGCGACCCAATGCCAGCACGCACTCGTGCAATATTTCATTCAGTGGGTTTGCGCCAGAGTTGGCTGCGCGCCCACCGACAATTGAAAGGCCTATTAAGGCCATTGATAAGATAATTAAGTTGAAGTTTACGCTACCCATCCAACCTAATGGTTGGCGGGCAGGCGAAAAGGCCAAGTGGCCTTTACATTTTTTAGGAAACTTCATCCACAAGCGGGATGAAATTTCCTAAATCTAATACAAATTAAAAAAGAACCCTATTTTGAAATTAAAAACATGTCCCATCTCATGTGACACAGTCACATAACAGGACTTGTTTCATTATATTTTTATTGCATTTATTAATTTTTTAAAAAAGCATTTCAATCTCTCTGAGGCAACTCCATGTGAGCCAGGCCCACTCTCCCCCTCTCCCCGCCCGCACAGGCAACATTCAGCATTGCCGCTCGCCAATCACGCAGGGTAGGCATTAATTGCCCGCCCCCCCCACATTAAATCACAGAGCGGAGCCGATCGCGGGCAGCGGCCAGCTTCCTGACTGCCCCGGCTTGCTCCCGCCGAGCCCACCCAACGAGGGAAAAATTTTGGCCATAGACTTTAAACAGGCACCAGGCAAAGCACATTTGACCATGAGGCTCTTTGCAATTTGGTCCCTTTGCAGACACAGTGGGAGGCTTACAGGCTGGTTGGATCATAAATGCCTTTACCCTACACACAATCTCCTTTCCCTCTTTATACATAGCTTTCTTTTTGAATGTAAATTTTCTATGGTATCAATAGGCTTTTAACTTCACATCTTCTAACAATATCATTGTCATCCCACTAATTTTATTAGTAATATAAACATTGCTTGGCATCTCCCAGTTAGGTGCAAGATTTTACTCCCACTTTTGAATGCTTTATTCAACAAATGCTAACGTACACTTTACCTTCTATCTTCCTTACTGTTTACCCAATTAACATCTCAAACTACTATACATCAAAGCACCCAGAGTAGCTGGCTTTAATCCAATTAAGACACACACAGTCAAACACATAGGCACAGACCCAACTACAACTCCATTTTAAAAATAATTTCCAATAACATTATAGACATTAATATCTCTTCATGACACTCAAGCCCTATAGCCCTGTGTGATCTGTACACCCATCCAATTCTGGCTTCTTGCACATCTCTGATTTTAATTGCTCCACCATTAACAGTCGTATTTTCAGCTGTTTAAGCCAGAAATTCTGGAGTTCCCTCCCTAAACCTCTCAACCTCTCTAACTCTCTCCTCCCTTAAGCTGCTCATTAAAGCATACAGCTTTAACTAGGCTTTTGACCATCTGTTCTAATATCTCTTTACATGGCTTGGTGTCACATTTTGTTTGATAGCTCTCCTGTGAAGCACTATTGGATGTTTTACTATGTTAAAGGTGCTTTACAAATGTTGTTGTTTGAGTCTGTGGCACATTGGATCCAAAATTGGCCCAGTGGCAGGAAGCAAAGAATATGGTCAGCTGGTTTTTTTGTGACTGGAAAACTATTTTCAGTGAGGTTCAACAGGACTCAATACAAGGTAGCTTGCTGTTTGTGCTACTTATCAGTGATTTAAACTTAATTGTAGAGGGCATGACTAAGACATTTGCAGATGATATGAAAATTGGTCGTGTGTTTGACAGTAAGGAAGAAATCTGTAGATTGCAGGAAGATTCAATGGACTGTGGCAGAAAAGTGGCAAATGGAGTACAATGCGGAGAAATGTGAAGTAATGCATTTGTGGGGGCAAACAAGGCAAGCGACTACACAATGAAAGTTAGGAGACTGATATGCATAGGTGAACAGAGGGACATTGGAATGCATGTCCACAGATCCCTAAAGGTAGCAGGACAGGTAGAAAAGATAGTTAAGAAGGCATATGGAATACATTCCTTTATTAGTCGAGGGATAGAGTATATGAGCAGGGAGGTTATGCTAGAACTGTATAAAGCACTAGTTAGACAGCAGTTAGAGTACTGTGTACTGTTCTGATCACTGCATCACTGGAAGGGTGTGTGCGTACCGGAGAGGAGGTTTACAAGGATTTCATCAGGAATTGAGAATTTTAGCTATGAGAAAAACTTGGATAGGCTAGGCAAGAACTTTGTCTCTCTCAGAAATTTTGCTTCTTTCTTTCAGGTGTTAAGGAACGCAAGCTCTAGCAACTCATTGATACCAACACCCATCCAGGACCCTCCACCCTTTCCCGTCCCTCTGACCCCATCCTGTCTTCTAATCCCAGCCCCGGCCGTGTATTCACCATACCCTCTGACCTTCCCCTCTCTGATGCTGAACGTTCAGCACTCAGCAAAGGACTCAGTTTCATACCCTTACGCCCCAATCTCAATGAATTCCGGGTTCGGCATGATGCCGAACTCTTCTTCCACCGCATTTGTCTCCATGCTCCTTTCTTTGGGTAGGAGTCCTCCCCTCCGTTCCATGGATCCTTTCACCTGCCTCCAATATTCTCCCTCCACCTGGACCCCTCCCTCTGGCATCTTACCTGCTCTTGATCTTTTCATTGAGAACTGTCAGTGTGACATCGGCCGTCTCAATTTCTCTGCTCCTCTCACCCACTTTAACCTGTCTCCTTTTGAACTTGCCGCACTCCGTACTCTCAGGCCCAACCCTGACTTTGTTATCAAACCTGCCGACAAGGGTGGTGCTGTTGTTGTCTGGCACACTGACCTCTACCTCGCAGAGGCTGAGCGTCAACTCTCAGACACTTCTTCCTACCTCCCCCTGGACCATGACTCCGCCACCGAACATCAAGCCATTGTTTCCAGGACTGTCACTGACCTCATCTCCTCTGGAGATCTTCCCTCCACAGCTTCCAACCTCATAGTCTCCCAACCTCGGACAGCCTGCTTCTACCTTCTCCCCTAAATCCACAAACAGGACTGTCCCAGTAGACCAATCGTGTCAGCCAGTTCCTGACCCATGGAACTCATTTCTTCCTATCTTGACTCTGTTCTCTCTCCCCTTGTCCAGTCTCTTCCCATCTACACCCATGATTCCTCTGCTGCCCTACGTCATATCAACAATTTCTAGTTCCCTGGCCCCAACCGCTTCCTCTTCACCATGGACATCCAATCCCTCTATATCTCCATCCCCCAGCAGGATGGTCTGAGGGCTCTCCACTTCTTCCTTGAACAGAGGCTTGAACAATCCCCATCCACCACCACTCTCCTCTGCCTGGCTGAACTTGTTCTCTAACTGAATAATTTCTCCTTAAACTCGTCTCACTTCCTCCAAATAAAAGGTGTGGCTATGGGGACCCGCAGGGGCCCCAGTTATGCCTGTCTCTTTATGGGGTATGTGGAACATTCCTTGTTCCAGTCCTACTCAGGCTGCCTCTCACAACTCTTTCTCCGGTACATTGATGACTGCTTTGGTGCTGTTTCATGCTCTCGTCTGGACCTGGAAAAATGTATTAATTTTGTTTCCAATTTCCACCCCTCCATCATTTTCACATGGTCCATCACTGACACTTCCCTTCCCTTCCTTGACCTCTCTGTCTCAATTTCTGGTGATAGACTGTGCACCAATATTCATTACAAGGCCACTGACTCCTACAGCTACCTCGACTACAACTCCTCACACCCTGCTCCCTGTAAGAACTCCATCCCATTTTCTCAGTTCCTTCGCCTTCGCTGCATCTGTTGCAATGATGCCACTTTCCAAAACAATGCTTCTGACATGTCTTCCTTCCTCCTTAACTGAGGTATCCCACCCATGGTGGTTGACAGGGCCCTCAACCCTGTCCGACCCATCTCCCATGCCTCTGCCCTCACACCTTCCCCTCCTTCCCAGAACCATGGTAGGGTCCCCCTTGTCCTCACTTTTCACCTCCACCAACCTCCATATTCAAAGGATCATCCTCCGCCATTTCCACCAATTCCAGCATGATGCCACCACCAAACACACCTTCCCTTCACCAACCCTGTCGACATTCCGTAGGGACTGTTCCCTCCAGGACACCCTGGTCCAATCCTTCTTCACCCCCAACATCTCATCCCCCTCCCACGGCACCTTCCCATGCAATCGCAGAAGGTGCAACAGCTGCTCCTTTACTTACCCCCTCCTCACAGTCCAAGGGCCCAAACACTCCTTTCAAGTGAAGCAGCACTTCACTTGCACTCCCCTCAATTTAGTCTACTACCAAACGCAGACTGGGTGACCGCTTTGCTGTACACCTTCGGTCTGTCCTCAAGCATGACCCAGACCTCCCTGTCGCTTGCCATTTCAACACTCCACCCTGCTCTCATGCCCACATGTCCATCCTTGGCCTGCTGCAATGTTCCAGTGAAGCTCATAGCAAACTAGAGAAACAGCACCTCATCTTCCGTTTAGGCACTTTACAGCCTTCCGGATTTAACATTGAGTTCAACAACTTCAGATCATGAACTTTCTCCTCCATCCTCACTCCTTTTTGATCCCCTTTTTTCAAATATTAATTTTTAAATTTTTATTTATATATATTTTTTCCAACTATTTCTATTATTATTATTTACAAAATGTATTTCCATTCATTGTTTTATCCCCCACCTTTTAGCCTATTTCGATCTTTTCTCCCACACCGTCCCCTCCCCCCGCCCCCATCCTCACTAGGGCCATCTGTTACTTGCTCATCCTGCTTTCTACTCTTAATGTCACCATTAGCACCTCCTTTAGCCAGTATCACCACCATCAATACCCCCTTGACCTTTTGTTTATGACATTTTTTGCAATCTCTCCTTTGCCCCCACCTACCACTGGCCTTCTATCCAGCTTCACCTGTCCCACCCCCCCTTAAACAGTATATATTTCACCACATTTTTACTTCTCTTTAGTTCTGAAGAAGAGTGATGTGGACTCGAAACGTTAACTCTGTCTTTCTCTCCACAGATGCTGTCAGACCTGCTGAGTTTTTCCAGCAATTTTTGTTTTTGTTTTAGATAGGCTAGGAATGTTTTACTTGGAACAAGAGCCTGAGGGAAGATTTAATTGAGGTGGATAGCATTATGAGGGACGTAGATAGCATACAGGCCAATAACGAGGGGCATAGATTTAATCCAATTACTTTAAACATGGAGTTGGGAATTCTTTCCACCCGGAGGGTGTTGTGGGCTGGAACACTTGCCCCTAAGGGTGGAGAGGCAATCACCCTCATTGTGTTTAAAAATACTTAGATGTGAACTTGAAGTGCCATAACCTACAAGGCTATGGATCAAGAGCTGGAAAGTTGGATTAGGCTGGATCACTCCTTTCCAACCAGTAAAAACACAATGGGTTGAATATCGTCCTTACGTGCTGTAGATATTTTATGGGTGGGATTTTTCGAATGATAAGGTTTCCTCCAAAGAGTCAATGGGGAATGCATCCCCCCGGTCACAGCAGCCCCACAGCCTTTTAAGGCTCCAAGGAGACTGAAAGTCCCACCTCAGAGAGCTGCTGGCCAATCTGATTGGTCAGACGAGGGCTGTGGGGATGTTGATGGAGAGGCCATGGGGGAAGGAGCACCTGTGGGGGCAGACCTTGGTTGGGCATGGGATGGGGGGGGGTTGGCACCTGATGTGGAAAGGGGGCCCTTGAGGGAGGTGCCTCCTACTCCATTCACTCCCATGGCCCAAGCAGGGTGACCTGCCAGGCTTTCCCCCTGCCCTTGAACACCTCCTGCCAGCCTCAAAGTTGAGGCCACTTAAATTGCAGACAGGTCAGGGAGGATGGTAGGAAGGTCACCCAGGGAATCTTATACCTCCCATCCCCCACCCATCAGTAAACTTTTTGGCAGGGAACTGTAAATCTCCGCCCAATGTTTCTATGTTCCTAGGATGTTTGAAGGTGAGTTTACAAAGTTCCTTATCAGCCTTCTACTGTACCATTTCCTGCTCAAGCAAAGTACTTCTGAAACATCATCACAGGAGCAGCATGGTCTGTAGGCCCTGCTGAAAGGATACCTCCTAGCTTGTTTTCTCTTCTGGTATAGCCTTATCCTGTGTTATTTCCTCTTGCCCCTGCTCTGCCTCTATTATAAGAACATGTGGGAAAATGTCCAGTGTAAACCCATGCTAAGGGCTCCACATCAGAAAGGTGGGAAAGCTAATGAATTCCCTGTTTAATTTGGCTTAGAGACAGCTAGCAGAATGTTTCCTTAGCAACACAGCTGAGAAAAGCTTTCTTTATCAATTTAAGCCAAATCCAATGTTTAAGCCATTGGGCAGAGTTTTCCAGTCCCGCCAGCATTGGGAATCATGGAGGGTGGGGGCACTTAATTTGGCGGTAGGCAAAAAGTCTGTTTCCTGACAGCGGAATAAACTGTTGGAATTTTATTCTCCCAACGAGCAATGTCAGGAATACCATTTGCATGTATTAGCATCTCATGCATGTTTATTAAAAGGCCACCTTGCCGGAATTGAGTTCATCCTCCAAATTAAGTTCCCTGCCAGCGACAGTTGAGAATGTTCAGTTTAATGACTGTATGTGAGTGGTGTGCACTTGGCGAACTTAATTTCTTCCATGAATTTGAGGTCAGTAGATGTTGCTTTCTCCTTCTTGGGAACCTCACATAACTTCCCTCAAGTGCTGTTATCAAATGCTGCGCCAAGGCTGGCAAGGGAGGTAGGCAAAGAAGAGGGGGTGGGTAGGGTGGAAGTGTGGAGTGAAGGCTGGACCGGGGAAGCAGGCTTATGGGGGAAAGGTGGGGGGAGTATCCCGGGAAGAGGGGGGTAATGTCCAGGGAAGGGGGTGGGGAGTGTCTTAGAGTGTGGGGTCGATGGTGTCCATGGTGGGGTCCTGGGGGGAGAACTCAGGATACTGGTGATAGTAGGGAACAGACACAGTCAGAGGAGGCAGTGGGATGTGATAGGGTGCCAGGTCCAGGGGGAGAGTCTGGTAGGTGAGGGTCTCATCGGATCGGTCTCGGAGGGGTATCAGACAGGTGGCTCAGATAACAGGAGGGGACAGGGTCATGGTTGGCATGGTGAGCATTCCCTCTAATCCTTCTACCAATCACCTTAAATATGTGCCCCCTGGTAATTTACCTCTCTGCTAAGGGAAACAGCGCATCCCTGTATATTCTGCCTTGGCCTCTCATAATCTTGTACACCTCAATCAGGTCACCCCTCAGCCTCCTCAGCTCCAAAGAAAACAACCCCAGCCTATCCTACCTCTCCTCATAGCTACAATTATCAAGCCTTAGAACACTCTTGTAAATCTCCTCTGCACTCTTTCCAGAGCAATTATGTCCTCCCTGTATGTCCTGACCAGAACACTACACAAAATTCCAGCTGTGGCCTAATCAGCATTTTACACAGTCCCATCATTAAATCCCTGCTTTTGTATTCAATACCTTGCCCAATAAATGAAAGCATTCCATATGTTTTCTTGATCACCTTGTCCACCTGTCCTGCCACGTTCAGGGACATGTGGACATGCACTCCAAGGCCTCTCACTTCTTCATTCTGTGCCATTTGCCACTGGCTGCAGTCAGAAGCAGGGATGAAGGAAGAGTTGGAGGTGGAATGCCTCCAAGAGGCACGGCTGGTGGAGGGCAGCCAACTCACAACTCCAAACCTCATGGCCATGGTTGACAAGGGATCATGTGGTGAGTCTATGTTGCCAAGGCAATGGTCTCTCTGTTGAGTTTTGAGGGTAGTGGAGACAAGTGGAAAAATCTCCACTTGAGGCTTCTTGCACATGCCTCTCATCGCCCTGGTCAAAGAGGAATGTGTCTATACGCATTCATGTATGAACGGCAGGAATGCCCATCTCTGGTCCTCCAGGATGTCCTTTACCAGGAAGGGGGTGGGGTGGGGATGCCGTGTCTAGACAGAGACAAGGCGAAGGGCCTAGCAGTTGCCTTCTGGCTTTGAGATGGAGGGAAACCTGCAAAGGACATGCTTACTTAATGTATCACTTCAATTCATTCACACATCCACTGAGGGGCATAGATGATGCAGGCTACAGGCAACCCTGCCTTGGTAATGGCTTTCATTCAGATGAGGAGAAGGAGGGCCTGTTGCCAGTTGACACAGGGCCAGGAGGAGCAAGGGCCTGAGCAGCAGGAGGCAGTGGGCCTCTATAATGTTATGAGGCTAATGAACGTGGACCACTGCAACAGTGAGTATTGGCCCAACTGTGGGTGTATTGCTGGCAGTGCTCTTATCTAGAAATGAACAAAAGGCAATGCTGGAGGTGCCTTCGTATGTGGTTGCTCACGTCTGCCAGCTTCACCAGTACTAGTTGGGGCCAACAAGGACTCTGGAGGAGTAATACGGAGCTTCTTTATAGCCAGCATTGATTGAAAGTCTGTCCAGGTGCTGTTTAAAAATGGCGCCAGTACCTTTGACCCCTGGGGCTGAATTTTCTGGTTGGCTGGGGGTGGGGGTGGAGCGGGAGTGGGAGTGGGCGCAGGCGGGCGCGGACCCGATTGCTGCCTGCAATCGGGTCCGCGCCGCCATTTTACACGGACGAGCCAATTAAGGCCCACCCAGCGTGCATCGCGGCTTCTGTGGACACCCGGGCGGCGGCGGGACTGCACTGACCGCCGGCTGCAATGGCGACCTGGCGGCCTGTTTTAAAAAGCTGCTGCAGCCTTTCCAAGGCTGTGAGTCATGGCCAGTGGAAGGGCTCCCCAGACAGCTGCTGGTGAGCAGGCCAGACAGGAGGGCTGGGCCAGGGGGCACCGTGCCCCTCATTTTTATGATGATTGCCTTGCTGTCCTCCTTGAGGATGAGGCAGCACGGTGGGAGGTCCTGGTACCCCAGGATGGGAGGAGGAGGCCCCCCCACATGACGAAACGTGCCTGGGAGGAGGTGACGGAGGTGATGAGCTCCCGTGTCGTGATGCAGCGCACCTGGATCCAGTGTCTCAAGTGCTTCAACGACCAGCTGCGCTCAGGGAGGGTGAGGACAATGTTGGCATTTGTCACTTAACCCTGTAGGTAGGCTTTCCCCCCTCGTACCATCCCCTCCCCGACACCTCTCCGCCGCCCCACCCCCCCCACCCCACCCCCCCACCCCACCCTTCCCCAAGTCTGAGTGTAGTGACTGCATTGAATCATTGACGGCATGTGTCCTTCGCTGGGTGGGCCAGCAGATATTGCCCACTCTGAGGTCACCCTGAGAGGGTGGTGAAGAAATGGGTTCTGCCCCCGCAACATGTGGTACACTGAGACCCACATTACTGTTTTGGGGGCAACCTGGAGGAGCTGCACCTAGGCCCAGTGCTGGAACTCCAGGACATGTCAAAGTCATGGTGAGGACATGCTGGGAGGGGAGCTTCAAGGTGGCGTGGCACCGATCGATCTGCTGCCCTCTGCGCTGCACGTGCTTGTGCCTTCTTGCTATGGAAGGTTAGATCATGTGGTGCTTAATGTGATGTAGGCAGCATTTGGTCAAGGGGGTTGGGGTGGGGGGGACAGGCCTAGCATTTTTGTGTGAGTGTTCGGCAGCAGCAGGGTGTGAAGGCACTGGAGTCCTGCAATGTCCCACGTTGGTTGGGGTGGGCCGTTCGCAAAGAGAGTCCAGGTACAAATAGCACCAAACAATGCTCTTCTCTCCTTTTCAGGAAAAGAATGCACATAATGCTGCCAAGTGGGTGACAACTGGTGGCGGGTCGACCCAGTTGGCGATTCTCAGATGCTTTCGAGCAGGAGGCCCTAGATTTGGAGAGGCGCCATGCACCCAGGTCCACCGGTGTTGGTGAGGCTGGGGTGCCACGGGCAGGTACGTTTGCCCAGGAGTGAGGTCACCATTGTTCTCCCAACAGCCATGGCAGTGCTGAATGTTCAGTGATTGAAGTTTGCAACATGGCTTGACCATTGCTGATGGAAGGATGAGCGCATAATGATCCGGGGGACAGGGATGCACATTGACATTGTCTCCATGTTAACTGATCCAATGCCCTTATTCTTCCTTTCAGCATCAGTGGAGCAAGGCTGGGAGGAGGAACAGCAGGGGCCCCCTCTCACATGTGAGGGCCCTGAAGTCTCACCAGCGTCACACCATCCCTGCCAGGCAGGCACCAGCGCAGATACTAGTGCCTCAGTGGGAATTAGAACATCGGCTAGTGTCCCGAGGCACAGTGGTGAGGGCACTTCACAGTCGCTGGAGGAGCTGACAGAAACAGAAAGTGCCCATGGCGCCAGCAGTCGGACGACTGCAGGGGACTAGGCACATGCTCAGTCGGTGCCTGATGATGCGCCTCTGGAGTTGATCGTGACGCGGCAAATGCAGGAAATGCACCAGGGTGTGCGGGAGGATCTGGTGGAGATGCATGAGGCTATGTTTGGCTTGGTATCTGTGGTGGAGGAGTCTACGTGGACTATCACCGAAGCAATGAGCCACATGTCCGAGCGCTATGTGTCTTCCATGGAGAGAGTGGTGACTCTCGTGGAGATGCTCCTCCAGGAGACCCATCAGGGCTTCCTGGGGATGCGCTCAGACCAGCAAGCCCTCACATCAGCATTGACCTCAGCTGGTCAGTGCCAGTGTGGGGGATAGTCTGGACACCAAGTTTCCCAGCTCAGTGCCCATCCATCCATGGTGAGCAGGGAGGTCCGAAGCGACCTCACGTTGGCGCAGCAACTGCCTGTCATCTCTGCGAGCTCCTCTCAGAGCGCTCTGGATGAGGGCGGCAGCTCCTCCGCCCTTCTGCCAGCGACCGTTGCATCCAGTGAGGCTGCAACGACTGGGGAGATGCCAGCTGTGGAACTGGCAGCTCCCTCTCAGGCGGGGCCAGCACAGGCTCCACGGGCCAGAGGACGACCGCCAAGATCATTGAGGCCAACAGGACAGCAGAGTGGGCAGGCTGTCTCAGATGCCAGTCCCAGCGAGGGGGCAGCACCAAGACGCAGCACCCGAAAATGTAAACATAAGGCACCTTTGGCACACCATGGGTTTATCACTGGTGCTTTTGTGTTGGCCACAATGAGGTGTTTAAGAGTTGGTGTGATTTTTAACACCTTTTTCATTTTGTTTCATTAAGTTTCTTTGGTTGTGATATTAAATTCAGACATGTCACCATGGCTGAGGGTGCCTCTTTTGTTCTGCAGGTGGATGGTTTCCAATAATGTAATGAGTGCTTTGTGGGACATTCAGCTTTTTTAACAAGGACCTTAGTTAATGTTCCTAACCAGGCAGATTTTGTACTTAGGTCTCGAATATGGAGCCTACAGCCCATGCTAGCTGAAGGTTCATTGGATTAAAGACTCCCGGGTGTCCCTGCCTCCCTGGTGTATGCCCGGGTCAGTGTCTACCCCCTTAGCAATTCCCTGTGCGTGCTCATCCTCAGATTCACTGCTGGAATCATTGTGTGCATCCGCAGCCAATGCATCTACGTCTTCATCTTCCACTGCATCCCCCATTTCCAGTGCAAGATTGTGGAGAGCGCAGCATGCAACCACGATCAGCGACACATGATCTGAGGGGTACTGGAGTGCGCCCCCTGGGCAGTCCAGGCATCGGAATCGCATTTTGAGAAGACTAATGGTTCTGTCCACCACAGCCCTTGTGGAGGCGTGGCTCCTATTGTACCACTGCTCAGCTTCTGTTCTTGGATGGCGGAGAGGCATCATGAGCCACCTTCTGAGGGGATAGCCCTTGTCACCCAGCAGCCATCCATCCAGCCGGGCTGGAGCACTGAAGAGCCCTGGCACCTGGGAGCATCTGAGGATGTAGGTGTCGTGGGAGCTGCCTGGGTACCTTGCACAGACTTGTAGAATCTGCATCCTGTGATCACACACTATCTGCACGTTCATGGAGTGGAAGCCCTTCCTGTTGACGAAGGCACCGGGCTCACCTGCTGGCGCCTTGATGGCCACATGTGTGCAGTCTATAACACCCTGGACGCGTGGGAAGCCAGCAATGGCCGTGAAGCCTCTGGCTCGCTGTGCCTGGCTTGCCTGGTCCCAATAGGAGTGGATGAAGGTCAATGCAGGCCTGAACAAAGCGTCTTTAACCTGCTTGACACAAGTGTGGACAGCTGATTGGGAGACACCGCAAAGATCACCCACTGAGCCCTGGAAAGAGCCGGAGGCATAGACGTTGAGGGCAGATGTGACCTTTAGAGCCACTGGAATGGGGTGTCCACCCACACAGTTTGCGGAGATCTCAGGCCCAATCATCTGACAGATGGAGGTCACTGTCTCCCTTGAGAGATGGAGCCTCCTTCGGCACTGCACCTCAGACATATTGAGGTAGCTGCTTCGTCGCCTGTAAACCCTGGCAGCAGGATAGTGGCGTCTTCTGTGGCCCCTTTTGCCTTGGACTACCTCTTGGTCCTGCACCCCTTGAGCCTGCGCCTGACCTCCCAAAGGTGGCTCCCCTGGAGGCTGCACTCCTGGCCTCTTCCTCCTTCTAGCCCTCCCTTCCTCCTCAGAGGAGGTGCATCCAGTGGAGAGTTCAGCTCCCATTCCCAGGCTAAGGGAAGGCTTCCTGAAACATGCAGGCCCAAAAAAGATTCCTCACTGCAGGATACTGACATGAAGTCTGTGAGTACAGACCAAGCAGCTGGTATGGGTTTTGAAGTATTGCAGATCACACAGGCAAGTATCAGTAACTTTGAAAAATCAATATTTAACAGAACACACTCGTGATCCCACTGAGCCCCCTTATCCCGCCTGTGGATGAGGTTTATCCAAATGTGTCCTACCTGCCTGCCTGTTGCGCCCGTGCACCGACTGGAAATTGCATGGGCGCTGAAAAATTGCGGTTGATTGGTGTCTCAAGGGCCTTAAGTAGCCCGTTAATTAATTGCTGGCATGCATCGTGCGCCCGCCCAACAAAACATCGCAATGGCGCTCGGTGACTTTGGGACGCTCACCCGACGTCACCACGTGTCATTTTATGTGCGTGCATGCAAGGCCCACCCCCGCACACTAATGGGAATATTCTGCCCCTGAAGTAAGTGCGGGGCAGGCGACTTCCTGCCCACCCCACTGCAAGATTCGCTGAGCTCCTTGCTGATGCATAATTAATGAGCCAAAAAGCAGAAGATCGTGCGTGTTTATCCACCCTGCTGCCCAGCAAGAATCACGCCGACTTTCCCACTCGCCACTGGATTTAGTCTCCAGAATGGAAAATTCCACCGATTGGCTGTGGAAATGTGGGTGCATGAATGGGGTGGGGGTTGGGGTGGTATGGGAGCTGTGCACGTCACCTCTTCTGTGTCTGTATTTTGAGCCTAGGTGAGGGAGCCTAGAAGTAGAGATATGTCCAAGATTCAACTGTGATACAAAGGGGAAATACTGGGATCTGTTGTGTACGCAGTCACCGATTGCCATCCGTTAAAATTTGTGCAAAATCATGGTTTTGTGCCAGCAATTTTTCCACATTAACTTCCTGCAAGTTCCACTCCTGGTTTGGAGAGCAAATCACAGAATGAGTCTGATTGATTTGTCCTTTGCTTATGTAAACTTTTATCACTCCATTTTCATTTCTCTCTCAAGATTGATTTTTATAACTTCATTTTATCGTGGGTATTTTTTGAACAATTTTCTCTTTTTCCCTTCATTTATTCCCTTTTTCTTCAACTGTTTGACTTGTTGAGTTCCCCTCGACCCCTTTACTGAGCACAGCATAGTCATGACTTGATGTTTCACCCCCACCACAAGATCAGGAACTGGTCAGACAAAGTCTTTTCCTTTGCCTCTGTTAAAAGCAGTAAATTCATTTTAACTTTATTTTTTCACACTGCAAAATAGCATAAATGGTCAAAACAATATACATGATCATATTATTTACAGTAAAATATGATGTATCTATATTTAAAGCAGCCTATGCCTTTTTAGAGAGAGGTGGATTTATTTGGTAGTGCATATACATTTTGACATTGCAGAAAACATTGTTGAAGAAAAACATTAAAAGGAATGCAAGATTCAAACCTTAACAGTTGTATTATTGAATCATTATAGTGTACCACTAAAAGTCTAAGCAACAGCTAACTCTGTCCTATAAATAGACCTACTGAGTTTCCAAGGAAACAGGACAGCTGGACATGACCTCGAATAACAAGATTTGAAATGGGATAACTGCATTTAAAATAGAATGAGGTGATATGTTAAACTTAAGCAAAATAAACCTGTGGTCTGTATATCAAAAATAAACTAATGAAGAAATGGTACATATTAATATATTGTCAGAGAAAGGTGTAGTCCCAGAGCACTGACAGATCGTTAACATTATTCCTTTTTCAAGCAGGGAATAGAATATGTCCAAAACAAAAACAAAAATGAAAATAAAAATACCTGGAAAAACTCAGCAGGTCTGACAGCATCTGCGGAGAAGAACACAGTTAACGTTTCGAGTCCGTATGACTCTTCAACAGATTTTTTTGCTTTTATCATAGAATATGTCCAGCATGTTTGTCACAGGCCAGTCAGCTTAACATTGGTAGCACAAAAATAATGGAATCTCTACGAAAGGAGAGAATACAAGAACATCTAGAAACCAAAATATTTAACCATCATGGATTTCAAAAAGGAAAATTGTGTTTGACCAAACCTGTTGATTTATTTGAAGAGAGTAGACAAGGGTATTTCAGTAAATGTAATTTATCTAGGTTTTCAACAGGCCTTCGATAAGATACCACAATTATTAATGAATAAGGTCTGTGTGTGTAGAGTCAAACCACAAGTAGTAGAATGGATTGCTAGTTGCTTCAAGACAGAAAGCAGATGGTAGGGGTGAAGGGTGATTAGTCAGAGGGGTCGGACATGGTGCTCCACAAGGATTAATGCTATGAAGAGTGTTGTTCACAATTTATATTAAAGATTTAGGGTTTGAAATCAAAATGCAATGTCTAAACTTGTAAATAACACCAAATTGGGGGCAGGGGCTGGTGGGGTGGTGGTGTGATAAAGTCAAAATTGAGGAGAGCTGCAAAAAATTATGAGGAGATGTTGTATTAACAAACTTCCAAAATGTGCATATAATGAGCACATGAATTTCAATATGGATAAATATGAAGTATAACACTTTGGCAAGAAAAATAAGGAGATTGCATATTACTTAGAAAATATGAATCTAAATAAGGTAGAGGAATAAAAAAGCCTAGGAGTAGAAGCACAGTACATAAACAAATAAAAGTAGTCATTTGGTAGTACAGAACTTGAGTATTGCCATTGAAAAGAGAAATGTCGGAGCTTTTTGTCTTGCTCTCATCAAGACACTCGCAAGACTAACAAATTACGCTGTATATGAAGAGAGTGCTGATTGGTTGGCAAGTGGCGTTGTCATGGAGAATGCACCAGTGGTGGTGAATGACAGTTAACTGCCAAGCATTGTTTGACATTTAAACCAGGCAGCTTGACCCTGATTGGTCAAGGCATTGCCCTGAGGAATGAGTCAGCAAATGGCTGTCACCTATTTTGTTTAGCTGAAAGAAGCACAATGCATGTACATGTTCTTTCTGTCTGCAAAGAACAGGGCTCTGTATATTAATATATGTAGCTTCCAGTACACACAAATGCCTGAATGATAATTTTAAATTGGTTGTCAGTGGAATTCTGAGCACACTGAGAATTATTTAGCAAATGTTGCCCAATCGTGAAATCACATCGAATGTTGGACACTGTGTTTTGGAGCTTTGCAAGCACAGGTCTGGTCTATACTCTGCCCCTTGTGAACAGTGGCTGGGACATGCTGTTTAATATGATCCGCCAGTCTTTGGGATGTACAGCCTACATACCTAGCATCACACTGGCACTGAAATTCATATACCATATTACTCATTTGTGTGCTAGGCAGAATGCCTTTTTGGCTGATGGCAGCATCCTGTTAGTGGCGAATACGACTCGTGTTGCTTCTGCACAGTAGCAGCGTGAAACAGTTAGCTTCACCTGTTGCTCAAATATTTGAGATACCTTGCCCTTCCAGGGTAATCTGAGGTAGAGTGGGCACCTTTCAGAGCCAAAAATGACGGCCTTGGGCCCGTTCATGAGTTTGCGCAATATACGGCATGAAATGATCTGATCAGGGTAGCAATTATCCTACAAGATGTCTTTGATGTGCCCTATTTCAGTATCAAGCTTGCATGGTGAGCAAATGGCTCGGGCCCTAATTACAATTTTGTCAATAAGACCAATCTTATAGTGTGTGGAACTGTAAGAATCCCATTGTGTATATTGACCAGTGAAGGTAGGCTTGCGGTAGACCGTGGTAGATTTCTCAACTAATACGTCAAGGAAGGGGACTTCATTTGACAGCTCCATTTGAGGTAAATTTGAGCGCAGGATGGAGCCTATTAAGATATGTACGGAAAATATTACGTGCAGCTGTGGATTTAAATATAGCAAATGTATCATCCACATATCAGAAATATGCAAGGAGTAGGAGGTTAGGTGTCATTCCATCGAAGACATGTTTCTCATGGAACCCAACAAAGGTGTTTGCGAGAGCTGGACCTAGACAGGGTCCCATGGCACCGCCATCAATTTGGGCCTACACGGCGTCATTAAAACTGAACTCAACTGCGCGAGTTGCAGAGTTCACAAATTCAATGAATACTGATTCACGCAATGGTGGTGAGTCTAGCTCGCCATGATATAGTGCTGCAGGGCAAATATCTATGGCTTCCTTAAGTGGAACATTAGTGAATAGGCTAGCAATGTCAAATGAGCAAATGGACACAGCGTTGCTATTGATATGCAAGCCCTGTATGGCCATCGCAAATGTGAAGGAATCCTTCACTGTCTATGTGGAAAACTTGGTCAAATTTGGTTGTAACAATTCGCCCAACCATTTGGCCAATTCATGTTGTGCAGAACCTGTCATGGATAAGATGGGGAGTAGAGGGACACTTTTGTGTGCCTTGAGCAATCCATACATACACAGACACAGTGAGCCGTGAGGACGAACCCTGTCATATATATCACATGGCAACTCATTGCTCTTACATAAGTCCAGCAAGCGTGTTTTTTTAGCTTACTTTCGAGCAACGCTGTCCGGTCATGTTGAGCGGCAGGTCCAATGGATACGAATTTGGACCCGTCATTAAGAATGGCGTGCATTTTGTTGATATAGTGATGACTATTCTCATCCCTTTGTCAGGTTTACTGATGCGTGTGTTGGGGTTGGCCTTGAAGCCTCACAAGGCTGTGAGACATTCACATTACATGTGAAAGTCGGATAGGTCGTTCGGAATCCCACAATATGCACGCGCTAGATTAGCTAGGCGCACTTTCAAGGATTCAGCGTCTTCAGTGGACACTGCTCTGTTGTGGGATAGTTGAGAATAGAGGAGTTCAAACTCAGCAAATACCTCTTCCTCTTTGACTTGGGATGAAGGCACACCAAAACTAAAACCACGTGCAAAAACAAACTCCTCGCTTTTTGAGAGTACGTGGTCAGAGGGAATTGTTACCTGTTTAGTGGTGTCGTTAATTGTATTGCCAAACCGCTTCTGCTTAAGTGAGTTTATGGTGCAGACGTGTTTCAATTGGGTACTGTTTATGGTGCGGTCATCGATTGAAGCAATTTCGCGGCATAAACAGATCAAATAGAAACATGAAAGAATGAATTGGCTGGGTCTCTGTTCTCTTGAGAAGTAAAGGCTGAGGGGTGATCCAACAAAGACCTTTGAAATTATGAAATGTTTTGATAGAGTAGGTACAGGGACAGTGAGCTGGATTTTACTGGGGTGGGGGATTAGGGGGATATTGCTTGCTCGCGCACACCCCATCCTGCCCCACAGAGATAATACACGATGGGCAGCCTTAGAGAGGTGAGCGTGGTACTTCCATCGCTGAGAAAAAGGAAGTCCCTCCCTTGAGAGCTGCCAGTCAATCTGATTAGCAGGCAGCTGAGTAGTCCCAGCAGCACCAGAAACAAATAGTGGCCACTGTTGGGACTACAGGGAGTCCTCAGGATGAAGTGCCATGGATGCCAGACTGAGATAATTTGGGGCTTTGTGGGCAGGGAGGGATTGGGCACCCTAGGGAGGGGGCACAGGGACTAGGAAGAAGATTTTGGAGGGCAGGGGGATGGAGGCACAAAGATGGGTAACATCTCAAGGGGGAATGCCCCCATTACAAACAGGGCACTCCCCCAAAGGAGGTACCACCTCCTTCCTTCCCACCTTTTTTACCTCAGATGGTGAAAAATGTGGGCTGGTCACTTTCTTCCGCCTTACACAGGCCACATATTATGGCAGCGGAAGAAGAGTTAGGCCCTTAACTGGCCAGTTAAGGGCCTCTATAGGCCTAAGGGCAGGCAGGCTGGCTGATGCCTTACCTACCCTCTGTATTATGGGGGACAGCTCGGGGGGTGGGCAGGAAGGTAGTGGGCTAGCCACCTATCCTAAATCGCAAGACCTCCCCTGCTTCAAACACTCCCATAGGAGGGTTAGCCAGTAAAATTCCTCCAATGTCTGTGGGAACAGCACAATTAGAAACCATAAGTATAAGATAGTCACCAAATATTCAAATAAGTAATTCAATAAAAACTTATTTACCCAGAGAGTCATGTGAATGTGGCACTCGCTTCACAGGTAGAAGTGAATATTACAGATGCATTTAAGGGGAGGCAAGATATGTATATTTGGAAAAAGGAAATAGAGTGTTATGTAGATGGAGTTAGATTAAGAAAGATGTGAGGAGGCTTGAGTGGACCATGCACCGGCATGGATTGGTTTGGCCAAATGGCTCATTTCTCTGTTATATATCCTATTTAACCTGGATTAGGCTGGATTTTACATGCCCCCGCTGGGTGTGTTTCCCAGGGGAGAGCACGTAAAATAGGGCAGTGCCAAGCCCACCACCTTCCCACCCAGCCCCAAGCTCACCCCCATAATGCATTGGGTGGGCAGGCACTAAAGTTGGCAGCCTGCCCGCCATGTTTAAATAAATAATCAAAGGTCAATTGCTGCCAGGACTGCTGGACTGCTAGCCAATTTGATTGGCCTGCAGATCCTGAGGTCAGGACTTCCTGCCCAGTGAGGGGCAGAAGCCCCACTAACAGCCTATTTAGCCCACCCGCAGCACCTTATGTTTGCGGGGCGGGCTAGCTAGGACGAGTGGGCTTCACACCAACTTTGCTTCGAGAGGGGCAAGCCATCTGCATAATATGCAGCCCTATGAGTTGTATGAGGATGCAGATCACAGTGGTCCTAGTTTTAGATGGAGATTGCTACAATAACATCTAGCTACAACATCAGCACTGGAAAAACCCGCTCCTTACACACAAGGCATTCTGGGAAATATGGCTGAGTCCGACACACAGATATTAACTGCCACCTGCAACATAAGTAATGTCAAGGAGCATGATTTTCTGATAGTCACTGTGTGATTCAATGTATCTTGAATGTAGACCCAGGAATAACACCCCATGTATCTGAATTAAATTGCTGGTGCTGTCACTTGTGTTGCAAATGATCTCAGAACACAAAACACTGAAGAGTTCAAACTATTTATGAACAGAATTAAATTGTGGTGACTCATTGTTTTAGGGTACTCATGATTTAAACAAGAATAGACATGCACACATATTGTCTTCCCAAGATAAACCAGGCTGGACTTTGAAGAATCAGATAACAAGGCAGCTGTCAAATTTCAGCTATGTTCAGTTTGACAGGAAAATATCTATTAAGTACATATCTGGTACTCAACTAAATCTTGCAGAATTTTCATTTTCTATGATTTTTTAAAAACATTTTTAAGACATTAAAAGAAACATTTAAAATGTCACCAGCAATTATTCTGCCACAGCGGAGCATTTCAACAAGCTATGTTCTAATGAAAGTCATCTGTACTGTGCTAGATTAGACTCACATTACAATTATATCTGGAACTCTACATCAAGACTGGTTGAGCTGCTAACTGCTAGGAAACACTATATAATGTTTATGGAGTTCCATAGTACACTTTCAATGAAGTACCATTTTCTACTCAAAAATCAGTGTACAAATAAAGGCAAAATATAATTGCTCAAAGCAATGTCCAGGCACAAAAATTTCTTGTAAGCAATAATTAAAATTCACCAGAATACACAGGAAATAAATTTCCATTTAGGATCAATTGTAAAATTTGACTCTAAGCTTTGTTTGGAATATAGATCCAGATTCCTTTCAACTCACATTCAAATTAATTTATGTTTCAGTTCACCGTCAACACTGACTTCTTTGAATGTGAAAATGTGTTTTACTCTTCTGTGATACTATTTAATGAAAAAATTGAGGAGAATTGAAGAAAACATTGCAGAGATATGGGGAAAGAGTAGGGTCTTGGAACTAATTTAAATTAATTTTTGAAAAAGCCAGTGTATACTTGATATGCTGAATGGCGTCCTTCTGTGCTGTACTATACTATGGCTGGGATTTTACCAGACAATTGGAGATGGGCTGGGGGGCGGGAGGGAAGGGATAATAGTGGCAAGAGGTATTGGGAGTGAAGCCCGATGTGTTTACTCTGCCAGTGGATATTCCCAGTGATGGGCATGACTACAGCTCGGCCACCAGCTGATTGGAGATGGCTGCCAATTAACCAGCCTATTGACGGCCATTTTATCAGGCCACCAGCATATAGACAGCATTTGGACTGCTCCCCATCTGGCGAGTCTTCCAGCTGTATCAAGGCCTCCCATTGGCTTCCTGGGTGGTGGGGGGGTGTGCCTTCCTTTCCAGAGGCTATTTGTCTCCCAATGGCAATGGCTGTCCCCACAACACTGACACTGCTGCTGGAGGGTTCACCTCTCTAAGCGCCAGGGCCTGCCTGCCTGCCTGACACTGGCTCTTTGAGGCCACCTCTGTCAGTGGCTCTGCCGAGGTTGCAGGGCTTCCAGCCCTCTGATTGGGCCAGCAACATGGAGAACCAATGTAGTAATTATGGTCTTATTTAATGTGTAATGTACCTTTAAGAATAATACTTGTTAGGCAAGATCAGATGACCTGTAATAACCATTAGGAGAGTAGTGTGGGCTACCTCAACAGTCAGTGTATAGATAGAGTTAGAGTTGAAAGCACACATGTAGTTGCTGCTGAGTATATTGTAAATAAACCTAAAGTTTCCATCCAAGAACGTGCCTGCTGATCAACTCTATAATTAATAGCACAACTTGGCCACCCTACAACAAACTGGCAATAAGGATAAAACAAAATTGAACAGAAGAAATCAAGTCAAAAAGAAATCGGCACTGTGCCTTGCCCAGTGATTTTAAGCGGCAAGCTCAGTTAGAATCGAAGAAGTTATCTCCTCTCAAAATGCCACAATTTTGGAGAATTGATCCTTTTGAACCTGCCACAGACAATTGGTCTCAATACATAGAACACCTCACATTCTTTTTTCAAATGAATGAGATTATGGGGAAGAGAAGAGGCGAGCAATCCTCTTGTGGGAGCAAAACCTACAGTCTGATTTGAAGTTTGACGGCATGCAGTGTCCCAGATTTGAAGAATTTTGATGAATTGGTGGACCTCATGAAGGGTCACTTTCAACCCAAGCCCTTAGTCACGATGCAGAGGTTCAGGTGTAATTCATAAAATAGAGCTCTGGGTGACACATCTGCATGCTACGTGGCAAATTTGAAGTAGCTAACGGAACACTGTGAGTTCGGTATGACTCTGAACGACATGCTCAGAGATCGTTTAGTGTTTGGTATGAAAGAGGACACTATTCAGAAAAGGTTATTGGCTGAAGTGAATCTGGATTTCAAGAAGGTGCGCAAAATAGCGCCATCCTCCACATCGGGCGGGAAACCTCAACTAAAAGAAACACGATAAAGTGAGAATCTGCCAAGAAGTGGGAAACAGCCCCCGCTAGTTGAAGAATAAAGAAAAATAACTTAGCAGCGAAATCAAATAATAATTTTAAAAGAGGTGGGAACATTCAGTCTTTTAGCGATTGGCAGTTTATAAAAATCGAACGCTATTGTCATAGAAATGGACATATGATGAGGCAATGCAAGGAAAGATTCAAGCAGGCTTGTAAACAAAAGAAGGAGCCCAATGAAATCTACAATGTAGAAGAGCCTGAAACAACAAATTCGAACATTTACTTGTTGTTTAATCTGAAAGTTGGAAAGACAGAAACCAATTTTGTCACAATGGAAGTAAATGGCAAACCTGTTAGAACGGAAGTGGACACAGGAGCACAGGACACAGTAATTGGGGGGACATCCTTCAGATATTTGAAAAATAGCGAACACCAATCAAGTTTCAAAGAAACAGATGCCAAGCTAAAAATATATATGGGTGAAGACATTCAAGTAAAAGGCATAAGCAGAGTAACTGTCCATTGTGGAAGCCAATCGGCAAACCTACCCTTGATGGTGGTAGCATCTAAAAGGGCCAAGCCTCCGGGGGGTGGAAATTGGTTAAAGGAGATTAAGTTAGAATGGGCTGAAATTTTCCAGCTGAGAGCAAATGGGCTACCAAAGCTATTTAGAAAGTACGCCACTTCAAGGACAAACTGGAGAAAATCCAGGGCCTGCAGGCCAATATTCATGTGGATCCAGAAGCAACCCCTCACTTCATGAAGGTAAGGCCAGTGCCATATTGAAAAAAGACCTGTGCCATGTTGAAAAAAGTCAACATTGAACTGAACAGACTAGAGAAAATGGGTGCTATACATCCTGTTCAGTTCTCAGAATGGGCAGCACCCAGAGTCCCCATCCTTAAGCCCGACTAAAGCGTCTGAATTTGTGGAGACCAGAAACTGGCGGTTAATAAGGTAGCTAAGCTAGATGGGCACCCCATTCCAAAAATCGAAGACCTGTATGACAAACTGGCAGGAAGGACAATGTACACAAAGCTTTACATGAGTCATGCTTATCAGCAACTAGAGTTGGATAATGCCTCCCAGGAATTTGTCACAATTAATATCCACAAAGGGTTGTACCAATATACATGATTGCCTTTCGGTGTCACCTCTGCTTGTGCCATTTTTCAGTGAACAATGGAAAGCTTACTGCAGGAACTGCCCCAGGTTGTAGTCTATTTAGAAGATGATGTTTTGGTGACAGGATTCACTGAAAAAGAACATTTGGCAAACTTAGAAGAAGTCTTAAAGCATTTCTTGCAAGCTGGAGTGTGTTTAAAAAAAAAGAAACGCGCACATTGCAAGCGAGGGAAGTAATCTATTTGGCTCACAGGCCATCCACCTGGTTGAGGAGAAAGTGAGAGCCATAAGAGAGCCGCCTGCGCCAAAGAACACCTCAGAGCTCAATCATTCTTAGGAATGATCAACTATTATTGGTGGATCTTACCCAATTTGTCTACAGTGCTGGTCTCCTTGCATTATCTACTCAAAAAGAACCAACGTTGGTCTTGGGAGGTGCCCCAGAAAGAAGATTTCATAAAGGTGAAGCAATTGTTGCACTTGTCCAATCTATTAGTGTATTATGACCAGACAAAAGAATTAGTGCTGACTTGTGATGCACTACTGAGTGGGCGCAGTCTTTCTCATCGGATGGACAGCGGCACAGAACGGCCACTAGGTTACGTAACAAGAACGCTCACCACAGCGGAAAAGGGATACTCGTAGATAGAAAAAGAAGGCCTGTCCATCATCTTTGGTGTCAGTATGTACACGGCTTCCATTTTACAATCATTTCAGACCACAAACCATTGCCAGGATTTTTTAGTGAGGACAAGACTATACCACCCATAGCCTCAGCAAGAATACAACGATGGGCTTTAATTCTGGCAGCACATGAATACACTTTCGTACATAGGCCTGGCAATTAAATCACAAATGCCAATGCCCTTAATCGTTTGCCTTTACAAGAAAATGATGAGCACGTCCCAATTTGACAGGAACTTGTTTTACTGTTAAATTTCTTAGATTCCTCACCAGTATGTGCTAGACAAATCAGAGACTGGACAAGTCAGAACCCAGTCCTATCTCAAGTATGAGAACAAGTGCTACATGGTTGGTTACAGGAGCCCATATCTGACGAAATGGAACCATACTTCAGCAGAAGACATGAAATAACCAGCCAGGATGGCATCTTATTGTGGAGAGCATGAGTGATAGTTCCTCCAAAGGGAAGGGAGCCACTTTTAAGTGAACTACACAGTGTCCATCCAGGAATTTCCCAAATGAAGACCATAGCATGCAGTTATCTATGGTGACCTGGGATGGATGGCTAAATAGAGAGTTTAGAAAAGCACTGTGTGCAATGTCAGCAACTGCAAAAGTTGCCAATGACAGCTCCATTACACCCATGGGAATGGCCAGGTTGACCCTGGGTGCGGTTACACATTGACTACGTTGGACCTTTCCTGGGAACAATGTTTCTGCTCATTGTCGATGCACATTCAAAACGGTTGAATGTATATGAGGTGAAGTCACAACATACGTCAGAGCTTTGCCATTCACGGACCACCAGAAGTAGTCATTTCCGATAACAGCACAGCATTTACGAGTTCTGAGTTTCAACAGTTTATCAGCCTCAATGGTATCAATCATGTAAAAACTGCACCTTACCACCCTTCCTCAAGCGGACTGGCTGAAAGAGCAGTTCAAATGTTCAAAGCAGGCGTGAGAAAGCTAACTGGTGATTCCTTGGTGACCAAGCTAGCACACTTTCTTTATCATTACAGGACTACCTCTCACACAACAACAGGTGTCACACCTGTAAAGTTATTGTTGAAACGCTGTCTCAGGATAAGATTGAGTTTAATAATGCTGAATTTAAAGGGGAAGGTGGAACGGAGTCAGGGAAGCCAGAAAACCAGGCACGACTGGCATAGTCACAAGAGAAATTTATCGTGGGAGAGCCGGTATACATGAACTTCGGGGAAGGACCAAAGTGGCTATCGGGTGAAATAAGTGCGGTGACTGGACCTCTATCTTACCACATGGAGAGTTCTCAACCCAGTACTGACATGTCTGATGCTCCTGTAAAAGTTGAGGGTACAAACCTGTAAGTCCCCACCAAAGCACCTAACGTTCAGGCAACTCTGGAAAAGGAGGCTCCTGACAAAGAATCTGAAGTTGTGGAGCTGCGACATTCCACATGTACCAGGAAACCACCTGAAAGACTGAATTTGTAAATTCCTTACCCAGTGTAAATATTATGTTGTCTTGTAAAGTATGTACTTGTAAATATAATATAAATATAATACAATATAATATAATATAGCCGAGTTAAAGGGGGAGCAAAATAGTAATTATGACCTTATTTAGTGTGTAATGTACCTTTAAGAATAATACATGTTAGACAAGATCACATGACCTGTAGTAGCCAATAGGAGAGCAGTGTGGGCTACCTCGGTAGTCAGTGAATAGATAGAATTAGAGTTGAAAGCACATGTGTAGTTGCTGCTGAGTACATTGTTAATAAACTTAAAGTTTCCACCTCAGAAGTGCCTGTTGATCAACTCTATCATTAATAGCACAACTCAGCCACCCTATAACAACCAGCCTGCAGCTTTTAATCGTGGCTGGTATAATTGCCGCCTTTGGTCCAGACACCAGGACACAGCCCAGTAAGAACCCTATGGTCCAATGGTCAGAATTTTAATTGCCAAGGGCAGGCTGGCATGGGAGTGGGAACAGGATTAATTCCCTGAAAAGTGGCATTGGATTGGGAACAGACATAATCCGCCCACTTCCGCCTTTGACCAGGGAGGTCTGGAAGGTGAGCAGGGAACTTCTGTGTAGCTGTCTAGTATGTAAGGAATATATCTTTTTATCTTCTGTTGGACTGTGGATTAGAATTACAATGGCTGCAGCTTAAAGGACATGGCCACTGGAGCAGGGTGAGAGATATATACAATGTTGCAGTCTTAGAAGAGTGTGCCATGAAAGACAGGATGGTGCCGGAAAGGAGCCCTGGACCAAGGGTGCTGCCTGAGAACAGCTTTTTAATTGGCTCCTGACCAGGTGACCAGGGTTTTGTGTGGTAGCAGTGCAGCAGAAAGCTGCTGGCCTGCAAAGAGAAAACATCTAAAATCTATTTTCCTCATATCTCTATAACATGCTCTCTCTCTGAGGAAACTCCCATTAAAAAGGAAAAGGCGAAAACCACTGTTAGAGACATTGAAACGCAAGTTCTCAACCAGTGAACTAAATACTGAAAGTGCTGGAAGACCATCTTGTGACATCAACAAGAACTGAGAGGAATTTGGAAGACATCGATCAAAATCAACCCATCGAATCCTGTACTCTGGAATTGGTGCTATTGAACTGCTTTATCCCACCCTTAAAATCTATGAATTGTGTCTTATATATGTGTGCGTGTGTGTGTGTGGATTTAAGAAGGGGGTAGAGTTTAAGTTATAGGGGAGAATTTTCTCCCTCTCGGGTGGACCGGTTGGGAGCGGGCGTGGGCAGGTGTGGAGCCAATTGCCGCCCACGAATTAAGGCACGCTCAGTGTGAAACACGGCTCCTGAGGATAGCGGGAGTGGGCGGGTGGCGGCAGGACTGTAATGACTGCCGGTTCCAATGGCATCCTGGAGGCCTGTTCAAAGAGCGCATTGGCAGCCTTGCAAAGGCTGTCAACCATGGCCAGCAGAAGGGCTCCTATGAGCGTTGCTGGTGAGCAGGCCATGCAGGAGGGCAGGTTGACGGGGCACTATGCCCCTCGCTTCTCAGGCGAGTGCTGTGCTGCCCTCCTCAAGGAGGTGGCAGCACAACGTGAGATCCTCATGCCTAGGACAGGAGGAGGAGGCCCCCTCCAACATAACCAAATGTGCCTGGGAGGAGGTAGCAGAGATTGTCAGTTAGCACGATGTGGTGTGATGCACCTGGGTTCAGTGCTGCAAATGTTTCAATGACCTCTTGCACTTGGTAAGGGTGAGTACCGTGTTGGCATGGGTCACTTAACCCAGCAGCTAGGTTTCCCCCTCTGGCCAACTCCGCCGCCCCCCCCCCCCCACCCCTCCACCCCCCCACCTCCTCCACCGCCCGTCCCCCCCCCCAACTCTGAGTGTAGTTACAGCATTGAGTCATTCATGGCATGTTTCTCTCACTGGGTGGGCCAGCATTTATTGTCCATGCCTAGTTCACCCTGAGAGGGTAGTGCTGAGATGGGTTCTGCACCCGCAGCATGTGTGACACTGACACCCAGTGTTACTGTTTTGGTGGCAACCTCAAGGATCTGCCCCTAGGTGCAGTGCTGGAACTGCAAAACATGTTAAAGTCAGGCTGCTGACATGCTGGTGGGGGAGCTTCCAGGTGGCGGGGCACCAATCCATCTGCTGCCCTTGGCGTTCCACATGCTTGTGCCTTCTTGCTTTGCAAGGTTAGACCATGTGGTGCCAAACGTGTTGGAGGCAGCATGTGGGCAAGGGGGGTCAGCCCTGGCTGCTTGGTATGAGCGTGTGGCTGCTCCAGGGTCACGATTCACAGGAACCCTCTGATGTCCCACTCAGGTGGGGGTGGCAGGGATGCAATGGCAATCCAGGTACAGGGTGGACTAATCAATGCTCCTCTCTCCTTTTCAGGAGAAGACTGCACACAATAATGCAGAGCGGATGCAGACTGGCGGAGGCCAGGCCCAGTTGGTGATTATAACCAGATACGAGCAGGAGGCGATGGAGCTGAAGAGGTGACATGCGCCCAGGTCCACCGGCGATGATGAGGCTGAGGTGCCACGGGGAGGTAAGATTGCCGTGCACTGAGGTCACCATGTGTGTCCCTGCAGCCATCCCACTGTTGAATGTTTAGTGATTTAAGCTTCCAACATGGGTTTCCCATTGATTATGGAAGGATGAGCACATACTGATCCGGGGGACAGGGATGCACATTGACATTGTCTTGACTTCAACTAATCAAATGTCCTTCTTCTTCCTTTCAGCATCACCGGAGCAGGGCCGGGAGGAGGAGGCAGAGGGCCGGCCACTAACAGGGCCCTGATGAATTACAAGCACCAGCGTCACACCATCTCAGCCAGGCAGGCACCAGCGCAGATACTAGCACCTTGGTGGGGATTAGATCGTCGGCTAGTGACCCAGGGCACAGTGGTGAGGGCACTTCACACTCGCTTGAGGTGCAGATGGAGGCAGAGAGTGCCCAGGTTGCTGGCAGTCGGAGGATTGCAGGGGACCAGGCAGATGCTCAGTTGGTGGCTGATGATGTACCTCTGGAATCGTCCCTGAGGCAGCAGATGCTGGATGTCCAGCAGGGTGTGCGGGAGGATCTGGTGGAGATACATGAGGGAATGCATGGCATGGTCTCCGTGATGGAGGAGTCCATGCGAAGCATCAGCAAAGCATAGACCCTCATGGCTGAGCACAATGCCTCCTCCATGGAGAGAGTCGCGACTCTCATGGAGAAGCTCCACCAGGAGAACAATCAGGGCTTCCTGGGCTCACACTCGGACCTGCAAGACCTCAGCGGCATTGACCTCAGCTGGTCAGTGCCAGTGTGGGAGATGGATTGGGCACCAAGTATCCCATCTAGGTGCCCATCCATCAATGTTGAGCAGGGAGGTCTGAAGTGACCTCACATCAGGGCACAAGCTGCCTGTCATCTCTGCGGGCTCCTCTCAGGGCGCTCCAGATGAGGGTAACAGCTTCTCCACCCCTCTGCCAGTGACGGTGGATGCGACGACTGGGGAGATGCCAGCCTGGAACTGGCCGCTCCCTCCCAGGTGGGGCCATCAACGGGCCAAAGGATGCCCGCCAAGGTCATCAAGGCCAGCAGGATAGCAGAGTGAGCAGGCTGTCTTGAATGCCAGTGCCAGTGAGGGGGGAGCACCTAGACATAGCACTCGAAAACGTAAACTTAAGGCACCTTAGGCACACCACCGGCTTCTCACTGGTGGTTTTATGTTGTCCCATTATTAGTTGATTGTAATTTGGTGTGCAGCTCAACACCTTCGAATTAAGTCTCTTTTCTCTTTTATTTTGTGAATTCATTAAATGCTTCATGTGTGAACATGCCTCAGGGTGATTCCTTACTTCTGCAGGTGGATGGGAACCCATGTTGTTAAGAGTGACTTCTTTGTCATTGAGCTTTATTGACAAGGCGCATAATTAATGCTCCAAACCAGGCAGATGTTGCTCTCAGGTATCGAGTATGGAGCCTGCAGTCCTGTGGTGGACTAGCTGAAGGTTCATTGGATTAAAGCCTCTCGGGTCTCCCTGCCTCCCTGGAGGATGCCCAGGTCAGCATCTACCCCCTCAGCCTTCTCTTGTGCGTGCTCATCCTCGGACTCACCACTGGACTCATCGTATGCAGCCAGAGCATCTGCGTCTACATCTTCTTTTTCCACTGCGTCGCCCCTTTCCAGCGCCAGATTGTGGAGAGTGCAGCATGCAACCACTATCAGTGACACACAATCTTGGGGGTAATGGAGTGCGTCCCCTGGATGGTCCAGGCATCTGAAGCGCATCTTGAGAAGACCAATAGTTCTCTCTACCACAGTCCTTGTGGAAGCGAGTCTCCTATTGTACCGCTGCTCAGCCTCTGTTCTTGGATGGCAGAGGGGTGTCATGAGCCACCTTCTGTGGGGATAGCTCTTGTCACCCAGCAGCCATCCATCCAGCCGGGCTGGAGCACTGAAAAGCCCTGGCACCTGGGAGTGTCTGAGGATGTAGGTGTCACAGGAGCTGCCTGGATACCTTGCACAGACTTGCAGGGTCTGCATCCTGTGGTCACACACTATCTGCACGTTCATGGAGTGGAATCCTTTCCTGTTGACGAAGGCACCGGGCTCACCTGCTGGCACCTTGATGGCCACATGTGTGCAGTCGATTGCACCCTGGATGTGGGGGAACCCAGCAATCGCTGTGAAGCCTCTGTCTGGCTGGCCTCGTCCCAGCGGTAGCGAATGAAAGCCAATGCATGCCTGAACAGACCGTCTGTCACCTGCTTGACAAAAGTGTTGGCAGCTGACTAGGAGACTCCACAAAGATCACCCACCGACCCCTGGAAAGAGCCGGAGGCATAGAAGTTGAGGGCAGCCGTGACCTTCAATGCCACTGGCATGGGGTGCCCACCCACATAGTTGGCGCAGATCTCAGGGCCTATCATCTGACAAATGGAGGTCACTGTCTCCCTTGAGAGACAGAGCCTCCTTCGGTACTACATCTCGGACATATTGAGGTAGCTGCTTCGCTGCCTGTAAACCAGCAGGATAGTGGCGTCTTCTATGGCCCCTTCAGCCTTGGACTTCCTGTTGGCCCAGCGTCCCTTGTGCCTGCTGCTGTCCCCCAACAGGTGGCTTCCCTGGAGGCTGAATATGGACTCCTGGCCTCCTTTTCCTTCTGGTCCCCGCTTTCTCCTCAGAGGAGGTGCCTCCAGTGGAGAGCGCAATTCCCATTCCCAGGCTAAAGGAAGGCTTCCAGAAACCAGCAAGGCCCCTGAAATGATGTTTTCTCCAGAGTCCTGACCTGAAGCCTGTTAATCCTGTCCAAGCGGCTGTGAAGTGATTTGAAGTTGTCTTGATCAGACAGGCAAGTAGGAGTAAGTTTAAACATTAAATGTCTACCAAAGACCACTTGTGACCCCACTCCCCCGTCTTATCCCGCCCGTGGATGAGGATTTTAAAAATGTGGCCTACCTGCCTGCCCGCTGTGCCTGTGTGACGATCTGAAGATTGCACGGGCTCTGAAAAATCGCCGTCTATTAGTGGCTCAAGAGCCTTAACTGGCCCGTTAATTAATGGTGGACACACATCAGAGATCATCGTGTGCTCACCCACCGAAATATCGGGATGGCGCATGGTGATGTCGGGACGCACGCTCAACGTCACCACATGTCATTTTATGCGCCGGCCTGCAGGGGGCGGGCCCCGCATGCTGAAGAGAAAATTCTGCCCATTGTGTTAGAAGTTAGCAACTCATATTTCTTTCTTTTGCCACTGGTTAAAGACAATTTGTTCAATAAACAGTTATTTACTTATTAAGTTCACAAACCTCATGCTCGTATTCTGTTAACCTAAATTAAACAATTAGGTAGAATTCAGGCAATCTGGTGGTTTGGTCAAACTTTTCACATTTGTTGCGGCTCTGGGAACAGCTGGGATTGATATTAAAAAGCACTATCCCCAGTGAATCGTGACAAGTAATTAAAATATTCAAATAGGCAATGAATCTTCATTTCAACCCGAGCTTCTGGCTTCAACTGCCAGCTCATACATATGCAGATAGCTAATGCATGGGTTCCCTGAGATCTCCCCACAGCCCATGAGATGAGTGCACAGTGGGGAGAGATTGTTGAATAAAATTGGTGGGAGAACTTAAGAGTGAAATTGGCAAGCTTGTGGTCAGTGAGAATGAAGGGCTCGTGATTGCACGGTTACCTCTGTTAATCTGAAATAACCACATTGAGTGTTAACTGCAATTTCTTGAAGTTGCTTTCATGTGCTTTGCGGTTTATTCACCTTCATCTCAACTCCCCTGTTGTCGACATTCACTGCAGCATGGGAGCAGTTTATGCAGCAGTAATCTGGATCTCTGAGGAGAAGCAAGATCAGTGACACCAGCAGCAATGGCAAGGGAAACGGCAGGAACATCAGTCCAAATCTTCCAGTATGGGAAGAGGCTGGTGCGCATTGGGACCCTGAGGACACACATCCGTGGTACTTAGGCGGGAAGTTTAATTTTCTGATTGCCAGTTTTACCCTGCCCGGATTGCTCTGTGATTCCTTCCACACTCTTCATCTCACCCATCAACATATCCTTCTACTCTGTCTTCCTCATATATTTATCTAACTTCCCATTAACCTCATCCTTGCTATTCACCTCAATTGCACCTCGTGGTAGCAAGTTCCACATTCTAACCACCCTCTGGATAAATAGGTTTTCCTGAATTCTGGGTTTATTGGTGACTATCATGCGTTGTAAGTCTCTACTTCTGGACTCTCCTACAAATGAAAACATTTCCTTTATGTCTACCCTATAAATCCTTTTAATAATCTTAAAGACCTCTCTCAAATCACCCCTCAGTCTTCCCTTTTCGGGAGAAAAGATATAAAAAGTATATTCAAAAAGATATATTCAAAACAAAACTACTTTGTGAATGGATGCATGGTGAAAATCTTTTTGTTTAGTGGATTTCATGTACTATATATATTTCTTGTGTCTTGGCACTAAGTGCTCTGCTGACTGAGGGATGGTATTAGTACTTAAGTTGCTGACCAATTGCTGAGCTGCCTGTGACTGTGAAGGTCTGCTAACTACACCTAAAGTCCACGCTGCTTAATGCGCCGGCATTCCAACAACAGTGGGTCAGATGGCCAGACGATGGAGACTTGGACTGTTTGTCCTATATTTACCCTGGCTTTTTACACAGATCCACTTAGTGTTTTTCATAGCAGGTACAAAACCCAGTGTAAGTCGAAGTAAATCAACTGGTGTGCCAAAGTACCGGGGCACCCAAAGCAATGTTCACCACCCGCCCCTGCACTTGCCGGCAATGCTCACCCTTCCCATCTCCTGGCAATATTCACCACCCTCCCACAACCTCCACCTCCATCCCAGCTGTGTGGCTGGCCCTAACCTCCTCCCCCACCATCCCCCTTCCTCCCCCCACCCCCCCCACCTCTTCCGTGTCTCCGCTCCTCCCCGTCTCCCCTCTTCCCCATCTCCGCTCCCCATCCCCCCCACCGTCTCCCCCCCAGTCTCCTGTCCCCCCTCCCCCATCTCCCATTCCCCCTCCCCCCCTGTCTCCCATCCCCCCGACACCCATCCCGCTTCCCTGTCTCCCATGGCACCCCCAGCCCCCCATCTCCCCTCCCCCGCCTCCTAGGGGAGAATTCTTCCCCCGTTGGGTGGACCGTTCAGGAGTGGGCATGGGCAGGCATGGAGCCAATCGCCGCCCACAATCGGCTCCGCACCACCATTTTACTTGGGCGTGCCAATTAAGGCCCGCCCAGTGTGAAGCACTGGCTCCCAAGGATAGCAAGAGTGGGTGGGCGGCAGCGGGAATGCAATGACCAGCGGCCTGTTCAAATAGAGTCCTGGCAGCCTTGCAAAGGCTGCTCATCATGGCCGGCAGAAGGTCTCCCCAGAGCGCTGCAGGAGAGCAGGCCAGACAGGAGGGTAGTGCGGGGAAGTGTGCCCCTCGGTTTTCTGATGAGCACATAGCTGCCCTCCTGGAGGAGGGGGCAGCACAGCGGGAGGTCCTTGTTCTGAGGGATGGGAGGAGGAGGCCCCCCACCTGACCAAACGTGCCTGAGAGGAGGTGGCAGAGATAGTCAGCTCCCATGACGTGGTGCGACCCACGTGGTTCCAGTGCCGCAAGTGATTCAACAACCTCTTGCGCTCGGGAAGGGTGTTAGCAGAGGTCACTTAACACAGCAGGTAGGCTTTCCCCCCAAGCCCCCTCCCCAACTCTGAGTGCAGTTACAGCATTGAATCCTTCACGGCATGTTTCCCTCGCTGGATGGATCAGCAGATATTGTCCATGCCTAGTTCACCCTGAGAGGGTAGTGCTGAGCTGGGTTCTGCACCCGCAGCATATGTGACACTGACACCCAGAGTTACTGTTTTTGGGGGCAATCTCAAGGATCTGCACCTAGGCGCAGTGCTGGAACTGCGAAACATGTCAAAGTCAGGGTGCTGACATGCTGGGAGGGGAGCCATCTGCTGCCCTTGGCGTTCCACATGCTTGTGCCTCCTTGCTTTGCAAGGTCAGACCGTGTGGTGCCAAATGTGACGGAGGCAGCTTGTGGGCAAGGGGGGTCAGCCCTGGCTTCTTGGTGTGAGTGTGGGGCACCTGCGGGGTGATGAATCACTGGAGCCCTGCAATGTTCCACTCAGGTGGGGGTGACAGGGATGTGATGGGAATGCAGGTACAGGATGGGCTAATCAATGCTCCTCTCTCTTTTTCAGGAGAAGACTGCACACAATGCCGCCGAGCGGATATGGACTGGCAGAAGCCAGGCCCAGTTGGCCATCGTGACTCCATTCGAGCAGCAGGCCATGGATCTGGAGAGGCGCCATGCACCCAGGTCCACCGGTGGCAGTGAGGCTGGGGTGCCATGGGGAGGTATGTTTGCCAAGCACTGAGGTCACCATGTGTGTCCCAGCAGCCATGGAGCTGCTGAATGTTAAGTGAGTGAAGCTTTCAACATGGGTTGGCCATTGATTATGGAAGGATGAGCACATACTGATCCGGGGGACAGGCATGCATATTGACATTGTCTCCACTTTAACTAATCAAATGTCCTTGTTCTTCCTTTCAGCATCACTGGGGCAGGGCCGGGAGGGAGAGGCAGAGGGGCCACCTCTCACCCCTGAGGGCCCTGAACAATTGGACTCAGCAGCGTCACACCATCTCTGCCAGGCAGGCACCAGCGCAGATACTAGCACCTCGGTGGGAATTAAATCATCGGCTAGTGTCCCAGGGCACAGCGGTGAGGGCACTTCACTCTCGCTTGAGGTGCAGGTGGAGAAAGAAAGTGCCCACGGCGCCGAAAGTCGGAGGACTGCTGGGGACCAGGCAGATGCTCGGTCGGTGGCTGATGATGAGGCTCTGAGGCAGCAAATGCTGTAAGTGCAGCAGGGTGTGCGGGAGGATCTGGTGGAGATATATGAGGCTATGCGTGGCATGGTGCCCGTACTGGAGGAGTCCACGTTGAGCATCAACGATGCAATGAGCCTCGTGGCTGAGCACCATGCTGCCTCCATGGAGAGAGTGGTGGCTCTCATGGAGAGGCTCCTCCAGGAGAACAATCAGGGCCTCCTGGGTTTGCGCTTGGACCTGCAAGCCCTCACAGTGGCATTGACCTCAGCTGGTCGGTGCCAGTGTGGGAGATGGTTTGGGCATCAAGTATCCCAGCTCGGTGCCCATCCATCAATGTTGAACAGGGAGGTCTGAAGCGACCTCACGTCGGCGCAGCAGCTGTCTGTCGTCTCTGTGGGCTCCTCTCTGGGCGCTCCGGATGAGGGTAGAAGGTCCTCTGCCCCTCTGCCAGTGACCATGGGATCCAATCAGGCTGCAGCTACTGGGGAGATTGTTCCCTCCAGGCGGGGCCACCAAAGGCTCCACAGGCCAGAGGACGCCCGCCAAGGTCATCGAGGCCAACAGGACAGCACAGAGAGCAGGCTGTCTCAGATGCCAGTGCCAGCGAGGGGGGAGCACCTAGACGTAGCACCTGGAAACGTAAACTTAAGGCACCTTAGGCACACCATGGGTTTCTCACTGGTGCTTGTATGTTGCCCCGGTATTAGTTGATGACCACTTGGTGTGATGCGTAACACCTTTGATTTCATTTTATTTTCTGCTTCATCTTGTTAAATAATTAAATTTTGATATGTGAGCATGGCTCAGGGTGATTCCTTACTTCTGCAGGTGGACAGAACCCATGTTGTTATGAGTGACTTGTTTGACATTGAGCTTTATTGACAAGGCCCTTAGCTAATGTTCCTATCCAGACAGATTTTGCATTCAGGTATCGAGTATGGAGCCTGCAGCCCTGGCTTGTTTTGGAGGTCCATCTGTGGTGGGCTAGCTGAAGGTTCATTGGATTAAAGCCTCCCGGGTGTCCCTGCCTCCCTGGAGGATGCCCGGGTCAGCGTCTACCCCCTCTTGTGCGTGCTCATCCTCAGACTCACCACTGGACTCATCGTGTGCAGCCAGAGCAACTGAGTCTACATCTTCTTCCTCCACTGCATCGCCCCTTTCCAGCGCCAGATTGTGGAGAGTGCAGCATGCAACCACTATCAGTGATACACGATCTGGGGGGTACTGGAGTGCGTCCCCTGAACTGTCCAGGCATTGGAAGCGCATCTTGAGAAGACCGATGGCTCCCTCCACCACAGCCCTTGTGGAGACCTGGCTCCTATTGTACCGCTGCTCAGCTTCTGTTCTTGGATGGCGGAGAGGCGTCATGAGCCACCTTCTGAGGGATAGCCCTTGTCACCCAGCAGCCATCCATCAAGCCGAGCTGGAGCACTGAAGAGCCCCGGCACCTGGGAGTGTCTCAGGATGTAGGTGTTGTGGGAGCTGCCTGGGTACCTTGCACAGACTTGTAGAACCAGCATCCTGTGAGCACACACAATCTGCACGTACATGGAGTGGAAGCCCTTCCTGTTGACGAAGGCACCGGGCTCACCTGCTGGCGCCTTGATGGCCACATGTGTGCAGTCTATAGCACCCTGGACGTGGGGGAAGCCAGCAATAGCCGCGAAGACTCTGGCTCGCTCTGTCTGACTGGCATCGTTCCAGTGATTGTGGATGAAAATCAATGCAGGCCTGAACGCAGCGTTTGTCACCAGCTTGACACAAGTGTGGACGGCTGATTGGGAAACTCCACAAAGATCACCCACCAACCCTTGGAAAGAGCTAGCGGCATAGAAGTTTGGGGCAACCGTGACCTTCAACATCACTGGCACGGGATGTCCACCCACACAGTTGGCGCAGATCTCAGAGTCTATCATCTAACAAATGGAGGTCACTGTCTCCCTTGACAGACGGAGCCTCCTTTGGCACTGCACCTCAGACATATTGAGGTAGCTGCTTGGCCGCTTGTATACCCTGGCAGCAGGATAGTGGCATCTTCTGTGGTCCCTTCTGCCTTGAACTTCCTGTTGGCCCTGCGCCCCTTGTGCCTGCGCCTCTCCTCCCACAGGTGGCTCCTCTGGAGGCTGAATGTGGACTCCTGGCCTCCGCCCCCTTCTGGCCCTCCCTTCCTTCTCAGAGGAGATGCCTCCAGTGGAGAGCACAACTCCCATTCCCAGGCTAAGGGAAGGCTTCCTGAAACCAGCAGGCCCAGAAATGATGTTTACTTAGAGTCCTCACCTGAAGGCTCTTACTCTTGTCCAAGCAGCTGTGAAGAGTTTTGAAATATTCCTGCTTACACAGGCAAGTAGCAGTAACTTTAAGCATTAAATGCCTGACAAATAACACTTGTGACCCCACTCACCGCTCTTATCCCGCCCGTGGATGATGTTTATAAATATGTGTCCTACCCGCCTGCTCATTGCGCCTGTGCGACGACTTGAAGATCGCACGGGCCCCGGAAAATCGGCATCAATTACTGGCTCAAGGGCCTTCGGTGGCCCGTTAATTAATGGCGAGTGCACATCGGAGATCAGCACGCGCCCACCCACCGAAATATCGCAATGGTGCGCGGTGACATCGGGACGCTCTCCTGACGTCACCGTGCGTCATTTTACGCGCAGGCGTGCAGGGCCCATCCCCGCATACTGACGAGAAAATTCTGGCTCTGGACTTCACAGGATGTTTGGACTGCACATGGAATGAGGAAGGAGTGATTTAAACTGTGCTTCAGTTTGAGTTAGCGTGCAGAACTTTCATGGGCCCAGTGAACAAATACTTACTGAGAGGTGTTCAGATGAGAAGGTATTTCCCCGGTCATCTGCAAAGTCACAGGGCGGAATTTTGTGCTGCTCCCGGGAGCGGGAAGCAAGGCCGGCAGCGGAACTTAATTGAGTCGGAGGCCAAAAGTCAACTTCCCAATAGTGGGATGAATTTTTGCAATGAAGTTCTGGGAGGTTTGTAGGTGGGTTGAGTTTCCCGACAGCAGGCATCAGGGAGTGGATTTGCATACACCTACATGTTATGCATGCTCATTAAAAGGCCAGCTTGCCAGCATTAAGTTCCCTTCCCAATTAGACGGGCAATACATGCCTTCAGGTTTACGACAGCACATAAGCTGGTGTGCAGCAGGTGAGACAGTCAACTTGCTGGAGTTGGAGTGAGTGGCCACTGCTAGCTCCCCAAGGCCGGGGGAGGGGAGGGGGTGGGGTGGGCACAGGAATGTGTTGGTTTAAAAGCTCAAGGGTTCCAGGTAGATGGTTATGGCTGATAATGGGGTGGGTTGGTTGTCCCTGATGGCAAGACAAAAATTTCTTGAATGTCTCTCAAGTGTGATGGAGGGAAGCCCAGTAGTATTTGAGGGAGGGTGTGTGGACATGGCTTTCATTACCCTGGTCAATGCTGCAGTCTCCATGCACATGGGTGAGAGGAGAACTCATCTGTGTCCTCCAGGATGGGCTTTACCTTGGTAAGCTGCATGGAGGCCAATGTAGACGAATGCTAGCTACAGGGCTTCCATTGGTTGATATGCTCAGGGCCAGAGGGACAGTTTCAAAGAATATGCTGACTTATGGATCACTGCAATTTATTCACAGATCACCTCAGGCATATATGATGCTGGCTCCAGGCAATCCTGCACTTCTACTAGCTGTGGCCCAGCTGAGGAGGAAGCGGCAAGGATGTCAACTTACTGACTACCCCGCCACACGATTTGCCGTGCTCCTTGCGCATGTATATCTAATGAGCTGAGCAGTGCAAGATCGCACTTGGCCAGCCGTCCTACCCTTAAGCAGAAATTACTCTCACTTCTGATCCCGCCTCCCAACTTATACTTCAGACCAGAAGATTTTCCCACTGTATGGGTCAGCTCACCACACATCTGGGGATACGGTAAGAGGGATCCCCACTTCCTGTCCACCAATGCATTTGCCGGTGCGAGGTATGAGACAAGGAAAGATGGGTGACATTGTCACATAGAGCCAGGAAACTGAGTGCAATGAGAAATGATTCGGCCACCCATGCGTGTTCTGCACCTCCCTCTCAACAATGTTCACTATGCCACCCTGTCCAGCAACGTTCACCCTCCCACCCTCTATACACCATTGCCCTCCCCCAATAGTACTCACTGCACCCTCCACCCCCCCCCACCCCCCCCCCCCACCCCCCCTCCACCCCCCCACCAAAACCACCAATTCTTGGACAGTGCTCATCCCCTCCCACTCTCCGGATAGTACAGTGCTCATCCCTTCCTGCATCCACTCTACCGACTCACCTTCTGGAATCCCTGGCTTCTGTCTGGCCAAGGTTGGAAGAGGCAGCATTGCCAGGGAGTGTGGGCTGCGGGGGGTAATGTTGGTTGCGCATTTTCATAGGGTGAGGGGTTGAACACAGTCATGGATGAGAGGGGCATGAACACTGTTGGGGACAAGGACAAGGGAGGAGGTGAACACTGTCGGAGTGAGGCAGGAGTGAACACTGTTGGGGGCAAGGGAGGAGAACTCTGTCGGAGTGAGGGAGGAGGTGAACACTGTCAGAGTGAGGCAGGAGTGAACACTGTTGGGGGCAAGGGAGGAGAACTCTGTCGGAGTGAGGGAGGAGGTGAACACTGTCGGAGTGAGGCAGGAGTGAACACCGTCAGGGTGAGAGAGGGTGTGAACACTGTCGGGGGTGAGGGAGGAGTGAACACTGTCGTGGTGAGGGAGGGGGTGAACACTGTCGGGGTGAGGAAGGGGGTGAACTGTTGGGGTGAGGGAGGAGGTGAACTGTTGGGGTGAGGAGGAGTGAACACTGTCGTGGTGAGGGAGGAGGTGAACACTGTCGGCTGTAGACCCTGTGCTGGGATAATGCCCCTTTCAACTGGAGTGCTCTGTTCATTCCCTCTGTCCTGTGGAGCAGCATGTGGCTGCAGAGAAGGCAGCTGCTGTCAGTATTGGCCCACATCTTCCTGTGAGGGTCAGAGAGGGTGTGTCCGACGTTGACTGTGATTTAATTCGCCCATTTTGCGTTTTATGCTGGAGCCATTACACTTTCCGATGCCAACTCCAGCAGGGTTCAGTGATGAATGGAGTCAGGGGGCAAACGATCGAGTGTAATTCCAGCACAGCCCCAGTCCCTTTCTCATCATTAACTGAAGACACACAGGGAGGAGTGAACACTGTCATGGTGAGAGAGGAGTGAACACTGTCAGGCTTAGGGAGAAGTGAACACTGTCGGGGGTGAGGGAGGAGTGAACACTGTCGTGGTGAGGGAGGAGTGAACACTGTCGGGGTGAGGGAGGAGTGAACACTGTCGGGGTGAGGGAGGAGTGAACACTGTCGGGGTTGAGGGAGGAGTGAACATTGCCGTGGTGAGGGAGGAGTGAACACTGTCGGGGTGAGGGAGGAGTGAACACTGTCGGGGTGAGGGAGGAGTGAACACTGTCAGGGGTGAGGGAGGGGGTGAACACCATCAGGGTGAGGGAAGGGGTTGAACACTGTCGTGGTGAGAGAGAAGTGAACACTGTTGGGGGTGAGGGAAGGGTGAACACTGTCAGGCTGAGGGAGGAGTGAACACTGTCGGGGTAAGGGAGGAGTGAATACTGTCGGGGGTGAGGGAGGGGGTGAACACCATCAGGGTGAGGGAAGAGGTTGAACACTGTCGTAGTGAGAGTGAAGTGAACACTGTTGGGGGTGAGGGAAGGGTGAACACTGTCAGGCTGAGGGAGGAGTGAACACTTTCGGGGGCGAGGGAGGAGTGAACACCGTCAAGGTGAGGGAGGAGGTGAACACTGTCAGGGTGAAGTAGGGGGTTAGCACTGTCAGTGAGGGGAGACTGTGCAGTGTTAGGGTTAACAGCTTCATTTAAAACAATGTAATCAAATGAACTGAAGTCAGACATTAAGAGGTGTGTCTTCAGTTAATGATGAGAAAGGGACTGGGGCTGTGCTGGAATTACACTCGATCGTTTGCCCCCTGACTCCATTCATCACTGAACCCTGCTGGAGTTGGCATCGGAAAGTGTAATGGCTCCAGCATAAAACGCAAAATGGGCGAATTAAATCACAGTCAACGTCGGACACACCCTCTCTGACCCTCACAGGAAGATGTGGGCCAATACTGACAGCAGCTGCCTTCTCTGCAGCCACATGCTGCTCCACAGGACAGAGGGAATGAACAGAGCACTCCAGTTGAAAGGGGCATTATCCCCAGCACAGGGTCTACAGCCAGAAGGTTAGCTTCTTCAACATGACAGAGCAATGCCTCAGAAGATGCAGGTTCTCGTGGCAGACACCTGCACCATCCTGGAACAAGATCTCCTTCCAAGAATGTCAAGTGGCCATGTATTGCCAGTAGCCATCAAGGTCACCACAGCCCCCAATTTCTTTGCCCCCAACTCCTTCCAGGTATCTGCTGGAGTTGTCTCCGGGGTCTCACAATCTGCTGTGTATAAATGCATTATCCTGGATATATATGGCTTGTTTTCCAAGGTCACTAATTTTCTGAGCTTTACCATGGTTGAAACCAGTCAGACACACACAGCTGTTGGCCTCACAGAATTGGCTGGATTCCTCCAGGTCCAGGGAGCAACTGATTATAGACGTGGTAATCAAGGTGGCCTCAGATCAGACTGGAGTCTTCATCATACACAAGGGATTCCACTCTCTTAAAATATAGTTTACTTGTAGCCAAGGCCCAGGAGAGAAGGGTGCACAAGGCGCAAAGCACCGGAGCCCTGGGCTCCAGCAAATACTTTCCATGCATCTGATTGATTGCTTCATGACTCAGGCAGCTCTATAATTTCCTGAATGCCGGAGCAGTGCGGTGAGGTTGGACATAATGAACCTGTCAATCAAAAAGGTTTTCAGTGGCTTTGATCCAATCGGATCAAGACAGGCGGAAATTTTTTAAATTTATTCTTTCCTGGCATGTGGGTGTCACTGGCAAAGCCAGCATTTGTTGCCCATCTTTAGCTCATGTTGCCAGTGAAGAAACAAAAAACTACTGCGGATGCTGGAAATCCAAAACAAAAACAGAATTACCTGGAAAAACTCAGCAGGTCTGGCAGCATCGGCGGAGAATAAAAGAGTTGACGTTTCGAGTCCTCATGACCCTTCAACAGAACTGAGTAAAGTTAGGAGAGGGGTGAAATAAAGGCTGGTTTAAGTTGTGGGGGAGGGGGGGGGTGGGGGTGGTTGTAAGGACAAGCAAGCAGTGATAGGAGCAGATAATCAAAAGATATCACAGACAAAGGAACAAAGAGGTGTTGAAGGTGGTGATATTATCTAAGAGAATGTGCTAATTAAGAATGGATGGCAGGACACTTAAGTTACAGCTCTAGTGGGGGTGGGGTGCAAAGACTGACAGGGCATTACAGGTATAGATTTAAAAATAATGGAAATAGGTGGGAAAAGAAAAATCTATATAAATTATTGGAAAAAACAAAAGGGAGGGGGAAGAAACGGAAAGGGGGTGGGGATGGAGGAGGGATATCAAGATCTAAAGTTGATGAATTCAATATTCAGTCTGGAAGGCTGTAAAGTGGCTAGTCGGAAGATGAGGTGCTGTTCCTCCAGTTTGCGTTGGGCTTCACTGGAACAATGCAGCAAGCTAAGGACAGACATGTGGGCAAGAGAGCAAGGTGGAGTGTTGAAATGGCAAGAAACAGGGAGGTTTGGGTCTTTCTTGCGGACAGACCGCAGGTGTTCTGCAAAGCGGTCGCCCAGTTTACGTTTGGTCTCTCCAATGTAGAGGAGACTGCATTGGGAGCAACGAATGCAGTAGACTAAGTTAGGGGAAATGCAAGTGAAATGCTGCTTCACTTGAAAGGAGTGTTTGGGCCCTTGGACGGTGAGGAGAGAGGAAGTGAAGGGGCAGGTGTTACATCTTCTGTGTGGGCATGGGGAGGTGCCATAGGTGGGGGTTGAGGAGTAGGGGGTGATGGAGGAGTGGACCAGGGTGTCCCGGAGGGAACGATCCCTACGGAATGCCGCCAGGGGGGCGAAGGGAAGATGTGTTTGGTGGTGGCATCATGCTGGAGTTGGCGGAAATGGCGGAAGATGTTCCTTTGAATACGGAGGCTGGTGGGGTGATAAGTGAGGACAAGGGGGACCCTATCATGTTTCTGGGAGGGAGGAGAAGGCATGAGGGTGGATGCGCAGAAGATGGGCCGGACATGGTTGAGGGCCCTGTCAACGACCGTGGGTGGAAAACCTCGGTTAAGGAAGACGGCTGCATGCCCGTTGAACTGTCAAAGGCCTGGTAAGGCCATTGGGGAAGTAATTAAGATCATTAACAGCACTGCCCATCCAACCTTAAGGTTGGCGGGCAGGCGAAGAGCCCAAGCGGCCTTCGAGTTTTTCAGGAAACCTCATCCACGGGCGGGATGAGGTTTCGGAAGGTTTAATGAAATCAATAAATTCTGATAAATTGACAAACATGTCCCAGCACACGTGACACTGTCACACGAGGGGACATGTGTAAATAATTTTTATCTTCCTTTATTAAAAATTTTCAATATGTACTTAATCTCCCTGAGGCAGCTCCTTGCCTCAGGAAGGTTGCTGCGCAATTTTATGCGCATGCGCGAAAGAGAGCAGACTCCAACTCTCCTTCCTCCCCCCACCCGCACAGGTAGCACTGGGCCCGCCCACGTAAAATGGCAGCACGTAGCCGATTGCGGGCAGCGATCGGCTCCGCGCCTGCCTGACCAACTCCCAGCCGCCCTGTCCGACGTTCAGAAAATTCTCCCCATAATGAAGCAGTGTCTGTATGCGATAAGACCTGGACAATATTCAGGCTTGAGCTGATAACTGGCAAGTAACATTCGCGCCACACAAGTGCCAGGCAATGACCACCTCCAACAAGAGAGAATCTAACCATCTCTCCTTGACATTCCATGGCATTACCATCACTGAATCCCCCACTATCACCATCTTGGGGATTATCATTGATCAGAAACTGAACTGGACTAGCCACATAAACACTGTGGCTACAAGAGCAGGTCAGAGGCTGGGAATTCTGCAGAGAGTAACTCACCTCCTGACTCCCCAAAGCCTGTCCACCAACTACAAGGCACAAGTCAGGAGTGTGATGGAATCCTTTCCACTTGCACGGATCAGTGAAGTTCCAACAACACTCAAGAAACTTGATATCATCCAGGACAATGCAGCCCGCTTGGCTGGCACCCCATCTGCCACCTTCAATATTCACTCCCACCACCACCGACGCACAGTGGCATCTACGTGATGCATTCCACCAAGGCGCCTTCAACAGCACCTTCCAGACCTGCAACCTGTATCATTTAGAAGGATAAGGGGACCGCCTGCAAGTTCCCCTCCAAGTCACACATCATCCTGACTTGGAACTATATCGCCATTCCTTCACTGTCGCTGGATCAAAATCCTGGAACTCCCTCCCTAACATCGCTGTGGGTGTACCTACACCACAGGGCCTGCAGTGGTTCAAGAAGGCAGCTCAGCACCACCTCCTCAAGGGCAACTAGGGATGGGCAATAAATGCTGGCCCAGCTAGTGACGCCCACGTCCTATGACTGAATAAAAAACATTTTGGTAAGTAAAATAAAAACACACAGTATTCATGTTATTTTAGCTAAAACAATGAGTTTAATCTAAAACTCAGCAGATGCTGGAAATCTGAAATAAAAACAGAAAATGCTGGAAAAACTCAACAGGTCTGGCAGCATCTGTGAGGTAACATTTCGAGTCCAATAGAACTTCTTCAGAACTGAAGAGAATGAGTTTAATCCATTGTATCCGAACTAATGCAAATCATATGAGGGACTATAAATGTCTCAAATTTAATGCAGAGCTCTGCAAATTAAATTAAATAGATGTAAATTTAGTGACATCTCTGTATTACAATCTGTTGTAAATAAAAACTTCACTAGAGTTTATATAAAAGGTAAAAAGTGCAGATAAGAATCTGTAAGTTACTGTACATGTTGGAATTCAGACAGTGTATCCTGCAAAATAATAATTGCAGGAGGAGGGTGTCAAGGAGGTGGAGGTGCCAATATATCTCACCTCAGAATATAAAGTCTGTCAGGGAACGTAGACAATGAATGCTACTTCAGCGTGCTATAAATGACATGCAAAACTGGTGGTATTTAAAAAATGCACAGCCGTGAGTTTGTCAAAATCAGCTTCACATAAAAAGCAATTACCTTTCAGATATATTAGCTTCTGGTTAAGACATCAAATTGTAGTAAATCCAAAAAAAATAACATGCATGAAAGAGGAGGGGGGTTAAAGGTGGTGGCTGGAGGGGTCGGGGTGCGGTGGGGATAGTGGGGAATAAAGGGCCTGGAAAAAGGAGAAGAACCAGGGCCCATGATTTCCCTTTTGGGCACCGACTGGGTACATGATTGGCCTGCCGGTCAGGCTCCTGTCGATGTCAAGGAGCATGGAGGAGTCCAGTTCCACGTTGACAGAAGGCAACACTCGGACCTTCCCCTTCCTTTCGCCACAGGTTTGTTTCATCTCCCTATCGCGCTGCAGACTCAGATGCGCTGCAACCAAATCCCTCTACCTGTTGCAGCCTTTGTGTAAACAGGTCACTAAATCCTCTGCCCCACATGAGGATGCAGCAACACCCCTGCCAACCCAATGGGAAAATGACAGTAAAAACTGGGAATTAAGAGTACTGGTCGGAACTGGTCTTGTGTACCTTAAAATGGAATGCCAGTTTGGGCTAGTACTCTGATGTCCTGGGTTTTACTGATTTTTTCATGTTGGGGGCAGAATTTTGCCCTTGGTGGATGGGCTCGGCGTGGGCGGGCAGGGGCAATTGGGAAGCTTCACATAAAAAGCAATTACCTTTCAGATATATTGGGAATTGGGAAGGTGATCGGCACCAGGCCGCAATTTCACACTAGGGGGCCAATTAAGGCCTGCCCAGCGTGAAACGCGAGCTGCAGTGCTCAGCGCTGCCTGTGCATGGGGAGGGGGGGGAGGGTGAGGAGGGTGAGGGCACCAAGCACGAACTTCACGCGTGCGTGCGAGTGAGCGCTACATAATCTCCCTGAGGCACAGAGCTGGCTCGGGGGATGAAACATTGTTAAAAAAAGAAAATAAAGAAAATAAAAATGTAATAAAACATGTCCCGTCATGTGAGCCTGTCACACGAGCGAGCAGGGACATGTTATTAATCCAATTGTAAAATTTTAATTTTATCTTTATTTGCTTTTGGAAACCTCATCCCGCCCTTGGATCAGGTTTCCAAAAAAATGCAAAGGCTGCTTGGCATTTTCGCCTGCCCTCCAACCATTAGGTTGGGCGGGCAGTGAAAAAATTAAGTTAATTGATTATTTAATGGCCTTAAATAGCAGGCCTTTTAATTGTTGGCAGGCGCGCTGCCGACTCTGGCGCACGCCCACCGACCGAACTATCGTGTGGTTGCGCATTGACGTCTGCATGCTCGGCCGATGTCAACACGCATCATTTCACACTCAAGTGGGTCGGGCGCGTGCCCACCCGCCGAGTGAAAATTTCTGCCCTGGGAAATCCAGGAACTCACCACAACACCTCCAAATACAATCCACAGTATTTCCAGAGACCTTACAATAGCAGAAGTTACTCTAATTACCCTACCTGCACATTGGGTGCCTGGCCCTTTAAATAACATTAGTGCTGGGCCTCTCTTGCAGTTGAATGATTGTTTTTTGGTGAGTACAAGGCAAATGCTTTGAATGGTCCAAGTTCGCAAATAGAACATCAAATAAGCCCGTAGGGCTGAGTGACATTGTGACAGCACCAGTTCAGAGGCTTGCAGTGCATGAATGAGATGCTACGTGGATTGTGCTGGAAGTACAGGATATCACCCTTAGAGTGCCCTCGGTTTCCACAGCACCGTCACCAGTGGTGCTACTGATCTGAGTTTCGCCTCCAATAAAGATGTAGTAGTGGTCAGAATATAAACGCAGAAGTTACATATTGGGGAGAATTTTCCCAATTTTGGGCGGGCCGGTCAGGAGCGGGCGCAGGCGGGTGAGGAGCTAATCGTCACCTGCGATCGGGTCTGCACCGCCATTTTACGCGGGCGGGCCAATAAGGCCCGCCTAGCATAACACACGATTCCCAAGGATAGCGGGAGTGGGCAGACTGTGGCAGGAATGCAATGACCACCGGGTCCAATGGCGACCCGACAGCCTGATTAAATGAAGTGCTGGCAGCCTTTGCAAGGCTGCTCACAATGGCCAGTAGAAGGGCTCACCAGAGCGCTGCTGGAGAGCAGGCCAGGCAGGAGGGTAGGGCAGCGGGGCAGTGTGCTCCTCAGTTTTCCGATGAGTGCCTAGCTACCCTCCTGGAGGAGGGGGCAGCACGGTGGGAGGTCCTCATTCCTAGGGACAGGAGGAGGAGGCCCCTCCACCTGTCCAAACGTGTCTGGGAGGAGGTGGCAGAGATAGTCAGCTCCCATGACATGGTGCAACACACGTGGTTACAGTGGCACAAGTGATTCAACGACCTCTTGCACTCAGGAAGGGTGAGTACCATGTTGGCAGAGGTCACTTAATGCAGACGGTAGCCTTTCCCCCCAAGGCCCCCGCCCACCACCACACCCCCAAATCCCCCCCAACTCTGAGTGCAGTTACAGCATTGAATCCTTTCCGGCATGTTTTCCTTGCTGGTTGGATCAGCAGATATTGCCCGTGCCTAGTTCACCCTGAGAGGGTAGTGCTGAGATGGGTTCTGCACCCACAGCATGTGTGACACCGACACCCAGAGTTACTGTTTTGGGGGCAACCTCAAGGATCTGCCCCTAGGTGCAATACTGGAACTGCGAAACATGTCAAAGTCAGGGTGCTGACATGCTGGGAGGGGAGCTTCCAGGTGATGGGCATTAATCCATCTGCTGCCCTTGGCGTTCCACATGCTTGTGTCTCTTGCTTTGCAACTGCCTTAATTAATGTTCCTACCCAGGCAGATTTTGCACTCAGGTATTGAGTATGGAGCCTGCAGCCCTGGTTTGTGTTGGAGGTCCATCTGTGGTGGGCTAGCTGAAGGTTTGTTAGATTAAAGCCTCCTGGGTATCCCTGCCTCCTTGGAGTATGCCCGGGTTAGTGTCTACCCCCTCGGCGTTCTCCTGTGCGTGCCCATTCTTGGACTCACTACTGGACTCACCATGTGCAGCCGGAGCAACTGCGTCTACTACATCTTCTTCCTCCACTGCGTCGCCCCTTTCCAGTGCCAGATTATGGAGAGTGCAGCATGCAACCACTATCAATGACACACGATCTGGGGGACATTGGAGTGCGCCCCCTGAATGGTCCAAGCATCGGAAGCGTGTCTTGAGAAGACCGATGGCTCTCTCCACCACAGCCCTTGTGGTGCCGTGGCTGCTATTGTACCGCTGCTCAGCTTCAGTTCTTGGATTGCAGAGAGGCGTCATGAGCCACCTTTTGAGGGGATAGCCCTTGTCACCCAGCAGCCATCCATCCAGCCGGGCTGGAGCACTGAAGAGCCTCAGCTGGAAGTATCTGAGGATGTAAGCGTCGTGGGAGCTGCCTGGGTACCTTGCACAGACTTGTAGAATCAGCATCCTGTGGTCACACACTATCTGCACGTTCATGGAGTGGAAGCCCTTCCTGTTGATGAAGGCACCGGGCTCACCTATTGGCACCTTGATGGCCACATGTGTGCAGTCGATTCTACCCTGGACATGGGGGAAACCAGCAAGTGCCACAAAGCTTCTGGCTCGCTCTGTCTGGCTGGCCTTGTCCCAGCGGCAGTGGATGAAAGTCAATGCATGTCTGAACAGAGCGTCTGTCACCTGCTTGACACAAGTGTGGACAGCTGACTGGGAGACTCCACAGCAATCACCCACCGAGCCCTGGAAAGAGCCGGAGGCATAGAAGTTGAGGGCAGCTGTGACTTCAGCTCCACTGGCATGGGGTGTCCACCCACACAATTGGCGCAGATCTCAGGGCCTATCGTCTGATAGATGAATGTGACTGTCTCCCTTGAGAGACGGCATCTCCTTCCGCACTGCACCTCAGACATATTGAGGAAGCTGCTTCACTGCCTGTACGCCCTGGCAGCAGGATAGTGGCATCTTCTGTGGCCTCTTCCGCCTTGGACTTCCTGTTGGCCCTGCGTCCCTTGTGCCTGCGCCTCTCCTCCCAAAGATGGCTCCCCTGGAGGCTGAATGTGGACTCCTGGCCTCCTCCTCCTCTGGCACTCCCTTCCTGCTTAGAGAAGGTGCCTCCAGTGGAGAGCACAATTCCCATTCCCAGGCTAAGGGAAGGCTTCCTGAAACCAGCAAGGCCCCAGAAATGATGTTGATTCAGAGTCCTGACCTGAAGGCTGTTACTCCTGTCCAAGCAGCTGTGAAGAGTTTTGAAGTATTCCTGCTCACACAGGCAAGTAGTAGTAACTTTAACAATTAAACGTCTGACTAATAACTCTAGTGACCCCACTCACCCCTCTTATCCTGCCCGTGGATGAGGTTTATAAATATGTGGCCTACCCACCTGCCCATTGTGCTCGTGCAACATCCTGAAGATCGCACATGCCCCAAAAAATCCCTGACAATTGCTGGCTCAAGGGCCTTAAGTGAATCATTAATTAATGGTGGGTGCGCATCGGAGATCATCGCACGCCCATCCACCGAAATATCACGATGGTGCACGGTGATGTCGAGATGCTCGCCCGACATCACCATGCGTCATTTTACACTTCGGCGTGTGGGGCCCGGCTCCGTACACCAACCGGAAGATTCTGGCCAATATTACTGCCAGCTTTATATGGTTGCTCACTGATTTTTTTTATACCTTCACAGGATGTGGGCATTGCTAGCTAGCCCAGCATTTATTGCCCATTCCTAGTTGCCCTTGAGAAGGTGGTGGTGAGTTGCCTTCTTGAGCAGCTGCAGTTCCTGTGGTGTGGGTACACCCACAGTGCTGTTGGGGAGGCGGTTCCAGGATTTTGACCCAGCAACAATGATGGAACAGCGATATATTTCCAAGTCAGGATGGTGAGTGACTTGGAGGGGATCTTGCAGGAGCAGTGTTCCCATCTATCGGATGTCCTCGTCCTTCTAGGTAGAGGTCACAGGTTTGGAAGGTGCTGTCGAAGGAGTCTTGATGAGTAGCTAATTAGCTATTAGTAGCTAATGGAAAAATATCATAGTATTATGCTGCATAATACCAATACTGCACCATATAACTGTAAAGCAATCACAAAATGACTGACAAGTAGCTTTTCATAGATTTTGTAACTTAATAAGCACACTGTGCTGAAAGTATGAAGTACATAATGATTCAATATTAATCAACACTTGACAACATAGTACTGACTGCAGCATGGCAGGACACTTCTCCCTGTGGAAAAAACTGCTGTGAGCTTTTGTCAAACTATCTTTTCAAATAAAATTTCACACATGTACTCAACAAGAATGTGTATTTATATAGCACCTTTAACTAGTTGAACATCCCAAAGAGCTTTACAAAAATGTAACACCAAGCCACATAAAGAGATATTAGGACAGATGCTTAGTCAAAGAGGCAGGTTTTAAAGAATATTTTAAATGAAGAAAGAGACATAGAGAGGTGGAAAGATTTAGGGAGGGAATAACAGAGCTTAGGGTCTTGGCCATCAATGGTGGAGCGATTAAAATCAGGAATGCTTAAGAGGCCAGAATTGGAGGAGCACAGATATCGCAGAGGGTTGAGGAATAGAGGAGGTTACAGGGATGAGGGGAGGGAATGAGGCCATGGGATGATTTGAAAACAAGGGTGAGAATTTTAAATTTGAGGCCTTGCTTAACCAGGAACCAGTGCAGTCCAGAAAGCACAGGGATGATGGGTGAATAAAACTTAATGGGAATACAACAGGAGGAGCAGATTTCTAGATGACCTCAAGTTTATGAAAGGCACAACGTGGAGGCCGGCCAGGGGTGCATTGGACTAGTCAAGTCTAAAGTTGACAAATGTATGGGTGAGAATTTCAGCAGCAGATGAGCTGAGGCAGAGGGCAGGTAGGGTAATGTTACAAAGGTGGTCTTAGTGATGGCACAGATATGTGGTCAGAAGCTCATCTTGGGGTAATATATGAAACATGTAATATGCAATCAATAAATTTTGGAAACCAAGAGAGTATTCAGAGGCAAATAGCCACAGATCTTGGAGTTTATCACTTCGTCACCATAAAATTTCTCACTTCTTAATTTTGATTTCTATCAGTTTATTTTCTTTCTCTCAGTGGCTGTGGAATAGCCAATGATATTGTTTTCAACATCAATAATAGATAAAGAATAACAATGTACATTCATAGCTGATGGTGCCATGTGATTATAGGGAACCCACGTATATATCTGCCACATATACTGCAACCTATCCCTTAAGTCTAGAAAATGCTTAGTTTTTCCAGTAAAACATGTCAACCTTGGTCAGATTTGTTCTCAGTCTCACTCAGGAAATGCATTCCATTTTTCTTTTACACAGAAATTGCCATCTTCTAGAAGAAGAAAACAAATAACTCCAAGACTCCTGAACGAGCTTGTTTCTTGGTCAGAAGAAACTGTGGTCCTTAATTTTGTAGAGATTGGTGATATTAATTCATCAGGCACTGAATGCATTGGTGCAGCATATTGATTGCGCAAGACTTGTACTAGGGAGTGGGAATAGTTCTCCATCTGTCCTATCATCAGGTGAGTAAACAGGAAAGAGCAACAACAAAAATAATTTGCCACCAGAGGGAAAAGAACAGCAGGTGCAGGTCAATCGATTTTTTAAAGCTGCAAATAGAATGTCTGTTGAACCTTATTAGAGGAGAAACCAATAACAGTAGATAAAGGGTCACTCCCTGGTAATGACCCTCCATAAGATGTTTAAAAGCTGTCCATTGAAAGGTAATTGTTTAATTCTCCTTTCTAAACCTGTGACCTTCACAATCTAGGACAAGGGTAGCAACTGCAATACAATATATATATGAGTCTGATTTGAACAGAAATCGCGGTTCCTTCACCTTTATTGATTCAGCATTCTGGAACCCCCTACCTAACAACATTATGAGAATACCATCACCACTTGGACTGGTGCTGTTCAAGAAGGCTCACAACAAACGTTTCAGGGCAACTAGGGAAGGGTAATAAGAGCAAGTCTTGCCAACAACACCCACATCCCAAAAATCAATTTAAAAAGGAACTTATAACAAATAAGATAAATTAAAATAAATTGAATATGTATATTAAAATTATTAATTAAAGTTATCGATGACTTCCTGCTAACTTAGGCCGGGAAACTCCATGGGGTTTTTCCCTGTCTCCCTCTATAACTCTGGTGGGAGACAAGCATAATCTATAAGAAATGGTATACATTTCTGAAAAGGTCTGTTTTTGCCATATGGGAGATCCACTGGTCACAGTGGAAAACTCAGAGAATCCCTGAAGGTTTAAAGCCATACACCCTAACGTTTAAGGAAAGAGAGGGTGTCTCATGTCTACACCCAGGAAACCCAGAAATGGCAGCAATGTGACAGTCCTGCCAAATTAAACGGCAGGACCACATTAGCAATTTTTAAAATTCCATTTCCAACCTGACAGCTGGCCAAATTGAAGGGCTGGCTTCCAGGCAGGAAAGCCAACAGTAGAAGGCCCCATCCAGGAAGGTTCAGGGCCTGGTGGGGGCTTGGAGCAAAGTGGGAGGGAGAGGTGGCATGGAGGTCATAGAATTGCAGAGGCAGTCTGGTGATTACAGGAGGTTGGCAGATTTCGGAGGATTTGAGCCTGAAGATTTGCTTGAGAGGTCGGGGAAGGCACTCCTGCTTCTCCTGGTTTGAAGAGTACTCTAAAAACCACTTACCTGCTGGATCTGTCAACAGCCGCCTCCCTTTAGCTTCTGGGCTTCCAGAGCCTTGGACTACCCAGCCTGCAGTCATTAATCATAGAATGGTTACAACATAGAAGGAGGTCATTTGGCCTGTTGAATTTGTGCTGAGTCTCGAGAGAAATTTAGCTACTCCTGCTCCACTGTCCTTTCCCCTTGGCCCTGCAGTTTTTTTCTCTTCAGGGGCTTATCCAATTCCCTTTGAAAGCCACATTGGAATCTGTCTCCACCACATTCTCAGACAATGCATTCCAGATCCTAACCACTCGCTGTGTAAAAAACATTCTTCCTCATGTCGCCTTTGGTTCTTTGGCCAATTATCTTAAATCTGGGTCCTCTCGTCCTCGATCCTTCTGCCAATGGAAACAATTTCTCCCTATCTACTCTGTCCAGACTGCTCATGATTTTGAACACCTCTATCAAATCTCCTTTCAACTTTCTCTGCTCTAAGAACAACCTCAGATTCTTTTACCTATTAACCGAACTGAAGCCCCACATCCATGTTCCTGTACTCCATTTAAAAATTTACCGTTTATTTCATATTGTTTCTCCTCATTCTTCATAACAAAATGTATCACTTCACACTTTCCTGCATTAAATTTAATCTGCTACCTGTCCACCCATTCCACCAGCCTGTCTATGTCCTCTTGAAGGCACCAATATCTTCCTCACAGTTCACTATACTTCCAGGTTTTATGTCATCTGCAAATTTTGAAGTTGTGCCCTGTACACCCAAGTTTACTAATATAGATAAAAGCAAAACACTGTGGATGCTGGAAATCTGAAACAAAAACAAAAATAAAATAGCTGGAAAAACTCAGCAGGTCTGACAGCATCTGTGGAGAGGAACACAGTCGACGTTTCGAGTCCATATGACTCTAAGAGTCATTTGGACTCGAAACGTTGACTGTGTTCCTCTCCGCAGATGCTGTCAGATCTACTAATATAGATCAAGGAAGTAGTAGTCCTAGTACTAATGCCGTCAGAAACCTCCAGTCCTAAAAAACAACCATTCACCACTTATCTCTTCCTGTCACTCAGTAAATTCGATATCTGTGCTGCCACTGTCCCTTTTATTCCATATCCTTCAACTTTGCTGGCAAGCCCGTTATGTGGCACTCAAATGCTATTTGTAAGTCCACGTACACCTCATTACCCTCATTAATCCTCACTGTTACCTCATCAAAAAACTCCAATGAAGCTATTAAAACATGATTTGCCTTTAAGGAATCTGTGTTGGCTTTCCTTAATTAATCCACATATTCAAATGGTTGTAAATTTGGTTTCCAATTATTGTTTCTAAAAGCTTTCCCACCACCAAGGTTAAACTGATTGGCCTGTAATTGCTGGACTTATCCTTACACCCTTTTTGAATGAGGGTGTAACATTTCCAATTCTCCAGTGCCCTGGCACCACCCCTGTATCTAAGGAGGATTGGAGGATTATGGCCAGTGTCTCTGAAATTTCTACTCACTTCCCTCAGCATCCTTGGATGAATCCTTCTGGTCCAGATGACTTATCAACTTTTAAGTACAGCCAACATTTCTAGTACCTGCTTTTTTTTTAACACATTTATCATTTCAACTGCCTCCTTTTTCGCAATGACTTTGGGAGCATCTTTTCTTTGGTAAAGACAAATGCAATGTATTTATTTAGTACCTCAGCTATGCCTCTGCCTCCATGGGCAGAATTTTTTGCTTGGCGTGCGGGCGTGTGCCCGACATGCACAAGTGTGAAATAGCACGCGATGATGTCGGGCGAGCATCCTGACATCATTACACACTTGCACGATATTTTGGTCAGCGGGCACACGTGAGAGTTGGCAGCACACCCGCTGACAATTAAAAGGCCTATTAAGGCTATTAAAGTAACAATTAACGGTGATTTTTCGCTGCCCATCCAAGGTTAAGGTTGACGGGAGGGCGAATCGACCAGGCGGCCTTTGCGTTTTTGAGGAAACCTCATCCAAGGGCGGGATGAGGTTTCCGAGATTAATTAAAAAAAAGATTTTCAAGTTTGGACAGAATTTTCAGCACCCATATGTTGATGTGACTCATTCTGATGTATGGACATGTTTTCCGGATTTCAAATTCAGTTTTCATTCATTTTAAATTCGCCAGCTCCCTGAGGCAGCTCTCTGCCTTCAGGAAACTTTCCTTCCGCTCTACCCCACACCCACACTGACTTCAGTGCACGCCCTCCTCCAGCCCTCCCCACCCCGGCAGCGCTGAGCATCTCAGCGCACCTTTCATGCTGGCTGGCCATTAATTGGCCAGCTGGCGAGAAATCGCGGCCGGGGCCCGAATGTGGTTGGTGGTCCATTCCCTGGCCACTCCCGGGCTTGCCATTCGCGGCTGCCCGCTGACCTGAAAATTCTACCCCATGGGCAGAATATTGAGCTTGGTGGGTGGATGCACGCCTGACCCGGCTGAGTGTAAAATGATGCGTGATGACATCGGGCGAGCGTCCCAATGTCATCGCGTAGTCCTGCGATATTTTGTTCGGCAGGCGTTTGCCGGAGTCGGCAGCCTGCCTGCCGACAATTAAAAGGCCTATTGAGGCCATTAAAAAGGTAATTAATGCCAAATTTACACTGCCTGTCCAACCTAATGACTGGCAGGCAGGCAAAAGTGCCAAGCGGCCTTTGCAGTTTTTAAGAAACCTCATCCACAGGTGGAATAAGGTTTCCTAAAGCAAATAAAAATAAAATAAAAATTTCACACTTGAATTAAAAACATGTCCCTGCTCATGTGACAGAATCACATGAGGGGACATGTTTTATGACATTTTTATATTGTACATTAAGTTTTTTCAAAGAGTGCTTCATCTCCCTGAGGCAGCTCCCTCTCCTCCCCCCGCCCGCACAGGCAGCGCTGGGTGTTGATGCTCATGTTCCATGCTGGGCGGGCCTTAATTGGCTCACCCACGTAAAATCGCAGTGCGGTGCCGATCACAGGCGGCGATTGGCTTCCCAACTGCCTCACCCGAGCCCCCTGCCAAGGGCAAAATCCTGCCCCATGTGTAGGTTCTCCTTTTTCATCCCTAATATGCCCCACCTGTCATCTTACTGGCCATCTACTATTTATATGCTTATGACAGACTTTTGGATTCACTTTTTTGTTAGCTGCCAGTGTCTTCTCGTGCTCTCTCTTTGACTCTCTTATTTCCTTTTACACTTCCCCTCTGCACTTTCTATATTCAGCCTGGTTCTCACTTGTATTAGCAAAATGGCACCTGTCATTAAATTCAAATGCCTCCCCAAATCTGAGGAACCCAATCTCACTTATATATTATAATCACAGACTTGTCTCTCTGGAGCAGTTTATTCGGCTGCCTCCAAAGCTGCTGTGGTTAAACCAGATGGAGGCACGCTCACAACAATTAGGAATTGGGTTTTACATATAAAACTGATCGGTAAAGGTCTTAAATCTGTTACCTTTTTAAACATTTTCAACAACATGTCGATGGCATAGTGGTATTGTAGCTGGACTAATAAGGTAATGCTCTGGGGACATGGGTATGAATCCTGCCACAGCAGATGGTGGAATTTGAATACAATAAAAATCTGGAATTAGAAGTCTAATGATGACCATGAAACCATTGTTGATTGTTGTAAAAAAACCATCTGATTCACTAATGTCCTTTAGGGAAGGAAATCTGGCTGTGGAATCTGGAAATGTGACTCCAGACCCACAGCAATATGGTTGACTCTTAAATGCCCTCTGAAATGTTGTATCAAGCTGCTACAAAGTCTCAGAAAAGGGAGTGAAACTGGGCGGATCAATCTAGGCAGTGGAAACGACAACGGCAAACTCAGCCCTGTTGACCCTGCAAAGTCCTCCTTACTAACATCTGGGGCTAGTGCCAAAATTGGAAGAGCTGTCTCACAGATTCACAGATAATTTCCCAGACACCACCATCACGATCCCTAGGTATGTCCTGTCCCACCAGCAGGACAGACCCAGCAGAGGTGGCGGCACAGTGGTATACAGTCAGGAGGGAGTTTCCCTGGGAGTCTTCAGCATTGACTCCGGACCACATGAAGTCTCATGGCATAAGATCAAACATGGGCAAGGAAACCTCCTGCTGATTACCATATACCTCCCTCCCTCAGCTGATGAATCAGTACTCCTCCAAGTTGAACACCACTTGTGGTAAGCAGTGATGTATTCTGGGTGGGGATTTCAATGTCCATCATCAAGAGAGGCTCGATAGCATCACTACTGACCAAGCTGGCTAAGTCCTAAAGGATATTGCTGCTAGACTGGGTCTGTGGCAGGTGGTGAGGGAAAAACGTACTTGACCTCATCCTCACCAATCTACCGGTCAAAGACAAGGGCAGCAGATAGATGGGAACACCATCACCTGGAAGTTCCCCTCCAAGTTACTCACCATCCTGACTTGGAAATATATTGCCCTTCCTTCACTGTTGCTGGGTCAAGATCCTGGAACTCACTCCCTAACAGCATTGTGGGTGTACCTATACCACATGGACTGCAGCGGTTCAAGAAGGCAACTCACCACCACTTTCTCAAGGGCAACTAGGGATGGGTAATAACTGCTGCGAAACCTACATCCTGTGAATGAATAAAAAAAATGTATTCTATCAAAGCAGAGTTCAGTTCAATCATGTGTATCTCTTTTAATCTCAAACTGTTATCTCTATCTGTTTTTTTAATAATAAACTATTTAAATCTGAAAATTACTGTGAGCAATTACCATTCCAAAGCTTAACGCATTTGTATTGAATTCCTCTTGTCACTATCTTAATCAAGTGTTAAACGTCATTTATTTTACCTAAGTAAACACTTCTGTTAAAATAACAAAGGGAAGAATTTGATACAAATACATTGGAGTTGATTGTCGATTGGCAGAGTGGATCAACTGCCAGGAGAGAAATGGAAAGCAATGAAGGTGAACAAGGCAACGAAGGTGAAGCAATTTGGATCAACTGCCTGCCTGTTCCTGTCAGCTCGAAGCTGAGTCACTATCATGCCTCTGGCAAGCCGCATAGCCTGAATAGGGCATTCTGCTGTTGCTGCTCACTCATTCAGGGCTTTTCCAACATTGGGAAGTTCACAGGCAGCAAGCAGGTAGATATGGGGAGTGATCAATGTTGGAGGGGTTCCACAGTCCACAGCATTCTTGTGGCGCTCAGAGGGACACTCCTGTTTTTTCTAACCATGCAAAAATATTTCTCTCCTTGCATTTTGGAAACCTACAGTGCTTTACTCTAGCTGGTGCAACAGGGCAGAGCATGAACAATACAGTCTCACCCTCAAAATTGCACCAAGGTCCTAGAACCCCAATTTGCACATTAATCAGGCTCCCTTCAAATTCAGGCAAACACTTGGGAGCTCAGTGCAACCATCCAAATAAATACACCAGGACAGTTAATGGTGAACATTTCTGCTAGATGGGCCTAAATAATGCCACCCCAATGGAGCATATGGACAATTACATCACTCATGGGCTTTAGTATTGAGACGGTTATTTTCTCTAAATTTCCCTGCCATGTCCCCTCATGTGACACTGTCACATTAGCTGGGACATGTGCATACCTTTTATTGTAAAATATTCTGCATTATTTAAATCACTCATGAAACTTCATCCCACCCGTGGATGAGGTTTCATGTTTTTTCCCGCCTGGGATCCCGGCCTGCCCGCCAACCTTAAGGTTGGCCGGGCAGGTCCATTAATGAGTTCAACTGGTTTTTTAATGGCCTTAATAAGCTGTTGACAGGTCGACGGGCATGCATCTGACCCAGGTGCACGCCTGCCAAACTGACAATCTAAATGATGCGCAGTGACATCAACGTCACCCTGCGTCATTTTACGCGTCAGCGAGTGGGACCTGCCCCCCGCTCGCCGACCGGAAGATGCTGGCCATTAAAAAGAAATAGATGGCAGTATGTCCAAAGAACTACTGGCAAATGAGATGCCTTCCATAATGTCACCTACTATGCTGCTATAGACAGGGCAGCTTCTGTTGCCTTCAGACACAAAAGAAAATTGGACAAACTGAAACAAGCTGACAAATACAGCAATACTGCTAATAATTTACCAAGCGCAGTTAAGCTAAAAAATATGCTGGTGTTTAATTATGAAACAAAAAGTCTCTCCAAGGATCCATATCTGTTTTACTTGACTTAACCAGCACCTCCATGGCTGTGCCTGAGAACCTGTGTGCTCTAATATGTTTCATTTTGCAGCTATCCAACTTCGCACAAAGCCAACAGATATTTTAGCAACTTGAATGCAACTTCCCTTTAAGAGGTGCATTCAGGCTTTAAACCATGACGGGTGGCCTGCAGGATATCCAGCACTCTAAGTCTGTCATTGGCACAATCTGGAAAGGCACCCCGCCAATTGTATTTAAATAAGCCCCACCAGGTCTCATACTAATGATGTTGGACAGATGGATTGCCAGCCCCATCTGCCCTGTTCACCTGTCATCTAAAAACTGCAGCCAATTAAAATCCCCTCAAGTGCTTGGCACAGCCATTATATCAATGGTCTTGAAGGTTGCAGAAATTTTGGTTACGTAAGAATTTAAGGAACAAGAACTTTCAGTGGCATAGTAAAAATGTTGGGCTGATTTTTACTGGGACATCAGAAGACCTGCCCACTGGAGCTGAAAGTGAGAGCCAGCTGCCCCTTCGGCTGGCGGTCAGACCTGAGGCAACATAGTCCCGGAGTTAGCCAATTGAGTGGCTGCTGTCGAATTAAGGACGATAGACAGCCCCCAAGGGCTGCTGGCCATCTGCAGCCTCAGCAGTGCCACCTAATGGCCATTGCTGAGGCAGTAGCTGACAGGAAAGGACTCCTCAATGGCTGGATCCTTTGAAGAAAGGGAAGACGGTGGGTCGGGGGTTGCGAATACAAGGGCCAGCCAAGCAAACTCCGGTGATTGGGTTAGAGGATTCATTAAGGACCAGCAGTGTTGTTGCCTGACACAGGAGTGACCAGAGGGTCCTTCTGTGGGCAATGCAATGCCCAAAAAGGAGGGTCTCTTTCCAGAGACCACTGGGAAGCTGCCAGATTTCACTGGGCAATCTCTCAAAATTGCACAGACCCCCAGAGCAGGTAAGATGCCTGCAGAGGTGGGAAGTGGCCCTTAATTGGCCACTTGAGTGGTTCAATTGGCCTACTGCTGAATTGCACATCTGCCAACTTCCCCACTGGTGGCAAAATGGCATGCGGTGGTAACATATTGGGGACCTCCCCCAATGTCTTTCTGTGCCAAAGAGTTGTCTAAAGCAGGCTGGAAAAATTGACAAAGGGGAAGGTCAGTGGATGAGCAGTGACAGACATTTAAGCAGATGTTTCATAACGCTCAGCAAAAATTTATCCCGATCAAAAAGAAGGACTCAATGAGAAGGATGAACTACCTCTGGTTAACAAAGGCAGTCAAGGAGAGTATCTAATCAAAAACTAAGGCATACAAAGTGGCAAAAACTAGTGGTAGGCCAGAGGATTGGGAATTTTTTAGGAACCAGCGGCGGATGATTAAAAAGCAAATAAAGAGGGAAAAAATTGATTATGAAAGTAAATTGGCAAGAAATATAAAAACAAACAGCAAGAGCTTCTACGGGTATATAAAAATAAAAAGAGTAGCTAAAGTGACCATGGGGCCCTTGGAGGATGCGACTGGAGAATTGATAACAGGGAACTGGGAAATGGCAGATAATTTAAATCAATATTTTGCATTGGTCTTCATGGTGGACACTATAAACATTCCAAAGATATCGGATAAGCAAGGAGCTAATGGGAGGAAAGATCTTGTAACAGTCTCTATCATGAGGGACAAAATATTTGAGAAACTAACGGGACTAAAGGCAGACAAGTCGCCAGGACCTGATGGCCTGCATCCAAGGGTTTTAAAGGAAGTGGCTGCAGAGAAAGTGGAGACATTGTGGAGAACTCACTGGATTCCAGGAGGGTCCCAGCAGATTGTAAAACTGCTAATGTGATCCCCCTGTTCATGAAGGGAGGGAGACAAAATGCAGACCAAAAAAGCCGGTCAGCCTAGCATCTGTCATTGGGAAAATGCTACAGTCCATAGGACATTTAGAAAAGCTTAACACAATCAAACAGAGTCAATATGGCTTTGTGAAAGGGAAATGATGTTTGACAAAATTGCTAGAGTTCTTTCAGAATATAAGAAGCAGAGTTGATAAAGGGGAACCAGTAGATGTAGTGTATTTGGATTTCCAGAAGGCATTTGATAAGGTGCCACATAAAAAGTTATTGCACAAGATAAGAGCTCATGATATTGGGGGTAATGTATTAGCATGGGTTGAGGATTAGTTAACACATAGAGAGTCGGGATTAATGGGTTTTTTTCAGATTGGAAAGGCGTAACTAGTGGAGTGCCAGAAGGAACAGTGCTAGGGCCTCAATTATTTACTATCTACATTAATGACTTGGAGGAGGGGGCAGAATGTAATGTATCCAAATTTGCTGACGATACAAAAATAGACGGGAGGGTATGTTGTGATGAGGACATAAGAAATCTGCAAGTGGATATAGATAGGTTGAGTGAGTGGGCAAAAACTTGGCAGATGGAGTTACATGTAGGAAAGTGTGAGGTCATGCACTTTGGCAGGAAGAATCAAAAGGCAGACTATTATTTAAATGGAGAGAGACTCCAAAAAAGTGCAGCACAGAGGGATCTGGGTGTTCTTGTGCATGAAACACAAAAAGTTAGCATGCAAGTGCAGCAAGTAATTAAGAAGGCAAATGGAATTTTGGCCTGTACTGCTAAGGGGTTGGAGTTTAAAAATAGGGGAGTCATGTTACAACTGTAGAGGGTGTTGGTGAGGCCGCACCCGGAGTACTGTGTACAGTTTTGGTCCTCGTATTTAAGAAAGGATATACTGGCATTGGAGGCAGTTCAAAAGAGATTCAAGAGGCTGATTCCTGGGATGAAGGGGTTGACTTATCAAGAACGGCTAAGCAGGTTAGGCCTTTATTCATTAGAGTTTAGAAGAATGAGGGATGATCTTATTGAAACATACAAGGTTCTGAGGGGGCTTGACAGGCTATATGTTGAGAAGATGTTCCCACTAGTGGGGGAATCTCGAACTAGGGGACATAGTTACAGAATAAGGGGACACTCATTTAAAACTGAGATGCAAAGGAATTTCTTCTCTCAGGGGGTAGTGAATGCCTAGAATTCTCTACCTCAGAGAGTTGTTGAGATAGATTACTGGAGAGGCCTGGCATCAGACTCCCCAGTGGTAGGAAGAACTCCCATGATTAAAGTTAGAGATGGGAAGGGTTAGTGAAAAAAACTCACCAGCTCATGGCAGGATATCAGTTTGGCTCATTAATGAATTGATAGCACAAATAGAAATAAATGTGCATGAAAGAAATAATCATTACAGAGACGTGGTAATGTGGGTAAGGCTGGGACCTAACTATTCTAGGGTATTTGACAATTTGGAGGGAGAGGAAGAAAGGAAAAGGGAGGTTGGGTAGCTCTGTTAATAAAAGATGAGATCAGTACAATAGTGAGAAATTATCATGGTTCAGAGATCAAGATGTAGAATAAGTTTGGGTGGAGATAAGAAATACCAAAGGAAAGAAGTCACCGGTGGAAGTAATGTGTAGCCCCACCAACAGTAACTTCACAGTAGGACAGAGTGTACATCAAAAAATAATAGAGGCCTGCAAGAAAGATACTGGAGTAATTGTGGATGACTTTAATCTTCACGTCGATTGGACAAATCAAATTAGCAACTGTAACCTGGGGGATGAGTTCATAGGGTGTATATGTTCTAGAACCCAGCAAAGACCAGGCTATTTTGGGCCTGGTAATGCGTAATGAGGCAGGATTAAGTGAGGATCTCATAGTAAAGGATCTGCTCGGCAAGAGTAATCATAACATGATGGAATTTCACATTCAGTTTGAGAGTGAGAAATGTGGGTCTGTAATTAATGTCTGAAACTTAGGTAAAGGCAATTACAAGGGTAAGAAGACACAGTTGGCTAAAATGGACTGGGAAAATAGGCTAAAAGGAAAGACAGTGGAGATGCAGTGGCAGATACTTAAGGAGATATTTCATAGCTCTCAACGAAGATACATTCCATTGAGAAAGAAAGTCTCTGAGAAGGATACACCATCCTTGGCTGATTAAGAATGTTTAGGATGATATCAAATTAAAAGAAAAGGCTCACCAAGGGTGTAAAGGTTAGTGGCAGACCACATGATTGGGAAAATTTTAAAAACCAGCAAAGGATGACTAAAAAAAAGAGGGAGAAAATTTAGTACAAGAGAAAACTGCCAAGATATGTGAAAACAGACAGTAACAACTTCTACAAGTATCTAAAAAGGAAAAGAGTAGCTAAAGTGAGCATTTTTCCCTTGGAGGGTGAGACTGGGAAATTAATAATGGGGAATGAGGAAATAGCAGAGACTTTGAACAAGTATGTGTAACTGCCTCCACAGTAAAAAACACAAAAAGCATCCCAAGAATAGTAGAAAATCAAATTGCAAAAGAAAGGGAGAAACTTAAAACAATCACTGTCACAAGGGAAAATGTAATGGGAATACTGATGGGACTAAAGACTGACAAACCCCCTGGACCTGATGGCCTGCACCCTAGAGTCTTAAAAGAACTAGCTGCAGAGGTAATGGATAAATCAGTTGTAATCTTCCAAAGTTCCCTAGATTTTGGAAGGAATTGGAAAATCACAATTGTAACACCTCTGGTCAAGTAAGAAGGGAGACAGAAAGCAGGAAACTATAGGCCAGTTAGCCTAACATCTGTCATTGGGTAAATGCTAGAAACCATTATTAAAGAGGTAGTAGCAGAACATTTAGAAAATCATATCAGAATCAGCCAGAGTTCAACATGGTTTCGTGAAAGGAAAATCATGTTGACAAATTTATTAAGCCAGGATATTGAGGTCGGCGAGTGGGGGGGGCAGGGCCCGCTTGCCAATGCGTAAAACAATGCGGGATGACATCGGGCGGAACTCCCGACGTCACTCCGCCTCATTTCAATTTTCAGGTTGGCGGGGGCACAGCTGAGCCAGCTGCACGCCCGCTGACCTGTCAATGGCCAATTGAGGCCATTTAAAAAGTAATTTAAGTAGTTAATGGACCTGCCCGTCCAACCTTAAAGTTGGTGGGCAGGCCGGGAGCCCTGGCAGGCTTAAGAAAAAGTATGAAACCTCATCTACGGGTGAGGGTTCATGAAGATTTTCAAAACAATTTTTAAAGTTTGAATAAAAGTGATGGACATGTCCCAACTCACATGACAGTGTCACATGAGGGGACATGTCAGGGAAATTTTATTTTTGTGCATTGACCATTTTTGAATTTGGCGCTGATCTCCCTGAGGCAGCACTTAGCCTCAGGGAGATGAGTGCACTCTTTCGCGCGCATAGCGCTTCCTGGCGGATGTCACGCCAATTAAGGCCCACCCACGTGAAATAGCGGCATGCCCCCATCGGGCGTCGATCAGAGGTGCGCCTGCACGCGCCGGCTCCTGCACTTCCCCCCCGATGGGGGGAAAATTCTTTCCTTAGAGTTCTTTGAGGAAGTAACAAATAGGGTGGATAAAGAGGAGCCAGTCAATGTAGTTTATTGGGTTTCCAAAAAACATTCAATAAGTTGCCACATGAAAGATTACTACACAAGATAACACCGTATGGTACTGGGAGTGATATATTTGCATGGATAGAGGACATTCTAACTAACAGGGAACAGAGGGCAGAATTATCCCAGATTTACACTAAGAGTGGTAGTGGGCAGGGAAAATGGTATTTTACCCATCGGCTGCAATGGCAGCTTTTCATGTCATATCATCTCAAACCCTCGCATTAATTATGCATTCCTGGGAAAAACGCCGTTTCCATGGTGGTTGGGCACTCATTCGCCCACCACGCCATCACCTCACTGCTTCATTATGCTGGGTGCCATATTAAAAGTCCAGCCACGCGCACACCACTCAGTGCTTCCAGCCCAGGACTGCCGCACAGAAGACAGAATGGCCCTGAAAGGCAAAAAGACTGCAGCCCCCAAGCTTAGTGATGCATCCCTCAAGCGCCTTTTGGATGCAGCGGAGGTCTGAATGATATTCTCTACCCTCGATTTGGCCGCAGGAGGGGCAGTGACATCACCAACCCAGGGGTGGTCAGCGTCGATACCCTGCAAAAGAGGACAGCTACCCAGCGCCACTACAGAATGAATGGTCTCATCCGTTCTGCCAGGGTAACTCACTCTTCTCATTAGTTTCAACTCACACATTCACAAACCCATCACACATCCACAGGGATCTCACACCTCATCCTGTCCATGGCTCCGCTCACCACACAAACACTCCACACAGTGCCATGTGTCCTGTTCACACTCTCTCCATCTGTTTTCATGTAGGAGAAGCCTGTTCACATCAGCAGGGAGAGGTCCCAGAGCGGGGTGGAGTGGCCCACATTAGGCCCCTCAGTCACTTTGAGGTGTGTGCCATCGCTCTGACTGGTGAGGATGTGGACTGTGCCTACAGTGACAGCGAGGTCAGTGATGAACATCCACCTGAGGATCCTGCACCACATCATCCCTTTCTCAACGCAACTGTGTGTGCTCTCTCTCCTGCTTTTGACTCTGCTGCCAAGAACTAATTATCTCTACTTTGGTTCACAGAGAGATCTGCCAAGTGACTGATGCCCTCAACCAGCCAGTCCCTCAGCTTCATCCACGTCCTCACCTCCAGCCAAGAGGACACTTCCTCCATTGAAGAGCTGGAAATAAGCAGCCTGGAAGACTCATCACAGTGCTTACCCACAACCTCCACCAGCGCAGAGACACACACCTTGGTGGAATCTAGATCTAGAGCAGGCTCAGGTTCACAATCTGGTGGTCACTGCATGGACAGTGTCCGCAGCAGGAGGAGGCAGGTTCAGCCGAGCTCCCCGGTGCTCGGAGGATTGCTGGAAGGAGGTATCTGTGAGGTCCGAACCAGATGAAAAACCTCTTCCAACTCATTGTGGAGAGTCAGCAGGAGGTGGGGAATCATCAAGCAGAGCTGTTAGAAGCCCTCAACAGAGTGACTCGCAAATCTGAGGAGTGAGTCCACCTGCTCTCTGATGAAGTGGTGTCCACATTTGCGCATAGGGAGGTTTCATGGGGAGGATGGTGGATGCTATGGACACCCTGGTCCAGCAGAACATGGAGATGCAGGTAGACCTGCACTCCATTGCGGGAGCCATGAGTGAATTCCTGCAGTGGCGATGCGAGAGGGAAACGGGGAACCTCGATGTCCCTCCAGGTGCTCCTTCCCCTCTAGGAGTCAGGCTGGGCACTCGAGCACCCGAAGGGAGGAGGAGCGGCAGCTGGACACCCCTGCGTCATCCACTTAGGAATCTTAGAGGCTGTCTGCTCCCTTCCGAGTCCCCTTTGCCTGTGACCCCCTCAACCTCGTCCTCTCTCAGCACAGGGGGAGCAGCCAGCCCACGAGTGATTCTGGAGGGAGAAGTGTGTGTGTGTGTGTGGGAGGGCCTTTCGGAGGTTCATGCAAGCATTGTCCCATTGACACGGATTCTTCCCCTATCACACTCATCTCAATGTCCTGAGCATTTTCAATGCTGCCTGCTGGGATTCGCTTTCAGTTGTCTATCTGAGTTGACCTGCATCTCTGCCCACCCAATGATCACACTCCCATGCAGCACCTGAACTCACCCACCACGACTCTCGTCTTACTTTCGATTTAGACAGCATGGTGCTAATTCGGTTTTACTTTCGCTTCCCCATCCTTTACCCTCCCCCAGTCACCCATTTTCTTTTCCCCTTCACAGTTGACCCCCCTGGCATCACTTCCCCCCGTTACCTACCAGCCACAACCCTTTTCCTTTGGGGATGTCGTGGTGAATGTGCACATTCCTTTCCTTCCCGAAAATCCCACCCCCATCCACATTCACCTTCCCGACCTTCTACTTCCCACCCCCAGAGTCCGTGTCTGCCTCCGAGTCCCCAACAACCACCCTCACCGTCACTTCTACCGCTACCGTCGAACCCTCACCCTCCCACCCTACCGCCTCACTCTGCCCTCGGTCATTCTCACCATTCCCTCATACCACACCCACCCTCAGTTTGCTCCCCAGGAGACAGCTCTGTCCCTCAGGGAGCTTTTCCAGTATGCACCCGCGTGCATGCATGATGTTGCATGCTTGCCCTCCTCCCCCCACCCCACAAAGGCAGCGCTGAGTGCTGCCGTGCGTGGTTCACGTTTGGCAGGCCTTAACTGGCTCGTCAGGGTGAAATCGCGGTCCGGCCCCGATCGCTGGTGATGGTCAGCTTCCTGACCAGTGCTGCCCACCTCCGCCAAACCCACCTGATGAGGGAAAAATCCTGGAAACTGTGAAGTTGTCCACTTTGGAAGGAAGAGACGAGTTTGGTGGTGGGTTCATTTAGTCAGGAGGGAGAGGGACAGGTGGGAGTCCCACAGCCTTCTTGTTTCCAGACTGATGATGACTGGGGTAGAAATGCCCATGGATGGTGTTCCTGCCCTGCCGCCAATTGAGACCCTTAAGTGGGCAATTAATGCGAGGAGCATGACAAGCAAACCTGTATGGGGCTGCTTACAGGCTCCTGGGGTATCCCTTGTTCAAAGACACAGCGCTTGTTCAAGGGCCCCAATGTCAGGTAGGGCATGCCTACTGAGAGCAATGCTCTCCTCCGTGCTGCCAATCCTCCTTCTCCCACTTCCCCACCTTCCTGACCCCCTTCCTGTCATCACTCACCTGTACCCTGATTTTAGGCCTTTGGTAAGTGTCGTACCAGCATCAGGAACAGTCTCCCTGCCCAATTGGCCACCAGCTCTTGCTGGGTGGGGCTTCTGCCCAGGGGTCCTTGATCCTGGGAAGGCCAGCTGGTGTCCAGTTAAATGCCTGACTGGTACGTAATTGAGCCAGCCTTACCTAATAGGGGTGACGCGGGGCACCCAATGGCTCTCTAGCTGGCAGGCGAGACCCCTGTCGTCTCTATTGAATACTACTTTATGTTTTCACATATTAAGATTTGGCACCAGGAGAATGAAAGAAAGCAACCAACACCACCAGCCACCAACCCCGATACTGGCCCTTAGAGGTTAATATAGGGTCAGAAACTATATGTGGTAAGTACTTAGCATGAGAGGGCTGCAGCCAGCCCAAGAGTAAAGGATAGTTTCTATGGCAGCACCCCAGAGGGTGAGGTCACACGTGTTCTGTTGCAGTGGACTCAGTTTGATGTGGCAGTGTGCAGGAGAATGCTCATGAGGAATATGCTTGATGAATTGGCAGGCCTACCGCAGAGTCTCCTTTCACTGTAAAGAACCATAGAGGAGGCCAGCTGCAACGTGGCCCAACTTATCTCACAGAGCTTGCAGCCCATGCTTTCCAGCGTGGAAATGGTGGTCCACCCCTTGTCAGCATTTGCGGACTCAGTTGTGGTGCTGTGTCTGGTGCCTGCTGTCCCTGCTTACTGGAATGAAAAATCAGTTCAGACCAGTTCAAAATAGTCAAAAACCAGTTCTAGGGGTTTTGCCTTTGCCTTCCAATGTATCAGTACTGCAGTGTAAGCTCAGATGAAGGTCATAAGATTCATGATAAAAGCAAAAAACTGTGGATGCTGGAAATCCAAAACAAAAACAAAAATACCTGGAAAAACTCATCAGGTCTGGCAGCATCTGCGGAGAGGAATGTTAACTGTGTTCCTCTCCGCAGATGCTGCCAGACTTGCTGAGTTTTTCCAGGTATTTTTGTTTTTGTCATAAGATTCATGGTTGCTGCTATGGAGGTTCAGACTGCTACCATCATGGCTGTGGATCTCGGTGCTCAACAGGGCATGTAAGCTCTCACAACAAGTCAGTAACCTTTGCCCAGCAGATTATTAGGATTACTGAGGTGTTGCCCTGGGGGCGGGGGATGGGGAGGGTGGGGGACAGGGAGCAATGGCTCAGGATGAGTGGCCTCTCTCAGGATGACAGAATTCATACTCTTACTGCTGCGATTCCACTATTGCCTCTTCTGTTACTCATCAGCCAGCACAGACTGCTGTCACTCCTGCTGTGGTGGAGTCAGAAGTCTGACCCACAAGGTCAAGAGCTGCTCGAGGTCATCCTGAAAGGGCAATTGCAGTTTCCCCAAGTGCAGCAGCCTTCCATCAACCACTGGGGTAGTACTGCGTAGGAGCACTAGGCCAGGCAAAGGTATCCACAAAACAGGCACTGAAGGAATGCTCAATGTTGATTAGTTGCTGTCCGCACTTGCAAGGGATCCCATCTAATGCAAGAGCACTGTGCAGGTTGCACTGGAAGAGGTCGGCAGTGCAGTGTGCAACCCCTGGAAGGCCTTAAAGTTCAGTTTCTGAACTCCCGAGGTGAGGTGAGAGTGACTGCCCTTGACATCAAGGCTGCATTTGACCGAGTATGGCATTAAGGAGCCCTAGCAAAACTGGAGTCAATGGGAATCAGGGGGAAATCTGGTTGGAGTCATACCTGGCACAAAGGGAAATGGTTGTGGTTGTTGGATGCCAATCATCTCAGTTGCTGACATTACCGCAGGAGTTCCTCAGGGTAGTGTTCTAGGCCCAACCATCTTCAAATGCTTCAATAATGATCTTCCTTCCATCATATGGTCTGAAGTGGGGATGTTTGCTGATGATTGCACAATGTTCAGCACTGTTTGTGATACTGAAGCAGTCCATGTCCAAATGCAGCAAGACCTGGACAATATCCAGGCTTGGGCTCACAAGTAACAAGTAAAATTCACGCCACACAAGTGCCAGGCAATGACCATCTCCAACAAGAGAGATTCCAACCATTATCCTTTGCAGTCAATGGCATTACCATCGCTGAACCCCCCCACTATCAACATCCTGGGTGTTACTATTGACCATAAACTGTACTGGACTAGCCATATAAATACTGTGGCTACAAAAGCAGGTCAGAGTCTCGGAATCCTGCAGCGAGTAACACACCTCCTGACTCCCCAAAGCCTGTCCATCATCTAATTAATTATCCCCCCCAAGTCACTCATCTTCCTGACTTGGAAATATATCGCCGTTCCTTCCCTGTCGCTTTCAAGTTTCAAAACTTGAAACTGCCTTCCTAACAGCAATGTGGGTGTGCCTACACCATATGGACTGCAGCAGTTCAAGAACGCAACTCACCACCACCTTCTCAAGGGCAAGTGGAGATGGGCAAAACATTCTGGCCCAGCCAGTGAGGCCCACATCCCATGAATGAATTAAAACAAAAGTATTGCCACCTCCAGTGCTGCTGATGATCCAAATTTTGTACCCCAAAACTTTAAAATGGGGATTGACTTATTATGTATTCCCTGGCACAATTATTCCCCACCCTCTAACTCCTTTTCACCAGGAAAATATACTCTTCATATGTGTCCTACAAATGACACAGCCATCATTTTTCATAAAGGTGTTGCATCTATCTAGCAATAGCATCAGTAACATTAAAGGTACCCTCTGCTCTGGGTACCCTGGAAATGTGATAACCTGAAAAGTGGTACCTGAAAAGAGAAGTGCGGAGTAAAACCACTCACAAGGATCAGTTTATAAGACCATTAGATGAAGGAGCAGTAGCAGGCCATTCAGCCCATTGAGTCTGCTCTGCCATTCAATGAGATCATGGCTGATCTGATAATCCTCAACTTCACTTTCTTGCCTTTTCCCCATAACCTTTGATTCCCTCACTGATTAAAAATCTGTCTATCTCAGCCTTGAATATACTTAATGACCCAGAATCTACGGCCCTTTGCGGTAAAGAATTCCACAGATTCATTACCCTCTGAGAGAAGAAATTCCTCCTCATCTCTGTCTTAAATGGGCAACCCCTTACTCTGAGATAATGTCCTCATCCTAGACTCTCCCACGAGAGGAAACAACTTTCAGCATCTACCCTGTCAAACCCCCTAAGAATCTTATATGTTTCAATAAGTTCACCTCTCATTCTTCTAAACTCCAACGAGTACAGGCCCAACCTACTCAACCTCCCCTCATAAGAAAACCCCTCCATACCTGGGATCAACAGGGTGAACCTTCTCTGGACTGCCTCCAATGCCAGTATATCTTTCCTTATATAAGGGGATCAAAACTGTTCACAGTATTCTAGGTGTGGTCTAGCTAGTGCCTTGTATAGTTTTAGCAAGACTTCCCTATTTTTATACTCCACTCCCTTTGAAATAAAGGCCAACATTCCATTTGCCTTCCCTATTACCTGCTGAACTTGTATGTTAGCCTTTTGAGATTCATACACCAGGACTCCCAAATCCCTTTGTGCTGTAGCTTTCTGCAGTCTTTCTCCATGTAAATAATATTCAGCTCCTCTATTCTTACTGCCAAAATGCATAACCTCACATTTTCCCACATTATATTCCATCTGCCAAGTTTTTGCCCACTCACTTAACCTGTCTATATCCCTCCGTAGACTCTTTGTGTCATCCTCACCACTTGCCTTCCCACCTATTTTTGATTCATCCACAAACTTGGCAATAGTACATTCACTTCCCTCATCTAAGTCATTAATATATATCGTAAATAATTGTGACCCAGCACTGATCCCTGTGGCACTCCACTGGTTACAGGCTGCCATCCTGAAAATGCCCCCCTTATCCCAACCAGTTAGCCAGTCCTCTAACCATGCTAATATACTACGCTCAACACCATGGGCTCCTATCTTATTAAGTAGCCTTATATGTGATACCTTATTGAACACCTTTTGGAAATCCAAATAGTTTACATCTATTGGTTCCCCTTTACCTATCCTGCTTCTTACCTCCTCAAAGAATTCTAATAAATTTGTCAGGTGTGATTTCCCCTTCATGAAGCCATGCTGACTCTGCTTGATTTTATTGTGCATTTCTAAGTGCTCTGCTATTACATCCTTTATAATAGACCCTAACATTTTCCCAGTGACTGAAACTAAGCTAACTGGCCTATAGTTATCTGTTTTTTGTCTCCCTCCCTTTTTGAATAAGGGCGTTACATTGGCAGTTTTCCAATCTTCTGGGACTTTTCCATAATCTAAGGATTCTTGCAAGATTACTACCAGCAAATCCACTATTTGTGTAGCTACTTCGTTTAATATCCTAGGATGCAATGCATCAGATCCAGGGAACTTATTGGCCTTTAGCCCCATTAGTTTCCCTAGTATTTTTCTCCAGTGATAGTTATTGTATTTATTTCCTCCTCCTGCCTTTTACCCCTTGATTATTTACTATTTTTGGAATGTTATTAGTGCCCTCTACTGTGAAAACTGATGCAAAGTGGTTATTCAACTCCCCTGCCATTTCCTGGTTCCCCATAATTATTTCCCTAGCCTCATTGTCTATGGGACCTATGTTCACTTTGGCCTCTCTCTTACATTTTATATATTTAAAGAAGCTCTTACTGTCCACTTTTATATTACTTGCTAGTTTACCCTCAAAGTTTATTTTCTCCCTCTTTATTTTTGGTTATCTTTTGTTGGTTTTTAAAACTGTCCCAATCTTCTGGCTTACCACTAACCTTTGCCACATTGTATGTTTTTTCTTTCACTTGATTGGTTTATCCCCTTCCTAGAATCCTTCTTTCTCACTGGGATATATCTTTGTTGAGAGTCATGAACTATTTTCTTAAACGTTTGCCATTGTTCATCAACCGTCTTTTCTGCTAAACCCCTTTCCCAGTCCACTCCAGCCAACTCTGTCCTCATTCCTTTGTATTTGCCCTTATTTAAGTTTAGCACAGTTGTTTCTGACCCAAGTTTCTCACTCTCAAACTGATTGCTAAATTCTACCATGTTATGGTCACTGCTTCCTAGGAGATCTTTTACTCTGAGACCGTTTATTAAATCTGCCTCATTACACGTTACCAGATCCAAAATAGCCTGATCCAAAATAGCCTAGGTTGGATCCACAACATATTGTCCTAGGCAACTGTCCCAAATACACTCTATATGAATTCTTGCTTGTGGCTACCTCTGCCAATTTGATTTTCCCAATCTACATGAAGATTAAAGTCACCTATGATTAGTACACTACCTTTTTTATATGCCCTCATTATGTCCTGATTTCTTCTCTATCCTACAGTATGGCTACTGTTGGGGGGCCTATAGATTACTCCTACCAGTGGCTTCTTCCCTTGTTATTTCTTACCTCCACCCAAATGGATTCTACATCTTCCGATCCAAGATCATTTCTTACTACCGTATTTATTCCATTTCGTACTAACATAGCTACCTCACCACCCTTTCCTTCTTGCCTGTCCTTTCGAAAAGTTACATAGCCCTGAATATTTAGTTCCCAGCTTTGCTCTCCTTGTAACCATGTCTCCGAAATGGCTATATGATCATACCCATTAACCTCTATTTGTGCCATTAAATCATTTATTTTGCTCCGATTACTACGTGCATTTAAGTAAAGAGCCATTAATTTTGCCTTTTTACAATTTTTTCTCCCTTTGACCCCATTTAATGCTCTTTTTTTATGTCTGTACACTCTGTCCCTTCCTGTCACATTCCGGGTATCAATACCTAAATAGCTGCCCTGCAATCCTGCCATATCCTTTTGCCTTGTTAGCCTATGTATCCCCTCTCTAGAACCCTCCCTTTAGTTTAAAGCCCTCTCTACAGTCCTAATTATTCAATTCGCCAGGACACTGGTCTGAGTATGGTTCAAGTGAAGCCCGTCCCATTGGAACAGCTCCCTTCTGCCCCAGTACTGGTGCCCATGCCCCATGAACTGAAACCCATTCCTCCCACACCAATCTTTGAGCCACACATTTAACTCCTTGACTTTATTTACCCTATGCCAGTTTGCCCATGGCTCAGGTAGTAATCCCGAGATTATTACCTTGGAGGTTTTGCTTTTCATTTTAGTTCCTAACTGTTCAAATTATTTCAGCAGAACCTCCTTTCGAGTCCTATCAATGTCGTTGGCACCAACGTGGACGATGACAGCTGGATCCCACCCCTCCCACTCCAAGTTCCTCTCCAGACCTGAGGAGATATCCTTAACCCTGGCACTGGGCAGGCAACACAGCCTTCGGGACCCATGCGCATGGCTGCAGAGAACAGTATCTAACCCCCTAATTATACTGCTCCCTACCACTACTATGCCCCCATTTCCTCCCCCAACTTGAATGGCTCCCTGTACCACGGTGCAGTTTGCTCATCCCCCCTGCAGTCCCCACTCTCGTCCACACAGCTTGCAAGAACCTTGTAACTGTTGGACAGTTGCAGGGGCCGAGACTACTCAAACGCTGCGTCCTGGGTCCCCATACCTGCTTCACCTGCAGTCACATCCTGATCACAGTCACATCCTGTCCCTGATCACAGACCAAATTTGAATTGCCTAATCTGAGGGGTGTGACCACCTCCTGGAGCAATTTTTGGGGTATTCTTTGAATAATGAACTGTTGTAGCAAATGCTTGATTTATCTCATGACACCGCTGAGGATGAATTAAAAAGATAGCTCAGAGTTTTGATTAAATAGACACCCACTACGAATAATAACATTGCTCAGTGAGAGGTAAAACTAATACTTCTCCTGGGCCAGAATGTTTAGCTTGTCGGGCGGGCGCACTCCTGACCCGAACAAGTGTAAAATGACGCGCGATGACATCGGGCGAGCGTCCCAAGGTCATTGCGCACTCGCGTAATATTTCAGTCAGCACAACCGCCAACAATTAACAGGCCTATTAAGGCCATTAAAGTGCCAATTGAATTAAATTTTTCACTGCCCGTCCAACCTTACGGTTAGCAGACATGCGAAAAGGCCAAGCAGCCTTTGGATTTTTCAGGAAACCTCATCCACAGGCGGGATGAGGTTTCCAACAGCTATTAAAAATTAAATAAAAATGTAAACGCTTCATTAATAACATGTCCCCGCTCATGTGACAGAGTCACATGAAGGGACATGTTTTTTAACAATTTAAAGTTCTTTATTTTTAATTCTTAAAATCTTCAGTTCCCTGAGGCAGTTCTGTGATCAGGTAGCTTTTCCTGCACACGTACGCGAAGTTCCCAGCTCGCCCTCCTCCTCCGCCCCCATCACAGCGCTGAGCGCTGCAGCTCACGTTTCACGCTGGGCGGGTCTTAATTGGCACGCCAGCATGAAATCACAGTCAGGCCCTGACTGCATCTGGAGGTCGGCTTCCCGTCCGCTCCCGCCCGCCCATGCTGAACTTGCCCGACGAGGGCAAAATCCTGGCCCTGAGGTGTACACTGCCCTGGACAATTGGAATTGCTTTCGATGTTGTCAGGGAGCACCAATGCCAAGGATGTTTTCAAGTTTATTTGGACGCTGCAAACAACATCCAACTACTTCTGAGTCCTAAGGCTGCAAGACTTTTTTGGTGTATGAAATTCTCTGTGATTTCTAGTCTTGATCTGTAGGAAAACAAACAAAAGAACATCAGCCAGAAGCCTACCCAAGCCCACACACTCCAGAGAATCATGTCAGCAGAGCATGAATTAACAATGTGACAGTCCGTTTACATGCTATACAGTATTACTTATGCAATCAAAGAAGATTGGTCATGGATGCAGGAAAGAGTTCAAAATTGAGTAAAATCCAAATATATTCAACAAAAGAAATGAAAACGAGCACATATTACAATAAATACTAACAATATAGCTAACCACACTAAGATGATGAATGCATGGTAAGACGTATAAACCTTTGTAAATATAATGGGCGTTTCTACCTCTACCACCCTTTCAGGCTCTCTGGGTGAAAAAAAATTCTCCTCAACTGCCCCTATAATCCTTCTATCAATTACTTTAAATTCATGCTCCTTGGTTATTAACAGATATAGGTCCTACGTATCCCCTTTAACCAGACTTGTCATAATTTTATACAGCCCAATTAAATCTCCCCTCAGTTTCTTCTGTTTTAAACAAAACAACTCCAATTTTTCCTAATAGCTCAAATTCTTAATTCATGGCAATACCCTCGTAAATCTCCTGTGTGCCCTTTCTAATGTAATCACATCTTTCCTGTAATGTGGTGACCAAAACTGATAATTAATTACAAACATTTTCAACATTATATAGATAATTTTGTGCATCTAGTATATTGTGGTAATATGGTAATAATATTGGTCAAGACCAGGACCAACTCAACACCTAGTTAGAAAGCAAAATAATGCAGACATTATAAATCTGAAACAAAGTTGGAAATGCTGGAAACACTCAACGGTTGAGCAGCATTGATGGAAAAAACAGGTAACTAACTTTCAGGCATGGACCCTTTTGACAAAATGTGTAATATTGACATGTCTCCACAGGTGCTGGCTGCCTTGATGCGTGTTTCCAGCATTTTCTGTTTTTGTTCCAAATAATGTCTGTTCTTTCCACTGATGCTGCTGACCTGCTGATTGTACCAGCATTTTCTGTTTCTGTTTGAAATGTATTTTTTAAATAAAATTAGCACCTGAAGTAACTACAGTTTTCACTGACATGTGAGTAATTTCAGTAATTACATACCGTTAATTAAACCCCACTGCAAAGAACACGCTTTTCTAAAATGTATCCTCAAGGTCACGACAAGATAGCACAACTTATAAAGATGATTTCATAATAAAGTACGTATTACACCATCATATTTTTGAGAGCAAGAAATTTATTGGCAGAAGTTAACAAAGCTTGGTCGACAAAACTCAAAAAGGGTCTGCTTATCTACCAGGCGCAGCCTCCCCCATGAATTTTCTTCAGGCTTCATTGTGATTTGGACCATGAAAATTCCTCTGTGAACTCCAATTATCTCAGAGGCACAGATTGCAGACTATTTTACTTTGTATGGATACCAATACTTGAATCTGAAATAAATCTTTAAATCTTTCTTCCTTTAGCTGATCTTATGAAAAGATTATCAATAAGCAGGAAATATTTTGTAAAATTAACAGCTCATTCTACTAACAATATTTTCAAACCACTCACAAATGGACAGATGGAAAGTGACATATAAACTTTGTGATTACCAGTAGGTTATAAATGAGAATGATTTGCTTTGCTGTGGATTTTCATGTGAAGAAAACGGAAATTACTGCAACATTCTGTAAACAGAAGAGACAGTTAGAGGTTTGAAGCACTGGTGTGTTCCAAATTTATAAAAAAGGAAGGTAGCAGCCCAGCAAAATTTTGTCCAGGTTTAACATAGCTTCTCTGCTTTTCAGCTCTATCTTTCCAAGAATGAAGCCCAGTGCTTTGTCTTTTTATAGCCTAAAAATCTGTGCTGCTACTTTAATTGACTTCTGTATCTGTACCCCTAATCGCTCTATTATTCTACCCCACTTAAACCACCTTTTTCCCCAAGGAATATGTGCTTTCCATAATTTTTCCACAAAAAATGTACCACCTCACACTTATTTACTTCAAAGTTCATTTGATAATTACACACCCGTCCTGCCATTTTATTAATGTCTTCCTACATTTAGTTGTAGTTGTCCTCTTGTGTTAACTACAGGTCCCAATATGGTGTCATCCATAAATTTTGAAATTGTACTTCCAATTCCTGATTGCAATTTTTTAATGTACTTACTGTAGTAATTGAGTGAAATCCCCCTTAAATTGAATTATAGGCATTTTCTCCTCCAAAAGCTAGATAATTGTGAAATGTTATTGATTATATACCTATGTAGCTAAAAGCTTGGTTCTGGCATATGTCCACAGCGCAAATTATTCCATACAGTGTGATTGGCTTAATCAAAAGCCATGACCTGAAAAAATTGATAGGTCCCAATTTTCACTTGGAATGTGAAATGTGAGGGCAGGATGCAAGGTAATCACAAAGCACCCCTACCCCCACTGACCTCAGCACCATGAGGGCTGGTGTTTCTACATACCTCAGTTAGCTGCCTGCCTGAAGTAGACTGGAAGCAGTAGCTGGCTAGTGGGTGGTAGCAGAATTGCAGGTGGCAGAAGGCCAACGATCAACACCAAAGGAACAATTGCTGTGCACCAGGTAAATCAGAGGGATGGAGTTCAGAAGGATCTCACATCCAGGGTGATTTTGAGAGTTGGGGGGATAGCCTGGATGGGCGGGAACAGTCTAAATTTTCTTCTTCGTCCCACAAGGAATGTAATGTAAACAAACAAGTTTTAAAAACAACTGGCCTATATTAGTCCCTTCTGGCCCTGGATCTTCTACACTTAGCTTCACCAGTTACAAGGGCTTCCCTGATCAGAACACCCGTTAATATTGGAGTTAGACCAAGATGACAGCACTGAATCCCAATCTGTATATGTAAAGAAGGATCTTACCAGCGGGTCTTCTTGCTACCTGCTCAGAAGAGGTAAGTAATTGCCTGTCTGCACCGTGCCCCAACCCCCAACCCCACCACCACCAGGTTCCAACAGGCATGTAGAGTTAAAATAACTTCTTTAGTTTCACTGGTTCAAAAAAAATGTTCCTATGACCAGGATTTTCTTGGAAGCAGCTACATCCGATACTAGGACCATATGTGGATCCTGAAACTGCATGGGTGGGCAGTGGAACCACACTGGAAGTTTTCCGACGGCAGTCTCTTTGGCTGCTGCCAGGGTCACTACCCAATTAAGGACACTAGGCTGGCTATCCATGCTGCCCACCCAATTAGAGGGCCAGCAGCTCTGCAGCCTTGGCATTGCCAGTGAGACAGGCAGGAGAAGAAGGCACCTCCATTTTGAGGCACCTTAGCAGGGGTGACAGAATTGTTTTTTCTCTGCTGGGGCGAGCCAGTCAGGCCCTAGCGATTTATGGCATAATCACTCCAGCTGTAGTGTTGGAGCACTGGGGATGGCCTTTACCACCAGGGGCACGTTCCTTGATCAGTGAAGCTGTTGGCAATAGCCTTCCCAGGAAAGGACAGGAAGTCCACCTCCTTGAAGCTGGCAGCCCCCACTCCCAGCAGGGGACTATTCCAAAGCTGCCATCAAAGGGCTGGCAGCCCATCAGAATGCCCCTCAATTATTTAAATTACCTCCCTGCATCCAGTTGGTGGGTAGCCACTATGCTTCTTGTCTTGCCATTGGCCCAGCAGTGGGACTGCAATTGGAAGCTGTCCGGCTATGCTCCCCAACGTTTTAATGGTCTATCCCCTGCCTCCCAGCCCACCACTCACGGATTGGTAAAATTCTCCCTATAATCTTCATTCAATTCAATATAAAACAACCTATAAACAATCAGCAACACCATAAATGCAAACAATGAAATTCCTGAAAAGCTTATTCAAAGCTCTTTTAGCAACTATATTGGTTCCAGACCCATCCCACCATATGCTCTTAAAACTAATAGCCCTGAATTTGGAAGAAAAAGGGAAAATGCTGGAAATGCTCAGCAGATCAACAGCATCCATGAAGAGAAAACTCATGCTAATGTTTCAGGTATCGATCAGGTATCAATCCCAATCTCCCATCTTAACTCTGGAAAGAGTGTTAGCAGGCTGCAGATTTCAGTCATTTAAACCATTTCTTCAAGAGTTCCACTAATCTTCTGAAGTTATGGCAGGAGATGGGGAGAATTGCTGTGGAGATTCGGAGCAAATAGTTATGATGTAATATGACATTTATTCATACCAATTGCATTTCCCTATACAAGCCTCTGTCTATCAATAGGCTCAGGCTTGCCAAGGTGGCCGATAACAGCAAGGAGAAACGGGAGAAGACGTGCATGTCTGCATCACTTAAACCCTCTAGAGGAGGCAGTGCTCTACATCAGGGGGCTGACTTTTGCAGTGGTTTAGTACAGTTTCTGGTCAATGGTAGCCCTCATACATACAAACATACAAATTATGAGCAGGAATAGGCCACTTGGCCCCTCAAGCCTGCTCCGCCATTCAATAAGATCTTGGCTGATCTGAACGTAACCTGCACTCCACATTCCTGCCTACCCCTGATAATCTTTCACCTCTTTGTTAATCAAGAATCTATCTAGCTCTGCCTTAAATATATTCAAAGACTCTGCTTGCACTGTCTTTTGAAGAAAAGAGTTCCAAAGACTCACAACCCTTTGAAAGAAAAAAATTCTCCTAATCTCTGGTTTAAATGAGCGACCCATTATTTTTAAACAGTGATTCCTAGTTCTAGATTTTTCCACAAAGGGAGACATCCCCTCCACATCCACCCTGTCAAGACCCCTCAGGATCTTAAAGGCTTCAATTAAGTTGCCTCTTACTCTTCTAAATTTCAGTGGGTAAAAGCCTAGCCTGTCCAGCCTTTCCTCATGAGGCAACCCACCCATTCTTGGTATTAGTCTAGTAAACCTTCTCTGAGCTGCTTCTAATGCATTTATGTCTTTCTTTAATTAAGGAGACCAATACTGTACGCAATACTCCAAATGTGATCTCACCAGTGTCCTATATAACTGAAACATAACCTCCCTACCTTTGTAATCAATTCTCTTCGCAATAAATGATATATTCTATTAGCTTTCCTAATTATCTGCTGGACCTGCATACCAACATTTTGTGATTCATGCACTAAGACATCCAGATCACTCAGAATATCAGAGCTCTACAATCTCTCACCATTTAGATAATAAGCCTCCTTTTAATTCTTCCTGCCAAAATGAATGATGTGACATTTGCCCACATTATACTCCATTTGCCAGATCTTTGCCCACTCACTTAACCTATCTATGTCACTTTGTAGCCTTCTTACGTCCTTGTCACAATTTACTTTCCTACCTATTTTTGTGTCCTCAGCAAATTTAGCAACCATTCCTTCGGTCTCTTCATCCAAGTCATTTATATAAATTGTAAAAAGTTGAGGACCCAGCACTGATCCCTATGGCACACCACTTGTTACATCCTGCCAACCAGAAAAAGACCCATTTATGTCAACTCTCTGTTTCCTGTTAGCCAGCCAATCTCCTATTCCTGCCAATATGTTACCCCCTATGCCACGAGCTTTTATTTTCTGCAATAACCCTTGATGTGCTGCTTAATCAATGCCTTCTGGAAATCTAGGTACCGTACATCCATCAGGTCCCCTTTATCCACAACACATGCAACTCCTTCAAGGAACTCCAAAAAATTGGATAAACATGATTTCCCTTTTACAAAACCATATTGACCCTGCCTGATTGCCTTGAATTTTTCCAAGTCCCCTATTATAACGTCTTTAATAATAGCTTCAAACATTTTCCCTATGACAGATGTTAGGCTAATTGGCCTGTAGTTGCCTACTTTCTGTCTCCCTCCCTTTTTGAATAATGGAGTTACTTTGCTATTTTCCAATCTAATGGAAATTTCCCTGAACCTAGGGAATTTTGGAAAATTAAAACCAGTGCATCAACTATCTCACTAGCCACTTCTTTCAAGACCTTAGGGTGAAGTCCATCCGGACCTGGGGATTTGTCAGCTCACAGCCCCAACAATTTGCTCAATACCACTTCCCTGGTGAATGTAATTTTCCCGAGCCCCTCCCTCCCATCCATTTCCTGATTTACAGCTATTTCTGAGATGCTACTTGTATCCTCTGCAGTGAAGACCAAAGCAAAATACTTGTTTAATTCATCCGCCATCTCCCTACTTTCCATTATCAATTCCCCAGGCACACTTTCTATTAGGCCAATGTTCACTTTGTTAACTCTTTTCTTATTTAAGTATCTATAGAAACTCTCACTATCCATCTTTATATTACTAGCTAGCTTTCTCTCATATTCTTAATTTTTCCCTCCTTATTAATTTTTTTGTCATTCTTTGCTGTTCTTCATATTCTTTCCAATCTTCTAACCTGCCACCCATCTTGGCGTAATTATATGTTTTATCCTTAAGTTTGATACTGTCTTTAACTTTTTTAATTAAACACGGATGGTGGTCCCTCCCTTGGAATTTTTCTTTCCCATTGGAATGTATATATTCTCTGTATTCTGAAATATCCCTTTAAATGACTGCTGCTGAAGCTCTATTGACATATCCCCGAACCTTATTTGTCAGTTCACTTTAGCTAGCTCTGCTTTCATGCCCTCAGAATTGCCCTTATTTAAGCTTATAATACTAGTCTTGGACGCACTCGTTTCTCCCTCAAAATGAATTGAAAATTCAATCATATTATGATCGTTGCTACCTAGGGGTGCCTTCACTAGGAGGTTATCAATTAATCCTATCTCGTTGCTCAGTACCAGGTCTAGTATAGCCTGCCCTCTGGTTGGCTCCAGAATGTGCTGTTCTAAGAAAATATCCCAAAAACATTCCATGAACTTGTCATCTATGCTATCTTTGCACCTCTGATTTTCCCAGTCTATATGTAGATTAAAATCCCCCATGATTATTGCTGTGTCTTTCTGGCAAACTCCCATTATCTCTTCTTTTACACTCTGTCCTACCATGTAGTTATAATTAAAGGGGCTGTACGCCATTCCTACAAGTGACTTTTTGCCTTTATCATTCCTCATCTCAACCCAAACTGTTTCTGCATCCTGGTTTCCTGAAATTAGTTCATCCCTCTCTGATGTGCTAATACCAGAGCCACCCCTCCACCTGTTCATAACTTCCTGTCCTTCCTAAATGTCACGTACCCTTCAATATTCAGGTCCCAATTTATGTCATCCTGTAGCCATGTCTCTGTAATGGTTATCAGATCGTACTTATTTATTTTTATTTGTGCTATCAGTTCATCTGTTTTGTTTCGATTGCTACGTGCATTTAGATACAGAGCCTTTAATTTTGTCCTTTTAATGTTTTCAAAGTGTCTAACCTTATCTGCTGATTTACTTTTATGTTTGTACTGTCTGTCCCTTCCTGTCACGGTCTGTTTATCATTTCCCATATTAATACATTTCTCTCTTGCCTTGTCACTATTCTTTGGTTTACCACATCTTCACAAATTTGATCTCTTGCCTCCACTATTCAGATTAAAACCCTCTATACTTCCCTAGTTATGCAGCACACGAGGACACCAGCCCCAGCACAGTTCAGGTGTAGACCATCCCAACGGTACAGATCCCACTTTCCCCAATACTGGTACCAGTGCCTCACAAACTTGGACCCACTTCTCCCACACCAGTCATTGAGCCACACATTCATTTCTCTAATCTTATTTGTCCTGCACCAATTTGTACGTGGCTCAGGTAATAATCCAAAAATTATTACCTTTGAGGTTCTGCTTCTTAATTTGGTGCCTAGCTCCTCATACTGACTGTGCAGAGCCTCCTTCCTCATCCTGCCTATGTCGTTGGTATCTACATGGACCTTTACCACTGGATTCTCCCCCTCCCACTGCAAGTTTCTCTCCAGCCCTGAGCAGATGTCCCAGGCCCTGGCAGTGGACAGGCAACAAAGCCGTCTGGACTTTCTTTGCTACAAAGAACAGTGTCAATTCCCCTCACTGTACTGTCCCCTACTACTACTATGTTCCTTTTTTCTCCCCCCATTTGAATGGCTTCCTGTGCCACGGTGCCAAGTTCGGTTTGCTTATCCACCCTGCAGCCCCCACTCTCATCCAAACAAGCTGAGAGAACATCAAACCTATTGGGTAATTGCAGAGGTTCACACTCCTGCACTCCTGCCCTCTGACTCCCCTTACCTGCCTCACTCACAGCCACACCCCCCTGTCCTTGACCACTGACCAAATCAGAAGGCCCTATCCTAAGTGGTGTGACTGCCTCCTGGTATAAAGCATCCAGGTAACTTTCCCACTCCCTGATGTGTCGTAGAGTCTGCAGCTCAGCCTCCAGCTCAATGACTCTAAGCCAAAGTTCCTCAAGCTGCAAACATTTACTGCAGATGTGTTTGCCCTGGATCACAATGTTATCCAGGAGCTCCCACAGGCTGCAGGCTTGACACATCACCTGTCCTGCCATCCTTAATGTGTTTTAAATAATTACTTAATTAGATTAATCAGTTATTTATGTTGCTTCCTTATATATTTTATTACATTTACCACCAATTTGTGTACCATTTTAAACCTTAGGGATAGAATAGAACTTACCCACTTACCAGATACTCACCAAACAGCTGGCTCCTTTCCCTGTAGTAGAGCAAGAATTAATTTCTGTGGGGTGAGAAAGATAGGAAGAGGAAACAAACAACTCTTTCACCCAGCTCCCCTCTCACCAAACTCCAAGTCTTCACTCAGTTAATCAGCTACACTCTGTTTGCCCAGGATGTTGAAATGTTGAATATTACTTGCCGCTTATCAGCCCAAGCCTGAATGCTGCCCAGGTCCTCCTGCATAGAGACACGGACTGCTTCAGTATCTGAGGAATCGCAAATGGTGCTGAACATTGTGCAAACATCAGTGAATCTGCCTTCACCAAACCCCCAGGCAGTGCATTCCAGATACTACCCGCTCGCTGTGTGAAAATGTTTTTCCTCATGTTGCCATTGCTTCTTTTGCCAATTACCTTAAACCTGTGCCCTTTTGTTCTCAATCCTTCCACCAATGGAAACAGTTTTTCCCTATCTACTCTGTCCAGGCCCCCTCATGATTTTGAATACCTCTATCAAATCCCCTCTCAGCCATGTCCTCTCCAAAGAAACAGTCCCAACCTCTCTAATCTATCTACTGAAGTTCCTCATCCCTGGCACCATTCTTGTGAACCTTTCTGCACTCTCTCTAATGCCTCCACGTCTTTTCTAAGAGCAGAGCTCACCTCAGTTAAAAGAATGGCCACCCTCTTACACAGTCAGACGTGACAGACGCCTGAATTCATGCTGGCCCAGACCAATGCCTTGCACAATCTGCCTGCCACTTTACATGTAACTGGGAAATCTTGGTGACTCAGTGCCACCCCCACATGCAGCCAAGCCCTCTCCCGCTCTTGGTTAGCAGGGAAGTGCAGGTGAACTATGAGAGGGAAGATGGAGGAAGGGCTGATGGCAGTGGGGGCTTTTCTCAAGGTGCTGCAGCTTCTCAGCCCTTGTCCATCCTCCTCAGGCAGAGTTTCACACGCTGCCTCCTGCCCCGATAACTGAGTCTGCCCCTCCATAGGCGCAGGTTGGGCAGTCTTTGACAGGGCCTTCACAGGCTCAAAAGCCAGAGGATGTACCATGGGCATCTCATCTGTCAGAACAAGGGAATGAGCAGCCTGCCTGCTGAAACCACAGGGGCTGCACAATGTAGGAGTAAGAAGCAATGGATGAGAAAGATATCGAAGGGGATTCAATTGATACAATGTTAATATAGTTATAATGATGTTTATTTCAATGAATGAATATGTGAATTGCTCATTCGCCTGGCATCGACTTTGTTTCATCTCCAAATCATCCTGGACTGTAGCCTTGAGGTGAATGGTATGGCAGAGATAAACAATAATTCTTTTACTGGGAGCAAGTATTCAAAGATAGAGATGATGAAACATTTAAGGAAGTTAACAGTGGTGAAGATGTTGTGAATTTGAAAGCAATTTTGTGCAGGAACTTTGGAGAGTGTATTTTTCCTTTTAGAATTATAGAACGAGAGGGACAATTCGGTCCTTCAAGTCTATGCCGACTCTCTGCAGGAACAATCCAGCTAGTCCCGCTCCTCCACCCATTCCTTTGGAGTACTTGCCTAATTCCCTTTTGAAAGCTGTGATTGAATCAGTCTCCACATCCTTTCAGGCAGTACATTCTAGATCGTAACCCTCTCTGCAAAAAAGTTCTTGTTCATTTTGCCTTTGGCTCTTTTGTCAATCACCTTAAAAATCGCTTCCCTCTGGCTCCAGGCCCTTGTACCAATGGGAATAGTTTATCTCAATCCACTCTACCTGGACCACTCATGATTTTGAATGTCTCTGTCAAATCTCCTCTCAACCTTCTCTGCTCTCAGGAGTACAATATGAACATATAAACATATGAATTAGGAGCAGGAGTTGGCCCTTCATCCCCTCGAGCCATTCAATAAGATCATGGCTGATCTGATTGTGACCTCAACTTCACATCCCCACCTACCCCCAATAACCTTTCATTCCCCCTTGCTTATCAAGAATCTATCTAGCTCTGCCTTAAAAATATTCAAAGACTCTGCATCCACCGCCTTTTGAGGGAGAGAGTTCCAAAGACTCACAACTCTCTGAGAGAAAAGAAAATCTCCTCGTCTTTGTCTTAAACAGGGAACCACTTATTTTTAAACAGTGACTCCTCGTTCTAGATTCTCCCACAAGAAGAAACAATCCCAGCTTCTCCAAAGTATCCATGGAACTGACAACCCTCATCCCTGGAACCCTCTTACCTGCACATCACTAAAGCCTACACATCCTTCTTAAAATGGGGTGGGGGAGCCCCTCCATTGGGCCGCCTGAGGCTGCAGCTGCAGCCAGGCAGGCAGGGAGGGCCTCTCAGTGGAAGCCATCTCCTGGCAGCTGCACTGTGCTCTGTCACATCTAGGGACCTGAAACCGGCTGCAAAATTTCAGTCAGTTCCCAACATTAGATATTAATAGGCCTTTAATCAGTTGAAAATGGCCCAAGAGATGGAGCCAGGCAACCGGCACACTGGATAGTGGTGCGAAATTCCGTGTCCACTCACCTCCGTGCTCACCCCCATCAAGGCCGAAAAATCCTGCCCCAATGTCTCTGAGAGCTCAGGAGCTAAGAAATAGCAAGGATTGGTCATACTATTGGAAGTATGGTCCAGAACACTGAACAGTGCGAAGGTAATTGAATATGAAAGCTTCCGATAGGTTTAAAAGATGCATATTAACAATAATCATAATTATCAGAGCCAAATTAATCCAAATTGACTAGGGCAAGCCAAATGTATCTGGTGATAAAGGAAAGTTTTTCTGGTAGTTTTGTAATATGTTTAGAACTGTTTTCTCAGTCAAAATGCCTCAAACAAGAAAGAAAGCAGCATTTAACTTGCTTCTGGGTAATGAAGTGACAATCCAAAACTAGGGGAATATTTGAGAAACTGTAAGGGCAGTATTATATGGTCCACTGAAAGATGAAGGTAGAGAGCTTGTAGTGGAGAGTTAAAAATGCCACTGTGAATGCTGTGAGTGCTACTGGTGTCCCTTTAAATAATAAGGCATCATTTGGAGTTTTGACTGCTCTTCCCGCCCACTCCATCTAATTGGACCCCAATTCCAGAGGTACTCCTTTAATTGCCTAAACCTCTGCAAAACTAAACCAGAAGGTCCACTACTAACAGAGTCTGGTTGTCAACCTGCAATGGATACCAACACCCTGTCAAAAACTAAGTTGGATATGATTCTTCCCTTGCCTCAGTTTTCACAGCAGAGTTGTATATTGAGGTTGTAGAACCACCACAGGTAAATGTGGAACAGTTGGTGGGGGTTATAGTCCAAAAAAAAACTTCTGACAATACATCATGCCATACTGCACTGAAGTATCAGACTGGATTGTAATCTTGGATTTAAACACCCAACTTCCTGATTCAGTGGTAAGAGTGCTAACTTTGGACCAAACTGATACATAATATATGGAACTTAGTTGAATTAAATTTTAAATAACCAGCAGACCCTGATATTGAGAATCCTGAAGGATGATAGGGAAGAAAATGTGGACATTCTGACTAATTTTCTAAAATTCTTTAGGAAGGAGAATTGTGTTAGAGGACTAGATAGTGAGGAATGTATCAACCTTTGTCAAAACAGGAGACAGAAATAAAGCACCAAATGAGAACACAGTTCGGTTACTTCAATCAATAAAAGGAAGCTACTAAGCACTTTAGAGAAACATAAGTTAAACAAAATCAATCAGCACAAATTTTCAAAATGCAGGTCACATTTCAAATAACAGAGGAGACAGTAAAGGAAAATGTTATAGATGTGATACATATTGATTTTTAAAAAGCATTTGATCAGGTATCATGTCTGAGAGTAAAAGGCAAAGATTTTAAATGTGGAGACATTGGTTAGACCTCGGCTGGAGTATTGTGTACAGTTCTGGGCACCACACCAAAGGAAGGATGTGAACGCATTGGAGAAAGTGCAGAAGAGGTTTACGAGAATGGTTCCATTCTTTAGTTATGAGGAAAGATTGGAGAAGTTGGGACTGTTTTCCTCGGAGAGGAGAAGGCTGAGAGGAGACTTGATAGAACTTTTCAAAATCATGAGGGGTCTGGACAGAGTAGATAGGGAGAAATTGTTCCTGCTTGTAAGTGGATCGAGAACCAGAGGGCACAGTTTTAAAGTGTTTTGCAAAAGAAGCGAGAGGAGAAAAAACTTTTTCATACAGTGAGTAGTTAGGGTTTGAAATGCACTGCCTGGAAGTGTGGTGGAGGCAGGCTCAATTGAGGCATTCAAGAGGGCATTGGATGATTATTTAAATAGAAACAATGTGCAGGGTTACAGAGAAAAGGCAGGAGATTGGCATTAAGTTAAAATGCATAGAGAGCTGGTGCAGATACGATGGGCTGAATAGCCTTCTTCTACACCTTAACAATTCTGTGATTCTGAATAAAGGAACAGAGGCATGAATATAAGATCATGCAGACATAATAAGGATGATCAGGGAAGCAAAGGCAGACTGAGAAATCGTATGATTTCAGACACAAAATATAACAATAAGTAGTTTTGTTTCAGTATTTCAAAAGTAATAGGACAATTTAGAAGAGGTGAGAATCATGAAAAATGCAAACCTGACGTAGAGGATGAGCACAGGATAGTAGAACATTTTAAATGAATACTTACTCTAAATTTTCAAAAGGGAAACATGAACAGCATGTCCTGCTCAAAAAGAATTTTCCATGTAACATTAATGACCTCAATATAGTTTAACTGAAGTGAAAGTCCTAGATGGGCTAAAAGAGCTAAAAAATCAATCAAATCCCCAAGTGTAGATGATGTTTAGCCCAAAGTGCTAAAGGAAAATAGAGAGATTTGTGATGCACTGACTATTGTTATAAAGGAGTCATTGGACAGTGAAGAATTATATACTGTTGATTTGAACCAGGCCGGCCCATATGCAAGAAAATGAACCCAGTTAGATTTATACTTTAGATCTATTTGTCTTACTTCAATCAGTGTAATATAACCAAATTGATGTAAACTTGAAGATCGGTTATACAATGATAATTTAATTAACCTGTCAACATAAAGTAAGTAAAAGGAAGATCCTGCTTGAGCCATCTCTTCAATGCCATAGAGCTGTTTCTCTTCAATTCTTCCTGAGCCCTGTACATTCTTCCTTTTGATAATAATCCAATTTCCTCTTTAACATCTTTATTGAACCTTTATCCACCACTCTTTCAGGCAGTGCATTCTAGATTCCAACCACTTGCTCCATAAAAAGTTTTTCCTCATGTTGCCACTGCTTCTTTTGCCAACTACCTTGTGCCCTCTAGTTCTCAATCCTTCCAACAATGGGACCAGTTTCTCCCTATCTATTCTGTCTAGGCCCCTTATGATTTTGAATACCCCTATCAAATCCCTCTCAACCTTCTCCCAACTTCTCCAATCTATCTATGTTACTGAAGTTTCTCACTCCTGGAACCTTTCTCCTGAATCTTTTCTGCATACTTTCTAATGTCTTCACATCCATCCTAAAATGCAGTGCCCAGTCTGGATGTAATAGTTACTCCAGCTGAGACAAGCCAGTGGTTTACACAGGGTTAATATAAATCCCTGCTTTTGTACTCTAAACCCTTACTGATAAAGTCCAGGATGCCATATGATTTATTAATTGCTCTCTCAACCTGTCTTGCCACCTTCAATGGTTTTTGCATATATACACCAGGTCCCTCTGCTCCTGTACCCACTTTAGAATTATATTGTCTCTCCACAATCTTCCAACTAAAATCAATGACTTCACACTTTTCTGCATTAAATTTCATCTGCCATTTGCCTGCCCATTCCAACAGCCTCTCTATGTCTTTTTGAAGCTCTAACAGGTCAAAATACTTCCAAGTTTTGTATTGTTCCCGGGTTTTGAAATCGTGCCCTGTACACCAAGGCCTAAGCCATTAATATAAATCAGGAAGAGCAGGGGTCCTAATACTGACCCCTGGGGAACTGAAATACAAACCTTCCTCCAGTCTGGAAAACAACCATTAACCTCTACTCTCTGTTTCCTGTCACTAAGCCAATTTTGTATACATGTTGTTACTGTTCCTTTTATTCCATGAGCACGAGCTTTGCTCACAGTCTGTTGTGTGACACTTTACCAAATGTCTTTTGGAACTCCATGCACATCACATCAACAACATAACCCTCATCAACCCTCTTTGTTACCTCATCAAAAAACTTAAGCAAGTTAGTTAAATACAATTTGCTCTTAGCAAATCTGTGCTGGATTTCCTTGATTAACCCACAATTGCCTATATGACTATTACTTTTGTTGTGATTTAGCATTTCTAGAAGTTTCTAACCCCACCACTGGGAGGTTAAACTGACTGGCCTGTAGTTGCCTGGCTTATTGTTACACCCTTTTTTTGAACAAGGGTGCAACATTTGCAATTCTCCAGTCCTTTGGCACCACCCCTAAGTCTAAGGAATATTGGAAAATTATGGCCAGTGCCTCCACAATTTCCACTCTTGCTTTCCTCAGTATAGTTGGATGCATCTCATCAGTCCTGGTGCCTTATCAGCTTTAAGTACAGATAGCCTATCCAATACCTCCTCCGCATCCATTTTAAACCTTTCAAGAATCTGAACTGCCGCCTCTTTCACTATGACCACAGGATCTTCTTCCTTGGTAAAGACAGATAAAAAGTATTAATTTGATAGCTCAGCTATGCTCACAGCCTCCATAAGTAAATCTCCTTTCTTGGTCCCTGATTGGCCACACATCTCCTTTTGCCACCTAGTTATATAGAACCATAGAAAGGTTACAGCACAGAAGGAGGCCATTCGGCCCATCTTGTCCATGCCAGCCCGAGGACACCCAGGTGCCCTTTCTAATCACACCTTCCTGCACCCGCCCCCATAGCCCTGCAGCTTACAGCACTTTAGGTGCAGATCCAGGTACTTTTTATATGTCTATGAAAGACTTTTAGTTTCCCTTTTATGTTGGCTGCCAGTCTCTTTTCATCCACCCTATTTGTGTCTCTTATTTGTATTTTGAATTCTCCTCTGAACCATCTATATTCAGCCTGGTTCTCGGTTGTATTATCTAATTGACATTTGTCATAAGCCCTACCTTTTCTTCTTCATCTTAATCTCTATATTTTTTGTCATCAGGGAGCTCCAGATTTGTTTGCCCTACCTTTCCCCTTAGTAGGAATATACCTTGTCTGTGTCCAAACTATCTATTCTTTAAAGGTAGCCATTGTTCAGTTACAGTTTTGCCTGTCAACACTTGATTTCAATTTACCTGGGTCAGATCAATTCTTACCACATTTTCAAAAAAATTCATTTATAGTATGTGGGTGTCACTGGCTAGGCCAGCATTTATTGCCCATCCCTAATTGCTCTTGAGAAGATGGTGGTGAGTTGCCTTCTTGAACGGCTGCAGTCTATGTGGTGTGGGTACACCTACAGTTCTGTAAGAGAGGCAGTTTCAGGATTTTGACCCAGTGACAGTGAAGGAACAGCGATATATTTCCAAGTCAGAATGGTGAGTGACTTGGAGGGGAACTTGCAGGTGGCGGTGTTGGCTTTCCCCTAGTTGATTATTCTACTCTAGATTGTTCCTTGTTCTCTTCCATAACCAACCTAAACCTTATGATACAATGATCACTGTCCTCTAAATGTTCCCCTACTAACTCTTGATCCACTTGGCCCACCTCAGAACCAAGAACCAGGTCTAACAATGCTTGCTTTCTCATTGAAATGGAAACATACTGCTGTAGAAAATTTTCCTGAACACATACTAGGAACTCCTGCCCCTCTCTCTCCTTTACATTACTACTGTCCCAGTCTATGTTCAGATAATTAAAATCCCCATTATAACTACTCTTTAATTCTTGCACCTCTCTGGAATTTTCTTGTAAATTAGTTCCTCTACATCTTTCCCACTAGCTGGTGACCTATAGACTACATCAAGCAATGTAATTGCACCTTTTTTGTTCTTTTGCTCCAGCCAAATAGATTCTGTCCCTGACCCCTCTGCGATATCTCTCTCCAGTACTGTAATGTTCTCCTTAATCAATACTGCCGCCCCTCCCCATTTTCTTATATTCCTATCTTTACTGAACACCTTGTATCCAGGAATATTTAATACCCGGTCCTATCCCTTTTTGAGCCAGATCTCCATTATCACCAAAACACCATATTTCCAAATGGCACTCTGCGCCTGCAATTCACCAATCTTATTTACCACACTCTGTGCATTCACATTCGTGTGCAATAACCCTAATTTAGACTTGATTACTTTCTTCATTACTCTGAACCCACCTAAAACATTTCCTATCCTAGTGCTGTTGGTCTCCTTATATTGTGTGCAGCTTGGTATTCTCCTCTGACATTACCCCCTCGTCTCCATGCCTTGCCACATTAAGCACCCCAGTGGCACTAGCAAATTGCGCTGCAGGGAAATTAGACCTGGCACTGTTTAGGTTCAACTTGACCGGCCCCTCCAGGTCTCACCGCCCCCAGAACTGGTCCCAATATCCTTGGAATCTAAAACCCTCCCTCCTGCACCATCTTTCCAGCTACACATTCATCTGCTTTACCCTCTTATTTCTATACTCACCTGTGTGTGGTACCAGGAGTAATATGGAGATCACTATTTTTTACATCCTGCTTGCTAATTTCCTACCTAGCTCCCTAAATTCTAACTGCAGGACCGCATCCCTCCTCCTACCTATGCCACTGGTACTGATGTAGACTATGACCACTGTCTGTTCACCCTTCCCCGTCAGGGTGCTTTGCAGCCGTTCAGCGACCCTGGCACCAGGGAGGCAGCACACCATCCTGGATTCACGTCTGCAGCTTCAGAATCTCCTATCACTGTTCCTCTTCTGGTTTTTATCATGCTGCCTTACAGCTGAGCCAGCTGTGTGCCATGGACTTGGCTCTGGTTGAACTCCACAGAGTAATCATCACTTTCTCCAGTATTCAAAACTGAATGCTGCTTGGAAAGTGAGATCCACTCAGGGGACTCCTGAGCTACCTGCCTGTTTCTGCTTGACTGTCTGGTAGTCACCCATATCCTCTGTCCCGACATACTCTTAAGCTGTGAGGTGACCACATCTATAAACATGCTATCCACAGAACTCTCAACCACCAAACAATGCATTGCAGTGATACCAGCTGCTGCTCAAGCTCCAAAACCCAGAGCTTCAGGTGCTGCAGCTGACGACACTTCCTACACATATGGTATCCAGGACATGGGAAGCGTCCTCGAGTTCCCACATGGTACAGATTGTGCACTCAAGAGGTCAGAGCTCGCTTGTCATTCATCTGTCTATTAGATGATAAAACTTACCACTTTAAAAAGAAAATCAAACCAGCTACTCATTTCTCATCTGCTGATGTCACTTAAAAATAGGAAAGTTCACTGAACTGTTTCACTTCATTATACAAAAAAAATTAAACTTTTAGGGCAGGATTTTCCCGTTGGCGAGCAGGGAGGTGGGGCCCGCTTGCCGACACGTAAAATGACGCACGGTGACGCAGGGCGGAACTCCCGACATCACCGCGCCCCATTTAAATTTTCAGGTAGGCGGGGGCGCAGCAAAATCAGCTGTGTGCCCGCCGACCTGTCAATGGCCAATTGAGGCCATTGACAGAGTCATTTAACTAATTAGTGGACCTGCCCGTCCAGCCTTAAGGTTGGTGGGCCAGCCAGGAGCCCCGGCGGGAATTAGAAAAAGCATGAAACCTCATCCACCAGCGGGGTGAGGTTTCACGTAGGTTTTTAAAAATTTTAATAAAGTTTTTGTAAAAATTATGGACATGTCCCAACTCATGTGACAATGAGAGGACATGTTAGGGAAATTTTATTTTTCTAGTTTTAGCTTTTTTACATTTTGAGCTGATCTCCCTGAGGCAGCACTTAGCCTCAGGGAGATGAGTGCGCATGCGCGAATGAGCGCACTCTCGATTTTGGGATTCCCCCCCACCCTCACAGGTAGCGCATAGTGCTTCCATGTGGGCGTCATACTGGGCAGGCCTTAATTGGATAATTATGGTTATAATTTGGTAAAATGTCGTCGCACCTCCAATTGGAAGTGTGCCTGTGCGCGCCCGCAATTCAACTTCACCCCTGACGGGGGGAAAATCCTACCCTTAATTTCCCAGTTTGTTCCTAACTTCCTAACTGTTGAGAAAGAGAAACAAAGCTACAATATTCAACAGCCAATCAACTCACAGCCTTCCTGTGATGTCATAATTTGATTTTCTTTTTTCTCAGTTTTTAAAACTTGAGCACGGCCTGGTCTGCTGCTGTTGTCTTGAATCAGGTCAGGTCCCTTTGCCTGCTCTGCCTCTCTATTTTATACTCCATTGTTGCTGCTGTTGTCTTGAATCAGGTCAGGTCCCTTCGCCTGCTCTGCCTCTCTATTTTATACTCCGTTGTTGCTGCTGTTGTCTTGAATCAGGTCTGGTCCCTTCGCCTGCTCTGCCTCTCTATTTACACTCCATTGTTGCTGCTGTTGTCTTGAATCAGGTCTGGTCCCTTCGCCTGCTCTGCCTCTCTATTTTATACTCCATTGTTGCTGCTGTTGTCTTGAATCAGGTCTGGTCCCTTTGCCTGCTCTGCCTCTCTATTTTATACTCCATTGTTGCTGCTGTTGTCTTCAATCAGGTCTGGTCTCTTCACCTGCTCTGCCTCTCTCTTTTATACTCCGTTGTTGCTGCTGTTGTCTTCAATCAGGTCTGGTCCTTTCGCCTGCTCTGTCTCTCTATTTTATAATCCGTTGTTGCTGCTGTTGTCTTCAATCAGGTCTGGTCTCTTCACCCGCTCTGCCTCTCTCTTTTATACTCCGTTGTTGCTGCTATTGTCTTCAATCAGGTCTGGTCTCTTCACCCGCTCTGCCTCTCTCTTTTATACTCCGTTGTTGCTTCTGTTGTCTTCAATCAGGAATGGTCTCTTCACCCGCTCTGTCTCTCTCTTTTATACTCCATTGTTGCTTCTGTTGTCTTCAATCAGGTCTGATCCTTTCGCCTGCTCTCTCTCTCTATTTTATACTCTGTTGTTGCTGCTGTTGTCTTCAATCAGGTCTGGTTTCTTCACCCACTCTGTCTCTCTCTTTTATGCTCTGTTGTTGCTTCTGTTGTCTTCAATCAGGCCTGGTCTCTTCTCCTGCTCTGTGTCTCTCTTTTATCCTCCACTATTGTTGCTGTCTATAACCAGATCTGCACTCTTCTCTTTGAGGAAGTAACATTCCACATGAACCGTGGCTATTAATTAAGCTAAAAATGTGAAATTCATGGTGAAATCTGGGTATGGATCTGATATTAGGTGTAGGGTAACAAACATCAAGCCTAAAAATTATGTCAGTGTGAGGAGGGGAAGAACTGAGTGTAATATTCTGAGGATCGATAACAAAAACAAAATTACCTGGAAAAACTCAGCAGGTCTGGCAGCATCGGCGGAGAAGAAAAGAGTTGACGTTTCGAGTCCTCATGACCCTTCAGCAGAACTGAGTAAAGTTAGGAGCGGGGTGAAATATAAGCTGGTTTAAGATGGGGGGAGAGAAGTTTGGGGGGGGCGGGTGGTAGTAGGGACAAGCAAGCAGTGATGGGAGCAGATAATCAAAAGATGTCACAGACAAAGGAACAAAGACGTGTTAAAGGTGGTGATATTATCTAAGAGAATGTGCTAATTAAGAATGGATGGCAGGACACTCAAGGTACAGCTCTAGTGGGGGTGGGGTGGAAAGACTGGCAGGGCATTACAGATTTAAAAATAATGGAAATAGGTGGGAAAAGAAAAATCTATATAAATTATTGGAAAAAACAAAAGGGAGGGGGAAGAAACGGAAAGGGGGTGGGGATGGAGGAGGGAGTTCAAGATCTAAAGTTGTTGAATTCAATATTCAGTCTGGAAGGCTGTAAAGTGCCTAGTCGGAAGATGAGGTGCTGTTCCTCCAGTTTGCGTTGGGCTTCACTGGAACAATGCAGCAAGCCAAGGACAGACATGTGGGCAAGAGAGCAAGGTGGAGTATTAAAATGGCAAGCGACAGGGAGGTTTGGGTCTTTCTTGCAGACAGACCGCAGATGTTCTGCAAAGCGGTTGCCCAGTTTACGTTTGGTCTCTCCAATGTAGAGGAGACCGCATTGGGAGCAACGAATGCAGTAGACTAAGTTAGGGGAAATGCAAGTGAAATGCTGCTTCACTTGAAAGGAGTGTTTGGGCCCTTGGACGGTGAGGAGAGAGGAAGTGAAGGGGCAGGTGTTGCATCTTCTGCGTGGGCATGGGGAGGTGCCATAGGTGGGGGTTGAGGAGTAGGGGGTGATGGAGGAGTGGACCAGGGTGTCCCGGAGGGAACGATCCCTACGGAATGCCGCCGGGGCGGGGTGAAGGGAAGATGTGTTTGGTGGTGGCATCATGCTGGAGTTGGCGGAAATGGTGGAGGATGATCCTTTGAATGCGGAGGCTGGTGGGGTGATAAGTGAGGACAAGGGGGACCCTATCATGTTTCTGAGGATCGATGTTGGTCCTACCAATGTTGCTGATTTATAGCAACATTATTTAATGTGTTGGAATAGTTGGTGGTGATATGCATTACTCAATGAGTAATAACAAACAATAGATTTTTTTTAACCAATAAATTAAATATATTAACTGGGGCTTTTAATGTGGTCCATGTGCAGTGGTCCAACAATATGCATAGTTTTTGGCTCTTCTTCGAGAGTTATGGTAGACGAACAGGAAAACCTCTACCGTGTTTTAGCCCCATAGCCTTTTGCTACCTAATTTTGCACCTTTTGGAAGTGTTTTCCTAGTGGGAAGAGGAAGTGAGGCGGGTGATGGCTGTGCCTCAGTGGCTGTTTCTATAGAAATGGGTGGCTGACTCCTTCAGCCTTAGTTACATCTCCAGCCTGCTCTCCTTTAAGGATAGACTACAGCCTTTCCAAGATAGTCGTGCCTCACAGCATGACGAAACCCTTTCTGTGTTCCAAGCTTGTCATGCATTATGCATTAGGTGCACTGACAATTAATTTAAGTAAACTGAGTTTGCAATCAGATGTGGTTAGTTCAGTGGAGCACAGGTAGAAACCATGGCCAAAGGTCCTGACATCACTGCCAGTTAATCCAACTCATTTAGGTACGCATATCAGCAACATTATTCCAACATATTAGAATGTGCCTATTAGCATATAAAATATAAAGCCCAGATATTGGAAAAAGATCCACTAATTTTCGGATTATATTGAAAATGCTGATAGTGCATTCCGACTGTGGCATTGACAAGCTACTGGGCAGGATTTTCCCCTCGTTGGGCGGGCACAGAGGGCGGGCCTGGGAACGGCTGTGAGATGGACTGCCGCCCGCGATCGGGGGCCTCCATCTGTGATTTCAAGTTGGCGGGCCAATTAAGGCCCGCTGAGCGTGAAATGCAGCTCCATACTGGCCGGGAAAGGCTGAGCAGGTGTGAGGGCCTGTCAGCCGCCGGGCCCAAAGGTGACTGGGTTTAAAAGAGGCCCAGGCAGCCTCTGGAAGGCTGCCATGGAGAACGTCCCTTGAACCTTCGCAATTGACCCGAGCATGGCTGGACATGACGGGTGGGAGGGCAGGCTGAGTGGGTACTCGGCCCCTCACTTTTCTGATGAGTGACTCGCCGTCCTCCTGGAGGAGTTGGCTACCAAGAGGGACACCCTTGTCCCCAGGGATGGGAGGAGGAGACCACCTCACCAAGAAGGCATGGGAGGAGGTGGCAGTAATGGTGAACAGCCTTGATGTGGTGCAATGCACATGGGTGCAGTGCCGTAAGCGCTTCAATGACCTGTTGTGCTCAGGAACGGTGAGTACTGTTTTGGCGCAGGTCAGTGTGCAGATGTGTTAAGGCCTGGTCATCCCCCTGTGGACCTCAGGTGTGGTAGAGTCTGAGCGCCAACTGTTAATGACCCTGGAGCTGGCCAAGGGGATGAGCTCTGGCTGCTTGGACTGAGAAAGGGAAAAAGCAACTCGGTGAAATTCAAATGGTACTGAGCAAATTGATGGAGCTGTGGGCTGGCAAGTCTCTGGGTCCCGATACATCCCAGGGTCTTAAAAGAGGTGGCTAATGAGGTAGTCGATGCACTGGTGTTAATTTTCCAAAATTTGCTAGATTCTGGAAAGGTTCCATCAGTTTAGAAAGTAGCAGAGATAATCCCTCTATTCAAGGAGGGAGGGAGGTAGAAAGCAGGAAACTGTAGGCCGGTTGGCTTGAAGTCAGTCGTGGGGAAGTTATTAGAATCGATCATTAAGGAGGTTATAGCTAGGCTCTTAGAAGAGCTCAAGGTAATCGGGAAGAGTTAGCATGGTTTTGTGAAAGAAAAATCATGTTTAACCAATTTATTGGAGTTTCTTGAAGGAGGATAAAGGGGAGCCTGTAGACGTACTGTACTTGAGTTTCCAGAAGGTAGTTGATAAGATGCCACATCAAAGACTATTACGGAAAATAAAAGCTCATGATGTAGGGGATAACATATTAGCATGGAAAGAAGATTGGCTGGCTGGCAGAAAGCAGAGAGTATGTATAAATGGGTGTTTTTCGGATTGGCAGGATGTGACAAGTGGAATCCCACAGGGGTCTGTACTGGGGTCTTAACTTTTTACAATTTACATCAATGATTTAGATGAGTGGAGTGAAGACATGGTAGTGAAATTTGCAGATGACACAAAGATAGGTAGGAAAGTATGTTGCAAAGAGGACATGAGGAGGTTGCAGATGGATATAGATAGGTTGAGTGAGTGGGCAAAGATCTGGCAAATGGAGTTTAATGTGGGAAAATATGAGGTTGTTCACTTTGGCAGGAAGAACAAAAAACAGAGAATTTGGCTTGTGCAGCCATTCTAGTGTAGCCTCTTCATTGATGGGAGCCTCAAACCTGGAGTCCCCATTGATCATTGGAGGACAATGGCATAGGGATGCAGATTGCCATTGTCTCACCAGGGTGCCTGGCATGCACAGCGACAGTGTGATGACTTTAACTAATGACATGTCTTTCTTCTCTCTTTTAGGTTCACCAGCAGGCGTTCACTCTCCAGACCCCAAAGGGTCGCCCCGACATTGGAGGACCACTGGGCATCATTTTCACCTGCGCCACACCTGCGCTCTGAAGCAGGCATTAGCACAGATACCAGCACCTCGGTGGGCATTAGAGCAGCGGCTAGAACCTCGGTGTACATTGGTGAGGGCACTTCACAGTCGCTTGAGGTGCAGGCGGAGGCAGCGAGTGCCCAGGGCACCAGCAGTCGGAGAACTGTTGGGACCAGGATGATGCTGAGTGGAAGGCTGATGATGAGCCTCTGGAGTCGTCCATTAGGTGGCAGATGCTGGTTGTCAAGCGAGATGTGCAGGAGGATTTGGTGGAGATCCATGAGGGACTGCATGCTATGGTCTCTGTTGTAGAGGAATCCATGCGGAGCATCAGCACTGTGTAGACCATCATGGTCGAGTGCACTGCCTTCTCCATCGAGAGGGTGGCGGCTCTCATGGAGAGGCAGTTCCAGGAACAGAATCAGGTGTTCCTGGGGATGCGCTTGGACATGCAAGCCCTCACACAGTCAATGACCTCAGGTGGTCAGTGTCAGTGTGGGAAATGGGAGCTACCCAGTATCCCAGCTATCTAGCTATCCCAGCTAGATGCCCATCCATCAGTGGTGTTCATGGAGGTCCAGAGTGACCTCACATTGGCGCACGAGCTGCCTGTTTTCTCTGCGGGCTCATCTCAGCTCACTCTGAGTGATGTCAGCAGCTCCTCTGCCCCTCCACCGGTGAACATAGCATCTGATGAGGCTGTGGTGACTGGGGAGATGCCAGCCATGGCACTGGCGGGGCCAACAGAGGCTCCACTGGCCAGAGGATGAAGTCATCAAGGCCAACAAGACAGCAGAGTCAGCAGACTGGGAGCACTTAGACAAGGGGGGGAGCACTTAGCAGCAAGAGGGGAGCACTGAGATGAAGCACTCGCAAGTGTAGGTTAAAGGCACCATGAGCAGAAGAGGGACATATCACGGGTGATTTTATGTTCATTTATGTTTACTTTATCTATACTGGTCTGGCAATGAAGACCAGAGAGGTTTGGAATTTTCAAAATGAGATAAATTTTGCTTTTGTCATCATGGCCTGAGTATGCTTCACCTTTTTATTTTTTTGGTGCAGGGTACGCCAGTATGTAATGCTGGATGTAAGTGGCTCTAAACTTTATTGCACAAGCACTGAGTGTTCTTTGTGTTCAAATTAAAGGTTATTTCAGACATCCGTGATGGAGGTGGCAGCCCTGGCATGTGTTTGAAACTGATCTTTGGTAGCCTAGCTGAAGGAGAGTTGGATCAAGGCGTCCCTGGTGTCCCTGCCTCCCTGGAGGTTAGTGAGGTCTGCCTCCATGCCCTCGGCATTCTCCTCACTGGGCTCATCTTCTGACTCACTACTGGACTTATACTTTGTGGTCTGTGCAGCTGCGTCAAGATCCTCTTCCTCCAATGGAACACCCTTACCAGTGCCAGATTGTGGAGGGCGCAGCATGCCACCACTGTCAGTGACACCCGCACTGGGGGTTATTGCCATGCACCCCCTGAACGATCCAGGCATCTTGAGCACATCTTGAGAAGACCTATGGTCCTTTCGACCACAGCATTTGTAGAATCATGATTCACATTGTAACACTTCTCTGTCTCTGTTCTTGGATGGCGGAGAGGCGTCATAAGCCACCTCTTTAAGGGATAGCCCTTGTCACCCAGCAGCCATCCATCCAGCTGGGCTGGAGCGCTGAAGAGCTTCGGCACCTGGGAGTGTCTGATGTAGGCGTCATGGGAGCTGCCTGGGTACCTTGCACAGACTTGTAGAATCAACATCCTGTGATCACACTACCTGCACGTTCATGGAGTGGAAGCCCTTCCTGTTGATGAAGGCACCGGGCTCACCTGCTGGCACCTTGATGGCCACATGTGTGCAGTCTATAGCACCCTGGACGTGGGGGAAGCCAGCAATCGCTGAAAAGCCTCTAGCTCGCTCAACTTGGCTGGCCTTGTCTGTACAGTAAAGAATAAAATTCAGTGCCCACCTGAACAGAGCTTCTGTCACCAGTGTGACACAACTGTAGACAGCTGATTAGGAGACTCCACACAGATCCTGGAAAGTCCTGGAAAGAGCTGGAGGCATAGAGGTTGAGGGCCACTGTGATCTTCAGAGCCACTAGCATGGGATGTCCACCCACTAAGTTGGTGCTGATCTCAGGCCCAATCATCTGGAAAATGGGGGTCACGCTCTTCCTTGAGAGGCGGAGCCTCCTTCGGCATTGCACCTCGGACATATTGAGGTAGCTGCATCACTGCCTGTAAACCCTGGCAGTAGGATAGTGGCATCTTCTGTGGCTCCTTCCACCTTAAACTTCCTGCTGGCCCTGCGCCCCTTGTGCCTGCACCTCTCCTCCCACAGATCCTTCCCCTAGAAGTTGCACAGGGACACATGGCCTCCTCCTCCTTCTGCCCGTCTTTTCCTCCTCAGAGGAAGTGTCTCCAGCGTAGAACACAACTCCCATTACCAGGGTAAGGGAAGCCTATCCGATAACTGGAAGGGCCCACACGGTTTGAATCCTCTGAGGGCCTTGCAGGCAGCAATGAATCCTGAAATGAAGCCTGGAAATGCTAAGAATGAAGCCCCAAACAGAGATGAGGCTGCCAAGTATCAATAAGCAACCAGCAGGAAACCATCTCCAAAACGCCTCACTACTCACACTGGCAAAGCTGCTGATCCTTTTTATCTCACGCTTGGATGAGGTTTGTGAAAATGTTGGCTGGCCGCCTGCCTGTTTTGCCTGCGATGAACTGGAAATCACACGGGCAATGAAAAATTGTATTTAATTGGACTCTTAAGGGCTTTAAGTGGCTGCTTAATTAATGGTGGGTGCCGCCCTGGCACCCGTGCATGTCCACCGAGCAAAATATTGTGCGAGTGCGACATCATTGTGCACTGTTTTACTCCCAATCAGGTCAGGCGCACGGCCGCCTGACGTAAAAGCCTGCTTCATGTTTTGCTTTTGACATATTGGGTGGAATTTAACGTGGACAGCGGGGTTCCCAACCTTTGAAACATAAACTGGTGGCACCCCCAACAATGCTGAGGGGTGGGTACAGAGGAAAGGGAAGTTAGTATATAGAGCAAGCAGAGTCTTCACCCATGGGTGGCCCATGCCTCTGATGGGTATTGCTGTTGGGCATGAGCTGCCAAAATAAAGTGATGTCCCACCATGCCTGCCCCACCAAGCTGCAGGATACCCGCCAGATTTTTCCTGGCGGGTTGCCCATATGGCGTAGCTTCCACCTAGTTGGGTGAGACCCTTAAGAGGCTCTTGAATGGCCATTTAGGGGACTGAATTGGCATCCATCCTTAAGACGTCCCACCCTGGACTTAATTGTGGGTTGCTGGGAAGGCTGTGGTGTCTCCACCCTGGACCTTCCTGCCCGATATAACAGGCCCCATCTCCTCGCCTCCTAGTCCACCTCCAGGCGGTGAATAAAATTCTGCCCCTAGTTTTCCTTCTTAGATGAGCAAAGCAAAAGGGCATTTGATGGTTTTCTCCACTTGCAAGGATATCAGCTTCTTAAAGATGTTTACTTTATAAGAAATTTTAAACCAAAATAACCTTTTTGCCCTTCACACTGAGGTCAGCCAGTATTTGTGTAGATGTTATGGATGTAATCTCAGCTGTTTCTGCCTTGCAATGACACAATCATTTGCACCAGATAGACTTACCATCTACTCACCAGATTTAACTTGACCTATTGATCCAAACTGAATTCCATCTTGTATTCCATTTGCAATGCCCACGCCTCTCTACAAGGCACAGATGGGATTGTATCAAATTTACTGTCTGATACTTTCTCGACAATAAACCTATTGAACAGTACTGTATCTTTTTTTTCAAATAACTAAGGTAAACTTAAAAGTACTAACGCTGTATCATAGTGCATGGATCATTAACAAAAACAGAAAATGCTGGAAAAACGCAGCAGGTCTTAAAGCATCTGTGGAGAGAGAAACAGAATTAATGTTTCAAGTCCATATGAGTCTTCTTTAAATCTGGTCTGTTCAAATTAATAAGCCTAGTATTTTAAGCTTTCACTTTTGCATTTTTAATATAAAATAATATTACAAATTGCATTATAAAATCATGTTAAAGAATGAATGTTGAAAGACACATGTTTCATATAAATTTCTATGTCAGTATGTAGTTTAAAATGTCAGGTACATGAATATTTCTTTACTCATTATTTTGTTACTCCTTACTTGAATATTTTTAAATGCTGAATTTAATCAGAAATATTTAACACAAATTGTTGTGCAGAAATCATAAGTGGATTCAATAAAACATACCAATATTCTTCAATCACAGCTTAAAATTCTCCTTGTTAATACCAATTTATTTTCTTATTTGTGAACAGCAGCCCTTTGTGATATTGGAGTGTTTTCATAGTTGTACAAAAAGGAGAGCTTATTTTAATAGCAGTATGAAATTGGAGAGGTTTAACAGCAGTGTGATATTGGTGGTTTTTTTTGTTTTAATAGCATTGCGTTATTGTTCTAATGCATAGGATTGAAAATGAACAGTCGCCTTTGGAATGAATTATAGCTCCAGAGTCATCTGAAGAGTAGCCTCTCAGAGCATATGTCCTCTATGCTCAGACAGCTACCATTCAGGCTTTACAAGTTCCACGGATATTCTCTTGAGTTTGGTGTTACCGTCACTCCCATAAGTGGACCTTTCATTCCCAAAGATTAAGAGAACTTTGATCACCTAATACCTCCTTAAACAGTCGTGTGACCTGCGGGAGGATTTTCCCTTCGTCGGGCGGGCATGGCGGGTGGGCCCGGGAATGGCACCGAGACCGACCGCCGCCTGCAATCGGGCTCCGACCGCAATTTCACGCTGGCTGCCCAATTAATGGCCAGCCAGCGTGAAACGTGTGCTAAGAGCTTCAGCGCTGCTTGGCTGGGGGCGGGAGAAGCGCGAGCGCTGAAGTGTGCGCATGCGCAGGGGAGCGTGGACTGACAGCTTCGTAAAGGCACAGAGCTGCCTCGGGGAGCTGAAGGATTTTAAAATGAAAAATAAACATTTTATATATAAAAATGATATAAAGATGTCCCCACATGTGACTCAGTCACATGAAGAGGGACACGTAAAAAAGGATGTTAATATTTTAAAATTATTTTTTTAGTTATGGTTGGAAACCTCATCCCGTCCATGGATGAGGTTTCGTTAAAAAAGCAAAGGCCGCCTGGTTTATTTGCCTGCCTGCCAACCGAACGGTTGAGCGAGCAGCGAAAACTGCAACTTAATGAATTATGTTAGGGACTTAATAGGCCTTTTAATTGCCGGTGGGCACGCTGCCGCCTCTCGCGAATGCCCGCTGAGTGAAAGATCGCGAGACTGCACAATGATGTCGAGATGCTCACCCGACATCATCGTGCACTATTTCACTCACGTTCGGGTCGGGCCCACAGGATGCCCCGCCCGTGGGACAAAAAATTCTGCTCCTTGGGATGAGAACATTGGAACCCCTGTTATACGCATTGTGTTTTGGCAGGGCTGACAGGAAAACACAAATAAATGAGGCCAATTGTAAACTAACAAACTGGTTTATTTTAAATGAAATATATGAATAAACAAAAATTCTTCTCACAGTGAGTTTCACTCATTTCTTCCTCTTGCCATATAAAAATACCAAAATGTACAATTTTGGCACTTCCTGGATAGAATGCACTTATAAGTTAGGTTTTCCAAGACTAGTTGGCCCTAACCTCTTTAGTTACAGTCTTTACCTGTTCATATCTCAGCCTAGCACTCCTGTCTTTCTGACAAGTTTAAGAGAGAGAGAGAGAGAGATGACTCTGTATCCTGTGCAGCATCAGAGGCAGTAAAGAAAAATAGCCTTTAACCCTCTGCCTCTCTTATAATTGATGAGGGTTTGCTCACTTGAGCTGCATGAAATTCTTTGGAGCCAGTCTTGCTTCCCTGCTGTAACTTTACCTGTAAATGGAATTTGCACACCCAGCAAAGTTATGATAGTAGAGAGGGAGCAAAATGGACTACCTCTGACACACACCCCAAACGCCACTGATCAAATTAAGGAACTGCTGCAGGAGAAACGTGCAGCATATCATATGCAGCACAGCTGGGAAACAAAGATGCATCCACCGTTAAGAAATCCCTCCAGGAGAGCAAGAGGAACCTGAAACAAAAGCTGTGTAGGATGCAAGGCACACAGTCGGCCAAAAAAGCCAGAGGACTTCAAGTCTATGCTGATCAGTACGACAGAGGAATTTCTACAACATTGGGGATCTGGGTTCAAATCCCACCAAGGCAGATGGTGGAATTTGAATTCACTAAAAATTTGGAATTAAAGGTCTAATGATGACCACAAAACCATTGTCGATTGTCGTAAAAACCCATCTAGTTCATGAATGCCCTTTATGGAAGGAAAATCTGCTGTCCTTACCTGGTCTGGCCTACATGTAACTCCAAACCCACAGCAATGTGGTTGACTCTTAAATGCCTCCTGAACAAGGGCAATTAGGGTTGGGCAATAAATGCTGGCCTAGACACCCACGTCCTACGAACGAATAAAAAAACAAAGTGCCCAGCGGTGAGGTACTTCAAAGAGCCTATATGTCTGGAATTGAAGCACTTATCATCAGATCCCAGCTCAGATGAACATGAAGTACATGTGACTAATGATAAAATCCCTAGCCTGAGGCTATTCCCCAGCAATCAGAAAGGAGGGGGTCAGTGATTGGGGCTGGTTTGACGGGAGGTTGACAGATGGGGACGATAGGGAGAGAGCTAATGATCAGGAAGGGTAGAAGAAAGAGGCTGTAATGGGGGGGTGGGGGGTGGAAGAGGTTGGGTCTTGAGAGCGATGAAGGAAGAGGCTGCCATTGGCAGATGGGAGGCCAAAGGTTTCCTTGAGGCTGGGATGGAGCACTCCTACAAGGAGTATTGAAAAAGGCACCTACCTCATGGAGCCGACAGCTCTTGCCTCCATTTCACTGCATGGTTTCCTGACCCCCAAGAAACCTGTGCAGCAGCAGTGAATTTTAGTTGGGTTCCCAATTGCACCGTGGTAGTTAGATTTAAATGAAGTTTCAATTTAAATGAAGTTAAATTAAGTGTTCTGATTCTTCCTGGTTGGACACTTGGACGTTCTAATATCCCTGAGATGGGCATGTATGCCATGCCAGGGGATGTATTTCCCATAGTTAAGATTTTAAATGTACTCGCTCCCCGCCCCACACCATCCCCATCCTCCCCCCGGACCCTCTCCCACCCATCATGAGGGGGGGGTGAACATCGAGGTCAATGTCTCAAAAAAAAAGGCAATGGGGTGAAATTGGTCCAACCAACAGGGCTAAATGGGCTCATAGTGAGGCCAACATTTCACCGTGCCAGTTTTTATATTCCATTGACTTGGAAAATATTCTCAAGATCTGTAATTTGAAACCAAATAGAAATGACAGTGAAACTAGGAAACGAGCCTCCAAAAAGTTTGAAATATTATTCTTGAATATTAGTGGAAAGAATATTGGGCACAGTGAAAAATCAGCTGCTGATTGGCTATGAGTCCATTTCCCTCTGCTGGCATAGGCCAGTTTCACCCCAATATGTTAATGTAAACTGATGATAGCTGTAATATGTGACTTATCTGATATTCAATCCAGGATCAGATTCCAGCAGAAGACACATGTCAAACTTGGCAATGGATGATGATGATGATGTTGATGATGATGTTGATGATGATGTTGATGTTGATGATAATGATGATGATGTTGATGATGATGTTGTCTCTGACAATAACAATGCCACCACCATGAGCCTGGAGATTTTAGAAGTGTTACATGTTAAGGTCTGGCAAATAGATGATCTGGTTCACATACGCTTATTATGTTCCAGCTTTGACTCCTCGGTTTCTACAGCTGCTCAATTTAATGCTTATTTCATTTACAAAGTGGTGTAGAATGTAGCAGAGCGCGATGATCCAGGGAATGTTGGTAAATTAGAATCAAGCTGAGATATGTTTGATGGATCCAGTTGAGATACGTGCCTTGTTGTATCTGTGCTCAGCTGAGTGAAGGGAATTCACAGATGGATCATGAGCTAAAGAAGCAATGGTCACCCTTTCTTTCCTGGAGGTACAATGTAACCAGGGAATGGGGAGCACAGAAGTGGAAAAAACCTACAGAGAATCATATTTGTTGTGCCCCTTCAGGCACCAGCTCTTCTCCCAGTCGGGTTAATCTGGAGGGAAAGGCAGAAAGATATCCTTGCTCAGGCCCACAGTTAAAATAGCATTTAGTCTCCAATTATGTCATGTGACCTTCTTGCCTCCTCAAAGAGAAGATTGCAACTAATGTTTGTGGAATCAATGCATAGGAGAGCCCCACAGATGATTTAACTATCTGTTCATCTGGTTTCCATCAACAGGATTGAAACTGCCCCTTATAATTCATGTCCTAATGCAGAAAAAACATTTCACTTGTGTGAAGGCCAAAACTATGGGCCATAAATGTAAGATAAATAAATCCAGTGGGGAATTCAGAAGAAATGTCTTTACCTGAAGAATGGTTAGAATATGGAACTTGCTACTAGGAGGAATAGTTGAGGCAATTAACATAGATGTATTTAAGGGGAAGCTAAGTAAGCACATGAGGGTGAAAGGATATATTGGTGGGGTAGTTGAAGAGCAGTGGGAGGAGACTATTGTGGATCATAAATGCCTGCATGAACCAGTTAGGCTGAATGGTCTATTTCTGTGCTGTACAGAGGGCCCAATATTTGTGGGGACGCAAGGAACGGGGTAGCGAAGTTGAAAATCAGAAAGCCCAGGTACAAGGAGGTCCTGCTGATGTTAACAGAAGGACCCATTTCTTGCTTCCGTTTCCCACCTGGAAGACTACCAAATTGACAGGCTGGATCGCTGTCAAGAAGGGAAATATCAGCGGCAGGTTGTCCCCATTGATTCCCGGCAATCTGGAGAGATTGGAGCTTGTCGGGTGTTGGGGTTGTGTCAGAGACCAGCAACCTGGAGACAGGAAGATACTGGAGTTTGGGATTGGAGATTGGTGAGGCTGGAAGGGTGGGGGCATGGGGCGGTCAGAAGCTGGCAGGTGGTATCGGGGAGGATGTTGGGTAGAGTGGGAGTGAGACGCAGCCTGGCAATCTGGAGACAGGAAGATATTGGGGTTTGGGATTGGAGTGTGTTAGGTGGGGTGGGGTGGGTGGGGTGGTGGGGGTCACCAATTGCAGTAGTGAGGAGAGGTTGTGATCAGCAGAAGGCAGGCTGAAGACTTTGTTGAGGGGATGGAGGAAGCACTCATTCTACTACAGGCCCAAAAGGAATGCTCTAAAAAGCACTAACTCATAGGAGCCAGCTGCCCTTGCCTCCATTTGGGTTCTGGGTTTCCAGAACCCAGGAGTTGTTAAATTTAAATCAGGTTCTCAACTGCAACCTGAGAACCTGATTTAAATTGGAGAATAAAGTAACTCACCTTCAGACACTTGCGCACTACTAGACCCATTGATATAAAAATGATGGCGAGAGAATTGAATACACATTCCCCAATTCTTAATTTTTAACACCCCTCCTCCCAAACCTCTCCTGCTCATTGTTGGGCGGTTGGTGGGATATGATTTTGAGGCCAATGTCTTCAGCAGTTTGAATTACTTTGAATGGTAAGTCTTATTCTTTAAGTCATACATGCCATACAGCTCCCCCAGCCAAGAGAACAGTTTGCTCCATGCTTTCTGCCTCCTGTCCACACCATTCAGATTTGAACTGGTGAATTCACCAGATGGTTAGTTACAGGCATCAACCCATGTTGTACTATTTGATGTGATACAGTCCATTTGTGAACCAATGCAACAAACTGACAGCCTACCTAAATCTTCCTGCCTATAATTAGTAATTGCTCTTTAATGATAATTACAAATTAAAATAAAAGTGTAGTTTTAATTGTAGATTAGTTTCTAATATTATTTTCACCAATATTAATTAGCTACTCAGTCTTATGAGTGCAGATTAGCATGCTGTTGGTATTGGTCTGCATAGTTTCTCTGTCCAAATACTGCAGAATGCTTGAAACTGAAGTTAAGGTGATTGTGCAACAATATAAATTATAGGGTTTTTGAAAGGCTGGATAAGTAATGAAGCACTGTAATGGCATTTGGAAGGCAAGTTTATTGCTACATGGATCAGTACCAAGGACAGTAGTTTTTTTTCATATGTGTTCTTGGGATGTGAGCATCACTGGCAAGGGCAGCCTTTTTTGCCCATCCCTAATTGCTCTTAAACAGTTGCTGGTGAGCCATCTTCTTGAATCGCTGCAGGCCGCATTAGCATGCCCACAGTGCGGTTAGGGAGGGAGTTTCAGGTTTTGACACAGCCACAGTGAGGGAACGGCAATATAGTTCCAAATCAGGTGATGTGATGTGTGGCTTGGAGGGGAAATTATAGGTCATGATGTTCCTATGCATCAGCTATCCTTGTTCTTCTAGGTGGTGAAGGTCATGAGTTTGGAAGGTGCTCTCGAAGGAGTCTTGGCGAGTTTCTGCAGTGCATCCTGTAGGTGGTACACACTGCTGCCACTGAGCGTCGGTGGTGGAGGGAGTGAATGTTTAAGGTGGTGGATGGGGTACGTATCAAGCTGGCTGCTTTATCCTGGATTCTGTTGGGTTTTTGAGTGTTGTTGTAGCAGTATTCATTCGGGCAAGTGGAGAGTATTCCATCACACTCCTGCCTTGTGCCTTGTAGACAGTGGACAGAATTTGGGGAGTCAGGAGGTGAGTTACTCAACTCAAAATTCTGAGTCTTTGACCTGCTCTTGCAGCTGCAATTTTTACATGGCTGGTCCAGTTCAGTTCCTGGTCAATGATAACCCCCCAGGATGTTGGTGATAGGGGGTTCAGTGATGATAATGTTGTTGAATGTCAAGGGGCGATGGTTAGGCTCTCTCTTGTTGGACATGGTATTGCCTGGCATATGTGTGGCAGGAATATTGCTTGCTACTTATCCGCCCAAGCCTGAATGTTGTCTTGCTGCGTACAGGCTGCCTCAGCATCTGAGAAGTTGTGAACGGTACCCTACACTTCGCACTCATCCGTGATCAACCTTGCTTCTGACCTTATGACGGAGGGAAGGTCATTGATGAAACAACTGAAAATGGTTGGGCTTAGAACACCTCCAATAATCACAACCATCTTCCTTTGTGCTAGAAATGACTCCAACCAGTGGAGAGTTTTCCCCCAATTCCCATTGACTCCAGTTTTACTAGGGCTCCTTGGTGCCACACTCGGTCAAATGCGGCCTTGATGTCAAGGGCAGTCACTCTCACCTCACCTCGGGAGTTCAGTTCTTTTGACCATGTATGAGCCAAGGCTGTAATGAGGTTACGAGGTGAGTAGTCCTGGCAGAACCTGAACTGAGCTTTGGTGAGCAGGTTATTGCTGAGTACGTGTTGCTTTGTAGCACTGTCGACAACACCTTCCATCATTTTGCTGATGACTGACTGTAGACTAATGAGATTGCTGAGCTGCCAGCTCCCTTAATTGGCCACTCCGGCTATATGCCAACCTGGGTCCCACTGGTATATGCCGGCCCTGGTTGAAGCAAGGTTGCATCCCTCTTTTAATGCCCATCAGTGGGACTTCACCCTTACTGGCAAAATTCAACCCATAGCTTCACCAGGTTAGCACTAGGTAGAGAGACAGAGAGACAGAAAGATACAGAGTGAGATACCATTTTAGGTATGCTTCATGTTATTCATGACAGGCCCTTCTCCACTCCTCATTGAACCAGGGATTAAATTTAGGTTATTATTAGGGAAAGTGGTTGTTCACATTATGGGCAACTACAAAGGATTTTTTTTTTTTTTTTGCAATGTTTCTCATTTGTAGCTAAGAGTGTGGGTAGGAAATCATTCCTTGTGTCTCTCCAAAGATCTTTTGACTCAACCACTAGAAGAAGCAGAAGGATGTCTTGTTAATTTTCCAAAACAAATGTCATCCGAATATTTGATGAATAATATTCTTATATATATAGATACATATATATATATATATATGTATAATATTCAGAATACAGTGACCGTGACATTGGATGGAAATGGCAGCCTGGCCATTAAAATCGGATGACTGCAAGGTGACCCAGGGAACAGTCACCCGGCGTAAGCAAAATGCTTTGTAAGAGATGCCTGGACAAGGAAGGCCTTTGTCCTCTTGGCCTAGAGAGAAACCTTTAACAAAAATGAAAACTTTCCATTCTGGACCTCTTCTCATCCTGGCTGCTGCTCCTGGCAGATTTTGGCTGGCAAGGTAAAACCACCAAGACTTCCTTGCTTAGGCAGCAGGTTAAAATAGCAGATTGGGCCCTGGTGGTAACATTGGAGCCCAGACTGCATATTCCCAGAAGGGAAATAAGAATGCTGGCCCGACTGGGCTTGTATACCTTAAAATGGAGCAGCAGTAAAAACTGGGAAATAAGAATAAAAGCAAAACGCTGTGGATGTTGCAGATCAGAAATGAAAACAGAAAATACTGGCAAAACTCAGCAGGTCTGACAGCATCTGTGGAGGGAGAAACAGAGTTGACAGCACCTGAGGAGAGAGAAACAAGGGAAAAGAGGGGTCATACGGTCTCGAAACATTAACTCTGTTTGTCTCTCCACAGAAGCTGTCAGACCTGCTGAGTTCTTCCAGCATTTTCTGCTTTTATTTGGGGAATAATAGTACTGGTCCGAACTATTTTCCCTTCTGGGTTTACAGTAGAGCTCAGCATGCTTGGGGCAGGTGTCCTTTCTGCCTGCAATTTTAAATTGCAGTCAGCTAGATCAGAGTTAGAAAGCAGTGGCTAAGGCTGACCCCATTTTAACTGCCTTCCATTTGATGGAAACCAGCGAGAGAGTTAAAATTGACCTCATTAACACCCGGTGGGATATGTGCTCAATCTCTCTAGCTGTACCTCCAGAGTGCAGGTTAGCTTTCCTTACTGCTACTGCACACTACACTATTGATTTCAGTGAGCTCTTCTCTTTTGCCGGCTAATCCTTTTCCTGTGTCCTATAGCCTGGAGCTATATTCTTTATATTCCTACTATTTATTTCTCTTCTTTTGCCTCAGTATTTTGTACTTGTCCTCTTTAAAAGTTACTCACCAATCCATTTTCCAAACCTACTGTGTGCCTTTTGTATTTATCCTACCCTTTTCCTATTGTTTGACTCCTTCACCAATTTGTGTCATCTTCCCCCTCTTTATAGCAGTTGAATTCCCATACTGGGAAGACTTCCAATGGTCTTTCTGAACACAAAACAAGTTAATTCAACATATTTGTTATCCCTTGTTTATTTGTTGTTATCATTAACGAAAATTGCAGTGTTTCTCGAATGTGAATCTTACATAAGTCTCTTGCCCCTCTGCTCTCCACCAATGGTTTTGTCATCTTTCCATATAAGTGCTTGGAGCAATTGAAGTTTTAGTCTCTCCCACTGCCTATCAGGGGTCACGTGATTGTTCTTGAAGGCTCTGACCAATGAGTCCTAAGCACGAGTAATTCGGGGGTGGGGCTTCTTGTTGAGGACCTGGTTCAAGCATGTAGCATCTGAAAAGCTCTCTGTAATAAAGTTATCTGTTTCTAGTTGAAATCTGCCTGGCATGTCAAGTCACGACAGTCCTTTTTGGTCTTGCAAGGTCTTGTTTGCCTCTACTACTGACTGTGTTGTCTTAATGTACATTAGTTATTCTTGTTACTGTTTCAATGATTTTTACTTTTTCTGTAAAGCTATGCCAGAAGCTTTATGAAATAAAAGCAGGAGAATATGCCCAGTTACGTTTCACTGACAAATAGGTAGTCCGTATACATTTGTTTTTGATGCTTTCATCTTTGTCCAGTTTTTGATATGAATGTTATACCACATGATTAAATTTGAGCCTGAACCCTGAAAATTCCACTGAACATGGTTTGCTGATCATGCAAGTAATGGACAATGACCTTTACTGACAGACAATTCGCTTCAGAATTAAAGTTACAGAAAAGGTTCAGAATGCACAGGCTCGAAACTGCAAGCAATAAATCTGAAAACAAAAAATGAGAGAAAAAATTGAAAATCACTGAAGGAAGCTTGAAATTTTGAATGATAATTTACTGTTACCTGTAGAATTTTGCCTCCTTTCTTAACAGAAACAGTTTTTAGTTAGCTTTACATAAGGATCCGTAACATTACTTTTATTGAAAGATTGGTTCAAAAAGTAAGTTTCTCTCCTCTGTATTCCTGTATTTTGTTCATTAATTTACAGAAGGTCACTGATGACAGCCATGTCTGTTAAGTGATAAATCTCACTGAGGATCATTTTGCCAGAGGATTGAACATTTTTTGCGATTTTTGGTCTCTATTGTGGCATTACTCATGGAAGATTCAGAACATTGAGCACAGAACTGAATAAAATCTGAAAATGCTCAGCAGGACGGTGACCTTTCATCAGAACTGGAAAGAGTTAGAGACTTTTTAGCAAGTTCAGAGGCAGGGAAAGGGGCGGGGGGGTTGTGAGGGAAAATGGCAGCCAGGATTTTCCGTGCCCCCTGGCGTTGGGCGTGTTCTGTGGCGTGAGTGGACAACATGGTGTGATTGGTTTCACAACGGCATGAAGCCAGTTCGCGATCGCCAGCTCAGCCTGCCGATGGTGGGCCATGTTCTCCGCCATTGGACGTCAGGAACCTCGTTGTAACACATTAGCATATCATTATTAGGCCAGCCCATCGGAATCGATCCCCCCCACTGGATCGTCCACCCACGTTGACAGGTAAACACGCCGATGTGTTTCACAATAGCACATAAGTGACATGCACTTGACAGGCTGTACTTCGTTCGGGACTTCAAGGTTTGTTTGCCTACCTTGCTTCGAGCAGCACTCGCAGTCATCAGCGCCAGGCTTCACAGACAGCATCACATCACTTTTAGGGGGGCTCATGGGTAGGTCCCTATCCACCAGATCAGCCATATGTGGTGGCTTTTCAATGGCTGCAGGGCAAGGTCTCACTTGGGGAAGGGGGAGAAGTGGCCTCAGACAAGGGAAGAGGCTGCAGGACGAGAGCTGTACTGGGGAAGGAGGATATCCCAGGGTGTGTGTGGGGGCACAAGGTGATCTGTGCAAGTGGTCTCAAGATGGTGATGGTGAGGGCTGAGGAGGCAGTCTCCAGAGGAGATGAGGCCAGATGGGCATGTGAGGGTATGTGTGTGAGAATGGGTGGTGATGCCCCTTGAGTTGGCAGTAAGTGAGATGCCAGTGAATGTGTGATGGGCTTGAGTGTGTGAGTTTAGAGTGATGAGATGGTTACCTTACCCTGGCTGCACAGATGAGTTCATTCATCCTTTATCTGCATTGGATGGCCAACCTCTTCTGTGCAGCGTTGGCACTGATCACCATTGCCATTGCCTACCAAGCTGGATTGGTAATGTTGCTGCCCCTCCTGTGGCCAGAGCGGGGTTAGGGGACATCGCAGCGGGCCTCCACGGCATCCAAAAGGTGCTGTAGGGCTGCAGTCTTCTTGCCTTTTGGGGCCACATCTTCTTTGCTGTAGTCCTGGGCTGGAAGCACTGTGTGTGTGCCTGTACTTTTAATATGGTGCCTGGCGTGATGAAGCAGTGAGGTGATGGCGTGGCAGGCGAATCAGAGCCCACCCACAATTGAAACAGCGTGTATCCCAGGAATGCATAATTAATGTGCTGGGTTTGGCACAATACGGCATAAAAACCTGCCATCGTGGCCTATGGGTAAAACATCATTTTACCTGCCCGCTACCGCACTTAGTGCAAACCTGGGATAATTCGGTCCGAAATGTCAAGACAATAGGGAAGATCAAGGATAGTGTGGAGAGCAGGAGAGATTAAATCACAAAAGGTATGAAGGTGTAAGACAAAAGGAAGCCTCCAGTGGGACCTCAATATTAAATGCAAATCAGAGTTACACATCAGATCCTGACTAAACGTCTGAGCAGAACGGCCATCTTCTTTGCTCCACCAGGTGAACCTGGTTTTGCCTTTGTGTGCTGGTCGTTGGTTTGGCTCACATTTCAAAATGTTCTTAAAATGAGAAAGATTTCACACCAGCAGCATGATACCAGCCTTGCTTTCCAGTCAATTCCATCTGCTTCATGAAGTCTGAGATCTGGCCTTCATATTGTCTAATATCAGCCATATTTTGTCTTGGTACAAACGTGCTTCCCATCAGTTGACTGGTTTGAAGAAGATCAATTTTGATTGTAAGGCTTTGTAGAAGAAAAAACAATAATATATAGGGATTTAAAAATATACAGACTGTGTAGGGATAATAATGAACCTGTGATTCTATGCTGCCAGCTGGGAGCTTTGTTAGATGGGAGTGCATCCGGACAATTGGGATGACAGTATGGTAGCTCTATTTCTGACTGCCCTTCCCCTTTGTGATCTCCTCCAGCTCTGCAAGCCTTCAAGATCTTTGCCTTCTTCCAATGCTGGCCTCTTGAGCATCCCTAATTTTAATTGTTCCAACATTGGCAGCTGTTCTTTCAGTTGTCTTTGCCCTAAGCTTTTAATTTCCCCCCCTAAACATCTCCACTGCTACTTCTCTCTTTAAGCTGTTCTTTAATTCTTCAATCAAGCTCTTGGTCATCTGTCCTGATATGTCCTTCTGTGGCTCATAGATATCACCATTGTTAAGCACCTTGGAACGTTTTGCTACATTATAGACATTACATGAACCCAAATTGTTGTTTGAATACAGCTCCCCACTGAAAACATTGGACCTTGCAATCAGCTGGATAAATTTATTTTTCCAATTCTATTAGTTTGAGTTAACTGTACTCATCAAATGCAGGTTTGAGATCCAGAAAGACAAGAGCTGGCCTGTAGCCATTGACATTTTTGGTGCTTTGTCATGCTTGTGATCATATAACTTTATGACTGAATTTAATATTAGCTGGTATTTCAACTGGGAAGTCAATATAAAGTCTTTGACCTTTGATATTTCAACAAGTTTTAGATCTTTGTTTACGCTTTCCTTGGCAAGAATAACATGGTAAACAAAATAGTAGTAAAGGTAAAGGAAATAAAAAGTCTAAATACTTGACATGTTTGCATTTATACGGCACCATATCATGTCATCAAAATGACTAAAACATTGTCTCCTACTATGCCCTTGCTGGATATTTGGAGCACCCCCTCTGGTTCAACATGAAATGCATTTGGTGAGGGTGCATAAGGGAGAGGCATAACATTACACAAAGATCAGGGTTAGTGTGAGCGGTGGATGGATCATATAGGGATGTGAAAAGGTGCACAGTGAGAGAGGGATGTGGTGCATCTGCAGGGTAGGTGGGTATGAGGAGTAATGTGCCGGCATAGGCTTGAGAAAGAAGAGCGAGGAAGTGAAGTGATGCGCACGCCTGGATGTAGGTGAGCTTGTCACTGCACTCAGCTTTTCAGGCCAGCTGAGCTCATTAAAGATTATTCTGCACTGAATCCAGGCACGTGGCAGCACGCTCCTTCTGCCAACATCCTGGGCCACCAACAGCCTCGTCTTCTTGGGGTCAGCCACAGGCTTCTTCCATCTGATGTTAGGAAATAGTATCTCTTTCTGACTCCTCACAGGCCCAGCCACACATTCAGGAGAGTCACTGAAATGGAGCACAGCCTTTCCCTGTGTGCAATCCATTCTGCCACTCACTTCTCTTTTCTTCCCAGGAAGATAAGGTGAATATTATAAAACACTAGTTTGGTTTCAACTGGAGTGTTGTGTCCAATTCTGAGCACCACACCTTAGGGAGGATGTGAAGACTTTATAAAGAGTGCAGAAAAAAATTATGAGAATGGTTCTAGGGATGAGAAACTTCAGTTACAAAGATAATTTGGAGAAGCTGGGATTGTTCTCCTTATGGAAGAGAAGGTTGAAAGAGATATTCAAAATCATAAGGGGTCTAGACAGAGCAGATAGAGAGAAATAGTTCCCATTATTGGAAGATTGAGAACTAGAGGACACAGATTCAAAGCAAAAGGCAAAAAAACCAAAAGCGACATGAGGAAAAAAATTTATGCAGCGAGTGGTTAGGATCTGGACTTTACTGCCTGAGAATGTGGTGGAAGCAGATTCAAGAGGAAATTAGATAAACAACTGAAGAGCAAAGGTTTTCAGGTATATAGGGAAAGCGTGGGTGAATGGGACAAGCTGAATTGCTCTTGCAGACAGACATCATGGATTTGACTGGCTGAATGGCCTCCTGTGTTGGAACCACTTTAGGGACTGGATTTTACGTGCCCCCACTGGGCATGTTTTTGCGGGGGGTGGGTGGGTGGGGGTGCCATGTAAAATATGTTGGGTGGATAGCCCACCTCCTTCCCACCCAACCCAACCATATTACTAGGTGGGCAGGTACCAAACTCAGCAGCCCACCTGCCATATTTCAATTAATAATAAAAGGTCAATTAGGCTTGTTAGCAAGCCGACTGACCTGAATAATATGCTGCCCACACCAAAATATGAAGAAAGTGGGAAAAGTTCCACTGGTAAACAATTTAGCCAGCCCACATGTTATGGCTGTGGGGCAAGCTTCCTTGTCACATGTCTGCTTACGGTCAAGTTCCCTTCCAGGAGGTGGGGTGAGCAACGTGCCCCACCCCCCCAACCCCGCCGCTGCTGCTCGCCCCCCCCGCCCCACCATGGTAAAATGCAGCCTTAGGATTCTATGATTCTAACTCCTTCAACAGCATGTTTGGAGTGTCCCTTTAAATACTGGAGTTAAGAATGCGTCATGCAGATCCACAGCATGCCTGCTGCTGCTAATTGGATGCAAAATCTGCAAGTAAAGTAATAATAAGGTGGCTGAGTTAAATAGCCACTGACACACACATTGCACTTACTTTCGGGTTTCCCGTATGGCATTGTACTTGCCCTTATCCCAACACGCAGTGAAATTAAGGTTGGGGCCATGGAGAGTTGACCACACAGAATCAGGCCATTTGGCCCAATTTGACTCTCCTGGCATTTACGTTCCATGCAAGCTTTCCCCCACACTTCTTCATCTAACCCCATCAACCTATTCTTCTATTGCTTCCTCCCTGATGTGCTTTTCTAGCTTCTTCTTTATTGCATCCATGCTAATAACTTCAATTACTCTTTGTGGTAGCATGTTCCACATTTTTACACTTCTTTGAGTAAAGAAATTTCCCCTGAATTCTCTATTGTGTATTATTTAGTGACTATTTTATAATAATGATCCCTAGTTCTGGTTTCACTCACAAGTCTTCTCTATGTCTATTCTATCAAATCCTTTCAATTTCTTCAAGATCTCTGTCTGGTCATGCATCAGTCTTCTCTTTTCTGGAGAAAAGATTGATAGCCTGTATAGTCTTTCTTGATAATTATAGCACTCCGCCCTGGTATCATTCTTGTTCATCTTTCTCACACCTTCTCCAATGCCTCTATATTCTTTTTATTATGTTGACACCAAGGCCACAAATTTCAGCTGCTTGGTGCCTGGCTTTACCCACTATAGGTGCTGTTTTGTTACCGAAATGGTATCCCTGGCACATGTGCTAGAAGTGACTTCCAGGGTTGTTTTCATTTGCCAATGCCAACAAGGAATGGTGTGGTGCATGTTGAATGACTTTGTCTGACTTCAAGGTTTCTGCACAAACCACCACCTGGAAGTTCCCCTCCAAGTCACTCACCATCCTGACTTGGAAATTTATTGCTGTTCCTTCACTGTCGCTGGATCAAAATCCTGGAACTCCCTCCCTAACAGCACTGAAGGTGTACCCACACCACAGGGACTGCAGCGATACAAGAAGGCAGCTCACCACCACCTTCTCAAGGGCAACTAGGAATGGGCAATAAATGCTGGCCCTGTGAATCCTGTGAATGAATGAAAACAAAAACACTTGTTCCCAGACAGCGAGTTCAGTATTTTGAGCTTACCTTGGCAGCCAGCATGATAGGGAGACTGAGCAGAGGCAACACCGAGCAGGATAAGCTACTATAAGAAGGAGGAGGGGGAGGAGGAGGGGGAAGAGAAGCTCTCAGCATCCACCCAAGGTCTTTAGGGGACAGTTCTCTGATCTCAACATCAGTGAGGAACAGTGTGTGTGACATCTCAATTTCACTAAGGAGGTGCTTGCTGAAACTGCCACCTATTGCAGGCAGACCGGCAGCTTAATAAAAGGGCAAGGACCAGTTTGACAGTGGGTATGAAGATGATAGTGACCATGACCGTTTATGTGTCTGGTTCTTTCCAGGCTGGAGCAGGAGATATTTGCAAGGTCACCCAGTTTACCATCCACTGTTTCATATTGGAGGTCACTGAGGCTGTATATTCCAAGAGAGTCAAATGCATTTGATTCTTTCTTGCCAGAGAGAAGCAGGTGAAGCAAGCATGTGACTTCAGGAGGATTTCAGGCTTCTCCATGATGCAGGAGGCCAATGACTGCACATACATCACTTTGTGGGCACTGCATGTCAACTCTAAGGTGTGCCACACCCAAAAGGGATTCCACTCCCTCCAGCTGGTGTGTGACCATATGCATTGTACCATATGATTTGTGATAGCATGGACCATTGCAGTGGTCAAATAATGCTCCTGCTGCCTGGATCAGTCTGGAGGAGTCCTGCAGGACTCAGGAGAGTACGTGTCAAGATTTGTGGTTGTCTACTGCATACCGCATGGCCTTGCTACCATTAAGACATAGTCCTTTCCACCAGCTATACAACGAGCAACTGAGGAGGATTGGGAGAAGGAAGAGGGGAGAGGATGAATTGGAGGAAGGAAAGAAACAACAAACATAGCCCCTATATGGCTGGCCTGTTCGAGATTGACTCATCTGACTACAATACCAGTAAACGCAACGCCAAATCCCCATCCACCAACAGTCCCACATCTTATTTTCCTTCTGTTACTGACGTGGCCATAGCACTAAAATAAAAGCCACCACAAAATAAAAAATGTCAACAAAATTTAAATCAATTCTTGCCATTTTGCATACAAACATCAAATAATCACCTTTGTGTATTCCCTTAGTGCTTGAGTTCTGTGTATCTTTTCCAGTCTTAGTGTTCCAACATAGTACTACCCCAGTGGCTGCACCACGGCTAGTGGAAGGCTGCTGACATTCAGTGGGGGAGACTACACATGGCCTTACAAGATGTCCTCTGGCAAGGTCCAATTTTGATTGCACCACCTTGGCCTGGGCGACAGCAGCCTGTGCTGGGCGGCTAACAAGCAACAGCAAGGACACTGGCAAAGTGGCAGTGTTAGGAGGATGAATGCTGTCATCCTAACAGGGGCAGCACCTCAGCAATTATAGTAATCAGTTAAAGGACAGATTGCGGGACTGCTCTTGAAAGACCCTTTGAAAAATGTAACCCACAGCTGTGATGGCAGCAGTCTGAGCTGAGCGTAGAAGGCAGCTGACCTTGCATGTTTTCAGTCTGAACTTCCATTGCAGCGCCCATATAAGGTGCAATGGAAGCTGAGACATTGGCCATCAGATATTGCATCACGATTGAATACACAAATGTCCTCACGGAGTTGGCCATCATTTCCACACTGAAAAGGATGGGCTTCAAGATCTGCGCAAAAGCTCTTTGACATTGAACACAGGCTTTCTGTCAATTCACCAAACATTTCATTGTGTATTCCCATTACCCTTCTTCTGTAGGCTGTCCTAGCATCTTTATCTGAGTCCTCTTCAGCAAATCCTGTGTATGACCTCACCCTCTGATGAGCTTGGCACCTATGTTACCTTTGTCCCCTGCCCTGGCTGCAGGCCAATCATGCCTGGTGTCTCACCACATGCAGTTCCCGCCTCGAGCTATTCTATGGGCCAGGATTTTTCCTATGGCAGGTGGACTGGGCGGGAGTGGGCGGAGGCGGGTGCGGAGCCGATCGCCGCCCACAATTGGCTCCATGCCGCCATTTTACACGGTAAAATTAAGGCGTGCCCAGCGTAATATGCGATCGATAGCACTCAGCGCTACCTGTGTGGGCGGGAGGAGGGGGGAGAGTTGAGGCCAGTGCTCTTTCACACAGGAAAGAGCACAACAGTCTTCCTGAGGCGCAGAGCAGCCTTAGGGAGATTGAATGGATATAAAAATAATTAAAGAATTGATTTAAAAATTTATTTAAACATGCCCCCTCATGTGACTGTGTCACATGAGTTGGGACCTGTTTCTATATTTATGAAAATTAATTAATTTACTTAATGAAAGCTTCAGGAAACGTGAAGGTCGCTTGGGCCTTCCACCTGCCCTCCAACCTTAAGGTTGGACAGGCAGCGTTCACGAGTGGTTAATGAATTTCTTAATGGCCTTAATAGGCCCTTTACATTGCAGCCCATTCCGGCACACACCCGCTGAATGAAATATCGCCGTGAAGCACGATGGCATCAGGAAGCATGCCCCGATGTCATCGTGCGTCATTTTACGCATTGGTGTGTCGGGCCCGCCCCCGCACATGAACCGGAAAATTCTGCCCCTGAAGTATGTGCAGTGTCGGTATCTGATCTGGTAGCTGCGAGTGTGAGAGTGAGGGTAGTGTTCCTTCATCATCACTGTCTTGCTCTTCCACTTGTTGCTCCTTTACTATTCCTAAACAGGTCACGTTTTTGTGTCTCTGAAAGCAGAAAGGACCTCGGTGTTTTGAGCAGAGGGAGGGAAGCAAGAGGTGAATGCTTACATCATTTGCAACTTGTAATTCAGAAGGGATGAGAGGGAAGTGGGATGTGAGAAGAAGGATTAGGTCTTTGGATACCATCACCTTATCAGCCTCACTGTTAGCCATGGCCTCAGTCATGGTCACTCCGTTGAAGATGAGCATCATCTCCTCCTTCAGGGTCAGGATCTGCAACTGTGCCTGTCCCTGGCCAAATTGCTCCTACTGCCTCAAGCTAAGTGACACTTTGACCTGCAAGGGAGAAGGAATTGTGTCAGTGAGTGTGATGTAATCTGTTTGGTTGGTGTGGCTGTCATGGTTGAAGAGGGCACTGTGTACAAAGTATGAGATGTGGGTGTGAGTCTAGCAGCACTGCTAAACGTGTGAGGGTGAGGTGAAGCTATGGATGTTAGGTATGAGTCACAATTGATAGCGATTGTAGTTAGGTGAGTGACGGGGGTGAAGTGCATTGAGCAGTGTGTGAGGCTAATGGTGCAGTTGGTGAGATGCTGTGTTTGAAGCTGAATTCACTGGTCGTGACCATTCATGTGAGGTGATTGAACTTCTTTTGGTGCTGCATCCAGGTCCTCAGGGCTACACTGCAGGCATGGCCTCTGTGGCAATCTGCTTCTACTGCCTTCTGAGTGTGTGTCTGGAGAACTTCCAGGACCTCTGCAGATAAAAGACATCTTACCACCTTTCCGTCTCCTCCACCAAGGCCTCTGGTTCAGCGTACAAAAACCTCAGAGCCCATTCTCTCATATGTTGCGCCATCTTCTGTCTTGCCCAGGTTAGATTCAGTTCCAACAGGTCTGCCAGAATGCACCCCCATTTTAAGAGGTGCAGGCTAGCTGTTGCAGTGCAGGGTAGTTTTCACTGGGGCCAGCTACTCACACTATTGCCTCCTCAATTCCTTCATCCAGCTAATCAACAATGCAGCTAGCATTGGCTGAACACTGAAATCATTTAATACAGCAAGCATCATGGCATCCTGTCTGCATTGCAGTCAACAAGTGCAGATTGATTGCACATCACAACCCCTGGTTTCCAGGGCTATCGAATTTAGGCACCTCCATATCTTGTTTGACTTGACCTAATGTCCTGCTCACTTTGTTTAGAATCCCTGGTAACTATCAAAGCAAAGTAACTGTATTCAATATGTTTGCCATTTTGCTATCAGTACATGTGAGTCTATCTTGTGAATCCTTTTATGGCCCTATACCTAGCTGGATTTTTATTTTGTCATTTATGTGCCTGTAGAATATTTCATTATTTCTTTATATGTTTCTTGATTATTTTTGTAGTTTGGCTTTGCTTTCTTAATTGGCATATAGTTGACTTTTTTGCAAGTCCTCTGGAATGGGAGACCATACCACAGCTACAAGTTCCTTGTAAAGTCTGCACCTAATCATGCACATTCTTGGGCCAGGATTTTCCGCTCCAGGGCTAAGTCCTGTAGTGGGGGTGGAAACTGGGAGTATTTCCCTCCACGGAGCCCAGTGGGAAATTGCGCCATATCATTTGATACTGGGCTCATTAATTATGCAGCCAGGGGTTTCCCAATGTTTTACATGGCGGGGGTGGGGGGGCAAGATGTCGCATGCTCACCAGGATGTCGTGTGCTCACCAGGATGTCGCATGCTCACCAGGATGTCGTGTGCTCACCAGGATGTCACGTGCTCACCAGGATGTCGCGCGCCCTGCAGGATGTCGTGGGCCCTGCAGGATGTCGCGTGCTCACCAGCTTGTCGCGCGCTCGCCAGGATGTCGCGCGCTCGCCAGGATGTCGTGCGCTCGCCAGGATGTCGCGTGCTCGCCAGGATGTCGCGTGCTCGCTAGGATGTTGCGTGCCCTGCAGGATGTTGCGTGCCCGGCAGGATGTCGCGTGCTCACCAGGATGTCACGCGCTCGCCAGGATGTCGCGTGCTCGCCAGGATGTTGTGCGCTCGCCAGGATGTCACGCGCTCGCCAGGATGTCGCGTGCTCACCAGGATGTCGCGTGCTCGCCAGGATGTTGCGTGCTTGCTAGGATGTGGCATGCCCTGCAGGATGTCGCGTGCTCACCAGGATGTCGCGTGTCCTGCCGAATATTGCGTGCCCTGCAGGATGTTGCGTGCTCACCAGGATGTCGCGTGCTCACCAGGATGTCGCGTGCCCTGCAGGAGGTCGCGTGCCCGCCAGGATGTCACGTGCTCACCAGGATGTCGCGTGCTCACCAGGATGTTGTGCGCCTGGCAGGATGTCACGTGCCCAGCAGGATGTCGTGTGCTCACCAGGATGTCACGTGTTCACCAGGATGTCACGTGCCGTGCAGGATGTCACGTGCTCACCAGGATGTCACGTGTTCACCAGGATGTCACGTGCTCTGCAGGATGTCACGTGCCTGCCAGGATGTTGCGTGCACTGCAGGTTGTCACGTGCTCACCAGGATGTCGCCTGTTCACCAGGATGTCGCCTGTTCACCAGGATGTCACATTCCTGCCAGGATGTCGCGTGCTCACCAGGATGTCGCATGCCTGCCAGGATGTCGCGTGCTCACCTGGATGTCGTGTGCTCACCAGGATGTCACGTGCTCTGCAGGATGTCATGTGCCTGCCAGGATGTTGCGTGCCCTGCAGGTTGTCGCGTGCTCACCAGGATGTCGCCTGTTCACCAGGATGTCGCGTGCCCTGCAGGATGTCACGTGCCTGCCAGGATGTCGCGTGCTCACCAGGATGTTGCATGCCTGCCAGGATGTCGCGTGCTCACCAGGATGTCGCGTGCTCACCAGGATGTCGCCTGTTCACCAGGATGATGCGTGCCCTGCAGGATGTCGCGTGCTCACCAGGATGTCGTGTGCCCGGCAGGATGTCGCGTGCTCACCAGGATGTCGCGTGCTCACCAGGATGTCGCGTGCTCACCAGGATGTCGCCTGTTCACCAGGATGTCGCGTGCCCTGCAGGATGTCACGTGTCTGCCAGGATGTCGCGTGCTCACCAGGATGTTGCATGCCTGCCAGGATGTCGCGTGCTCACCAGGATGTCGCGTGCTCACCAGGATGTCGCCTGTTCACCAGGATGATGCGTGCCCTGCAGGATGTCGCGTGCTCACCAGGATGTCGTGTGCCCGGCAGGATGTCGCGTGCTCACCAGGATGTCGCGTGCTCGCCAGGATGTCGCGTTCTCGCCAGGATGTCGTGTACCCGGCAGGATGTCGTGTGCTCACCAGGATGTCGCATGCCTGCCAGGATGTTGTGTGCTCACCAGGATGTCGCGTGCCCTGCAGGATGTTGCGTGCTCACCAGGATGTCGCGTGCTCACCAGGATGTCACGTGCTCACCAGGATGTCACGTGCTCACCAGGATGTCGCGTGCTCGCCAGGATGTCGCATGCTCACCAGGATGCCGCGTGCCCGGCAGGATGTCGCGTGCCCACCAGGATGTCATGTGCCCACCAGGATGTCGCGTGCCCTGCAGGATGTCGCGTGCCCACCAGGATGTCACGTGCCCACCAGGATGTCGCGTGCTCGCTAGGATGTCGCGTGCTCTGCCATCATATCTGGATGCTATTGTTAAAAGGCACCTGGACAGCTGCTGCTTTCGCCGAATCTGAACAGCAGTCTAGGGAATGGCCCAGAGAGAGCAGGCTGCACCAGCACCCAGGTTTAGCATCGCATCCCTGGAGGTACTGCTGTATGCAGCAGCAGAGAGGAGGGATGTTCTGTACCCCAGGGATGAAAGGAAGAGGTCCACCAGGCTCACCAACCCTACATGGGAGGCAATTGCCAGGGTGACACACCAGAGGACAACCCTGCAGTGCACGAAAAGGGTGGATGACCTCATCCGCACCGCCAGGGTAAGTGAACCCTCTACTGCTCAAACTTACTTCACAGAGTGGGAACATAGTGATGGCCCTCAGTGGACAGGCTACCATCAGTGCTGATCATGCATAAAGGGCTTCTTAACATGAAGCGCTGAGGCGTCATAGTCATACCACAGTTCTTGTAGTCTGCAGGTACAGAAGCGACTGTGGGCCAATGACCCTGCCTCACAAAGCTCATATTGTGGAAAGGGGGGTGGATGGTTTGGTGTAGAGTACACCAGCAGGCACAGCAGGTGCCATGCCCCCTTGTGCCTATTCCTTCTATAGTGAGCTCACTGTTCTGGATGGTGTTGCCAGAGAACCCTAGTGGTCTAGGTGCAGTGGAGCTTTCACATGGCATCCAGTAGCAAGAGGGTTGCTACTGTTGACTGGCAGCATGTGAGTGCCACCTGCATCCCAAGTGTTTTCAAACCATTTTCTCTCCTTGCACAGGACAAATTGGTGCCCAACAAGTGTGAGAGAGAGAAGATGGGAGGGAACATGGCTGAACTCTGGCATCTGACGCCACACAAAGAGGAGGCTGCGAGTTGGCAGGGGAGGATTGGGACTGGGCATGTGGAGATGGCGAGGTTGGCGTCTGGACTCCATCCAGTAAGAACAAAGCTTAATATGTCTACTTAGAAACCTGAGGCTCATGCGCAGTGCCATGTAGGAGACAGCCTATGCAGTCACTCACTCTCTCCTCTCACAATTGCAGGTGCCACCAAGAAGAGGGTGAGGCCAGACCCTGAGGCTGAGTCCACCACATCTGGTAGCCCGCAGATGAGTGAGTAAGATGAGGGAAAACAAGGCATTTCACCTGTAGAGCCATCACAGAGGTCACCTGCACCCACCACAAGCCCAGGGACGCACACCTTGGTGAGTTCAAGAGTTAGTTCAGGCAGGGTTTCACATTCTGGTGGTCACCACGACAGGAGGAGGCAGGGTCAGCCAAGCTCATTGGCACTCGGAGGACTGCTGGGGAAGAGACTCCTGCAGATGACGAGCCTCTGGGACCGGTCTTACACAGGATGCTTGACATGCAGCAGAAGGCGGGGGAGCATCAAACGGCGATGAGTGCAGAGGGTCCAGCTGCACCAGAGCAGGAGACCCAAATTAAGCTGGAGCCTTCCAAACCTCGAGGACACAGAGGACACCTGCCAAAGTCAACAAGGACAACAGGTCATAATGGTCAGTATAACTGTGGAGATGATGGTGTAGTGGTATTGTCACTAGCCTAATAATCCAGAGATCCAGCGTAATGCTCTGGGGACCGAGGTTTGAATCCTACCATGGCAGATGGGTAGAATTTGATTTTAAAAATCTGGAATTAAAAAAATTTAAAGTCTAATAATGATCATAACTGTCCTTTAGGGAAGGAAATCTTCTGAATTTACCTGGTCTGCAGTAATGTAGTTGACTCCTAAATGCCCTATGAACAAGGGCAATTAGGGATGGGTAATAAATGCTTGCCTAGCCAATGACACCCACATCCAATGAATGACTAAAAGAAGAAGCAGGCTGCTGCCTCCAGCCCTGCACTGGAGGTTGCAGAGTACCTAGATACAGTGGCAGGGAATGAAAAATTACTGTAATTGTTCAATGTTCATGCAGTTTTGTAAATAGACTACACTTTTGCTTTGATCAGATCTGATGTGGTTTCATTGTGATTCTTACTCATTAAAAGCCTGTGTGCCCCAACACCCACCGCCCCCACCACCCCAATCTTCGGTGGTGGGGGGCGACACACCCAAGGCTGGGTCTATGTCCCACAGAATCATGTATATGCAGGGAGGCAAAAGCCTTTGCCAGGGTCCTTGCGAGCCATATGCAAGAAGTCTCCTGTGCACACTGAGCCTTTGCCCTTCACACTCTCATTTGTCCCAGGACCCTAGTATTGTAAGTACTACATGCTGGGGCTCCCGTTCAGTTGTCCAGTTGAATTAACCAGCCAGTGCACCCACCCCCAATGAGGCAACTCCCGCAGCATCTCAAGATTTCCACCACGAGGATCTGCATTGTTGTGATCAGCCATAGTTCGTGTTACATTCAAAGTGCAGTCCACCACCTTTACCCCTCCCCCCATGACCCACCGGGCACCCCCCCCCCCCCCCACCTCCCCAGTTAACCATTGACACCCCCAGGTGTAACATTTGATCTTCCCACAGTTACCCTTGTACCTGCCCCTATCACTCTCTGTCCAAAGTAGCTGAATATCCATGTCCCCTAACTCCCAGAAGCGCCCATCCCTGTGACAGTAGGTCTGCCCCGACATTCTGCCGACCCCCAGAATCTGCTTTTACTTCCATAACTCCTCATTCAACCTCAGTGCCCCTCCACCCGTCATCGTCGAACCCTCACCCTCCCACCTTTCCACCCTACCGGCTCCTAGTGCCCCCTTTAACCCTCACTATCCCTTCCTATCAACAATTCTCTCAGTATGCCCCCCAAGGATTCATCCATTGATGGCACAGACCCCTCCCCTTGAACTCCATTTCCCCCCCTTCCCTCCACTACTGTCCATACTCATCTGCACACCCACTGCCCATATTCCAACACAGCCCTTCCTGCCCCCACCCCACTCCTTAAACCACCTCGTCCATTCCACGATCCCTTCAGCATCCCAATTTTCCCCTACCACTTACAACCCCCCCTCCCCCTTTCGGCCTATAAACGCACCCCATCCCATCGATGCTCTCTTCACCATCTCATGAGCCCTGCCCCTCACGAACACAGACCATCACCGCCCAACAGTACCTCATTCAACTTAAACCTGCAGCTCAAAGATCCATGTATTGGAAGCACTACCAGCTTGACAATCCACATCCTGAAATCACCTTCAGCTCGAGGATCCACATCCTGAAATCACCTTCATCTCGAGGATCCACATCCTGAAATCACCTTCATCTCGAGGATCCACATCCTGGAATCACCTTCAGCTCGAGGATCCACATCCTGAAATCACCTTCAGCTCGAGGATCCACATCCTGGAATCACCAGCAGCTCGAGGATCCACATCCTGGAATCACCAGCAGCTCAAGGATCCACATCCTGGAATCACCTTCAGCTCGAGGATCCACATCCTGGAATCACCAGCAGCTCGAGGATCCACATCCTGGAATCACCAGCAGCTCGAGGATCCACATCCTGGAATCACCAGCAGCTCGAGGATCCACATCCTGGAATCACCAGCAGCTCGAGGATCCACATCCTGGAATCACCAGCAGCTCGAGGATCCACATCCTGGAATCACCTTCATCTCGAGGATCCACATCCTGGAATCACCAGCAGCTCGAGGATCCACATCCTGGAATCACCAGCAGCTCAAGGATCCACATCCTGGAATCACCTTCAGCTCGAGGATCCACATCCTGGAATCACCTTCAGCTCAAGGATCCACATCCTGGAATCACCAGCAGCTCAAGGATCCACATCCTGGAATCACCTTCAGCTCGAGGATCCACATCCTGGAATCACCTTCAGCTCAAGGATCCATGTCCTGGAATCACCTTCAGCTCGAGGATCCACGTGATAGATGCTCCACCTACCCACTGCTGACGTGATCTTCCAGGGCTCAAGCTCGCTGGAGGCCTCCATCTCTTCCACTCTCTGCGAGCTGACCCAGGCCTTCATCCAGGTAAGTCCAGAGATACACATACACGTCTGTCCGGACGTATTCTGGACCTGCGTGAAATTGCCCCTGCGGTGGGGGGTTGAGGGGTGCAGGGGGGTGGTTGCAATTGGATAGTGGGGGGAAAGTCCCAGTAGGGGGTTTATTTGCATCCTGCCAATGGGATGCAAAAGGGCTTCCTGTCGGCCTCTGGCGGGAATGGCAAGCCGCTATTATCCTGCCACGGTAGTCGGGACCGCAAGTTCCTGCCATTGATTCCTGCCGTTGGAAAACTGATTTTACAGTTCCTGTGTGATTGCCCACCCCCACCCTCTACATCTCCTGCCAGTGATGGTGGGGGTACGGTTCTGCTCTGAGTCTTTCTCCATTTGTTCTGCTGTCTTGCCCAGATACTGACTTTGTACACTCACTACCTGGAGAGAGTATGCTCTATGCCATATGCCCCCTGTGCCATCATTGCTCTTGGGCCACTCTCTTCTTATCCTCTCCTTTTCCTCCACTGTGATATATATACCTGTAGCTATTATAGCCTTGAATATAAACAGAAAACTCTTCTGCGCAGTTCATTTTTGTGAGGTTACTACAAAATGTTATCCTTCTTCATGAGTTCTCTGCCTGAAGGCAGGTCTGACCTATGGCACAGTGACCTCCACCAGAGGTAACTCACCTCCTGACTCCCCAAAGCCTGTCCACCACCTACAAGGCACATGTCAGGAGTGTGATGGAATATTCCCCACTTGCCTGGATGAGTGCAGCTCCCGTAACACTCAAGGAGTTTGACACCATCCAGGACAAAGCAGCCCACTTGATTGACACCCCATCCACAAACATTCACTCCCTCCACCACCGATGCACAGTAGCTGCAGTGTGTACCATCTACAAGATGCACTGCAGGAATTCACCAAGTCTCCTTAGACTGCACATTCCAAACCCATGACTGCTACCATCTAGAAGGACAAGGGCAGCAGATGCATGGCAACACCACCACCTGGAAGTTCCCCTCCGAGCCATACACCATCCTGACTTGGAACTATATTGCCGTTCCTTCACTGTCACTGGGTCAAACTCCTGGAACTCCCTTCCTAACAGCACTGTGGGTGTACCTACACCACATGGACTGCAGCAGTTCAGGAAGGCAGCTCACCACCACCTTCTCAAGAGCAATTTGGGATTCTCATGCCAGCGACACCCACATCCCATGAAAGAATAAAAAAATGTAGGGCAAGGAGGCATGTCCCAAATCCACCCCAGCCAGGGATCAAATACTGTGCTGTTGGCACCAGTCTGATCCACACTGCTCATCCTGCCAACTGACTCCCCAAGCAGCCCAATTTGCTGTGGCAACATGCACTTCTTACACACATGTTTTAGTCTGCAGTTATGAATATAATGGCAGAGGCTTCAATTTTCTTTCTATCACATGGCTGACTGAGAATCTCTCCCTCTCTTATCACCTGCCATGTTGGAAGGATTTACAAGTTAATACTCAACCTGTTTGGCCATGATATAAACACACCTTCCTTAGCCATCAAATTCTGGAGTTGGACTTGAACTCAGAGCTTCTGCCTCAGAGGCAAGGATGCCACACATGGCACCACAAGACCTTCTCTATCAAGGCCTTAACGTGTGTACGTCAACTTTGCTTCTGAAGTTTTCGTGAGTGCTTTCTAGGTTTGAAGGGGTAGGAATGGTTCAAGCAGTGCTGGGTTTAGATAAATGGCTGTTGTTTCAATGAACCATTACTCATAATTGCTTTTTCAAAAAAATTAAGCAGGTTCTGAAGCACTTAGTTCCAGATGATAATTACTTGTGGGCTAGTTGAGGTAAAATATTATTCTTAAAAATACAAAATTTTCTTATTTCTTGTTCTGGTTTAGGACTAGAGAGTAGAAATGATTGTTGCCATTATTAATGGTTGAACGTTTCATATGTTGATATCACATTTCTTTGTCCATCATTTTACCAAAAGCATAAGCGATTGATTTTAAATGGCTAACCTCTCTGGTAAGGAATGTCCTATGTTTACATTAAGCACCTTTCACTAAAATTGTGAAAAGATATTTCTACACTCGTATAATGTTATCCATGTACTGAAATTGAAATACTTAGTGATTGAAACATTCAGGAAATATGTGAAAAGTAGAACATGACCAGAATATTATGTTAATAACACAGGATTGCAGGACTGCTGTACATAAATCAATAATTTGTATATGATTTGCATCATTTTGTCCAAAAGGTTTACTGGCTCACATATTGCTGAATAAGCCATTTTTGACAAACCTTCACTGTTTTACTTGCCTCAGGCAATGACAGTAGTTTCAATATCAATCTTTTGTGGAAAGATTAATCAGACTGGTTGATAAAGTACGCTCAGATCCCCAGTCTTAACCTGCCATCTCAATTGTTATTAAATTCTTGTGAAAGACATTACTCTATTTAGTAAGAATTTCTAGAAATGTGAAAAACAGGAATAAATCTCAGAAAAGTAAGTAAATGTGAGGAGGAACACGGTGTGCTTTCCATTATCTGTACATACAGCTAAAAAAGCTATGAAAGGAGCCAATAGGGAATTTCAATAACTTTCAATTAGTCATTTTTGATTTAATGGCATATTCGTACAGCATTACCCTGGGGGTGAAATGTACAGATAATGGAAAGCACACCGTGTTCCTCCTCACATTTACTTACTTTTCTGAGATTTATTCCTGTTTTTCACATTTCTAGAAATTCTTAACAAATGGAGACACACTTTTGGACATTAAAAATGACACTGGCGTTGGGAGGAAACTGTATTCTAAGCAGGAGCCTGACTTGAGGTTCTGCGGGATGGGAATGGAGGTGGGCGGGTGCTGAAAATAACGGCACCATGTGGCATGTTGTTAAACCATCACCATTCCTGCAGCCAGCGAGTTTCATCAGATCAGGGGATGGCTGCCCCTGTAAACGCAGCCAACTTGGCAAGAAGCCGATTAAGCTAGTTAAGGAGCTCATTGAGAGCTCATATAGAGCCAGTTTGTGAGTATGGTGATTTTGGTTGCACGCTGGGTTAGGGGAAGACCAAATACATGGAGACAACAACACAGCAGGGAGCCAGTCATGGCCACCTCTGGAAATTTGGTGGGGTATGGGCTGGAAAGTGGAGTTGAAGCCTAAGATCAGCCATGATCATGTTGAATAGTGGAGTAGGCTCAATGGGCCATATGGATTTCTCCTACTCCTATTTCTTATGTTCTTATAAAAGGGAACAGGTTGTGAGGAGAATAGTCAAAACCCACTTGGGCATTGCAGAATGTCATTAGTCTCTGGGCATCATAGAGCATGAGGAAGGGATGACGCCACTATCTTGCTGCCAGGGTTTATAAGCAGTGAAGCAGCTACCTCAATATGTCTGAGGTGCAGTGCCAAAGGAGGCTTTGTCTCTCAAGGGAGACATTGAACTATATCTGTCAGATAATTGGGCCTGAGATCTCCACTAACTGTGTGGGTGGACACCCCATGCCAGCGGCTCTAAAAGTCACAGCTGCCCTCAACGTCCATGCCTCTGGCTCCTTCAAGGGTCGGTGGGTGATCTTTGCGGTGTCTCCCAATCAGCTGTCCACACTTGTGTCAAGCAGGTTACAGACGCTCTGTTCAGGTGTGCATTGACCTTCATCCACTTCCGCTGGGACCAGGCAAGCCAGACACAGCGAGCCAGATGCTTCGCGGCCATTGCTGGCTTCCCCCACGTCCAGGGTGCAATAGACTGCACACATGTGGCCATCAAGGCGCCAGCAGGTGAACCCGGTGCCTTCGTCAACAGGAAAGGCTTCCACTCCATGAACGTGCAGATAGTGTGTGATCACAGGATGCAGATTCTACAAGTTTGTGCAAGGTACCCAGGCAGCTCCCACGATGTCTACATCCTCAGACACTCCCAGGTGCCGGGATGCTTCAGTGCTCCAGCCCGGCTGGATGGATGGCTGCTGGGTGACAAGGGCTATCCCCTCAGAAGGTGGCTCATGACGCCTCTCTGCCATCCAAGAACAGAAGCTGAGCAGCGCTACAATAGGAGCCACACCTCCACAAGGGCTGTGGTGGAGAGAACCATTGGTCTTCTCAAGATGCACTTCCGATGCCTGGACCGCTCAGGGGGTGCACTGCAGTACCCCCCAAATCGTGTCTCGGTGATAGTGGTTACATGCTGCGCTCTCCACAATCTTGCGCTGGAAAGGGGGGACACTGTGGATGATGAACACAGGTGCAGTGGCTGCGGCTGCACAAGATGAGTCCAGTAGTGAGTCTGATGAGCATGCACCGGGAATTGCTGAGAGGGTAGAAGCTGACCCAGGCACACTTCGGGGAGGCAAGGACACCCAGGAGGCTTTAATCCAATGAACCTTCAGCTGGCACACCACAGATGGACCTCCAGGACAAACCTGGGCTGTAGGCTCCATATTCGAGACCTAAGTGCAAAATCTGCCTGGTTAGTAACATTAACCAAGGTCCTTGTTAATAAAGCTGAATGTCCCATAAAACACTCCTAACATTTTTGGAAACCACCTACCTGCAGAAGAAAAGAGGCAACCTCAGCCATGGTGATATGTCTAAATTTAATATTACAACCAAAGAAACTTAAAACAAAATGGCAAAGGTGTTAAAAATCACACCAACTCATAAAGACCTCATTGCAGGCCAACATAAAAGCACCAGTGATAAACCTGTGCTGTGCCTAAGGTGCCTTTTGTTTACATTTTTGGGTGCTACATCTTGGTGCTGACCCTGGAGGAGTATCTCCACGAGAGTCACCACTCTCTCTACGGAGGAAGCATTGCGCTTGGCCATGACGGTCAATACATTGCTGATGCTCCGCATGGACTCCTCCAGCACGGAGACCATGCCATGCATAGCGTCATGTATATCTACCAGATCCTCCTGCAGACCCTGCTGGACTTCCAGTGTCTGCTGCCTCGGGGACGACTCCAGAGGCTCATCATCAGTCACCGACTGAGCACGTTCCTGGTCCCCTGCAATCCTCCGACTGCCAGCAACCTGGGCACTCTCTGTCTCCACCTGCACCTCAAGCGAGTGTGAAGTGCCCTCACCGCTGTGTCCTGGGACATTAGCCGACGATCTGATCCCCACCAAGGTGCTAGTATCTGCGCTGGTGCCTGCCTGGCAGAGATGGTGTGACGCTGGTGCTTGTAACTCTTCAGGGCCCTGAGGTGTTAGTGGCCGTCCCTCTGCCTCCTCCTCCCGGCCCTGCTCTGGTGATGCTGAAAGGAAGAAGAAGAACATTTGATTAGTTGAAGTCGAGACAATGTCAATGTGCATCCCTGTCCCCCGGATCAGTATGTGCTCCTCCTTCCATAATCAATGGGAAACCCATGTTGGAAGCTTAAATCACTAAACATTCAACAGTGGGATGGCTGCAGGGACAGGCATGGTGACCTCAATGCACGGCAATCTTACCTCCCCATGGCACCTCAGCCACTGGTGGACCTGGGCGCATGGCACCTCTCCAGCTTCATCGCCTCCTGCTTGTATCTGGTTAAAATGGCCAACTGGGCCTGGCCTTTGCTAGTCCGCATCTGCTCTGCATTATTGTGTGCAGTCTTCTCCTGAAAAGGAAAGAAGAGCATTGATTAGCCCATCCTGTACCTGGATTCCCATCGCATCCCTGCCACCTCAGCCAGAGTGAAACATTGCAGGGCTCCAGTGAATTGTCACCCCGCAGCTGCCGCACACTCACACCAAGCTGCCAGGGCTGAACCCCCTTGCCCACATGCTGCCTCCAACACATTTGCCACCCACATGGTTTAACCTTGCAAAGCAAGGAGACACAAGTACGTGGAACGCCAAGGGCAGCAGATGGATGGGTGCCCCGCCACCTGGACGTTCCCCCCTCAGCGTGTCAGCACCCTGACTTTGACATGCTTTGGAGTACCAGCACTGCGCCTAGGGGCAAATCCTTGAGGTAACCCCCAAAACAGTACTGCGGGTGTCGGTCTAACACATGCAGCAGTTGCAGAACCCAGCTCAGCACCACCCTCTCAGGGTGAACTAAGCATGGGCAATAAATTCTGGCCCATGCTGTGAATGATTCAATGCAGTAACTACATTAAGAGTTGGGGGTGGGGGGGTCAGGGGGGGGAAGCCTAACTGCTGTGCTAAGTGACCCATGCTAACACAATACTCACCCTTCCCGAGCGCAAGAGGTCATTGAAACACTTGCGGCACTGGGTCCAAGTGCATCACAAGGTGGGCAACAAGGCACCTGTCTGAAAAGTGAGGGGCACAGGGCCCCGCTGACCTGCCCTTCTGCCTAGCCTGCTCACCAGCAGCGCACTGGGGAGCTCTTCAGCTGGCCCAAGTTCTCAGCCTTTGCAAGGCTGCAGGAGCGCTCTTTAAACAGGCCGCCGGGGGGCCATTGGACCCGGTGCTCATTGCAGTCCCACCACTGCCCACCCACTCCAGCTGTCCTCGGGAGCCGGTTTCACACTGGGCAGGCCTTAATTGGCCCACCAACATAAAATGGTGGCGTGGAGCCGAATACGGGCGGCAATCGGCTCCGCGCTCGCTCCCCACCGGCCCACCCGAAGTGGAGAAAATTCTCCCCACTGTGTTTTCACTAAATGTCCGAATTAACCCCTTGCTGCCCAGCCCTGTACTGCTAACTGCAGCTTATCTTTTTGAAATTTATAGTTCCAATCATGAGGTCAAAACATGCACGTGGGTTTGAAATTATGTTCCATAAATTTCCCAGTTGGAGCTGATTTTAATCCTACAAAATGAACAACAATTTAAACTAATTGAATTTTTCTTCTGCTATTGTAATGGGCACATTATGCGACATTGTAAAGACTAAGACAAAACTTTAAGCAAAAAGGTAGAAATCATGATATCCACACAATAGAGGAACCAGCAAAAACAATGTCAGCCATTTACTCACTATACAACTTAAAAATTGGTAAAACAGAATCAATCTACGTGACAGTGAGAATCAATGCGAAACCAATCCGAATGGAGGTGGCAACCGAGGCATTCACGACAGTTAAAGAGGAACATACGGAGGAGACCACCTGTTAAATCTGGAAAATTCAGATGCTAAATTAAAGGCTTATTCAGGTGAAGACATACAAGTAGGAGGTAAATGAAAGGTTCCAGTACAGTATGGAAATCAGTCTGTTGATCTACCCCTAATAGTGGTAGCAGGGGAGGGTCCAGGTCTACTTGGTTGGAACTGGCCTTAGGAAATAAAGTTGGAGTGGACTGAGATTTTTCAACTCAGAATGAAAGCTCTGCAAGAATTATTACAGAAATATGTCTCTGTGTTCAGGGAGGAGCTTGGAAAGATTCAGGGGCTGCAAACTAAAATCCACGTGGATCCTGGGGCAACCCCCAGATACTTGAAGGTGAGGCCTGTCCTCTATGCATTACGAGAGAAAGTTGATGTTGAATTAGGCAGGCTGGAAAGGTTGGGAGTCTACAAATTTCGGAATGGGCAGCACCCATAGTTCCAGTACTAAAGTCTGACCAGAGTGTGCGAATGTGTGGGGACTACAAGTTGACCGCTAACAAAGCAGGCATCCCATAGTGAAAATTCATGAATTGTACTCCAAACTGGCAGGGGGAACCATATATAAGAAGCTTGACATGAGCCATGCTTATCAGCAAGCCGAACTAGAAAAGTCCTTTCAGGTCCTTGTGACTATCAACGCACATCGGAGATTATGCCAATATACCCAGTTACCTGTTGGAGCCTCGGTGGCTTGTGCCATTTTCCAACGGACCATAGAAAATTTACTTTAAGATTTGCCCCATGTTGTGGTTTATGTTGATAATGCCCTAGTAACAGGATTCACTGATGAAGGACACCTGGCTAACCTGAAAGAGATGTTGAAGCATTTCTCACAAGCTGGAGCATGTTTGAAAAGAGAAAAATGTATCTTCCAAGCCAAAGAAGTGGTTTACCTTGGCCATAGGGTCGACTCGCAGGGCCTTTACCCAGTAGAAGACAAGGTGAGAACTATTCGTGAGGCGCCAGCACTGAAAAATGCCACAGAACTCAAGTCCTTCTTGGGAATGATTAACTATTAAAACCGCTTACTCCCAAATTTGTCACAGTACTGGCTCCATTGTATGGTTTACTCAGGAAAAACCACAAGTGGATTTGGCAAACTCCACAACAACAGGCTTTACAACAGTAAAGCAGTTGCTACATTCCTCGGCCCTGTTGGTACATTTTGACGCAAAGAAAGAATTAATTTTGACCTGCAATGCATCCCCTTATGGAGTAGGGGCAGTACTCTCCCACTGGGTGGCGGATAGCTCCAAACAGCCTATTGGTTACATTCCAAGAACACTCAGTGTTGCAGAACAAAGAGACTCACAATTAGAGAAAGAAGGCTTATCCATTGGATTTGGCCTTAAGGAATTCCACCAATACATCCATGGTCGCCACTTCACCATTGTATATGACCACAAGCCACTACTAGGCTTGCTCGGCGAAGATTAGGCAATACCCCCAATTGCCTCTGCACACATCCAAAGGTGGGCACTGATTTTAGCTGCTTACGAATATACTTTTATCCACCAGCCAGGAAACCAGCTTGTAAATGCCAATGCACTGAGCTGATTACCTCTAAAAGACAGCAATGTGAACATCCCAATTCCTCAAGAACTTGTCTTGTTATTAAACTTTCTGGATTCATCACCAGTACATGCCAAACAAATAAGAGAGTGGACAAACTGCAATCCAGTTTTGCCCCACGTAAGGGAACAAGTCTTACAGAGATGGTCTAATGAGCCAAAATCTGACGAAACGAAGCCATATTATAATAGGAGATACAAGCTCACCTGGGTTAGTGCTCTGTTAATATGTTAATAAACAGCATGTGTTTCACCTTACAATGGTCTCTTTGTCAGCATCATCTTGATTACCAACTCACCCTCCAGTAGATAGGTATGCAACCGTGTTCGTTGATCAAAGCGACTTGATAGGAGGAACGTAACAATACTAAAGATATCAAGGGGTATGGAGATAATGCGGGAAAATGGCATTGAAGTGGAAGATCAACCATGATCTAGTTGGATGGCGGAGCAGGCTCAAGGGGCCAAATAGCCTACTCCTGCTCCTATTTCCTATGTTCCTATGAATATCTTTACTATTGGGTCCTTCCAAGAATCACCTGGAGATCTTGATGGGGACTGACAAACAGTACACCACTGCATCTTGCTAGTCACTGATGCCCTTTTCTCAAGACCTGGACAGTACATTCAATTCCAGATGGGTGAGGCCTCGCAGGCAGTGAAAGGGCAGTGAATTTCATCTCTATCGCGGGAATCCCCCATGTGCATATTATCATCGATTGCACCCATGTGACCACTGAGGCACTGACTGACTGGTCACTGAGATTCACTAACAGGAAGGGCATCAAATCTTTCAATGTTCAGCTAGTCTACGACCACAATAAAAGCTTCCTCTATGTGTTGCTCACTCTCCATGGCAGTTGCCATGACTCCTTCATCCTCTGGCAGTCCAGACTGCCTCAGCTCTTCACTCCACTCACAAACTCCATGAATAGATTCTAGGGCACAAGTGTTATTCCTTGAAGACATGGCTACTCAACCCTTTACAAGACCCTGAGACAGAGCCACAGAGGGACTTCACGGAAGATATCTGCACACAAGGATCACCATTGAATAGGCCACTGGGCTTCTAAAAATGTCATTCCAGTGCTTGGGCAGGAAGCCTGGCATCTATCAATACCCTCCTACAAGTGTCTCACTCATTGTGGTATTCTCTGCACTCTCCATAACATTGTCCTCAAGCAAGATGTGGACGTTGAAGAGAGCGAGGCCCTGGAATGACACATCAGGGGAAGGAAGAGATGCAGGAAGTGGAAGAGGAAGAGGAAGATGCAAAACAGAGTGGTGTTCTGGTTGCATCCATTGCATTTTTCCCCATGCAGTAGCTCCTGAACTTATTCAGCCTTAAGCTAGAGACACTATATTCATTTGCAAGGAATCCATTACCACAGCAACTTCAAATTTTCCTGGCTCCCAGGTAGCTGAGAACTCCATTGTTGACAGATTTCAAACTGTTCTCTCCCCTCACAGCCTCTCTCCCCTTCGCAGCATCTCACCTCACAGCGTCTCTCCCCTCACAGCCTCTCTCCCCTCAAAGCCTCTCTCCCCTCACAGCCTCTCTCCCCTTGGCAGCATCTCCCCTCAGAGCCTCTCTCCCCTCACAGCATCGCTCCCCTTGGCAGCATCTGCCCTCCCCTCACCGCCAAACCTATTTTCTGTATCCTGAAACCGAGAAGAAAGCATAATGATTTCAGCAGTAAGAGGCCCAGTAACACTTTTGGGATTTTAAATATTAAAATGGCAGCCTCTCTGCCTAACAGCCTCTCTCCCACCCTCACCTCCCCACACCAGCAGCCACTCACCTCCCGGCAGCCTCTCTCTACCTCTCAGAGTCTCTCTCACCACCACTGCATCGTTGCTCAGGCTAATGAACCGCCACTCCCCTTCCCACTACATGCTGCTTGTCCAATCACAGGCTGTTTCTCCCCCATGTTTGCTGTTGATAGGCTCACTGATCTGTCACCACTTCTTGTGGATCTGTCCTGCTGGTGGGACGGGTCATGCCCATGGGATCTGATGGAGAAGACTAGGACATTGGTTGAGTATGACTATGTCAGGATGTGGCTTGACTATTCTGCGGGATGGTTCTCCCAGTTTTGGCATAAGTTTCCAGACTTTGCAGGGTTAACAGTGTGCCTTGGTGTGACTGAATCTGGTGTCTCGGTTGACTTTGGGTGATCCATTCCATTTTATTCTTATTATGATTTTTTTTTTGTGCAGCTGAGAAGCTTGCTCGATCATGTCAGAGTTAAGAGTCAACTATCTTCTTAAGTAGTTGTACATCAGCAAGTCCAGGTGAGGATGGCAGAATTTTATTCCTGAAGGACATTGGTGAACCACATGGGTTTTTACACCAACCTGGTAATTTCATGGTCACCATCACTGAGTATAACTTTATAATCCTGATTTATTTAATTAATTGAATTTACAATCATTAATTTCATGTCCCCAGATCTTTAGTCCAGACCCCTTCATAACCAATATGTTACCGTCCTCATAAAATGAACATGACTTTTTTTTAACATGAACAGGTCTTCTCCTGTTTCTTCTGCTTTAGTTGTGTCAGCATCACAGACTAAAATCTGTATTCTGCCAACATTTATCTGGGTAGCGCTAACTAATCCAGGCATGACTTGCTGAAATTATGGTCCTGATAATGAAAACTTTTCAAATGGAATTCATCTAAAGATGGGTCTTGAAGGTTTCAAGTGATGGGGCTGTGACTATTTCCTTTGGCAGCTTGTTCCATACTGGGATTATCCTTGGGAAGAAAGATTGTCTTAGAAATGAATGATCTTTCTCGTTTGCCCGGATGGCTACCTTGTGTTTTGTAATTGCTGGAGGGCACCAGGTATTTGTTTCTATCAGTTACCACCATTTATTCCATATTTTATAGAATATCATCAGTCTATTTTTATCCCTCCTTTTCTGTGGTGATTCTCATTCCAAATCTTTGATCAAGAATGTGATACTGGTCTATTTCTCATTCTGTATAATTGTGCAGCATATCTTTGGACTGCTTCAATCAGATTTGACAGACATCGTGCAAAACAGTCAAAAAGATTAGTCCAAAAATATTGCCACATTTTGTTAACACTATAGATATATAAACAAAGAATTGATTGGCTGATTTTGCAAGATCAATGGATTAATGTTTCATATCTAACAGTCTGGAATGTGGATGGCAGTGCACCTGCTTTTCAGGTGCAAAATGATATCTAAACATCCAATATGGTGGATGGGGTGCACTTGCTTGCAATGTCCCAGAAGGGTGCCATGCAACATGTCAGCAGAGGCATAAATGAGGCATCCAATCTGGTGGGCTGGCTGCATTCAGGAAGAAAATGGCTTGGATTTTGCATGTAGAGTAATGCTGGGTCTATCTGTATTTCTAATATTATGGCAAAAATCAGAGACAACTTCCAGGGCCTGCAAATGTGCAGTTTGATGAGGGAATCCTGGAATTACTAGGAGTACTCCTTCACTCACGTAAAGGGTGCATTGATAGACTTGGTATTTATGGCCATGTAATAGTGTGAAATTAGGGTACTTTCCCACTAGTTCCCTGCTAAATATTATGACCACAGCCATTGTTAATTGCTGCGCGAACCAAATCCCAGAGGGAAACTCGGCTTATGGGCCATAACTTTTTTTTCTCTGTATTCTGAAACCGAAAAGAAGATGTACCAATTTCGGCAGTAAGGGGTCCAGTAACATTTTTGGGATCTTAAGAATTAAAAGTAAAAGTTTTATTAGCAAAAAATTAAAGCAAACTCAAGGACACAAGATTACAGTTACACAATTAAGGTTAGCCTTATAAAACATTCCCTCAAGACTCTCAGCTTGGTCAAACCCACAAGTAAACACCATCCAGTCAACACTCCCTTAGAGATGTCTACTATGAATTCCAGTAATATTACACAAGACAAACTGCTGTAGCTTCAATAAAGGCATACCAAATGACCTTATCCTCTTCCACTCTGTAGTGGAATCCACTTCAGAATAAAACTGCTTGCTGTATCCCAAGAATTTTCTGGCTTGACTGGATTGGTGATTCAAACCGCATCCTTCCCAGCCCCGAGCTCCAGCTATCTCCAGCCATCTCTAGCTCAACAGTTACATCCAGCTATCCATAATAACTCTAATATACCTTTTTTCCGTTTCATCTCTGTTCTACTGCTCTCAAACCTCTTTGAAACTCAAACTCTTCTAAATATAATATCTTTCATGTTTCCAGCTTGTCTTTGCTTTTGGGTCAATAAAATATAATACTCTTGCTGCTGTTTTCGTAAGGAAATCCTTCAAGATGCAAACATGTTCCTTGATACCTCTTACTCCCCTTTGATATTCAAACAAACTATCACCGTATCTAAAATTACAAATGCTACATTTGCTTGTACCTCAAACTTAACACCTCTATCCCTTTTCATGTTTTGAACCCCCCAGACAACCTGACTCCTATTCATCTCATGCCCAGATTAATTAAATTACACACACACACGCAGTCACCCACCCTTCTTTACAGAATAACATAATATTCCCCAAAATATTTTTTAAATTCTCACACTAAATATGCCATAAAATGGGAGGCCTGGTGCATTCAGGAGTTAGTGAATTTTTAATGGTGTGATTATTGATATTTGTTGATAATTATTGTTAAACAATCTCAGGTGGTCTAGAAAGTTTAATTTTGCAAGCATGGAGACTCCCAAAAGTTAATTACTGTTGGTGATTTAAAAAATATTTTTTGACAGTTGCTTATCCCTTTCTTTTAATCCCATCTGTCTTTCCCAACCTTCATTCCACATTTTATATATGGTATAAATCTAATTCATACTTTCTAGTTTAGACACTGCTTGTCTCAGTGAAGGTTCTTCAATCACGCCCTGCTCAGAAATGCGACAGATGCTGTATAGAGGGCACGGTTCTAAATTTAAGCAAGTTGGCATTCAAAAACCAGGGAGGTGAATGGCATGCACCATTCCTTTGTCACTGACCACAAAATCTGGGCCATGATCTGTTTAAATTAGCAAGCAGGTGATTTACAGGCTGTGTGCCTGTGATTTCCAAAGCTGTGTTCCCTATAAGTGATACTCCCTACTGGGAATGCCAGATTGTAGAATCAGCTCCTATGTTTTCAAGTGCCAGGATGGTGAAGAACCTGGGTTCAATGTCTAAAACTACTGACTTCCCAATTTCAACTGTGATATTATAAGAACATAAGAACACAAGAATAAGGAGCAACAGTAGGCCATTCTGCCCCTCAAGCCTGTTCCACCATTCAATAAGATCATGGCTGATCTGATTGTGGCCTCAACTCCACTTTCCTATCTGCCCCCATAACCATTGACTCCCTTGTTGGTCAAGCTACCTCATCCTTGAATACATTCAATGATCCAGCCTCCACTGCTCTCTGGGGAAGAAAATTCGACAGACTAATGACCCTCTGAGAGAAAAAACATTCTCCTCATCCCAGTCTTACATGGGAGACCTCTAATTTTTGAACTGTGTCCCTAGTTCTTGACTCCCCCACAAAGGGAAACATCCTCTCAGCATCCACCCTGTCAAGTTCCGTCAGAATCTTATATATTTTAATAAGATCACCTCTCATTCTTCTAAACCCCAATAGGTATAGGTCCAATCTGCTCAACCTTCCCTCATAGGGTAGCCTCTTCAATCCGGGAATCAGCTGAGTGAACCTTCTCTGTACTGCTCCTAATGCAATTATATCCTATCTTAAGTAAGGAGACCAAAACTGTACATAATACTCCAGATGTGTCCTCACTAAGGGTCTGTAAAGCTGTAGCAAGACTTCCCTACTTTTATACTCAATTCCCCTCGCAATAAATGCCAATATTCCATTTGTCTTCCTAATTATTTGCTGTACCCGCATACTAACTTTTTGTGATTCATGTACCAGAATATCCGAGTCCCTCTGTGCCATAGGGCAGAATTTTTCGCTCGTCGGGCAGTCGCACACCCGACCCGAACGAGCGTAAAATGACACGCAATGACATGGGCAAGCGTCACAATGTCATCATGCACTCACACGATATTTCACTTGGCGGGTGCGCGCAGGAGTCGGAGCTGCGCCCGCCATTAATTAAGATGCCAGTTAAGGCCCTTGGCAACACAATTGATGGCGATTTAATGTTGACTGTGCGATTTTTCGCTTGTTGCACAGGCAAAACGGGCAGGCGGGCAGCCCACAATTTGCAAAATCTCATCCACGGGCGGGATAAGAAGGGTCATCAGCATTGTCAATGTAGTAGTGAGCTGTTTTGGAGATAACGCTGCTGGTGGCTTATTGGTACTTGTCAGCTTAATTTCTGATCGGGGCTTCATTCTTAGCATTTCCAGGCTTCATTTCTGGACTTATTGGTATCTTCCTGGGCCCCTGAGGATTTGGACCTTGTGGAGCCTTCCAGGTATCAGACACCCTTCCCTTACCCTGGTAATGGAGATCGTGGTCTCTGCAGGAGGAAGAGAGGGCAGAAGGGAGAGGAGGCCACCTGTCCCAATGCAGCTTCCAGAGGAATGACCTATGGGAGGAGAGGCACAGACACAAGGGGCGCAGGGCCAGCTGGAAGCCCAAGGTGGAAGGGGCCGCAAAAGGCGCCACTATCCTGCTGCCAGGGTATACAAGTGGTGATGCAGCCACCTCAATATGTCCGATGTCCAATGCCAAAGGAGGCTTCGTCTCTCTAGGGAGACAGTGACCTCCATTTGTCAGATGATCAGGCCTGAGATCAGCTCTGATTGTGTGGGAGGACACTCCATGCCAGTTGCTCTGAAGGCCACAGCAGCCCTCAACTTCTATGCCTCTGGTTTTTTCCAGGACTCAGTGGGGGATCTGTGTGGAATATCCCAAACAGCTGTCCACAGTTGTGTCAAGCTGGTGACATAAGCTTTTTTCAGGTAGGTACTGACATTTATTCATTTCCATACGGATGAGGCCAGCCAGGCAGAACATGCCAGAGGCTTTGCAGCGATTGCTGAGTTCCCCCGCATCCAAGATTCCATCGACTGCACACATGTGGCCATCAAGGCACCAGCGGGTCAGCCGGGTGCCATTGTCGACAGGAAGGGATTCCACTCCATTAACATGCAGATAGTGTGTGACCACAGGATGCAGATTCGGCAATCCTTGGCCGCTCCCATGATGCTTATATCTTGAGACACTCCCAGGTGCCGAGGCTCTTCTGTGCTCCAGCCCGACTGGATGGATGGCTGCTGGGTGACAAGGGCTATATATTGAAAAGGTGGCTCATGACACCTCTCTGCCACCCAAGAGCAGAGAAAGACCTGCAGTAGACCAGGCGCCATGTCTCCACAAGTGCGGTGGTAGAGAGAACTATCGGGTCTTCTTAAGATGCGCTTCCGATGCCTGGACCGTTCGGGGGCCGCACTGCAGTATGCCCCCCAGAGTGGGTCTCACTGATCGTGGTTGCATGCTGCTCTCTCCACAATCTGACATTGGCAAGGGGGGACCCAATGGAGGAAGAGGATCTTGATGCAGCTGCACAGGCCACAGACGATGAATCCAGTGGTGAGTCAGAAGAGGAGCACGGTGAGGGCGTGGAGCCAACCTGGGTAACCTCCAGGGAGGCAGGGACACCAGGAAAGCCTTGATCCAACGCTCCTTCAGCTAGGCTACCAAAAAAGAACTACCTCCTCACGCCAGGGCTGCAGGCTCCATCCTAGATCCCAGAAAGGACCTTTTCTTGACCCCCAAATTACACTCTGTGCCTGTGCAATCAAGTTTTGAGCCACAGAAGTCCAGCATCACATAATGGCCTACCCTGCACCTACAAAATAAATGAAGCAATAACACAAAAGCAAATGCAATTTAATGTTGGAACTCACATAGTCTTGAACAGAATAATATCTGGTGTTGGCACTCACACCATTAAAAAAAGAAAAACAAAATGGGGGATCAAAAGATCACCCGTGACCAGTCCTCTTGTGCTTAAGGTGTTTTAAACTTACGTTTACGGGTGCTACGTCTAGGTGTCCCTCACCCCCACCCCTCACTGGCACCGGGATTGGAGCCTGCTGACTCTGCTGTCCTGTTGGCCTTAATGACCTTGGCGGTCGTCCTCTGGCCAGTGGAGCCCATGCTGGCCCCGCCTGGGAGGGAGCAGCAGTGTAATGGCTGGCATCTGCCCAGTCACTGCAGCCTCATCAGATGCCATGGTCACTGGCAGAGGGGCAGAAGGGCTGCCGTCATCCAGAGCACTCTGAGAGAAGCTTGCAGAGACGACAAGCAACTCGTGCATCAACGTGAAGTCACTGTGCTCATTAGCATTTCAAACACATTTCCACACCTAGCTTCTTTTGATAATTCCAAACTTGCAGTCTACCTGACTCCAAATGTAATTAAATCACACATACAGAACCAACTATACTTACGCCCATAAACCTACTTTACAATAAACCAGAAAAATATTATGAACATTATTATACTTTTGTAACAACTGCTTCAGTATCTGAGGAGTCGCGAATGGTGCTGAACATTGTGCAATCATCAGCGAACATTCCCACTTCTGACCTTATGATGGAAGGAAGGTCATTGATGAAGCAGCTGAAGATGGTTGGGCTTAGGACACTACCCTGAGGAACTCCTGCAGTGATGTCCTGGAACTGAGATGACCGACCTCCAACAACCACAACCATCTTCCTTTGTGCTCGGTATGGCTCCAATCCGTAGAGTTTTCCTCAATTCCCATTGTCTCCAGTTTTGCTAGGGCTCTTTGATGCCACACACGGTTAAATGCTGCCTTGATGTCAAGGACAGTCACTTTCACCTCGCCTTGGGAGTTCAGCTCTTTTGTCCATGTTTGAACAAAGGATGTAATGAGGTCAGGAGCTGAGCGGCCCTGGCGGTACCCAAACTTAGCGCTATGTCATGTGTACTCTGCCCGAAGGCAGGTCCTTTGGCTCACTGTCTGCTGATGCTTCAGCCTGGGCCATTTTCTTGGCAGTTTTGTCCGTGGTGGTTTGTCATTGCCTTGCGCTCTCAGGGGCAGTGCAAGGAAGCAGGTGCCAAGTCTACCTCATTTGGAAATGAAATCTGTGCTGCTGGTGTTATCCTGAACCACACATCTCGCCAACTGAGCTAACCGGCCCCATCAGGGGAACAATCAAGATTAAACACATATTTCTTTGATGAATTTGTATTTTTATTGTCTTTTTAATTTTGTGACTAATTAAGAAAGACTTCTCATTCTCTGTAGTTCTTTCACAATATTGTTTAAACATGTATTTTAGAGTTTTATTTATCCTGGAGCTTGACTCCTAAAGCTTATTACTTCACATCCTTCTTTCAGCTTGCAGGAGCTGCTGATAACAGATTGTTGTCTCATCAGGGATTGTTCATTAAAGTTATTTGTGTCTCTTCAATACTCCCTGCAGTGTCTGCATGGAAATGTGGAGGAGTACAGTAGCTTCATCAGTGCTGGGCTGCAGGAAGATTGTTAGATACTATAAGTCCAACAGCATCAGCAGTGAAGATTCAGAGGAAGATATCTTCTGGCCAATTGCAGTATCCCTTGTGAAAGTTCAGATTTTTGAGGCACCTTGGGGTCCAATCTGCAGCAAGCATGCTGTTTTAGCATGCTGGAAGATCAGGTTAGAAGAAGCTTCGCTCAAACAGGGCTTCACTGACCTATATTTAGCCATGGGGTTTGTTACCACACTCATTGCTGTGGCTACTGCCATGAAGCAGGGGAGTATCTAGAGTAGGCATGGAGTGTCACATCTGGACTATGCAGCTGCTCTGCACAAACGACACTGAGGCAATCTAACCTCCCAGCCCAAAGAGGAATAGAGCCATCAGAACACCAGGCAGTTCCCATAGAAGCTCTGCTGCTGGTTAGTACACTTACTCATACAAACATATGAATTAGGAGCAGGAGTAGGCCACTCAGCCCCTAGAGCCTGCTCTGCCATTCAATAAGATCATGGCTGATCTGAATGTAACCTCAACCCTACATTTCTGCCTTCCCACAATAATCTTTCACCCCCTTTTTAATCAAGAATCTATCTAGCTCTGCCTTAAAAACTTTCAAAATCTCTGCTTCCACCACCTTTTGAGGAAGAGAGTTCCAAAGGCTCACAACCCTCTGAGAGAAAAAAAATTCTCCTCATCTCTGCCTTGAATGAGCGGCCCCTTATTTTTAAACAGTGATCCCTAGCTCTAGATTCTTCCATAACAGGAAACATTCTCTCCACATCCCCCCTATCAAGACCCCTCAGGATCTTAAAGGTTTCAATGAAGCCGCTCTTACTCTCCTAACTCCCAATAGATACAAGCCTAACCAGTCCAGCCTTTCCTCATAAGACAAACCTGCCCATTCCTGATATTAGTCTAGTAATCATTCTGAACTGCATCTAATGCATTTACATCTTTCTTTAAATAGGGACACGAGCACTGTACACAATGCTCCAGATGTGGATTCAACTGAGGCATAACCTCCCTACCTTTCCCTCACAATAAATGATAATATTCTATTAGCTTTCCTAATTACCAGCCGTACCTGCATACTAACATTTTGTGATTCATGCACTAGGACACCCAGATCCCTCTGAATCTCAGAGCTGTGCAATCCCTCACCATTTAGATAATAAGCCTCATTTTTATTCTTCCTGCCCAAATGAATGACTTCATACTGGGCCACATTATACTCAATTTGCCAGATCTTTGCCCACTCACTTAACCTATCTATATCACTTTGTAGCCTCCTTATGTCCACTTAACAATTTACTTTCCTACCTATCTTTATGTTGTCAGCAAATTTAGCAACCATTCCTTCAGTCCCTTCATCCAAGTCATTTATATAAATTGTAAAAAGTTGAGGCCCAGCACTGATCCCTGTGGCACACCAGTCATCACATCCTGCCAACCAGAAAAAGATCCATTTATGGTTACCCTCTGCTTCCTGTTAGCTAGCCAATCTTCTATTTACGCCAATATGTTACCCCCTACACCATGAGCTTTTATTTTCTGCAATAACCTTATCAAATGCCTTCTGGAAATCTAAGGACAGTACCAGTTCCCTTTTATCCACAGGACATGCGATTCCTTCAAAGAACTCCAATAAATTGGTTAAACATGCTTTCCCTTTAACAAAACCATATTGATTCTGCCTGATTGCCTTGAGTTTTTCTACATGCCCTGCTATAACATCTTTAATAATACTTTAGGCTGAATGGCCTGTAGTTTCCTGCTTTCTGTCTCCCTCCCTTTTTGAATGAAGGAGTTACATTTGCTATTTTCCAATCGAATGGAACCTTTCCTGGAGCTAGAAAATTAAAACCAGTGCATCAACTATCTCACTAGCCACTTCTTTCAAGACCTTAGGGTGAAGTCCATCCGGACCTGGGGATTTGTCAACTCGCAGCCCCAACAATTTGCTCAATATCACTTCCCTGGTGAATGTAATTTTCCCAAGTTCCTCCTTCCCTTCCATTTCCTGATTTACAGCTATTTCTCGGATGTTACTTGTGTCTTCTGGAGTGAAGTCCCCAGACGCACTTTCTATAGGACCAACACTCACTTTGTCAACTCTTTCCTCATTTATGTATCTATAGAAACTCTTACTATCCATCTTTATATTACTAGCTAGCTTTCTCTCATGCTCTATTTTTGCCCTCCTTATTAATCTTTTTGTCATTCTATGTTGTTTTTTATATTCTTTCCAAACTTCTGACCTGCCATCCATCATTGCATAATTATGTGCTTTTTCTTTAAGTTTGATACTGGCTGGGATTTTCCGGCCCCATAGTGAGCGTGACCCACAGTGGGTGAGATGGCGCCCCGGCCAGGAGTCCATTGACTTGCGACGGGACCAGAAGATCGTGGCGGCGGGCGGGTGCGGAAAATCCCGCCCACTATCTTTAACTTTTTTAGTTAACCACGGATGGTGGGCCCTCCAATTGGAATTTTTCTTTCTCATTGGAATGTATCTATTCTGTGTAGTCTGAAATATCCCTTTAAATGTTTGCAACTGAACCTCTGTTGACATATCCTTTACTTAATTTGCCAGCTCACTTTAGCTAGCTCTGCTTTCACGCCCTCATAATTGCCCTTATTTAAGTTTAAAATACTAATTTTGGACGCACTCATCTCTCCCTCAAAATGAATGTAAAAGTCAATCATATTATGATCGCTGTTAGGCTAGGGGTGCCTTCACTATGAGGTTATCAATTAATCATATCTCATTGCTCAATACTAGGTCTAGTATAACCTGTTCCCTGGTTGGCTCCAGAACATGCTCCAGCACTATCCCGAAAACATTCTATGAACTCCTCATCTACGCTACCTTTGACCATCTGATTTTTCCAGTCTATATGTAGATTAAAAACACCATGATTATTGCTGTATCTTTCTGACAAGCCCCCATTATCTCTCCTTTTATACTCTGCCCTACCGTGTAGTTACAATTAGAGAGCCTGTAAACAACTCCCACGAGTGGCTTCTTGCGTTTATCATTTCTTATCTCAACCCAAACCGCTTCTACATCCTGGTTTCCTGAACTTTGGTCATCCCTCTCTATTGTGCTAATACCAGCAATCCTACTGGGGAATTATTATCAGAAGTTACAAGGCTCACATTTGCACTCGAGGGAAGCATTGTGGAAAAAGACACTAACATCACTGACATCCGGGAACACAAAGTTAGACAATAAATCAAAACAGAATATGCTGGAAATATTCAGCAGGTTTGACAGCACCTGTGGAAAGAGAAGCAGTGTTAACATTTCAGGCTGTGATCTTCCATCAGAACACTTTTGGAAAATAAATTAGTTGTTCTTTACTTGGTCTTTTCCTGTGGAGCTTTTTTTCTGATGGTGCCAACTAAGATAGCAGGGCAGCAAAAGATAAGCTTTAATGTGACTTGACAAGAACAATGTTGGAGAAACTGTTTTTTGCCTCTTAATTAAGTGCATGTAAACAGAAGCCTTCATGGAAAGGTCATCTCATGTACTCAGGTGGCTCTGTCTTTTCTAAACATCTAGCACAAGATTCTTGTCAGCTACACTGATGGTACTGCAGGGACTTCCTCTTAGTATTTTCATTCAGCTCTTGCCTTGATTGCCAGTTCCTCTCTTCTTTCCCATTGCCATTTTGGTGAATGGACGACAAAAATTGATGACCTTAGAATCATAGGCCAGAATTTTCTCATCAGCTTGCAGGGGCGGGCCCCTCATGCTGACGTGCAAAATGACGCATGGTGACGTCACCGCGCGTCATTCCGATCTTTTGTTCAGTGGGCGCACACCAGAGGCGACTGCGTGCCCCCCTAACTGTCAAAGGCTCATTAAGGCTATTAATAAACCAATTTAGGTAATTGACAGGGCTGCCCGTCCAACCTTAAGGTTCCCGGGCAGGTGAAGAGCCCAAGCGGTCTTTGCATTTTTCATGAAACCTCATCCATGAGCAGGATGAGGTTTCATGAAGGTTTTGTTGAATTAATAAATATTTTTTACACATTTCATGAACATGTTCCGGATCATGTGACACTGTCACATGAGGGCACATGTCTAAATAATGTTAATCTTTCTTTATTTTGAACTTTCAATTGGAACTTAATCTCCCTGAGGCATGAAGCTGCCTCAGATTTCTGCAGTCATTCACGTAGACCCTGACTCTCCCTTCTTCCCTCGCCCGCACAGGTAGCGCTGAGTGCTACCAGGCGCACGTCATGCTGGGCGGGCCTTAATTGGCCCACCAAGTAAAATGGCAGCACGCAACCGATTGCGGGCGGCGATCGGCTCCAAGCCTGCCTGTGCCTGTACCTGATTGGCCCACCCAACAGGCAGAAGATTCTGCCCATTGAAATGTTACGGTGCAGAAAGAGGCCATTCAGCCCAACGTTTCTGTGCTGGCCAAAAACAGAAAACATCAACTAACTCATTTTAATCCCACTTTCCAGCACCTGGCCCATAGCCTTGCAGGTTACAGCACTTCAGATGCATATCCGGGTACCTTTTAAATGAGTTGAGCATTTCAGCCTCAACCACCAAATTAGGCAGTGAATTTCAGACACACACCACCCTCTGGGTGAAAAATGTTTTCCTCATGTCCCCTTAATCCTTCTGCCAATCACCTTAAAACTATGCCCCCTAGTAATTGACCCCTCAGCTAGGGGAAACAAGTCTTTCCTGTCTAGCTTATTTCGGCCCCTCATAATTTTGTGCACCTCAATTAGGTTACCCCTGAGCCTCCTCTGTTCTAAGGAAAACAGCCCTAACCTAACTAATCTCTCTTCATAGCTGCAATTTTCAAACCCTGGCAACATTCTTGTTAATCTCCTCATTACTCTTTCCAGAGTAATTATGTCCTTCCTGCAATGTGGTCACCAGACCTATACACAAAATTCCAGCTGTGGCCTAACCAGCATTTTATACAGTTCCAGCATTACATCCCTGCTTTCATATTCAATACCTCACCCAATAAAGGAAAGCATTCCATATGATTTCTTGACCATCTTGTCCACCCGTCCTGCCACCTTCAAGAGCCCGTGCACATGCATTCCAAGGTCTCTCACTTCCTCCACCCCTCTCAATAACTTCCTGTTTATTGAGTACTCCCTTGCTTTGTTTGCTTTCCCCAATGCATTACCTCACACTTTTCTGATTGAATTCCATTTTCCACTTCTCCGTCCACTCAACCAAACCATTGATATCATTCTGGAGTCGACAGCTATCCTCTTCACTATCAACAACACGGCCAATTTCTTTGTCATCTGCATATTTCCCAATCATGCCTCCCACATTTAAGTCTAAATCATTAATATACACAACAAACAGCAAGGCCCCCAACACTGAGCCCACTGGAAACCATTTTCCATTCACAAAAACATCCATCGACCATTACCCTTTGTTTCCTGTCACTAAGCCAATATTGGATGCAACCTGCCACTTTTCCCTACATCCCATGCAATCTCACTTTCCTGACTTGTCTGCCATGTGGGACCTTGTCAAATGCCTTACTGAAATCCATGTAGGCAACATCTACCACACTACCCTCCCTCATCCATCTTCCTTGTTACTTGCTCAAAAAATTCTATTAAGTTAGTAAGACATGATCTTCCCCTAACAAAGCCATGCTGACTATCCCTGAACAATCCATGCCTTCCTAAGTGACAGTTTATCCTGTCTCTCAGAATTGTTTCCAATAATTTGTCCACCACTGAAGTCAGACTGACCAGCCTATAATTTTCTGGCCTATCCCTCGCACCTTTTAAAAATAATGGTACAACTTTCACAGACCTCCAATCCTCGCCTGTATCTAGTGAATATTGGAAAATAATCCTCAGAGCATCCGCTATTTCCTCCCTGGCTTCCTTCAACAGCCTGGGATGCAATCCATCCGGCCCTGGTGATTTATCAACCTTCAAGGATGCCAGTCCCTCCAGTGCTTCCTCTCTCACTATGCTTATTGTATCTAATATTTCACACTCCTCCTCTTTTACTGGTATATCTGCATCATCCCTCTTCTTAATGAAGACAGAAGCAAAATACTCATTGAGAACCCTGGCAAAACATCTCCTGCATCAGCCCACAAGTTACCATGTACTTCTCTGATAGGCCCTACCTTGTCCTTGGCTATTCTCTTGCTCTTAATGTACTGGTAAAACATCTTGGATTTTCTTCGATTTTATGTGCCAATATTTTTTCGCATCCTGTCTTTGCTTTCCGAATTTATATTTTTATTTCACCCCTATACATTCTATACTCCTCTAGGCATTCTAAAGTATTAAGTTTTTGTGACTGTCATAAACTTTCTTTTTCTGCTTTATCTTGGTCTGTATGCTTCTGGATAACCAGGGGGCTCTAGATTTGGCGGTATCACACTTTTTCTTTCTGCGGCTATGTTTTATTTTATTCATTCACGGGATGAGTACTTCACTATCTGGGCCAGCATTTATTGCCCATCCCTAGTTGCCCTTGAGAAGGTGGTGGTGAGCTGCCTTCTTGAACTGCTGCAGTCCATGTAGCGTGGGTGCACCAACACTGTTGTTAGGGAGGGAGTTCCAGGATTTTGACTCAGCGACAGTGAAGGAACAGCAATATATTTCCAAGTCAGGATGGTGAGTTACTTGGAGGGGAGCCTCCATGTGGTGTCTAAGGAGCTTTGGTGAATTCCTGCAGTGCATCTTGTAGATGGTACACACTGCTGCTAATGTGCGTCAGTGGTGGAGGGAGTGAATGTTTGTGGATGTGGTGCCAATCAAGTGGGCTGCTTTGCCCTGGACAGTGTCCAGCTTCTTCACTGTTGTGGGAGCTACACTCATCCAGGCAAGTGGGGAGTATTCCATCACACTCCTGACATGTGCCTTGTAGATGGTGGACAGGCTTTGGGGAGTCAGGATGTGAGTTACTCGTCGCAGGATTCCTAGCCTCTGACCTGTCCTTGTAGCCACAGAATTTATATGGCTAGTCCAGTTCAGTTTCTGGTCAATGGTAACTCCCAGAATGTTGATAGTGGGGGATTCAGTGATGGTAATGCCATTGAACATCAAGGGGCGATGGTGGGATTCTTTCTGGTTGGAGATGGTCATTGCCTGGCACTTGTGTGGTGTGAATGTTACTTGCCACTTGTCAGCCCAAGCCTGGATATTGTCCAGGTCTTGCTGCATTTGGACATGGACTGTTTCAGTATCTGAGGAGTCGCAAATGGTGCTGAACATTGTGCAATCATCAGTGAACATCCCCACTTCTGACCTTATGATGGAAGGAAGGTCATTGATGAAGCAGCTGAAGATGGTTTAGGCCGAGGACACTATCCTGAGGAACTCCTGCAGTGATACCCTGGAGCTGAGATGAATGATCTCCAACAACCACAGCCATCCTCCTTTGTGCTAGGTATGACTCCAAGCAGCGGAGAGTTTTCCCCCAATTCCCATTGACACCAGTTTTCCTAGGGCTCCTTGATGCCACACTCGGTCAAATGCTGCCTTAATGTCAAGGGCAGTCACCCTCACCTCATCTTGGGAATTCAGCTCTTTCGTCCATGTTTGAACCAAGGCCGTAATGACGTCAGGAGGTGAGTGACCCTGGCAGAACCCAACTGGGCATCAGTGAGCAGGTTATTGCTAAGCAAGTGCCACTTGATAGCACAGTTGATGACCCCTTCCATCACTTTACTGATGATCAAGAGTAGACTGATGGGGTGGTAATTGGCCAGGCTGGATTTGTCCTGCTTTCTGTGTACAGGACATCCCTGGGCAATTTTCCACATAGCCGGGTAGATGCGAGTGTTGTAGCTGTACTGGAACAGCTTGGCTAGGGGCATGGCAAGTTCCGGAGCATGAGTCTTCAGTGCTATTGCCGGAATATTCTCAGGGTCCATAGCCTTTACAGTACCCTGTGCCTTTAGCCGTTTCTTAATACCACATGGAATGAATCAAACTGGTTGAAGGCTGGCATCTGTGATGCTGTGGACCTCTGGAGGAGGCCAAGATGGATCATCTACTTGGCACTTTTGGCTGAAGATTGTAGCAAATGCTTCAACCTTATCTTTTGCACTGCTGTTCTGGGCTCCTCCTTCATTGAGGATGGGGATATTTGTGGAGCCTCCTCCTCTAGTGAGTTGTTTAATTGCCCACCACTATTCACGACTGGATGTGGCAGGACTGCAGAGCTTAGATCTGATCCGTTGGTTGTGGGATCACTTAGCTCTGACTACCACTTGCTGCTTATGCTGTTTGGCACACAAATAGTCCTGTGTTATAGCTTCACCAGGTTGACACCGCATTTTTAGGTATGCCTGGTGCTGCTCCTGGCATGACCTCCTGCAATCTTCATTGAACCAGGGTTGATCCCCTGGCTTGATGGTGATGTTTGAGTTGGGGATATGCCGGGCCATGAGATTACAGATTGTGTTCGAGTATAATTCTGCTGTTGCTGATGGCCCACAGTGTTTCATGGATGCCCAGTCTTGAGTTTCTAGATCTGTTCGAAACCTATCCCATTTAGCACAGTGGTAGCGCCACACAACACGATGGAGGGTATCTTCAATGTGAAGCCGGGACTTCGTCTCCTCAATGACTGTGTGGTGGTCACTCCTACTGACACTATCATTGACAGATGCATTTGCAGCAGGCAGGTTGGTGAGGATGAGGTCAAGTGTGTTTTTCCCTCTTGTTGGTTCCCTCACCACCTGCCACAGACCCAGTCTCGCATCTATGTCATTTAGGACTTGGCCAGCCCAGTCAGCAGTGGTGCTACTGAGCCACTCTTGGTGATGGACATTGAAGTGCCCCACCCAGAGTACATTCTGCACCCTTGCCACCCTCAGTGTTTCCCCCAAGTGGTGTTCAACATGGAGGAGCACTGATTCATCAGCTGAGGGATGGCGGTACAGGGTAATCAGCAGGAGGTTTCCTTGCCCATGTTTGAACTGATGCCATGAGACTTCATGGGATCCAGAGTCGATGTTGAGGACTCCCAGGGCAACTCCCTCCTGATTGTATACCACTGTGCCGCAAACTCTACTGGGTGGCACAGGACATAGCCAGTGGATGGTGATGATGGAATCTGGGACATTATCTGTAAAGTACGATTCTGTGAGGATGACTATGTCAGGCTGTTGCTTGACTAGTCTGTGAGACAGCTCTCCCAATTTTGGCACTAGCCCCCAGATGTTAGCAAGGACGAGTTTGCAGGGTTGACAGGGCTGCAACTGCCGTTGTCGTTTCTGGTGCCTAGGTCAATGCCAGGTGGTCTGTCCGTTCTCACTCCTTTTTTGTGACTTTGTAGCAGTTTTTTACAATGGAGTGGCTTGTTAGGCCATTTCAGAGGGCATTTAAGAGTCAACCACATTGCTGTGGGTCTGGAGTCACGTGCAGGCCAGACCAGGGAAGGACGACTGATTTAAAATCCAGTTTAAAATATTTCGGATTGGGGGAGAGTGGATTTTAGTAAAATAAGGCAGGATCTGGCCAAAGTAGACTGGGAACAGCTACTTGTGGGAAAATCTACAGAGGGGCAGTGGGGGGCGTTCAAAAAGGAAATGGGGAGGGTACAGGCTCAACATGTTCCCTCTAGGGTGATAGGAAGGAGTAACAAGCCCAGAGAACCATGGATGACCAGAGATATTCAGGATACGATGAGAAGGAAAAGAGAGGCTTTTAGCAAGGACAAGGGGAGCAAATCATCGGAGGAATTAGTGGAGTACAGAAAGTGCAGGGGGGAGCTTAAGAAAGCAATTAGGAGAGCAAAGAGGGGATATGAGAAAGCTCTGGCTGGTAAAAGTAGAGAAAATCTCAAGATATTCTATAAGTATATCAATGGGAAGAGGATAACCAGGGAAAGAGTAGGGCCCATTAGGGACCAAGGGGGCAATCTGTGGGTGGAGCCAGAGGACATCGGTACAGTGTTGAATGAATACTTCACATCCGTCTTCACCCAAGAGAATGAGGATGAAGGTATCAAACTCGGGGAGAGATGGTGCGAGGTTCTCGAGCAAATTGATAAAGGGAGTGACAAGGTATTGGAGGTGTTGGCAGGCTTAAAAGTGGACAAATCTCCAGGTCCGAATGATTTTTGTCCCAGATTTCTGAGGGAGGCAAGGGAGGAGATCGCAGGGGCTCTGACAAAAATTTTTAATTCCTCTCTGGCCACGGGGGAGGTGCCAGAGGACTGGAGAACAGCTAATGTGGTTCTGCTATTTAAGAAGGGTTGTCGAGACAAGCCAGTGAACTACAGGCCAGGGAGCCTCACGTCAGTGGTAGGGAAACTATTGGAGAAAATTCTGAAGGAGAGAATCTATCTCCACTTGGAGAGGCAAGATTTGACCAGGGAAAGTCAGCATGGCTTTGTCACAGGGAGGTCATGCCTAACAAATTTGATTGAATGTTTTGATGAGGTGACCAGGTGTATAGATGAGGGTAGTGTAGTTGATGTAGTTTATATGGATTTCAGCAAAGCCTTTGACAAGGTCCCACATGGGACATTTATAAAGAAGGCAAAAGCACATGGGATACAGGGTAATTTGATAAGGTGGATTCAAAATTGGCTTAGTTGTAGGAGACAGAGGGTGATGACAGAAGGTGTTTTAGTGACTGGAAGCCAGGGTCCAGTGGCGTACCACAGGGATCTGTGCTGGGTCCCCTATTATTTGTCATTTATATGAATGACATAGATGACTATGTGGTGGGTAGGATTAGTAAGTTTGCAGATGACACAAAGATTGGCCGGGTGGTTAACAGTGAGGTTGAGTGTCTTGGGCTACGTAGATATAGACGGGATGGTCAAATGGGCAGATAAGTGGCAGATGGAATTTAACCCTGAAAAGTGTGAGGTGATACACTTTGGAAGGAGTAATTTGACAAGGAAGTATTCAATGAACAGCATGACACTAGGAAGTTCTGAAGAACAAAGTGACCTTGGCGTATGTGTCCATAGATCTCTGAAGGCGGAGGGGCATATTAGTGGGGTGGTGAAAAAGGCATATGGGACACTTGCCTTTATCAATCAAGGCATAGATTACAAAATTAGGGAGGTCATGTTGGAGTTGTGTAGAACCTTGGTGATGCCACAGCTGGAGTATTGTGTGCAGTTCTGGTCACCACATTATAGGAAGAATGTGATTGCACTGGAGCGGGTGCAGAGGAGATTCATCAGGATGTTGCCTGGGATGAAACATTTAAGTTATGAAGAGAGGTTGAATAGACTTGGGTTGTTTTCGATGGAGCAGAGAAGACTGAGGGGGTGACCTGATCGAGGTGTACAAGATTATGAAGGGCATGGACAGGGTGGATAGGGAGCAGCTGTTCCCCTTAGTTGAAGGGTCAGTCACAAAGGGACATAAGTTCAAGGTGAGGGGCAGGAGGTTTAGGGGGGATGTGAGGAAAAACCTTTTTACGCAGAGGGTGGTGACGGTCTGGAATGCGCTGCCTGGGAGGGTGGTGGAGGCGGGTTGCCTCACATCCTTTAAAAAGTACCTGGATGAGCACTTGGCACGTCATCAAGAAAATTGAAGAACCGACAAAGTGGGTTAATCGAATTATAATTGTAGAAAAATCAGATGGGAATCTGCGAGTCTGTCTGGGTCCCAGAGACCAAAGCCAGGCAGTACAAAGAGAGCATTAACAGCTGCCCACAGTTGAAGAGATCACATGTTAGTTAGCTGATGCTAAATGCTATTCAGTCTTGGATGTGAATTCAGGCTTCTGGCAGGTCAGGCTGGATGAACACAGCTTCAACACGCTATACGGGTGATACAGGTTTTTATGCTTACCTTTTGGTATTAATTCAGCTCTGAATGCCTTCTGCAGAACTGTGAAGCAGCTGTTTGAAGGGTTAGAGGACGCAGAAACCTCTATCGACAATGTGCTGGTCTGGGCAGCCCCACGAGAAAAACACAACCACAGACTGAGGCACGTGCTGGCCAGAGCTAGAGAAAGGAACCTCAAGTTGAAGAAGGAAAAATGCAAAATGGGTCTTCATGAAATCAAGTATGTGGGGCATGTGCTAATAAGTGAGGGACTGAAGGTGGACCCGAGTAAAATCGAAGCAGTCGCGAACATGCCATATCCATAATATAAGAAAGATTTGGAGAGGGTTTTGGGAATGGAAACCTATCTTGGGAAATTCATTCCTAACATGTCAAACCTGACAGCACCTCTCAGAGAACTTCTACAAAATGATGTGGAATTGCACTGGGAACAAAGTCACCAGGAAGTTTTGACCAGTCTGAAGAGACCACTGATCCAGGCACCAGTGTTAAAGTATTACGATGTCAGTCAGCAGGTCAAGATCTCAGTGGATGCTTCAAAGACTGGTCTGGGAGCTGTCATCTTGCAAAATGAGGCACCAATGGGATACGCTTCAAAGGCAATGACTGAAACATAGCAGCAGTATGTCCACATAGAGAAAGAAATGCTAGCAATTGTGTTTGACCTAGAACGCTTCCATCACTTTGTCTATGGCAAAGACATGGAGGTAGAGTCTGATCATTAGCCTTTGGAAGCTATACTTAAAAAGCCCCTGAACTGTGCACCACCAAGAACTCAAAGATTACTAATGCATCTGAAGAAGAACCAAGTAAGAGTTAAATACAAACCGGGCAAGGAAATATGCATCGCAGACACTATGCCACATGCATACCTACTCATCACGGAGGAAGAGGATAAAGAAACAGAAACAAAGAACTTACCTGTGGCTGTAACCAAATTGAATGGGATCAGGGAAGTGACCAACAATGACGCCACCCTGAGAAAACTGCAGCAGATTGTGCAAACTGGCTGGACCACATATCGGAGCGGAGCCCCTCCTGCTATACAAGAGGACTGAAACTATTGTAAGGAGCTTCATGGAGCAGAAGGAATACTTTGCAAGGGAGAAAAGATCATAATTCCTGCAGCACTGAGGAAAGAAATGCTGCAGCGCATACATGAAGTCGCCTCAGCATAGAAACATGAAGGAGAAGAGCTAGCGATGTAACGTATTGGCCTGGAAAGGGAGCACAAATTGGTGAAATGGTGAATGTGTGTGCAGTGTGCTAGAAGTACAATGAATCGCCACAAAAAGAACCACTTCAACCACACAGTGTTCCAGAGAGGCCTTGGCAGAAAACTGGAGTGGACTCGTTCACATTTGACAACAGTGAGCACCTACTAGCAGTAGATTATTACTCAAAGTTCTTTGAGTCTGTGCTACTGAGAAATGATAGTAAGAGCATCACTGTAATAAATCATTTAAAATCATTTTTTGTTCGCCATGGCATACCTGAAGTGCTCATCTCCGATAACGATGCACAATTCTCAGACACTGAGTTTCGCAAATTTGCACAGGACTGGGAGTTTTGCCACACTATGTCAAGTCCCAAATATCCAAAATCCAATGGAATGGTGGAATGTACCATGCAGACCTTAAAACACCTGTTGAAGAAGGCAAAGGTGGATGGAAGAGACCCCTACCTGGCTCTGTTGGATTTCAAGAATACTCCATTATAGGGCATTGGATCATCTCCAGCACAGCTCCTGATAGGGAGAAGACCGAGAACTAAGCTTCCAACTGTGCCCCAACTGTTATTTCCACAGTCAGTGAGCTACAACGTGCAGGACCTGCTCAAACTGAGGCAGCAGAAGCAGAAACAGTACTTTGATCGAGGCGCCTGACCTCTGCCTGGCCTGAACATGGGAGAGGCAGTGAGGATTCAGCATGGAGGGAACTGGAATGTTGCTGTTGTCACAGGAATTACAAGAGGACTGAGGTCTTACATAGTACAGACTCCAAATGGACAACAGTGCAGGGGAAACCAAATTGTTTTCTTGTGGAAAACAAATTAAATGCAACCCTGCTCTGAACCAAGAAGCGCAGCTGAAGATCAAAAACCACAATGCACTAGTGAAGCAACAGATAACCAAAGCTTGAGAGTCCTGAAAACTATCCAAGAGGTGATGTTGACACAGAGCCAGAGAAGCCGCTTGTCCTTCAAAATCACCTCTGTCACCATTCAGAACATCCAGTGGAAGAATTGTGAAAAACCCATAGAGATACAGAGAAGGGTAAAAAACAAAACAGACTGATCAAAACAGAGAAAGAATATATAAGACACTTTGTGTTCTTGAGTTGTATAAAAGTTTTTTTTTAAAAAGAAAGTGTCATGATAATAGCTGATTGTGCTAGTGGACTCCAGTATTGGATACGATACGGTACTCTGTAATATATACGGGGTCACCTGGCCTGGGGGGTTGAAGGTAAGATAGCACATGTTGGAGCCTGTCTTTGTAGAATTCAGTTACTGCAGATATGTGTTCATGTTAGGAAAATGTGTTATCAATAAAGTTAGCTCAGCTACAATGTCGACGGCCTGTGTGCATCATTAAAACAAGAAACAAGGCAGAGCCGAATATATCATTTTCTCCCTCAGCATAGAGAAGCAGGATAAGAGGACACGTGCCGAGTCCCCAGCAGCCGAACCCTTCCATGATCTTGCCTGATGTGGAGTTGATAAACAAATTATCCTTTCCCCCCTTGCCTGGCTACAGCCTACTCATGCCCAGTGACCCACTACATGCAGATGCCAACTCTTTTTTAGACTTCAAAGTCTGTGCAGCTGGCCATTAGTGTCAGATCAAGTGAGGATGTTCCTTTCGGAGGCGTGGAGCAGCTCTTTCTTTCTCCTCCTCGTCCTGGAGCTGTTATGACTTGGCAAGTAGCAGTCCTTGGCTATCTGTAAGTGTAAAGCCAGAAGGGGAGGGTTAAGGTAAGATGGGGTGAGAGTGGGGTGTAAAGCAAGAGGTCCATGGTCATGCCATCTGCAGCTGGCACATCATGCCAGATAGCACCATGAAGATGAAGTAGAAATTGAGAAGGGCCATAAGGCAGCATCATACCATCATCCTGGATGGTCTCAGTAATGCTGGATGCTATGGGCTCTGTGACAGCCCCCCTATAATGTACAGCATCATCTCCTCCATGGGGATTAGTGGATGAAACATGCTTTTCCCCTGCTGGTTCTCTGCTGACCCTTGTATTTTATGCCATCATTCCCTGTAAGAGAGAGGGCAGAATGTCAGTAAATGTGTTGCACTGTGTTTGGGTGATGTACCTGCCACAGCTAAATAGCTATATGTAGGCAATGAGAGGTAGGTGTGAGGCTGGAAACTTTGGTAGACATGTGAGGGTGAGGTGGAGTATCTGGATGTTCGTTGTTACCCTAAGTGCCAGGATATGCTGTTGGCTGAGTGATGGGAGTGTGGTGCATTGTGAAGCAGGAGAGGTTGGTGGTTTGTTGGAGAGGAAATGCATTCACTCACTTTAATTGCCTGTGTGCAGTCTTTTAACTTCTTGTGGCACTGCTGCCAGGTTTTTCAGGCCAGACTCTGAGCATTGAATTACATGGCCACCTGCTTCTATATACTTCGAAGGATGCTCCATGAGGGCCACCTGGAGCCCATAGCAATATGGTCTCTCTCCTCCTTCATTACTAAGGCCTCCAGTGCTGCATCTGCGAACTGTCCTCTCTCTGCCCTGGTGCTCCGTTTCCCTTCTCTCCAGTTGCTGCAGTGATGGCCTGCAGCAGCCCCCTTCCATTCTTTAAGAAGGACAGATTGCCTTTAAGAGCTGAAGGCCACCTGGAAAACTTTCTAGCCTTGTATGCTGTTAGGCCCCCCTGTTGTGCATACAGCCAGCCAACAGCATGGGTCATGCTGGGCTGCACGCAGAAAACATGGAATTCAGGAGGCAGCACAAATTTTGCATGTCTCAATAGGAATGGGTGCAGACAAATCATGATTTGCAACTGAAAACAGGCCTTAATGAATTTTTAGCCCAATGTTCATTATAAGAAAATGTAATCCCCAGTATGTATTATCTTATGTTGCTGTCAGAAATAAAAGCATCCTTGGCAAAAGGACTTATAAACTGATCTTATTTCTGCTGTGTTAATTTTTAATGGACATATTGCTGAAGTTTGGCATACTTTAGATGTTTTAAAGCGAAATAATGTTTTTATTCATTGCTATTTTTATTTACTTATAGGTCAATATGACAGTAATAAAAATAACCCAAGGTCACCAAGAGTATTTCTCAAAGAAAAACCATTAGCTCAGGGTCCAGACTAAGTTGTCTGTACTGCATTTCGCAAAGCTAAGATAAGATCAATGGTAGTTTTAGATTTGGAACGGCTGGAGCCACTAATCAATCACGAGCTTCCTTCCCATTGTCAAAGATTGGACATCCATTCAGTGTTGAAATGAAGATTTCTGTGGATAATGGTTGATCTAATGTAATCATGAAAGATATGATGATGGATTGCAATTGTTTTATTATAACTACTAAAAGGATTACATCTTTTACTCTGAGGAAACAGCTAAAGAGCTGTGTATTTTATGGCCCTGCCAGCTCAAATGGAAATTGGTTTACCTTTTAAATGCATCTATTCCATGATCTAAGAAGTGTACTTATGATTTAAAGTCTATGCCTAGGGAGAGTGTGAGTGCTATCTATTATTTTATAGATTGAGGATATTAAAGAATGCAATGCATTGTTCAACTGTGTTTTATTGAAATAAGTTTATTTGTTAGTTCACTGAGTCTCAGTCCAGTATATGCACATATTGGGTGGCATTTTACCAGCCTGCAGGTAGTGGGCTAGGAAGTAGGTGGGCTGGTAAAATGCTGGGGAACCACAATGGGGCACTCTGTGATATCCATCACCCAACTACACCTAGGTCAACCCTTCTTTCTGCTGCCCTCAGCTTTGCCCTTTAGAAGAAATTAAGTCTTTCAGATCTGATCAAGTGGCTGAAATTTTCATGTAACTTCTTAAAGTCTTTTTGTTCTTGCAATTTTAAGCACCTCTTCATTGGTCTTATGGTCTATATATGGAATTTTTAGCATACATCTTAGCAACCACAGATCTTTACTTATTGTCCTGATTTCTGAGGCATACAGGAATGTGAATGTATGTAGTGCCTTATGAGGTTTTCCCTTGTTTACAAACTTGAGTTTTCTTGTTGTTAACACATCCTTCATCTTCATAAAATTACTTTTGGCCATCTCTATCCTTCTGCTGACTTCAGCATCGCATCTGCCATCTTCTTTTATCATTTTGTTATCATGTTACTTTAGGCACTCTAGACACTCATTTCTTAAGGTTTCTTAGGTAATTTAACGAACAGTGAAAAACGGCCATTACATCTGATTCAGTCCAATTGTTTGAACATTCTGAAGTATCTCCAAAGCCATTAATGGTTTGCTAAACACGAGGGGCTGAATATTTAATCGGCTTCAAAGGCAGGACTGTTAATGGCATGTTGATTAAATTATTAAGATACGCAAGTGAAAGACGTTGTGTTATGTTGTGGTAGAGGATGTGTGCCAGGCGGACCAAATCCACAAGGGAATCTTGGCCACGCTATCACAATGGTTTTGCAATTTGTATTTATTATGGGAAGATTTGTGCACTGAAACCAGAACTAATGAGTCCACGAACACCTTTAGAGATTTTAAAAAACTAAATTAGAACATTTAGTAACAAAAGAAAAGATTTCAAGCACATACATAAGATTACAGTTACTTAATGTTATAATAAATCCCAAAGTTCCTAATTAACTGGACTCTCAACTACACACCCCCTTTAAGGCAACAATCCAAAATAGATTTTAAATTTAAATAGCAGGCCAACAAGTTTACCAAAGCACCCACTTGACAGTGGTATTCCAAAGGCTTTCCTCCACATTTGTTTATTGGACATAGCTGACTTCTGCCAAAGTGGCTGGAGGCTTCCCCATCATTTTACATGGTCCTTTAGATCTTACATGGCCCCACAATATAGCCTTCTATTCTCTTTATATGTGTTTCTCTCTCTTTTTAGTCTGTAAATTCCATTGTTCTATATGTCTTTGGAAATTTACTTTTCCCATAATATAAAAATCTTTCATGTTGCCAATATGGTCCATACCTTTGAGAAAAATAAACACACTGCTTGGCCTTGCTTATCTTGTTAGTTGTAAACATCCTAACATCCCTTTGAAGCCCAAACAACACCTTCACTTATCTAAAAATGCTAATTTCCTGCACACTGTATATGCTAAGCCCTCATCCACTTTTATTCATTAGCATTTCAAATGTCTTTTACGCCTAAATTCTTTTGATAATTTCAAGCTCGCAGTCTATCTGACTCTAATTCAATTAAATCATATGGACAGCCCCATCCACACTCACACCCATAAACCTGCTTTACAATAAAGCACAATAATATAATGAAAAAAAATTAGTTTCATGACAATTGTTTAATTGTGTGCTGAGAGCACTTATAAAAGGAGACTCCTTCCGTGGCCAGTTGGCACCGCTGGGGCTGGAATGCTTCCTCAGCCCCCAAAATGACAATGTAATTTAATTTGGTAAGGTTCCCTTAAATTTTTCTTTATTTACAGTGTCCCTTAGGGCTATCAATTGGATTAATTGGCTTTTTTAATTGGTTAATTTGTTAATTAATTAAATTTGTTTAATTGATATACCCAGAAGAGTATAAAGGGAGTCTCCTTCCGCGACCAGTGGGCACTGAGAGTGTTTCTTCACCCCATAAAATTACATTCTGGGCAGGATTTTCAGATCAGCGTATGGGCGCATGCCTGACTTGCCTGAATGTGAAATAGTGCGCGATATCGTCGGGCGAGCGTTCCGACCTCATTGCTCACTTGCGCGATATTTCGGTCGGCGGGCGCACATGAGAGCCGGCAGCGCGCCCGTCAACAATTAAGAGGCCTATTAAGGCCCTTAAGCTGGAAATTAGGCTGAATTTTTTGCTGCCCGTCCAATGTTATGGTTGACGGGCAGGCGAGTAGGCCAGGCGGCCTTTTCATTTTTTGGAAAATCTCATCCACAGGCGAGATGAGGTTCCCAAGAGTGAATAATAAAACAATTTTAAAAATTTAAACTCATTTTTAATATGTCCCTGTTCATGTGACAGAGTCATATGTGGGGACATGTTTCCCTTAATTTTCAAATCTTTATATTTCATTTTTAAATCCTTCAGCTCCCTGAGGCAGTTCTGTGCCTTCAGGGAACTTTCAGTGGCCGCATCCCTGCACATACACACACTTCAGTGCTCACGCTTCTCCCGCCCCAACACCGACAGTGCTGAGGCTCTCAGCGTGCATTTCACACTAGCAGGCCATTAATTGGCCAGCCAGCGTGAAATTGCGGTCAGCGCCCAATCGCAGGCCGTGGGCCATTTCGTGGCTGCTCCCGGACCTGCCCGATGAGGGGAAAATCCTCCCCTCTGATTTAACTTGGTAAAGTCTCCTTTATTTTTTTCCTTAGTTACAGTGCCCCTTAGGGACTATCATTTGGTTTATTGGTTTAATTAGCTTTTTAAAAAATCAGTTATTTGGTTAATTGATTAACTTAGGATTATAAAGGGAGACTCTATCCATGACCAGTGAGGACTGCAGGAGCTGGAGTGTTTCCTCAGCCCCCGAAACTACATTTTTATTTAGTTCTTTAAGATATGTCATTTTTGTTACAGTGCCCTTTAAGGTGCTCTTTGGCTAACTAGGCTAGTTTAATTGGTTAATTTGTTCATTATTAATTTTTTTATTTACTGGTGTACTCAAAAGAGTATAAAGGGAAACTCCTTCCATGACTGGTTGGCACCGCAGGGGCTGGAGTGCAGACCTGGAATTTCCTGTCACTTGCCTGTGCACCAGCTTGCATACACAGTCCAGTCTCTGGGTCATTTTCTGGGAGGCTGGGTCAGAGGTGAGATGGCAAATCACCTGCAAATGGCAGGTAGCCACTTGAGCCAATTAAGAAGAAAGGTCCACTGGCAAATAGTGATCATAATACAACTGAATTCCACATTAAGGTTGAAAACAATATACTCCAATCACAAGCAAGAATCTTAAAATTAAGCAAAGACAATTACATAGATATGAGGGGAGGGCTGGCTCAGGTTGATTGGAAAAGTAGACGGAAAGGTATGGCGGTAAATAAGCAATGAGAAACATTTAATGAAACAATTCAAAAAGCTCAATAAAAATACATACCAATGAAAATAAAACTCAGTGAGAAAGATCCATTCATGGCTTACTAAGGAAGTTGAAAATAGTATTAGATTAAAAGAAGAGGCTTATAATTTTGCAAAGAATAGTAGTAAGCCTATCATCTATCAACCTGAGGGTTGGGATTGTTCCGGAAACTAACAAAGGCCTGCCTGCCCCTTCAGAGGGAATTAGCGAGCTCTTCATGGATGTGTATTTAACAAGCTGAGCAGCACAAGGTCGTGTCTGGTCAGCCATCCCACCTCCCCCCAGCTGAAATCACTCCCACTTATGTATCCACCACTGAACCTAAACTCCAAAATGGAAGATTCCAGTCTCTGTTTCTAAAGTTCAATAGTTATGAAGTGAGTTTGGGACAAACTGAGGTAGTGAAAGTTCTTTCTTCATTATTTCTTTCTAAAATCTAAAAAAAAAATTAATTAAGTGACTAGTGGGAAATGTCAAAATATAATATTGAAGTTCGAATTGATTGTCAGGATAGGCTGACACCGAATTGGCTTTATGTTGAGTGCAGTACTTCAGCCTAATGCAAAGCTACATTTAGAAAGTATCCAGGCAACGTCTTGGATCTTCTGAACATTTTATAAACCTAGTAATGTACCTTTTTAATGTCAGGATGTGCTCCATCCTTCCAGCTATAATAGTAAAATATCCTCACCTGGAAGTAAAACTTTTTGCTCATGTCTATGCATCCATGCCTGGTTCCTTTGCTGAAATAAAAACAGAAAACGCTGGAAATACTCAATAGGTCAGGCAGCATCTGTGGAGTGAAAAAAAGTTAATGTTTCAGGTTGATGGTCCTTCATCACATCCGATGAAGGGTCATCAACCTGAAATGTTAACTGTTTCTCTGCACAAATGCTGCCAGGCATTTCCAGCATTTTCTATTTTTATTTCAGATTTTCAGCATCTTCAGTATTTTCCATTTTTGCTGAGATAGGCACATTCAGTAAAAGAAATCTGCTAGCCACAACAATAACAACTTGTATTTATATAGTGCTTTAATGTAGTATAACATCCCACAGTGCTCATTATCAAACAAAATTTGGCTCTAAGCCATATATGGAAACAATAGGAGACATGACCGAAAGCTTGACCAAAGAGGTAAGTTTTAAGGAGTATCTTGAAAGAAGAAATAGAGGTAGAGAGGCAGAGATGTTTGCAGAGAAAATTCCAGAGCTTAGGACCTAGGCAGCAGGAAGTGCCAATGGTGGAGCAATTAATATGAGGGATGTGCAAGGGGCCAGAATTGGAGGAATACAGAGATTTTGGAGGGTTGTAGCTACGTATGAAATTGTACAGAAACTGATACCTATTGTGTTCCCTACATTATAGCAGTCACTAGACTTCAAAGAAATTAATTGCACATGAGCTACTTTGTATTGATCCTGAAAGATATAAATGCAAGTCTTTTATTCTATAAATGGCAGCCCTACAATCACTGCAATGACAATCATTGGGTGTAGAGAAAGTGTTTGCTAGGGCTCAGTGAGTGGTTTTACTTCAAAATAACTTTACCCAATGAAGTAGAATGTTATATTGCACTTTGTTTGCACCAATTCATTGTGAATAGTTCTATTTGCCTTCTTTTTAAATTAGAAAGAGCATTAGGCATGGATTCATGATTTCTAATTTGTTCCTGGGGATTGCAGTCAAGCATTAATAATAGCTACTGAAGTGTTTGTCCAGTGTGTTTAGACCTATAGCATTAGGAGATGGAAGTAGACAAATTACTTTATTAAGACAATGTTTCAAAGTTAATTTAAAAATCCTTTCTCTTCTATCCTTTTTTTAAATAAACAAGACTTGAATTAATTTATATGTGCTGCTACTATCTGCCAAACGTTCTAATGAAAAATGTGGACTTAAGAGGTTTTCTCCAATAACCTGGTTCACAATCTCATCCAACTTCAAGAACTGAAATTTGTAGATCAGATTCACTTACAAAATGTGAGAATTAATGGCAGTAGGGTCCAGAGGACGACAGATGTACCAACAAATGTGAATGGCAGCAGTGAAGCATTAAAAACACTCCTTTAAAAATTGAAAAAGATATGGGGCTTTTACGTGCCCCCTCCAGGCATGTTTTTAGAGGGGGGACATGTAAAATAGGGAATGTGCCCATCTCACCACCCTTCTGTCCACCCCTGACCTCACCCCCATAATATGGGGGTGGGCGGGTGCCAAAACTGGCAGAATGCCTGTCATATTTAAATAGATAATCAAGGGGTAATTAGTCTTGGTACCAAGCCAATTTACCCTGATAATACTCTGCCCAAGCCATAAAACAGTTGGCGTGGCAGTCAAGCAGGAGTGGGCAGCCAGATGTTTTTAAAACAATTCTTCAAAGGGTGGGAAGGAAGGGGATTTTCTTTCTTTGGGGACTGCCTTTTGCGGATCAGGGGTGGCTCTGCTAAGATAGAAGCCCCCTTTCTTCCTACCTGTCTGCTGCCTTAAACCCACCACCCCCACCCCCGCTCCCTACCCAAGACCCCGGACTGACTTGTTTCTGGGGACCCATTGGGCGACCTTCTGCTTCCTTGTTGCAGTTCCGGCAACACCTACTAATGCACTCTTGGGGCTGCTGGCAGCTCCTGGGGGCAGGACCTCCTCACCAGTGAGGGACAGAAGTCCCACTCTGCCCCTGTTTAGCCTACCCATAGCGCATTATGGCTGGTAGGCTCCACACTGACCTTTCTTCCGGGGGAGGCCCCTCACCCCCTGTAATATTCATTCCATGGTGATGCAGACGGCAACGTTTGTGAAAAAGGAAAGAGGTGACTGACACAAAGAATAAACCTGATTATCTGCTTAAATGTTGCACTATAGTACACCAACAAAAATAACATTGATTAATAAGGAAGGAGAAACAATCTGTAGGTATCAACTTCAAAGTAAACTGCAACATTCAATCATGATGTGAATTTAACGATTGAGTGCACCCATTTTGTGTTTTAGTTTCAAGAGATGGGAAACCTGTGATTGCAATCTCACCACATATTTGTGTGAATTGCTTCATGACAGAAAGGGCTTTTTCTGATGGCTCTACGACATTGGAAAGGGTGTGCAGTACTATATCCTTTCCAGTTTGCTCCAATGCAAAGTTACTCATGACTCTTCAGTGTATAGAATGAAAGAAACGACAGATGCTGGAAATCTGCAACAAAAACTGAAAATTAGTAACACCCAGGAGGTGAAGAAGTATTGATGCAGAAAGCAGAGAAGCCTGGGTTTCGGGTGCAGGTTGTTCATCAGAATTGAATGATGAGCAACATTTAAAACGTAACAGAAGAAAGAGAATGTGTAGGGTGTTGATTGCAGTTTGGTAGGTCTGAAGTATTCTTCATAGTCATACATAGGTTAAATGTAATTCTTCATTGACTCTTAGAGCTATTTACAAATATAGAGCAAAGGATACAAGCTAAGACCTGTCTCCATGCTTGCTGGTACACACAGCTCTGTCCAACACTAGATTGACCCTAGGAGCGGGTCATGCACTCTCTTACGTCACTGTGTGGGTGGTTTTGTACTTGGTCACACCTTAGCCCTATAAGTGCCAGACCCTTACAATACACTTCCCGCAAGTCTTTATCCAATGCATTTTAAGAGATTATAGTTTACCTCATGCCTTACATTGTTATTACTATCATGCATTTATATTGCCATTACTCCATTAGCACTACTCTCTCTCCCTGCTTCTCCCCAGCGATGGCTGACCGGATTTCCTGCCATTGGATGTCAGGAAACTTTTTGTAATATATCTGCATATCATCATTAGGCCAGCCCGCTGGAATCGTCTCCACCCTGCAGGACCGTCCGCCCACATCGGCGGGAAAACACACCAATGTGTTTCACAACAGCATATACAAGGCTTGCACTTGGCCAGGCTGCACTTCGCTCAGGACTTCAACGTTTGTTTGCCCACCTTGCTTCAGTCAGCAATCGCAGTCATCAGTGGCAGACTTCACAGACAGCACCACATCACTTTTAGGGGGGACATGAGCAGATCTCTACCTACCAGACCACCCATAAGGCGGGGGTGGCTTTTCAATGGCTGCAGGGCTAGGGTTTACTTGGGGAGGGGGAGAAGTGGCCTCGGGCGAGGGAAGAGGCTGCAGGGTGAGGGCTGTACTGGGGAAGGAGGGTATCCCAGGGTGTGTGTGGGGGTACATGTTGATTTGTGCAAGGGGCATCAAAATGGTGATGGCTGAGAAGGCTGTCTCCAGAGGAGATGAAGCCAGATGGACATGTGAGGGTATGTGTGTGAGAATAGGTGGTGATGTCCCTTGAGCTGGCAGTGAGAGTGAGATGCCAGTGAATGTGTGATGGGCTTGAGTTTGTGAGTTTAGAGTAATGAGCCAGTTGCCATACCCTGGCTGCATGGATGAGATCATTCATCCTCTATCTGCATTGGATGGCAAACCTCTTCTGTGCAGCATTGGCACTGATCACCACTGCCATCGCCTACCAAACCGGAATGTTAGTTTTGCTTTCCCTCCTGCAGACAGAGCGGGGGTAGAGGACATCACAACGAGCCTTCAAGATGTCCAAAAGGTGCTCAAGGGCTGCAGGCTTCTTTGCAGCAGTCCTGATCTGGGAGAACTGAGTGCAGTTGTACTTTAAATGTGGTGTTTGGTGTGATGAAGTGGCGAGGTGACAGCTTGGCAGGTGAATCGGAGCCCGCCCGCCATCGAAACGGTGCATATCCCTGGAATGCATAATTAACACGGCGGGTTTGTAATGATATGGCTTGAAAAGCCGCCATTGTGGCTGGCAGGTAAAGCATCACTTTTCCCACCCACTACCTCACTTAGTGCAAATCGGGGACGATTCCACCTCTTCAATTCAAAGGCTCAGGGGCCTTATAACCCTCCCATTTCTCATTTGCTCTACAGTCAGAGGAGTGGTAAGCTCTGTCGCTGCTGGTTCTTCCTGTAGGTTTGAAGGCTGTTCTGGCATCTGGGTATGTTTTCATCATTTTCTTCCATTCTTCCATGTTGTACCGCCTTTGGTCGGTTTGGCTGTTGCGTTGATCGGTGGTTGATACCTTAGCTCGTTTGTTGTGGGGTGAATAAACATCGTGCTCATCTCCTTGTCATTTCTTTCACCATTTCCTTTGTCATGTGGGTTGTGGCGATGTATTTGGAAGTTTGCGTTTCAAAACTGGAACCCTCGTTCCCACTTGTTTCATAATTTTACACAAATATTTGATTACTTACTTCTTTTCCAGTTGTCTTTCAAGCTTATGAATCTTTTCATTCAGCTCAATAACTGCTCTGCTAAGCTGAGTTGCCTTTGTTTCAGAGTTAACTGTGGAACTCTTGCGTAAGTTTGATAACTTCACCTGGGCAATCATTCCTGTTTTGTGATTGTCTTGCTCCTTGGACTCTTTTAATTCACTCGTTAAATCATCAATCTGTTTCATAGAATTTCTCTTATCTGCTTTCAAAGCTCTTCCATATTGCCTATCTGAACCTTCATGTTGTTCATATTGGACTGATGTTCAAGAGGTTCATCAGTTTTGGTTGTTAATTGTGCTTTCGAGCAACTGTTCTGATGCATCAGCAATTCTCCTGGTATATTTGTGTCGTGTCCTGATCTTGAACAGCTTGGTTCATTGAAGACTTTAGTTTATTATGTGTTTACAAAGATATAGGGTGGAATATTCCCAGATTGGCACTAAGTGCGGTAGCGGGTGGGTAAAAGGATGTTTTACCTGCCGGCCTCGATGGCAGGTTTTCACACGATATTGTCTCAAACCTGCCTCATTATTTATACGTTCCCGGGAAACACACTGTTTCCATGGCGGACGGGCTCTCATTTGCCCTCCTGCCATCACCTCACTGTTGCATCACACCAGCCGCCATGTTTAAAAGGCAGCTGCCAGCAAACCGCTCATCACCACCAGCTCACCACCACTGCCCGGGAGACATGGCCAACAAAGGCAAAAAGACCACAACTGCCTGATTTAATGACGGGTCCCTTGAACAACTGCTGATGCCGTGGAGGCCTGCTGGGATGTCCTGTACCCCCACTCTGGCCGCAGGATGGGCAGCAACATGAGCAATCTGCCTTGGGAGGTGGTGGCAGCAGTGGTCAGCGCCAACACCCTTCAAAAGAGGACAGCCATCCAGTGCCACAAGAGGATGAGTGATCTCCTCCGTTCCGCCAGGGTAAGTCACTCTTTTCATCACTCTCAATGCACACAATCACAGGGCCTCACTCACTGCCAGTGCAAGGGACATCACCATTCACTCTCTCACACACAGCTTCATTGCCCTCAGCCCATCTATGGGACCACTTACCACCCAAACAGGCCAGACACATCTATCATCTGGCCCAGCATGCGTTCTGTTTACACTTTCTCCATCTCTATCCATGCAGGACAAGCTGGCACACAACAAAATAGAGAGTCGCAGGCCGGTGGCGGAATGCCCGAAATCAAGGTCCTCACAGACTTTGAAAACAGATTCACCCAGCTGGCCGGCCACAATCTGGACTGGTCCTGTGCTGACGGTGAGGTCGGCGCTGCTCTACCAAGTGAGGATCCAGCATTGCAACATCCATCAGACAACCATGCTGTGAGTGATATGTCCTGTTTCACAGGCCACTGTCATGCACTAATTACCTCTCCTTGCTTTCACAGGCACATCTGCCAAACAGCCGACAGAGTCCATGACCCAGGGCCTCCAATCAAGCCCCGAAGAAACCTCTGAAGGTGAATCTGAAGGCACCCTCCTCGAAGGTCAGTCACAGCGCTCACCCACACCCTTCACCAGTGCAGAGACACACACCTCGGTGGAATCTAGCTCTAGAATAGACACAGGATCTCAATCTGTTGAGCACAGTGCACAGTCTGATCCATAGTAGGAAGCACAAGGGTCTTCCCAGGTCCCCAGAATTCGGTGGACTGCTTGAGGCCAGAAGTTTGCTGAGTCTGAGTCAGGTGACGAGTCTCTGGACTTGGTCATGTCACAGTTGCTGGAGCTGCAAAGGCAAGCTCAGAAACATCAGGAAGGGATGTCCGCTGCACTCCTCAGATTGCAAGGCATGATGGAGGAGTCGGTCCATCTTCAGGGTGAGGTGATAGCACCGGCATTTTAATGCACTGAGGTCAACACTGGCAGGATGGCGGCGGTCATGGAGACCTTGGTCAAGGACGTCACTCCTGCACTGCTACGCAGGCTCAACTCCATCACTGATGGCACAGTTGGCCTCCAACAGTCTGTGCATGAGAGGGGTGCTGGCAGCTCGGTCTCATTCCAGCTACCCCTTCGCCTCATGTAGTCAGCCAGGGGCCCTCAGGCACCCATCGGGAGGAGGCTTGATTGGAGGCTCTGGGTCATGGACTCTGTCGGCTGTTTGGCATGTGCATACCCTAGGGTCATACACCCAGGTGACTCCGGGAGTGGGAGTGTCCGGCCCATCTGAATCCCCTCTTCTTGTGACCTCCACAGCTCCAGCTTCACAGGCCGAGGAGGGTGCCACTACCACACAGCAGGACCCCGAAAGCAGGCTGCAGCCCTCCAAGTCTCGGCCCTCCAGAAGATGCCCATCAAAGTCATCACAGACAGAGTGTCACAGTCAGCAGGCCTCTGCTGTGGATGTCCGGGAAGCGACAATGAACATGACATCCTCTGTAGATTATATTGCAGGGCACTGTCAGATTGGTCCAGGTTGTGAGCTGCTGCATGAGCCTCGTTGTACCGTCGCTCTGCTGCAGTCTGAGGCCACACGGGTGTCATCAGCCACAGCCTCTGTGGGTAGCCCTTGTCCCTGAGTAGCCAACCCTGCAACCTCAGTGGACCCTGGAAGACTGCAGGGATCTGCGAGCGACTCAGGATGTAGGCATTGTGCACACTCCCTGGAAACCGTGCACACACCTGCAGGATACGTTTCTGGTGGTCACATACCAGCTGCACGTTCAGTGAGTGGAAGCCCTTGCGGTTGATGTAGTCCACTTAGTGTAGCGATGGAGACCTGAGCGCCACATGGATGCAGTCAATCGCACCCTGCACCTGTGGGAATCCTGAGATCTGGGTGAATCCAAAGCCCCTTGCATCATGGGCAAAATGCATAAAGTTGTGAGCCCTCGAGAAGTTGAATCCATGACCTCATGGATGCATTTGTGGGTGGCGGCTTGTGAAATTCCACAGAGGTCACCTGTGGAGCCCTGAAAGGAGCCACTGGCATAGAAATTGAGCACCGTGGTCACTTTCACAGCCACTGGCAATGGATGCCCTCCATGCCCCCTTGGCACCAAGTCCTGCAGTAAGTGGCAGATATGAGTGACCAGGTCCCTAGACATGCGCAGTCATCGGCGACACTGTCTCTCAGTCACCTGCAGGAATGGCAGGCGGTGACTATAGGCCCTGGGTGTCGCTAGGCACCGACCAGCCATGGCTTGCTGTCGCTACTGGACAGCGTGTGTGGGAGCCCCAGCAAACCCTTCTTCCTGAGGTTGCTGCTCCTATCTCAATGCAGCCAGGAGCCTCAGTCGCTCTTTCCTCCGTTTTCTTCGCTCTCTGTAGGCTATCAGGCAAACAGCTAGGTCACCAGGATCCTTGATCCTGACGTGATCCTCCTGCAGCATGAAAGAGAGAGAGAGATGTGGTTAGCATGGCTGTACTTAGCGCCTTTCCTGGCCCTGCGTAAATGCCCTTAATGCTCCGTGGCCATCCTTTGGGTGCCACAGGTGAGTGCACTGCATGGCTGCCTGTCAACCTGCAACATGAGGGACACTGGTCCAAACCAGGATGCTGAGATTGCAAGGGGCTGTGAGCGCCTCCAGCAGTGACTGCTCCATGGCCATTGGCGAGGAGATTGTACAACTTGTGAAGTCCAACTGCTGCGCGGTCCAGTAAAGTGGTCGCAGACTCACAGTCTGTGCCAGGGTGATAGGGGGTAAGGTCTGAAGGGCTTGGTGGCACATTGGTTTCTCTGCATTGCTTGCATGTGTGGGCAGGCTAGGAGCCTGACCCCAATCATATCACTGTGGCTGTGCCTGAACTGTCTCAGTTGCAGAGGAATACAGTTTATACAGGTATATAAAACAGCCGCCTCCATGGTAGGGCAGCAGCTGCCCCCAGACACCCCCACCCTGAGTACAGTCACCTCCGGGACCAGGCAGCAGCTGCCCACGGACACCACCCTGCCCGCCCATCCATAGTACAGTCGCCTCCGAAGACAGGCAGCAGTTGCCCCGGAAACCACCCCACCACCCCACCACCCCACAACAATCGCCTCTGAGGCAGGGCGGCACTTCATTCAGGTGACCCTGAAGCCTGCAAAGCGACTGGTGACCCTGGTGAACTGTGGAAAACGATGCTGTTCACTCATATCAGTTCCCCCTTAGTGAAGGCTGCCAAGTGCACGTCGCCTGTGTGCTGTTCTGAAACACATCGAGGTGCTTTCCCGCCGATGTGGACGGACGATCCAGCGGGAGTCCAGAGCCTGGTGGGATAGCCTTTTAATAAGATGCTGATGCATTACAATGAGCTCCCTGCCGACCGTTGGTGGGAAATGCGGCCCGCCGTCGGTGAGCTGAGCGGATGACCGCGACCTGCCTTCCCGCCATCATTAACCAGATTGCGCCATATTGTCTGCACCCGCCACCTACCATGCCCACTACCATGGGCAAGGAAAATTCTGTTCATAAGCTCAGCTTGAATTTTGTGCTTCAAATCTTCCAATTCAGCTTTGATGCAAATATTTTCCAACCTTATTTAATTTTCCTTTTGCAGGGTTTGTATATTTTGGACTTCTTCAGACAGTTTTCCTTCATTCACAATCAGCTGCTTGTCCCGCACTGTGATTTGCTGTTGCGGTTCGGGTAATATGTTGGGGTTTCCAAAAAGATTATTTTTAGGACTTCCATCTCACCCTTGGATGAAGTTTCATCAAAAATGTAAAGGCCACCTGGCTGATTGACCCATCCGCCAACTGTAAGGTTGGATGGGCCATGAAAAATCGCATTCAATAGTGCCGTTAATTGGCTTAATTGCCCGTTTAATTGTCGTCTGACTGCCGCGCACCCACCGAGCGAAATATCATGTAAGCATGCGATAACGTAAGGACACTCGCCCAATGTCATTTTGTGCGATTTTATACTCGATCGGGTCAGGTATGCGCCTACCCGCGGAATGTAAAGTTCTGCCCAAGTCTCTGAGGTGCTCTCCTTATACGGCTAGAGCGGTGTAGCTCTACCTCTTGAGGTTCCGCAACAGGACTGACAGGATCTGGAGCTGCAGCATGAGGCACATCATTAGAAAGTGGCAGTTCATGGTTTGGCAACTTTACAGAGGCATCGGGCATGTCTATTCTAGGTCGACCTGTCACCTCAGGAATTGACAGTTCGACATTAATCACAGGTGGAATAGTTGGTTGTTGGAATGTCTCTCTAGCATGAATATGATCTATGTGCTTATGAACGATTCTATCTTCCACTTGTACTTGGAGAGGTAATGGACCAGCCTCTCAGACAATGGTTCCAGGAACCCAACAAGGTTCACTTCCGAATCTTTGCACAAATACCGCATCAGCTACAATGAATGTGCGAGCTTTGCTGTGTATATTGTGGTTCAAAGTTCGATTATTCTGATTCCACTCTACTTTCCCCTCTAAATTTGAGAACTCCAGGCTTAACCGTGTACACAGGTGACGTCTCATCAGTAATTGAGATGTTGTTGAACCAACAGTCAAATGTGGCGTTGCACGATAACTGAGAAGAAGGCGAGAAAGTCAAGATTCTAAAGTACCTTCTGATAACCTTTACCTACCAGACTTGAAAGTTTGTACAGCTCTCTTGGCTAAACCATTTGTTGAGGGATGATAAGGGGCTGTTTTAACATGTCTGATTCCACTCAGACTCATGAATTTCTGAAACTCTGTGCTGGTAAAGGCTGTACCATTGTCAGAAATGATGATTTCAGGTAGGCCATGTATGCTAAAACAGTGATGCAGCTTCTCGATAGTTGCGCTCGATGTTGGCGATTTGGCTTTGTATACATCCATCCATTTAGAATGTGCATCTACAATCAACAAAAACACGGTACCTAAGAATGGTCCTATTTAATCGATATGTAGTCTAACCCAGGGTTGACCAGGCCACTCCCACGGATGCAAGGGAGCTGAAACAGGCAACTTCTGTTGTTGCTGACAGTGCTTGACCATGCTTTCAATGTCACAGTCTATGCCTGGCCACCAGACATAGCTTCATGCAAGCATTTTCATCTTTGATATGCCTGGATGCGCACTGTGGAGCTCTGTCAAGAGTGGTTCTCTATCTTGTGACGGGATAACAACTCTTGATCCCCACAATAAAATTCCATCTTGACAGCTTAACTCTGATTCTGGCATGGAATGGCCTCAAATCTTCAGATACAGGTGAATTTGACCATCCTGGCAAAACAAAGGCTCTGACTTTCGACAATATTGGATCTCTGTTCATCCAATTTCTAATTTGCTTCACACATATAGGTGAAGAATCCAAGAAATTCAGTAATAGCACAACTTCTTGTGGAACAGGGGAATGTACAGTGCTGTCAGGTAACGGGAGATGACTGAGTGCATCTGCATTTGCAATGTGTAAGCCAGGACAGTACATAAAAGTATACTCATACGCAGATAATATCAGAGCCCAACGTTATATTCAATAGCTGATGCTATTGGCGGAATGGCCTTATTCTCACTGAGTAGACCCATTAATGGCTTATTGTCTAACACAATGCTGCAATGTCGTCCATGTAGCTACTGGTGGAATTTTTGCACTCTGAATACCAGGGACAAACCTTTCTTTTCTAGCTGGGAATAACCCTACTCGGCTGTGGAGAGGGTTCTCAAGACACAGCCAATGAGCCTTTCTGACCCATTTTCCATTCTATGTGATAACGTGGCCCCTACACTATAAGGAGAGACATCACATGTTAATACCAACTCTTTCAAAGGGTCGTAGTGTACCAATAAACACAACAAATGCAACAGTTTCTTTGTTTCCACAAAGGCTTCTTCCTGTTGTGAATTCCATGACCAACGGTGATCCTTTTTTAACAACTCATCCTGCCCGTGGATGAGGTTTCATGCCTTTTCTAATTCCTGCCAGGGCTCCTGGCCAGCCCGTCAACCTTAAGGTTGGACGGGCAGGTCCACTAATTAGTTTAATGACTCTGTCAATGGCCTCAATTTGTCATTGATAGGTCGGCGGATGCGCAACTGATTTTGCTGCGCCCTCGCCTACTGGAAAATTTAAATGGGGCACAGTGAGGTCGGGAGTTCCGCCCAACATCATCGCGCATCATTTTACGTGTTGGCGAGTGGGCCCCACCTCCCGCTCGCCGACAGGAAAATCCTGCACCATGTTTAACCAATTTCTTAGATTTCTTTAAAGAAGAAACAGGTGCTGTAGATAAAGGGGATCCAGCAGATGTACTGTGCTTAGATTTTCAAAAGGCATTTGCTAAGGTGCTTCATCAAAGGTTTCTTGCGGAAAATAAAAGCTCATGGTGTGGGCGGGTAATATATAGGCATGGAGGGAAGATTGGCTTGCTAACAGGAAACAGAGAGTAGGCATAAATGGGTCATTTTCTGGTTGGCAGGATGTGATGAGTGGTGTGCCACAGGGATCAGTGCTGGGGCCTCAACTTTTTACCATTTATATAAATGATTTGGATGAAGGGGCCGATGGTATGGTTGCTAAATTTGCTGATGACATATAAGATAGGAAGGAAAGTAAGTTGTGAAGTGGATATAAGGAAGCTACAAAAGGATATACATAGGTTAGGTGAGTGGTTAAAGACCTGGCAAATGGAGTATAATGTGGGAAAATGTGAGATTGTCCATTTTGGCAGGACAAATATAAAAGAAGCTTATTATTATCAATATGGTAAGAGATTGCAGAGCTCTGAGGTGCAGAGGGACTTGGGTGCCCTAATGCATGAACCCATGAATCACAAAGGCCTAGTTTGTAGGTGCAGCAAGTAATTAGCAAAAATAATAGAATGTTATCATTTATTGGAAAAGGAATCGAATACAAGAATAGGAAGGTCATGCTTCAGTTATACAGGGCACTGGTGAGACCGCATTTGTAGTATTGTGTACAGAATTGGTCTCCTTGTTTAAGGAAAGCTGTAAATACATTGGAAGCAGTTCAGAGAAGATTTACTAGATTAATACCTGGAATGGGCGGGTTGTCTTTTGAGGAAAGGCTGGACAGGCTTGCATCCGCTGGAGTTTAGAAGAGTAAGGGCTGACTTGATTGAAACCTTTAAGATCCTGAGGGGTTTTGACAGAGTGGATTTGGAAAGGATGTTTCCTCTTGTGGGAGAATCTAGAACGAGTGGCCATGGTTTAAAAATAAGGAATTTAAGACAGAGATGAGGATTTTTTTTTCTCTGAGGATTGTGAGACTTTGGAATTCTCTCCCTCAAAAGGTGGTTCAGGCAGAGTCTTTGGCTTGACTTTCACACTTGGCATGCGCATGAAGTCATTGGTCCTGGAAGCGGATGTAAAATCAGCTCCAGGCTGAGATCGCGTTTTCAATGTGATTTCATGCTGGCTGGCCAATTAAGGCCTTCCCAGTATGAAGCACGTCTTTTCACTAGTCGGGCAGGGGCAGGGGCTTGTTGGGCGCCGGGTCCAATGGTGAGCTGGCACGGGATTGAAAAGCAGCAGAGGCAGCTCCCTGAAGGCTGCCAGGGGACACAGAGGGAGTTGTTGAGTTTGAGGAAGAAAAATTTTGTGTGGAATAGCAATGGCATCTGCAGCTGCTGGGCACGCCAAGCAGGAGGGTAAGTCCAGTGGGCATTTGTTCCCACCCTCCCCCTCAGTTCTCAGATGAGTGCTTGAGAGTCCTTTTGGAGGAGGTCAATGCCAGGTGGGGCATCTTGATACCCAGGGATGGCAAGAGGAGGCCACTGCACCTTATTAAGAAGGTACGGGCAGAGGTGGCAACTCAGGTCAGTGGCCATAATGTTGTGCAGTGCACATGGATGCAGTGCCACAAAAGGCTCAATGGCCTGCTGGCAAGGTGAATACCAAGTTGGCATCGATCTGTGCGGAGAATTGTTAAGGTCTGGCCATCCCCCCATGGTGCTCAGGGGTGTAAGGGTCTGAGTGCCAACTGTCACTGACACTGGCGCCGGCCAAGGTGGTGGGCTGTGGATGCTTGGCCTGATTGCTTTGTGGATTGAGGGCCACGACTTGGATGTGCCCTGCAAGGTGTTCCTCAGGTGGGGTTGGCCTGGCTGCAATGGTGCTGCAGGTAGAGAGTGGACTAATCAATGCTCCTCTGTCTTTTCAGGGGAAGAGAAGCCATAACAACATCGAGAGATCACGGACAGGTGGAGGCCCCCCAAACCTAATGCTTCTGATGAGGTATGAGATGGATGCCCTGGGGATAGAATGGCGATGCCTAGCTTAGTCCACTGGTCGTGGAGAGACAGGGGTCTCTGACAAAGGTAAGAGTGCAGTGCACAGATACGACAGTGTCAGAGTGTGTAAACATTGTTGTGTTGTCTCATCTGAAATGGAAACCTCAAGCCTTTAGTCCCTATTGTTCATTGAAATACCGTGGCACCATGATGCAGATCTTCATTGTCTCATCAGCCTGCCTAGCATACACAGTGACAGGGTGACAAATGATACTGCTGACATGTTGTTTTCCTCCCCTAGACTCGCCATCCAGCAAATGATTGCAGGACCCTGAGGAGCCACTCTTGACGTCGGAGGGCCAGTGCCCAGTATCACAGATGCACCAGCATCACACCCACTTTCTGCAACAGGCACCAGCAACTCGGTGGTCATTAGATCGTCGGCTACAGTGTCAGTGCACAGTTGCGAGGGCACAGCACATTCACATAAGGAGCTTGTGGAGGCAGAGAGTGCCCATGGAGCAGGCAGTTGGTGGACTGCTGGAGACCAGGACCATGCTGAGTCTGAGGCAAAAGATGAGCCTCTGGAATCATCTATTAGGCGGTAGCTGCTGGATGTCCAGTGGGATGAGCAGGAGGAGATTCCTGAGGGTTTGCATGCCACTGTCTCTGTCATGGAGGAGTCCATGAGGAGCATGAGTACTGCATTGACCCTAAGCCCCGATCACACTTCTTCCTCCATTGAGAGAGTGGCGACTCTCATGGAGAGGCAGCTCTAAGAACAGAGTCAGCGGTTCCTGGAGTTGCGCTCAGACCTGCAATCCCTCACAGGGGCATTAACCTCAGGAGGCACCTAGTATCTCTGCTAGGTGCCCGTACATCAATGGTGAGCAGGGAGGCCCAGACCGACTTCATGTTGGTGGACAAACTTCTTGCTGTCTCTGCGGGCTTCTCTCAGGGTGCTCTGGATGGTGGCAGCAGCTCCTCCGCTCCTCTGCCAGTAATTCTGACATCTGATGAGGCCACAACTGAGGAATGCCCAGCCATGGTGCTGGGCACACCCTCACAGGCAGTGGCTACCCAGGCTCTGCCAGCCAGAGGATGATCGCCAAAGTCATCAGGGCTGACATGACACCTGAGTTGGTATGCTGCCTCCATCCCTGCCAGCAAGTGGTAGGGCCAGGGGGAACTAAGACGCAGCATTCACAAACGTTTGTTTAAATCATGAGCACAAGAAGCACTTTCCATGAGTGATCTTCCATTCTGCCATTATTTGTTAAGTTGTTTACTGGTGTGACTGTTAACGCCTTATAATATTATGTTCATTGTCATAAGTGCCAAGAACATATAAATATTGCTTTTGTGTTAATGGCCTGAGTATACTTCACTTGTTTTATATGTGCAGGGCATGCCAGTATCTCATGCTGGACGTGAGGGGCTCTAAACTTTATTGCACAGCTACTGAGTGGACTTTGATTTCAATGGAACAGGTCATTACAAACATCTGGTAAGGAGGAGGTGCCCCTGGCTTGGGGTGGAAGCAGTGCCTTGGCAGCCAAGCTAAAGGAGTGTTGAAACAAGACCTCCCTGGCATCCCTGCCTCCCTGAAAGTTCCAGAGGTCTGCTCTACGTCCTCAATGTGTTCTTCCCTGGGCTCCTCTTCCGATCCACCACTGGAGTCATCATCTGTGGCCTCTGCAGCAGCCTCGAAATCCTCATCCTCTAGTGGGCCCCCCCTTGCTACAGCCAGATTGTGGAGAGCACAGGATGCAACCTCTTTAAGAGACACACGCTCTGGAGGATATTGCAGTGCTCTCCCTGAACGGTCCAGGCATCCGAATCTCATCTACAGCAGACCAATGGTCCCCTCTATCACCACCTTGTGGGGGCATGACTCCTATTACACCTCTGTTCTGCTTCTGTCTTTGGGTGCCAGAAAGGCATAATAAGCTTCCTTTTCAATGGATAGCCCTTGTCACCCAGCAGCCATCCACCAGGCAAGCTGGAGAGACGAACACCCTTGGCACTTGTGAGTGTCGGAGGATACATGCATCATGGGAACTGCCGGGGTACCTTGCACAGACTTGCAGAATCAGCATCCTGTGGTCACACACTATCTACACATTCATGGAGTGGAAGCCCTTCCTGTTTACGAAGGCACCCGGCTCACCCGCTGGACCTTGATGGCCACATGTGTGCAGTCGATGGCACTCTGGATGCGGGTAACCCAAAAACCACGGTGAAGCCTCTGGCTCGCTCTGTCTGGCTGGCTTCATCCAACCGGTAATGAATAAATGTCATGATCCATCTGAACAGAGCAACAAGACGAGATTGATGCAATTGTGGGCAGCTGATTGGGACACTCCACACAAATCCCCCACTGACCCTTGGAAGGAGCCGGAGGCAAAGAGGTTGAGGGCCACTGTGACCTTTAGAACCACTGCTATGGGGTGTCCACTCACACAGTTGGAGGTGATCTCCAGCCCAATCATCTGATGTATGGAGGTTACTGCCTTCCTTGAGAGGAACATCTCTGACATGTTGAGGTATATGCTCTGGCAGCAGGATAGTGGTGTCTTCTGTGGCCCCTTCTGCCTTGGACTCCCTGCTGGCCCTGTGCCCCTGTGCCTGTACCTGTGTCTGTGCCTGCGCCTTTCCTCCCACAGTCGCTCCTTTGGACGCTGCATAGGGACACCTGGCCTCCTTTCCCTTCTGCCCCTCTTTTCCTCCTCAGAGGAGGTGCCGCCCGTGGAGTAGATAATCCCCATTACCAGAGAAACAGAAAGCTGCCTGATGATTCGAAGGGTCCACAGGGTATAAACCTTCCAGGGGCCTTGGAGACACCAATGAGTCCTGAAATGAAGGCTAGCAATGCAAAGACTGAACCTAAAAACAAAGATAAAGCTGTCAAGTTTCACTAAGGAACCAGCAGCAAACTATATCCTAAACTCCCCACTACTCACAATGGCAATGCTCTGGACCCTTGGATGACAATTTGATAAAAATGCCTGCCCGTTTTGCCTGTGCGACGAGCGTGAGATTGCATGGGAAACGTAACATCTCGGTCATTGGGCTTTTTAATGGCCTTAATTTGCCCTTTAATATTATGTGTGTGCACGATGACATTGGGACGCATGCCTGACGTCATTTTGTGCTCTTTAATTTGTATTTGGGTCCAGCGCATGCCTGGAACGCAAAATTCAGACCTTTGAATATTTTTAAGGCAAAGGTAGATAGATTCTTGATAAGCAAGGGGGTGAAAGGTTATCTGGGGTAGGCAGGAATGTGAACTTGAGGTAAAAATTAGATCAGCCATGATCTTATTGAAGGGTGGAACAGGTTCGAGGGGCCGAGTGGCCTACTTCTGCTCCTAACTCACATGTTTGTATGTATGTATGTAGTTGTTTCCATGCTTGCTGGTACACACAGCTCTGTCCAACACTAGACTGACCCTGGATGTGAATATGATGCTCTCCTACATCACCATGTGGGCGGTACTATAGTCAGTCCCACATTAACCCTATATGTGTCATATACTACAGAAGAGGTGGAGGGAAAACACACATGCATGAACATGCTTTCAAAAAAAGAGATAGAGAACTTTGAAACAACCTGCCAAACACATTTAAGTGCAGAAAATCCCAGCAGCAGCTCCTTAATGGGTGAACGTTACTGAGAGAGGGAACAAATGAAAAATATAATTGATTTCAGCATGGATCCAATATAGAGCAGTGGGCTAAATTTAAACAGTGCAAAAAGGCTCATACATACTTTGTATTTGGTAATCTATTGAAGCAGGGATGTATCTATGCATGTGAATAAGAGACAATAGAACCTGTATTCGAGCGATGTTAATAAAGCTCTCCAAAAGAAAATTGTGAATGAGTGCATTCATTATTATATATTTCCATCTTTCAGTAATTTAATATTATGCAGAGGATTATTTTGATACATTAACAATCTCTCATGCTCCCAAAATAATGCAATAAAATGTTGGGCATACCATATATTTTATTGCAAAGATGTGGAATGTATTTAAGATGGATGTTGTAATGTTTACTGAACAGAACAAGACTGTCAATGGACAAATATGAATATAGTAAACTTAGACCAATTGTTGAATATGTTAGGGTAGTGATGCATTTATCCTGACTTATGATTAAGCTGAGATAAGGCAACTGTCAGTATAGTGTCACATTGACAGCAAAACTGCCATTGATTTTTCATCTGATAGTAAACACAGCTAGTGCTCAGGGGCCTTCAAAGATTTTTCTAGGTCCACAGCTGCCCCTAAACTGTCAACTTTTATTTTATGTACCTGTAGGCTGGAAAATGAATTCTACTTTAATTATCTCAGTTCTCAAATAATAAACTCTGTCATCTATACAGATGGTACCCCCTGAATATTCCACTTATTTTTCCAGCAGTAGTCATTTTTATCTTAAACAGTTACTTTGTATTCCATGGATATTTACAATGTCTGCACAAAGAGCTAGCTGCCAGTGAGAGGACTGACATTTCCTTGACTTGTGTTTTCAGAGGGACAGATGATTTTGATGAACCCAACTGAAGGATTCATTTCTTCTTGCCAGCATTTCTTTTTCCAACTTGCTCCAATTCCTGGATCGATAACATCCTCATGTTTCTAATTAATGCAATGGTTGGCTCAGCAATGAAATGTTATCACTTTTCAAAAGTGAGCCCTGATGGAATTATATTCTAAAGTTAGATTAGGTCGGTGGTTGAAGAAAGGGGCATGAAAGGACATGGGAACAGCGCACTTGTTTAGGACCACTACTTATTTAAAGAATAAACAGGGAATGTACGAGTCAAATGACCCGTTCCTGCATTGTAATTCTAAATAGATAGGTCTGATGCAACCAAAATCACTGCTTACAGTAATCGATGTACAAGGTCTAAAAAATAGAGATAACCTGGAGAACACAACAACCCATTTGAAAGATTCAGGTGGTATCTTACACCATGAGCTGACACACCATAAAGACACAGAAAGACACCTTTCAAGATTCTGTACTCTGTCTTTCATGAATTCTTTCAACTTTTCTTTTTACTTTGAAGTTTTGCATTGGAGTCAACACCAGAGTTGAGCTCAGTGAGAGATCAACATCCTTGGGCCAGATATTGATGGGGAGGTGGAAAGAAAGTGGGGAGTGTGACTGCAGGGGAGGAAACTTGGAAATGCCAGGAAAACAGAGAGCCTCAAATTTTTTATTCCATTTCCTGGAAGGCATGATAGGTTGATGAGGTGGGGTTGGACCGGCAATCAGGAGGGAGGAGGAGACTGAGAAAGATTGCAGGGTTGGTGTGGGAGGCCGGACTGGCAATCAGGAGGGAGCGGGAGACTGGGAAAGATTACTAGATTTGTGAGGGAGCGTCAGACCAGCAATCGGGAGGGAGGAGGGACTGAGAAAGATTAGGGGGTTGGGGAGGTGGTTGGTGATCATGGCATAAGATTTGATTAAAGGGCTGGGGAGAAGTTTTCCTGTTACTCCTGATCCAAAAGCAGTGCCATGAAAGTGCTTACCTGCTTAATCCGGCTGCTCTCGCCTCCCATTAGTTGCCAGGTTTCCATAGCCCTGGGAAACCCTTGCAGGAGGTGCTTAATTAAAAATCACAAATATCAAGAAATTGAGGGGTAGGGGTGCATTTAAATATTATAACTCTGGATCCCCCAGTCCAGTGTGGGTTCATTGGACATCCTGAAACTCAATGGTTGAAATGGAGCAGATGTGTCGGATTGGAGTTGGCTTTTGCAAATTTGCCTCTTTAGCCGTACCCCTGATGCTTTCCTGCCTGTCGTGAGGGGTCCTACTAATGCACACAAATCAAATGTACAGTTGTTGGATGTTTAAGGGTGAGGTAAACCCAGTTATAGAACACGGCTCAAATATTGCAGCAGCTCGTGCACCTTCTGCAGCACGTCCTAATAGGGTTAAAACAGACAGCCCTGGGAGGCCTGCTGGGCTTCTTGGTTGGTTGAGTTTTGAGCCAATGTGTAAGGTGCAAAATGTTACAAAGTAAACATGATCAATTCAAGACAGGAAATACTATTCAGCTTTTGTCTGTGTTAATTGATTGCTGCCAAGATTTGAGGCCAGAAATGAATTGGAAACTAAATGGCAGGTTCTACACTTATTCTGGGCTTTAACAAGACAAAGACTTCTCAGTCACATATAGATACAATAGATAAAACTAATTTGGAAAGAAGAAACATGGTTCAATTTTTTCTTATCCTAGGAACATATTTGCATTGATCGAACGTATGCGGAAATTTAAACTAGTCATTGCTGAGCAAAAGAACAGCAGGGCCTGAATTTTCAGCTTGGCGGGCAGGCACGATGGGCAGGCCCAGGATCGGCTGGGAAATGGATTGCCGACCGTGATCGGCCCTCTGCCGCGATTTCGCACTGACCGGTCAATTAATGGCCAGCCAGCATGAAAGGCGCACTGAAAATCTCAGCACTGCTGGGGTGGGGGCAGGAAGAGGCCAGGCGATGACATCAACACGGGCACGGGCCAGCACTGACAGAAAGCTCCCTGAAGACAGAGAACTGCCTCAGGGAGCTGAAGACCTGAAAAATCAGAAATAAAGGTTTCAAAAACTTTTTAAAAAGTGTCCATGCATCATAATCAATCCCCTGAAAATTTAGCTAATGAAAATGCTGTCCACAGGTATTTATTTATATTTTGTTTCATCACGGAAATCTCATTCCGCCCGTGGATGAGGCTTGATGAAAAATGCAAAGGCTGCCTGGCCCATTCGCCCATCTGCCAACCATGGGGTTGGACAGGCAATGAAAAATCGGAGCCAATTGCGCTGTTAAGGGCTTAATTGCCCTCTTAATTGTGAGCGGGTGCACTTCCAAATTTTGCATGTGCCCGCCGACCAAAATATCGCACTATTGCCCGACGTCATCTCGCACTATATTACCCCCGATCGGGTCGGGCGCGCGCCCGTGAGGCATAAAATTCAGCCCCAGATTTTCGATGGCTTCAGGTTCCAGTCAAGGCAAGAAAGAGGTTGCAACTTTGCTTTTTTGTTATGTTGATCCATTTAATCAGCATATTGTTGAGCTAGTGGAACACTGAATTGAAGCATTACGGCTACACAAGTGGAGAGGTTATAAAGAAAGAAGTTAAGAAAACTATGCAGCATTATGAAATAGACATGGATAACACCATTGGACAAGTCATGGATGGTGCAAGAATCATGCAAGGGAAATACAGAGGTCTTCAATCTTTGACCTGGGCAGGATTCAAAACACCTGATGTTCTCCACATTGCCTTGCTTCTGCTGTCTTGCTACCTCTCCACTTCTCAAAGTTTTTTTTTACTTTCTAGAATTATTATCCGTTTTTGTGTTCAGACAAGAATTACATTACAAGTTAATTGAAAACTTAAGCAAACCAAATGCAAGCTAGTGACTAAAACGAGTCGATACCTGATGGAGCAATGAAGCACAAGGGTAATGATTCCACAGCACTGGAGGATCTCACTGTGACATTACGTTGCTCTTGCAGAAGAGAAAGTAGTGAACACTGAAGGCACTAGAAGTTTAAAAAAATTGTCTCTCAGAGACTGCACTAATTACAGCAATGACCACCTGAAAAAGCTATTCACACTGTTATGTCTGGTTACAATTTGCTTACAGGGAACAATAATAGATGATAGGGTTGTTTCTGGTATCTTCAGAAATTGCGATGGTCTCCAAGAGCTTCAGAAGTCCTTGAGAGTTGTAGAAGGAGAAACCTATGGTTTCGTACATGAATACGACATTGAAGTTCTGGCTTAACGAGAAGCAGGAAACAAAGTGATTATTCAATGAGTTTGGTGTTGATATACCAGCCACACAAATGAATGTTGATAATTAAAAATTGAAGTGCATTTTCTATTGATCAACCTGCTTCCAATGCACCTAACTGATCACTTTTCTAATCAGTTAATATCTATATTCAGAAACATGAAAGTCCCAACTGACTCCGATTTTTCGCGGTCTGCCCAACCTTACGGTTGGTGGATGGGCGAATCTGCCAGGTGGACTCCGCATTTTTCATAAAACCTCATCCAAGGTCGGGATGAGGGTTCCATTATTAATTTTTAAAAATTAAAATGTTTGGACAAAATTTTCATCACCTATATGTTCAGGTGACTGATTCTGATGCGTGGACATTTTTTTCTGGATTTTAAAATCTTCATTCATTGCTATTAAAGCCTTCAGCTCCCTGAGGCAGTTCTCTGCCTTCAGGGAGCTTTCATTCAGCCACTCGCCCATACCCATGCTTATGTCAGCGCCCGCCCTCCTCCCGATCCCTCCCCGGCTGCACTGAGCATTTCAGTGCGCCTTTTACGCTGGTTGGCTGTTAATTGCCCAGCCAGCGTGAAATCGCGGTCGGGGGCCGATTGCAGTTGACAGTCCATACCCCATCTGCTTCATGGCCCGCCGATCACGCATGCCTACCAAACTAAACATCCTGCCCATGGGCTTCACAACCTCAACCAATTTGCTTTTTAAAAATTCATTCACAGGATGTGGGCTTCGCTGGCTGGGCCAGCATTTATTGCCCATCCCTAGTTGCACTTGGGAAGGTGGTGGTGAGCTGCCTTCTTGAACCGCTGCAGTCCATGTGGTGTAGGTACATCCACAGTGCTGTTAGGGAGGGAGTTCCAGGATTTTGACCCAGCGACAGCGAAGGAACACTGATATATTTAAAGTTAGGATGGTGTATAGCTTAGAGGGGAACTTCCAGGTGGTGGCGTTCTTTTCTATCTGCTGCCCTTGTCCTTCTAGATGGTAGAGGTCATGGGTTTGGAAGGAGCCTTGGTGAATTCCTGCAGTGCAACTTGTAGATGGTATACACTGCTGCTACTGTGCATCGGTGGTGGAGGGAGTGAATGTTTGTGGAGGTGGTGCCAACCAAGTGGGCTGCTTTGTCCTGGATGGTGCCAAGCTTCTTCAGTGTTGTAGGAGCTGCACTCATCCAGGCAAGTGGAGAGTATTCCATCACACTCCTGACTTGTGCCTTGTGGATGGTGGACTGGCTTTAAGGAGTAAGGAGGTGAGTTACTCGTCGCAGGAATCCTAGCCTCTGACCTGCTTTTGTAGCCACAGTATTTTTATGGCTAGTCCAGTTCAGTTTCTGGTCAATGGTAACCCCCAGGATGTTGATAGTGGGGGATTCAGTGATGGTAATGTCATTGAATGTCAAGGGGTGATGGTTGGATTCTCTCTGGTTGAAAATGGTCATTGCCTGGCACTTGTGTGGCATGAATGTTACTTGCCACTTGTCAGCCCAAGCCTGGATATTGTCCTGGTCTTGCTGCAGTTGGACATGGACTGCTTCAGCACCTGAGGAGTCGCGAATGGTGCTGAACATTCTGAACTTATGATGGAAGGAAGGTCATTGATGAAGCAGCTGAAGATGGTTGGGCCAAGGACACTACCCTGAGGAACTCCTGCAGTGATGTCCTGATGCTGAGATGATTGACCTCCAACAACTACAACCATATTCCTTTATGCTAGATATGACTCCCCATTGGCTCCAGTTTTGCTAGGGCTCCTTGATGCCATACTCAGTCAAATGCGGCCTTGATGTCAAGGACAGTCGCTCTCACCTCACCTCGGGAGTTCAGCCCTTTTGTCCAAGGCTGTAATGAGGTCAGGAGCTGAGTGGCCCTGGCAGAACCCAAACTGGGAGTCAGCGAGCAGGTTACTTCTAAGCAAGTGTTGCTTCATGGCACTGTTGATGAGCCCTTCCATTACTTGACTGATGATCGAGAGTAGACTGATTTTTAAAAAAATTAATTCATGGGGTGTGGGTGTCACTGGCCAGGCCAGAATTTATTAGCCATCCCTAGTTGCCCTAGTTCAGAGGGCATTTAAGAGTCAACTAAATTATTGTGGACCTGGAGTGACAAGCAGGCCAGACCAGGTAATGATGGCAGATTTCCTTCCCTAAAGGACATTAGTGAACCAGATGGGTTTTTACAATAATCAGCAATGGTTTCATGGTCATCATTAGATTTTTAATTCCAGATTTTTATTGAATTGAAATTCGAGTCTGGGTCCCCAGAGCATTACCCTGGGTCTCTGGATTACTAGTCCAGTGACAATACCACTACACCATCGCCTCCCCCATGGGGCGATAATTGGCCAGATTGGATTTGTCCTGCTTTTTGTGTACAGGACACACCTGGGCATTTTCCACATAGCCAGGTAGATGCCAATGTTGTAGCTGTACTGAAACAGATTGGCTAGGGGCAGGGCAAGTTCTGGAGCACAAGTCTTCAGTATTATTGCCAGAATGTTGTCAGGGCCCATAGCCTTTGCACTATCCAGCTGTTTCTTGATATCACGTGGAGTGAATGGAATTGGCTGAAGACTGGCATCTGTGATGCTCGGGACCTCCAGAGGAGTCCGAGATGGAGCATCCACTTGGCACTTCTGGCTGAAGATTGTTGGAAATGCTTCAGCCTTATCTTTTGCACCGATGTTCTGGGCTCCTCCATCATTGAGGATGGGGATATCTGTGGAGCCTCCTCCTCCAGTGAGTTGTTTAATTGTCCACCACCATTCACAACTGGATGTGGCAGGACTGCAGAGCTTAGATCTGATCCATTGGTTGTGGGATCGCTTAGCTCTGTCTATCCCTTGCTGCTTATGCTGTTTAGCACACAAGTAGTCCTGTGTTATAGCTTCACCAGGTTGACACCTCATTTTTAGGTATGGCTGGTTCTGCTCCTGGCATGCCCTCCTGCACTCTTCATTGAACCAGGGTTGATCCCTTAGCTTGGTGGTAATGGTAGAGTGGGGGATATGCTGGGCCATGAGGTTGCAGATTGTGTTCAAATACAATTCTGCTGTTGCTGCTGGCCCACAGCACTTCCTGGATGCCCAGTCTTGAATTGCTAGATCTGTTCGAAATCATTCCCATTTAGCATAGTGGTGGTGCCACACAATATGATGGTGTATATCCTGAATGTGAAGGTGGGACATCATCTCAACAACAACTGTGCGATGACCACTCCTACTGACACTGTCATGGACAGATGCATCTGCGGCAGGCAGGTTGGTGAGGATGAGTTCATGTTTTTTCCCTCCTGTTGGTTCCCTCACCACTTGCTGCAGACACAGTCTAGCAGCTATGTCCTTTAGGACTCAGCCAGCTCAGTCAGTAGTGGTGCTACTGAGCCACTCTTGATGATGGACATTGAAGTCCCCCACCCAGAGTACATTCTGCACCCTTGCAACCTTCAGTGCTTCCTTGAAGTGGTGTTCAACATGGAGGAGCACTGATTCCTCAGCTGAGGGAGGGCAGTACATGGTAATCAGCAGGACATTATCTTGCCCAAGTTTGACTTGATGCCATGAGACTTCATGGGGTCCAGAGTCGATGTTGAGGACTCCCAGGGCAACTCCCTTCCAACTGTATACCACTGTGCCACCACCTCTGCTGGGTCTGTCCTGCCGGTCGGACAGGACATACCCAGGGATGGTTATGGTTGTGTCTGGGACATTATCTGTAAGATATGATTCCGTGAGGATGACTATGCCAGGCTGTTGCTTGACTGGTCTGTGAGTCAGCTCTCCCAATTTTGGCACTTGTCCCCAGATGTTAGCAAGGAGGACTTTGCAGGGTTGACCGGGCTGAGTTTGCCGTTGTTGTTTCCGGTGCCTAGGTTGTTGCTGGGTGGTCTGTTCGGTTTCATTCCTTAAGAGATAAAGAGGCACCGCTAGAGACTTACAGTAAGCTGCCCTAATATTATGCTCTCAACTCTTCTCTGATTGTTCAAGAACCTTCAAAGAAGTGTGCACTGCAACTCACGAAAGTGTCTAAATTGAAGATGTTACCATGAAATTGTCAATATCAGTCAACGAACAGGAGGATGGTACAAAAGAAACAGAAATTAATCTTTCATTCTCAAGAAACTTGGTTATGGATTTATCAAACCACTCAGGACTGTCAATCAACGCAGAATTTCCAAACTTATTAGCTCCGTTTTCAATTTTGTGTTTGATTGCAGTAATGAGTGTTGTTATCGAACATGCTATCAGCCATATTGCTATAATAAAAAAAACAAGAAATGTTGATCACTCTGATGCATGTGGTTATCAAATCCTGTAAAGTGATATTTTAGATTTAAGCACAAGCAATGAGATTGCATCAAGTTCTGCATTGACAGGAAAGAAATTCAAGATCTACTGATCAGAATGTATCTTTTTGATATGTTTTTGCTGTTTGAGTAAAATTAAAGCTTAGTATTCTGACTGTTTTAAAGAAATGGTTCTATAGCTCTCTAGGCATTGGTAGGTGGGTGGGGGTGGGGTCATGGGCGGGGACACAAAATCAGCTCAAAGAATAGGAGTCACTTTCAAGATCTGGGTGGCTGGGAAAGGGGATGTTGGGCACCACTGTACCAGGGTGGTAAAGTTATCAGGATTTGAATGCCCACAAACTTTGAAATATTAATTTTGACTGAAGCAATCAAAAAATTGTAGATAATTTTCGCTTCTGGTGTATGCAAATATCAAACGATTGTGGGCGGTCGCCAGTCAGATATTCTGCACAATGTTTCTTTCTGGACTGAGTGTATAACAGGCAGCAAATCCATACAGACCAGTTTCTTTCCATGGTTGAAACTAAACATTACCACCATCTATTTTCCAGATGTGCTGCTAAGAAAGAATTCTGCAAGTGATGTTTCAGCATTTTCAGGCAGGGAAGTTTTTTTCTACATTCCTGTCATGGGACCCTGACAATGGGATTCACTGTAGGCACTCATATTGTACTGTTGTATCGTGACATCATTAGGAACAAGGTAGCTCTTGCCTCAGGGCTTCTGAATCATGAGAGGATATTTCAACAGGCTGTGTTGCCTCTACAGGTGTGTGGACAGCCTGGTTTAGTATCGTGACATTGACATGAGTCTGAAATATGCAATTTTTGCTGGATCCTCCAGGATCAGTGTTCCTACTGATTAGTGGAAAGGCAGACCTGATGTCATCATCTAGATCTTGAAGACTATGAAGATTTAATGAATTTTCTCACACACATATAACAATATTAAATGCTGACATGATAAATGATGCACTTGATGATGGGTTTAATGATGATGCCCATTTCATTTTAGTAAGAAATACAAAACCATACTGTATTCATGGCATTTTAACTAAAACATTAAGTTTAATCTAAAATAAGAGCAAAATTCTGTGGATGCTGGAAATCTGAAATAAAAATAGAAAGTGCTGGAAAAACTCAGCAGGTTTGGCAGCACCTGTGAGTTAACATTTCGAGTCCAATGTAACTCTTCTTCAGTACAGGAGAAGAGAATGAGTTTAATCCATTTTGTCTGAATTAACATAAATTGTAGTGAGGGACTATGCGTGTCTCAAATTTAACTCAGAGCTCTGCAAACTAAATTAAATGGTTGTAAATTAATTGACGTCTCTGTATTACAGCCTGTTGGAAATAAAGTTTTCAGTTGAGTTCACTCCAAAGTTCTCAGAATTCACTTTCATTCATTTTCATTCTTGAAACAGCCCCGTAAAGACTGAAGACCAATGTTTAAAGCAACCACTTTGGATGGACTAAGTGGTTTGGCACCCTTTCAGTCACATGGGATAGAAGCAGATGTTTTTGGTGTTAACATCCATTTCTGGTAGTGCTGCAATGTATTATATACTTCTCAGATATAGATACTGAAGATTGCTTTGAACCTTGCTGTTATCCTTGCCATCTTCTTCACTTTCACTGATATAATCTTCAGTAACTCTCCATGTGTATGATGCTCATCCAGTAAATTCCTTTGTAGTTTGTAGCAGGACCCCAGAGATCAGAGTCTGCAGGCTTGGGTGCTAGGGTCTGATTTCTGTGGAGCTCCCACTTAATGTCACACCCCACTTTCACCTCTAACCTATCTGGCACAATGAGACTAATGAATGAAGGGATGCCATATAGATAACAGTAGTGGTAAGGAAGGGTCCAGGGAGCAGATGGCTTACTTTGAGGCAATCGATCTTCCTTCTACACTGCAAAGGAGTTCTGGAAGGAGTTCAAGAAGGAGGCATTCACTACCACAGAAAGCTCCTTCCAAAAAATGCGTAATGGGTTTTCAGCAGGTCTTTGGACCATGACCCAAACAGACATTTCCACCTTCTTTGTATCTCCATTATGAGGACATACATGACTGGCTGACTGAAATTTGCTATTCCTTTCTTCAGTCCGGGTGCCCAGATTTCCTGCTTCCTTCTTGTTATTGACCTATAAGTAGCACAAGGTTTTTATGTCCTGCCACTGCACCAGGTCTCTGCTATTCCCTCTACATCCCTACTCCTTTCCATACTGTACTGTCCCTTTTTGTCACTCCGCCCCCGCACCCCCTGTCCCCAGCCATTTGATGTTATACTCCTATCTGCACTATTTTCCATTCTCCCCACTGCATGTGTTTGAGGTGTTACAGACCATAATTAGGAAGCCTGCCGGCCTCTCACTGTATAGATTAGCCGACCCTACACTTTGCAATGGGGTCAAGGACATGGCCTGGAGATTGTTGGAAGTCCTCTCCACCTCCATGCCATTGGTACAATGTGACCATCTGGGTTTTGAGCTCGTGGCATCAAATATCCCACTGAGAATGATGTCTAAACTAGGGCCCACAGACTGCACTGAGAAATAGGAATCCAATTAGAGATTTATTGCTGGTGATACTGTGATGTCTGAGAGCTGCAGGCTGTCCTACCTTTGACTTTCTCCTCCATTGCCATGGCAATGGAGTCTGTAAAATATGATTATGAAGGGGGAAATATCTTTTCAGGCTAGCTCTCCAAGTAATTTGATTAATAATGTATAGGATACCTTACTGAGTGTAATTTTGCTTGAAAAGTTGCCTTTTTAAATTCTGCTTATTGAACTGCTATATTTTCTCTTTCTAGTGAGTTGTGTGTTGTTACATTGTTCAGTTTTATATAGATTTTGTAACAAGTAACATGCCTGCTTGTAGTTTAACATGTTTCTAAGCATAAAATACAGCAATATTTATTTGATTTGTGCTGCTTGAATCAGCTGCATCCAGGAGACTAACTAAAAGAGGACTATTTATGTGTACTGTTGAGTGTTTAAACTTATAGCGTAATAAGCCTCTTTATGAGGTCTCCAAAATGTTAAGAAATGTTTCATGGTCTGAATTTTGTGCTTTGTCAGTTGAACTCTTGGGTCAAATTAGCAAAGCATGCACCTAGAATAAAGCACTGTGCTCTGTTTAATGCTCCATTGCTGAATTAGCCTCAATATATTCACTTAAATAAAAATAAATGGCTGCCTGTATTGAAGCTGCTGTAGGATGGCTATTAATGATACAGTTGATCTGCAGACACTTGTTAGGTGGAAACATTAAATTTATTTACAATATACTCAGCAGCAACTACACTTGTGCTTTCAGCTCCAACTCTAACTCTACACGGACTCCTGAGGTAGCCCATGCTACTCTTCTATTGGTTACTACAGATCATGTAATCTCTCCTAACAAGTATTATTCTTAAAGATACATTACACACTAAATAAAACCATACTTACTAGATTCCTCCCCCTTTAACTCAGCTATACATAGTACATTTACAAGTACATATTTTTCAAGACAACATAATATATAGGAAAGGAATTTACAAGTTCAGTCTTTCAGGTGGTTTCCTGATACGTGTGGAATGTCTCAGCTCCACAACTTTAGATTCTTTGTTGTTTGAATATCAGATGCTTCGGTGGGAATTTGCAGTTCTGTACCCTCAACTCTTACAGTATCATCAGACTTGTCAGTCCTGGGTTGAGTATCCTCAACAGGAAATGCAGACCCGGTCATGATCACTGGTGGAACCAAATCTTTCTCTCTCTTCCTTAAATGGTCCACATGTTTACAGATGATCCAGCCTTCCACCTCCATGTGGTGAGATAGAGGTCCAGTCACTGCACTTATTTCACCCGGTAACCACTTTGGTCCTTCCCCGAAGTTCTTCATGTATACCGGCTCTCCTATGGTAAATTTCCTCTCACAACTGTGCCAGTCGTGTCTGATTTTCTGGCCTCCCTGACTCCTTTCTACCTTCCCCTCTAAATTCAGCATTATTAAGTTTATTCTCATTCTGAGATGACGTTTCAACAATAACTCCATACATGTAACACCTGTTGTTGTGTGAGGGGTAGTCCTGTAATGATAAAGAAAGTGCGCTAGCTTGGTTGCCAAGAAATCGCCAGTTAGCTTTTTCATGTCTGCCTTGAACGTTTGAACCGCCCTTTCAGCCAGTCTGTTTGAGGAAGGGTGGTAAGGTGCAGTTTTTACATGAGTGATACCGTTGAGGCTGATAAACCATTGAAACTCAGCACTCGTAAATGCCATGCTGTTATCAGAAACGATGACTTCTGGTGGTCGGGGACTATGACAAAACTCTGACACAGTTTCTCAATTGTAGTGGGCCAACGTTGGTGACTTCACCTCATATACGTCCAACCATTTTGAATGGACATCGACAATGAGCAGAAACATTGTTCTCAGGAAAGGTCCAATGTAGTCAATGTGTAACCGCACCCAGGGTCAACCCGGCCACTCCCGTGGGTGTAACGGAGCTGCCACTGGCAACTTTTGCAGTTGCTGACATTGCGCACAGTGCTTTACTAAACTTTCAATTTCACCACCCATCCCAGGTCACAATAGATTGCTGCGTGCTATGATCTTCATTCAGGAAATTCCTGGATGGGAACTGTGTAGTTCAATTAACAGTGGCTCCCTTCCCTTTGGAGGAACTATCACTCGTTCTCCCCGCAATAAGATGCCATCTTGGCTGGTTATTTTACGTTTTCTGTTGAAGTACAGTTGCATTTCATCAAATACAGGCTCCTGTGACCAACCCTTGATCTTATACTTGAGATAGGACTGCGTCATGACTTGTCCAGTCTCTGATCTGTTGAGCACATACTGGTGAGGAATCTAAGAAATTTAACAGTAAAACAAGTTCCTGTGAAACTGGGACGTGCTCATCATTTTCTTGTAAAGGCAACAGACTAAGGGCGTTGGCGTTTGCGATTTGATTGTCAGGGCTATGTATGAAAGTGTATTCATACACTGCCAGAATTAAAGTCCATCATTGTATTCTTGCTGAGCCTATGGGTGGTATAGCCTTGTCCTCACTGAACAATCCTAGCAATGGTTTATGGTCTGAAACAATTGTAAAATGGCGGCTGTGTATATACTGACATCAAAGATGATGGACAGGCCTTCTTTTTCTATTTGTGAGTATCCCTTTTCAGCTGTGATGAGTATTCTTGATACGTAACCTGTTGGTCGTTCCCTGCCGTCGTCCATCCAATGAGACAGCACTGCTCCTATTCCGTATGGGGATGTGTCACATGTCAGCACCAATTCTTTCCCTTGGTCGTGATGCACTAATAGATTGGATGAGTGCAACAATTGTTTCACCTTAATGAAAGCTGCTTTCTGGGGTGCCTCTCAAGACCAACGTTGGTTCTTTTTGAGTAGGGAATGCAGGGGGGCCAGCACAGTGGACAAATTGGGTAAGAACCGCCCATAATAGTTGATCATTCCTAGGAATTATTTGACTTCCAAGGTGTTCTTTGGCGCAGGTGCCTCTCGTATGGCTCTCACTTTCTCCTTAACCAGGTGAAAGCCTTGTGAATCTACCCGGTGACCCAAATAGATTGCCTCCCTTGCTTGGAGCATGCACTTTTCTTTTTTTAAATGCACTCCAGTTTGCAAGAAACATTTTAAGACTTCTAAGTTTGCAAATGCCTTTTTCAGTGAATCCTGTCACCAATACATCATCTAAATAGACTACAACCTGGGCAGTCCCTGCAATAAGCTTTCCATTGTTCACTGAAAGATGGCACAAGCGGAAGAGACACCAAAATGTAATCATGTATATTGGTACAACCCTGTGTGGGTATTAATTGTGATAAATTCCCAGGAGGCATTATCTAACTCTAGTTGCTGATAAGCATGACTCATGTCAAGCTTTGTGTACATTGTCCCTCCTGCCAGTTTGTCATACAGGTCTTCAATTTTTGGAATGGGGTGCCCATCTAGCTTAGCTACTTTATTAACCGCCAGTTTCTGGTCTCCACAAATTCAGATGTTTTGGTCGGATTTAAGGATGGGGACTCTGGGTGCTGCCCATTCTGAGAACTGAACAGGTTGTATAAAGCCCAGTTTCTCTAGTCTGTTCAGTTCAGTGTTGACTTTTTCTCGCAGGGCATATGGCACCGGTCTCGCTTTCATGAAGCGCGGGGTTGCTTCTGAATCCACATGAATCTTTGCCTGCAGGCCCTGGATTTTCCCCAGTTCATCCTTGAAGAAGGTGACGTACTTTCTAAATAGCTTTGGTAGCCCATTTGCTCTCAACTGGAAAATTTAAGCCCATTCTAACTTAATCTCCTTTAATCAATTTCCCACCCGGAGGCTTGGCCCTTCACCTGCTACCACCATCAAGGGTAGCTTTGCCAATTGGCTTCCATAATGGACAGTTACTCTGCTTATGCCTTTTACTTGAATGTTTTCACCCATACATGATTTTAGCTTGGCAGCTGTTTCTTCTAAACTTAATTGATGTTCACCATTATTCAAATATCTGAATGTATATTCCCCAAATACTGTAGTGGAAGCTCCCATGTCCACTTCCATTCTAATAGGTTTGCCATTTACTTTCACTGACAAATATTGGTTCTGATTTTCCAACTTTCAGATTAAACAACGAGTAAATGTCCGAATTTGTTGTTTCAGGCTCTTCTACATTGTAGATATCATTGGGCTTCTTCTTTTGTTTACAAGCCTGCTTGAATCTTTCCTTGCACTGCCTCATTATATGTCCATTTCTGTAACAATGGTAGCGTTCGATGTTTTTAAACTGCCAATTGTTAAAGACTGATTGTTTCCACCTCTATTAAAATTATTCTTTGATTTCACTGCTAAGTAATTTTTCTTTATTCTTTGGCTAGCGGGGGCTGTTTCCCGCTTCTCAACAGAGTTTCGCTTTCTCGTGCCTCCTTCGGCTGAGGTTTCCTGCCTGATGTGGAGGACGGCGCCATTTTGTGCACCTTGTATTGCTTTTGAATCTCTTACTGCGCTTTCCATGGGCAGTGCTATCTTTAGCGCCTTCTTGAAATCCAGATTCAATTCGGACAGTAATCTTTCCTGAATAGTGTCTTTTTTCACACCATACACTAAACAATTTCTGAGTATGTCGCTCAGAGTTGTACCAAACTCACAATGTTCCGTTTACTGCTTCAAATTTGCCACGTAGCATGTAATTGTCTCACCCGGGGGCTGTATTTTGTGAATTAAACCTGAACCTGTGCATCGTGACTGAGACCTTTGGCTGAAAATGACCCTTTATGAGGTCCACCAATTCATTGAAATTTTTGAATCTGGGGCACTGGGTGCCATCAAGCATTTAATCAAGCTATAGGTTTTGCTCCCACAAGTACTCAAGAGGATTGCTTGCCTCTCCTCTTCCTCTGTAATCTCGTTCACTAGAAAAAAGAACATGATGTGTTCTATCCATTGAGACCGATCGTCTGCAGTTGGTTCAAACGGATCAATTCTCCAAAATTGTGGCATTTTGAGTGGGGATGACTTCCTTAATTCTAACGGAGCTTGCTGCTTACAATCACTGGGCGAGGTACAGTGCAGATTTCTTTCTAACTTGATTTCTTCCGTTCAGTTCTGTTTTATCCTCATTGCCAGTTTGTTGTAGGGTGGCCGAATTGTACTGTTAATTATAGAGTTGATCTGTAGATGCTTCTTGGGTGGAAACATTGAGTTTATTTACAATATACTCAGCAGCAACTAAACTTGTGCTTTCAACAAAAATTCTAACTCTACACTGACTGCTGAGGTAGCCCTCGTTACTCTCCTATTGGTTACCACAGATCATGTGAGCTCTCCAAACACGTATTATTCTTAAAGGTACATTACACACTAAATAAAGCCGTAGGTACTACAGAAGCCTTTTATGTTAGAGCATCGTAACCATTAATCCCTGCTGTGGGCAACCTCATGGGAATTCTGTATCGCAGTGTCGTGGGGCTTTAGAAAAGCTGAATTGATTTTCCGAACTTCTTCAGACAGTGAATACATAGGGTGGAATTTTCCATGCCTGCTGGCAACGGGTGTGATTGGTGGCCGGCACGGACAATATGGCATGGTCGGTTTCACAATAGTGGGAAGGCAGGTCACGATCATCTGCTAAGCCCGCTGATGGCAGGCTGCGTTTCCTGCCAACAGTCGTCGGGGAGCTCATTGTAACACATCAGCATACCATTAAGAAGGCGTCCCTTCAGGCTCTTGTACCCCTGCTGGATCAGCCGTCCACGTTGGCAGGGAAGTAGTCACGCATAAGCGACACCGGTATAAACTGACCATTCCTCTGCAAATGGGACAGTTCAGGCGCAGCCACAGTGATGTGATTGGGGTCAGGCTCCTAGTCTGCCCACCCATGCAAGCAACGCAGAGGCACCAAAGGGCCACCAAGCACTCCAGATATTCTCCACCCCCTCCACCCCACCCCCTATCACCCACCCCACCCACCACTGTGAGTCCGTGACCAATTTACTGGACCGTGGAGCAGTTGGGCTTCACGTGTTGTACAATCTCCTCGCCAACGCTGGTCATGTAGCAGTCACTGCTGGAGGCGCTCACAGCCCCGTGAAATCTCAGCATCCCAGTTAGGAGCTGTCTCCCCCATGTTGCAGGCTGACAGGGTAGCCATCCGAGGGGTGACCAGCACTCTCCGGGAAGTGTTAAGGGGTGGTGAAACAGGGCAGGAAAGGTGCTAAGTTCACCATGCTAACCACGTCTCTCTCTCTTTCATGCTGCAGGAGGACCACATCAGGATCATGGAGCCTGGTGACCTAGCTGTATGCCTGATGGACTGCAGAGCATGAAGAAGATGGAAGAGGTAGTGACTGAGGCTCCTGGCCACGCAAAGGCAGGTGCAGCAGCCTCAGGAAGAAGGGGCAGCAGGGGCTCCCGCACACGCTGCCCAGGAGCAACAGCGAATTGTGGGGGTCTAGAGACGCCTCCTGTCATTCCTGCAGATGACCGAGAACCAGTGTCGCCAACATCTGTGCACGCCTAGGGACCTGGTCGCTCACATCTGCCAGTTACTGTAGGACTTGGCGCCAAGGGGACATGGAGGGCATCCAGTGCAAATGGCTGTGAAAGTGACCGCGGTGCTCAATTTCTATGCCAGTGGCTTCTTTCAGGGCTCCACAGGTGATCTCTGTGGGATTTCATAATACATCACCCACAAAAGCATCCATGAGGTCACGGATGCCATCTTCTCCATGTCACAACTTTGTGCATTTCGCCTGTAGATGCTTCTTGGGTGGAAACATTGAGTTTATTTACAATATACTCAGCAGCATTTCGCTTGGGACCAGGACAGCCAGGATGCAAGGGCCATTGGATTCGCCTGGATCTCGTGATTCCCATAGGTGCAGGGTGCAATTGACTGCACTTGTAGCGCTCAAGTCTCCACCGCTACACACAGTGGACTACATCAACTGCAAGGGTTTCCATTCACTAAATGTGCAGCTGGTATGCGACCACCAGAAACACATCCTACAGGTGTGCGCACAGTTTCCAGGGACTGTGCACAACACCTACATCCTCAGTTGGTCACAGATCCCTGAAGTCTTTCAGGGTCCGCAGAAGCTACAGGGATGGCTCCTCAGGGACAAGGGCTACCCATAGAGGCCATGGCTGATGACACCCGTGCGGCCTCAGACTGCAGCAGAGCAATGCTATAATGAGGCTCATGCAGCAGCTCGCAACTTGGTGGAACAGACCTTTGGAGTGCTGAAAATGAGGTTCCAGTGCCTGGACTGATCTGGTGGAGCCCTGCAATACTTACATAAGGAGTTAAAAAATTTTCCCTGCCATGTCCCCTCATGTGAGACACTGTCACATGAGTTGGGACATGTCCATAACTTTTATTGCAACCTTTCATTAAAATCTAAAAACCCTCATGAAGACTCATCCCGCCAGTGGATGAGGTTTCATGTTTTTTCACAAGCCCGCCTGGGCTCCCGGCCTGCCCGCCAACCTTAAGGTTGGATGGGCAGGTCCATTAATGAGCTGAATTGGCTTCTTAATGGCCTTAATAGGCCATTGACAGGTTGGCGAGCACGCAGCCGAGTTGGCTGTGTGCCCGCCAACCTGAAACTGTAAGTAACGCGGGGTGACATCGGGAGTTCCACCCGACGTCACCCTGCCTCATTTTATGCGTTGGCGAGCGGGCCCCGCCTCTTACACACCGACAGAAAAATTCTGCCTTATGACATAACTTTCCTCACAAGTCTGTTGTGCAGCATTGTACTGAATGCCTTTTGGAAGTCCATATACGCCACATCAAAGGCTTTGCCCTCATCAACCATCCCTGATACCACTTCATAAAATTCCAGAAAATTAGTTAGACATGATTTTCTTTTAACAAGTCCATGCTGACCTTTCCGAATCAATCCAAATTTTCCCATGTGACTATTAATTCTATCCCGAATAATTGTTTCTGAAGTTTCCCCACCACAGAAGTTAAACTGACTGGTCTGTAATTGCAGGGCAGATTTTTGTAACCTTTTTTGAACAAGAGAATAATGTTTGCAATTCTCCAGTCCTCCGACACCTCCCCCGAATCCAGGGAATATTGAAAGATTATTGCCAGTGATTATTGCCATTGCCATTATTGCCATGAAGGTGTGTGTGAGAGTGTGAATGGTGATGTCCCTTGACTTGGCAGTGAGCGAGGGCCCTGTGGATGTGTGATGGGTTTGTGAGCATGTGAGCTTAGAGTGAGGAAAGGGGTGACTTACCCTTGTGGAATGGAGGAGATCACTCATCGTCTTGTGGCACTGGGTGGCTGTCCTCTTCTGAAGGGCGTTGGCGCTGACCACCGCTGCCACCACCTCCCAAGCCAGATTGGTCACGTTGCTGCCCATCCTGCGGCCAGAGTGGGGGAACAGGTCACCCCAGAGGGCCTACACGGCATCCAACAGTCGCTCGAGGGACCCGTCATTAAACGAGGCGTCTGCGGTCTTTTTACCTTTGCTGGCTATGTCTGCTGGGCAGCGGCGGTGAGCTGGTAGCGATGAGCGTTGTGCTGGCAGCTGCCTTTTAAACATTGTGGCTGGTGTGATGCAACAGCAGGGTCCTGGCGAGAGGACGAATGAGAGCCCGCCTGGCATGGAAACGGTGTATTTCCCATGAATGCATAAATAATGAGGCAGATTTGGAATAATATGGCTTGAAATCCCGCCATTGTGGTCAGCGGGTAGGATACCATTTTGCCAGCCTGCTACTGCACTTAGTGCAAATTTGGGAAAATTCCACCCATAATCTGCAGCTACATAGCTCACTGTGGCTCAATAATCTACAACACAAAATGCATGCTATACTTCCCTCCTATTTCTGATAGCATGCTGTCTGCCATAATTGTGGTTACTCTGGAGACCCTAGCTGCTGTCACCAATTTAAGATGGAGGTCATGCTTTAAACCAACCATGTCATGATGGTACTGTATTTCTAATCATTTAAATGCAGAGGAAAAAACTGATCATGAATTGAAATAAAATGTTAACATGGAGATATCTTCATTAATGTGATCGATGTAAATCCATTAAAAATGCAGATTTTGTATCCAATGTACAGATTTGTAGTTCTTTGATCCTGTATGGATGACTTTCAACTCAGTAGCTCTTGGTAGGCTGAGTTATGAACAGAATTTTTATTGTCTTCTGACACTTATCCTAAAAGGAAGTTTGAATTGGAAGAGTAACAAGGTCACCTGCAAATGTGTAATGGAACCAAAGAACTGCATCCCCTTGATTACTGACTTATTTTCAGAGAGTGCTTTGCAAAGGATGTTGTGAGATGTTAATAGTCACTTTTCAGAATAATTGGTTGAATTGCTGTTAAATTGTCTACATGATGTTTGCAGAAACACATATTAGTTATATATTGGGTGGAATTCTCCCAGATTTGCACTAAGTGCGGTAGCGGGCGGGTAAAACGACATTTAACCTGCCGGCCGCGCTGGCGGGTTTTCACACTGTACCATCGCAATCCCGCCACATTATTTATGCATTCCTGGGAAACACGCCATTTCTATGACGGGCGGGCAAATGAAAGCCTGCCTGCCGTTACCGAACTGCTTCATCACGCCGGGCGCCATATTTAGAGTCCGGATGCGCACACACACCTCAGTGCTTCCAGCCCAGGGCTACTGCAGGGAAGATGTCCACAAAAGGCAAAAAGACTACACCCTCAAGGTTTAATGATGTGTCACTGGAACGTCTTATGGATGCCGTGGAAGCCCGCCATGATGTCCTCTACCCCCGCTCTGGGTGCAAGATGGGCCCAATCAGGCTTGGGAGGTGGTGGTCAACACCAATGCCCTGCAAAACAGGACAGTCACCCAGTGCTGCTACAGGATGAATGGCCTCATCCATTCCGCCAGGTTAACTCACTCTTCTCATCACTCTCAACTCACACACTCACAAACCCATCACACATCCACAGGGATCTCACACCTCATGAGACAACATCACTAACTCTCACACACACCCTCACATCTCCATCAGGCTCATATCCTCTCGAGCTCACATCCTCATCCCGTCTATGGTGCCGCTCGATACACAAACATTCCATGCAGTGCCATGTGTCCTGCTCACACTCTCTCCATCTGTTTTCATGCAGGAGAAGCTGGCTCACATCAACAGGGAGAGGTCCCAGACCAGTGGTGGAGTGGCCCACATTAGGCCCCTCACTTTGAGGAGCATGCCATCACGCTGACTGGTGAGGATGTGGACCGTGCCTGCGGTGACGGTGAGGTCAGCAGCGAACACCCACCTGAGGATCCTGCACCACATCATCCTTCTCTCAACGCAACTGTGAGTGATCTCTCTTATGCTTTTGACTCTGCTGCCATGCACCCCTTATCTCTACTTTGGTTCACAGGGAGCTCTGGCAAGGGACCCAATCCTCGGCCAGCCAGTCCCTTAGCTCCATCCACGTCTTCATCTGCAGCCAAGTGGACTCCTCCTCCAGTGAAGAGTTGGAAATAAACAGCCAGGAAGGCCCATCAATGCAGAGGGAGCAGCCAGCTCATGAGTGATTCTGGAGGGAAAAGTGTGTGCGTGACAGAGCCTTTCGGGGCCTCGTGCAAGCATTCTCACACGCACTCAGATCCTTCATGCTTCACGCTCATCTCAATGTCCTGAGCATTTTCAATGCTGCCTGCTGGGATTCGCTTTCAGTTGTCTATCTGAGCTGACCTGCATCTCTGCCCACCCAATGATTACACCCCCATGTAGCACCTGATCTCGCCCATCAGGACTGTCATTTCACTCCCAATTTGGATAGCATAGTCTGGATTTGGTTCTTTCTGCACGCCCCATCTTTTCCCCTCCCCCAGTCACCCATTTCCTTTTCCCCATCACAGTTGACCCTCCCCCGGCATCACCTTCCACCTCCCCTCCATTACGTACCAGCCACAAACACTTTTCCTTCAGGGATGTCCAGGTGAACATGCACATTCCCATCCTTCCCGAAAATTCCACCTCTGTGCACATTCACCTCCCTGGCCTCCTTCTTCCCACTCCCAGGGCCTGTGTCTGCCTCCAGGCCTCTACCAACCACCCTCGCCATCCCTTCTATCGGCCCCATTGAACCCTCACCCTCCCACCCTACCAGCTCATTCTGCCCTCAGTCATTCTAACCCTTCCTCCATACCATGCCTACCCTCAGTTCACTCCCCAGGAGGCAGACATGGACCTATCCAATCCCTCCCGTGCATGTTTACCTGCAGATCCTCCCTTCTGCACTGTTTCTCCCTATCGCAACCCTTCCCCGCTTTGCACCCCTTCCCTCCCAAACCCTTTTCCCCCCACCCCTCCGGAACACCTTCATCTAGTCCTCCCACCCTGGATTCCTTCCACACTTAGTCCCTCCACCTTCCAGACTCCTTCCTCCACCCTTAGTCCCTCCCTCCTCCCGACTTTTTCCTCCAGCTTCACATCTTCCACTAGCCTTACTCCTGCCCCCTTCCTGACTCCTTCTTCCACTGTTACTTCTTCCTCAACCCTAACTGCCTCCCCTCTCTGCACCCCTTTCCCCCCAGACACCCTCCCTTCTCTGTACCCCTTCCTCCCCCCCAGCTACCTCACCACTCTGCACTCCTTCCCTTGCACCTTTGCCCCCCCCCACTTACACCTACCTCTGCAGAATTCTCCCCCATTACCCCCTCCTACCCCTGTTCTCCCTCCCCCACAACCTCCCAACTGAAACCTTCATTCCCCCTCTCCCAACCTTGCCCCATTCTGGCACCTTCATTCCCCCTGTCCCAACCTCCCCCCCCACCCTGACACCTTCATTCCCCCCCTTCCAACCTCATCCCCTCCAACACCTCTTCCCCCCCAGCAGATCCTGGCCCTTCCTCTCCCAGCCCCTTGACCATTGCCCGTTGTGAGCATCAAAAGTGACTATTCAACCTCCGTGCACTGCTTCGCAGCAGAGCCGTGTTCATGAGATCAACCCAGCAAGCCATGGGCGTTCCTCCAGTGTGCTGTTGGCGTTGGGCTACAGCATCTCCTGCTCCTCGGATATCCGCGATGTGAGCAGTCAGGTCAACCCTGCCTTCTGCACGTCACAGTTGTCAAGACATGTTCGACACTGGCATGCTTTCCCGCCAACATGGGCAGATGATCCAGCAGAGTGGAGGGGACAATTCTGGTGGGCAGGCCTAATAATGATATGCTGATGTATTACAATGGGGTTCCCAACATCCGATGGTGGAGAATGCAGCCCACCATCAGCAGGCTGAGCAGATGATCATGACCTGGTTTCACGCCATCGTGAAATTGATCTCACCATATTGTCCACTGCCACCGAGCACGCCCAATGCCAGAAAATTCCAGCCATTGTCTTTTTGTGTAGTTGTATATGTGTGGGTAATGTAAACACATCTGAAGATAATAGCAATTTGTTGAGGAGTGTCATTTTGCTTCTTTAATTATGCCACATGTGATGACATGGCAGAGGATGTGTGGCAGGTGCACCAAATCCACAAGGGAAACTTGGCTACGCTATGACAATGGTTTTGCCATTTTTATTTATTATGAGAAGGTGTGAGCACTGAATTCAGAAGCAATAAGTCCATTAAGACCTTTAGAGATTTAAAAAGTTAAGTTAAAATATGTATTAACAAAAGGAAGGATTTCAAGCACATACATCAGACTACAATTACTTAAAACTATAACAAATCCAAAACTTCTTACTTAACCTAACTTTTAATTACATACCCCCTTTAAGGCAACAGTCCAAAATAGATTTTAAATTTTAAAAAAGCCAGAAAATCACCACAGTACCCACTTGACAGTGGAATTCCAAAAGCCTGTCTCCAATTTTAGTTACTGGACTTATGCAAAATGGCTAGAGGCTTCCCAAAGGCTGTTTCATACATTCCTGTTAGATCTTACATGGTCCCCCCAACATAGCCTTTCATTCCCATTTACATATGTTCCTCTCTCTTTAATATGTAAAATCTATTTTTCCATATGTCTTTGGAATGGTACCGTTCCCAAAATATAAAAACCTTTCTTGTTGCCAATATTGTCAGTAACCTTTGGGAAAAATAAACACACTGCTTAGCCTTACTTACCTGGCTAGTTGTAAACATTCTAACATCCCTTTGAAATCTAAACAACCCCTTCACTTATTTAAAAACACAAATTCCTTTCACACCTTACATGCTCAGACCCCATCCATATTTACTCATTAGCATGTCAAGTGCATTTCTACATCTAGCTTCTTTTGATAATTTCAAGCTTGCAGTCTCCCTGACTCCAAATGTAATTAAATCACACAGAAAGGACTATCTACACTCACCCCTATAAACCTACTTGATAATAAACCAGAATAATATTATGAAAACTATTATGCTTTCCTAACACCTCCATCCTTATGGAAAAATGAACCGTCATAATTTTAAAAGATGGCTTCATTTTCTCAACCCATCTTACACTACTTATTATATTTATATATATATATATATCCAAAATATTACATTACCAGATGCATGCATTAATATAACAATATATACAAATCCTTTGTATCAACAGAGGTCATTTCAGTTCAATGTCCAGGTTTTAAATGTCCAATTTCCTTTTAAGCTTTAAACTCTCAAAAATACATCCGAAGTTAGATTTTCTCACCCAGCCACATGTATAATTTGTAAATTAAATGGCTGCAGTAATAAACTCCATCTGAACAGCCTTGCACTTCGGTCTCAACATTTGTCCAGAAATTTTAAAGGATTGTGGTCTGTATAAACAATTGTTTCTGATGAATTGCTTGAAACCTCGAAATGCTGCAATGCTAACACCAAACCCAGAGTCTCCTTTTTAATGGTTGAATATCTCCTCTATTGCACATTCAGCTTTCATGAAAAATACCCTATCGGTTTCTCAATTCCAGCTTCATCTTCTTTCAGTAGTACAGCACCAATGCCTACACCACTTGCGTCAACTGCCAACTTAAACTGCATGATTGCTCAGCCCTGCAATTACTTTGTTTGTCAGTCTTTGACATGTTGCTGGTGCATTCTTCATATCAAATGACATAACTTTAAACTGATATAGTCCATCTGATGTCACAAAAGCCGACATCTGCTTTGCTCACTCTGATAACAGTACTTGCCAATATCCTCTCAGCAAGTCAATCTTTGTAATAAATGTTGATTGTCCCACTTTCTCAATGCAATCTTCCAACCATGGTATAGGATATAAAGCTGCTTTTGTCACAGCATTCACTTTTCGATAATCCACGCACAGTCTTTGTGTTCCATTCAGTTTCAGCACCAGCACAAAAGGTGAACTCCAGTTACTGCAACTAGACTCAATGATGTCATTTTGAAGCATAAATTCAATATCATTCTGTACTTGTGATAATTTTGCTGGACTTAACCTATAATGATGTTGCCTTATTTCCCCAATAGTAACAGGTAGTGCAGAGGATATAGAGAAGGGGGAACTTAGAACAATCACCATCACTAGAGAAAAAGTACTGAGCAAACTATTGGGATTAAAGGGTGACAAGTCCCCAGGACCTGATGGCCTACATCCCAGGGTCTTAAAGGAAGTGGCAGCGGAGATAGTGGGTGCATTGGCTATAATATTCCAAAATTCCCTGGATTCTGGAAAGGTTCCAGTGGATTGGAAAAATGCTAATATAACGCCATTAATAAAAAAGGTGGGGAGGCAGAAAGTAGGAAACTATAGACCAGTTAGTTTAATGTCTGTCGTTGAGAAATTGTTGGAATCCATTTTTAAGGAAGTAGTAATGGGGCATTTGGAAAATCAAAATGCAATCCATCAGAGTCAGCATGGTTTTATGAAGAGTAAATTGTGTTTGACTAATTTACTAGAGTTTTTTGAAGATGTGACAAGCAAAGTGGATAATGGGGATCCTGGAGATGTAATATATCTGGACTTCCAGAAGGCCTTTGATAAGGTGCCACACAAAAGATTAATACACAAGATAAGATCACACGGAGTTAGGGGTAATATATTAGCTTGGATAGAGGATTGGCTAACCAACAGAAAGCAGAGAGTCAGGATAAATGGGTCTTTTTCTGAATGGCAAGCTGTAACTAGTGGGGTGCCACAGGGTTCGGTCCTTGGGCCCCAACTATTTACAATCTATGTTAATGACTTGGATTCAGGGATAGAAGGTACTATGGCTAAATTTGCAGATGACACCAAAATAGATGGGAAAGTAAGTTGCAAGGAAGAAATAAGAGACTTACAAATGGATATGGACAGGTTAGGTGAATGGGCCAAAATTTGGCAGATGGAGTTTAACGTGGCTAAGTGTGAGGTTACCTATTTTGGTCGGAAAAATAAAAAGGTGACTTATTATTTAAATGGAGAGAACTTCCTTGAGCTAAGCACTTCAGCTTCATTCTCCTGCATTCTCTCTCCCTGAACAATCTTATCAAAGATAGTGTCAGCTAATTGAGCTCCAGCATCTTTTCCCTGCCTTTTAACTTCCTCTTTTTCTTGTTTCAACCTGTGAGCTTGTGATCTTGTTACTACACAATCTGGAAACAATCCAGGATGCTCTTTCTGCAATACCTCTGTTGAATACACTTCCACTGGTTGCCCGACTACCATAGGCATCACCCATACCTGTGACCCAGCTATATCATTACCTGAAATAAATTGAACCCCTGCAATGGGCAATTTTTCCACTACTCCAACAATCACCTCGTGGCGACATTCTGACTTCCGCGCCCGCTGCCATTGTACGCCCGATAATATGCTAATTGCTGAAAATTAGCAGCAAAGGCAGTTTACAGACCGCCACCCTGCTCAAAGAGTGCTGGAATGTGGGATGTCCAGTCTTGGAAGCTGCAGGCACCAGTAGCAAGGTAATGGCCAACATTGTGAAGGGCCCTCCCCTGGCACTTGACAGTGTCCGGTGACCCATCAGATGAGCAATCGAGTGCAGCTGCTATACATAGTGAAGATTTGTGCATTTTGCAGTCTGGTCAAGTAAGTCAATTTAAATTTTAGCTAAAATAAAAAGGAAAATACTGTGGATGCTGGAAATCTGCAATAAATGCACAAAATGCTTGAAAAACTCAACAGGTCTGACAGCATCTGTGGAGAGACAAACAGTTTTGAGTCTGTATGATGCTTCTTCCGAACTGAAGAGAGGTAGAAATGTAATGGGTTTTATATTGTTGAAGAGAGGGAGTGAAGTAGGTGGAGCAAAATAGAAGGTCAGGGATAGGTGGAAGCTCAGGAGAGATTTGACAAAAATGTCATGGACACAAGACAAAGGGAGTGGTAATGGTAGTGTTAAAGACTAAGGAAGGTGCTAATAGTGGCATTAAGGTCAGGTAGTAGAATGTGTTAATAGCAGAACAACTTGGCTCCCTGAAAGTAAAACATAAGAACAAGTTACAGACTGACCCTGTGGCGGGAGGGTGTTGGGAAAAGAATATCAAAATGTTTACAGCAGAGATCATGGTCTGAAGTTGTTGAACTCAATGATAAGTGCAGGAGGCGGTAAAGTGCCTAATTGGAAGGTGAGGTTCTGTTCCTCCAGTTCCCCAAAGCAAACTGGAGGAACAACACCTCATCTTCCGATTAGGCACTTCACAGCCGTCTGCACTTAACAGTTAGTTCAACAAATTCATACCATGATCGCTGCCGTCCATATTGATATTCTTTCCCTACGTCCTCCCCCCACAGGGTCAGTCTGTAACTTGTTCTTATGTTTTGCTTTCACAGACTGCTGACCCTTGTTCTGCTATTAACACATTCTGCTATCTTACCTTTATGCCACTATTAGCACCCGCCTTAGTCTTTAACACTATCATCACCACTCCCTTTGTCTTGTGTCCATGACATCTTTGTCAAATCTCTCCTGAGCTTCCACCTATTCCTGACCTTCTATTTTGTTCCACCTGCTCCACCCCCCTCTCTTCAACTGTATAAACCTATCACATTTCTACCTCTCTTCAGCTCTGAAGAAGAGTTATATGGACTCTGCTTCTCTCTCCATAGATGCTACCAGGCCTGCTGAGTATTTCCCAGCATTTTCTGTTTTTATTTTAAATTTCAGCTAATCTCTACCAGCCATGTCAAACTTTATAGGCGGCAGAAGTTATAAAATTCTGCAAGTGCCCCACCTTTGGATAAAAACAAAAAACTGCGGATGCTGGAAATCCAAAACAAAAACAGAATTACCTGGAAAAACTCAGCAGGTCTGGCAGCATCGGCGGAGATGAACAAAGTTGACGTTTCGAGTCCTCATGACCCTTCAACAGAGCTAAGTAAAACTAGGAGAGGGGTGAAATATAAGCTGGTTTAAGGTGGGGGGGTGGGGGGAGAGAAGTGGGGTGGGGGGGGTGGTTGTAGGGACAAGCAAGCAGTGATAGGAGCAGATAATCAAAAGATGTCACAGACAAAATAACAAAGAGGTGTTGAAGGTGGTGATATTATCTAAGAGAATGTGCTAATTAAGAATGGATGGCAGGACACTCAAGGTACAGCTTTAGTGGGGGTGGGGTTCGGCCTGTCCGCAAGAATGACCCAGACCTCCCTGTCGCTTGCCATTTTAACACTCCACCCTGCTCTCTTGCCCACATGTCTGTCCTTGGCTTGCTGCATTGTTCCAGTGAAGCTCAACGCAAACTGGAGGAACAGCACCTCATCTTCCGACTAGGCACTTTACAGCCTTCCGGACTGAATATTGAGTTCAACAACTTTAGATCTTGAACTCCCCCCTCCATCCCCACCCCCTTTCCGTTTCTTCCCCCTCCCTTTTGTTTTTTCCAATAATTTATATAGATTTTTCTTTTCCCATCTATTTCCATTATTTTTAAATCTATACCTTTTATGCCCTTCTAGTCTTATTTCACCCCACCCCCATTAGAGCTGTACCTTGCGTGTCCTGCCATCCATTCTTAATTTCACCCCTCTCCTATTTTTACTTAGTTCTGTTGAAGGGTCATGAGGATTCGAAACGTCAACTTTGTTCGTCCCCACCTTTGGAATTGAGGAGTTGTACATTTATTACATATTGCCATGCATAGATGTCTGCACCATCAGAGTGAGAGGGAGAGGCATCCTAGAAGGGGCAAAGCTGCCTCCAGATTCAATGAGGCTGCCCTTGGTGCCCTCCTGCACGCAGCACATGATAGACGTCACTAGGTCATGCCGAGCACTGGGAAGAGGAGGGAGCCCAGGCAGACACGTGCTGCGTGGGAGGAGATGGCCGATGAGGTCAACAGTTTTGAGGTGGCGAGGTCCCAGTGCCACAATTGGCTCAATGGCCTCATGAGGTCGGTTGAAGGTAGCGAGATCTCTGCCTGTATACTCTTGCTGACGGTGGTTTCTGGGTTCCTACTGATTCTCGGGATCTGGTGTTGCTCTGTACCCTCCTGAGGAATGACAGCATCCTGAGAGCCTCCCTGTGTTCCCTTCTACCTCTCACCCTTCTCCTCCTCCTAACCTATCTCTCCTCCTCATTGGAGGTTGTGTCTTCAACGGAGACAACAATCCCCATTTGTCTCAGGCACTTTTCACCTCTCTCCCCAGAATAATGACAGGAAACTAATCCATTAAAAGAGCCCTCTGGATCAGAGGAGAGCTCTCCTCAGGAAAAATATCCAAAAGATTCCCCTGTGCACTCAAATGAGCAGTCCCTGCAGTCAATAGGGTTTGAACTGCAAAGCCGAGGCACTGGTTTTAAACCCCCCCCACCCCTCCAAGCAAGCTTGCCCTTAAAAAAACGGATCCTCCACCTGTGGCAAATCTCATCATGAAGGTGTACTATTGCCTTTAAAGCGTATTATTGTAGTGAGATGGGTAGTGAATTAGGTGAATTGGCTTTTGTATTGATATTTAAATAACACGGGTGGGTTCCCGACTATTTGACCCTCCAGCGTGCGGTATTGTCAGGAACTGGCCTGACGATGTCATAAACGGCGCCCGACATCATCACGCCCCCAATACATCCACAAATTGGGAAACACTCCTGATCTTGGAGCGTAAAATTCAGCCGATTGACTGAGGGTGGAATGTGGCCAGGAGACCAGTTTGCCTCAAGGAGTGGAGCTGCAGTTTTAAATATGATAATGAGGCTGCAAGGAATGGCCACCTCTGTGGTCCCGGCATCGCCACTTGAGGGTTCACTCCTCTGATCATCGGGGGTCTACCTGCCTGATCCTGACACTTAATCATTTTTCTCCTAACTCTCTGAGGGTGTCTTAATGTGGAGGCAACTTTCTCTTTTCTGTTGCAGATCAGCAGCGGCCTTTTCTATTGGCGGCGCTGTTGAGGTTGCCGAGCTGTCGGGCCTCTGATGGGGCTGGCAGCTCGGAGAGGCAGCTCGCTAACCTTAATGAAACGGCAGTCTCGGTGGCAGCTGCTTAATTGACTGTTTCTGGTAAAATTGCTGCACAGTCCAGTAGTGTGGGCTCAGGACTCACAATTGGCTCCGACCTCAGGTCTCATGGCATGTCGATAGAATCCCAGCCAAAATTACAATTAGTTGGACTAGGGAATGGGAATCAAGTTAGTAGTATACATATATCACAGAGATATGGATATATCACCAGGGAACTATCATAGCCACAACATTTGGCTCTGGAGTTTAAGATTTCAATAATTTCCTAACTTCAGGGTTTTATATTAATTAGGGGTAACATTTTGGGATCTCATACTAGCCACACTTTAAGCAGACTAGCCACACTTTAAACAGACTAGCTTAGATTCTTAACAAAAACAGAATTACCTGGAAAAACTCAGCAGGTCTGGCAGCATCGGTGGAGAAGAAATCAGTTAACGTTTCGAGCCTTCACGACCCTTCGGCAGAACAAAAGCTTTTAGCTTTTTGTTTTTAGTTTAGATTCTTGCCTACTGAGAGAGAGGTAATCGATCAGGCTGCTAGTAATCTGTAGGCTGCACGACTCAAGGCTGCCAGTACTGTGTGAAGAAGTGTCTTGCTGATAAGAGTTAGCTTGCCTACTTGTCTGGAGTGTTCACAGACAGCACCCCTTTGTTTTAAAGTCACACTCATGACCTCCTAAGAAATCTCAGCATGAATCCCTCCTTGTAGTGATAAAGACTAGTACCAACATATATACCTTTTAATTAGAACAGTTTTCTAACACATTGATCATTTAAGTATATAGAGTAAGTAATTTAAAACAAATACTTTGCACATTTTTCCTGTTTTACCCTGAGACACTGCTTAACCCTGGTACTAATAGCTTTCAGGAAAAGCATGACTAGTTTCCATGTGTGTGAGAAAAAATTGAGAAGCCAACTAGCCATTCATGTAATATCAAAAGATAGCATTGAGTACAAAGAATGAACATCTGCTTTCAGCACTGAAGAAGAGTCATACGGACTCGAAACGTTAACCCTGTCTTTCTCTCCTGCTGAGTTTTTCCAGCATTTTCTGTTTTTGTTTCAGATTTCCAGCATCCACAGTATTTTGCTTTTATCACCTTTCAGTTACTGGTTACGTCACTTGAGCCATGAAGGTGGGGAGAGAACGCAAGTGACCACACTTTCAACCAATTGAAAGAGTTAATACAAGCTATGTCCAAATAAGGCACAAGGACTTGCAGAATTAGGGATAAATATAGGTTTCAGGCACAGCATCACCATCGCTCCTGTAGTGATAATTCTCCTGAGATACAGCTCAAATCAGGACAAAGACAAAGACCCCATCTGTGCTGTCAGCAACTGAGGGATTCCAGACCCTCAGGCAGATAAGAATATCTGAGCTGTCTTCACTGCCTTTTGTTAAGTATATTTACTCTTCTTGCTTAATAAATTCTACTTTGATTCACTGTGCCTGATTGTCTCCATTACTTGATTGTATCCTGTGGGTCAGCTCAGCGAGACCTGTAGAAGTTGTGAATTTGGGATATAAAGCTAAATTGACTAAAGATACCAGCAGCCATAAATTTTAATCAGGTCCAAATTCTTGCAGGAGCACCATTAGTTTTAGTGTTATGGGAGCCGGCTGCTAAAACAAATGAAGGGAGGGTCTGCCCTCAGTGGCTTCCGGCACAGCCAACGCTGATCACCATTCTTGGAGGGGTGGTAATGTGGGCCTCAGTGCAATGCATTGGAAGCCAGCATAATGCATAGATCATGAAGTCAGTCAACTGATGCTGATTTAGCACATGACTGCCATTTTAGACCTTGCAGGTCCTGTTAACACCCTCTCTTAAACACACACAGCTGTACACGCATTCAGCTGCATGAGGGACACCACACCTCACTTCACCCCCCAACCACTGCTATTTAAAAGGATCACCATTCAACTTTCAGGTGAAGTGCTTTTGATTTTCTTGTTGCTGGAAGTACTATCTATTGTATTGTTGGAGGAGCTGACAGAAGTTCTTTCAGTCAGAAGGCAATGGCGTTAGATCTTTAGATGGAGTGGTATGGATTTGAAAGGCCTCTGAACAGAAAAGTTGCTCCCAATCATGAGGATTGTAGCTTCAGCTCCTTTTGTGCTGGAGATAGAGTAGAAGCAGCAGAAAGGAGAAATTACTTGCAGCATGAGAAGGAGGGCTCTCAACAGGAGTCCACATAGTCTCGATAGACTAGAGAGCACTTCTAACTCAACTCAACTAGGAGCAGTATCTGCAGTGGCTACGCTTTACCAAAGAATTGGTCACAAAATATTCCACCTATTCGAGCTGGGCCTGCAGCCACAGCACAGGGTGTGGGCAGTACTGTCAATGGCCGCCAAGATCACTATTGCACTCAATTTTGGTGCCAGCAGTTCCTCCAAGGCTAGAGTCAGTGAGAACAGCAGCATTTCTCAGGTCGCTGTGCATCACTGCATCCGAGAGGCCTTTATGTCAGGAAAGGGGACTTCATTGTCTTCTCTCTAGAGGAATCCAGGAGGACAGGGCACATGGCTCTGCCAGGATAGGGGCTTCCTAATGGTGCAGGGAACCATTGATGCCACAAACTAGGCTTTGGAGGCGCAACATCTCAATGGGGAGATGTATCAGAACTGCAAAGAGTTGTACTTCCTGAATGTGCAGTTGGTGTGCGACCTTGCGTAGACCATCATTCCCACAATCCTGTTAGCAGCCACAATTCTTTCATGCTGCATCAGTCAGCTGTTCATTCCATCTTTGAGCCACCATGTCCAACCAATGAGTAGCTGCTCGGTGATAAGGGCTACCCGCTGTACGTGTGAGTAATGTCTCAGTGAGAATCATGTTGTAAGTTGGAGTGTCACGGTATGGACCATCTGTGCCCTGAAGTAAGTGTTCTGCTGCCCTCCAGCATACGCTAGAGCATGTCTTCTGATTGGTGGTTGTCTGCTGCATCCTCACAGCCTGGCAATCATGAGGGCATAGCCCTTGCCACCAAGAATTTGGCAACCTCTGTCGAAACTATGGGCACTACACAGCCAAATGTTCTGGTCAGAAAGATTAAAATGAATTAATTTTTTCTGAGAATTATAGTTGTAGGAGCATTTAATTATTGTTTCCCCCCCAATTAAGTTATATGTAGTAAGTAAACTGTTAAGGTTTTAAAAACTTTTAATGTTCCTCAAAGGAAATTGTTTTGAATGCAGATGTATTTTCTTTACAATTAGTAGTCTAATTTTTAAGGGGACACTGCCTGTTGTGAACATATTGACCAATTTTCTGTTAACTGCTTGTCAGAGCATTGAGGGAACTTCCAGGGTTTGGAGCTAAAATTGGCAGTGTAGTTAAAACGGCAGAGTTTCACATTGTTTAAAAAAAATCCTCTGAAACCCTCTTATTTAGAATTGCAATATTGCTCACTCTTGTGATGTGTGACTGTTGTCTTTTATTCAGTATATATTAATCCACAGTGCAGTGGAGGCTGCTTTTCTGTATTATACTAGTCAACACCCAGGAGGAAATGTGAAAAGATGAAATAATCTATAACTGTGAAATAGATTACAAACCCCAGTTTGGAGACAGGTAGACAGATACACTTAAGAGCACAAAATCTAGGTCACTGTGCCCAGGACCCAAGAGAGAAATCATGGGCCCTGGTGGTTCTCCTGTTTCCCGGCTCCTTATTCCCACACCCCACCACCCCCTCCCAAACCCCCTTAACACTTTCCCCCAATCATGCATGTTAATTTTTGAATTTATTTCAATTTGTCTGACATCTTACCTGAAGCTAATATATCTAAAAGGTAATTGCTTTTTATGTTAAGCCGCTTTTGACAAGCTCAGGGATATGAATTTTGAATGCCACCAGTTTTGCATGTCATTTATAGCATGCTGAAGTAGCATAATTTGTCTTACAGGCTTTATATTCTGAGGTGAGATATATTGGCACCTCCGTTTCCTTGACTCCCTCCTCCTGCATTTATTATTTGCAGGATACACTGACTGAATTCCAATGTATAAATTTAACAGATTCTTGACTGCTCTTTTACGTGTTGTATGAACTCTACTGAAAACTTTATTTGCAATAAACTGTATTAGACAGATGTCAATTAATTTACAGCCATTTCATTTCGTTTCCAAAGCACTGAGTTAAATTTGAGACATGTATGTTGCTCGTTATGATTTGTGTTAATCCAGATATAATGGATTAAACTCATTCTCTTCTTCAGCTCTGAAGACATTATATTGGGCTCGAAACATTAACTCATAGATGCTGCCAGACCTGCTGAGTTTTTCCAGTACTTTCTGTTTTTATTTCAGATTTACAGCATCCACAGAATTTTGCTTTTATTTTAGTTTAAACTCATATTTTTAGTTAAAGTACCATGAATACAGTATGTATTATATTTATTACCAAAATGCGATGGGCATCATCAAACCCATACACTAGGAAGTTCTGAGGAACAAAGGGACCTTGGAGTGTGTGTCCATAGATCTCTGAAGGCGGACAGGCATGTTAGTGGGGTGGTGAAAAAGGCATATGGGACACTTGCCTTTATCAATCGAGGCATAGATTACAAAAGTAGGGAGGTCATGTTGGAGTTGTATAGAACTTTGGTGAGGCCACAGCTGGAGTACTGTGTGCAGTTCTGGTTGCCACTTATAGGAAGGATGTGATTGCACTGGAGGGGGTGCAGAGGAGATTCACCAGGATGTTGCCTGGGATGAAACATTTAAGTTATGAAGAGAGGTTGGATAGGCTTGGGTTGTTTTCGTTGGAGCAGAGAAGACTGACCTGATCGAGGTGTACAAGACTATGAGGGGCATGGACAGGGTGGATAGGGAGCAGCTGTTCCCCTTAGTTGAAGGGTCAGTCACGAGGGAACATAAGTTCAAGGTGAGGGGCAGGAGGTTTAGGGGGGATGTGAGGAAAAATGTTTTTACCCAGAGGGTGGTGACGGTCTGGAATGCACTGCCTGGGAGGGTGGTGGAGGCGGGTTGCCTCACATCCTTTAAAAAGTACCTGGATGAGCACTTGGCACATCATAACATTTAAGGCTATGGGCCAAGTGTTGGTAAATGGGATTAGGTAGGTAGGTCAGGTGTTTCTCACGTGTCGGTGCAGACTCGATGGGCCAAAGGGCCTCTTCTGTGATTCTGTAATTCTGTGATTCTGTGATCAGTGTTGGGCCCCTTGCTGTTTGTGGTATATATAAATGATTTAGACTTGAATGTAGGAGGGTTGATTGGTGAGTTCGCGGATGAGACGAAAATTGGTGGGGTGGTAAATAGTGAGGAGGATAGCCTTAGATTACAGGAAGATATAGATGGGCTGGTCAGATGGGCTGATCAGTAGCAAATAGAATTTATTCCGGATAAGTGTGAGTGATGCACTTGGGCAGGACAAACAAGGCACGGGAATATACGATGAATGGTAGGACCCTGGGAAGTACTGAGGATGATAGGGACCTTGGTGTGCATAGCCACCGGTCCCTTAAGGTAGCGGGACAGGTAGATAACATGGTTAAAAAGCCATATGAGATACTTGCCTTTATTAGCCGAGGCATAGAATATAAGAGCAGGGAAGTTATGCTGGAACTGTTTAAAACGCTGGTTAGGCCACAGCTAGAGTATTGTGTGCAGTTCTGAAATCTGCATTACAGGAAGGATGTGATTGCATTAGAGAGGGTGCAGAGGAGATTTACCAGGATTTTGACTGGGCTGGAGAGATTTAGTTATGAGGAGAGATTGGACAGACTGGGGTTATTTTCCCTGGAGCAGAGGAGATTGAGGGGGGGACATGATTGAAGTGTATAAAATTATGAGGGGCATAGATAGGGTAGACAAGAAGGAACTTTTCCCCTTGGTGGAGGGACCAATAACCACGGGGCATAGATTTAAGGTGAGGGGCAGAAGGTTTAGAGGGGATGTGAGGAAGAATTTTTTTCCCAGAGGGTGGAGGGAATCTGGAACTCACTGCCTGAAAGGGTGGTAGAGGCAGATACCCTCATAACATTTAAGAAGTATTTGGATGTGCACTTGCGATGCCATGGCATACAAGGCTATGGGCCTAGTGCTGGAAAATGGGTTTAGAATAGTTAGGTACTTGTTTGACTGGTGTGGACTCGATGTTCTGAAGGTCCTATTTCTGTGCTGTAGGCCTCTATGACTCTCTGACTCTAAGTGCACCTTTCAATGTTTTTTCATCATTTATCATGTCTGCATTTAACATTGTTATATGTGTGTGAGAACATTAATTCAATCTTCTGACAAAACAGCGTGTCAGGGTTACAATAATCCCAATATCCATGTTTAAACCCTTTACCTCTCAATATCATAACACATGAATACAAGAGATAGGAGCAAGAATAGATCATATTCCAGTTTCTTGGAACAATACATTGTGGAAACAATTAGCAATAGATCCATCTTAATCTAGTATTGTGAAATGAAGCAGGATTAATTAGTAATGTCATAGTAAAAGATCCACTGGGAAATAGTGATAATAATACTATTGAATTCCATGTTAAGTTTGAAAGTGACATATCCCAATTTCAAACAAGAATCTTAAATTTAAACAAAGCCAATTACATGGGTATGAGGAGAGAACTGGCTAAGGTTAATTGGGTAATTAGACTAAAAGGTACGGCAGCAAATGAATGGTGGCAGACATTTAAAGAAATAATTCAAAATGCTCAATAAAAATACATTCCATCGAAAAACAAAACCTCAGCAAGAAAGATCCATCCATGGCTCACACAGGAACTTAAGGATAGTCTTAGATTAAAGGAAAGTTGCAAAGGAAAGTAGCAAGTCCGAAGACTGGGAGTGTTTTAGAAACCAGCAAAGGGTCAACGAAAAGTTGATAAAGAGGGAAAAAAATAGAATGAGAGTAAACAAGCCAGAAATATAAAAATAGATTGCAAGAACTTTTATAAGTACATAAAAAGGAGGAGAGTAGCTAAAGTAAATGTTGGTCCCTTAGAATCACAGACAGGAGGAATTAACGTAAGGAATGAAGAAATGGCAGAGGCACTGAAAAATGTTTCATATCAGAAATAGACAGTACCCTAGTGGCTAAAAAGTGAGGAAATTAGGGAAATTAATATCAGCAGAAAAAAGTATTGGGGAAAATTAAGGGACTAAAGCCCAACAAATCCCCAAGACCTGATGGCTAACACCCTATCTCTAAAAGAGATAGCTGCAGAGGTAGTGGATGTGCTAGCTATGATTTTCCAAAATTCCTTAGGTTGTTGGGAAATCACAACCAGCAATTAAGCCTGCCCCACTAATCCCTCTACCTGCATCTTACCAAACCCTTTAGCAGAGTTCTGGTGGATTGTGTGGGACCCCTACCAAAAATTAGGGTGGGTTATCAATACCTCCTAACCATTATGAATATGGCCACCTGATTCCCAGAGGATCCCTAAAGAAAATCACAGCAAAAACTGTGGTTGAGGTGCTGAAACAATCTTTCACCATCTATGACTGCCTAAAGAGATCCAATTGGATCAAGGCTCAAATTTTATATTCCATGTATTCCAGGAGGTTATGCATCTCCTCAGCATCAATCAATTAAAATCATAAGAACATAAGAAATAGGAACAGGAGTACACCATTCGGCCCCTCGGGCCTGCTCCGCCATTCAATGAGATCATGGCTGATCTTCTTGTGTTTCGATTTCCACATTCCCATCTAACCACCATAACCTTTAATTCCCTTGCCTAACAAGAATTTATCTACCTCTGCCTTAAAAATATTCAGTGACCCCGCCTCCAGCACCTTCTGAGGCATAGAGTTCCAAAGTCGCACAACCTCCTGAGAGAAAAAAATCTCCTCATCTCTGTCCTAAAAGGGTGCCCCCTAATTTTAAAACAGTGCCCCCTAATTCTGGACTCACCCACAAGAGGAAATATTCTTTTGATATTCACCTTGTCAAGGCCATTCAGGATCTTGTATACTTCAATCAAATCACCCCTCATTCTTCTAAACTCCAGTGGAAACAAGCCCAGTCTGTCCAACCTTCCCTCATAAGGCAACCCATTCTTTCCAGGTATCAATCTAGTAAACCTCCTTTGAACACCTCCAATTCATTTACAACCTTCCTTAAATAAGGAGACCAAAACTGTACTCAGTATTCGAGGTGCGGTCTCACCAGTGCCCTGTATAACTTAGACAAAACATCCTTACTTTTCTGTTCAATCCCTCTCGCAAAAAATAATAGAAACATAGAAACATAGAAACTAGGAGCAGGAGTAGGCCATTCGGCCCTTTGAGCCTGCTCCGCCATTCATTATGATCATCCAACTCAATAGCCTGCTCCCGCTTTCTCCCCATAATCTTTGATCCCTTTCGCCCCAAGAGCTATATCTAATTCCTTCTTGAAAACATACAATGTTTTGGTCTCAACTACTTTCTGTGGTAACGAATTCCACAGGCTCACCACTCTCTGGGTGAAGAAATTTCTTCTTATCTCAGTCCTAAATGGTCTACCCCATATCCTCAGACTGTGACCCCTGGTTCTGGACTCCCCCACCATCGGGAACATCCTTCCTGCATCTACCCTGTCTAGTCCTGTTAGAATTTTATAGGTTTCTATGAGATCCCCCCTCATTCTTCTGAACTCCAGCGAATATAACCCTAATCGACTCAATCTCTCCTCATGTGTCAGTCCCGCCATCCCAGGAATCAGTCGGGTAAACCTTCGCTGCACTCCCTCTGTAGCAAGTACATCCTTCCTCAGATAAGGAGACCAAAACTGCACAAAATATTCCAAGTGTGGTCTCACCAAGGCCCTGTACAATTGCAGCAAGACATCCCTGTTCCTGTACTCGAATTCTCTGGCTATGAAGGCCAACATACCATTTGCCTTCTTTACCGCCTGCTGCACCTGCATACTTACCTTCAGCGACTGGTGTATAAGGACACCCAGGTCTCGTTGCACATTCCCCTCGCTCAATTTATAGCCATTCAGATAATAATCTGCCTTCCTGTTTTTGCTACCAAAATGGATAACCTCACATTTATCCACATTATACTGCATATGCCATGCATTTGCCCACTCACTCAGCTTATCCAAATCACACTGAAGCATCTCTGCATCCTCCTCACAGCTCACCCTCCCACCCAGCTTTGTGTCATCTGCAAATCTGGAGATAATACATTTAATTCCCTCATCTAAATCATTAATATATATTGTGAATAACTGGGGTCCCAGAACCAATCCCTGCGGTACCCAACTAGTCGCTGCCTGCCATTTGGAAAAAGACCCGTTCATTCCTACTCTTTGTTTCCTGTCTGCCAACCAGTTTTCTATCCATCTCAACACACTACCCCCAATCCCATGTGCTTTAATTTTACACGCCAATCTCTTATGTGGGACTTTGTCGAAAGCCTTCTGAAAGTCCAAATAAGCCATATCCACTGGCTCCCCCTCATCAACTCTACTGGTTACATCCTCGAAAAATTCCAGTAGATTTGTCAAGCATAATTTCCTTTTCATAAATCCATGCTGACTCTGTCCGATTCCGCCACTGTTTTCCACGTGCTCAGCTATTAAATCTTTTATAATGGACTCTAGAATTTTCCCCACTACCGACGTCAGGCTGACTGGTCTATAATTCCCTGTTTTCTCTCTGCCGCCCTTTTTAAATAGTGGGGTTACATTAGCTACCCTCCAATCTGTAGGAATTGTTCCAGAGTCTATAGAATCTTGGAAATTGACCACCAATGCATCCATTATTTCTAGGGCCACTTCCTTAAGTACTCTGGGATGTAGATTATCAGGCCTCGGGGATTTATCGGCCTTCAATCCTATCAATTTCCCCAACACCATTTCCCTACTAATACTGATTTCTTTCAGTTCCTCCCGCTCACTAAACCCTGTGTTCCCCAACATTTCTGTTATGTTATTAGTGTCCTCCTTTGTGAAGACAGAACCAAAGTATGTACTTAGTTGGTCAGCCATTTCTTTGTTCCCCATTATAAATTCCCCTGTTTCTGACTGTAAGGGACCTACATTTGTCTTCACCAATCTTTTTCTCTTCACATACCTGTTGAAACCTTTACAGTCAGTTTTTATGTTCCCCGCAAGCTTACTCTCGTACTCTATTTTCCCTTTCTTACTCAATCCCTTCGTCCTCCTTTTCTGAATTCTAAACTGCTCCCAATCCTCAGGTCTGTTGTTTTTCCTGGCCAATTTGTATGCCTCTTCCTTGCATCTAATACTATCTCTAATTTCCCTTGTAAGCCATGGTTTGGCCACCTTTCCTGCTTTACTTTTGCGCCAGACAGGAATAAACAATTGTTGCAGTTCACCCATGTGCTCTTTGAAGGTTTGCCATTGCCTATCCACCTTCATCCCTTTAAGTAATGTTTCCAAATCCATCATAACCAACTCGCACCTCATACCATCGTAGTTTCCTTTATTAAGATTCAAGACCCAAGTCTCAGAATCAACTATGTCACTCTCCATATTGATGAAGAATTCTATCATATTATGGTCCCTCATCCCCAAGGGGCCTCGCACAACTAGATTACCAATTATTCCTTTCTCATTGCACAATACCCAGTCGAGGATGGCCCGTTCTCTCGTTGATTCCTCAATGTATTGGTCCAGAAATGCATCCCGTATACACTCCAGGAATTCCTCCTGTATGGTATTGTTACTAATTTGATTTGCCCAATCTATATGCATATTAAAGTCACTCGTAATTACAAATGTTCCTTTATTACATGCATCTCTAATTTCCTGTTTAATGCCATTCCCAACATCACCACTACAGTTTGGGGGTCTATATACAACCCCCACTAATGTTATTTACCCCTTAGTGTTTCTCAGCTCTGCCCATAGAATTCCATTTGTCTTCTTAATGACTTGCTGTACCTGCATACTAATTAACATGCACTGGAACACCTAGATACCTCTGCACTTCAGAATTATGCAGTCATTCTCCATTTAAGTAATACTCTGTTTTTCTGTTCTTCCTGCCAATGTGAACAACTTCACATTTTCCCACATTAAACTCCACTTGCCAGATCTTTGCCCACTCACTCAACCTATCTATATCCATCTGCAACCTCCTCATGTCCTCTTCACAACATACTTTCCTACCTATCTTTGTGTCATCTGCAAATTTAGCTGCCATGCCTTCACCCCCTTCATCTAATTCATTGGTGTAAATCGTAAAAAGTTGAGGCCCCAGTACAGACCTCTGTGGGACGCCACTCATCACACCCTGCCAATCAGGAGAATACCCATTTATGCATGCTCTCTGCTTTCTGCCAGCAGCCAATCTTCTATCCATGCTAATATGTTACCCACTACACAATGCGCTTTAATTTTCCGTAATAATCTTTGATGTGGCACCTTATCAAATGCCTTCTGGAAATCCTTGTCATACCACCCATTGTCACAAGGGGCTCTGGAATGATATCAGTAGACCCTGAAAACCATGATTAGAGTCTACTGTTATGAGTACCCACACAACTGGGGCAAGGGCTTAGGCTTCCTGTTGTTCGCAACTAGAGATTCACCCAATGAATCAACAGGCATCAGCCCATTCGAATGAGCCCACAGGCAGGAAGTAAGAGTTAAAGTGATCAAAGGAAATTTTCTGGGTGAAAGGGAAGAAACCTCATGTGGCTAAGGAACACCTTAAAGTCTCCCAGCAGATCATGAAAAGGCAAGCAGACAGGCATGCTGAAGCTCAGGTATTCAATCCAAGGGATCAAGCCCTACTGCTATTTTCACTACCGGGCCGACCTCTGAAAGCTAGCTTTAGTGGCTCGTACTGCATAGGGAAAAAAAGATCAGAAAGGTCAATTACCTGTAGGGGTTCCTCTTTCCCCTCAGAGGCCCTCCCCAGACTCAAGTTTGTAACACGAGATTCACAAGTGTACGGCTTGAGCAGAATGACCAGCGAGACAAGTTCCTTCTGATAATTCACAATTGCTTTATTGAATCACCCATAACCCCACAATACAAAGCCCAAAATTTAAAACAACCTATTCCCAATACCTGACACAAAGTCACCACGACTCAGTTAAAACTTACAAAAACACAAGCAAAGCACCATATCCTGTCCTGAAACCTTAAGAAAGAAAAACCCTCAGACCAATATCACCTAGGTATGGCTGAAAAAAGTTACAAAGTACCGGCAAAAAACACCAAATTATCGCCCCAAACTTTCACAAAACCTTCAAGCCAATATCACTATGATTTGGCTGAAACATACAATCCCCAACATAGCTGGTCTGCTTGGTGTTGACTGTAGGCCTGAGTCAAGGTGACCAAACTCAACCCTCCTTCTGACTGCAGCCTAAAATCTCACATCTGTTCTTCTATATAATTTAACTTAGACATGTCAAAACATATTTCTTGTTGTTCCAATGTCCATTTAATTGATTCCACGCAAAGTCCAGACAAATATCATCAACTCCTGCTGGTTGAAACAATACATGGTTTTCCATGGAAGATGTATCCAGATGAATATTATCAGTTCTCATTGTATGAGCGATTCTCATGCCGTTTGAGGTGGCACAGTAACAGCGCCTGGCTCCAGAGTTAATAAGGGTTTGAATGACCCTGTTCCATCCAGTACTATTATCTGTGGTGGTTGAATAATTCCTTGAGTGTATTGTATTGATGGTATGTACTTTGTGCCATTGTATTGGGTAATCAGACTTCTTGATCGCATTAGTCAATGTCCAAATCTTTTTGATGAGTCACTAAATGTCCAAATTAACCCCTTGCTGCCCAGCCCTGTACTGCTAACTGCAGCTTATCTTTTTGAAATTTATAATTCCCATCATGAGGTCAAAACATGTCCGTGGGTTTGAAATTATGTTGCTTAAATTTCCTAGTTGGGGAGGATTTCGATCCTACATCTCCCCCCTTTAATATTTCTTTTATACCTTAAATGAGATATTACTGCTGATGAATCTTCTGCTGTGATGAGGTATTGTAGGTCCCAGCAAAACCTTACATTTTTTTACAGAATCCATACATTTACATCCATCAACCCAAATCCCCATTTAAATAACCCTTCCAATTTCACTTGTTTTGCCTGATGTTTTAAATTGCATGATAGTATAAGTAGATATAACACCATAACTAACTGTACAATTACTAATACATGTGATACAATTCAAATCCAAGGGGGGCTTCGATATTGAGACCAATATTCCACCAAGGTGGGGTAGCTATCTCCCTCATCTCACCTCTTGTTTTACTATTCTCCTGTTGGATAGTATAATAATGTTTTTGTGAAAGCTCACCTTTTTTACCAGTTTTGTTAAACATTCGGGTAATGGTGGGATATCATACCCAAAATAAGATATTAATGCTCGGTCACATGTCTTTTACTAACCATGGGTGACTGTAAGTGTTTCCTCCCCCTTAACTAACTAAGTTACGTACATGCGAGAGCATCTGGGGGAGATACATGAGGCTATGTTTGGCTTGGTCTCCATGGTAGAGGAGTCTACATGGATGATTGCCGAAGCAATGAGCCACATGTCCGAGCACCATGCGTCTTCCATGGAGAGAGTGGCGACTCTCGTGGAGAGGCTCCTCCAGGAGACCCGTCAGGGCTTCCTGGGAATGCGCTCTGACCAGCAAGCCCTCACATTGGCATTGACCTCAGCTGGTCAGTGCCAGTGTGGGGGACAGTGTGGGCACCAATTTTCCCAGCTCGGTGCCCATCCATCCACAGTGAGCAGGGAGATCCGCAGCGACCTCACGTTGGCACAGCAGCTGCCTGGCATCTCTGTGGGCACCTCTCAGGGCGCTCCCGATGAGGGTGGCAGATCCACCGCCCCTCTCCCAGTGACCATAGCATCTGGTGAGGCTGCAACGACTGGGGAGATTCCAGCTGTGGAACTGGCAGCTCCCTCCCAGGCAGGACCATCACAGGCTCCACGGGCCAGAGGACAACCATCAAGGTCATCGAGGCCAACAGGACAGCAGAGTGAGCAGGCTGTCTCAGATGTCACTCCCAGCAAGGGGGCAGCACCGAGACGTAGCGCCCGAAAACGTAAACGTAAGGCACCTTAGGCACACTATGGGTTTATCACTGGTGCTTCTGTGTTGGCCCGAGATGAGGCCTTTATGATTTGCTTTGAATTGGAACATCTTTGTCATTTTGTTTCATTAAGTTTCTTTGCCTGTGATATTAAATTCAGACATGTCACCATGGCTGAGGGTGCCTCTTTTGTTCTGCATGTGTATGGTTTCCAAAAATGTCAGGAGTGCTTTGTGGGATGTTCAGCTTTATTAACAAAGCCCTTAGCTACTGTTCCTAACCTGGAAGATTTGGCACATAGGTATCGAGTATGGAGCTTACAGCCCAGGCATGTCTTGGAGGTCCATCTGTGGTGTGCTAGCTGAAGGTCCATTGGATTAAAGCCTCCCGGGTGCCCCTGTCTCCCTGGAGTATGCCCAGGTCAGTGTCTACCTCCTCAGTATTTCCCTGTGCATGCTCATCCTCGGACTCACTACTGGACTCATCGTGTGCAGCCACAGCCACTGCGTTGACGTCTTCAGCATCCCCCCCTTTCCAGCGCAAGATTATGGAGAGCGCAGCATGCAACCACTATCACCGAGACACGATCTGGGGGGGTACTGGAGTCCGCCACCTGAGCGGTCCAGGCATCGGAAGCGCATCTTGAGAAGACCGATGGTTCTCTCCACCACAGCCCTTGTGGTGCCATGGCTCCTATTGTACCGCTGCTCAGCTTCTGTTCTTGGATGGTGGAGAGGCGTCATGAGCCACCTTCTGAGGGGATAGTCCTTGTCACCCAGCAGCCATCCATAAAGCCGGGCCGGAGCACTGAAGAGCCTCGGCACCTGGGAGTGTCTGAGGATGTAGGTGTTGTGGGAGCTGCCTGGGTACCATGCACAGACTTGTAGAATCAGCATCCTGTGATCACACACTATCTGCACGTTCATGGAGTGGAAGCCCTTCCTGTTGAGAAAGGCACCGGGCTCACCTGCTGGCACCGTGATGGCCCTATGTGTGCAGTCTATAGCACCCTGGACACGTGGGAAGCCAGCAATGGCCATGAAGCCTCTGGCTCGCTGTGCCTGACTTGTCTGGTTGCAGTGGAAGTGGATGAAGGTCAATGCACGCATGAACAGAGCCTCTGTAACCTGCTTGACACAAGTGTGGACAGCTGATTGGGAGATACCACAAAGATCACCAACCGAGCCCTGGAAAGAGCTGGAGGCATAGAAGTTGAGGGCAGCTGTGACCTTTAGAGCCGCTGGCATGGGGTGTCCACCCACACAGTTAGTGGAGATCTCAGGCCATATCATCTGACAGACATAGTTGACTGTCTCCCTTGAGAGACGGAGCCTCCTTCGGCATTGGTCCTTAGACATATTGAGTTAGCTGCTTCACCGCCTGTATACCCTGGCAGCAAGATAGTGGTGTCTTCTGTGGCCCCTTACGTCTTGGCCCTGCACCCCTTGTGCCTGTGCCTCTCCTCCCAAAGGTGGCTCCCCTGGAGGCTGAATGTGCAATCCTGGCCTCCTCCCCCTTCTAGCCCTCCTCTCCTTGTCAGAGGAGGTGCCTCCAGTGGAGAGTTCAGCCCCCATTCCCAGGCTATGGAAAGGCTTCCAGAAACCTGCAGGCCCAGAAAAGATTCCTCACTGCAGAGTGCTGACCTGAGGGTTAAGAGTCCAGACAAAGTAGCTGGTATGCGTTTTGAAGTATTGCAGATCACACAGACAAGTTTCAAAAACTTTGAAAAATCAATACTTGAGAGACCGCACTCATGGCCCCAATGAGCCCTCTTATCCCGCCCGCGGATGAGGTTTATTCAAATGTGTCCTACCCGCCTGCCCATTGCGCCCATGCGCTGACCCAAAGATTGGACGGGCGCCGAAAAATCTGCGTCGATTGGTGAGTCAAGGGCCTTAAGTGGCCCATTAATTAATGATGGGCGCGCACATCAGATATCATTGCGCGCCTGCCCAACGAAATATCACGATGGTGTGCGGTGACGGCGGGACGCTCGCCCGACATCACCATGCATCATTTTACGTGCGGATGTGCGGGGCCCACCCCTGCATGCCAACGGGAAAATTCTGCCCCTAGAATCCCTTTGAATTTCAGCTAATTTTCCCTCAAAATGTTTAGAGTATCAACCCATATGAATTAAAATTAATTCATCAATTCCAATTCCTTGTGCCTACACTTACTGGTTTTGAAAAGTCTGACACTCATTGGTCAATGTGTTTACATCAGATTTCCCATACTCAAGGACTTCGTTTGGGAATAGCCAATGGCCTGAATGGGTTTAGGTCAAATTCCTCTTAGTATCTCTTTTTTAAAAAAATTGCTGGATTAAAAAAAAAGTCTTTAGTCCATGACTATTTTGTCGAAGCTACTGCAGATCTTGTTACTTGCAGTTTACCTGTAAGAAAAACACAAAAGATCGATTTTGCTCAGGGCAAAATGGGTTAATTTATCCAGACATATCTGACAATTGAGAAACTGTGGGTGTACCCACACCACACGGACTGCAGTGATTCAAGAACTCAGCTCACCACCACCTTCTCAAGGGCAACTAGGGATGGACAATAAATGCTGGTCCAGCTAGCGAAGCCCACATCCCATGAATGAATAAAAAAAATCCTGACTGGAGAAAGAAACAATGGCAGTGCCACATTAACATGTTAAAAAGATATGGTAATCAGGAACAAGACAAATCATTGAATGTGTACCAGATAATGAGGATAAATGAGAACACAAAGGATAGTAAGAAAGAGCTAGTGGAAGAAGGGTCCTAGAAAATTCCAAGATTGAAGCTATAGAAGGGTCATACGGACTCAAAACGTTAACTCTGTTTCTGTCTCCACAGATGCTGTCAGACCTGCTGAGTTTTTCCAGCATTTTCTGTTTATGTTAAACACAGTATTTGATTAATTAAAGGTCAAGCAGAGGAAAAACATAACAGAACCATTAGGAAAGTTTGGAGAAATGTGTGGGGACAAGCCAGGTTGCATTTTTTTGGCCTTCATGATGTGGACATAGGGAAGATCTCACCTATTGTACAGAATTCATACCAGCTAAGCCCCAAAAAATTAGCACAAGTCCGAGAGCAGATTGGATACATGTGAGACAATGACATGATCAAACTTGGTCAAAGCAGCGGGAGTTCTCTTTTTGTATTAGTCCTGAGGCTGGACAGTTCCAAGAGACTCTGCATTGACGATCAAAAAGTTCATGCAGGGCCCCGAACTAATTCATACCCAACTCCTCATATTCAGGATTGTATTGGCCTAATGGGCAACTCCACTTACATCATCAAAATTGATTTATTAAAAGGTAAGTCCCCATGATCACCTGAGTTAAAGAAACCTCAGCTTTTTTAACACCAGGTGGCCTATTTCAATGCAAACTAATGTCATTCGATTGAAACAATTTCCCATCTTCCAAAGGTAAATGAATCAAATGGCCTTTGGCTTATGAGACTGTGTTGTGTAGATTGATAAGTTGTTGGTCCGTAGCGATACCTGGGAAGACTGCCTAAACCATTTAAGGGTATGATTCAAAGGTTTACAAAATGATAATCTAGTAGTAAATTTAGCCAGGAGTGAGTTCACTGAGGCCAAAGTGACTTACCTGGGACATGTTGTAAGGGCAGCAAATCAAGCACTGATGGATTTACCCATTCCTGAGGTGAAGAGAGAGAGACAATATGATTCCTGGGGAGATGTGGATTCTATAGAAAGTTTGTTCCTAATTTCAGCAACTTAGCTGCACCATTGGCCGATTTGTTCAAGAAAAATGTCAAGATAGTGTGCTCAGAAATGTGCCAAATGGCTATCAAAAATTTGAAAGCCATTCTCACAAATGAACCAGTGTTAGCAGCCCCAAACTTTAAGCAAACATTTAGGGTGGCTATTGATGTAAGTGATGTCAGGGTAGGAGCTGTCTTACTCCAGGAAGATGACCCGGATATCAAGATACCAGGTGGAATATTTTTCTAAAAAGTTAGATAATCACCAATGGAAATATTCCACCATAGAAAAGAAGGCTTTGGATCTTCTGTTAGCCCTTCAACATTTTGAGGTCTATGTCAGTAACAGACGAAGGGAGATAATAAAATACACTGACTACAATAACAGGATCACAGAATCACACAGTGGAGAAGAGGCCCTTCGGCCCATCGAGTCTACACCGACACTTGAGAAACACCTGACCTACCTACCTAATCCCATTTACCAGCACTTGGCCCATAACCTTGAATGTTATGACGTGCCAAGTGCTCATCCAGGTACTTTTTAAAGGATGTGAGGCAACCCACCTCCCCCACCCTCCCAGGTAGTGCATTCCAGACTGTCACCACCCTCTGGGTAAAAACATTTTTCCTCACGTCCCCCCTAAACCTCCTGCCCCTCACCTTGAACTTACGCCCCCTCATGACTGACCCTTCAACTAAGGGGAACAGCTGCTCCCTATCCACCCTGTCATGCCCCTCATAATCTTGTACACCTCAATCAGGTCACTCCTCAGTCTTCTCTGCTCCAACGAAAACAACCCAACTCTATCCAACCTCTCTTTGTAACTTAAATATTTCATCCCAGGCAACATCCTGGTGAATCTCCTCTGCTCCCCCTCCAGTGCAATCACATCCTTCCTATAATGTGGTGACCAGAACTGCACACAATACTCCAGCTGTGGCCTCACCAAGATTCCATACAACTCCAACATGATCTCCCTACTTTTGTAATCTATGCCTTGATTGATAAAGGCAAGTGTCCCATATGCCTTTTTTCACCACCCCACTAACGTGTCCCTCCACCTTCAGAGATCTATGGACACACATGCCAAGGTCCCTTTGTTCCTCAGAACTTCCTAGTGTCATGCCATTCATTGAATACTTCCTTATCAAATTACTCCTTCCAAAGTGCATCACCTCACACTTTTCAGGGTTAAATTCCATCTGCAACTTATCTGCCCATTTGACCATCCCGTCTATATCTTCCTGTTGCCCAAGACACTCAACCTCACTGTTAACCAGCCGGCCAATCTTTGCAAACTCACTAATCCTACCCCCCACATAATCATCTATGTCATTTACATAAATGACAAATAATAGGGGACCCAGCACAGATCCCTATGGTATGCCACTGGACACTGGCTTCCAGTCACTAAAGCATCCTTCTGTCATCACCCTCTGCCTCCCACAACTAAGCCAATTTTGAATCCACCTTATCAAATTACCCTGTATCCCATGTGCTTTTGCCTTCTTTATAAGTCTCCCATGTGGGACCTTGTCAAAGGCTTTGCTGAATCCCTATCAACTGCACTACCCTCATCTACACACCTGGTCACTTCCTCAAAAAAAACAATCAAATTTGTTAGGTATGACCTCCCTCTGACAAAGCCATGCTGACTATCCCTGATCAAACCTTGCCTCTCCAAGTGGAGATAGATACTCTCCTTCAGAAATTTCTCCAATAGTTTCCCTACCACTGACGTGAGACTCACTGGCCTGTAGTTCCCTGGCTTATCTCTACTAATCAACTAATGCTATTAGAGAAATTTAGCATCAACAACGCAAGGCTGTTCAAATGGAGCCTACTGCTTCAGCCTTTTAGCTCGAAAATCACACATACTGCGGGGGAAAAATAATGTAATTGCTGATGGTCTGCCCGGGATGTAAACAAGCAAAAGTGTCAACAATAAGTTGTGAATGGCTCAATGACAGTACCCCTGAGAAATGCATGTGAATGAATGTGTGTGGATGTTTGCTATCATGTGTTTTGCTTTTATTTTGTTCTATGGTGTAACAAAGAAAAATGAACTGTCAAGGAATTTAATCTTTTTCCTCTTGTGGGGAGGTGTCATGTTCACACAATATGGATTTGTGGATTTATAGAGCATAAATTTGAAATGAACACTCTATTTTTTTTTATTTGCCTGGCTTAATGGCTTATCCAAATAATTTAAAAAACTGGATCATAATGGACTTGCAGATTTTTCAGCTTTGGAACGGAATTTCAAAAAATGTGTCTGAAAAAACACCCATTCTAACTTGATGATATGGACGGGGTGGAACTCAGGCCCCAGTATTTGACAACAGCCAAGATTATTTGTGAGGACAGGGAGAAACAGATACTATGGTCACATAACAGAAACCAGGTTACTGATACAGGACATTTAATTAGGCACATTTTTGAAGCAGAGCTAGAAGAGATCCACACCAGCAAGGAAGCAGGACCCTGCCTAAGATCCATCAGCAAGCAGGGAATTTGGGCTAGTTTTTACTTATCTATTTGAAGGATCAATCCAGATTTTTGCTACGGGGTTTGACTGTACCTCGACTGTAGTGAAGCAAGAGAAACTTGTTACTACAAGCAGTAAATCACTGCAAACCCGTCTTCATTAACCTCTAGAATCTATTTCTTCAGTATGAGTGTGTGAGCGGGTGCGGTTGTGAATACATTTCAGGTGTTGAGTAATAAATGTTTATCCTCACTCTAATAAACTTACAAGAAAACCTGTCATTTGTCTGTTTCTTGAGAGTTACAGCACTCAGGAGGTTAAACAATTTTTTCTTAAAAACACATCTGTCTTCGATCAGTCAAGAGGTGGGAAAAAGTGGAACCATCCTAATACCTCTCCCTTATCCGTAACAACATTATGCGTTCAGCGCATAAGCACATGTGTACTAAGCTCATTGATCTGACAATCAAAATCTGAGCTAGGCAGCATAAAGATGATACTCTTAGATAAGAATACATGTTTAGTTGCAATATAACTGCACCTTATATCTGCCACAGTGAAAATATCTGAAATCTTCTTGTTTGTTTCTATGTTGGATTTTACTCAAATATTAAAAATACAGTAGTTTGCTACGGATATAAGGGCCTATATATGCTGTTCAAAGATCTAACTAAAGCATTTGACAGTGAGTCGATTGATCTGATCTATGGAACTTGCCCTCCAACCTAAGATGTCTGCACAAGTTTGTCAAAGTCCTGCACCGACTGCATGATGGCATGGTTGGACTTACTTGTGCCTGTGGTGAGATCTCCAAGCCTGTAACCAGCTGTGTAGAGCAAGGATGCATCGTGCTCCCTAACTCTTCAACTTCTTCTTTGCTGCAATGTTTAAGGAAGCCACCAGATACATGCCTGCAGGCATTAACAATAGGTTCTGTTCAGGGGAGTTTCCCAATCTCTCCAGAACATGTACCTCCACCACAGTTACAGAGGAAGTACTCAGAGAGCTTGTGTATGCGGATGACTGTGCCCTAGCGGCTCACAAAAAAGTAGGCAAACTACAGTAAATAAGTTCCCAAGTTCTGCCAAAAACTTTGACCTCAAATTCAGTGTCTCCAAGACTGAAATTACATTTCGGTCAGCACCAGACACATGCTATTAAGTGCCAGACATAATGGTTGACGGCATCAGTCTCAAGATTGTAGAAAAAGTTGCGTACCTTGAAAATGAGCTCCTTAAGGGTGCCAGCATTGATGAAGCTATCAGTGCACACATTAGAAAGTAAGTTCTGCCAAAGGCCGCCTGAATGATCATGTCTGGAAGCAGCATGGCATTAAACCAAAGATACAAGCACGTCCTAAAAAAGAGCCCTACAATTTGTTTTCATTGCAGGCTACTTCTCTTGGGGAAACACTGCAGCCAATCGAACCTTGTGGAGGCAAGTTTTGAAATTTGGATCAGCATGTTTCGAGGATCATCAACTCCAAACTTGCAACATCTGACATCAACAGCAACAATACGACAATATGGACTGCCAGGTCTGCCCGCGATCGGGGCCTGACCATGATTTCACATTGGTGGGTCAGTTAAGGCCCACCCAGCGTGAAACGCGTGCTGCAGCACTTAGCGCTGCCTGTGTGGGCGGGGTGGGAGGGGGAGGAGGGCAAGCGCGGGAGTTTGTACATGCGCGCCAGTGCGCGCAGGAAAAGCTCCCTGAGGTACAGGGCTGCCTCAAGGAAGTGGAGATTTTAAAGAACGAAAATAAAGTATTTAAAAATGTTTATAACATGTCCCCTCATGTGAGTCTGTCACATGAGTAGGGACATGTTAGAAATTAGTTAGAAATTGTTTTTTTTAAATCATTGAACAAAATCTCATCCTGCCTGTGGACATGCAGGCCAATCCTGACTTCTCAGTCATGAGAGAACCTGCAGGAGAGGGTGAAATCATTTACAGATTTACTCAAACAACAAGCAGTTTACCACAAAGTTTGTTGTGTGGTTGCAATATGATGATATCCATGGACAGTAACTGTCAGAGTCCCTGAGGGCCAAATATCATGCTAGTAGAAAGAACCAAAAAAGAACCCTGCTAGTAGAAAGAACACCTGCCTGCAGCCAGTTTTTGATCTTCACAGTGATCTTAGATCTCCCTCAGACTGCCCAGTTGGAGAATGGTCTTGGTAAAGAACCACTACCGTTTTTTGGATTATCCCTTTGTTTAGGGACAGGTGGATACAATGAATATAGGAACATAAGCATTAGTTAGGCCATTTAGCCCCTTGAGCCTATTCTGCCATTCATTAAGGTCATGGCTAATCGGCGACCTAACCCATTGTATCTATTTTTGCCCTACATACCTTACTAAACCTGGTTGACTGGAATGTATTAACCTTAGGTGTGAGATTAAAGGCAGGATCTTCCCGTCGGCGAGTGGGGGGCAGGGCCCGCTCGCCCATGCATAAAATGATGCGCGGTGACGTCGGGTGGAACTCCCACATCACCGCGCCCCATTTAAATTTTCTGGTAGTGGGGGCTCAGCAAAATCAGCTGTGCGCCCGCCAACCTGTCAATGGCCAGTAGAGACCATTGACAAAGTCATTAAACTAATTAATGGACCTGCCCGTCCAGCCTTAAGGTTGGCGGGCAGGCCAGGAGCCCCAGCGGGAATTAGAAAAAGCATGAAACCTCATCTACTGGCGAGATGAGGTTTCATGTAGTTTTGAAAAAATGTTAATAAAGTTTTTGTAAAAATTATGGACATGTCCCAACTCATGTGACAGTGTCACATGAGGGAACATGACAGGCATTTTTTTTTTCTATTTTTAATATTTGTGACGGAACAGCCAATCTCCCTTAGCAGCACTTAGCCTCAGGGAGATGAGTGCTCTTTCATGCGCATACGTGAAAGACCGCACTTTTGATTTAGGGAATCCCCCCACCCCACCCCCCGGCCCGCACAGGGAGCGCACAGCGCTTCTGTGCAGACGTAGCGCTGGGCGGGCCTTAATTGGCCCACCCAAGTAAAATGGTGTCGCACCCCCAGTCGGGGGCATCGATCGGAGGAGCGCCTGTGCGCGCCCGCAATTCAATTTCACCCCCAACGGGGAGGGAAATCCTCCCCCAACAAAAAAATGAGGTGGGAGAGACATGGACAAACTCTCCCAGCTCATTTCAATACCAATCTTTGGTCTGCACCAATTGCAGGTACAGGCCCACTTAAGTTCATTTCGGTTTCCCATGAATTCTTGGGCAGCAGATTGGATGCCTGATAGTTCTGCAACAACTTTTCATCTTTGCTGCACCTGGGAACTGAGTATCCCCAGAAGAAGTAAAGAAGAAAATTGCCCCTCATCCGTATGGTATGTGTGAGGAGGTAATAAACTGCTTCTTGAACAATTGACTGGTAGTCAGTTATGTGACATTTGTGAGCTATTGTAGGTTGTTTATTGCGCTCTTCATCTAGTGAGAGAAGGATGAAGGAGTTTGTCCAGGTACCTATGAGGCTCATATATAAACATATTACAATCCTCACTCTAAAGACAGGATAAATTAAAAGACACCGAGCAAAATATACATTTGGAATCTTAACGTTGGGGCTCATAGCAACACAGAAATAGTATTAAACTATTGGCCCAGATTTTAGAGTCAGCAGCAAAGGGACTGCACTTGCCACTGACCTCGAAGAAGGCTGCCCACAAACTTAGGGGGCAGGATTTTCCCTTTGCTGTGTGGGCGCAGTGGGCTGGCCCAGGAGCGGCAGTGAATCGGACCGCCGCCAGTGATCGGACCCCGACCAAAATTTCACGCTGGCAATCCAATTAATGGCCAGCTAGCGTGAAATGCGCACTGAAAGGCACAGTGCTGCTGGGGTCAAGGTTGGAGGAGGGCGAGTATGGAAGTCTGCGCATGTCTGGAGGAGCGCGCGCTGACAGCTCCCTGAGGGCACAGAGCTACCTCAGGGAGCTGAAGATTTGGACAAAGGTAAATAAAGCTCCAATAAATTATATAAACATGTCCCCACAGGTGACTCAGTCCTACTGGGCAGAGTTTTGCCCTCGTCGGGTAGGCTCAGCGGGATCTAGCCGGAGCGGTCGGGAAGCTGACTGCCACCCATGATCAGGGCCTGACCACGATTCCACGTTGGCGGGCCAATCAAGGTCCACCCAGTGTGAAACGCGTGCTGCAGCGCTCAGCACTGCCCGTGTGGGGGGGAGGAGGGCGAGCATGGAAGTTTGCGCATGCGCGCGGGTGCACACAGGGAAAACTGAAAAGAGATGAAGATTTTGAACAATGAAAATAAAATGTTTAAAAATGTTTAGAACATGTCCTCTCATTTGACCCTGTCACATGAGCAGGGACATGTTAGAAATTAGTTTGAACATTTAAAATTTTTTTTAAAATCACTGAACGAAACCTTATCCCGCCCGTGGATGAGGTTTCGCAAAAGATTCTAAGGCCGCTTGGCCTCTTTGCCTGCCCCTCAACAGTAAGGTTGGACGGGAAGTGAAAATTTTAATTCAATTGGTATGTTAACGGCCTTAATAGGCCTGTTAATTGTCGATGGACGTGCTGTAGCCTCCCACACACACCCACCGACCGAAAGGTTGCGAGAGTGCGCAATGACGTTGGGGCATTCGCTCAACGTCATCTGAGCCAATTAATCTATAATCCTGTCCCTATCCCTTCTTGCAAAATACTTCACATTTCTCTGTATTAAATTCCATCTGCCAGTTGCCTTCCCATATGGCATTTTACAAAGCCGTGTTTGGTCTTCTTAATTAACTCAAACTTCTCCAAGTGCCTGTTGATTTTGCTCCCTGACCATTGTTTCTAAAACCTTAACCGCCAATGATGTTAAACTGACCTGATGTTACATTGTGTCTTCCCATTTTACCATCTTATGACCTCCTGACTTCCATTGCTATTTTCGTCACCATTTACTATATTGTTGAGTTTTGTGTCCACTATAACCATGTACAGATCATTAATATATATCAAATATTATAGTGGTTCCAATATAGATCTCTTGGGGACACCAAAGCACACCACTCTCCTGGAAAGAAAGCATTCACCACTACTCTCTGCTTCCTTAACCAGTTTTGTATCCATGTTGTCACTGCCCCTTTCATTTCACAGATTTCAATTTTGTTAGAAAGTCTATTTATTAAATACTTTATTGAACACCTTTTTAAACTTCATATATACATCAACCAGACATTCATCAACCTTCACCATTATTTGCTACAAGAACTCAGGCTTTTTATTAATAATTTGCCTTGAACAAGTCTGTGTGGACTGTCATTAATTAACCCGGAGCCGGAACAAGGTCACGGCCCACGATAGGCTGCGTGCCGACATTTTACGTGGGCAGGCCAACTAAGGCCAAAGAGCACAGAAATCTCCCTGAGGCATGGAGCTGCCTCAGAGGGATTAATTGCATAATGTGAATTTTAAATAAAGAAGCTGAAAAATCATTTACACGTCCTCTCATGTGACAGGGTTCTTTGCCTGCCCGCCAATTTAAGGTTGGTCGGGCAGCCCTGTCAATATCTTTAATTGGTTTATTAATGGCCTTAACAGGCCTTTGACAGTTCAGCGGGCATGCAGCCGACTCAGGCGCGCGCCCACCGAATGGAAGATCAGAATGACACGCGGTGACGTCGGGACGCACGCCTGACGTCACCATGTGCCATTTTACGCATCGACATGCGGGGCCCACCCCCGCACGCCAAACGGAAAATTCTGTCCATGGTAACCGAATTTATTCCCCTCCTCTTTTTAACTGGGATATAACATTTGCAAATCTCCAGTCCTCTGGCATTGCTCCTATATCCAATGGAGGGTTGAAAGATTATGATCAGTGCTTCCATTACTTCCATGTTCATTTCTCTCAGCAACCTAGGATGCATCCCACCTGGACTGGCTGGTTTTTCCACTTTACATACTGCCAACTTTTTAAATGTTTTCTTTTTATTTATTTTATCCCATCCAATTTCTCTATTCCCTTTTGATTTACTGTGATATCAGCAGCAAATTCTTCTTTTGTGAAGGCAGTTGCAAAGTACACATTTCGTACTTCAACCACGCTCTTTGCTCCACAAGAAGGTTTCCTTTTTGTCCTTAATCAATCTTACCCTTCTTTTGACTATCTTTTACTCTTTATATGATTATCAAAGGGAAACTTTTGTGTTCCCTTATATGTTACCCACTAATTTGTTATCATAAACTCTCTTTTCCCTCTCATTTCCTTTTTGAGTTAATCTCTGAACGTTCAGTATTCTGTTATATTATGAACCTAACATTTACCATAAGCCTACATTTTCTGTGCCATTTTAATCTCAATTGCTTTAGTCATCTTGGGAACTCTAGCTTTAGATTCCCTTCCTTTCTTCCTCAAGGGAATGTGTTTAATCTGTACCTAAACTACCTGTTCCATGATGGCCTCTCCTTGCTTTTTTTAGCTGTCAATCTTTGTTTTCCATCAACCTGGATCAGATCCCTTTTCAACACAATAAAATGAAACCTCTTCCAGTTGATGTGATTTCATTCAGATAAGTCTATTAATTTGATCCTTTTACTGATTTGTATCATGCTGTTCTGTTATTGGTCTCCTAGTTCTTTTATTGTTATCTATAAGTCTCTTTATGCTATCTCTTTGTTGTTTGTATCACCTATTCTATTATTGATCTCAAATCCATATTCTATCATTATTTTCTACAAGCTGTCTCTTGCTGATTTCTATCAGCTATATTTATTCTGTAGGCTCCATTATTACATATGGGCAGAATTTCAACTTCAGCAGGGATTTAAAACTGGATTTGATTGGCTGTACATTATAGGAAGGAAAATTAGGCAGCGTGTATAATGGTCTGATGATCTGATGACAGCCACCTTACACCACCAGTGAAGTTCAAATTTCCACCTGAATAAAAATGTCCCATTTTACTGCATTTATCAACAATAAGCCTTGCCGTTTAGTAAAGCATGTCCAGCCTAACAACTGAAATCCCTCAAAAAAATTCCTCAATTGTACAGCATTTGCTAAATAATCCTCAGTGTACTAAGAATTATGTTGACAACCAGTTTAAGATTGTCAGTTGGGCTCACAGTTTGGTGCATTTGCATGTACTGAAAGCTATATATATTAATACACAGGGCCCTGTTCTTTGCAGGCAGAAAGAACATGTACACACATTGTGCCTGTTTCAACTAAACAAAATAAATAACAGCCATTCGCAGGTTCACCCCCCAGGGCAATGTCTTGACCAATCAGAGTCAAGCTGCCTGGTTTAAATGTCAACAATGCTTGGCAGTTAACTGTCAGTCACCATCAACTGGTGCATTCTCCATGGCAATGCCTCTACCACTCAGAGTCCACCTGCCAATCAATCAGCACTCTCTTCTCATACAGTATAAATATGCTGTTCCCCGGCATTGGTATTTTCTTCCGAATTGCCCTGATGAATGTAACACGAAAAGCTTCGCCAAAAAATGTCTCTTTTTTCAGCAATACATCATTAGTTGTTGGAGCACTAGCTAAATGCTATATTTTCAGACTTTATGACTAAGGGTCTTGGAGATGTGATGGGACAAAATTAGCAGACTGTGGGTAGTGAACCTATTAACAATCATCCATTAGAGTTCAGAATCTACAGCACAAGAGATGTTATGCGGTTTATAATTTACTTTATGTACAGAAGGGGAAATAAAAGTCTCACACCATTGGATTCTGTTTGGAGTTGGGTTAATCCAGTCACATCGGGCAGGATTTTTCACTCAGCATGTGGGTGCGTGCCCGGCACATCTGAACGTAAAATAGCGCGCAATGACGTCGGGCGAATGTCCTGATGTCATCGCGCACTCACACAATATTTCAGTTGGCGGGCACACACGAGAGACGGCAGCATGCCCACCGGCAATTAAGAAGGGCGGGATGAGGTTTCTGATATTAGTTTTTTTTTAAATGAAAATGTTTGAGTTTAGGTGAGCGAGCCTGATGTGTGAATCTTTTTAATGCATTTTAAAATCTTTATTTGATGGTTTTAAATTCTTCAGCTCCCTGAGGCAGCCCTCTGCTTTCAGGAAGCTTTCATTGCGCGCTCTCCCGTGCCTGCGCTGACTCCCGCCCCCACCCCGGCAGCACTGAGCCTTTCAATGCGCTGTTCACACTGGCTGGCTGTTTATTGGCCAGGCAGCGTGAAATCGAGGTTGGGGGTCCATCGCGGGTGGCGGGCCATTTCCCGGCCGCTCCTGGGCCCGCCCACCGCGCTCGCCCGACGACCTCAAAATTCTGTCCATTATATTTTTTTGGAAAAATTAACCAAAGGAAAAGCATCTTCAAAGTATGAAACGTACATTGTTCAGAGTGAAGAACGTATCAGTATACAAATAGGGAAAGAACAAAGAAGAACAAGAACAAAGAAAAGTACAGCACAGGAACAGGCCCTTCGGCCCTCCAAGCCTGCGCCGATCATACTAAAACATACTACACTTCCTGGGTTCAAACTAAAACATTTTGCACTTCCGGGGTCCATATCCCTCTATTCCCACCCTATTCATGTATTTGTCAAGCTGCCTCTTAAACACCACTATCGTACCTGCTTCCACCACCTCCTCTGGCAGCGAATTCCAGACACTCACTACCCTCTGCATAAAAAACTTGCCCCGCACATCTCCTCTATAGTTTTCTCCTCTCACCTTAAATCTATGTCCCCTAGTAATTGACTCTTCCACTCTGGGAAAAAGCTTCTGACTATCTACTTTGTCCATGCCACTCATAATTTTGTAAACTTCTATCAAGATGCCCCTCAATCTCCGTCGCTCTAGTGAGAACAATCCGAGTTTCTCCAACCTCTCCTCATAGCTAATAACCTCCAGACCAGGCAGCATCCTGGTAAACCTCCTCTGCACCCTCTCCAATGCCTCCATATCCTTCACATAATGTGGTGACCAGAATTGCACGCAATATTCCAAGTGTGGCCTAAGCAAGGTTCTATACAGCTGCAGCATGCCTTCCCAGCTTTTATACACAATACTCCTGCCAATGAAGGCAAGCATACCATATGCCTTCCTGACTACCTTATCCACCTGTGTTGCCACTTTCAATGCCCTGTGGACCTGTACACCCAGATCCCTCTGCCCGTCGATGCACTTAAGGGTTCTGCCAATTACTGTATAATTCCTGCCTGTATTAAACCTTCCAAAATGCATTACCTCGCATTTGTCCGGATTAAACTCCATCTGCCATTTCTCCGCCCAAGTCTCCAACCGATCTATATCCCGTTGTATCCTTTGACAATCCTCTTCACTATCTGCAACTCCTCCAACCTTAATGTCGTCTGCAAACTTACTAATTAGCCCAGTTACATTTTCCTCCAAATCATTTATGTATACTACAAACGGCAAAGGTCCCAGCACTGATCACTGCGGAACACCACTAGTCACAGCTCTCCATTCAGAAAAGCACCCTTCCACTGCTACCCTCTGTCTTCTATGACCAAGCCAATTCTGTATCCATCTTGCCAGCTCACCTCTGATCCCGTGCGACTTTACTTTCTGTACCAGTCTGCCATGAGGGACCTTGTCAAAGGCCTTACTGAAATCCAAGTATATAACATCCACTGCCCTTCCATCGTCGATCATCTTTGTCACTTCCTCGAAAAACTCGATCAAGTTAGTGAGACACGACCTCCCCTTCACAAAACCATGCTGCCTCTCACTAGTACACCCATTTGCTACCAAATGGTAGTAAATCCTGTCACGAAGAATCTTCTCCAATAATTTCCCTACCACTGACATAAGGCTCACCAGCCTGTAATTTCCTGGATTGTCCCTGCTACCCTTCTTAAACAATGGAACAACATTGGCCATTCTCCAGTCCTCTGGGACCTCACCCTTAGCCAGTGAGGATACAAAGATTTCTGTCAAGGCCCCAGCAATCTCCTCCCTTGCCTCCCTCAGTACTCTGGGGTAGATCCCGTCTGGCCCTGGGGACTTATCCACCTTAATATTCTTGAAGACGCCTAACACCTCCTCTTTTTTGACCTCAACATGATCCAGGCTATCTACACACTCTTCCCTAGACAAATTGACTGCAGAGTCCTTCTCTTTGGTGAATACTGATGAGAAGTATTCATTTAGTATCTCTCCCATTTCTTCTAGCTCCACAGACAGATTCCCACCTCTGTCCCTGAGTGGGCCTACCCTTTCCCTGGCTACCCTCTTGCTTTTTACATATGTATAAAAGGCCTTGGGATTTTCCTTAATCCTGGTTGCCAGTGACTTTTCATGACCCCTTTTAGCCCTCCTGACTCCTTGTTTAAGTTTCTTCCTACTTTCTTTGTATTCTCCACAGTCTTCATATGTTCCCAGCCTTCTAGCCCTTACGAATGCTCCCCTTTTCTTTTTGACTAATCTCACAATATCCTTCGTTATCCAAGGTTCCTGAAACTTGCCATGCTTATCCTTCATCCTAGCAGGAACATGCTGGTCCTGAATTCTTATCCACTGACGTTTGAAAGCCCCCCACATGTCAGTTGTTGATTTGCCCTCAAAATCCGCCTCCAGTCTAGATTCCTCAGTTCCTGCCTAATATTGTTATAATTAGCCTTCCCCCAATTAAGCACCTTAACCTGAGGACTCCTGTTATCCTTATCCACCAGTACCTTGAAACTTACTGAATTATGGTCACATAAGGATTGAAACAGGAAGACTGACGGGTGACCTAACAGGGGTCTTTAAAATTATGAAAGGATTTGATGGAGTGGGTGCAGAGAGAATATTTCCTCTTGCGTGGAAGAGGTTAGCTAGAGGCCATAAATGTTAGATAGTCACCAAGGAATCCAATAGGAAATTCAGAAAAAATGTCTTCACCCAAATATTGGTAAGGATGTGGAACTCTCTACCACAGGGAGTGGTTGAAGTAGATAGTATAGTTGCAATTATGGGAAATTAGACAAGTATATGAGGTAGAGGAGAAAGGATGGTTATGATCGTAGATTTAGATGAGAAAAGATAGGAGAAGGCTGGAGTGGAGCACAAATACCAGCATGGACTGGTTGGGCCGAGTGGTCTGTTTCTTTGCCATCTATCCTATGTAATCCTATATAAAGCCATTATTAGGAGTATATACTCAAAGATTGCAGTTTAATCTTGAAAGTGAGAGCGCTTATGAAAAAGCTCACTTACAACCCACAAATGATCAAACATTAGAGCAGCTTTCAAGTGCAAATGTCTTCACAAAATTAGATGCAAATGCTGTTTTCTGCCAAGTGTTGCTAGCAACAGGTTTAATGTTTAACGTATAATTTGGACAAGATTATTTGAAAATACTCCCATTTGGAATTTAATCTGCTTCTGAACATTTTCAGAGGAATCATCTAATTAGTATTATCTTATGGCATAACAAAGGCTAAACTTAACAAAAATCTATTATGGCTACAGGTAAAACTAGAGAGATCTGGGACAAGGGAGTTATCAGGGTGGATCTGGAAGTTGGAATGTTCTCTTCAAGTATTGCAGAAATGTCAAAAACAATTAGAGAGTATGGAGAGAAGGCACTTAAAGTGATCAAGAGTTTCTTATGGTGTCAGCCAATTACAATGTAATTTGTGTTATTATTGTAGGTACATCTTCTTAAGGACTACATGCAGGACTCATGAAAAAACAAACTAATGAGAATTGAGTTGCATTTATTTCATGGGGCAGGAAAACCTGTGAGCGCAGCCTGTAGCAATATCGTAAATGTATTTGTGAAGAGTTCCTCTGTTGAGTGCTTCCAGTAAAGATGTAAACGTTGTTTCATTTTCACAATTTTACTAGAAATTCTCAGGAGAGGGAACATTCACAAATCCATTTATACTGCTGCCATAAAATGCGATCAGAAGAATTGTTACCCATACTTTGGCTACCACGAATAGAAGAGAGTGATGTACAATAGAATATATACAACAGAAAAATAAGCTTTAGCGACAGCTGGTGAATGTGAGTGATTTTCAGATTAACTTTAAGACAGCCACTTCTATGTCAAAACTGACAAAAAAAATCTTTGCTATCCCTTCAAAGAAGTCTGACAATGTTTTTTTAATCATTTATTTGTTCATGGAATGTGGGTGTCACTGGCTAAGCAAGCATTTAGTGATCAGCCTAATTGCCCTTGAGATGATGGTGATGAGCTGCCTTCTTGAACCACTGCAGTCCATGTGTTGTAGGAACACCCACAGTGCTGTTAGGGAGGGAATTCCACGATTTTGACAGAGCAACATTGAATATAGTTCTAAGTCAGGATGGTGTGTGACATGGAGGGGAGCATGGTGATCCCATGCATCTTTTGTCCTTGTCCTTCTAGGTAGTAGAGGTCGCGGGTTTGGAAGTTGCTGTCGAAGGAGCCTTGGTGAATTGCTTCAGTGCATCTTGTAGATGGTACATTCTGCTGCTACTGTGCATTAGTGGTGGAGGGAGTGAAAGTTTAAGGTGCTGGATGAGGTGCAGGTCAAGCAGGCTGCTTTGGCTTGGATGCTGTTGAGCTTCTTGAGTGTTGTTGCAACTGCACTCATCCAGGCAAGTGACCCCCAGGATGTTGATAGTGGGGGATTCAGCGATGGTAATGTCATTGAATGTCAAGAAGTAATGGTTAGATTCTCTCTTGCTGGTAATGGTCATTGCCTGGCAGTTGTGTGGCACGAATGTTACTTGCTACTTATCAGCCCAAGCCTTAATATTGTCCAGGTTTTGCTGCATTTGGACATGGACTGCTTCTGTATCTGAGGAGTCATGGATGGTGCTGAACACTGTGCAACCATCAGCAAACATCTCCACTTCTGACCTTATGATCAAAGGAAGGTCATTGATGAAGCAGCTGAAGATGGTTGGGCCGAGGACACTACCCTGAGGACTCCTACAGTGATTCCTGGGACTGAGATGACTGACCTCCAACAACCACAACCATCTTCCTCTGTGCTGGGCATGACTCCAACCAGTGATGGGCATTCCCCCTGATTCCCATTGACTCCAGTTTTGCTAGGGCTCCTTAATGCCACACTCAGTTAAATGCTGCCTTGATGTCAAGGGCAGTCACCCTCACCTCATCTCAGGAGTTCAGCTCTTTTGCCCATGTTTGAACTAAGGCTGTAATGAGGTCAGGAGCTGAGTAGCCCTGGCGGAACCCAAACTAAGCGTCAGTGGGCAGGCTGTTTCATTCTTTCACAAGACATGGGCGTCAATGGCTAGAATAGCATTTTTATTGCCCATCCCAAATTGCCCTTCAGAAGGTGGTGGTGAGCCGCCTTCCTGAATTGCTGCAGTCCACGTGGTGTAGGTACAACCACAGTGCTGTTTGGGAGGGAGTTCCAAGATTTTGACCCAGCGACAGTGAAGGAACGGTGATATGTTTCCAAGTCAGGATGATGAGTGGCTTGGAGGAGAACTTGCAGGTGGTGGTGTTCCCATGTGTCTGCTGTCCTTGTACTTCTAGGTCATAAATGTTGTAGGTTTGGGAGGTGCTGTCGAAGGAGCCTTGGTGAGTTCCTGCAGTGCATCCTGTAGATAGTATACACTGCTGCCACTGTGTGCCGGTGGTGGAGGGAGTGGATCTTGAAGGTGGTGGATGGAATGCCAGTCAAGTGGGCTGTTTTGTTCTGAATGGTGTCAAGCTTCTTGAGTATTGATGGAGCTGTACTTATCCAGGCAAGTGGAGAGTATTCCTTCACACTCCTGTCTTGTGCCTTGTAGATGGTGGACAGGCTTTGGGGAGTCAGGAGGTAAGTTACTCTCCACAGAATCCTCAGCTTCTTTCCTGATCTTGCAGCCACAGTGTTTATATGGCTAGTCCAGTTCAGTTTCTGGTCAACCCCCAGGATGTTGATAATGGGGGATTCAGTGATGGTAATGCCATTGAATGTCAAAGGGAGGTGGTTAAATTCTCTCTTGTTGGAGATGATCATTGCCTGACACTTGTGTGGCAGAAATGTTACTTGCCATTTATCAGCCCAAGCCTGAATATTTTCTAGGTCTTGATGCATATTGGCAAGGGCTGCTTCAGTACCTGAGGAGTTGTGAATGGTGCTGAACATTGTGCAACCATCAGCGAACATCCCCACTTCTGACCTTATGATGGAAGGAAGGTCATTGATGAAGCAGCTGAAAATGGTTGGGCCTAGGACACTACCCTGAGGAACTCCTGCAGTGATGTCCTGGAACTGACATGATTGACCTCCAATGACCAACAACCATATTCCTTTGTGCTAGGTGTGACTCGAACCAATGGAGAGTTTTTCTCGTTTCCCATTGTTTTGCTCAAGCTCCTTGATGCCACACTTGGTCAAGTTCTGCCTTTATGTCAAGGGCAGTCACTCTTACCTCACCTCGGGAGTTCAGCTCTTTTGTCCATGTTTGAACTAAGGCCATTGAGGTCAGGAGCTGGGTGGCCCTGGTGGAATCCAAACTGAGTGCCAGTGAGTAGGTCATTTCAGAGTAAGTGTCATTTGGCAGCACTGTCAACAACCCCTTCCATCACTTTACTGATGATGGAGAGTAGGCTGATGGGGCGGTAATTGGCCGGATTGGATTTGTCCTGTTTTTTGTGGACATGACATACCTGGGCAATTTTCTACATAGCCGAGTAGATGCCAGTGTTGTAGCTGCACTGGAACAGTTTGGCCAATGGCACAGCAAGTTCTGGAGAACAAGTCTTCAGTACTATTACTGGAATATTGTCAGGGCCCATAGCCTTTGCACTAACCAGTGCCTTCAGCCGTTTCTTGATATCATGTGGAGTGAATTGAATTGGCTGAAGACTGGCATCTGTGATACTGGGGACTTCAGAAGGAGGCGGAGATGGATCAACCACCTGGTACTTCTGGCTGAAGATAGTTGCAAATGCTTCAGCCTTGTCTTTTGCACCGATATGCTGGGCTCCACTATCATTGAGAATGGGGATATTTGTGGAGCCTCCTAAACCAATAAATTGTTTAATTATCCACTGCCATTCATAACTGGATGTAACAGGGCTTCAGAGCTTAGATCTGATCTGTTGGTAGGGGAGTCACTTAGCTCAGTCTTTCGCATGCTGCTTCCACTCTTTGGCACACAAGCAGTCCTGTATTGAAGCTTCACCAGGTTGACACCTCATTTTTAAGTATACCTGGTGCTGCTCCTGGCATGCCCTCCTACACTCTTCACTGAACCAGGGTTGATCCTCCAACTTGGTGGTAAAATTGTGGTTGAATACAATTTTGCTACTGTTAATGGCCCACAGCGCCTCATGGGAGCCCAGTTTTCAGCTGCTGGATCTATTTGAAATCTTTCCATCTAGCATGGTGGTAGTGTCACACAGCCCAATGGAGGCCATCCTCAATATAAAGGTGGGTTTTCGTCTCCACAACAACTGTGTGGAGGTCACTCTTACTGATACTGTCATGGACAGGTGCATCTATTGCAGATTGCTGAGGATGAGGTCAAGTCGGTTTTTCATCTTGCTGGTTCCCTCACCACCTGCCAGAGACTCAGTCTAGCAACTATGTCCTTTAGGAGTCGGGCAGCTCATTCACTAGTGGTGATACCAAGCCACTCTTAGGTAGAATTTTGCCCTTGGCGGGTAGGCTTGGCGGGGATGGGCAGGGGCGGTTGGCGAGTTGCCTGTGATCGGCACTGGACCGCGATTTCATGCTGACGGGTCAATTAAGGCCCGCGCTTTGTGAAACGCAAGCGGCAGCACTCAGTGTCGGGGTAGGTGGGTGGGGGGGGGGGGCGCGGGGTACAGGAGGAGGGCAAGCGGGCTGAGTCCGAACTTCGAGCATGCGCGCAAGTGAGCACTTCATAACCTCCCTGAGGCACAGAGCTGCTTCAGGGAGACAAAACATTGTTAAGAGAAGAAAATATAGAAAATAAAAATATAATGAAACATGTCCCCTCATGTGAATCAGTCACATGAGCAGGGACATGTTATTAATTCAATTGTAAAACTTTTATTTTATTTTTATTTGCTTTTGGAAACCTCATCCTGCCGAGCAAAAATTTCTGCCCTTAGTGATGGACGTTGAAGACAAACACCCGGAATACAATCTCTGGCTCTTGCCACCGCCAGTGCTTCTTCTAATTGGTGTTCAACATGGAAGCACTGATTCATCGGCTAAGGGGTGGTGGCGCGGTAGGTGGTAATCAGCAGGACATTTCCTTACCCATGTTTGACCTGGTGCCATGAGGTTTCATGGGGTCCACAGTCAATGTTGAGGACTCCCAGGGTAACTCCTGCCCGACTATACCACTGTGCAAAAGTGTCTTCTGATTTCATTCCTGATTGGTCGAGCACTAATTTTAAAATTATGTCCTCTTGTTTTAGATGGCTGCACTGGAGAAAATCACTGTTCTCTACTTCCTCTATCAAATCCTTTCACCATTTTAAACATCTTAATTAAATCACTCTTCTACCTTCTAACCTCAGCAGAATATAAGTCATGTTTATGCTACCTGTTCTCATAATTTAAATTTTTAGCCTGGGTATCATTTTTGTCAATGTGCATTATACTTCCTTCAAGTGCAGTATCTGGTTTCTGAGGTGTGGTGCCTAAAACTGAACACTGTACATCAGATGGGGTCTGACCAAGGATCTGTACAAATGAAGCATCACTTCTTCCCCTTTGAATTACAAACCAGCTTGAGTTAAAATCAACATTCCATTAGCAATGTCGGTTACTTTTCCTGCCTGTGCACAAGCTTTTGGCAATTTCAGACCAATAACATATTTCAAGGCATCAGCAGTTCATCAGCCATGAGTGCCTCATATGCCTCACTGTTGAGGCCTGAGGTTTACTCATTGCCTGGTGTATGCAGTACCTACTAGTGCAGGCCTCAAGCATTGCTGCCACATATATAATGCTCTAATTACAAATGGAAGGATGTCCCATAGGCCAGAATTTTCTGGCAGGCCCCGCACACCTGTGCATAAAATGATGCGCGGTGACATCAGGCAAGCGTCCTGATGTCGCCGTACGCCATTGCGATGTTTCATTGGGCAGGCATGCGATGGTATCTGATGTGCGCCCGCCGTTGATTAACGGGCCACTTAAAGCCCTTGAGGCGCCAATCGACAGCGATTTTCTGGTGCCCGTGCAATCTTCGGGTTGGCGCGTGGGCACAACGGGCAGGCGGGTAGGAGACATTTGAATAACCCTCATCCACGGGCGGGATAAGAGGGCTCATTGGGGTCGAGAGTGCGCTCTCTCAAGTATTGATTTTTCAAAGTTACTGATACTGGCCTGTGTGATCTGCAATACTTCAAAACGCATCCCAGCTGCTTGGTCTGGACTCACAGCCTTCAGGTCAGCACTCTGCAGTGAGGAATCTTTTTTTGGGCCTGCAGATTTCAGGAAGCCTTCCCTTAGCCTGGGAATGGGAGCTGAACTCTCCACTGGAGGCATCTCCTCTGAGGAGGAAGGGAGGGCTAGAAGGGAGAGGAGGCCAGCAGTGCACATTTAGCCTCCAGGGGAGCCAGCTTTGGGAGGACAGGCACAGGACAAGGGATGCAGGGCCAAGAGGTAGTCCAAGATGGAAGGGGCCGCAGAAGACGCCACTATCCTGCTGCCAGGGTTTACAAGCGGCGAAGCAGCTACCGCAATATGTCTGAGGTGCAGTGCCGAAGGAGACTCCGTCTGTCAAGGGAGACAGTCAACTATATCTGTCAGATGATTGGGCCTGAGATCTCCGTGAACTGTGTGGGTGGACACCCCATGCCAGTGGCTCTAAACGTCACAGCTGCCCTCAAATTCTATGCCTCTGGGTCCTTCCAGGGGTCGGTGGGTGACTTTTGCGGTGTCTCCCAATCAGCTGTCCACACTTGTGTCAAGCAGGTTACAGATGCTCTGTTCAGGCATGCATTGATTTTCATCCACTTCCGCTGGGACCAGGCAAGCCAGACACAGCGAGCCAGAGGCTTCGCGGCAAATGCTGGCTTCCCCTGCATCCAGGGTGCAATAGACTGTACACACGTGGTCATCAAGGCGCCAGCGGGTGAGCCCGGTGCCTTCATCAACAGGAAGGGCTTCCACTCCATTAACGTGCAGATAGTGTGACCACAGGATGCTGATTCTACAAGTCTGTGCAAGGTACCCAGGCAGCTCCCACAACGCCTACATCCTCAGACACTCCCAGATGCTGGTGCTCTTCATTGCTCCAGCTCGGCTGGATGGATGGCTGCTGGGTGACAAGGGCTATCCCCTCAGAAGGTGGCTCATGACGCCTCTCTGCCATCCAAGAACAGAAGCTGAGCAGCGCTACAATAGGAGCCACACCTCCACAAGGGCTGTGGTGGAGAGAACCATTGGTCTTCTCAAAATGCGCTTCCGATGCCTGGACCGCTCAGGGGACGCACTCCAGTACCCCCCAGATCGTGTCTCGGTGATAGTGGTTGCATGCATCGCTCTCCACAATCTTGCGCTGGAAAGGGGGGACGCTGTGGACAATGAACATGTAAACACAGTGGCTGTGGCTGCACACAATGAGTCCAGCAGTGAGTCCGAGGATGAGCACACACAGGGAAATGTTGAGAGGGTAGCTGCTGACCCAGGCGTACTCCAGGGAGGCAGGGACACCTGAGAGGCTTTAATCCAATGAACCTTCAGCTAGCACATCACATTTGGACCTCCAGGAGAAGCCTGGGCTGTAGGTTCCAAACTCGATGCCTAAGTGCAAAATCTGCCTGGTTAGGAACAGTAACTAAGGGCCTTGTTAATAAAGCTGAATGTCCCACAAAACACGCATTACATTATTGGAAATCTGCAGAAGAAAAGAGGCACCCTCAGCAATGATGACATGTCTGAATTAATATTACAACCAAAGGAACTTAAGAAAACAAAATGACAAAGGCTTTCAAAATCACACCAACTCATAAAGAACTCATTGTGGGCCAACACTAAAGCACCAGCGATAAACCCGTGGTGTGCCTAAGGTGCCTTTATGTTTACATTTTCGGCTGCTACGTCTTGGTGCTGCCCCATCGCTGGGAGTGACATCTGAGACAGCCTGCTCACTCTGCTGTCCTGTTGGCCTCGATAACCTTGGTGGTCGTCCTCTGGCCCGTGGAGGCTGTGCTGGTCCCGCCTGAGAGGGAGCTGCCAGTTCCACAGCTGGCATCTCCCCAGTCGTCGCAGCCTCACCGGATGCAACAGTCACCGGTGGAGGGGCTGCTGCCTTCATTTGGAGCGCCCTGAGAGGAGCCCGCAGAGATGACAGGCAGCTGTTGCGCTGATGTGAGGTTGCTTCGGACATCCCTGCTCACTGTGGATGGATGGGCACCGAGCTGGGGAACTTGGTGCCCAGACCATCTCCCACACTGGCACTGACCAGCTGAGGTCAATGCTGATGTGAGGGCTTGCTGGTCCGAGCACATCCCCAGGAAGTCTTGATTGGTCTCCTTGAGGAGTGTCTCCATGAGAGTCGCCACTCTCTCCATGGGGGAGATGAGGCTCATTGTTTCGGCGATAGTCTGCTTAGACTCCTCCACCATGGACACCAAGCCAAGCATAGCCTCATGTATCTCCACCAGATGCTCCCGCACACCCAGCTGCATTTCCTGCGTTTGCTGCGTCGCGGACGACTCCAGAGGCACATCATCAGGCACCGACTGAGCATGTGCCTAGTCCCCTGCAGTCCTCTGACTGCTGGCACCATGGGCACCCTCTGTCTCTGCCAGATCCTCCAGCGACTGTGAAGTGCCCTCACTGCTGTGCCCCGGGACACTAGCCGATGTTCTAATTCCTACTGAAGTGCCAGTATCTGCGCTGGTACCTACCTGGCAGAGATGGTGTGACGCTAGTGAGACTTCAGGGCCCTCAGGTGTGAGAGGGGGCCCCTGCTGCTCCTCCTCCCGGCCCTACTCCGCTGATGCTGAAAGGAAGAACAAGGACATTGGATCAGTTAATATGGAGACAATGTCAATGTGCATCCCTGTCCCCCAGATCATTATGCGCTCATCCTTCCATAAGCAATGGTCAAGCCATGTTGCAAACTTCAATCACTGAACATTCAGCACTGCCATGGCTGTTGGGAGAACAATGGTGACCTCACTCCTGGGCAAACATACCTGCCCGTGGCACCCCAGCCTCACCGAAACTGGTGGCCTTGGGCGCTTGGCGCCTCTCCAAATCTAGGGCCTCCTGCTCGAAGCGGCTGAGAATCGCTAACTGTGCCGGCCCTCCACCGGTCCTCACCCGCTCGGCGGCATTATGTGCATTCTTCTCCTGAAAAGGAGAGAAGAGCATTGTTTGGTGCTACTTGTACCTGGACTCTTTTAGCGGACGGCCCACCCCAACCAGAGTGGGACATTGCAGGGCTCCAGTGTCTCCTCACCCCGCTGCTGCTGAACACTCACACAAAGATGCTAGGCCTGTCCCCCCCGCCCAACCCCCTTGGCCAAATGCTGCCTACATCACATTAGGCACCACATGGTCTAAGCTTCCATAGCAAGGAGGCGCAAGCACGTGGAGCACAGAGGGCAGCAGATCGATTGGTGCCACGCCACCTTGAAGCTCCCCTCCCAGCATGTCAGCACTCAGACTTTGACATGTCCTGGAGTTCCAGCACTGCGCCTCGGTGCAGCTCCTCCAGGGAGCCCCCAAATCAGTAATGTGGGTCTCAGTGTACCACATGCAGAACAACCCATCTCTTCGCCACCCTCTCAGGGTGACCTCAGCATGGGCAATATCTGCTGGCCCACCCAGTGAAGGACACATGCCGTCAATGATTCAATGCAGTCACTACACTCAGACTTGGTGGGGGGAGGTGGTGGGGTGGGGGTGGGGGTGGGCGACATGTGCAGGGGTGGGGGCGCCAGTGGGGAAAGCCTACCTGCTGGTTTAAGTGACCAATGCCAACATGGTACTCACCCTTCCTGAGCGCAACAGGTTGTTGAAGCGCTTGCAGCACTGGATCCAGGTGCGTCGCACCACGTCGCGGGAGTTCACCACGTCCGCCACCTCCTCCCAGGCATCTTTGGTCATGTGGGGGGGCCTCCTCCTCCCTTCCTGGGGTACGAGGACCTCCTGCCATGTTGCCACCTCTTCAAGGAGGTCAGCAAGGCAGTCATCAGAAAAATGAGGGGCACAGTGCCCCCCTGCCCTACCCTCCTGCCTGGCCTACTCACCAGCAGCGCTCTGGGCAGCCCTTCCACTGGCCATGATTCACAGCTTTGGAAAGGCTGCAGCAGCTTTTTAAAACAGGCCGCCGGGTCGCCATTGGACCTTTAGATCATTGCAGACCCGCTGCTGCCTGCCCACTCCCGCTGTCCTTGGGACCCATGTTTCACGTTGGGCAGGCCTTAATTGGCCCGCCCGCGTAAAATGGCGGCGTGGACCTGATTGTGGGCGGCGATCGGGTCCGTGCCTGCCTGTGCCCTCATCATCTGCCCGACAGGCAGAAAATTCTGCCCATAATATACCTGATCAGCGCTCTAGATGCATAGCACCTGTTTGAATTGAGCACCTCAAGGGAAGAGTGCAGCAAAACTGATTTTTTTTTACCTTACAGTGTAGCCTTTCACATTTATCATCTCTCATTGCAGCACCCCAGCCTCCAACATTGAGTCCAAGTATTGGGTATTTTTTGTGGAGGGGGGGGTTGCAGGTGGCGCATAAAGAAAGACAATGCTTTAAAGGCAGCAGCAACCCTTCAGCGGTTTCTGGCTCTCAATTGACAGCCTTGCCTGTGACCTTTGGATCATACTTAAAATAGTTGAACTTGCATTGTGGGGTGAGCTCAGCTTCATGAAGTTTGCACTTTCAGCTTAATGATGTTTCTCCATTTGGCTTGTGGGTAAAACTGTACTCTATGGATAAATTACACAATTTGGTTTTCCTGGTACTCGTGGCTGTGAATTAGGCGAAAAATTACCTCTGCACCAAATTCCCAAATGAACTCCCATCGAGCAGAGCTCTGATCCAGGATTATTAAATTAATTCACCCTATATCTTCCACATAGCAGGCCACACAATTAGAAGATAGAAGCATTAATTGTCTTAATCGGCCATACGCTGCAGTTAACACATATTTAAACAGCTGAACTAGATATTTATTGAGAACGTTTGCTGGTGTATTGGGTATTACCGAGTCCAGGAAGATAGGATTACTAGTCACATACTGGGAACCCTACTGTTCCCAATGTCTGACTACATTGCCTTCCATCATACCACATTGCCTAATTCTCTGAAACAGGGCAGAGGTACATGCACTTTATGGGACTTTATGCCATCTCCTCAGAAATACTCTGTGGAAGAAATGGGAGGAGGTAGCAGGAAGCAAGCAGTGTCAGTCAGTTAGCACAGTTCTGGACAAAACTGACTGACAAGGCCTTTGCAATGTACAATCCAAGGGGGTCCAGTGTCACAGAATCCTAACAGGTTACTACATACGAACATACATACGAACATACATACGAACAATTGAATTAGGAGCAAATTAGGCCATTCAGCCCCTTGCACCTGTTCCACCATTCGATACGATAAGGGCTGATTTGATTATGGTTTTTACTTTCTTGACTACCCCCTATGCCCTTAGACTTTTCACCTACAAGGGAGCCATTCTAACACAGCCTTAAAAATATTCAGTGATCCTGCCTCCGCTGCTCCTAGGGGAAGAGAATTCCTCAGACGAATAACCCTCTGAGAGGGTCTGATGCTTACTTCTCCCACAAAATAAGTTTTTAGAAGTTGCAGTAGATTAGGTGTGACATACCTAAAACAAAGCATCAAGGGTAACTAACAGTTATTTTTGCATAGCTTCATACATGTGTTCTGCAGCTGAAAGGATATAACATGAAGTGTTCAATCACCATTGCGTTGTTAACTGAACTGCTTCACTGATGAAAAAAGATCTTTAATCATATATATATGTTCTCTAATGATATTGCTTTGATACAGTCGTTGTAATGTACCCAGGCTATGCTAGCATAGTGGTCCCTGAGCTAGTAATCCAGGGGCCTAAACTAATGAACCAAAGACCTGAATTCAAATTTCACAACAGCTGGGGAATTTAAATTCAAATAGTGAAATAAAATCTAGAATGGAAAAAGTTAATATCAGCAATGGTGATCATGAAACTACTGAAAAACCTGCCTGTTTCACTCATACTCTTCATGGAAGAAAATGTGCTGTCCTTACCCACTCTAGCCTATATATATATGTATATATATATATAAATATGGCTTGAATTTTCATAAAGCTGGAAGGGTTCTGTACCTTAGATATAATGGCCCCGGAGGCCCGCTTCTGGAAGTCCCACCCCTGGACCTGGCACCCACCATTTTTGCCGGGGTGGGTGGGGAAACGGGGGCAGGTTGTACTTCATACATCCACACTTCACAGGGGCAGCTGCACATGTAAAAATGCAGCTGTCTTCAAACAGGTCCAATTTTCATTACTGGGATTCCCAAAACATGACTCGTGAGCTTTGGGCTTTTGAGGAAAAGGTTTAAAGCTCCTGCGGTTATTTGGTGAGGTAAGCAGGTATTTAAATGATTATATCTAACATACTAACAAATGCATAATCACAACAAAGACAGCACTTTGAGTTCTCTCAAGAGAGTACTAATTGCACATAAAATACCTCTAGCAGCCATTTTGTAAGTAAAGATGAAGGGTGGAATTTTCTGAGCCCGCTGGTGGCGGGTTTGATAAGTGGCTTGCGCGGAAAATGTGGTGGGACCCAGTTCATGACGGCGTGAAGGCAGGTCGTGATCTTCCTCTCAGCCCACCGGTGGCATTTCCCGCCATCGGTCGGTGGGGAGCTAATTGTAATACATTAGCATATAATTAAAAGGCCATCCCGCCAGGCTCTTGGAATCCCGCTGTCCGTCCACGTTGCCGGGAAAGCACGCCGATGTGTTTCACAACAACATGCAGGCCACGTGCACTTGGCCGCCTTCACTTTGGGGGAACTGAGGTGAGTGAGCAGCAGCGTTTACCACAGCTCACCTGTTGTTTACAGGTCTCAGGGGCACCGGGGGGTGGGGGAAACTCATGCCTGGCCCCACAGGTGACTGCTGAGGGGTGGGGGTGTCCGGGGGCAAGTGCTGGCCAGCCTCGGAGGCAACAGCTCCGGGGGGCGGGAGGCGTCAAGTGCTGCCCTGGCGCTGCATCCTGCGAACAGGTCGGGGGTCAGGGTTAGCGAGGGAAGTGGCCACGAAGTAGGGACACTGTATAAACTCACCATGCCTCTGCAACTGAGACAGATCAGACGCAGCCACAGTGATATGATTGGGGTCAGGCTCCTAGCCTGCCCGCCCACGCAAGCAACACGGAGGCATCAAAGGGCCACCAAGCGCTCCATACCTTACCCCCACCCCCAGCACCCCCCACCCTTCTGCCCCCCTGCCGGCATAAACTTCAAGTCCGCCACCACTTTATTGGATTGTGGAGCAGTTGGTCTGCAAACGTTGTACAATCTCCTCACCAACGCTGGCCATGTAGCAGTCACTGCTGGAGGCGCTCACAGCCCCGTGAAATCTCAGCATCCTGGCTTGGACCAGTCTCCTCCATGTCGCAGGTTGACAGGGCAGCCATGCAGCGCACTCATCTCTGGCCATCCGAGGGGTGACCAGCACTCTCCAGGAAGCATTAAGGGGCGGTCACACAGGGCCAGGAAAGGCGCTAAGTACAGCCATGATAACCACGTCTCTCTCTCTCTCTCATGTTGCAGGAGGACCACATCAGGACCATGGATCCTGGTGACCTAGCTGTACGCCTGATTGCCTACTGAGGCTGTACAAGACTGAGGAGAGAGCGACTGAGGCACCTGGCCGCGCAAAGGCAGGAGCAGCAAACTCATGAAGAAGGGGCAGCAGGGGCTCCTGCACACGCTACCCAGGAACAACAACGAGCCATGGCTGGTCGGCACCTAGCAACACCCAGGGTCTATAGACACTGCCTGCCATTCCTGCAGATGACCGAGAACCAGTGTCGCCGATGACTGCGCATGTCTAGAGACCTGGTGGCTCACATCTACCACTTACTGCAGGATTTGGCGCCAAGGAGACATGGAGGGCATCCGCTGCCAGTGGTTGTGAAAGTGACCGTGGCACTCAATTTCTATGCCAGTGGCTCCTTTCAGGGCTCCACAGGTGACCTCTGTGGGATTTCACAATCCGCCACCCACAAATGCATCCATGAGGTCACGGATGCCACCTTCTCCATGGCACACAACTTTGTGCATTTCGCCCGGAACCGGGACAGCCAGGATACATGGGCCGTTGGATTCGCCCAGGTCTCGGGGTTCCCACAGGTGCAGGGTGCGATTGACTGCACTCATGTGGTGCTCAGGTCTCCATCGCTACACTTGGTGGACTTCATCAACCGCAAGGGTTTCCACTCACTGAACGTGCAGCTGGTATGCGACCACCAGAAACGCCTCCTGCAGGTGTGCGCACGGTTTCGAGGGAGTGTGCACAATGCCTACATCCTGAATCACTCACAGATCCTGGGAGTCTTCCAGGGTCCACTGAAGCTGCAGGGTTGGCTCCTTGGGGACAAGGGCTACCTGCAGAGGCTGTAGCTGATGACACCCGTGCAGCGGCCTCAGACTGCAGCAGAGCGACGCTATATTGAGGCCAATACTGCAGCTCACAACCCGGTGGAACAGACCATCAGGATGCTGAAGATGTGGTTCTGGTGCCTGGACCGGTCTGGTGGAGCCCTGCAATACAGTCCGCAGAGGGTGTCACCCATCGTTGTTGTCTGCTGTGCCCTTTACAACCTGGCACTGCAACAGGGTGAGGGGCTGGCTGAGGAGGAGATGGATGAGCTGCATGTCTCCTCCGATGAGTAGGATGCTGACGAGAATGAGGGTGAGGGGGTCCTCGGTGGTGACGATGACGGGGATGACGCACTGGCTAGATGAGGCAGGCGCACTCGGGAGGCCCTCATAGCTGCCAGATTTGTGGAGGATGATGACAACATGCAGTGAGGTGTCCTCGTAGATCCTCACATCGCAGTTGTGAACGTTTGACTCCAGCCTGGTTTACCGCAGCACCAATACCCTCTGTGAGAATGCTCCTGTCATGGAGATCCAGTGGAGGCCCTCATAGGCGCTCGATCACAGGAGGATGATGATGACATGCAGTGAGGACACTCCATAGATCTTCACATAACCTCTGAGAATGTCTGACTCCTGTCTGGCCGAAGGCAGCTTGCTTGCGCTCCATGATCAGGGCCATCTCAGAGACGCAACGATGAAACTTCAGACGCGTTTGATGCTGTGTCCGCCTTCAGCACCTCAGCCCTTCAGGAGCTGGTGCACAGCATCACTGGTCACAGATGCTGGTGTAATGGGGGCCAGCCCCAACTTATATGTGCTGAGAGCACATAGAGAGAGAATGAGAGAACTCTGTGGTGCCTGTCCACTACATTCTGGCAGCAATAACCAGCAATGCCGAGGTGCAGGCATCAGTAATGTTTCCAGGGACTGTGAGGCTGGACCATCATTGTCATCTGAAGGCTGCACAGAGCACAGAGAAGAGGCCCTGGACTAAGACACCTGCCTTTATATTGTGCAGAAAGGTTTCAGATCTGAATGACAAGAATACTGCTCATCAGAACAAGGAGCCATAGGCAGGGTGACATTCTGGGGAGTTTATTGACAGTTGTGAACATTATGTACCAGTGATTAATACCCATGCCCAGACTGTGCAATTAGTTCTCCTTAACCTTCCTAACCCTGCCGCTACGTGCTGGTGCTCCCCGGACATCCACAGCACAAGTGGAGGCAGCCTGCAGACTGTGACGCCCTGTCTGTGATGACTTTGGCGGGCGTTCTCTGGAGGGCTGAGACTTGGAGGGCTCTGGCCTGCTTTCGGGGTCCTGCTGTGTGGCAGTGGCACCCTACTCAGTCTGTGAAGCCAGAGCTGCGGAAGTCACAGGAAGAGGGGAGTCAGATGGGCCGGACACTCCCAGAGTCACCTGGGTGGATGGCCCCAGAGCGTGCACCTGCTGATCCTCCTCCCTATGGGTGCCCAAGGGCCCTGCCTCACTCCGTGAGCGGAAGGGGTAGCTGGAGTGAGATCAAGCTGCCCAGTGCCCCTCTCACTTACACACTGTTGGAGGCCAACAGTGGCATCAGTGATGGAGTTAAGCCTGTGCAGCAGTGCAGGAGTGACGTCCTGGACCAAGGTCTCCATGGCAGCCGCCATCCTGCCAGTGTTGACCTCGGTGCATTGCAATGCCGGCGCTATCACCTCAGCCTGAAGACGGACAGACTCCTCCATCGTGCCTTGCAAGCTTGACTTTGTAGTTCCAGCAACTGTGACATGGCCGAGTCCAGAGGCTCATCATCTGACTCAGACTCAGCAAATTTCTGGCCTCCAGCAGTCCTCTGAATGTCAGGCACCTGGGAAGTCCCTGCCTGTGCCTGCTGTGGATCAGAAAGTGTGATGTGCTCACCAGATTATGATCCCAAGGCTACTCTAAAGCTGGGTCCCACCGAGGTGTGTGTGTCTGCGCTGGTGGAGGGTGTGGGTGAGCGCTGTGACAGGACTTCAATGAGGGTGCCTTCAGATTCCTCTTCAGAGGTTTCTTCAGAGCTTGATTGGAGGCTCTGTGTCATGGACTCCATCAGCTGCTTCCCAGATGTGCCTGCGAAAGCAAGGGGAGATAATTAGTGCATGGCAGTGGCCTGTGAAACAGGACACATCACTCACAGCATGGTTGTCTGATGGATGTTGCACTGCTGGATCCTCACTTGGTAGAGCAGCGCCGACCTCACTGTCAGCGCAGGACCGGTCCCGGTCATCGCCAGCCAGAATTTTGATGTTCGGCATCACTCTACCTGTCTGCGACCTTTCCCTCCTGTTGTGTGCCAGTTTGTCCTGCGTGGATAGAAATGGGGAGAGTGTATCAGGACACCTGCCGGGCCAGATGATAAGTATGCCTGGCCTGTGTGGGTCCCATGGATGGGATGAGGACAATGACGGTGTGTGTGAAAGAGTGACTGGTGATGTCCCTTGCACTAGCAATGAGTGAGGGTCCTGTGGGTGTGTGATGGGTTTGTGAGTGTGTGAGTTGGGAATGATGAGAAGAGTGACTTACCCTGGCAGAACGGAACCTTTTGCGGTGCTGAGTGGCTGTCCTCCTCTGCAGGGCATTTGCCCTGACCACCGCTGCCACCACCTCCCAAGCTGTGTTGGTGACATTGCTACCCATCCTGCGACCAAAGCGGGAGTAGAGCACATCCCAGTGGGCCTCCATGGCATCCAGCAGTTGCTCGTGGGACCCATCATTGAAGCGGGGGGCTGCAATCTTTTTACCTTTGCTGGCCATGTCTCCCTGGCAGTGATGGTGAGCTGGTGATGATGAGCGCTTTGCTGGTAGCTGCCTTTTAAAGATGGCGGCCGGCATGATACAGCAGCGGTGTGCTGGCGAACGGGCGAATGAGAGCCAGCCCACCATGCGGGAGTGAATATATAATGAGAAGGGCTCAGGAAGATACGGTGTGAAAATCCGCCATTTTCATCGGCGGCTAGGACTCCATTTTACCCTCCCACTACCGCAATTAGTGCATTTCTGGGAAAATTCAGCCCGTATTCTCTGGTCAGATACATATACTGTTGAATAAACCTTCCATGAAAACGGCACAAATGCTACTTGATATGGAAGGGAAAGAGTAGGACCCATTAGGATCCAAGGGGGCAATCTACGCGTGGAGCCAGAGGACATTGGTAGAGTGTTGAACGAATACTTCAAATCCGTCTTCACCCAAGAGAATGAGGATGAAGGTATGGAACTCGGGGAGAGAGGCTGCAAGGTTCTTGAGCAAATTGATATAGGGAGTGACAAGGTATTGGAGGCGTTGGCAGGCTTAAAAGTGGACAAATCTCCAGGTCCGGATGATTTGTGTCCCAGACTGCTGAGGGAGGCAAGGGAGGAGATTGCAGGGGCTCTGACCCGAATTTTTAATTCCTCTCTGGCCACAGGGGAGGTGCCAGAGGACTGGAAAACAGCTAATGTGGTTTCACTATTTAAGAAGGGTTGTAGAGAGAAGCCAGGGAACTACAGGCCAGTGAGTCTCACGTCAGTGGTAGGGAAACTATTGGAGAAAATTCTGAAAGAGAGAATCTATCTCCACTTGGAGAGGTAAGGTTTGATCAGGGATAGTCAGCATGGCTTTGTCAGAGGGAGGTCATGCCTAACAAATTTGATTGAATTGTTTGAAGAGGTGACCAGGTGTGTAGATGAGGATAGTGCAGTTGATGTAGTTTATATGGATTTCAGCAAAGCCTTTGACAAGGTGCCACATGGGAGACTTATAAAGAAGGCAGATGCACATGGGACACAGGGTAATTTGATAAGGTAGATTCAAAATTGGCTTAGTTGGAGAAGACAGAGGGTGATGACAGAAGGGTGCTTTAGTGACTGGAAGCCAGTGTCCAGTGGTGTACCGCAGGGATCTGTGCTGGGTCCCCTATTATTTGTCATTTATATAAACGACATAGATGACTATGTAGTGGGTAGGATTAGTAAGTTTGCGGATGGCACAAAGATTGGCCGGGTGGTTAACAGTGAGGTTGGGTGTCTTGGGCTACAGGAAGATATAGACGGGATGGTCAAATGGGCAGATAAGTGGCAGATGTAATTTAACCCTGAAAAGTGTGAAGTGATACACTTTGGAAGGAGTAATTTGACAAGGAAGTATTCAATGAATGGCATGACACTAGGAAGTTCTGAGGAACAAAGGGACCTTGGCGCTTGTGTCCATAGATCTCTGAAGGCGGAGGGGCATGTTAGTGGGGTGGTGAAAAAGGTATAAGGGACACTTGCCTTTATCAGTCGAGGCATTGATTACAAAAGTAGGGAGGTCATGTTGGAGTTATATAGAACCTTGCTGAGGCCACAGCTGGAGTACTGTGTGCAGTTCTGGTCGCCACATTATAGGAAGAATGCGATTGCACTGGAGGGGTGCAGAGGAGATTCACCAGGATGTTGCCTGGGGTGAAATATTTAAGTTATGAAGAGAGGTTGGATAGACTTGGGTTGTTTTTGTTGGAGCAGAGAAGACTGAGGGCGACCTGACCAAGGTGTACAAGATTATGAGGGGCATGGACAGGGTGGATAGGGAGCAGCTGTTCCCCTTAGTTGAAGGGTCAGTCACGAGGGGACATAAGTTCAAGGTAAGGGGCAGGAGGTTTAGGGGGGATGTGAGGTAAAGCTTTTTTACCCAGAGGATGGTGCCGGTCTGGAATGCACTGCCTGGGAGGGTGGTGGAGGCGGGTTGCCTCACATTCTTTAAAAAGTACCTGGATGAGCACTTGGCACGTCATAACATTCAAGGCTATGGGCCAAGTGCTGGCAAATGGGATTAGGTAGGTAGGTCAGGTGTTTCTCAAGTGTCAGTGTAGACTCGATGGGCCGAAGGGCCTCTTCTGCACTGTGTGATTCTGTGATTCTGTGATATAAGACAGTTATCCTTGAGAAATCAGCAGATCTACAGTTTACCCAGTCAGGACATTATTTTATCCCCTTAACAAAAAGCTATGTTTCTCATTAGAGTGTTGGACAAAAGTCCATAGCATCAGAGAGAGGAAAAAAACTAATTGCCTTAGAGTTACTTGGATAACTTGCCTACCACACTTGTCAATGGTTCAAAATTCCTGCTTAGAAATGCAGGTGTAGTTAATGAGGAATAGGAGTGGCTGATAGAAGAGATCAGTGAGAATTGTGAAATCTGTAAGAAATTTCGAAGGCTGCCTTTACGTTTTATTGTAAGCCTTCCATTGCCTCAGGGCTACCAAAGCAGTTACCATGGGTGGAATTTTCCCAGATTTGCACTAAGTGCGGTAGCGGGTGAGTAAAACACCGTTCCACCCGCCAGCCACGATGGCGGGTTTTCACTCCGTATCGCCCCAAACCCACCTCATTATTTATGCACCCCTGGGAAACACTCCATTTCCATGGAGGGCGGGCTCTCAATTTCCTGCCCGCCATCACCCCACTGCTGCATCACACCGGGATGTCCTCTACCCCTGCCCTGGCCGCAGGATGGGCAGCAAAATCATTAATCTGGCTTGGGAAGCAATGGCAGTGGTGGTCAGCGCCAATGCCCTGCAAAAGTGGACAGCCAGCTAGTGCTGAAAGAAGGTGAATGATCTCCTCTGTTCCGCCAGGGTAAGTCACTCTTCTCATCACTCTCAACTCACACACTCACAAACCCATCACACATCCACAGGGCCCTCACTCACTGCCAGTTCAAGGGACATCACCATTCACTCTCACACACACCTTCATTGTCCTCATCCCATCCATGGGACCATTCAACATCTACACAGGCTAGGCATACTTATCATCTGGCCTGGCAGGCATCCTGCTTACACTCTCTCCATCTCTATCCATGCAGGACAAGCTGGCACACAACAAGAAAGAGAGGTCGCAGATCATTGGCGGGATGGCTGAAATCAAGGTCCTCATGGATTGTGAAAACAGGGCAATCCAGCTGGCTGGCGAGGACCTGGACCGGTCCTGTGCTGACGGTGAGCTCGGAGCTGCTCTACCAAGTGAGGATCCAGCAGTGCAACACCCATCAGACAACAATGCCGTGTGTGATGTGCCCTCTCTCACAGGCACTAATTATCTCCCCTTGCTTTCACAGGCACATCTGCCAAACAGCCGACAGAGTCCATGACCCAGGGCCTCCAATCAAGCCCCAAAGAAACCTCTGAAGAGGAATCTGGAGGCACCATCCCTGAAGTCCTCTCACAGCGCTCCCCCTCACCCTCAAAATTCACCTCAGAGGCAGGGCCGCACTTGCCCCCTGATCCCCCCGCCGCTAGTTGGAGCAGGGCGGCACTTAACCCCAACCCCCTGGCCCCCCTGAAGCCTGAAAAGCAACAGGCGACTCTGGCGAGCTCTGCAGAGCGTTGCTGTGCATCCACCTCCAGCTCACCCAAATTGCAGGGTGCCAAGTGCATGTCACCTCTGTGCTGTTGTGAAACACGTCAGCGTGCTTCCCCACTAACGTGGACCGACGATCCAGCGGGGATGCAAGAGGCTGGCGGGATGGTCTGATAATGAAATACTGATGTATTACAATGAGGTTCTCGATGACCAATGGTGGGAAACATGAGCTGAGTGGACAACCGTGACCTGCCTTCCCTTCGTCGTGAAACTGATTGCACCATACTATTCACTCAATCCACCTATCATGCCCGCCGCCAGCAGGCATGGAAAATTCCACCCCATGAATCTAAAGGTATTAGACAAAGACAGAAATGTTTTCACATTGCATTTGTAGACATTGCTACAAATTTAGCATTTCTACACAAATATACGTTAGGGTAAGTAAGTTGTTATAGATAAACTCATGAGAAAATGGATAGTATGAGAATGGATGTTATTTTTTCAAATATCTTTGGGGAATATTATGTTATCCTATGAAGCAAGCTGTAGGTCTGTGTGTGTCTGTAAATGATTTAATTAAGCTGGGGAAGGTTAGTAGAAGACAGGTTGCCTGGGAGATTTAAAACATGAAAGGATAGAGGTGTTAGGTTTGAGGTGCAAGTGAATAGGTTGGATCTAACATTTGCGTTTTTAGATAAGTTGAGAGTTTGTTTGAATATTAACGGGAAGTCAGAGGTAACAAGAAACATGTTTGCATCTTGCAGGAGCTCCATAGGTAAATAGAAGAGGATATGTTGCATTTGATTGACCCGAAAGCAGAGGCAAAAGAGAAACATGAAAGATCTTACGTCTGGAAGGATTTGAGTTTCAAAGAAGTGTGAGAACAATGGAACCTGAGATGAAAGGGGGAGAAAGGTATTTTAGAGTTACTGTGGAAAGCTTAAGGTAGCTGTTGGCTGTGAGCTGTTAGCTGTAGTTGTGGGATTTTGGCTCTCTGAGATAGATCTCCTGGAAACAGCTCTGGACTGGGAGAAGATAGAATTTCAATCAGCAATCCAGTCAAGCCAGAAAAGCCTTGGGCTGCACAAAGCAGTCGTGTTCTGAAATTTTGGATTTCCACAGCAGAGTGGGAGAGACTCTAAGTGGTTGCATGGCATGCTTGTATTAAAGCTACAGCAGTTTGCCTTGGGTGATATTACTGGATTTTTATAGTTAAACATCTATAAGGGAGTGTTGCCTGGAAGGTGTTTACTTGTGGGTCTGACCAAGTAGGGAGTCTTTTTGGGGTAATGTTTTGCAAGACTAATGCTAACTGTGCAATTGTAATCTTGTGTGCTTAAGTTTTCTTTTATTCTTGTTAATAAAACTTTTACTTTTAATTTTTAAAATCCCATAGGTATTACTGGTCTTCTTGCTGCTGAGATCAGTATGTTTTCTTCTTATTTTCAGAATACAAAAAAAGGTTACGGCCCATAAGCCAAGTTTTCCTCTGGGATTTGGTTTGCGCAGCAATAACATCAGCTGTGGTCATAACAAATTTGGGGGCTCTTTGAGGGATTATTAAAATTCCTTGATTGGAATTTGTGAATCCAAGGGATACGAGTACGAGAAGAGTGCTGAACTCAGGAGTTTTGTGTTGAGGGATTTTAAAGTGGTTGGACCGCAAAATGGCTTTGGCAATTGCTACAACTTTTCTGGGAGTAGAAAATGTGAACTATTTGAAATCTCTGACTAAAACTCAGTTGAGAGAGTTAGCAGACGAAGTGCAGGTAGAGATAAAAGTAGAATTTTGTAAGACTGATATGGTTAAAGTACTTACCAAGCATTTAAAGTTGGAGGAAAGGACACCTGAAACTAATGTATCACAGCTGGAGGTAGTAAGACTTCAGTTGCAAATGAAGCAGCTTGATACAGAAAGAGATATAGAAAGGCAAAGGCTCGAATTGGAAGAAAGAGAAACAGAATGAAAAATGAAAAGCTTGAGAAAGAAAAGGACAGATTAAAAGAAATAGAAATGAAAAAGCTTCAATGGGAAAAAAGAGGAGCAGGAAAAGAAAAGATTACAAGAGATAGAAATGCAAAAGCTTGAGCTTAAGCTTCAGAGAGAGAAGTTAGCAATTGAGGAAAGAGAGAAGGAAAGAGATAGAGAGCTTCAGAGAGAGAAGGAAGCCAGGCAGTATGAATTGTCTAAAGTGGAATGTACAATAAAGGGAGAAAGGAGAGATAGTGAGTCAGGTGGTAACTTTGATTCCTTTGAGGAACTTGATTTAATTAAAAATCCTTGGTTAGTGCCTAAATTTACAGAGGATGGAGTTAAAAGATATTTCACCTCATTTGAAAAAATAGCTGTGAAATTGGATTGGCCAAGAGATGCTTGGACTATAATACTACAAAGCATCTGGTTACATACAGCAATGAATGTGTATGCAAGTTTATCATAAGAATAGTCTGCAGATTGCGAGATAGTAAAGAAGGAAATATTAAATGCTTATGAGCTTGCCCTTGAAGCTTATCAGCTGAAGTTTAGGACTATAAGGAAGAGACCTCATCAGACTTTTGTAGAGGAAAATAAATTATCTGGGGTCAATGGCTCATGCCATTAAAATTAGACAAGACTTTTGAAAATGTAAGAGAAGTTATGATTATGGAAGAATTTAGAAATAGCATTCCAGTAAACATCAAGAGATATTTAGGTGAAAGGCAAAGCAAAGAGACCAGGGAAGCTGCTGTTTTAGCCAATATGTATGACATTTAACACATACAGTTGAGTATAGGAAAAGGGTCATATGGAAATCAGCAGGTAAATTGGAGATATAGAAAACCTAGTGATGATAAAATAGTTAGTAGTAAGGATCAAGCTGAAGGATGCCAGTCTATTAAGGGTGAAAAGGTGGAAAGTAGAGATGAAGGAAGGAAACTGACATGTTCCCATTGTAATAAGACTGGACATATGAGATCAAATTGTTGGAGGTTAAACTGGAGGATGATTGCAGTGATAAGAACTCAGAAAAGTTCTATAAGTAAGAGTACTGTGCACTCTGAGATCCAGGAGCAAAGTAAACTAATGTTTTTTGTACAGGTGGAGCAGGAAGAATCAGTGGTAGCTAGAGAAGTGAGAATGTGTTCACAATTTACCCAAGGGAGTTCTGAAGGGCAAGTTATAGAGATGCTTAAAGACTTTATATGTGAAGGGAATGTATCCATGTTCACAGGGAAGGGTAGGAAAGGATGTCAAAATTTTAAGGGACATGGGGGCTAGCCAGCTCTTAATGTTATGGGAAAGTGCCATCTGTTGTCCAGAAGGGTTACTGCAGGAGAGAGTATTAATTAGGGAATTCATGGAGAAGCCAAACCTATTTTATTGTATAAAGTAAATTTTAAAAGTTATTTGAAAGCAAGAGGTGATTGTTAGGGAAGTAGAGAAATTGCCCATTGCAAGGGTTCAATTTAGTTTAGGGAATGGTATAGTTGAATCCCAGATATTGACTATGCCTACTGTAGTAGAGCAGCCTGTTGAGACACAATCAACAGAGATTTTACAGAAAGAACATCCTGAATTGTTTCCAGATTGTGTGGTGATGAGGTCACAGATGCACAAGTTTAAACAGGAAGGGGGAGAATCTAAAAGACAAGGGAAGGATGCTGAAATTCAGTTGGCTGGATCAATCTTTGAAAAGATTACTCAGGAGGAGATGCTTAATGAGGATGAGGCTGAGATGTTTAGCTCATTGAAGTTAATGGAGTTACAGCATCAGGATCCAGGCTTGAAACAATTATACCAGATAGCTTATTCTGAAACAGACACAGAATACATTCCAGATTGTTATTACATTAAGAATTATATGTTAATGAGGAAATGGAGACCACCTCATGTTCCAGAAGATGAAGCGTAGTGCACCAAGTTGTGATACTATCTGGGTACTGGAATGAAATTTTGAAAGTGGCTCATAAAATACCAATGGCTGGACATTTGGAAATTAGGAAAACTCAAGCTAAGATACAAAAACATTTCTATTGGCCAGGATTACATAAAAAATGTAGTTAAATTCTGTAAAACATGTCACACATGTCAGGTGATAGGAAAACCTCAAGCAGTAATTAAACCTGCATCTTTAATTCCAATTCCAGCATTTGAGGAACATTTTAACAGGGTCCTGGTTTATTGTGTAAGACCCCTCCCTAAGGATAAAAGTGGGAATCAGTACTTACTAACAATCATGGATGTATCTACAAGATTTTCAGAAGCAATACCTTGAAGAAAAATTACAGCAAAGGTGGTTGTAGAGAAGTTAACCCAATTATTTACAAGATATGGATTACCAAAAGACATACAGTTGGACCAGTGTTCGAATTTCATGTCACAGCTGGTTAAATAAGTCATGAATAGCATAGGAATAAAGCAATCTAGGTTGTCAGCCTACCACCCTGAATTATAAGGTGCCTAAGGAAGGTGGCATCAGACTTTAAAGACTATAATTAGAGCACATAGTCAAGACACATGAGTGGGATCGAGGGATTCCATTCTTGTTGTTTGCTATTAGGGACGCCCTTAATGAGTCAACAGGGTTCAGTCCTTTCGGGTTAATTTATGGTCATGAAGTAAGGGGACCACTCAAATTGATTCAGGAGAAATTAGTGAGTCAAAGTTCTGAAACAATGTCCTGGATTATGTGATGAAATTCAGAGAAAGATTAAGTAAGGCATGTGAGCTAGCTAGGAAACATTTAAAGATGTCTTAGCAAGTGATGAAGGCAAAGGCAGACAAAAGGACAAAGGTTCATAGTTTCATGGCTAGGGAAAATGTGTTAGTATTGTTGCCAGTGTCAGGTGAACCATTGATAGCAAGGTTTAGAGGATCTTACCAGATCGAAAAGAGACTGAGTGAGGTAAACTACGTAGTAAATACCCCAGATAGAAGGAAGAGACAGTGAGTGTACTATGTAAATATGCTCAAAAAATACTTTGACAGAGAGGATAAACAGGGGGAAATACTGGTAGCTGTAAGTAAGGAAATGGGGGTAGAAAGTCAGGATGCTGAAGTTGACCTTCCTCTGATTAAAGGAAGTACTTAAAAATCTAAACATGATATTAGGTTACCTTCCAGAAAATTGTTGAAGTGATTTGAAAGAGCTATTGCAGTCATACAAAGCAATTTGTGGGGATAAATTGGAGAAAACAGATCTAGGTGTACATGTTGTTAATGTGGGGGATTCAGATTCAATAAGGCAACATCCATATAGGTTAAATGCAGTAAAATTAGCTCAAGTACAGAAAGAAATTGAATGTATGTGTCAAAATGACATCACAGAGCCCAATCACAGTCATTTGAGTTCACCCATTGTAATGGTGCCGAAACGGAATGAATCACAAAAATTATGCATTGATTACCTAAAAGTGAATGCAGTAACAAAGGCAATCATATCCTATTCCACGATTGGAGGATTGTATCAAGGAAGTGGAACAGTCAACATTTACCACAAAAATTGACTTGCTGTGAGGATATTGGCAAGGACTCTTATTGGAAAGGGCAAAAGAAATATCAGTTTTTGTGTCGCAGGATGGTCTATATCAATGCAAAGTAATACCCTTTGGTATGAAAAATGCACCAGCAACATTTCAGAGACTAACAAAGTGATTGAAGGACTGAGCAATTGGGCCGTTTATATTCATGACTTAATAGCATTCAGTCAAACAGGGGAGGAACATTTACAACACTTGAAGGAACTTTTTTATCGACTGCTTGCGCTCTATGATCAGGGTCATATCATGGAGACGCAGCATGAAGCTTTAAAGGCACCTGATCCTTTGTTTGCCTTCAGCACCTGACCCATTTAGGAGCACAGTGTCACTGGTCACGGACGCTGAAGAGATGCGGGGCCAGCTCCAACTCAAAGATGCTGAGAGCACACGGAGACAATGACGGAACTCTGTGACACCTGCCCACAACGTTCTGGCAGCAATGACAAGCACCGTCGAAGTGCAGGCATCATTAATGTGTCCAGTAAGTGTGAAGCTGGACCATCACTTTGATCTGAAGGTTACACACTGCACAGGGAAGAGGCCCTGGACTGAGACACCTTATCTTTTGCAGGAACCAAGGTTTCACATATGAGTGACATGGACACTGCTAATCATAACAAGGAGCCATAGGCAAGGAGACATACTTGGCAGTTTATTTACAATAGTGAACATTAAATACAAGTGATTAACACCCATGCCCAGGCTGTGCAGCTATATCTTGGGATTGGGAAAATGTTAAGAGTCTATTATAAAGGATGTAATTGCAGAGCATTTAGAAATACATAATCTAATCATGCAGAGTCAGCATGGCTCCGTGAAGGGGAAATCATGCCTAAAAAACTAATTAGAATTCTTTGAGGAGGTGACAAGCAGGATAGATAAAAGGGAAACAGTAGATGTAATATATTTGGATTTCCAAAAGGCATTTGATAAGATACCGCACATAAGGCTACTGAATAAGATAAGAGCCCATGGTGTTGGGGTAGTATATTAGCATGGATAGAGGACTGGCTAACTAATAGAAGACAGAGTATTGGGATAAGGGGGGCATTTTCAGGATGGCAATGTGTAATTAGTGGAGTGCCACAGGATCAGTGCTGGGGCCACAATTGTTTACAATATGTATTAATAACTTGGAAGAGAAAAATGAATGTGCTATCGTCAAGTTTGCGAATGACACAAAAATAGGTGGGAAGGTAAGTGGTGAGGATGGTACAAGGAGTCTACAGAGGAATATAGACAGGTTAGGTGAGTGAGCAATAACTTGGCAGATGGAATATAATGTGGGAAAATGTGAGGTTATGCATTTTGGCAGGAAGAACAGAGGAGCTGTTATTATTTAAATCAAAAAAGACTGCAGAAATCTACAGCACAGAGGGCTGTGTGAATCCCAAAAAGCTAGCATACAAGTTCAGCAGGTAATAGGGTGGTTAAATGGAATGTTGGCCTTTATTTCAAAGGGAATGAAGTATAAAAATAGGGAAGTCGTGCTAAAACTATTCAAGGCACGAGTTAGACCACACCTAGAATACTGTGAACAGTTTTGGTCCCTTTATCTAAGGAAAGATATACTGGCATTTGAGGCAGTCCAGAGAAGGTTCACTAGGTTGATCCTGGGTATGGAGAGATTTTCTTATGAGGAAAGGTTGAGTAGGTTGGGCCTGTACTCGTTGGAGTTTAGAGGAATGCGAGGCAACCTTATTGAAATATATAAGATTCTTAGGGGACTTGACAGCTGAGAGGTTGTTTCCTCTTGTGGGAGAGTCTAGGACCAGAGGGCATAATCTCAGAGAAAGGGGTTGCCCATTTAAGGCAGAGATGAGGAGGAATTTCTTCGCTCAGAGGGTAGTGAATCTGTGGAATTCTTTACCGAAGAGGGCTATAGAAGCTGGGTGGTTAATTATGTTCAAGGCTGAGATAGACAAATTTTTAATCAGTCAGGGAATCAAGGGTTATGGGGAAAAGGCAGGAAAGTGGAGTTGAGGATTATCAGATCAGCCATGATTTCATTGAATGGCAGAGCGGACTCGATGGGCTGAATGGCCTACTTCTACTCCTATGTCTTATGTTCTTTTTTTTATCTTCTTAACCTTCCTAACTCTGCCACTTCATCTTGGTGCTCCCCTGACATTGCAGCGGAGGTGGAGGCAGCCTGCTGACTGCTACACCCTATCTGTGATGACCTTGGCAGGCGTCCTCTGGAGGGCTGAGACCCAGAGGGCCCCAGCCTGCTCTCAGGGTCCTGCTATGGGCATCCTCCTTGGCCTGTGGAACTAGAGCTGCTGGGGCCACATGAAGAGGGGGCACTCCCAGGGTCATCTGGGTGGAAGGCCCCGGAGGTGTGCACCTGATGATCCTCCTCCCTATTGGTGCCCGAGGGCCCCTGGCTGACTCCTTGAAGAGAAGGGGTAGCTAGAGTGGGATTGAGCTGCCCCCCTCCCCTCTCACGTTGACACTCCAGTGAGACCAACTATGGTGCAAGCGATGGAATTGAGCCCGTGCAGCAGTGCAGAACCAATGTCCTGGACCAAGGTCTCCATGGCAGTTGCCATCCTACCAGTGTTGACCTTGGTGTATTGGCATGCCGGCGTTATTACCTCACACTGAGGAGTGCAGCAAACATCCCTTCCTGATGTTTCCGAGCTTGCCTTTGCAGCTCCAGCAACTGAGGTATGACCGAGTCCAGAGGCTCGTGATCCGACTCAAACTCAGGAGATTTCTGGCCTCCAGCAGTCCTCCGAGTGGGAAGTCTGCTCTGGATCAGACAGTGCGAGGTGCTCACCAGATTGCGACCCTGAGGCTACTCTGGAACTAGGTTCTGCCAAGGTGTGTGTTTCTACGCTGGCGGAGGGTGTGGATGAGCGCTGTGGCGGGTCTTCACTTAGGGTGTCATCAGGTTTTTCTTCGGAGGTGTCTTCAGGACTTGAGTTGAGAACCTGGCTTGTGGACCTCCTCGGCTGCTTCCCAGATGTGCCTGTGAAAGTAAGGAGAGATAATTAGTGCACGGCAGTGGACTGCGGAACAAGGGAACTCACTCACAGCATGGTTATCTGATGGTTGTTGCACTGTTGGTTCCTCACTTGGTTAAGCACCGCTGACCTCACTGGAACGGTGAAGATCGTCACCGGCTAGCTTGATGACTCTATTTTATCAACCTGGTCAGTGACGATCTGCACCGTTGCTGTGCTGACGGTGAGGTCAGCAGTGCTTAACCAAGTGAGGAACCAACAGTGCGACATCCATCAGATAACCATGCTGTAAGTGAGTTCCCCTGTTCCACAGTGTCCTGCCAAAGCCTGTCAGGACCTTGATGTCAGGCATTCCTTCACCAGTCTGCGACCTCTCCCTCTTGTGTGCCAGTTTGTCCTGCATGAATACAGATGGAGAGAGTGTAAGCAGGATGCCTGCCAGGCCAGGTGAGAAAGATGCCTGGCACTTGTGGGTACTGAGTGGTGCCATGGACGGGTGAGGACATGATCCGCAGGGCAGATGAAGGTGTGTGTGTGATTGAGTGAACAGTGATGCCCCTTGAACTGACAGTGAGTGAGATCCCTGTGGATGTGAGATGAGTTTGTGAGTGTGTGAGTTGAGATTGATGAGAAGAGTGAGCTACCCTGTCAGAATGGAGATCATTCACCCTCTTTTGGCATAGGGTGGACGTCCTCATTAGCAGGGCACTGGTGCTGACTACCGCTGCCACCGCCTCCCATGCTGGTTTAGTGACCTTGCTTGCTGGTCTTCACCCAGAGCAGTGGTAGAATACTTCACGACGGTTCTCCACTGCGTCCAGTAAGCGCTCGAGAGAGGCGTCGGTAAATCTGGGGACAGCATGTTTCCTCCCTTTGGCAGCAATGACTTTGCAGCAGCTTCCGATCCCTTAGAGTGTGCTGGCTCTGTGCAGGGGCGCCCTTTAAATATGGCCCCCAGATTATTGAAGGCCTGATGTGATGGAAGGGCAGATGAATCAGAGGCCACCCTGCCAGCAATCCGGCTAGTTTCCCAGGAATACATTATTAATGAGATGGGCATGTGTATGGAATGGGACAATACGGTGCAAAAATCTGCTATTGTGCCCAACAGGTAAAACACCCTTTTTCCTGCTCGCTACCACACTTTATGCAAATCTGGGACGATTCCGTTCTATATCAACATTGTCATTTCCTTGTAAGCCAATGTGAACTGCTGGTATTACATCGTTTTTTAAAAATTGGGATTCTGATGCATGGCAGGCCATCGATTTTGGAGCTGTGAAACTTTTGAGGGTACATTTTCACTCTGGTCGCATACAACTGTAGGTTGTGTCAGTTCACAGGCTCCCAAGATACCTGTGTCTTTTGCGGCCTTGTGGAGCCTGTGGACCGTATCCATATCGGCTGTTATAGGCTGCACTCCCTTTTCAGTTATTTAAAAAATCTTTTACTGTTGTTTTGTTTGCACTTCAGTTCTCCTGATCTATGGGCACCCGATGTGGAGGGGAGTCAGGAGGGAGGAGGATCTCCTCGTGAACCTGCCCCTGGGCCTGGCTAAGTTGGCCATTAACAGGCCCAGGCAGTGGGCAATCCAGGGGGTCGATCCAACTGTCTGCCCCTCTTTCACGGCGATGGTCATGGCCGGATGTCCCTGGAAAGGGAGCACACAGTGTCTGCTGGCACTGTCGAGGCCTTCCGTGCCCGGTGGGCACCGCGGGGACTGGGGTGTTTTATTGACACTGTTAATCACATTTTGGTTTAATGTTTGCAAGTTTCCTTTAAATTTTGTCTTTGTTTTTGCAGTTTCCCTTTAAGGGGCTGCCTTTTACTTTGTCCCTAATTTTGTTAATTTAGTTTACTTGGTTGACTTAAAAGAGTTACATTTTCACTCTGATGCTGACAAGAGTGTCAGGGTTGCAATCTGCATCGTGGTAGGTGCAGGTGTAGAGAACACTGAGCAGATCGTGTCTTCTGATGATAATCTGGTCAAGTTGGTGTTAATGGCCAGATCTTGGATGATGCTATGATACCTTGCGGTGATGTTTGACTGAAAAGAAAGTGTTGGTGATGCAGAGTTCATTCGTTTTCTGTTGTCATTGATCTTTCCTACTCCATGATGATACAGGCACATTGACCATGAATCTCTGCCTGATCAACATGTGTATTGGCATCAACTGGGATGAAAGACTTCTCACTATTTGGAATGTGCTCCAGGATATCGTGTAGAGAACAATAGAACTCATCTTTGTCTAAGACATTGGCATTCAAGGTTGGTGCATAAGCACAGAAGATGTTGACAGAGCCTCCATCGGATTGCTACTGGTGGCTCAATTTACTATGCCAATCTGTTGCTGATTGCAAAGGGTACACTTGTTCAGGGTGGTCTTTTGTACTCTTGCCATGCCATTTGAAGGTCTTGTTAGCCGCACATATAGAGCCTATGTAAACTAATCTGCTTTCCTGTAGATTGGGAATGTTGACATCAATCTGCTTCGCTGACAGTCAGTGTCTTGTGCACACTCCCTGTAGAATTGGGGTCATTGCTCATGCCAGGGCACAGGGCCCTGACTTTCCAGCATCCAAGCCAGGAAATGTCACCTTTTTATTTATTAGGTATTCACTTTCCACCTGCTCATTGAGATAAAAATCCCTTATCCTCCTGGTACCCAGAAAGAAAGGCAGATGTTGGCAGGTCAGTATCTTCCTGGCTGGGGGCTGCCCAGCTTGAAGTGGGCAGTGACTGACCCATAGGACATGATGATCTAACCCATTGTCAGACGTAACCTGTAACCTTGCCGTATAGCAGTTGAACCAAGCTTATAACCCGTGGATTGCTATCACCTGTGTTTGTTTCCTCACTGGTGGGAGTAAAGATGAAGTGACCTTTCAATTTGTTTGTTGCAAAGCTTAAGCATGATTTTAGGAGGTGCAGACTTGCTTAGCATCTGAATGTCACACACAACCTAATAGGCTAATGCCCAGAGAAAAGACAAAAGTTGTGAGCTGCAGCATGAGCCTCATTATACCTTTGCTCTGCCGCAGCCTGAGGCCGCTGCATGGGTGTCATTAGCCACATTCTCTATGGGTAGTGCTTGTCCCCAAGGAGCAGCTAGGTTACCAGGCTCCATGCTCCTGATGTATCCCTCTTGCAAGAGCAAAGAGAGAAAGGCGTGGGCTTGCATGGGTGTTCCAATAACTTCTCCTGGTTAAGACTGAAGGCCCATTAACACATCCCAGAGAGGGCTGGCCAATACTTGGATGACCAGAATTTAGTGCGCTGCATGGCTGCCCGAAACCCTACCCTCCTCCACCCCACTCCACCTGAACGATTGGCAGCAGCTTTGCCCATTGGACTGTATGCTGTGCTCTCAGCTCAGGTACAGACATCTTCCTAACCCACACTGCAAGGCTGCACTGTTAGCTTGAACCATGGGGGAGACTGAATGATGACATTGTAAGGGGCTGTGAGCGCCTCCACCAGTGAGTGTTCCATGGCCAGCTTTAGCAAGGAGATTGTACAACATGCCCAGTCATCCAACTGTTCTGCAGTCCACTTCATTAGTTTGCAGTCTGTGCCCAGGGTGAAAAGCTCTGGAGCATTGGTGGCACTTTCAGGCCTCTGTGTTGCTTGAGTGGACAGATAAGCTAGAGGCCCAAATCCAAGCATGTCAATTTGGCTGCATCTGAACTGTCTCAGCTGCAGAGGAATGGTCACTTTATGCAAGGTTTCCCTGATGTATGGCCACTTCCCTCCACCCACCCCATCCCACACGTGCTTGTGCACCACCATGAACCACAGTGCAGCACTTGCCCCCCCAACTCGCCTCAACTGCAGTGCAGCCCTTGCCTCACTCCCAAGTTGCCGCAACCTTGAAGTTCAACAGACAACCCTTGTGAGTGCTGCACAACATTATTGTGCACTGTTAGGAAACAGAGCTAGTTTAAGTTAGGTATATTGGCGTTTGTAGGTGTTAGGGATGGGTTTTAGCTTTACAGTTTAAGTTTGATTTGTATTTCTGTATCTATGTGTTAAGAAAGGTCAAATGGAGTTTTAGTTTCACTTTAAAGAGGTGCTTGCATTTCTAATGAGAGTTTACAACTTAAGAAGTTAAGTAAATAAGCAAGAGAGGAAGAATTGGGTTGTTGCTTTGCAACAGGGGTCCAGAGAGGCAGGTCCCACCCACAGACACACACAGAAGGAAAACAGCAGTTTGTTTTGGAAGCTGTTGGGGTTCAGCTGGTTTTGAAGCAGCTGCCAGAGGAGCAGCCTAGGAGAGGCAGATAGGCAGCTCCAAGCTAAAGTTGGCTGAAAGTTGCTGCCAGGAGAGGCTGAAGCAAAAGGGGAGAGATAACAAGTCCCAAGCTAAAGAAAAAACCCAAAAATCCAGGGGAGTGGAATAGGAGAAAGTCCCAAGTAGACCTTCTAGTCAGAGGAATGACAGGGGCCTGGAAAAGGACTTGTTAATAAAGTTAGGAGTAAGAGGCATAGAAAGTATCCAAGCTTCAGATTTAAAGAGACAGACGCTGCAGAAAGCAGATTTAAAGTGAGAACAGCTTGCAAGAGGCAAGAAGGTCCAAAGAGAAAACTGAAGGTCTGTAACTCTTTGCTATGGGCATGTAAAGCAGTGGTGCTGTTGACAGCTGAGTCGATGAGAGATAGTGTGTGGAAGACAGCTTTAAAGCATGTGGTGACCCAGGGAAGAGGAACATCAGAAGGAGAGTTCAAAATCCTGAAGGTGAACCCTTGTGGAAGTCGTCTGAGAGAAACCGTTGGTTTGGGAGGAGATTCCAAGGTGAGTTCTTGGAGAGTGGGGAGTTGAGGAGAGTTCCATAGCATCTGTTTGAGGTGGCATCTGTCACTTGGTTTTGGAGTGTGGTGTGTCTGACCACAGGTTGCTATAGGTTTACATGGACTGTGTACTTACTGTGAACATTAGAATATGGGATAGCTTTTGTAACTTGTGTTATCCTTACAAATCTGTAAATATCTGTAAAGGTAGCTGTGGGTGAAGGAGTATTGTAATATAGATGTTTTCTTGTTTAATAAATGTTTTATTCTTTTGCTAAATGTGCACTAGCTGACTCCGGTGACTCTGTTCAGTAGCCCCTCTCCACGTATCTCAGCAAACAAATTGAAAGTTAGGATCTATCAAGCTGGGTTCCACACTGGGATCAGGCTTGTCCAGTGGTAACCTCAGCGGGGATTGTAACAGCACTCACCTCCGAGCGCAATCACGCTGACATGCTCGGATGATCCAGTGGGGGGGGGGTGATTCCAGTGGGATGGGCTTATAATGATATGTGCATGTATTACAATGAGGCTCCTGATGTCTGACAGCGGGAAACACAGTCTGCCACTGACAGGCAGAGCAGACGAGTGCAAATTTGATTCATGATGCTGTGAAATCGATTTTTGGCCTTCTTGACATATTGTCTGCTCATGCCTTCAAACACACTCAACGCCAGAGGGCACGGAAAATTCCGCCCTCTCTCTCAGAGATAAATGGCACCCATTCCTGGAGATTTATTTGTCTTGAGATATTTTAATCTAAATGGATCTCCACTTCTTTATAGTGCAGTCATTAATCCCGCTTGGATTAATACTGATTATTGTGGGCACATTGCCCATATCTTTGCTAGTGAGTACTTGGAGTAAATAATCATTTAGAATATCAATGATTTTGTGCTATTTCTCAGCTTTCCACCTGTTGTATCTTATAGAAATCTGACCTCTTCTCTGACCACCCTCTTACTGTTATAACCCTGAAAACATTCCTACTGTTGTTTCATGTCTAATTACAATGATTTCCAGAGTACTTTTCTCATGAATAAAAGTGGAAAAAATTCTTGTACCTTTTGAAAATGTGACATGCCGCTCTTAACACTTGCCCCTTGTAAACGTTTAGTAGTGAGATAAGTCAGATTTTAGTAATCAGTTTTGATTTCAACTTACATATACAATCACCTTAATGTACTAATGCAGGTTTAAATTCTATAAATGAAAACACTTCACTGAAACAGCTTAACCAAGTGTCCACTAATGCAACGTGAGTGTTGGCGATGTTACATGAGTAAACAAATAAATGTACAATCTGAGTAATGTATTATTCAAAGCTCCATTAAAGTTGCTGATTAAATTAAGTCTGAATAGCACTAGATTTGGCATAAACCCAAAGCTATTGACTGACGGTAAAGTGAACTATTAGATGCAGGCAGACATGCAAGTGTTAGAATCCATTAACGGTTATTGACGCCAACACCATCTGGTCTAGCCTGATTTTCACTGTCACATTTAGACAATGAATTTTAATAAAGTTACAATGAGGAACACTCAGTGGAGAAGGACTCAGCTTTGTAGCAGGGTAATGGGCATGATTAGTGAAGTGTAAAAATATATGTCAGAAACTAGGGTTCTTGGCCTGCTAATATTGCTCATAAATTAAGCCAGGAAGGCTAACAAAGAAGATAATTTATACAGGCTGAAGTTGAGTTGTTTAACAAGCGTTCTGAGTTTAGAAAGGACAGAAAAAGCAAAGGTTATGCAATGAAACCACAAGTATTTATATTGATAAAAACAGTAAAGAATGTTGAGGGGTCTTGACAGTTTCGATGTGGAGAGGATGATTCCTCTTGTGGGAGAATCTAGAACTAGGGGTCACTGTTGAAAAATAAGGGGTGGCTCATTTAAACAGAGATGAGGAGAAATTATTTCTCTCAGAGGATAGTCAGTCTTTGGAATTATCTTCCTCAAAAGGCAGTGGAAATAGAGTCTTTGAATATTTTTAAGGTAGAGCTAGATAGATTCTTGATAAGCTAGGGGATGGAAGGTTATCGGGGGCAGTGGGAGTGTGGAGTTAAGGTTACAAGCAGATTAGCCATGATCGTATTGAATGGCGTGTAAGATTTTGATAATAGCATTATATTTCTAGAAGTTTTGTATAGGGTGAGCCAATGTTTATGAATTTTAAGTTAGCCACTTTTTAAATAGTTCAGTTTGAATTTTTGTTAGACAATTAACAATCAAGGCAATTGGGGAACAGGCAGGCAGTTACTTGTAAGGAGCCACACATAAATGCAGTTTCTGACTTCAATGGAACCTCTGGGTCTGAATTTGAGAAGTTGTCTGCTTTGAAGGAATAATTAAAAGGGTTGAGTTCAACAGTTTGAACTTAGGATGACACCTTATTTTTAAACAAATCATGTATTGCTTTAATTGATCTGCACTAGAGGGAAACCTTTATTTTCTGACATAATGGTAGGAAGTATTTTTAACATTTGTTCTTAATGGTTTTAGTATTTGTAGGAATGGTTTAGAGTATGTTGATGTGAATGTTTACTATAGGTATACTATTGACAAGTGGGTGTGACATTGTTTATACATTGGTAATCTGTTTCTAAAGGATGTAGCATTTATAAACTTCCAAGGCTTAAGGAAGTAAGAGATAAAGCTCTACCTCGGTTTACAATTCACACAGGCTGCAAAGGTGGGGTGGCACTAAATGATCCTCACCTACAACCAATAAAAAATAGTAATTCGGGCTACTTCCAAATAAGAGAGGAGGATAATGAGAATGAAAGATAAAAGTTGGAAAATTGGATTCTTTGTTGGCACAGTCTTACCATTTCTTCAGTGGTATATTTCTTCTAAGACACTGTTCATCATTGCTTCTGAGACAGACGAAAATGGACTTCAACTGTGCTGTCAACCTTCAAAGAATCCTAGGTCCTTGAAGGATAAAGTATTTCCAGGCAGTCTTCACTGTTTCTTGTTAAGTATATTTTACATTTTACTTAATAAATTCTGCTTCATTCACAGATGCTAGTTGTTCGTACCTTGTTGGGTCAAGCAAACCTAAGGACCCCTTTGCCATGAATTTAACTTGGAACTTGTAATTTTATTTAGAGGGGCTTTAGACCTCGAAACCCCTAAGTCTTACAGATGGAGAAGGCTTGAGAGGCCACGTGGCCTACTCCTACTCCTAATTCGTATGTTGGAATTAGCAAACCATTAACATTTAAAGTAATATTCTCAACATTTCTGGACTCTGGGGATGCATACACTTAATGCATTCAGCATGGGCCTAGTGGCTAGTCTCTATCCATTGAAAATAGATCAGGCAAAAAAGGAAGTATAAGAAAATTAAGATCTTGTAAGAATGACTATTTTGTTCTACATCTACATCTCCGAAACCACTGAGCTCTTTATGGGCACCATCAACACCTCCTATTTGATTGGAAGATCATCAACTCCAAATCATTAGAGATAGTCTTAACAGCAAAAGCTTAATGTGTTCATGTGACATTCCCTTGTTCATTATTTTAATGAAGCCAATAAACCTGTTTAAAATAAATCAATTAATGTCCTTGCTAAGATAGCAGACAGGAAATTGTCATACAAATGGGTCAGATATTGGTCGCCTAAACTGGCCAAGGGTAACTTCTAGCCTCATAATGGGCAGTAACTTCCGACGAGCATCCGAAAGTGCTGGCCCACAGAAATTAGAAGAAATAAATGCACACTTAGCTGGTCTTGAAAACTGCATTGCCACTTCCAATCGCTGGAGCTGCTTGGGGCCTGCAGTGAAGGAATCCTCGCAGACCCCAGCGAAGTCTAGATGCAGCATATTCAAGGAGTCCATGGCCCTCTTTTACAGGTAAGTTTAAAAGGCCAGGGAAATTGACAGGCCAGGGGGAAGGTAAGTGTCCAAGGTAAGTAGATAGGGTTTGGGTGATGGGAGTGTTTGGGAGGGTTGGCGGTGTCCAGAGGAGGGGTGTTGGGGGTGTCCAGGGGAGGTTGGGATGTCCAGGAGAGAGGGGGGGTTGGGTGTCCGGGGGTTGGGGGTGGGTTGGGGGGGTGGTGTTGGGGGTTTCTGGGGGTGGGGGCTTTGGGGGTGTCCAGGGGAGTGGGGTATTGGGGGTCTCCAGGGGAGGTTGGGGGTGTCCAGAAGAGAAGGGGGTTGGGGGTGCCCCGGGGGGTGGGGACATTGTGGGGGGGATAATGTATTAGCATTGATTGAGGATTGGTTAACATACAGAAGATAGAGTCGCGATTAATGGGTCTTTTTCAGGTTGGAAAGATGTAACTAGTGGAGTGCCACAAGGATCAGTCCTACTGACTGAGTTATTTACGATCTGTATTAATGACTTGGAGGAGAGGGCAGAGTGTAATGTACCCAAATTTGCTGATGGTACAAAAATAGGTGGGAGGGCATGTTGTGATGAGGACATAAGGAATCTGCAAGTGGATACAGACAGGTTGAGTGAGTGGGCAAAAACTTGACAGATGGAGTTTCATGTAAGAAAGTGTGAGGTCATGCACTTTGGTAGGAAGAATCAAAAGGCAGACTACTATGTAGATGGAAAGAGACTCCAAAATAGTCCAGCATCTCTCCAGTCATTGCAGCCTCATCAGATGCCACAGTCACTGGCAGAGGGGCAAAGGAGCTGCTGCCAACATCGAAAGCATCCTAGTAGGAGCCCACAGAGACAACAGGCAGCTCGTGTGCCAACGTGAGGTCGCTCTGGATCTCCCTGCTTGCCATTGATGGACGGGCACCCAGCTGGGATACTGGTGACAGACACTCTGTTCAGACAGGTCATGGCATTTATTCATTTCCATATGTTCGAGGCCAGCCAGGCTGAGCGAGACAGAGAGTTTGCAGCGATTGCTGGGTTCACCCACATCCAGGGTGCAATAGACTGCACACATGTGGCCATCAAGGCGCCAGCAGGTCAGCCCGGTGCCTTCGCCAACAGGAAGGGCTTCCACTCCATGAACGTGCAGATAGTGTGTGATCACAGGACACAGATTCTGCAAGCCTATGCAAGGTACCCATGATGCTTATACCCTGAGACACTCCCAGGTGCCGAGGCCGTTCAATGCTCCAGCCCAACTGCATGGATGGCTGCTGGGTGACAAGGACAATTTGTTGAAAAGGTGACTCATGACACCTCTCCGCCTCCCAAGAACAGAGGCAGAGCAGTGTTAAAGTAGGAGTCATGCCTCCACAAGGGCTGTGATAGAGAGGACCACAGGTCTTCTGAAGATGTGCTCCCGATGCATGGAACGTTCAAGGGGTGCACTACAATACCCCCCAGAGCGAGTGTCCAGTGGTTGCATGCTGTGCTCTCCACAATCTGGCACTGGCAAGGGGGGACCCACTGGAGGAAGAGGATCTTGAGGCAGCTACACAGGCCACAGATGATGAGTCCAGTAGTGAATCAGAAGAGGGACATGGTGAGGAGAACGCTGAGGGCATGGAGGCAGACCTGAGTAACCTCCAGGGAGGCAGGGACACCAGGGACGCCTTGATCCAACGCTCCTTCAGTTAGGTTACCATAAATCTGATTCTACCTGATGCCTCCATCCTGGATGTCTGAAATGACCCTTTCATTTGAACCCAAAGTCCACTCAGTGCCGGTGCAATAAAGTTTAGAGCCACTCACGTCCAGCATTACATACTGGCGTACCCTGCACCAAATAAAAAGCTGAAGCATGCTCAGGCCATTACGTCAAAAACAAAATTTATGTCATTTTCACAATCAAAACAAATTAACATTACCATCTCTGCATTACCACCCCTCCATCATTTTCACATGGTCCATCTCTGACACTTCTCTTCCCTTCCTTGACCTCTCTGTCTCAATTTCTGATGATAGACTGTCCACCAATATCCATTACAAGCCTACCGACTCCCACAGCTACCTCGACTACAGCTCCTCACACCCCGCTTCCTGTAAGGACTCCATCACATTCTCTGAGTTCCTTCGCCTCCGTCGCATCTGTTCTGATGACGCTACCTTCAAAAACAGCTCCTCTGACATGTCCTCCTTCTTCCTTAACCGAGGTTTTCCACCCACGGTCGTTGACAGGGCCCTCAACCATGTCCGGCCCATATCCCGCGCATCCGCCCTCACGCCTTCTCCTCCCTCCCAGAAACATGATAGGGTCCCCCTTGTCCTCACTTATCACCCCACCAGCCTCCGCATTCAAAGGATCATCCTCCGCCATTTCCGCCAACTCCAGCATGATGCCACCACCAAACACATCTTCCCTTCACCCCCCCTGGTGGCATTCCGTAGGGATCGTTCCCTCCAGTACACCATGGTCCACTCCTCCATCACCCCCTACTCCTCAACCCCCACCTATGGCACCTCCCCATGCCCACGCAGAAGATGCGACACCTGCCCCTTCACTTCCTCTCTCCTCACCGTCCAAGGGCCCAAACACTCCTTCAAGTGAAGCAGCATTTCACTTGCATTTCCCCTAACTTAGTCTACTGCATTTGTTGCTCCCAATGCGGTCTCCTCTACATTGGAGAGACCAAACGCAAACTGGGCGACCGCTTTGCAGAACACCTGCGGTCTGTCCGCAAGAAAGACCCAAACCTCCCTGTCGCTTGCTATTTTAACATTCCACCCTGCTCTCTTGCCCACATGTCTGTCCTTGGTTTGCTGCATTGTTCCAGTGAAGCCCAACGCAAACTGGAGGAACAGCACCTCATCTTCCGACTAGGCACTTTACAGCCTTCCGGGCTGAATATTGAATTCAACAACTTTAGATCTTAAACTCCCCCTCCCCCCATCCCCACCCCGTTTCTTCCCCCTCCCCCTTTTTTTTCCAATAATTTATATAGATTCTTCTTTTCCCACCTATTTCCATTATTTTTAAATCTACAACTAATACCTTGTTAGTCTTTCCACCCCACCCCCACTAGAGCTGTACCTTGAGTATCCTGCCATCCATTCTTAATTAGCACTTTTCTTAGATAATATCACCACCTTCAACACCTCTTTGATCCTTTTGTCTGTGACATCTTTTGATTATCTGCTCCTATCACTGCTTGCTTGTCCCCACAACCACCCCACCCTCAACTTCTCTCCCCCAGCCCCCCACCTTAAACCAGCTTATATTTCACCTCTCTCCTAACTATACTTCAGTTCTGCCGAAGGGTCACGAGGACTCGAAACGTCAACTCTTTTCTTCTCCACCGATGCTGCCAGACCTGCTGAGTTTTTCCAGGTAATTCTGTTTTTGTTTACCATCTCTGGTGTTCATTTCCACACCGGTAAACATATTAACAGAACATTACAGAACAGATCGCCTGTGACCAGTCCCTCTTGTGCTCATGGTGCCTTAAACTTACATTTACATTTACGAGTGCTGCGTCTTGGTGCTGTCACCCACCCCCCACCCCCCTTCCCCCCCCACCCCCACTAGCTGACAGCAGCCTTGGAGACAGCCTGCTGACTCCACTGTCTTGTTGGCCTTGATGACCTTGGCCAGTGGAGCCCGTGCTGGTCCTGCTTGGGACAAATGGCCAATGCCAAGGCTGGCATCTCACCAGTCACTGCAGCCTCATCAGATGCCACAGTCACTGGCAGAGGGGCAAAGGAGCTGCTGCCAACATTGACAGCACCCCAGTAGGAGCCCACAGAGACAACGGGCAGCTCGTGTGCCAACGTGAGGTCGCTCTGGATCTCCCTGCTTGCCATTGATGGACGGGCACCTAGCTGGGATACTGGGTGCCTCACCCATCTCCCACATTGGCACTGACAACCTGAGGTCATTGCCTGTGTGAGGGCTTGCAGGCCCTGGCGCAACCCTAGGAATCCCTGATTCTATCCCTGGATTTGCCTCTCTATGAGAGTCACCACTCTCTCAATGGAGGGGGCAGTGCACTCGGCCATAAGGGTCAATGCAGTGCTTATGCTCCACATGGACTCCTCCACAACAGAGACCATGGCACGCAGTCCCTCATGGACCCTTGCCAAATCCTCCTGCACATCCCGCTGGACATCCAGCATCTGCAGCCTAATGGACGACTCTAGAGGCTCATCATCTGCCTTCGACTCAGCATCGTCCTGATCTCCAGCAGTCCTCCAACTGCTCGCACCCTGGGCACTCTCTGCCTCCACCTGCACCTCAGGTCAGTGTGAAGTGCCCTCACCGCTGTGCACCGACATTCTAGCCAAAGATCTAACACCCACCAAGGTGCTAGAGTTTGTGCTGGTGCCTGGTTCAGAGAGTGGGTGTGACATAGGTGCATCTGAAGGCTGGCAACCCTCTGGCATCAAGGGTGGCTCTTCGAGGTCCTACGAACGAGTGCGTACTGGCAAATCTAAGGGAGAACAACGACATGTCATTAATTTAAGTCACCACACTGTCACTGTGCATGCCAGGCACCCTGGTGAGACAGTGGAGATCTGCATCATGGTGCCATTGTCTTTCCATGATCAATGCGGACTCCAGTTTTGAGGCTCCCATCAATGAAGAGACTACATTCTACACAAGAATGTTTGCACCATCCGAAACTTTCACCTCTGCGCACTGCACTCTTACCTTCGTCTGGCACCCCAGCCTCTCCGTGGCTGATTGACCAAGGTGTATGGCGCCTCGCCTGCTCCAAGGCATCCTGCTCAAATCTGGTCCATATTAGGAGGTTTGGGGGGCCTCCACCTGTCCGAGACCTCTCAATGTTGTTATAGCTCATCTTCTCCCACCTGCAGCCCCATTGCAGCCTGGCCAACCCCAGCTAAGGAACACCTTGCAAGGCACATTTGAGTTGTGGCCTCAAGCCACAACTCAGCCTAAGCAGCCAGGGCTCACCCCCTTGGCTAGCGCTGGTGTCATAGACAGTTAGCACTCAGACTCTAACACTCCTGAGTTACACGGGTGGACGGCCAGCCCTTAACACTTCACACTGACCCATGCCAACACGGTACTCACCCTTGCCGAGCGCAATAGGTCGTTGAACTTTTTGCGACACTGCACCCATGTGTGCCTCACCACGTCATGGCTGGTGACCTCGGTGCCACCTCCTCCCAAACTTTTTTTGTCTGGTATGGTGGCCTCCTCCTTCCATCTCAGGGGGCGAGGGTGTCCCCCTAGCAGTCACCTCCTTAAGAGCACCAGGAGGCACTCGTCCGAAAACCTGGGGGGCGGGGGGCGGGGTGGGGGGGCAAACGCCCACCCGACCTGCCCTCCTGCCTGGCATCTCCATCCGCTGTTGAGGCCATAGCTTCACTCTCCAGAACGCAGAAGATACATTCTTCCCTGGCAGCCTTCAAGGAGTTGCCTAGTCTGTTTTTAAACTACCCGCTGGATCGCCATTGGAACCGGCGTTCGACAGGCCCCCGCCCCTGCCCGGCCCTTCCCGACTGTTGGGAATACACATTTCACGCTGGGCGGGCCTTAATTGGCCAGCCAGCATGAAATCATGGTCGGGGGCCTGTTTCTCAACCAGTCCTGGGCCCGCTGATCGCTTGTCTACCTTATCTAAACCTGTCATAATCTTGTATATGTCTATCAAATCTCCCCTCACTCACCTTTGCTCCAAGGATAACAACCCCAATCTTTCAAACCTAACCTTGAAACTACTACCCCCATCCCTGAAGCTATTCTGGTAAATCTCTGCACCCTCTCAAGGACCTTCACACCCTTCCTAAAGTGTGGTAACCAGAACTGGACACAATGCTCTATTTGGGGCCTAACCAAAGCTTTATAAAGGTTCAGCATAACTTCCCTGCTTTAGTACTCAACACCTCTATCTATGACACCCAAAATCCCATATGCTTTGACAACCACTCTCTCAACATATCCTGCCAACTTCAAAGATTGATGCACATTAACCCCCAGGCCCTCAGTTCCGACACATTTTTTAGAATGGTGCCATTAAGTCTGAATTGCCTCCCCATCTCTTCTGCCAAAATGCATCATCTCACAATTCTCTGTATTAAACTCCATCTGCCACTTGTCTGCCCATTCTGCTAGCCTATGCCCTGTTACCAGAATAGTTACTCAAGAAAGGTTACAAGGATTAAAGCCAGTTCTGATTTCTGAGTTCCTATACTAGTGACCACCTGCCCACCTCGACTTCCCACTGGACCCCCTTCCCACCATCCACCCTCCCTCGACTACCCCTCCGACCTGACTATCCCCCCTGACTTCCCGACTACCCCTGACTGGACTACACTTTGACCTGTCTACCCCCGACTACGCTGCTGACCCAACTTTCTTTTATTCATTCATGGAACTTGGGTGTCGATGGCTAAGCCAGCATTTATTGCCCATACCTAATTGCCCTTGTTCAGAGGGCATTTAAGAGTCAACTGCATTGCTGTGGGTCTTGAGTCACATGTAGGCTAGACTGGGTAAGGACGGCATATTTCCTTCCCTAAAGGACATTAGGAAACCTTACCCCCACACCGACTAACCCATGACTGGATTAATTCCCCCCACTACCCCCCAACCCGACTACCCCCTTGACCTCTCGACTACACCCTGGCCACCCCAACTACCCCCTGATCGACTACCTACCCCGACTAAGCCCCCCAACCCCCTCCCGACTAGCTCCCCAGCTTGACTACCCTCCTGACCAACCAACTACTTCCCCAGACCCACCCTAATCCCTCACACACATACCTTACACACTTACCTTCTCTCCATAGCTTCTCAAAGTGGTTTTGGGACATTTAAATTTACCAGAATATGGAGCTAATGCTGTAAAAAGGGGGCGTGGCTTCGTTTCCACCGACACTCCTGCATTACAAAGGAGAACTTTACAATCCACATTTCTGAGGAGGCCTAGTTCAGAAGCCCAGGTGAGAAATATGTAGCTTCAGTGCAAGGTAAGTAAATAGGAGCTGAGTGATTGGGACTCCTTGGAAGATTTGGCCCATTAAGTATTCTAGCCTTGCCCTGCCCATCAAAGCATTTATCACCCTCTTTGTCCCAGATAGGACCCAGTCCAACTCTTCCTACCCACTTTAATCAGCTTAATTAAAACATGGGTGAGCTTCCCATCCCCAGAAGATGGGGGCCAACTTTACTTTGAAAGGTTATGACCTGATGACGTCATCAGTGCCATGGTGGCATTGAATCTTCTGGATTTGGGAGATTTTAATCAGCCAACGCTGACAGTTAGACCATGGCGGGAGATGGAGAGTGGCTAGAAGAGGCCAAGACAAGTCTTGAAAAAAATTACTTATCTGTAGGATCTCTATATCCAAAGAGGTGAAAGGGTGCTCTCCTAGGCCCAGCAAGGAGCTGTTGGGGTTCTCAAGACCTGTCCATGCCCCTCACTCCCCCAGCAATTGCATCAACTGCCAAAGTTCCTGCCCAGCACTGATTTCATGCTGGGGTTTGTTCTCTTGAGTCCCCAGAACTCCTGGACAATTGATCTGATTATCGTTCCCATGCACTGACCTTGACGTCAATCCTGTTGGTTTTGGGCAGGAGGCTATGTTGGGTCATTCTTTTGAAGCACTGGAGTTAAAATAGTCTGGGCTTCACAATGATCACCCTCCTCTTCACAGTGACCAGCCCAAAAGCACCCACAGTATCCAGTTGACACTAGGTTGAATCCCCGGTTTGTGCTAAATTAACCAATCTCAGTTTGTGTGGTGGTAGGAGTACAACAGTCAACTTCAATGTCCATGGGCCCAATGTCTTGTACAAGAAACAACAGATCTTCTATCTATATAATGACTTTAACACAGAGAAATGTTGCAAGATGCTTCATGTAGACAAAATCAGATATAAATGGACACCAGTTCAAAGGAGGAGGCATTAGTAGGACTGACTATAATCTTGATTGAAGGCCAAGGAGGCCCAGTGAGAAAGAAAAGGCAGTAGAGAAGGGTTGAGGCATGGAATGAGGAACAAGGACAACTAAAGGTCGGCAGCCAATGATAAAGCAAAGGAAGGAGGAGGCATACTGAATACCATATTCAGAGGAACCAAAATTTGGGGAGTTTTCTTTGGGCTGGAGGAGGTTACAGAGAAAAGGAGGGGCGAGAACATGAAGGAATGAGAATTGTAAATGTCTGGAACCAGATGAGACCAGGATCAAAATTGGTTTAGTACTTCATCTTATTTCACAGTCTAGGCTCAAGCAGGAAGAATGCCGAATTAAATAAGGTATTCACGTGCTCCTGGCATCCATGGAACTGTATTTTTGTGTTATTCACTGGTTTCAGGAAAGGAAGGACATCAGAGAAAATGAGACAAAAATGAAAAATATTGTAAGCTTGACTTATATTGAAATACATTATCATTTACATCTGATATGATGATGGCCATCACCCATAGTTCTTCTGGATGTTTTCAATTTTTAATGAAAATGAGCACTTTCTGCATGAAAACAATGTATAAAAGGTTCTCTCCCTCATGTAGGTAATAAAAAATATAAATACAATGTTTATTTTGGCAGTTTTGATTTTTACCGAAACAGAAGTCCTTAAAGAGATTGCTGGAAACTGGAAAAGAAACTGGTGGGGAAAGTTTCTTTTTTTATTTCCTGTTATGAACAGTGGAGAGATGGTAGGATGATTTCCCCCTTTACCCACCTCTCGACTAACCACAACAAGATGTGTTTTAAAGAAGTGTTTTAACCCCTTGTCACAATGATGAGACTAGTGCATGGGCGATATCAATCTATAATTCCATCGGCTGATCAAACATACGTTGAACTGTTAAAAAATTACTTTTTAAAAGCAAGAAAAGACACTGACTTAAGATGGCTGCCACAAGTCACCTGATGTCAGGTATTGCAAGTTGATCAGTTTCTGGAAAGTTCCAGTGTGAATTATAATTCAGACATGCCTCAACATCCTCATGGAATTTCACACCTGCTGATGTCAGGAACTACTTAAAAATGATTTTCTGGAAACTGCACCGGACCTCACATTTGCATTTCTATAAGGCTACCTCTTAAGTAGAGATAGAAAGTCTACTAGGGCAATAGCTACATGGAGAGGTGTTCTTCCTATCTCAACAAGATGGATAATGGGTATTCAGGAGTTAATGTCTGGGACATTAGAGAATATAATCAGCTCAGCTATGAAAAAAAAGCCTCGGTCTGTCCAGATATCAGCTAAGTAAACACCTTCTGAAATCATTATGGGGAGAGGTCATGTGACTGGAATAACCATTTTTGAAATCTCTCAATGCAGCATGCAAGCTGCTAAAACAGTAGTCTTGTAAAGCTGCCAATGAAGCAGTAATGAGCTCCCTTCTCTTCTCTCCCAAGTTAAAACCCTATCTCTATTACAGTCTAAAATCCAGCATAGAGATAGGGAATTTTTCACAGGTGCAAAAATCATTGACTTCTGGAAAAGATGGAATATGTTTTAAAAAGAAATTGTCTCCGGCACTTGCAGTTTTATATGGGCTTTAACTCCTTTTGTCTCAATACCACCGTGGAGAAAAGTCTACCACAGCCAGCAAAGGACTCATAAACAGCGAACTCTCAATTTTTGTTTCCCTTTCAGCATTGAATTTAATTTGGCTCAAAAAGTAACTATCTACAGTATAACTTGTAAATTTTGCATACTTATGTGCCTGTGCATGAAGGTTGCAAAAGTCGAGATGTGAGTATATGTTTTTAAGGGTAAAATTTTTAGCTTGGCGGGCAGGCGTGTGCCTGACCTGACCGAGCATAAAATGATACGCGACGACATCGGGTGTGCATCCCAACGTCATTGTGCGATAATTCGGTTGGCGGGCGTGCATTGGAGTCAGCAGTGTGCCCGCCGACAATTTAAAGACGTACTGAGGTCGTTAAAAAGTTATTTAAAAGAAATTATTCGCTGGTTGGCAGGCAGGTAAAAAGGCCAAGCGGCCATTGCACTTTTTTGGAAAACTCATCCATGGGCGGAATGAGGTTTCCAAAAGCAAATAAAAATCAAATAAAAACTTCATTTTTTCATGAATAACATGTCCCTGCTCATGTGACAGAGTCCCATGATGGGACATGTTTCACAACATTTATAAAATCTTTTATTTCTTTTTGAAATCTGTCTCTCTGCCTCAGGGAGATTATGTAATGTGCACATACATGCATGCGCAAAGATCACACTCGCCCAGCTCACACTCCCCTCCCCTCTGCCTGCACATAGGTGCTGCTGCTCGCATTGCAGGCTGAGAGGGCCTTAATTGGCCCGTGAGTGTGAAATTGTCTTCCGGGCCTGCCCGCCCCCACCGAGCCCGCACACCAAGAGCAAAATTCTGCCCTAAACAATTTTTATACCTTTACCTGGTTGGGTTTTTAACTCAATGAAAACAAACCCCTTTTTGTTTTAAATTCAAGAAAACCTGCAGACTAGTTTCTTTGCAATCAACACATAAATGGTTAAGCACGGACAGTGAGTAAATACCTTCATCCTTCGAAATTCATCCCTGTTATGGTTAGACTTGGAGTGGTAAACTAAAGGAGTAATTTTTTAGCCCTCCTCACATGTCCATAACACCCATGACTTTAACTCTCAAGAATAGGCACAAGGCTGGTTTTCTCATAAGTTTTTAAAAAAGAATGAATGTCTATTTCTCAACACCCAAATGTAATCGCAACAACACCCACTCACATATGCATGCAAGGAACACACACATAAATAAAGATGATTACAAAAGAGGAAGCATGCACTTAGATTTTTTCAAGAGTCAGATTAAGTCCCTGTTACTCTTGTCTTTCGAGATGGAAACTGGAAACCTTGCAGGCCTGATGATTTCCTTTTGGTTCACTGAAGAAAATGGAGGTTGAAAGTTTCTGGCAATGAATTGACGCTGGCTTATGCCTGGCATCAGAAGGCTCCTGATTTTGTCCCAGTTGAAATTCTAGTTGATCCTCTATAGCAAAGATCTGCCTTGATTCTGCAAATCTGTAGGTAAAAGGCTAACCCTACTTCTCTGCCTGCTAGTGGATTCTAGGCAGAGCCCTTTTCCTGGGCATAATCTCTTCCCTCTGTGGTCTCTTTGTTTCCCAGACTGACTGACAACCTCAGGCTGCTTTTCGGGATATGTGTTAACAAATGTTTCTTATCACAAGTTGATTTCTGTCAGGTCTTCATAGTACTGGCGTTTCCATTGTCCACACAAATGGTCCCTGATGATATTAGCATTGACATACAAAAGGGTTTGAATCTCTCCCATTTGCATCTCCTTGTGATAGATTTCTGTGGAATTTCACTCTGCAGCCATTAAGTCTGGGTGGTAATTATACCTCAGTTTCTGTGAGCATTTGGACAATAGTAACTGTTACATCCACAGGAGAGATCTGTTGCTCTTTTAATGACTTCTCAAAGGAATGTTCCAAAAGGTAATTTACATGTTAATGTTCTGACCAGGCAAGCAGGCTGCTTCCAGCCTTGGGCCATTTCCTCCTTGTGCAAGGAGGGAGGTCACCTGACCCCCTTGGCTCCATCTTGTTACAACGCAGATTGCCCATTCTCCGTATGATTTTTATAGCATAAAGGTTTAAAATTAAATATGTAGATTATATCACCTAGCAACAGAGCATGGAGAGAGAGAGTTCCATATAGAACCTCATGCAGAGTCTACAGACCAGGTGCTGGAAAGTGGGATTAAAATGAGTGGCATGTTTCTTTTTATCTCTTTTTGGACGGCATAGACAAGATGGGCTGAATGGCCTCTTTCTGCACCTTAACGTTTCTATAGTTCTAACAATAACAGTTTTTTAAAAAAATCAAGTATTCATTTTTTCATACATTCATGGGTACACCTGTGTGGGTTTTAGGTCTTGAGTCTATGAGTTCACTAGTCGAGTAAATTCAAATTACTCGCCTTCATATACACTGGTTAGTTGACGTTCGCTATCAATAACGGAGAAAGACCAACATAAGACTAAACCATGATTGTTTATTGCAACAGAGGGCAGAGCGCTAAATTCTTGCATGCTCCCACAACCATCACCAGCTCTAGACCTACAGTTAACCAGTAATCCGCACTGTACAGTGATTGGTCAGTACTGTCACAAAGTTAGTCCACTTGCATTCTCTTAAAGGTACAATTCGAGTTTACTCGACTAGTGGTACTCTACTTTACCACATCCCTCCCCCTTTACTTCAAAAATACAGTTGACAACTTAATAACATGTGAAATATTTACAGTAATAACTATTTACAAATCAAGTCTCTTGGGAGGCTTTCTTGGATGTGTTGAGCGTCGCAGTTCAACAACCTCAGCTGGTTTTTCTGAGACCTCCCTTTCAGGGCACAGTTGTCCACTAGGCTCCTCAGTGGAAATTGGCAGGTTTGTCTCCCCAACACCCTTGGGTCCCACAGGCCCCACCGGTGCTTCCAAATCATGTGACCTGTCCCCTAAATGCAGCACAGACTCGTAGATGAAGACTGCATTTCTTCTTATGGGGCTGGCGTTCTTTTGCGGAGATGATCCACATGTCATCTAATTATTTGGCCGTTTACCGATACATTATAGGAGAGGGATCCAGTTACTGCTCTCACCTCGCCTAACAGCCAATTGGGCCCATGTACAAAGTTCTTCGTGAGGACTGCATCTCCCACCGTGAAAGTTCTTTCGTGGCCATTACCATTGTGCCTGGCCTTCTGCGCCTCTTGGCTTTTCTCCACCCTCCCCTCTAAATTTGGCCGGATAAGGGTCAGGCGGGTGTGAGGGTGTCTCTCCATTAGTAGTTCTGCAGAGGCGATGCCAGTTGTTGTGAGTGGTGCGGTCCAGTATGTGAACAAGAACCGGGACAATCTGATGCTGATGGAATCCACTTCCATCTTTTTAATCCCAGATTTAAAGGTTTGGACTGCCCGCTCAGCCATACCGTTCGATGCTGGGTCATAGGATGAAATTTTGGTATAGGTAATGCCATTAAGGGTCATGAACCTGTGGAACTCCCTGCTGGTAAAAGCAGTCCCGTTGTCGGACACGAGAGCCTCCAGCAACCCATGCGCTGCAAAACTCTACCACAAGTAGTCTATGGTGGCAACCGACATGGGCGACTGGACTTCATAGACGTCCATCCATTTGGAGCGGGAGTCTATCAGTAAAAGGAACATTGTGCCCAAGAAGGGTCCCACATAATTGACTTCGAGGCGCACCCATGGCTGGCCCGGCCATTCCCATGGGGGCAGAGGAGCCAAGGGGGGTGCCTTTGCACCTGCTGGCATTGAGGACAGCTTTTGACCAGGGTTTTGATATTCATCTCCTCAGATTTAGATCCACCTGACCAACAATTCAAGACCTGCTCCCGGATGTTAGACAATAGTGGGTCCCGGCTTCTCCACTCATGGATTTGTTTGACCAGAACAGGGGTGGAATTCAGAAAATTTAGCATGAAGTCCAGCTCCTGGGGGATCGGTTTCTCCCCGTTATTAGCTGGCAGTGGAAGGCAACTCAGTGTGTCAGCATGTACGATTTGAGTTCCTGAACTGTGAACAAAAGTGTATTTGTAGGCGGCTAATATTAGTGCCCATCTCTGGGGGCGAGCCGATGCGATAGAGGGTATCAATTTATCTTCTCCAAATAATCCCAGTAGGGGCTTGTGGTCGGTTATAATATGGAAAAGGCAACTGTGACGATATTAATGAAACTTCCAGACGCCGAACTCAATTGATAGGCCCTGTTCTTCAATTTGGGAATATCATCGATTTGTGTTTTGCCTTCCTCAGATTTGCCCTCTCTCTGGGGTCTTTTACAATTTTCTGTACATAGCTATTTTTCTGGCATGTACCTCTTTAAATATATTGCCACTTTAAGAGCAGTCACCGCTTTTATTTTCAACTCAGTCTCTGCAGCCCGTCGGCTTTTCTGTGCTGTTTTTCACGTTCTTTTCGAGTTTTTGGCGGGATCCCCGCGATCGCGATTCTGCAGGGATTTTTTTCATTTTTTTTTAAATTTAAAACTGCAGGACTGCTTTCTGCTCTGATTGCAACCTATTTTACATTCCGAGGTACAGATTCTCTTTCTAATTTTTGCTCACCCATCTTGTGGATTCTCACTCAGAGGTCTTACAACTTTGCTATTTTTGTCCTCATCGCCAGTTTTATGTCTTGAGTCTATGAGTTCACTAATCCAGTAAACTTGAATATGCACTTGTTAGTTGATGCTCGCTATCAATAATGGAGAGAGACCAACATAAGAACAAACTATGATTGTTTATTGCAACAGAGGGCAGAGCACTAAATCCTTGCGTGCTTCCACAACCACCTCCAGCTCTAGACTTACAGTTAACCAGTAGTCCGCACTGTACTTTGATTGGTCAGTACTGTCACATGGTTAGCCCACTTGCATTCTATTAAAGGTACATGGTACTCCACTTTACCACAGTGGGCATGACATTTCTAATTTGTCGAGCATGAAAGAGCATAAGTTCTCTTCCCAGCTCACCAGTAAGTCTTCATGTTTCATGACTTATTTACTGGCTGCTGCCAGTAAAAGAATGGAATATGAATCTACAACCTTATGAACATACATATGAACATATGAAAAAGGAGTAATAGAAAGCTTTTGGCCCCTTGATCCTGCTCTACCATTCGATAAGATCATGGCTGATCTAAATATGGCCCTTGTGGCCTCAACTCCACTTTACAGTCTGCCCCCAAAACCCTTTGATTCTCTTGTTAGTCAAGAATCTATACCTCTGCCTTTAAAATATTCAATTACATTGCGTCCATCATTCTCTGGGGAAGATTTCCACAGACTCACAACCTTTTGAGAGCAAAGCTTTCTCCTCATCTCCATCTTAAATAGGAGACCCTTTATTTTTAAACTATATCCACTAGTTCTAGTCTCTCCCACAAGGGGAAACATCCTTTCAGCATCCACCCTGTCAAGTCCCCTCAGGATCTTATAATGTTTCAATAAAATCGTCTCTCATTCTTCTAAACTGCAATGGATATAGGCTCAACCTGTTCAAATTTTCCTCATAAGATAATACCCCAATCCTAGGAATCAGACAAGTGAACCTTTTCTGAACTGTTTCGAATGCAATATGTCCTCTCTTAAATAAAGACACCAAAACTGTACACAGTTCTCCAGATGTGGTCTCACCAAAGCCCTGTACAACTGTAGCAAAAGATCCCTGCTTTTATACTCCATTCCCCTCGCAATAAACACTAATGTCTGATTTGCCTTCCAAATCGCTTGCTGTAGCTGCATACTAACTTTTTATGATTCATATACCAGGACACCCAGATCCCTCCATAACTCAAAGCTCTGCAATCTGTGTCTATTTCAATAACAGCCTTTTCTATTCTTCTTGCCAAAGTGGACAAGTTCATGTTTTTGCACATTATACTCCATCTGCCAAATTTTTGCCCACTTAACCTATCACTTAAACTATCTATATCGTGTTGTACACTCCTTATGCCATCTTCACAAGTTATTTCCTATTTATGCACCATCAGCAAATTTGACAACCAAACATTTGGTTCCATTATCTAAATCATTGATATAGATAGAATTATATATATTATTATCTTTGATATTATATATGTGTGTATATATATAAATATATATTTTATATATATGTATACATATTTATATTTAGATTTTGACTGAAACTGGCCAGCATGTAGCTGGTAAGGAAGATGGTTATTGCAGTCGGGAGACTGGCAGTGGGTCGGGAAGACGGTTATTGCAGTCGGGAGTCTGGCAGTGGGTCGGGAAGACGGTTATTGCAGTCGGGAGACTGACAGTGGGTCGGGAAGACGGTTATTGCAGTTGGGAGACTGGCAGTGGGTCGGGAAGACGGTTATTGCAGTCGGGAGTCTGGCAGTGGGTGGGAAGACGGTTATTGCAGTCGGGAGACTGGCAGTGGGTCGGGAAGACGGTTATTGCAGCCGGGAGTCTGGCAGTGGGTCGGGAAGACGGTTATTGCAGCCGGGAGACTGGCAGTGGGTCGGGAAGATGGTTATTGCAGTCGGGAGACTGGCAGTGGGTCGGGAAGATGGTTATTGCAGTCGGGAGACTGGCAGTGGGTCGGGAAGACGGTTATTGCAGCCGGGAGTCTGGCAGTGGGTCGGGAAGACGGTTATTGCAGCCGGGAGACTGGCAGTGGGTCGGGAAGACGGTTATTGCAGTCGGGAGACTGGCAGTGGGTCGGGAAGATGGTTATTGCAGTCGGGAGACTGGCAGTGGGTCGGGAAGACGGTTATTGCAGTCGGGAGACTGGCAGTAGGTCGGGAAGACGGTTACTGCAGCAGTCGGGAGACTGGCAGTGGGTCGGGAAGACGGTTATTGCAGCAGTCGGGAGACTGGCAGTGGGTCGGGAAGACGGTTATTGCAGTCGGGAGACGGGCAGTGGGTCGGGAAGACAGCTATTGCAGTCGGGAGACTGACAGTAGGTCGGGAAGACGGTTATTGCAGTCGGGAGACTGGCAGTGGGTCGGGAAGACGGTTATTGCAGCAGTCGGGAGACTGGCAGTGGGTCGGGAAGACGGTTATTGCAGTCGGGAGACTGGCAGTGGGTCGAGAAGACGGTTATTGCAGCCGGGAGTCTGGCAGTGGGTCGGGAAGATGGTAATTGCAGTCGGGAGATTGGCAGTGGGTCGGGAAGAAGGTTATTGCAGTCGGTAGACTGGCAGTGGGTCGGGAAGACGGTTATTGCAGTCGGGAGACTGGAAGTGGTTCGGGAAGACGGTTATTGCAGCAGTTGGGAGACTGGCAGTGGGTCTGGAAGACGCTTATTGCAGTCGAGAGACTTGTAGTGGGTCGGGAAGACGGTTATTGCAGTCGGGAGACTGGCAGTGGGTCAGGGGTACAGTTATTGCAGTCGGGAGACTGGCAGTGGGTTATGTAGACGCTTATTGCAGCCGGGAGACTGGCAGTGGATCGGCAAGACAGTTATTACAGTCGGGAGACTGACAGTGTGTGGGGAAGATGGTATTCCCGCCGGGAGACTAGCAGTGGGTCTGGAAGACACTTATTACAGCAGTCGGGGTACTGTCAGTGGGTCGGGAAGGCTTGCCGCCAGGAGATTGGCACTCGGTCTGGAAGACCCTTATTGCAGCAGTCGGGAAAGCAGCATTAACTGAATTACACTATTGACATCCACACTATTGACATCCAGCTTATTGTCCAGGTCTTGCTGCATTTAGACATTTGGTGTGCAACCATAGTCAGCATGTCATGCGATCAATCCCTGCTATACCAGCAGCAGTCTTACTTCAGTGCCAGTCCACAGTAATATCAACATTTGAGGCACCACAAGAGACCAGAAAGTGGTTATTGTGTGACAAAGACACTCCACTGAACACCTGGTTCATCACTTTGGTGCTCAACCGATGTACATGTGGGCAGCAGGCATGTAATTGCAGCCACACTGCCACACAAAGGCTGGCACTTTAAGAGGTCTTAAAGAGCAGTTTGGGACATGAGGGATGCTGAAAAGTTGGGATGTAGGGCAGGGTGTGGCATGCTTCTTGCCTTCCTGTTGCCATAGTATTTTGCCAGTGGCTGAGATGGTGGTGGATGACTCTCTTACCCAGAGGCCAATTGAGACCCTTAAGAGGCCAATTAAGGGCCTCTTCTCACCAACACTGGCATTTTCTCAGTGTCAGGTGGGCCCTCCACCAAATGGGGAGAAGGCCTGGTAAACTCCGGTGGCCTCCCTTTGTGCTCAGGATGGGGATATCCTGATCAGACACATTGTGACCCATAAAGGGTGCTCCCAGTGGCAATGACTGGCTCCGTGGCAACAGCCCCACCCACCCTCACCAACCACGATCCTCCAGCCTCACTGGGGCCTGAATGACTGACACTGAGGATGTACGATCCCACTTACCTTGGTTTCAGGACAGTGTCCATCGCTGCTTCACCAGGCTGTGTGCAGTCCCAGCAATGGCCATCCACTGGCATTGCTCAGGCTGGAGCTGCTGGCCTTCCATTTGGCCACAGCTTTTGGAAGTGGAACCTTATCTGTTAAAGGGATGGAAGACCAATGGCAGCTGATTAGTTGCCTGATGGACATAAAATCCAGTTAGGGCTCCCAGAATGGCTCATGTGGGGTTCCCCTTGAACCTGCAGCCCTGAAAAATCGCAGCAAAAATGTCACTGCTCACACCATTGGGGTACTTAAGCAATGCTTCCACTGCCTGGACCACTCTGGGGGAGCCCTGCAGTTTATGCCAGAGTGTGTATCACAATTTGTCGTGGTCTGCTATATTCTGCACAACCTCACAATTTAGAGGGCACAGCCCTTTGCTAACAGGTATATGATAAGCAGCTGAGGAGGAGGAACACGAGGAGGAGGAGGCAGGGAAAAAGAGATGGGACAACCAACACATTCTCTGTCCAGCCAGGCTGTCCAGGATTAACTCATCTGACTAAAGTACCCTACTGTAAAGACAAATCTATATCCCCAAACAGTCCCACACCATCCTGACTATCACAGTATTGATTTCACCACAATTAGTCACCCGAAAATAAACATTCTTAACCAACTTTATCAGTCAAATCATCAAATGTTCCATACAAAATGTATCTACTCACCCTTTTAAGTCCTTTAATGCCTGTCTTCTATGTGCCTTTGCCTGACATATTGCACCTATGCAGTTCTGTCCCAATGGTTGCAGCATTTTTGGCGAATGGTTGATGATGTTCAGTAGAAGAAGTGGCACATGGCTTTGTTCTTATAGAAGCGGCCAGCACTTCCATGCTGGAAAGAATGGCTTCCAAGCTCTGTGCAAAACCCTGCACCAAGTCAGTGCTAAACTCTTCCATCCTTCTTGAATATGACTGCAGACTATTTGGCAGGCTTGATCAATGCATCAAACCATTCATTGTGTATACGCATCAGCATTTTCCTATAGGTCGCCTTACTGCAGTGTTCATCTGCATCCTCATGTGCAACCTTGCCTTCTGGTGTGCTAGTACATGTCCCACCATTTCCCTCTGTCCAGATCCTCCAGATCCTGCCTATAAGTTACCTCCTAAAATACACAGAGTGTCAGTGCCTTTGTTGGCAGCTGTGAGTATCAGAGTGAGTGGCAGTGTTTGTTCATCATCCATGTCTTTTCCCTTTTCCACTTCTTGCTTCTGTACCACTGCCTGGCTTGCTTGCAGTTCTTGGGTTTCTGAAAGATGAAAGACACAAATATAGAGTTACCGTGAAGTGAGGGGAGAGGGAAGCAATAGATGCATACTTAGAGCATCTGGGATGGGAGAAGGAGGAGTAGGTATGAGAAAAGCCTCACCTCTGATAATAATAGCCCTGCCACAGGCCAAGGCATCAGTAACGGCCACTCCAATCATGGTGAGCACCATCTCTTCCATAGAGATATTGACATGCAGCCAAGCCTGTCTCCTGCTGGTTAGGCACTGCTGCCTGTAGTTCTGCAACATCTTGTCCTGCAAGAAATGGGCAAGTGTGTCAGTGAGTGTGGTACAACGTGTTTGGCTGCTGCCAGGATGTGGGTGTGAGACTTGTATAAGTGTGGGGTATGTGAGGATGTGGCAAAATTACGAATATGAAGCCTGAGTTGTGGTTGATAGAGATTGATGGTATGTGAGCCGAGGAGTGGTGGTCAATTGAGGTGTGTGAGGCTAATGGTTCATTTGTAAGGATATATTATTTGAAGATACATTCACACACCTTGGCCACTCGTGTGAGGTCATTGAACTTCTTGCCACACTGCATTCAGGTCCTTGGGGCTACAATGCTGGCATTGACTGCAACAGCTGTCTGCTCCCACTACCTATACAATGTTTATCTGGAGGGCCTCATGGAGTAAAGTGTCTGTCTCCTTCCATCCACCTCCTGCAGTAAGGATTTGCTCTGTGGCACAACTGTGGAGCTTGCTCACTACCCTCTCGTGGCAATTTTCAGTAATTTACCTGTTTGGACACTCTTCCTCAGCCACTTCAAGTGCTTGCTCCAGTCAAAATGCACCTCCACTTTAAGAGGTGCAGGTTAGCTTCAAATAGTTCAGGCCAGCTTTAGGTAGTACTAGCCCCTTAAGACTTTAAACCCCATGCTCAGGTGTGCAACTTACTCAGCAGTGCTTAGCACTGGCTGTACACAACAATCATGGTAGTGAGCAGGCAGCACAAAGTTTATGTGCGACCCGCACTGGAAGAGCAGGGCAGGTTAATCACACACTGTGAACACCTGGCTGTTTTCATGTTGTATCAAATTTTGAGGCACAAATACCAAACCTTTGGTTTAAAGGATGTGCAGATGACAGTCCACTCCCACAACAAGAGCAAGAACATATGGACATACGAATTAGGAACAGGAGTAGCCACTCAGCCCTTCGAGCCTGCTCTACCATTCAATAAGATCATGGCTGATCTGAATGTAACCTAAACTCCACATTCCTGCCTACCCCAATCGCCTTTCACCCCCTTGTTTATCAAAGTCTACCTACCTCTGCCTTGAAAATATTTGAAGACTCTGTTTCCACTGCCTTTTCAGGAAGTGAGTCCCAAAGAATGACAACCCTGTGGGAGAAAGAACTTCTCCTCATCTCTGTCTGAAATGGGCAACCCCTTATTTTTAAACAGTGACCCCTAGTTCTAGATTCTCCTACAAGAGGAAACATCCTTTCCACATTCAGCTTGAAAAGATCCGTCAGAATCTTATATGTTTCAATTAAGTTGCCTCTTACTCTTCTAAACTCCAGTGGTTGCAAGCTTAGCCTATCCAACCTTTCCCCATATGGCAACCTTCCCATTCCAGGTATTAATCTGGTAAACCTCCTCTGAACTGCTTCCAACACATTTACATCCTTCCTTATATATTATCTTGTGCAGTAATCCAAGCATGAAGCCTTTTAATGCTGTCTTTACCAACATGAATATTACCTCTAATGCTTCCTCTAGCTTACCTACATGAACTGAGTTTAACAAACAAATGTAAATGAGAGTGAAATTCACAGGATTCTATTGTGACTAAAGTGCTGGATTGTCAATATGCAGGGCTTATCCAACAGGCAGTGGGACACAACATTTACTTTCTTGAGGTTTGGAGGCTTCTATTTAGTTCTGTTTTGGTTGATATTATAGCGTTTGTATTTCTACAACAGCTCTACAAGTTAACAAGTGAAACGGAATCCAAGTATGAGAAAACATCAAAGAACTTGCATTTTTGTAGTGACTTTCATTCCCTTTGTATGTTACATAGCTAATTAATAGCTAATTAAGTGCTATTGAAGTGTAGTCAATGTTATAATGTAGGTAAATGTGGATCCAGTTTGCATACAGTGAAGTCCCACAGCAGCAATGAGAGAAATGACCAGAAAATCTATTTTAAGTCATGATAGTTGAGGGATAAACATTGGAATCTACCCCGCTCTTCTTTGAATAGTGTCAGGGGCAAGCAAATGGAATTTGGTTTAACATTTCATCTAAAGGGGATCCTACAGAAATGCAGGAGTTCCTCTGAAGTGTCAGCCTGGATTATATGCTCAAGCATCGAGAATGGGGCTTTAATCAACATTCTTCATAACCCAGAGGCTACTACTAATTAGCCAAGATTGATATCAGACTTTCTATGGAAAATAAGTACATAATGTGTTTTTTACAAAAATGCTGCTTTCTGCGCAGAAGATCTGTTGCAGTAAAATATTTTTACAGTATCTTGCACATTTATTTTCAAAAACACCAAGAAGCAGCCTTTGGTCTCTCACTTCTCCGTATTTATTGCCAGGCTAATGCAATATACTAGCTCTCTTCATAACCACTTTTACAATGAAAATTTTGTATTTTTTATTCATTCATGCGATGTGGGCCTTGCTGGCTAAGCCAGCATTTATTGTCCATCCCTAATTGCCCTTGAGATGGTGTTGGTAAGTTGTCTTCTTGCACCGTGTAGTCCCCGTGGTGTAGGTAGACCCACAGTGCTGTTAGGGAGGGAGTTCCAGGATTTTGACCCTGCGATAGTGAAGGAATGGTGATATATTTCCAAGTCAGGATGGATAGGTGGCTTGGAGGGGAACTTCCAGGTGGTGGTGTTCCCATCTATCTGCTGCCCTTTCCCTCTAGATGGTAGTGGTCGTGGGTTTGGAAGGTGCTGTCTAAGGAGGCTTGGTGAGTTCCTGCAGTGCATCTTGTAGATGGTACACACTGCTGCTACTGTGCGTTGGTGGTGGAGGGAGTGACTGTTTGTGGATGTGGTGCCAATCAAGCAAGCTGCTTTGTCCTGGATGGTGTCAAACTTCTTGAATGTTGTGGGAGCTGCTCTCATCCAGGCAAGTGGAGAGTATTCCATCACACTCCTGACTTGTGTCTTGTAGATGGTGGACAAGTCTTGGGGAGACAGAGGTGAGTAACTCACGCCAGGATTCCTAGCCTTTGACCTGCTCTTGTAGCCACAGTATTTATATGGCTAGTTCAGTTCAGTTTCTGGTCAATGGTAACCCCCAGGATGTTGATTGTGAGGAATTCCATGATTGTAATGCCATTGAATGTCAAAGGGCGATGGTTAGATTCTCTCTTGTTGGAGATGGTCATTGTGTGGCACTTGTGTGGCGCGAATGTTATTTGCCACTTGTCAGCCCAAGCCTGGATATTGTCCAGGTCTTGCTGCATTTGGACATGGACTGCTTCAGTATCTGAGGAGTCACGAATGGTGCTGAACATTGTGCAATCATCAGCGAACATCCCCACTTCTGACCTTATGATGGAAGGAAGGTCATTGATGAAGCAGCTGAAGATGTTTGGTACGAAGACACTAATCTGAGGAATTCGTGCAGAGATGCCCTGGAACTAAGATGACTGACCTCGAACAACCACAAGCATCTTCCTTTGTGCTAGGTATGACTACAACGTGCGGAGTGCTTTCCCCTTGGTTCCCATTGATTCCAGTTTTACCAGGGCTCCTTGATGCCACACTCGGTCAAATGCTACCTCGATGTCAAGGGCAGTCACTCTCACCACATTTATTCTTCATTTATGGTGGATTTCTGCATTAAAAGTTCAGTTCCATGTCTCTTAACAACTTCTTCTTGCTGTTTGCAGGTAGTACAACGCATAAGCTTCTTAACCCATCCCTGTTTCACTTTATACGTCTGTTGGGTGGAATTTTCCATGCCTGCTGGTGGCGGGTGTGATAGGTCACGTGCGCAAACAATATGGCGCAATTAATTTCAAGACGGTGGGAAGGCAAGTCGCGACTGTCCGCTCAGCCCGCCAACGACAGGCTGCGTTTCCCATCAACAGTCTTCGGGGAGTCTTCATTGTAATACATCAGCATATCATTATCAGGCCATCCCGCCAGGCTCTGGACACACGCATGATCGTCCAACCACATTGGCGGGACAACACGATGACGTGTTTCACAATGGCGCACAGGTGACGTGCACTTGGCGGCCTTCACTGGGGGGGCTTTGCAGACTTCAGGGGTGCCGGGGGGCTGGGGTGAAGTGCCGCCCTGCCACGGAGGCGATTGTTGTCGGGGTGGGGGGTGGTTTTCAGGGACAACTGCTGTCCAGCCTCAGAGGTGACTGTTATCTGGCGATGGGGGGGCAGGGGGGAACTGCTGCCCTGGCGTTGGATCCCGTGCACAAGAAATCGAAGTGGGCGCAGGGCAGGTGAGGAAAGTGGCTACATATTAGAGACACCTACATAAACTGACCATCCCTCTGCAGCTGAGACAGATCAGGCACAGCCACAGTGATATGGTTGGAGTCAGGCTCCTAGATTGCCCGCCCATGCAAGACACCAAGGTGCCACAAAGCGCTCCAGACCTTATGCACACCCCCACCACCCCCGGCACAGACTGCGAGTCCACGACCACTTTATTGGTCTGCACACGTTGTACAATCTCCTCGCCAGTGCTGGCCATGTAGCAGTCACTGCCGGGGTTGCTCACAGCCCCTTGCAATCTCAGCATCCTGGTTTGGACCAGTCTCTCCCATGCCGCAGGTTGATAGGGCAGCCATGCAGCACACTCATCTCTGGCCATCCGAGGGGTGGCCAGCACTCTCCAGGAAGTGTTAAGCAGCCAACACACAGGGCCATGAAAGGTGCTAAGTACAGCCATGATAACCACGTCTCTTTCTCTCTCTCTTTCATGTTGCAGGAGGACCATATCAGGAGCATGCAGCCTGGTGACCTAGCTGTATGCCTAATGGCCTACTGAGACTGTACAAGACTGAGGAGAGAGCGACTGAGGCACCTGGCCGCGCAAAGGCAGGAGCAGCAAACTCATGAAGAAGGGGCAGCAGGGGCTCCTGCACACGATGCCCAGGAGCAACAGCAAGCCAAGGCTGGTTGGTGCCTAGCGACACCCCAGGGTCTATAGACGCCGCCTGCGATTCCTGCAATTGACCGAGAACCAGTGTCTCCGACAACTGCACATGTCTAAGGACCTGGTCGCTTGCTTCTGCCACTTACTGCAGGACTTGGCGCCAAGGGGATATGGAGGGCATCCACTGCCAGTGGCCGTGAAAGTGACCGCGGCGCTCAATTTCTATGCCAGTGGCTCCTTTCAGGGCTCCAAAGGTGACCTCTGTGGGGTATCACAATCCGCCACCCACAAATGCATCCATGAGGTCACGGATGCCATCATCGCGAGGGCACACAAATTTGTGCGTTTCACCCGGGACCAGGACAGCCAGGATACATGGGCCATTGGATTCTTCCAGATCTCAGGATTCCCACAGGTGCATGGTGTGACTGACAGCACCCATGTGGTGCTCAGGTTTCCGTTGCTACACACAGTGGACTACATCAACCGCAAGGGCTTCCACTCACTGAATGTACAGCTGGTATGCGACCACCAGAAACACATCCTGCAGGTGTGTACATGGTTTCCAGGGACTGTGCATGACGCCTACATCCTCAGTCGGCCACAGATCCCTGCAGTCTTCCAGGGTCCACAGAGGCTGCAGGGTTGGCTCACTGGGGTCAAGGGCTACCCACAGAGGCCGTGACTGATGACACCCGCGCAGTCTCAGACTGCAGCAGTGATGGAATAACAAGGCTCATGCTGCAACTCGCAACTTGGTGGAGCAAACCATCGGGATGCTGAAGATGAGGCTCCGGTGCCTGGACTGGTCTGGTGGAGCCCTGCTATAGTCCGCAGAGGGTGTCACGCATTGTTGTCGCCTGCTGTGCCCTTTACAAACTGGCACTGCAACAGGGAGATGAGCTGGCTGAGGAGGAGATGGAGGAGCTGCACGTCTCCCCTGATGAGGAGAATGCCGACAGGGATGAGGCTGAGGAGGTCCTCGGAGGCGATGATGACGGTGATGAAGCCTTCGCACTGGCCAGACAAGGCAGGTATGCTTGGGAGGCCCTCATAGCTGCTAGATTTGTGGAGGATGATAACGACAAGCAATGAGGAGACACCATAGATCTTCACACAGCCTCTGAGAATGTCTGACTCCTGTCTGGCCGAGGGCAGCTCGCTTGAGCTCCGTGATCCAGGTCATATCATAGAGACACAGCCATGAAACTTTAGATGCATCTGATGCTTTGTCTGCCTTCAGCACCAGAGCCCTTCAGGAGCTGGAGCACAGCATCAGTGATCACAGGTGCTGGTGTGATGGGGTCCAGCCCCTCTTTAAAGGTGCTGAGAGCACTCCAAGAGAATGAGAGAACTCTCTGGCACTTGCCCACTACATTCTAGCAGCAATGCCGAGGTGCAGGCATCAGTAATGTGTCCAGGGAGTGTGAGGCCGGACCATCACTTTGGTCTGAAGGCTGCATAGAGCACAGGGAAGAGGCACTGGACTGAGACACCTGCCTTTATCTTGCGCAGAAAGGTTTCACATCTAAGTGACAAGAACACTGCTCATCAGAACAAGGAGCCATAGGCAGGGAGACATTCTTGGGAGTTTATTAACAATATTAAACCGTATGTGCAAGTGTTCAACACCCGTGCCCAGACTGTGCAACTAATTCCCCGGACATCCATAGCGGAGGTGGAGGCAGCCTGCTGACTGCTACACCCTGTCCGTGATGACTTTGGCGAGAGTCCTCTGGAGGGCTGAGACTTAGAGGGCCCTGGACTGCTTTTGAGGTCCTGCTGTGTGGCAGTGGCACCCTCCTCGGCCTGTGGAGTTAGAGTTGCCGAGGTCACAGGAAGAGGGGATTTGTGGCTGGATACTCTCAGAGTCACCTGGGTGGATGGGCCCGGAGTGTGCACCTGCTGATCCTCCTCCCTATGAGTGCCCAAGGGCCCCTGGCTGACTCCGTGAGGGGAGCAGGGGTAGCTGGAGTGAGATCAAGCTGCCCGACACCCCTCTCGCATACACACTGCTGGAGTCCAACTATGGCATCAGTGATGGAGTTCAGCCCACGCAGCAGTGCAGGGTTGACGTCCTGGACCAGGGTCTCCATGGCGGCCGCCATCCTGCCAGTGGTGACCTCGGAGCGTTGCAATGCCAGCGCTTTCACCTCAGCCTGAAGGCGGACAGACTCCTCCATTTTGCCTTGCAACCTGAGGAGTGCAGCAGACACACTTTCCTGATGTTCATGAGCTTGCCTTTGCAGCTCCAGCAACTGTGTCATGACCGAGACCAGAGGCTCATCATCTGACTCAGACTCAGCAATGTTCTGGCCTCCAGCAATCCTCCGAGTGCCAGGACCTGGGAAGTCCCTGCCTCCACCTGCTGTGGGTCAGAAAGTGCGATGTGCTCACCAGATTGTGATCCTGGGGCTACTCTAAAGCTACGTCCCACCGAGGGGTGTGTCTCTGCGCTGGTGGAGGGCATGGGTGAGCGCTGTGATGGGTCTTCAGGGAGGGTGCTTCCAGGTTCCTCTTCATAAGTTTCTTCAGGGCTTGATTGGAGGCCCTGGGTCTGGAGGGCCTGGGACTGTTTGGCAGATGTGCCTGTGAAAGCAAGGAGAGATAATTAGTGTATGGCAGTGGTCTGTGAAAGAGGACACATCACTCACAGCATGGTTGTCTGATGGATGTTGCACTGCTGGATCCTCACATGGTAGAGCAGCACCAGCCTCACATTAGCACAGGACCGGTCCAGAATGTGGCCGACCAGCTGAATGGCTCTGTTCTCAAATTAAGTATGGACCTTGATTTCATTCTTCCACTGGTCTGCAACCTCTCCCTATTGTTGTGTGCCAGCTTGTCCTGCATGAATAGAGATGGAGAAAGTGTACGCAGGACACCTACCAGGCCAGATGATAAGTGTGTCTGGCCTATGTGGGTGTTGAGTGGTCCCATGGTTAGAATGAGGACAATGACGGTGTGTGTGAGAGAGTGAATGGTGACGTCCCTTGAACCAGCAGTGAGTGTGGGTCCTGTAGATTTTTTTATTCATTCACAGGATGTGTGGGCTTCGCTGGCTGGGCCAGCATTTATTTTCCATCCCCAGTTGCACTTGAGAAGGTGGTGGTGAGCTGCCTTCTCGAACCGCTGCAGTCCATCTGATGTAGGTACACCCACAGTGCTGTTAATTTGTTGGTTTCTGAGTGTGTGAGTTGAGAGTGATGAGAAGAGTGACTTACCCCGGCAGAATGAAAGAGACCATTCATCCTCTTGCGGCACTGGGTGGCTGTCTTCTTCTGAAGGGCATTAGCACTGACCACCACTGGCACCACCTCCCAAGCTGGATTGGTCACGTTGCTGCCCATCCTGCAGCCAGAGTGGGGGTACAGGACATCCCGGCAGGCCTCCATGGCATCAGCAGTCGCTCGAGGGACCTGTCATTGAAGCTGGGGGGCTGCGGTCTTTTTTCCTTTGCTGGCCATATCTTCTGTGCAGAGTGGTGAGCTGGAAGCAATGAGCGCTGTGCTTGCAACTGGACTTTAAACATGGCGCCCGGCATGATGCAGTGGTGGCAGGATGGCCAGCGGGTGAATGAGAGCCTGTCCACCATGGAAATGGCATGTTTCCCAGGAATGCATAAATAATGAGGCGGGTTTGGGACGATATGGCATGAAAACCTGCCATCGCGGCAAGCATTTTACCCATGTCATTTTACCCACCCGCTACCCCACTTAGCGCAAATTTGGGAAAATTCCTCCATTATCTCATCTGGCTATAGTTAGAATAACTGAAGCTCCAGAAACATCTGAAATGCTTGGAAAGCAATACACTCTAACACAAGTTCATCAGAATAAATTATATTATTTTTAAGTTTGACTGATCCTCAAATGAATCTATTTAACTGCACCTTACACAACATTCTCAGGGCAAATGCTATTAACACAAATTTCTAAGAGGCTTCCCTGTGAAAAATAATCTCTCATATTTTTCTGCCTCAGAATTAAGTTTGGTGATAATCTGAAATCACTTGTAGAAAATATAAAGGTTTAAGCAGAATTATAAATTCCATCCATTTATAGTGTTTATATCATTCAACTGTGAACTAAATTTTATGCCAATGCATGAGTGAATTTTAATCCTACTCCCTAGTGATGTGATCATTCACTGAACTGAAATTAAATTGCTAATTCACTGAAGTGAATAACTTCACTTACAGTCAAATTCAGAAGATATTTAAAACGTCAGAATGAATTGTACTATAGAATAAATAGAACATCACCTCAATTAAGTTATTTATAGTTCACATAAATCAACTTTCATAATGCACCAGTACAATAGCCTGTCTCTGATTTGAAACATCAGACAACTCTGCTATTCCTGGTCACAGACAGTATTCTATTAAAATACATTAACTATTTGTGAATCTCTATCTGTCTAAAGATTGAGGACCCTCCGTACATGGTTCCTCATCTTTTTGTGCAAACGTAGCAATTCTTTTTTTCTATAAAATTTAAGCAATCTACGGTGACACCTGATTGTCTGAGATTTTAGGCTGTGAACAGTAAGTATTGCATGTACGAATCACATGCTGCCACTAATTCACAAAATCTGCACAGCACCATTGTAGATTTTCAACTCCCCAATACCAGATTATTAAACAGGAATGAGTGTTTCCTTCCTGAGCACAAGACATTCCCCTGTGCCCAAGTTTCCTGTGTCAAAGACTGATGGAGCTGCCTCTTTGACCAAGCTTTTGGTCATTTCCTTATGTGGGGCTCAGTGTCAGGTTTTGTTTTATAATACTCCTGTGAAGTGCCATTTAACATATTGGGCTGGATTTCATCCTCGAGGCGGATGGCGATAGTTGGGAAAATTCACAGCTCGGCCCACCCACCTCGGGAAAAAATGCCAGGAAGGATGGGATTTTCATTCCAGGGGCATGGGTGCGGTCTGCAGTCAAGCTAGCCAACCAGGAAAAAAGGTTTGGAGGCAGCCACAGGGGCTGCCGGTTGTGAAGCTGGGCTGTTTGAAGCTGGCCTGCCTCAGTGCTGTGGGACATTGTCCCAGTTATAAAAAGAACAGAGATGCCCTGAAGCTCTCACCTCTCACACTCCCTCACTCACCATACACAACATTTGCCCAATATGTGCCATTTCATGACTTGCACCAAACCCCCTATGGGCCCTCATATTCCCTCTGCCAGGTTGAACCCCCCAACCAACCCCAATGGCCCTTCATGCTCCCCATGCCAAACTATGGCACATCCATGCCCACTATACACTGTATAGAGCCAATGAACCCTATAGTGACAATAGGATGTATAGAAAAAAGCTTTAAAAAGTCATTGATAGATAACTTTACACTTTCTTTTTACTATAGGCCAATAAAAGTGTTAATCATCCAGACCCTTTAAACTATCAATAGTTGAAACTGCAAGCACTCAATACCTTTTAATTTTGTGTAAATAAACATTGTGCAATTAGCGGCATAGATCACAGATCCAGAGCTGTCAATCAAGCCATGTTTTTCCTGAGACTCAGGTGTTTCAGTGCTCTAATGGATTTCTGGGCTCTCAGCCAAGAATGCATAATGAGGCTTAATGTGGGTGGGGAGAATAGGTTGGCATGGGGAGGGAATGAAGAGGACATTTTGAACTTACCTTTCAAAAGGTTCCCTTATGCAGACTATGGTTTAGGACACCTCTGAGGTGCCGTGAACCAAGTCCCTTTGAAAAGCTATAAAAGCAAAAAACTGCGGATGCTGGAAATCCAAAACAAAAACAGAAACAGAAATACCTGGAAAAACTCAGCAGGTCTGGCAGCATCGGTGGAGGAGAGCACAGTTGACGTTTTGAGTCCTCATGACCCTTCAACAGAACTAAGTAAAAATAGGAAAGGGGTGAAATATAAGCTGGTTTAAGAGGGGTGGGGGGGGAGGTTTATTGGGACAAGCAGCCAGTAATAGGTGGAGATAACCAAAAGCTGTCACAGACAAAAGAACAAAGAGGTGTTGAAGGTGATGATATTATCTAAAGGAACGTGCTAATTAAGAGTAGAAGACAGGACAGATAAGGTACAGATAGCTCTAGTGGGGGTGGGGGAATACTAAAAGGTAGAAATAAACAATGGGTGGAAATACATTTAAAAATAATGGAAAAAGGTAGGAAAAGAAAAATCTATATAAATTATTGGAAAAAACAAAAAGGAGGGGGAAGAAACAGGAGGGGGGTGGGGATGGAGGAGAGAGTTCAAGATCTAAAATTGTTGAACTCAATATCCAGTCTCCGCATTCAAAGGATCATCCTCCGCCATTTCCGCCAACTCCAGCATGATGCCACCACCAAACACATCTTCCCTTCACCCCCCCTGGCGGAATTCCGTAGGGATCGTTCCCTCCGTGACACCCTGGTCCAATCCTCCATCACCCTCTACTCCTCAACCCCCTCCCACGGCACCTACCCATGCGACCGCAGAAGATGCAACACCTGCCCCTTCACTTCCTCTCTCCTCACCGTCAAAGGGCACAAACACTCCTTTCAAGTGAAGCAACTTTTCACTTGCACTTCCCTCAACTTAGTCTACTGCATTCGTTGCTCCCAATGTGGTTTCCTCTACATTGGAGAGACCAAACGCAGACTGGGTGACCGCTTTGTAGAACACCTTCCGTCTGTCCGCAAGCATTACCCAGACCTCCCAGTTGCTTACCATTTCAACACTCCACCCTGCTCTCTTGCCCACATGTCTGTCCTTGGCTTGCTGCATTGTTCCAGTGAAGCTCAATGCAAACTGGAGGAACAGCACCTCATCTTCTGACTAGGCACTTTACAGCCTTCTGGACTGAATATTGACTTCAACAATTTTAGATCTTGAACTCTGTCCTCCATCCCCACCCCCCTCCCGTTTCTTCCCCCTCCTTTTTGTTTTTTCCAATAATTTATATAGATTTTTCTTTTCCCACCTTTTTTCATTATTTTTAAATGTATTTCCACCCATTGTTTATTTCTACCTTTTAGTATTCCCCCACCCCCACTAAAGCTATCTGTACCTTATCTGTCCTGTCTTCTACTCTTAATTAGCACATTCCTTTAGATAATATCACCACCTTCAACACCTCTTTGTTCTTTTGTCTGTGACAGCTTTTGGTAATCTCCACCTATTACTGGCTGCTTGTCCCAACAAACCCCACCCCACCCCTCTTAAACCAGCTTATATTTCACCCCTTTCCTATTTTTACTTAGTTCTGTTGAAGGGTCATGAGGACTCGAAACGTCAACTGTGCTCTCCTCCGCCGATGCTGCCAGACCTGCTGAGTTTTTCCAGGTATTTCTGTTTCCCTTTGAAAAGCTGGCCTGATTCCATGAACAGTGCAGAGGGCTATGACACACCTTTTCCTGCAATGGAGCCGACCAGGTTGGGAGTGCAGGGTTCGTGTTCGTGACCTGAACCAGCCCACACCCTCAAAAAGCACTCCTAAAAAAGCGGAAACCCCGGGAATCAGGACCCACCTGCCATTTTTAAAGGGCTCCTAAGTCATCCCGACTTGGTGAAAATCCAGCCAATCATCACGTTTAAGCATCATGTAAATATATGTTGCTGCTATTGTCACACACAAATTGGGTTATGATGTGTGATTATGGAGACTGAAATGAATGTACTGGTTGATATCATGCAGTAAGATCTCTGTCAGTCTCAGCAGCGCCCATGCCTCTGTCTCTTAATAAAACAACACTGATTATGCAGTGGGTTGCATGTGCCAAATTTTGCTTTTTCTCTTGTCCCTATCTTTTCATAGAGTTATTAGTTTAGAAGTAAACAATTCTCCTCATGGCCTCCTCCCAAAGCATGGAAATGAAAACTAGTTTCAGTCAGGTGCATTATGACCAATACCAGGAGGACTCTCATCAATATTAAATCTCGACCTCAAATAATGCTGATACGTGATGTTAGTTAATAGCCTGATAGCAGCATTCATGTCAGATGTCAGGATGTTTTCCATTTCAACAAATAAATCAAACTAAACCTGTTATCAGTTCAAGTTTAAGTGGTAGCCTCTTGTTTCATCGCATTATGTCAGATATGGCTAGTAGCACTCGTGCCTTTAGGTCAGAAGGTTTTGCGTTCAATTCCTAGTCCAGAGACTTAAGCATAGAAATCGAGGCTGATGTCCCAGTGCAGTACTGAGGAAGGGCTGCATTGTTGGAAGTGCTATCTTTCAGCTGAGAGGGTAGAACAAGGCCCTATCTGCTCTCTAAGGTGGAAGCAAAAGAACACATGGCACAATTTAGAACAAGAGCAGAAGAGTTATCCTGGTGCCCTGGGCAATGTTTATCCCTCAATCAATATCACAAAGACATATTAACTGGTCATTACCATATTGTTGTTTGTGGGAACTTGCTGTGCACAAATTGGCTGCTGTATTTCTTACATTACAACATTGAGAACACTTCAACAGTACTTCATTGACTAAAGTGTTTTGAGATGTCATGAGATTGTGAATGGTGCTATATAAATGCGAGTCTTTTTTGCCTTCTTGGCTTTTTGAGCTGAATTTTCCCAGCCCCATAGAAGTGAGGGGCTGCACCAGAAAAATAGTAGGGAATCATATTGGGATCTGGGGAACCTTCCCAAGGGCGGACTGGGAAGCAGTCTCACTGCCAACAAGTCCAACTCAGGACACCCATTTGGTCCTGAAGCCCGCAGGAAAATCCAAATCATTACTTTGTGTCAGATTTTGCTGAAAACATAAGCCAGAATTTTATGTCCCGCGGGCGGGTGTGTGCCTGACCCAAACAGGCATAAAATAACGCAAAGTGACGTCAGACGAGTGCCCCGACATCATTGCGCACTTGCACGATATTTCACCCGGTGGGCGCGCGCAAAAGTCAGAAAAGCAGCCGCCGACAATTAAGTGGGCAATTAAACTCATTAACAGCCCAATTGTAAGTGACTTTTCGTGGCCAGTCCAACCTTACGGTTGGCGGACAGACCAATTGGCCAGGCAGGCTTAACATTTTTAATGAAACCTCATCCAAGGGTGGGATGAAATCTCTGTTAGGATTTAAAATGAAAAGAAATATGTGGGAATTGTTTTTTTTATGAGGTATGTCTTCAGGTTCAAATGCCGCATTTTTTGTGCTTTAGTTTATTATTGTGGATCTGCAGCTCCCTGAGGCATCTGTCTGCCTTCAGGAAGCTCAGTGGAAGCGCTCACCAGCACCCACAGTGACGTCGGCACCCGACATCTTCCTTCCCTCACCAGCAGTGCTGAGCCTTTTTCAGCGCACGTGTCATGCTGGCTGGCCATTAATTAGTTTCCCGTCCACTCCCGGGCCCACCGATCGTGCACCCTGACAAGCGCAAAATTCAGGCCATGATAGTCTCTGAGCAATGTGAGATGTTATTAATGCATAAATTGGCCAGTAGCCTGTCACAAGGAAAAGATAGCTTCACCAGTATTGCAAATCACCACAATTTGCAAGTTGATTTGTGCCACATGGCAGAAATATCATCTTACCAGGCCTGTGATTTTCATGAGGTTGCTGAATTTGTACATTAGCTACACATTAAACCCACTGCAAAAAGTGAAGTCCAATAATTAACAGTGCATGCGTCTTTTTAATGATGTGATAATTGCTAATGACTGCCAATCAGCATCTCTGTCCCAGAAAGTTAACAAGTAATTGTGTGGAGTTTCATTTCTTCAAGATGTAAACTGTTGTATGAACTTTGAAAATGTGAAAGTTTAATTTTTAAAAAATGTTTTCTTACTTTTTCTTTCTGACTCTTTCTTTCTCTCTCTCTTTTCTGGAAATTGGGCCTCAACAGAACTTAAACCAGCTGAGAGCTGGCATGAATCCTCTTTAGACCTGTAAGAAGGCCTCACACCTTTATCAAGGGAAGGATCAATCACCTTCTTCCAGAGACTCGCTTGCTCCAGTGGGAACAGTATACTGGAAAAAGACATTTCCCTTTGGGGCCTAGGTGGTTTATTCTCTGTCATTGAAGTTGCTTAGACACTGCAGTGAGATTCCATCCCTGTTCTGCACAGAAGTCTCTGATGTGGCCTTGTAGTCACTGCGTCCTGCCCCAGCCATGCAGATGACCCTGTCTTCAGGATTTAAGTGATGATCTCTAGCCTGGGGACAAGGCACTGGGGGTCTCTGCACTGGTGAAGCTGGGCCCAGAAATTTTGGGTCCACCATTTTTAAGTCTGAAAGTAACCCCAAGGACATCCCTATATTCAGATTCTGCCTATAATCTCCAGTAAGAGGAAAAAGTTGAAAATGTGGCCATTGAAGGAAAGATAACAACATGAGCAATTGATTTATTTTGTTCTGTACATTTTATCATATGATTTCTCATTTCTTGTATATGTTGGTGTTTGCTAAGAAATATAGGCCTTAAAACACACAGCAGCATATTATACAAATGTTTAATGCGCTCATTTGAAATTTTCTCTCCATTATTTTAGTGCAGAGGAAATTTGCATACCACAGCATTAAGATTTTGATTGCTAGTAACACAAGACATAACGTAAAGGCTATGAACTATACAGGAAAGGAAATATGATATTCTTCCGGATATAATGAGATGGCCATAATCTTCCAAGAAGCTTTCTGTAATTCAAGAATAAATCATTTAATTGGAGCTAGTAGAAAGCATAATTCAAAGTCATGGGAGCATTTTAATAGCATGTTTAATTGTTCGAATAAAAAGCAAGTTCAACTTTGTAAAAAAAGTGAAAGAAATGTCTAATGATGGAATGATGTTTGGCTGAGTAATCACCCTGTGTGGGTGAAAATGGATAAATATACCCTGCCTTGTGGCAGGTTGCACATTTATAGTTTGTGCAGGGTCTGTCTACACAGAAGAAAGAGATATAATCCTAAAAACGTCACTGTTTAATTAAGTTGAGGAAAATCCAAAGAAGCCAATTATTTTTTTCCTCTTCATATAAAGCATATATGTTTAGCTTTGACTGGAATATATCACTCAATGCAATTTCTTTTAAAGAGCTGAATTTTGTTTAGCTGACATTATATTGTATGCTAATCAAAAACTCAAGACATAGGTTACAGCCTTTATGGTTGAAGATAATTTTTGGCACTGCAATATTAAGAATATTACACAAGAAAATGGAAAGGATGTTGGTACATAAAAGATGTCAGTCTACATCTCTACCACTAAAGATTTAAATCTATGAAATGTTTATTAGTTTAAAGTACTTCTCTAGTCCTAAACAGAATTCAGTTGTTATTAGTTGGGGTTACTTAGAAGTGTTGCTTCAGATAAACAGGTCAACATAAAAGGGATTTGGCTGATTTCCAAATAGCTTTATTCAGGTTTTTTTTCAATTAATCAAGTGAAGCCCAGTTCAGATGGAGTCAGTTTACCTCAAATTTGCATTGAATGGCTTGTCTATCTCTAGGTTCTCATTTGACCACTGATAAGATGCCAGTTGCATCTTCAGCTTTTTGACACTCCAATGCCAGAGATTAATTTAGTCATGGGACACTAATAGACACGAGGGGTCTGCAACAAGTATCATAATTTGCACCTATTCTGTGTTTTGATGCATATAAAATGGCTAAAATTAGCTTAGTTGCATGTCTGCCTATGGGCGTCTTAGGCTTTTCATTGGCTGAAAATAGATCTTTAAAAGCTGGTTTTCCCGATTGAAGACTTCTTCGAACTTGCTTCTAATTCCAAAATGGATGCTATGAACCAAGTGGAAAAAAATAATCAGGGAAGTAAATAGTTTCCATGTTTCGAGCCCTCATGGCCCTTCGGCAGAACTGAAGCCTTGCCGAAGGGCCATGAGGGCTCGAAACGTTAACCGATTTCTTCTCCACCGATGCTGCCAGACCTGCTGAGTTTTTCCAGGTAATTCTGTTTTTGTTTTGGATTTCCAGCATCCGCAGTAGCTTTTAGCTTTTTGTTTTTATAAATAGTTTCCATGGTTGTTTTTATAGATAAAAGTTACAAAAGATATAAGTTAGAAAAATGTCAAATTAAATCATAAAAAAAAATTGGGAGAAATAGGGGTCTTCATTCTCCAAACCTTATTCTTCATACAACTCTTTCTTTGCTCCCGAAGCCCTGGTACCCTCCCTCAAAGTCCTAGTGCTCCTCAAGCTCCAGCCTGCTCTCTCTTACACTCTATAATGCATCAACAGTCCCTCATTGAATCTGTGGCCCAACTGATTTAGGCTTCTTCAGCTGCCTGGTCTGTAATATAGCCACAGTCTCCCCATGTAATGCTGCAGACTCTACAGAAAATAGAGGGGAAAGTGCTGCATAAACAAACATGACAGAAGTGTAAAAACAAAACAGTTGGAAAAGGGATGGAGTAAAAGGAAAATGATAAGAAGAGCCGAAGCAAAAGAAGGGAAAGAGAGCAATGACAAAGAAAAGTGAAGAACTGAGAGAAAAGGGAAGGATAGAGTGAAAGAGATAAAATCAAAAGTATGTGGAAGAGCAACAAAGAGAAACAGAAGCAGAGGAGGGAAAAAAAAGAACAATAGACTAATAAAACAAAATTACAGCACAGGACCATTGTGTGCTTGTCACAATGTTGAAAGAATGTTGAGAGGAGATTTGATAGAGGTATTCAAAATCATGAGGGGTCTAGACAAAGTAGACAGGGAGAATCTCTTCCCATTAGTAGATGGGTCAAGAACCAGTGGACACACATTTGAGATGATTGGCAAAAGAACCAAAGTCGCGTTGAGGGAAAGCTTCTTTACACAGTGAATGGTTCGGGTCTGGAATGCAGTGCCTGAGAGTATGGTGGAGACAGATTTAATTGTGGCTTTCAGAAGGGAATTGAATAATTGTGAGAACAGAATAAAAATTGCAGGCTACATAGAAAGGGCAGGGGAATGGGACTGGCTGAGTTACTCTTACGGGGAGCCGATATGGACGTGATGGGCCGATGCAAAGGTCTCTGCCTCAACTATTCTTTGTTGCAGAACATTTCATGCTTCAACATTTCTCTGTGTAAAGAAATTTCCCCTAAACCTTCTTCATGTTTTCTTAGCCTTAGGTCATCCCAAGGCGCTTTGGAACCAATGTGCTGTAGGGAAATGTGGCAGCCGATTTGCACATAGCAAGATACCAAAACAGTAATGAGATAAACGACCACTCAAACTGTTTTTCAGTGATGTTGGTTAAGGGATAAATGTTGTCCATGAAAATTCCCCTGCTCTTCATATAGTACCATGAAATTGTTTATGTTCACCTGAGGGACCAGGCAGGACCTTAGTTTAATGTATCATCCAATGATGTTGCAATTCGAGCTTACATATAAAGAATCTGGTGAGGTACTGGGGAGAGGTTGACAATTGTCAAACCATACTGCAGCTGGTCAGCACCTTCAGGAGAAGAGTGAGAACTTGAGATGAGGGGAGAATATATATTAAAGAACGAAATGTGAAATTTCAAACTGTACTGGATTCATCAATTTATGATAAAACCTCAAATTCAAACATAAGTATAATAAATTAGGTTAATTCTCTTAACTGATTACTACGTAATCAATTAAAGCCCATCTGTATACATACTGGATTCTATCAAGTATAATCCCTTCTAGGTAAACAATCACCGTATTTTAAAATTGAATCAAAGTCATAAGGGCCTGAAAGAGCTGCAGATCCAAAAATGTTCCAATAAAGTTTTAAAAAGCAGAAAAAAATGCCCAAGCATTACAATCAGGTATCTGAAAATATAGATGCTGAAAATGCTGCCCACATATTTTTATTTTTATTTTATTTCATAACGGAAACCTCATCCCAACCTTGGATGAGGTTTCATGAAAATTGTAAGGGCCGCCTGGCTGATTCGCCTCTTCACCAACCGTAAGGTTGGACGGGCAATGAAAAATAGCAAACGATTGCACCGTCAATCTCCCAGGCCTGGCTTTGCACAAACCAAAACCAATGTGAAGCAGGTTTTGAATAGTTCATTAGTAACATGTTAGAAGAACTCCTGTGGTAAACTAATTACTTGTGTTTCATTTCAAAAACAGCCTTGCCAAGACCACAGGATGTAAGCTGGTGCTCAGCAAACATGCTGGGAAAAGCTAAGGAAGAAATAAAAGAAAGCACAGCATCATATCAGGATCAGCAGATCCACAGGGAGCCCCAAAATAATGTCCTACACCTCATAATAAAAGATTGAAAGTCTCCGAAGCCAAAATGGTTGGACATCTCTTGCCCTTAACACTTATGGGTTGCCATAACAACAAGATCTACCCACCTCAAACAACAAGAGAGAAGGCAGGCTTATCAGGCTAATTTCTGCAACTCTACCACCCACATGCCTTCTGTTTAATCTTGTGTGCCAGCAAAAGTATGGTTCATTAGCAGGTGTCAGGGGGGGAGCTATAGAGATACACAAAGGTGAAGCAACATAGAGTGAGAGTTGGAATTGTAAAAACAACTCTTCTTGATTCAATAGCTATCTCTCTCTCTCTCTCTCTAAACTGACAACTAAGGAAAGTAAGAAACCACAAGGTCAATGAAGCATAGCTGTGATGGGTTGATTGTGAGTAGGTAACATTGTTTCCTGTGTGTGATTTAGTGGGGGCAAGGATGTGGGCAGGGAGTAGGAATTCATTGATCTAAAAATTCATTGATGTGGATGATGCCCATGTGCGCACATCCTATGCCTGAAGTGTGCTGTCCACCTTACTGGGTAGAAGTCCATGACCCACGCTTGATAATGGTTATAGTTCTTTGCATATGCAGACAAGGGCATCGCTCCAAAATTGGGTACACCGAGCATAGCCAGCATTAGGCTGGCCACATTCACAATAACTAAGTCTAAATACAGCCTTACTAGAATTTCCTCAAGGGGGCATTGCCAGAGATGCAGCCGCCCAGAACTTAGATTTGATTGGCCTTGGAGCTACTCATTCTAGCACATGGCTTATTCCCTGTGTCCAGTTGATGCCAGTAGGTGGGAGAAATTCAACTTCACATCTGTTGTAAATGGATAAATTAAATATTTGCAATTGCTTCTTTTGAAGGTTTTATTTGAACCTTGGGCTGGATTTTATGTCCCCTCTCCAGGCCTGTTTTCAGTGGAGGTGGGGGTGGGAGGTGTGGGTGGGGGGGGGGCACGTAAAATAGTTCGGGCAGCTAGTCCATACCTTCCTACCCACCTCCAAGCTCACACCCATACACCCATAATACACGAGGTGGTCTGGCACCGAAATCGGCAGCCTGTCCGCCACATGTAAATAAATAATTAAGGGTCATTTAGGCTTGTTAACAAGCCCATTGACCTGAATAATATGCTGCCCATGTCATAACATGGTTGGTGTGGGCAGTCAGGCAGGAGTGGGCAGGCTGTTTTTAATACATGAACATGAACAAAGGCAAGAATGAAGGGGCAGTACCTCATCCGGGGGTGCCCTGCTCGTATCAGGGGCACCCCCCCAAGATGTCAGCACCCACCCGACCCCTCCGCACTGCCTGCCTGACAGAACTCAGCTCCCAAGTCCCCAGTGTCCTGCCCTGACTCTGGGATACCTCCCTGCCCTAAAGGCCTGGGTCTGACCTTCACGGGGTTGCCTTGTTCCACTTTCACCTTCTTCCTGCAGTCCTGGCAGTGCCCATCTCTGGTACTGCGGGAGTGATTGAACTGCCGGCTAATCAGTTTGGCTGGCAGCTCCCGAGGGTGGGACTTCCTCTTGAGTGAGGGGCTGAAGTCCCACTCTCCACCAATTTAGCCTGCCCGCAACATATTATGGTTGTGGGTGGGCTGGCATGGAGTCAGTTGGCTTCCGGCCAACGTTGCTTCCGGTTGGGGGCGAGCTGTCTGCCCTCGTGTAAAATGCAGCCCGTGGTTTCTCTTGATATTGCATTATAACCTATAATGGCCAATGAGTTCTGCATTGTATCTCATCTGGAATAGTTGCCAGATATTTGAGAAAGGAAACACATGGGAAGAGTTTTTAGCTTGGCGTGCGGGCATGCACCCGACCCAATCAGGCGCAAAATCGTGTAAGATGACGTCGGGCGAGTGTCTCGACGTCATCCCGTGCTCGCGTGATATTTCAGTCGGCGGGCACAAGCAAAAGTCGGAAGTGCCCGCCGACAATTAAGAGGGCAATTGAGCCCAATAACGTTGCAATTGGCTCCGATTTTTCGTAGTCCATCCTACCTTGGTGGATGGGCGATTCGGCCAGGCAGCCTGTACATTTTTCATGAAACCTCATCGCCAGGCAGGGTGAGGTTTCCGTTATTAAATGAAAGAAAAAGAAAAATCTATGGGCAGCATTTTTATCACGGGGCAGAATTTTCCCCTTGGCATGTGGGGGTGGGCCCTGCATGCATGTGCGTAAAATGACGCGCAGTAAGGTCAGGCAAGCGTTCCAACGTCACTGCACGCCATTGCGATATTTCATTTCATGGGCACGCGATGATCTCCAATGCGCGCCTGCCATTAATTAACGGGCCACTTAAGGCCCTTGAGGCAGTTTGGCCAGCAGCTTCCAAGCAGTTGATGTAGTTTATATGGATTTCAGCAAAGCCTTTGAGAAGGTCCCACATGGGAGACTTATAAAGAAGGCAAATGCACATGGGATACAGGGCAATTTGATAAGGTGGATTCAAAATTGGCTTAGTTGTAGCAGACAGAGGGTGATAACAGAAGGATGCTTTCATGACTGGAAGCCAGTGTCCAGTGGCATACCACAGGGATCTGTGCTCGGTCCCCTATTATTCGTCATTTATATAAACGACATAGAAGACTATGTGGGGGGTAGGATTAGTAAGTTTGCAGATGACACAAAGATTGGCCAGATGGTTAAAAGTGAGGTTGAGTGCCTTGGGCTACGGGAAGATATAGACAGGATGGTCAAATGGGCAGATAAGTGGCAGATGGAATTTAACCCTGAAAAGTGTGAGGTGATACACTTTGGAAGGAGTAATTTGACAAAGAAGTATTCAATGAACGGCATGACACTAGGAAGTTCTGAGGAACAAAAGGACCTTGGCGAGTGTGTCCATAGATCTCTGAAGGTGGAGGGGCATGCTAGTGGGGTAGTGAAAAAGGCATATAGGACACTTGCCTTTATCAATCAAGGCATAGATTACAAAAGTAGGGAGGTCATGTTGGAGTTGTATAGAACCTTGGTGAGGCCACAGCTGGAGTATTGTGTGCAGTTCTGGTCGCTACATTATAGGAAGGATGTGATTACACTGGAGGGGTGCAGAGGAGATTCACCGGATGTTGCCTGGGATGAAACATTTAAGTTATGAAGAGAGGTTGGATAGACTTGGGTTGTTTTCGTTGGAGCAGAGAAGACTGAGGGGCGACCTGATCGAGGTGTACAAGATTATGAGGGGCATGGAGAGGGTGGATAGGGTGCAGCTGTTCCCTTTAGTTGAAGGGTCTGTCACGAGGGGACACAAGTTCAAGGTGAGGGGCAGGAGGTTTAGGGGGGATGTGAGGAAAAACTTTTTTACCCAGAGGGTGGTGACGGTCTGGAATGCGCTGCCTGGGAGGGTGGTGGAGGCGGGTTGCCTCACATCCTTTAAACAGTACCTGGATGGGCACTTGGCACATCATAACATTCAAGGCTATGGGCCAAGTGCTGGTAAATGGGATTAGGTAGGTAGGTGAGGTGTTTCTAACGTGTCAGTGCAGACTCGATGGGCCTGAGGGCCTTTTCTGCACTGTGTGATTCTGTTATTCTGTGATTCTGTGAGGCGCCAATCGACCGCAATTTTTCGGCGCCCATGCAATCTCTGGGTCAGCGCAGGGGTGTAACGGGCAGGCGGCTAGGACACACTTATCCACCTCATCCACGGGCGGGATAAGAGGGCACAGTGGGGTCGCGAGTGTGCTCTCTCAAGTATTGATGTTTCTAAGTTACTGATGTTTGCCTGTGTGATCTGCAACACTTCAAGATGCATACTAGCTCTTGGTCTGGACTCACAACCTTCTGGTCAGCACTCTGCAGTGAGGAAACTTTTTTGGGCCTGCATGTTTCAGGAAGTCTTCCCTTAGCCTGGGAATGGGAGCTGAACTCTCCACTGGAGGCACCTCTTCTGAGGAGGAAGGCGGGGCTAGAAGGGGGAGGAGGCCAGGAGTGCACATTTAGCTTCCAGGGGAGCCACCTTTGGGAGGCCAGGCGCAGGCACAAGGGCCGCAGGGCCAAGAGGTAGTCCAAGCCACTAACCTGCTGCCAGGGTTTACAGGCGGCGAAACAGCTACCTCAATATGTCTGAGGTGCAGTGCCGAAGGAGGCTCTGTCTCTCAAGGGAGACAGTTAACTATGTCTGTCAGATGATAGGGCCTGAGATCTCCGCTAACTGTGTGGGTGGACATCCCATGCCAGTGGCTCTGAAGGTCACAGCTGCCTTCACCTTCAATGCGTCTGGCTCCTTCCAAGGTTCAGTGGATGATCTTTGCGGTGTCTCCCAATCAGCTGTCCACACTTGTGTCAAGCAGGTTACAGACGCTTTGTTTAGGTGTGCATTGACCTTCATCCTCTACCATTGGGACCGGGCAAGCCAGACACAGAGGCTTCGTGGCCATTGCTGGCTTCCCCCATGTCCAGGGTACAATAGGCTGCACACATGTGGCCATCAAGGCGCCAGCAGGTGAGCCCGGTGCCTTCGTCAACAGGAAGGGCTTCCACTCCATGAACGTGCAGATAGTGTGTGATCACAGGATGCTGATTCTACAAGTCTGTGCAAGGTACCCAGGCAGCCCCCACGATGCCTACATCCTCAGACATTCCCAGGTGCCAGGGCTCTTCAGTGCTCCAGCCCGGCTGGATGGATGGCTGCTGGGTGACAAGGGCTATCCCCTCAGAAGGTGGCTCATGATTCCTCTCTGCCATCCAAGAACAGAAGCTGAGCAGTGGTACAATAGGAGTCACAGCTCCACAAGGGCTGTGGTGGAGAGAGCCATTGGTGATCTCAAGATGCGCTTCTGATGCCTGGACCGCTCAGGGCGTGCACTCCAGTACTCCCCAGATCGTGTGTTGCTGATAGTGGTTGCATGCTGCCCTCTCTACAATCTTGTGCTAGAAAGGGGGGACGCTGTGGATGATGAAGACATAGACGCAGTGGCTGCGGCTGCACACGATGAGTCCAGCAGTGAGTCTGAGGATGACCACGCACAGGGAAATGCTGAGGGGGTAGATGCTGACCCGGGCATAATCCAGGGAGGCAGGGACATCCGGGAGGCTTTAATCCAATGAACTTTCAGCTAGCACACCACATATGGACTTCTAGGACAAGCCTGGGCTGTAGGCTGCATATTTGATACTTAAGTGCACAATCTGCCTGGTTAGGAACATTAACTAAGGGTCTTGTTAATAAAGCTGAATGTCCCACAAAACGCTCATTACATTATTGGAAACCATCCACCTGCAGAACAAAAGAGGCACCCTCAGCCATTGTGACATGTCTGAAATGAATATTGCAACCAAAGAAACTTAATGAAATAAAATGAAACGGGTGTTAAAAATCACACCAACTCGTAAAGACCTCATTGCGGGACAACACACCTGCTCAGCGGCATTATGTGCATTCTTCTCCTGAAAAGGAGAGAAGAGCATTGATTAGTGCTATTTGTACCTAGACTCTCTTCATGGACGGCCCACCCCAATCAGAGTGGGATATTGTAGGGCTCCAGTGTCTCCTCACCCCACTGCTGCTGAACACTCACACAAAGATGCTAGGCCTGTGCCTCCACCCCCAACCCCCTTGGCCAAATGCTGCCTACATCACATTAGGCACTACACGGTCTAACTTTCCATAGCAAGGAGGCGCAAGCACGTGGAGCACAGAGGACAGCAGATCGATCGCTGCCAACACCACCTTGAAGCTCCCCTCATCACCCTTACTTTGACATGCCCTGCAGTTCCAGCACTGCGCCTAGATGCAGCTCCTCCAGGTTGTCCCCAAAACAGTAATGCGGGTCTCAGTGTACCACATGCTGCGGGTGCAAAACCAATTCCTTCACCACCCTCTTAGGGTGCTCTCGGCATGACCAATACCTGCAAGCCCACCCAGCGAAGGACACATGCCATCAATGATTCAATGCAGTCACTGCACTCAGGCTTGGGGGGTGGTGGGGGTGGGGGTGGGCGACATGTGCGGGGGTGGGGGAGCCAGTGGGGAAAGCCTACCTGCTGTGTTAAGTGACCAATGCCAACATGGTACTCACCCTTCCTGAGCGTAACAGGTCGTTGAAGCGCTTGCAGCACTGGATCCAGGTGTGCCGCACCACGTCGCGGGAGCTCACCACCTCCGTCACCTCCTCCCAGGCACGTTTGGTCATGTGGGGTGGTCTCCTCCTCCCGTCCTGGGGTACGAGGACCTCCCGCTCTGCTGCCACCCCCTCGAGGAGGGCAGCATGGCAGTCATCAGAAAAATGAGGAGCACAGTGTCCCCCTGCCCTACCCTCCTGCCTGGCCTGCTCACCAGCAGCGCTCTGGGGAGCCCTTCCACTGGCCATGATTCACAGCTTTGAGAGGCTGCAGCAGCTTTCTTAAACAGGCCGCCGGGTCGCCATTGGACCTGGTGGTCATTGCAGTCCCACCACCGCCCGCCCACTCCCACTGTCCTCGGGAGCCGCGATTCACAATGGGCAGGCCTTAATTGGCCCGCCCGTGTAAAATGGTGGCGCGGACCTGATTGCGGGCAGTGGTCAGGTCTGTGCCCACCCACAACCGCTCCCGCTCCAGCCCCCTACCAGCCAGAAAATTCTGCCCATGGATATGTTCAGGTGACCGATTGTGATGCATGGACACTTTTTTCTTGATCTTTAAAACTTTATTTCATGCTTCTCAGATCTTCAGCTCCCTGAGGCAGCTCTCTGCCTTCAGGGAGCTTTCCGCCAGTGCTCGCCTGCGCCAGCGCTGATGTCAGCACCTGCCCTCCTCCTGGCCCACCACCACCCCCCACCCTCCACCGACCATGGCAGCGCTGAGCTTCTCTGCGTGTGTCACGCTGGTTGGCCATTATTTGGCCAGCCAGTGTGAAATCGCAGTGGGGGGGGCCAATCGCAGTCATGTCCGTTTCCCAGCCAACTCCGGGCCCACCGAATGCTCCCGTCCACCCGTCGACCTACAAATCCTACCCATGGAAAAGAAAACAAATGAGGGGCAGACACAATTTAAGGAAGGGTATAAATGAGTTGGAAGCAGTTCAGAGAAGGTTTACTTGGCTAATACCCGGAATGAGCAGGTTGTCTTGTGAGGAAAGGTTGGACCGGCTAGGCTTGTATTCGTTGGAGGTTAGAAGAGTAAGAGGCAGCTTGATTGAAACATATAAAATTCTGAGGGGATTTGACAGGGTGGATATGGAAAGGATATTTCCTCTCATGGGAGAATCTAGAACTAAAGGTCACTGTTTAAAAAGAATGGATCACCCATTTAAGACAGAGATGAGGAGAGTTTTTTTCTCTCAGGTGGTCATGGAGCCCTTGGAAATCTCTCCCTCAAAAGGCGGTGCATGCAGAATCTTTGAATATTTTTAAGGTAGAGGTAGATAGATTATTGATGGTCAAGGGAGTAAAAGGTTATTGGGGGTAGGCAGGAATGTGGAATTGAGTTAAAATCAGATCAGCCATGATCTTATTGAATAGCGGAGCAGGCTCGAAGGGCCGAGTGGCCTACTCCTGCTCCCAATTCGTACGTATGTTTGTATGTACGTATGTACAATCCTAGACTTGGTACTCAGATCCCAAGTAGTAGATCTGCGACTACAACTAGAAGCCATGGGAAAACAAAAGGGAGTGCATACACGATATGATATAATATCAGACACCACGGGCCCAATTTTTGTCTTAACTTCCCAATCTGAGGCATTGGCAAGGTAGTAGAGGTCAGGAATTCCACTGCTATTTGGTTCTACTGGATTCCCACTGGTGTCAGGCCTGATCTATGTTCCAGTGGGGCTTGGGATGAGTGACTAACACACTCACCCAAAGCAGGCAGGAGTTATACTGGCCTGTGCAAAAGAGGCTGGGGAAGAATGTTGCAGCCTGCTCCATCCCATAGGTTTCATAGATATGACTGTGCAGTGCACCCAGTGACAGCTAGCAGCAAGAAGGTCTCTGGCATACCTGCAAACAGGAGGGCCATTTCAAAGAACCCTAGATTTTAAGAGATGCTCAATAGATTCTCTAAAGAATATTTATGATTTTTAGCTAGTTGACAGATATGCTTTTGTGAGCGTTGCACCAATTGCTTTTGGCTTTATTAATCTTGAGCTCCCTTGTTGGCACCAGAGGGCTTGCCACCAGAGATTCTATGAGTTGTCTTGTTTGGAAGAAGGGCAGGTTCTAAAGAGTGATGTCAGGTGCACTAAGCTGCCCGAGAGGTGCTTACCCAAACCTCAACATCTGCTGGAAGAGGTAGAAAACCTCCCTTTGACAGATGCTGTTGACGGAGGCCTCTCTATCCAAAGGAGATTGCACCAATGGATATCTGTTCTATCACAAGGACATGTGAAGGACTTGACTGGTCCTATGCCGGAAGGTTCTTAAAAAGCACCCCAATTATAACATGCCGTGCATGCTTTCCATAGTGCTGCATGAGAAAGGGTAGACCAGGGTGATCAACAACCAGCTAAGCCTAATTGACTGCACTTGCAAAGCTGGCACCTGAGGGCTTTAGAAAACTTGAGAAGGATAATGGAAACCTGCCTTCTCAGGGTCTGGATCAGCAGAGGCACACTGATATATGCCATCTGCTGCAAGGGATACTGTGGCTACAATACATTGTAGTGCTTACAGGTAATCATAGGCGATAATAATCAATTGTGACTTAAAATGTGTCTGCACTTTCCTACAAGTATGCAATAGTGCTGATTATGGAATGGTGGAGTGGAATGACAGATAAAATCCTTCTTACAAGCATCCTCTGCAGCACCTCTTCAACCAATAATAATAATCAAAGAGGAGTCAGTATGTTGGGTTGGACTGCTCATGGACCTCTTTCCCTTCATCCTGTTCTGCCACTTCTGTGCCCATTCAGGTTTGGCGAAGGCTGTTGTCAGATTAAGATGCATTTTAATGATTCCCAGAAGCTTTCAATTTTTTTATCCCCTTTCTTGTGACATCCTCTTAAGGTTTTTCCATCCCATTAAATTCTCCTCTTCTATCAGTATTGTCATCCCAAGGCCCACCCTGAGTAAGTTGCTCATAATTATGAAAATAAGGTTAAACTGGAAAAATAAGTGCTATTAGCACTTCAGATTCAAGCAAATGCTGAAACAGCGTTTAGAAATTTGGAACTGTTTTACTCACATTTTGAGGTCAGCAGTATTCATCGCAATATAACTATTTGAAGAATGTTTGAAGTTGATAGAAAATGCTGTTGAATATTCCAATACCTCAGGGAAACTTTGCAGCTGTGTACACTAGGAATCAAAGTAAGCAAATGTTATTGTGTTGGAGGCATTTGACTTAAACCAGAGCTAATCCTATGCAGCAATTCCAGAAATAGAGGCAACCAGAACTGCATTACCCCAGGGGGTGGGTAGGGGGAGGGGATAGGAGATTTGGCTTAAATTGTTTATCCTTTTAGCTCTCTCCTAGCTAAACAACACTGGAACTATCAAAAAGGCAATTTAATTTGTGGTCAATATTATTTCACCTTTTAATTTGTGAAAACAAATAGAATACTCTTAACACTTCTCTTCAATCTGGTAATATTATTGAGCTGATTGGGAAATTTATTCTGGTATTTCTGTTTCTCCAAATATCCTGCTTCATATTCAGGATGTGCTTATCTGGATGATGCATTAATTCGGAGATCAGCAGAATAAATCTAAATACAATCTAATGACACTTATGAAAAAACAGTGCTTTATCCACGAACATAGAAGAAAAAGCTACATGCCCAGCAACTGTTAGCGGACTCTTGCTTAATTTACAGATAGTCCTTCAATATTTCTCGTCACAGCATTTCATTGATATTGAGATAAAGCACTGTTAATAATTAAGTACAGGCAGTTCCCAGAATGTTCCCTTTAATCTGACAGTTATATGACAGTTGCAGAGCAGAATTAAGATGGTTGCACAGTAAAGAGCAAATTCATGAAAAATAACGGCAAATATTCACAGACTAGTCAAGCAACAGCCTGACATAGTCACATTTACCGAATCAGACCCACAGCCAATGTCCCAGACTCCTCCATCACTATCCCAGAGGTGCCAGCACAGTGGAGTCCTCAACTTTGATTCCGAACCCCATGAAATCTCATGGTCAAATATGAGCAAGAAACCCCCTGCTGGTTACCACCTACAACCCTCCCTCAGCTGCTGAATCAGTACTCCTCCATGTTGAACATCACTTGGAAGAAGCACTGAGAGTGGAAAAGGCACAGAATGTACTTCAGGTGGGAGACTTCAATGACCATCACCAAGAGTGGTTCAGTAGCACCACTACTGGTCAAGCTGGCTGAGTACTGAAGGGCAGGCCGTTAAAGTAATTGAGAAGGCTTGTGAAATACTTTCCTTTATTAGCTGAGGCATACAATGTGTTACGGACAGCAGGGGGTTTAATTTAAACAGCACTAATTTCTCCTCTCACCAACCCTCCATAAACAGAAAAGGATTTTGATTTGTTTCCCTCTTTATAAGTGGTGGTGTATTTCCCAACCCCTCTGTTGCCAGGATGGGAAAAATTTAACTATAAGGAAGGAGTGGATAGGCTAGGTTGTTTTCCTTGGAACAGAGGAGGCTGAGGGATAACTTAAATGAGGGGTATAAAATTATGAGTGGCCTCGATTGAGTAAATAGGGACGATCTATATAACTCCAGTAAAGGGGTCAAAAGCCAGGGAACATGAATAATGAACAATTGGTATAAGGATTAGAAGGAAAATGAAACGTTTTTTAACCCAGAGGTTGGGAGGACCCTAGAACTCACTGCCTGAAAGGGTAGCAGAGGCAGGAACTCTCACCACATTTAAAAAGCACATTGATGTCTATTTGAGGATCTGTGACCTGCAGACTATGGATCTAACAGAGGAAGATGGGATTATACTGCTGTAGGTGCATCCACAGTGTGGGTGAGGGTGGCAGGAGCAGAACCAAGCATACCTATAAATGAGGTGTCAACCTGATGAAGCTACAACTGGGGACTTCAGGCTTGCTAAACAGCAGGAGCAACATTTTAAACAAAGAGCTAAGCAATCCCACAACAAACGGATCAGATTTAATCTCTGCAGTCCTGCCATACCCAGTTGCAAATGGTGGTGGACAATTAAATAATGAACCAGAAGTGGGGTCTCCACAAACATCCCCATCCTCAATGATAGGGAGCCCAGCACATCAGTGTAAAAGACAAAGCTGAAGAATTTACAACAATCTTCAGCCAAAACTGTTATCGCAGACTCTTCCTGAGGACCACTGCATCACAGGTGGCAGTCTTCAGCCATTTTGATTCGCTCCATGTTACATAAAGAAACAGCTGAATGTATTAGATGTAGCAAAAGCTCTGGGCCCTGATAACATTACAGCATTAGCACTGAAGACTTGTGCTCCAGAACTAGCCACGGCCCTAGCCAAGCTGTTCCAACACCTTCCAAACCGGTGACCTCTATCACCTAGAAGGAGAGGGGCAGCAGATGCATGGGAAACCACCACCTGAAAGTCCCCCTCCAAGCCACTCACCATCCTGATTTGGAACTCTATCACTATTACTGTACTGTGGCTGGGTCAAAGTCCTGGAACTCCTTTCCTAACAGCTCTGTGGGTGTACCTACACCACATGGATTGCAGCGGTTCAAGAAGGCAGCTCACTTACAGTAAATAGTTATCATCGGAAGCATACATGATGCTGATGTAATAACAATGTCAGAGCACATGTCTGGACAGTAAGAGAGATCTGGAAGAAGGAGAAGCTCCAACCACGTGTAGAGGTCCAATTTAAAAAAAATTCATTCACGGGATGTGGGCTTCACTGGCTGGGCCAGCATTTATTGCCCATCCACAGTTGCCCTTGAGAAGGTGGTGGTGAGCTGCCTTCTTGAACCGCTGCAGCCCATATGGTGTAGGTACACCCACAGTGCTGTCAGGAAGGGAGTTCCAGGATTTTGACCCAGCGACAGAGAAGGAACGGCGTATATTCCCAAGTCAGGATGGTGAGTGACTTGGAGGGGAACTTCCAGGTGGTGGTGTTCCCATCGATCTGCTGCCCTTGTCCTTCTAGATGGCAGTGGCCATGGGCTTGGAAGGTGCTGTCTGAGGAACCTTGGTGAATTCCTGTGGTGCATCTTGTAGATGGTACACGCTGCTGTTACTGTGCACCAGTGGTGGAGAGAGTGAATGTTTGTGGATATGATGCTTATAAAGTAGGCTGCTTTGTCCTGGATGGTGTCAAACTTCTTGAGTGTTGTGAGAGCTGCACTCATCCAGGCAAGTGGGGAGTGTTCCATCACACTCCTGACTTATGCCTTGTAGATGGTGGACAGGCTTTGGGGAACCAGGAGGTGAGTTACTTGCCATGCCATTCCTAGCCTCTGGCCTGCTCTTGTAGCCACAGTGTTTAAGTGGCTAGTCCAGTTCAGTTTCTGGTTAATGGTAACCCCCAGGATGTTGATAGTGGGGGATTCAGTGATGGTAATGCCATTGAACATCAAGGGGTGATGGTTGGATTCTCTCTTGTTGAAAATGGTCATTGCCTGGCACTTGTGTGGCCCAAATGTTAAGTACTTGATGTAAATAAAGAATAATGGTTTTTAGAAACTACAGACCCGGGTGGCATATTTTGGGAGAATAACCCATCTGCAAAATCCTCGTCTAGACTCCAGCCACACAACGAAATGTGATGGCAGCTAGTAAAAGGCCCAGCAAACCTTAAAAGAAGTTACAGGTCTGGCAAGAAAAGAAAAGGAAGGACAAAAGAAAAAAAAATTAAGGCCTACCAAGACATCAGAACATCACTGGAGAAGCAGATGCAAGCTGAGACACAGACCCAGAGACCAGACAGCAGTAAGCACAGGCCCAAAGCAGCAAAGAACAGGAACAAGTCCAGGGCTCAGCAGAAGCATGGAATCCACCCTACCATTCCCAGAACCATTAAAAATACAGAAGGCTCACAACAAACCCAGAGATGGGACAACTAGAGAAAAAGGGCCATAAGGTACAGAACTGCTTCGAGATTACACAAAAAGGATCCATAAGACCAGGGCAGAGCACTACTTTATGCAGTAGGATCTATAACTGATGATGTGATTGCAAGGCAGGGGTTGATGAGACTTCAACTTCTTATGAAGGAGTTCTGCAACCTTTTGACTCTTCTGTCAGTGTCCATTGGAATTTAATAATAGAGAGGGCTAAATTTAATAAAAGAAAGCAAAGACCAGATGAAAGCATGGATTCGTTCATCAATGATAGGCTGGCAGGAAACAGTGGTAATGGAATCTTAAAAGATGAGCTGATTCACGACAGAATCATGGTCAGGGTCCTAGATGAAGCAATATCAGATTTCTTACAGTCAAGAGAGGATTTAACACTAGTAAAAACAGTACAGATAATGAGGCAAACGGAATCCAGGAATCAGAATCGGGCATTTTTTTGCAGGGAAGGAGAGGTCCCGTGGAGAAGGTCGAGTGAGACCATTCAGTTTGTGGGCCATAAAAGAGAAAGCGCACTGAAGCCTAAACCTGCCAAAATGGGGAAAAGCTTGCCATTTTAAAATGTCTTTGGTGTAGCAGGAACAAACTGCACAAGCGAGAAGAATGTCTAATGGCAGGTGGTGGGTGGGGGTGCAGAGTGCCACGACTGTGCATAAACAGACCGCTTCAAAACTATTTGTTGCTCAAAAATGCTGACAACCTGTAAAAAGAGGGAGGAAATTTTAAAACAGAGCCACATACAGGAAGAGGAAGAGCCACAAGCAAAGGAACTAACCTTCCTGTGGGAAGTAAATAATAGTGAAAGCAAGTATTGGAGTATTAAACTCCAAGTTGATGGGCATCCCACAGAGACAGACACAAGAGCAGGGTTTCTGCTTATCAGATGAAGTTAAATGGCTCAAAGGGATTCCATTGCAACCCTCATCTATTAAATTACAAGGCCCTAGTGGGACAACTTAAAAAGTGAAAGACCAACTCATGGCAAAGATGAAATATAAAGATCAAGAAATCCTCAAACCTCTCTATGTCATTCAAAATCAAGAGTGTTCTCTACTAAGCAGAAAGGTATGCCTAAAGCTGAAAATAATCTATAAAGTGGATGTAGTTGCTGATGAGAACTAAACAATACATTTTGAAATGAGTTTCCAAAAATGTTTACAGGCCTAGGGAGTGACTACCATATCACGCTGTGAGCTGATCCTAACCAATCTGCTTCTTTATACTGAGAGAAGTCCTTCACCCAATCTTGGACAAAGTCAAGGTGAAATTGAAAAGATGCAGCAGCAGAGGGTTATCTCACTGGTCAATATGCTGACAAAATGGTGTTCAGGAATGATTGCAGTCCCAAAGCCAAATGCATCTATAAGAATCCATGTGGATTTCACTCAACTAAACAAATCAGTGGAATGTGAGATCTACCCGATGGCCTCAGTGAATAAGAGCGTTGTCAAACTAGCCAAGAGTACTTTATTTACCAAATTGGATGCAAAGAGTGGATTTTGGCAGTTGCCTCCAGACAAAGTCTCTGGGCAGAGTCAACATGGATCTATGAAAGGGAAGTCATGTTTGACAAATCTGTTGGAATTTTTTAAGGACGTTACCTGCAGCATAGATAAAGGAGAACCAGTGGATGCAGTGTATTCAGATTTTCAGCAGGCTTTTGATTAAGGTGCAGCACAGGAGGTTTGTAAACAAAATTAGAGCACGTGGGATTGGGGGTAGCGTACTGGTATGGATTAAGAATTGGTTAACAGACAGAAAACAGAGAGCAGGAATAAACAGGTCATTCTGAAGATAGCAGGCTGTTTCTAGTGGGGTACTGCAAGGATAAGTGCTGCTGCTGCAGCTGTTCACAATCTATATAAATGATTTGGATGTGAGGACCAATTGTAACATTTGTAAATTTGCTGATGACGTGAAACTAAGCGGGAATTTGAGTTGTGAGGAGGATACAAGGAGGCTTCAAGGGGATTTGGAGAATCTAAGTGAGTTGGCAAGATCATGGCAGATGGAATATAATATGAATAAATGTGAAGTTATCCACTTTGGTAGAAAAAAATAGAAAGGCACAGTGCTGGATCCTGTAGATCCTCGTCGCCAGTTTGTTGGTGCTATTGGCAGAGTTGATCAGCAGACACTTCTTAGGTGGAAAGTTTTAGTTTATTTACAAAGGTACTCAGCAGCGACTAAACATGTGCTTAGACCTGGGTGTCCTTATTCATGAGTCACTAAAAGCTAGCATGCAGATGCAGCAAGCAATTAGGAAGGCAAATGGTATGTTGGTCTTCATTGTGAAGGGATTTGAGTACAGGAGTAAACATGTCTTGCTGCAGTTGTATAGAGCCTTGATGAGACTGCATCTGGAGTAATGTGTACAGTTTTGGTCTCCTTATCTGAGGAAGGATATACTTGCCATAGAGGGAGTGCAACGGAGGTTCACCAGGTTAATTCCTGGGATGGCAGGATTGCCTTATGAGGAGAGATTTATGAAACTGAGCCTGTATTCTCTAGAGTTTCGAAGAATAAGAGGTGATCTCATTGAAACTTATAAAATTCTTACAGGGTGTTACAGGGTAGATGTGTATAGAATGTTTCCCCTGGCTAGTGAGTTTCCTGTGGAAACAGTCTCAGAATAAGGGGCAGGCCATTTTGGACCAAGATGAGGAGGAATTTCTTCACTTAGTGGGTGGTGAATCTTTGAAATTCTCTACCTCAGAGGGCTGTGGAAGCTCAATCATTGAGTATGCTCAAGGCAGAAATCGATAGATATCTGGATACTGATGACATCAAGGGATATGGGGATAGTGGGGAAAAATAGCATAGAGGTAGATGATCAGTCATGATCTGTTTGAATGGCAGAGCAGGTTCGATGGGCTGAATGGCCTACTCCTGCTCTGATGTTCCTAAAGAAGCCAGATTGCTGACCACATTCATATTGTCATTCAGTCACATTACCCTTCAATAGATTGCCCTTTGGAATAGCGTCCACCCCAGAAATTTTCCAGAGAACAATGTTTCATACTCTAGAAGGCATGGAAGGAGTAATATGCTATATGAACGACATACTTATACATTGTTCCATGAGAGAAGAGCATGATCACAGAGCCAGAACAGTCCTGAGAGTCTTACAGGATGCAGGCCCAATGTTGAATGAAAAATGTGAGTTTGCCAAACCTATGATCAAGTTTCTAGGTCACATGGTACAAGCCACTGGAATCACAGTTGATCTACAAAAAACAAAAGTAATCAGAGAATTTCCTCAACCCAGGGATGAGCTTCAAAGATTCTTTGGGATGGTCAAACAAGTTGGCAAGTTCCTACCAAATTTAGTAGAGGGCAATAAGCCCTTGAGGCAGCTGTTGAGACAGGGTCAACAGTGGTGCTGAAATGTAGACGAGGAAAATTCTTTCAAAAGGATTAAACAACTTTTAATCTCTTCTGAAATCTTGGAACATTACGGCCCAGGCTCACTACCCATAGTAGCAGCAGCTGCATTGTCTACAGGTCTGGGGGCAGTATTATTTCAAGTGCGGAGAGACAACAGCATAGAATAGTCTACTATGCCTCTGGTCACTAACAGGAACGATATGCCACAATAGAAAAATAAGTTTTGACAGGAATGCGCAAAAAGGTTTCAGACTTTGTTATGGGTTTGCGGTTCAAACTTGAAACAGGCTGTAAGCCACTAGTTACCATGTTGAACATGACAGAAATTGTGAAGATGCCACCCAGTATCCATCGGTTCAGATTAAGATTGAAGAGATATGACTCCATCACAGAGTATGTACAAGGGAAGTATCAAACAATGGCAGACACACTATCACGAATACCATCAATAGGAACTAAACAAGAGGATTTACATTTCATTGAGGAGGTTGAAACATATACTTCCTTAATCACTTAGAATTTACCAACTACTGCAAAAAAATTGCAGGAAATAAAGCAAGTCCAGCAACAAGATGAAGAATGCCTCAATATCTGAAAATATGGTCTGGAAGAATGGTTAGACTATATCCACACTAATTCGATACTACGGCAGTGCTCTGAACAGTGCAAGTACCTCACAATCATTGATAACTTACTAGTCTTCAACAAAAGAATACTGAGAATACTTCTGCTTGATATTCTTCTAGACTTCACCAAGGTCATTTGTAATAGCAAAATGTTGCGCAAGAACACAGCAATCAGCCTGGTGGCAGGCATTACTCACTCTATAGACAAGATGATTTCTAAATGTCTTACTTTGCCATAAACAGCCAAGAACAAAAAGAACCACTATTATCTTCTACCTTTCCATGAAGGCCATGGGAGCACCTGGGAATGGACTTGTTTGAATTTCGGGGGGAAAACTTTCCTTACTGTCATTGATTACTACTCATGGTGGATTGAAGTAAACAGATTGCATTGTATGGCAGCAGAAGCAGTCATTCAATCCTTTAACACATGGCACCCAGACATCATAGTGTCTGACAAAGGGCCATGATTTGCCAATGAGCTATTCCACAATTTTTCAAACAAATATGGCTTTGTTCACGTCACCAATTCGCCTCACTATCCTCGAGTGAATTGAAAAGCTGAGGGAGGGGTACAAACTGTCAAAGATTTATTGAAGAAAAATGAAGATATTAATCTAACACTTCTGAGTTATCGAACCTCACCACTACAAAATGGTTTCTCACCATCAGAGTTACTAATGGGTAAGATATTGAGAACAACTTCCATTTCTAGCACAAACCCAATATCACCACGAATGACCATGAGAGGGTAAAACAGCACGAGAAAGAACAGGAGCAACCAGGCTCAGAACTTTAATCACAAGCATAGTGCATGTGAGTTACAAGTGCTGAAGCCTGGGCAGTGCATATGGGTCTGAGACCAACAGAGGGAAGGTAAAATCATTGAAAAAACTCCACAACCAAGATCGTACAGGATTGAGACAGACTAGGGTGTCATAAGGAGAAACCTTAGTGCTTTAATATCCTTGGAGAGAAAACCAATCGGAACTTGGACATTTCTTCTATAGGCTGAGAAAAGCCTGGCCACCAGGCTGATTGCTGTGCTCTCGCACAACATTTTGCTATTTCTAGATGACCTTGGTGAAGTCTTTGAAGAATATCAAGCCAAACTGTTCTCAGCAAGACTAGTCTTCAACGAGAGAATAGTGAATGACTGTGAGGTACTTGGGCTTACTACTGAGATCCTGGTAAAGAAGAAGAAAGACTGACTACAAGCTCTATAGTCACCCAGGAAAAGAACACTCACACTGGCAGAGGGGGGAGTGCAGAATATCCTCGACCTCAAAAGGAGATCAGAACAAGGTCAGGGAGATTGGTCAAGGAACCTCAGAAACTAACCCTGTGAAGTCTGAAACTTTGTAGGGAGATGTTGGAGGATGTAAACATGATGGGGCTAAGGATTGGGGGGAAGATGCAGAGTAAAGGGTTAACAGCAGAAGCATACCTGATGCTGATATAATAATGATGTCAGATCACATGACTGAGAAGTATCTGGAAGGAGGAGAAGCCACAACCTCGTGTAGAGGTCCGAATGTGTAAATACTTGCTGTAAATAAAGAGTAATGGTTTTAAGAAACTGCAGACTCGAGCAGCATACTTTGGGAGAATAGACATTCCCCAAAACCCCTGCCTATACCCAAACCAAACACCCACCGCCACCATCTCAAGGGCAATTAGGGATGGGCAATAAATGCTGGCCAGCAATGCCCAGGTCTCATGAATGAATAAATAAAAAATGCACAGCTACAGCACTGTAATCTACCCAAATATATGGATATTTCCCAGATATATCCTGTCCACAAAAAGCATGGCAAATTCAATCCAGCCAATTGCCATCCCATTAGTCTATTCTCAATCTTCAGCAAGCGATGGAAGATGTTGTTGACAGTGCTATCAAGTGACACTCAGCAATAACTGGTTCACCGCTTTCAGTTTGGGTTTCGCCAAGATCACTCTGTTCCAAATCTCATTACAGCCTTGGCCCAAACATGGACAAAATAGCTAAATTCCACAGGTGAGATGAGAGTGACTGCCAGTGACCGCAAGGCAACAATTGACCAGGTGTGGCATCAAGAAGCCCTAGCAAAACTAAAGTCAATGGGAATCGGGGAAAACTCTCCACTGGTTGTAGTAATACCTAGAACATCACTACCTGCAAGTTCCCCTCCAAGACATACACTATCCTGACTTGGAAATATATTGCTTCACCATTTCTTCACCGTCACTGAGTCAAAATCCTGGAAAGTCCTTCCTAAAAGCTAAGGCCAGCTGCTCCGACTGCCTTTTGAGTACTTGTTTGGAAAGCCTCCTGGCCCCCAGAGGGAAGAGAGCCTCTCTCCATCAATCCACCTCCAGCATGGCATGGGGAAACTTGAGAGCATGCTTGCTTGCCTGCCCCATCATTTGGTCCCTTCAAAGGTTGTCCAAGCAGTTTCAACCCCTGCTGCAGCTGCAATGCACCAGGTAATAATAGCTATCAGTGCTGCTGGCCTTGCACAAACATGACCCCTTGCTGAGCAGTGCAGCCACTCAGAACCATGTTCAGCACTGGGCTGCCTGGTACAATCATGGAAATGAGCTGACAGCATAAAGTTTGCCTGCTGCCTGCATCACTTTGAATGGGCGCAGGTCAGGATCCTCATGCACAATTTCGGGACATCCAATTTAGCCCCCATAGACTTAATGCTTCAGGGCAATGATGTTTCATCAAAACTAGAATAAAGTAGAGATATGACGGGTTTTAAGCAAGTGCAGAGGCAAGGAAAGTATGATGAAGGAAAGAAGAAAATGGAAGGTCTCTACTAAGTGGAAGGCAGGAGAGATTAAATGCCAAAAGGAACGATGGTGCAAGGCAAGAGGAGATGGTAATGGAATAAGAAAAAAAAAGATAGTTCTAGAGGAACTGTAAATGGCAATAGCAAAACTATTACTAGCACCTGCTATCTGAAAAAATAAGCTAGAGCAGTGATTAAGATCTGAAGTCATTGTAATCAATGTTGAGTCCTGAAGGTTGTAAAGTGTGTGAGATTAATTCTGTTCCATTTCTGTATTTTATTTATATTGTAACTGCTCTGTATCTGCCTTAGGGTAACTAAACATCTGCAGCACATCTCTGTTTAAGCTTCACAGCCTTTCAAAATGTACAATTCTCGGCAAAACTACAAATGGCAAGTAATCTAGTAGGAAATTGGGAATCTTAAAATAAAGGGATGACTATGAGATTATATCACTTCTCATTATGCAGCCAAAAGGTGTCAAGGCTACAACATTGATTATTAATACTGTCAGCGAGGTACTGAAAACACACAATGGTCTCTAGGCTCCAACAGATAAAGACAAGGCTGAGGTTGATGCTGTTTTTACCAAGATGAGATAATTGGGCATTGAGGAAACCAATTAAAATGATCAATTTTACATTTTCATCAGTAAAGACCAAGACCTTGTTAAAACAAGAGAGTCCTTTGTAATGAGCAATTGCACTTTAGCTGGAACATCCAACTGTGGGGCTGTAGAAGAAAATTTAATAAAAGACAGGATAGTTATTCAGATATGCTGAACATTTTTACACATGCAAAACTAATATATTAGCAGTAAAAGGAGCTGAAAAGCAACAGGCGGAAATATAAGGGGGGCATTTTATGGAGCCTGCAAGAACGGAAAATGTGGCATGCGGGGTGACTAACTTAGGATGGAGCCTTGTTTAAGGGTGGGAAAACTGTACAATTAGTGAAGGAGTTGACCTGCAGGCACTTCTTGGGTGGAAACATAAAGTTTATTTACAATATACTCAGCAGCAACTATACATGTGCTTTCAACTCCAACTCTATCTCTACACTGACTGTGGAGATAGCTCGCACTACTCTCCTATTGGTCACTACAGATTATGTGATCTCTCCTAACAAGTATTATTCTTAAAGGTACATTACACACTAAATAAAACCATAATTACTACATTCCTCACCCTTTAATTTTGCTATACATCTTTTAAGACAACATAATGTTTACACTAGGTAAGGCGTTTACAAGCTCAGTCTTTCAGGTGGTTTCCTGGTACATGTGGAATGTCGCAGCTCCACAACTTCAGATTCTTTGTCAAGAACCTCCCTTTCTGGAGTTGTCTGAACATCTGGTGCTTTGGTGGGCATTTGCATTTCTGTACCCTCAACTCTACAGAAACATCAGACATGCCAGTCCTGGGCCGAGTATCCTCAACAGAAAATGCAGACCCGGTCATGGTCACTGGTGGAACCAAATCTTGGTGATCTGTCTCTCTCTTCCTTAAATGGTCCACATGTTTACAGATGATCCAGCCTTCCACCTCCACGTGGTAAGATAGAGGTCCAGTTACCACACTTATTTCACCCGGTAACCACTTTGGTCCTTCCCTGAAGTTCTGCATGTATACTGGCTCTCCCACGGTAAATTTCCTCTCACAACTGTGCCAGTCGTGTCTGATTTTCTGGCCTCCCTGACTCCTTTCTACCTTCCCCTCTAAATTCAGCATTATTAAGCTCAATCTCGCCCTGAGTCAGCGTTTGAACAAAAACTCTGCAGGTGCGGCACCTGTTGTTGTGTGAAGGGTAGTCCTGTAATGATAAAGAAAGCATGCTAGCTTGGTTGCCAAGGAATCACCAGTTAGCTTTTTCATGCCTGCCTTGAGCGTTTGAACCACCCTTTCGGCCAGTCTGTTTGAGGAAGTGTGGTATGGTGCAGTTTTCACATGAGAGATAGCATTGAGGCTGATAAACCGTTGAAACTCAGCATTTGCCATTATCGGAAACGGCTACTTCTGGTAGCCCATGAATGGTAAAACTCTGATATAGTTTCTCAATTGTAGCATCCGATGTTGGTGACTTCACCTTATACACATCCAACTATTTTGAATGGGCATCGACAATGAGCAGAAACGTTGTTCCCAGGAACGGTCCAACATGGTCAATGTGTAACTGCACCCAAGGTCGACCTGGCCACTCCAATGGGTGTAATGGAGCTGTCACTGGCAACTTTTGCAGTTGCTGACATTGCACACGGTGCTTTACTAAACTCTCTATTTTGCCATCCATCCCAGGGCACCACAGATTGCTACGTGCTATGGTCTTCATTCAGAAAATTCCTGGATAGACACTGTGTAGTTCACTTAAAAGTGGCTCCATTCCCTTTGGAGGAACTACCACTCGTTCTCCCCGCAATAAGATGCCATCCTGGCTGGTTATTTCATGTCCTCTGTTGAAGTACGGTTTCATTTCATCAGATACGGGCTCCTGTGACCAACCATGTAGCACTTGTTCTCGTACCTGAGATAGGACCGGGTTTTATTTGCCCAGCCTCTGATCTGTTGAGCACATACTGGCGAGAAATCTAAGAAATTTAACAGTAAAACAAGTTCCTGTGGAACTGGGACATGCTCATCATTTTCTTGTAAAGGCAACAGATTAAGGGCATCTGCATTTGTGATTTGATTGCCAGGCCTATGTACGAAAGTGTATTCATATGCTGCCAGAATTAAAGCCCATCGTTGTATTCTTGCTGAGGCTATGGGTGGTATAACCTTTTCCTCACTAAACAAACCTGGCAGTGGTTTGTGGCGTAAAACAATTATACAATGGCGGCCGTGTACGTACTGGTGAAATTTCTTGACACCAAAGATGATGGGCAGGCCTTTTATTTCTATCTGTGAGTATCCCCTTTCTGCTATGGCGAGCATCCTTGATACATAACCTATTGGCCATTCCATCTGATGAGATAGCACTGCTCCCACTCTGTAGGGAGATGCGTCACATGTCAGCACCAGATCTTTTGTCTGGACATAACGCACTAATAGATTGGATGAGTGCAACAATTGTTTCACCTTTATGAAAGCTTCTTTCTGGGGCGCCTCCCAAGACCAATGTTGGTTCTTTTTGAGGAGAGAACGCAGGGGGACCAGCACCGTAGACAAATTGGGTAAGAACCGCCCATAATATTTGATCATTCCTAGGAATGATTTGAGCTCTGACGCATTCTTTGGCGCAGGTGCCTCTCTTATGGCTTTTACTTTCTCATCAACCTGGTGGAGGCCCTGTGAATCTACCCAGTGGCCCAAATAGATTACCTCCCTCGCTTGGAACGGGAGTCAGCAGCGCACCCAGTGACAATTAACAGGCCTATTAAGGTCATTAAAGTTATAATTGAATTAAATCTTTTGCTGCCCGTCCAACCTTATGGCTGGTGGACAGGCGAAAAGGCCAAGTGGCCTTTGCATTTTTTAGGAAACGTCATCAATCAAACAATTGGTTGCATAAAAACTATCTTTGTGTTGCCTATCATCTTAAATCTGTGCTCTTACTGGATTTAGCCTTGATCAGATGATAAAAAAGACTTGAACAACTTTTTCTCTAGAGTCTCTGGTAAAGAGAATGATTGTTTGTTTATATCCTTCACATATTTGTCATTGCCCACTTTGTGAGCAGCCACTTCACTTTTCAAGTGCTATCCATGTAGAAGGAACTGAAATAGTGGACGGAAAGCCCAGCTTTGGCGGAGGCATAAAACTGGGCACATTGGAATAGCCACCTATTCCACACCCTGCCCAATGTAATTTCCATTGACCTGAAGAATGAGTTAGCATTTAGTTCTAAGAATAAACCCAAGCCTTTCATTACTTCTTGTGATGTAAATCATATTCACAATGTGTATTTTAACACTGCAATCATTGACTACTGTGTTCAGCACACGTTCTGAGCATCTCGATTCATATGGTCGTTGGAAGCTACAGTAAGCTGGCAGTAGACACCCACAAAGAACATTTCAGGGCTGAACAGCACAGACCAGTTGTGCTCTCTAAAGGGAAACCAGCTTACAATTGCTCGGGTCAAAATGTTATTTCCATAGTTACCAACATTGCATGTGTTGTGCAATCAACTTTTGAGCCAGCTTGCCTATGCTCCCACTTTTGTGTACCGGCAACCAGTTTTCTTGCTTCTTCTGCTAAAAATTCACCCAGTTGGTCTGAGAGATTTTTTGTTGGTGTGCTGAGCTCCATGTACTGTGAGAAAGGAAGCTGAACTATATCCCATACCCCATATACAAAGTTAGAAAGTCAGAAAAGTAAAATGATGACCCTGGAGAGGCATTTCTACTTATTATCTCACTGGAAATAGAGGGGTCCAGTAGCCCGCAAGAAACCCGAATGTCCAGTTTTCCCCACATGCTGGTGAGTTTAATTCCACAGAGTGTGATTTTTGTACTTGACAAGCTTCCCACCCAGAAATCAGAATGGTTGACAGGCCTGCCTTCCAGCCAGGCAGAGAGCAGTCTGAAGGAAGCAGAACCAGGTAGTTCCGATCTCTGAACTTGGTGGGCACCTGATAACGGATTAGGGGAGGTGTGGGGTCTGATCCCAGGGAGGGTTTAGTTCCCAGTCACCACCAACACCACCACCCCCCACCACCGACAGGGGTGAATGTTGTCAGAAGACTCCATTGGGAGGTGTCTGATCTCTGGCTCTATGGTGGGATCCAATTGCCAACACCAGGGTGGGGGGAGGGGCTCTGATTGCTGATCCTGGGGGTGGGACATGACCAATTACCGACCCTGGAGGGGGAGGGGGAATCAGATTGCCAACCTGAGGGTTGACAGATTGCCATCCCCAGATGGGTGGCTTGTTGAATCCTGGAGTGGTCAAGGAGCACTTGTACTGGAGGTGCCATTGATGGGGGAACTTGGCTGGCTGGGAAGAAACTCTCCTGCTCCTCTGGCCCGGGAAGAGCGCTTCTTACCTTCTCCCCGAGGCTGCCCTACCAACCACAGTTAAACCTGTGAAGCAGCTTACATCCAAGGCTCCCAGCCTCACTAACGTATTCACAATTCCCACCCAGGTCTCGGGAGTGAGCTGGCTGCAGCCCCTTATCCCACCACAGTTGGTGGGTAGGAGCCAACTTCCAAATGTGCTCGGAATTTTTTGCCCAATCCCACTGCACCCAATCCCACCTGCTCAGCCACCTTTAAGCTCCCCCTTATCAGCTCTCACTGTAATTGGTATAATCCAGAAAGCAATTATTGAAGAACAATTTTCACTCTCTTAAAGCACAAATGAGAAGGATTCTGAGTTTGAAACACATGGTTTAGTCCACACAATATTCTTAGTAGCCTTAAGATAAAAGCAAAATACTGTGGATGCTGGAAATCTGAAACAAAAATGCTGCAAAAACTCAGCAGGCCTGACAGCATCTGTGGAGAGAGAAACAGAGTTGACGTTTCGAGTCCATCTGACTCTTCTTCAGAGCACATCCAACAAGCACCTCTGAAGAAGGGTAATGCGGACTCGAAACATCAACTCTGTTTCTCTCTCCACAGATGCTGTCAGGCCTGCTGAGTTTTTCGAGCATTTTCTGTTTTTGTTCTTTGTAGCCTTGTTTTGCATTTGGTGGCAGATGAGTAAAGATGATCCAATGTTTGTTTCCTGTTTTTAATCACACCATTAATTTTTAAACAAGGGAATGTTCAGGAAGGTTTTAAACCTCAGTATTGAAAGAATGAGCTTCCTCACTTTAAAATGATCAGTCTTACAAGATAATCACAAGATAATTTAACAAGTGACAAAGGCACTCATTAGAGTGCATACCTCTGTCACGCTGTGTTAATCAATATTAATGCAATAATGCAGCTCTCCCTTGAGGCTTTTCCCTGTCTGATTGATGCTCTGTAACTACAAAGCTAAAAATAAATCACTTTATTGGGAGCTTTCATCTCACTGATGAGGCTTCAGGCCAATCCACATCCAACAACCTGCTCTGAAAACTCTGCTCATATTTTGGCAGCTGTGGGAAATTCTGCCACAGCAGCTAAGACAATCCACAAACATTCCAAAATAATCAACAACATTCTAAATAAAATAACCTGCAGCGTTCTAAAAAAAAAAGTAAATTCACCCTATCTCCCAATGTTAACGAATCCTTGAAAAGATTCTAGGACCTGGATCTCGATCTGCACCTTTCCCAAAAACTAATCAGTTCTTCCTTGGGTTATACCCTATCAGTGTACAATGTTTCTTTGAAACTTGTCTATTAGTTTTTGAGATATATTGTTGATAGACAAAAGACTAAAAGACTAACAACAAGAACAAAAACATTATCTCTGTCCGCCTTCAGTGGCAGAGTTAACAAGGAAATCCTGACGTGAGACCTTGGGTGCCAATTTGGGCTGTGTAACACCCATTTTTAATTTCATACCTGGCACCTAATGCTTGAAAATGAGGTCCAAAATGTGTGTGCACAATTCCAACAGGAAATGAATCAATCCTCATCTTGGTAAAGGTGGTTGCTAATGACCACCTGCCTGCAGCAGGCAGATTATGATGCAAATCAGTGTGCAATGCTCATTCGATGCCAGCGCTGCCATCTTCTAACAGTAAATTCCAACCAATGCCCTGTCTTAACCTCGTACAGTTGAACAGAGCTAAGTGATCCCACAACCAATGGATCGGATCTAAGCTCTGAGTCGTGAATGGTGGTGGACAATTAAACAACTCACTGGAGGGGGAGGGTCCACAAGTATCCCCATCCTCAATGATGGAGGAGCCCAGCACATCAGTGCAAAAGATAAGGCTGAAACATTTACAACAATCTTCAGCCAGAAGTGCTGAGTAGATGATCAATCTCATCCTCCTCCAGGGGTCTCCAGCATCACGAATGTCAGTCTTCAGCCAATTCGATTCACCCCACATGATATCAAGAAACAACTGGAGGCACTGGATGCTGAAAAGGCTATGGGCTCTGACAATATTCCGGCAATAGTGCTGAAGACTTGTGCTCCAGAACTTGCTGCGCCCCTAGCTAAGCTGTTCCAGTACAGCTACAACACTGGCATCTACCAAGCTAGGTGGAAAATTGCCCAGGTATGTCTTACACACAGAAAGCAGAACAAATCCAACCCAGCCAATTACTGCCCCATCAGTTTACTCTCGATCATCAGTATTGTGATGGAAGGGGTCATCAACAGTGCTATCAAGTGGCACTTGCTTAGCAATAACTTGCTCACTGACACTCAGTTTGGGTTCCGCCAGTGTTACTCAGTTCCTGACCTCATTACAGCCAGGTTCAAGCATGGATAAAAGAGCTGAACTCCCGAGGTGAGGTGAGAGTGACTGCTCTTGATATCAAGGTCGCATTTGATCAGTGTCCTAGGCCCAACCATCTTCAGCTGCTTCATCAATGACCTTCCTTCCATCATAAGGTCAGAAGTGAGGCTGTTCGCCGATTATTGCACAATGTTCAGCACTATTCACAACTCCTCAGATACTGAAGCAGTCCATGTTCAAATGCAGCAAGACCTGGGCAATATTCAGGCTTGGGCTGACAAGTGGCAAGTAAATTCACACTACACAAGTGCCAGGCAATGACCATCTCCAACAAAAGAGAATCTAACCGTTGCCCCTTGACATTCAATGGCATTACCATTGCTGAACCCTCCACTATCAACATCCTGGGGGTTACCATTGACCAGAAACTGAACTGGACTAGCCATATACAAGAGCAGGTCAGAGGCGAGGAATCTTGTGATTAGTAACTGACCTCCTGACTCCCCAAAGCTTCTCCACCATCTACAAGGTAGAAGACAGGAGTGTGATGGAATCCTCTCCACTTGCCCGGATGAGTGCAGCTCCCACAACACTCAACAAGTTCGACACCACCCAGGACAAAACAGCAGCTTGATTGGCATCCCATCCACCAACATTCACTCTCTCCACCACCAACGCATAGTGGCAGCAGTGTGTAGTATCTACAAGATGCACTGCAGGAACTCACCAAGGCTCCTTAGACAGCACCTTCCAAACCCATGACCGCTACCATCTGTAAGGACAAGGGCAGCAGGTGCATAGGAACACCACCACCTGGAAGGTCCCTTCCAAGCCACTCACCACCCTGACTTGGAAATATATCACCATTCCTTCACTGTCGCTAGGTGAAAATCCTGGAACTCCCTCCCTAACAGCACTGTGGGTGTACCTACATCACAGGGACTGTAGCAGTTCAAGAAGACAACTCACCACTACCTTCTCAAGGGCAAGTAGGTTTGGGCAATAAATGCTGGTCTAGCCAGGGATGCCCACTTCCCATGAGTGAATTTAAAAAAATTCCCAAGGGCAATTATGGATGAGCAACAAATGCTGACCTCGCCAGCGATGCTCACATCCCATGAAAGAATAAAAAAGCATTATCGACTGCACACACATTGCACTGTGTACACTTCATGTGAACTCATAGGAACATCAGAACAGAAATAGACAATTTAGCTTCTTGAGTCTGTTCCACCATTCAAAGAGATCATAGTTGATCTGTGACCTAACTCCATAAACCCACCTTTGCCCATACCCTAATACTTATCATTAACAGAAATAAATCAATCTCAGACTTGTTCCAAAAGTCTACCACCTTTTGGTGTTGAAGTGTTTTCTAGTTGCACTTCTGAATAGTCTGACTTTAATTTTCAGACTATGGCCCCTATTCCTAGACTCACCAACCAGCAGACATCACAGGAAATTGAGAAACAGAAAGAGGAAGGGAGGATGCAACATAGAAAGCTTGGGCTCTATATGATCACTTGAGTGATACCAGTAACCACAACTATATCTCCCCATTCAGCACCAGTCCCAAACTCCTTACCTTTCCTCTATTAATGACTATCACATCATCCTCTTTCTGACACCACAAAAGTAAAATCCAACAGAAATGTCACCTTCCAATCGAATTTTATATCTTCAATCATTACATAATATATACAAAAATAAACTAATCACCCTTATGCGTTCTCTTAGGGCCAGTCTTCCATATGTCTTTGGCTATTCTAGTGCTCTTAAAAGATGAGGAGACTGCCAGTGGCACATAAAATGTTACTGCACAAGATAAGAGCATACGGTTTTGGGGGTGATATGATAGAATGGATGGAGGATTGGCTAACCACCAGAGAGACAGGAGAAATGAGACATTTTCACATTGGCAAACTAACTAGTGCGGCGTTGCAGTGATCAGTGCTGTGTCCTCAATTTCTTGCCCTTTATGTGCATGACTTGAATGAAAGGACCAGCTTTATACACACATATGAATTAGGAACAGCAGTAGGCCATTAGGCTCCTCGAGCCTGCTCCGCCATTCAATAAGATCATGGCTGATCTGAATGTGACCTCAAACCTACATCCCTGCCTACACACTATAACCTTTCACCCCCCTGGCTAATGAAGTCTCTATCTAGCTCTGCCTTAAAAATATTAAAGCACTCTGCTTCCACCGCCTTTTCAGGATTTGAGTTTCAAAGACTCATGACCTGACCCTCTGAGAGAAAAAAATTCTCCTCATCTCTGTCATAAGTGGACAACCCTTATTTTTAAACAGTGACTGCTAGTTCTAGATTTTCCCACAAAAGGAAACATCTTCTCCACATCCATCCTGTCAAGACCCCTCAGGATCTTAAAGGTTTCAATTAAGTCTCCTCATGCTCTTTTAAACTCAAGTGGAGACAAGACCAACCTGTCCAGCCTTTCCTCATAAGACAACCCACCTATTCATGGTATTAGTCTAGTAAACCTTCTCTGAACGGCTTCTCATACATTTACATCTTTCTTTACATAAGAAGACCAGTCATGTACGCAATACTCCAGATATGGTCTCACCAATGCCCTGTACAACTGAAACATAACCTCCCAATTTTTGTAATTAATTTCCCTCACAATAAATGATAACATTCTAATAGCTTTCCTAATTACTTGCTCTACGTGCATATGAATCTTTTGGGATTCATACACTAGGACACCCAGATCCCTCTGAATCGCAGAGCTCTGCAATCTCTCACCATTTAAATAATAAGCTTCTTTTTTTATTCTTCCTGCCAAAATGAGCGATTTCACTTTTGCCCACACTATACTCCATTAATTAACGGGCTGGTTAAAGCCTGCAATTCATCAATCGACGCCGATTTTCAGGCATCCGTGTGATCTTCGGCTCAGCGCACGGGCAGGCGGGTAAGCGACTTTTTAATAAATCTCATCCACGGGTGAGATAAGAAGGCTTAGTGGGGTTGTCAATCTGGTTTATGACTATTTATTGCAGAATTTTTTTTAAACTTGCCTGTGTGATCTGTAGCAGTTCAGAACGAATTTCAACAGCCTTCTCAGTCCTTTGAACTTCAGCTCAGCACCCTGCAGTCAGGAATCGCCTGCAGCTTTCTGGAGGCCTCCCTTTATCCTGGGTATAGGTTCTGACATGTCCACTGGAGGAAGCGCCTCTGAGGAGGAAGAGAGGGCTAGAATAAGGAGGAGGCCAGGAGTGGACAATCAGCCTCCAGCAGAGCAACCTTTGGGAGTACAGCCGCAGGCACAAGGGGCGCAGGGCCAAGAGGTAGACCAAGGTGGAAGGGGCCGCAGAAAATGCCACTATCTTGCTGCCAGGGTAAACAGGCCGAGAAACAACTACTTCAATATGACTAAGGTGCAGTGCCGAAGGAGGCTCCGTCTGTCAAGGGAGACAGTCAACTATATCTGTCAGATGATTGGGCCTGAGATCCCCCTAACTGTGTGGGCTCAGTTGGTGATCTTTGCGGTGTCTCCCAAACAGCTGTCCATACTTGTGTCAAGCAGGTTACAGATGCTCTGTTCAGACAGGCATTGGCCTTCATCCACTTCCGCTGCGACCAGGCAAGACAGACACAGCGAGCCAGAGGCTTCGCGGCCATTGCTGGCTTCCCCCGCGTCCAGGGTGCAATCGACTGCACACATGTGGCCATCAAGGTGCCAGTGGGTGAGCCCGGTGCCTTCATCAACAGGAAGGGCTTCCACTCCATGAACGTGCAGATAGTGTGTGATCACAGGATGCTGATTCTACAAGTATGTGCAAGGAACCCAGGCAGCTCCCACGACACCTACATCCTCAGACATTTCCAGGTGCCGGGGCGCTTCAGTGCTCCAGCCCGGCTTGATGGATGGCTGCTGGGTGACAAGGGCTATCCCCTCAGAAGGTGGCTCATGACGCCTCTCCGCCATCCAAGAACAGAAGCTGAGCAGCGGTACAATAAGAGCCACGCCTCCACAAGGGCTGTGGTGGAGAAAGTCAGCGGTCTTCTCAAGATGTGCTTCCAATGCCTGGACCGCTCAGGGGACGCACTCCAGTACCCCCCAGATCATGTTTCGGTGATAGTGGTAGCATGCTGCGCTCTGCACAATCTTGCGCTGGGAAGGGGGCGCGCAGTGGACAATGAAGATGTTGACGCAGTGGATGAGGCTGCACACGATGAGTCCAGCACTAAATTGGAGGATGAGGAAGCACAGGGCAATAATGAGGGGCTGAACGATGACCCAGCACTACACCGAGGAGGCAGGGACACCCGGGAGACTTTAATCCAACGAACCTTCAGCTAGCTCCACACAAATGGATCAGGAGGACCAGCGTTGCCTGGCGCTTCCATACTCGGCACTTAAGAGCTACATTTACCACTTCATCAGCTGCAACTAAGGGCTTTGGACACAAACCTCAATATCCACTCAAACACTCATGACATGTATGTAAAACATACAAATGCAGCACAAAGGAGGCACCCTCGGCCATGGTAACACATCTGGATTTAATTTCATCCACGATATGGTCCAACAAAAAGATAGCAAAACGTTTTTACAACATCAAGAAATAATAATTCCCTAACCTAGGGCCAACATAAAAGCACCGGTGAGAAACCCATGGTGTTCCTAAGGTGCCTTATGCTTACGTTTACATGTGCTACATCTTGGTGCCACCCCATCGCTTGGAGTGGCTTCTGAGACAGCCTGCTGACTCTGCTGTCCTGGTGGCCTCGATGACCTCTGGCCAGTGGAGCTTGTGCTGGCCCCACCTGGGAGGGAGTGGCCAGTTCCACAGCTGGCATCTCCCCGGTCGTCGCAGCCTCAACAGATTCAACGGTCACTGGCAGAGGGGTGGAGGAGCTACCGCCCTCATCCGGAGCGCTCTGAGAGGAGCCCGCAGATACGACAGGCAGCTGCTGCGCCAACGTGAGGTTGCTTCAGACCTCCCTACTCACCGTAGATGGATGGGCATCGAGCTGGGAAACTTGGTGACCAGACCATCTCCCACATTGCCAAAGACCAGCTGTGGCCACTGGCGCAGTGAGGGCTTGCAGGTCCGAACATATCCCCAGGAGAAGCTGCTTGTTCACCTGGAAGCCCCTCTCCAGAAGAGATGCCACTCTCTCCATGGAGGAAGCATGACACTCTGACATGAGGCTCATGGCGTCACTCATGCTCCTCGTGGACTCCTCCACCGTGGACACCAAGCGAAGCATAGTCTCATGCAACACTCCCAGATGCTCCCGCACACCCAGCCGCATTTCCTGCAGCTGCTGCTTCGTGGACGACTCCAGAGACACATCTTCACGCCCCGACTCAGCGCGTGCCTGGTCCCCTGCAGTCCTCCAACTGCTGGCGCCTTTGGCACTCTGTCTCTGCCAGCTCCTCCAGCGATTGTGAAGTGCCCTCTCCACTGTGCCCCGGGACACTAGCCAATGTTCCAATGCTCACCGATGTGCTGGTATCTGCGCTGGTGCCTGCTTGGCAGAAATGGTGTGACGCAAGTAGCAGTTCACAGCTCTCAGGTGTGAGAGGGGGCATCTGTAATGGAGCCTGGTCACCAGGCTCTGATGATGCTGAAAATAACAACAAGGACAGTGGATCAGTTAGCAATCTTGGCCACGAGACCTTGATACACTTCATCCCTTTCACCCAGGCTCATTATGCGCTCAACCTTCCAGAAGCTACGGAGACAAATATTGGAGGGGTGGCAAATAGTCAGGAGGAGGCCCAAATATTACAGGCGGATACAGGTGGACTGGTCAAATGGCCTGAGGAATGCCGAATGGAATGTTATGTGGTTAAGTGTGAGGTGATGCACTTGGGCAGGAGAAACAAGATACAGGAATACATGAGGAATGGTAGGACCGTGGAAAGTAAGAAGGATCAGGGGGACCTTGCTGGGCATGTCGACAGGCCCGTTAAGGTAGTGGGACAGGTACATAAGGCATTTAAGAAGGTAAATGCCATACTTGCCTTTATTAGCCAAGGAATAGAATATAGGAACAGGGAGGTCATGTTCCAAGTGCAGAAAACTGCCTAGGCCACAGCTATAGTTCTGCGTGCAGTTGTGATCTGCGCTTCATGGGAGGGATGTGATTGGAGTGAAGAAAGTGCAGAGGTCGCTGACCCAGATGCATGCTGGGCTGGAGAGTTGGAGTTATGAGGAGACATAGCATATACTGGGGATATTTGCTGTGGAGCACAGGAGATTGAGAGGTGACATTATTGAGCTTCATAACGTTATAAGGGGCATAGATAGGGTGGACAGAAAGCAACTATTCCCCTTGGTGGAGGGATGAGTAACCTGATGGCATTGATTTAAAGTAAGGGGCATGAGATTGACAGGTGAGGTGATGAGGAACTTTTGCACACAGTAATGTGGGACGCACTGGCTGAAAGGGTGGTGGATGCAGAAACCCTCCTAACGTGTAATAAGCATTTGGATGTGCAGTTGCAATGCCATGGCATACAAGGCCATGGGGATAGTGATCAGAAATGGGATAAGTCGACTTTGGAAGGTGCTTGACATGCGCATCTTCGAAGGGCTGAGGGGCCTTTGTCTATGACCCACACCTCTGACCCTATCAGTCTGTAAATGAGCAATGTTGCTACAATAATGATTCAAACAATCATCAGTGCTTTGGATGGTGGGAAGACAGAACGGCTGTCACTGTGGACCTCAAATACCTGGCCGCTCCACCCCAGCCTCACTGACACCTGTGGACCTGGGCACCTGGCGCCTCTCAAGCTCCAGGGCCTCCTGCTCAAAGCGGCTCAAAATCAGCAACTGGGCCTGGCCGCCTCCAGTCCACAAACGCTCAGAGGCATTGTGAGCATTTTTCTCCTGAAAAACAGAGAAGACCATTCATTGTGGCTAATCACTCATGTACTCTGCACACGCACGGCACACCCCAACCACAGTGGCCCATATCAGGCCTTCAGTGCCTCCTCGTCCCGCTGCTGCTGATCAGTCACAAATATGTAGTACGACTGCTCCCAACCCCGCCCCCCCTCCCCCAATGGCCACCTTGGACACAATCTGCGTCCATCACTTTAAGAAACACACGGTCTTAGCTCCCATGGCAAGGAGGCACAGCTAGGTGCGGCATCGAGGGCAGCAGATGGCTCTTGGCCACGAGACCTTGAGGCAATCTCATCACTGTGAATAGGACAGGTGTTGGATTTCTGAGTATGCGTCTAGCTGCAACTTCTGCAGGTTGCCCCCAGACTAGTCATGTGTGACTATGACCAAGACATGGTGCGGGGGAGAACTCATCTCCTCATGAACCATTGAGACTGATGTAAGCATGGTCACTATCTGCTTGCCCACCCAGCGTATGAGAAATGTCCAACATGGTTCAATGCATTCACAATACAGTAAGACTTGGTGGGGGAACAGTCCTCAAAGGCTAAGGCTACCTGCTGGGTTAAATGCCCAATGCCAACATGGTACTCACCCTTTCAGAACGCAACAAATCGTTGAAGCGCTTACGACACTGGATCCAGGTGCGCCGCACCACATCATGGGAGCTCACCATCTCTTCCACCTCCTCCCAGGCACGCTTCGTCATGTGGGGGGGGGCCTCCTCCTCCCATCCTGGGGAACTAGCACCTCTCTCCATGCTACCACCTCCTCGAGAAGGAATCATCAGAAAACCGAGGGGCCCATTGGCCCACCACTGGCCTACCCTACAGTCTGCCCCTGCTCCTGGAGCAGACCCTGCAACCTGCCCTCCTCCTCTGCCCTTCCCTCAACACTGATCTGCTGAGCAGACCCCTGCGGTTGGATCTCCAGGTGGCCTACAGGACGCTGCCAGGCCTTCTTTTAAGCAGACTGTGGGTCACCATTGGATCCGGCAGTCTGTACACGCCCGCTGCAACTTTCACACTCCTGCTCTCCACGGGAGTTGGAAAAGTGCTGGGCGGGCCTTAATTGGCCTGCCCGCACAAAATGGCGGCATGTCCATTGGCCTGCCCGCACAAAATGGCGGCATGTCCCTGATCGCACCTGCTCCGCCTGCCCGCCAAGCGGAAAATTTTGGCCTATGAACTCTTCATCTACGCTACCTTTGCCCATCTGATTTTTCCAGTCTATATGTTGATTAAAATCCTCCATGATTATTGCTGTACCTTACTGGCTCCCATTATCTCTTCTTTTATACTCTGTCCTACCATGTAGTTAAAATTAGGGGGCCTGGACACTACTCCCACAAGTGACTTCTCTTCCCTCATCTCAATCCAAACTGCTTCTACATCCTGATTTCCTGAACTTAGATCATCCCTCTCTAATGCGCTGATACCATCATTAATTAACAGACCCACCCCTCCACCTTTTCCTAACTTCCTGTCCTCCCTAAATGTCACATACCCTTCAATATTCAGTTCCCAATCTATGTCATCCTGTAGCCATGTCTCTGTAATGGCTATTGGATTGTACTTATTTATTTCTATTTGTGCTATCAGTTCATCTGTTTTGTTTGTATGTGCAAACTGTGAACTGTAGGACAAAACTTGCAACAGTGTGTGAGACCAAGGTAAAGCATAGGAATTGAAGGGTTTAGGACTGACTGACTGATGGAGATTGTTGGTAAGTGGGTGCTGGGATTTTTGTGTATTGAGCAGTGGATGAGGTTAGTGATACAATTGGTAGGAGGGGTCATTTGAAGATGAATGTATCCATCTTGACATCATGTGTCAAGTCATTAAACTTCTTCATGCATTGCATCCATGTTCTTGGAACATTGGCCTCCACTGTCACTTCTTCCCACTGCCTCCTGAGCATATGTTCAGAAGGCCTCCCGCCCCCTTGCAGATATAGGATATCTCTCTTTCTTTCCAGGTTCTGTGCATTGTCAGAAATCCTTGGTACTCTCCCTCTCACTCACACATGTTCAGCCATTCCTCAAAGTATCACAATGCAGCTTGACTTTTGAAAAAATTCACACCACTCAGTGGAGAAGAGTGTTTGGGAGGAGGTTTGGACAATACACAGAGAAACACCATTAGTATGCACACAGAAGCACAGTTCACTGACCATAGTACAGAAAAGGTTATAAGATTCAGGAAAGTATCTTCATGGGGAACTTGTTTTGCACTGTGAAGCAGGAATTGCACTCATGTTGATGTAGAATACACAGTTCAACAATAGTAATTTTCTTACCTGAAGGTGACTCCCATGACTCATTATCTAACTTCATTGCTTGGTGGAGAAGGGGAGCAGACCCTCCTTTGGATTGAGATGGCTCGAACTTGGCAGGTCAGCTGCTTGAAGTTTAGAATCAAGCCAATCATCTATAACACTGCTCACAGAGGATTTGTGGAAGCAAATAGATGTATTTGGTCTGTAATTTCTTGTTGCTTGAGATATATTATTTGGCATGAATTTTTCAAACTGTGAGAGTGTTTGTGTCATTCTGGTGGTTAGCAGATTTACTGTTAATTTTCATATGCAAATTAGCATCATGTATATTCAGTGTTTGTTATTTCAGCATCGTTGTGGTGCATTCAATTAAATCCAAATTATTAGAAATGTCATGGTTCAGTGCTGTGGCTGAATGTGGGAAATGCTCACTGAATTCACCAGAGACCTACAGCTTTGAAGCAATATTTATTGTCACATTAATATGATTCTCATTTCTGCTTGTTCTTTTCTTCCTATTTGTTTCTATCATACACATTGTACATAACCATTGTTCTTCCTACATAGTCTTTCACCGTGCCAGAGCTAATAGCACACTTTTCTTGCAGATGCGGATGGTGGCTCAGGAATAGTAAACAAATGGTTAGGTTTCCAACCTGACGTGCTGTTCAGCTGAAAAGAGTTTTGTCAGTAAACTCAGAAACCACAGATGTACTTGTTGGACCAAAACTCCAAACCAAGTGTAGGTGAAGACTTTTCTTCCCAAAGGAGGATTGGCCACGTCCCCTTGAAGCATCACAGAACTGAGGAAATATCTGACTACGTGAATTGGATGCTCCCTCAGATACACCCCAATCCCAATCACAGTATATCATACTTCCAGTGACACAGCAGGAATGGAGAACCAGGGTGGTGGACTGCCATCAGTGGCTAATTGGCTATATCCACCAAGATGCCAACAGTCACTTTTGTGGACCCTACACAGAATGTGGCAATAACCTAGGAAATTGTATTCTCAAGAGAAAGGCAGATACAGATTTTGCACTCTGTACTGCAAGAGGTCCTGTGATTATCATGCAACATGGAGAGTGACAGGAACGGTCTACAGATTTGTGCTTGCACCCAGGGTTCCTTCTCCATTCATGTTTGCATGCCTCTTTTTGAATGTATGCCCTTCCAGCCTTGGAAAAGAATGTTAATGGGTTGAGATGCCTCTGATCTGTCTAAAACACAGCAATAGGCATTGTATTGACTACTCCAATATTGAACTGAGAGCATTGGAGACAACACGTCTCCCTTTCTGTGGAACAAAGGAGGTTCACCAGGAAAAGGGAAAAGTGAACATCTCTGTCAAGTAGAAGCTCAAGACAAGAGAATACAAAATGCTTTCCCATAAAGGTGCATAGTCAGGGGCCTGGATTTTCATCCACAAATTAGAAATTGTGATTTGGTCCATTTCTCGACGTTGTGATTCTACCTCCTGTCTGGCAATGCCCACCCATGCTATTTTCACGACAGGGTAGTGAGGACAACCTGGAGTTGGGGCTTCTGCCCCTGGAAGCAGGGCCAAGGCGGGAACAGAAGCGGGTGGATGCCAAGGCAGGCAGGTTAGAAGGCCCATTTCCATTCACTGGGGCATTGGCCAACTTTTGTAAATGAGAATTAGGCCCTCTATTACTCAGCGGCCTCAGCGCAACACATCCCCATATCCCGTCCATACTGTTATGGAGCAGCCAATGGTAAATGCTGAGTAGTTCAAATCCCAAAGGGAAACTTGAAACAACTGCTACAACTTGTTTTGCAGTTTGTACAGATTTCGAGATGCATGTCTTGAATTCAGTAGTAATAAGGCCACCGAGTCATAAAGGTTTTTATAAAACTAAATTAAACATTTATTAATAAGGGAAATGATTTTTAAATACATACATAGATCTACAAATTACTACTATGATAACTTCTAAATCCCCTAATCAATCTAACTCCCTGTTACACTTTCGTTAAGGCAACAGTAAGACACATAGATTTTAAAAGACCCAGGCAAGGTGACACACATTACCCTGAAAATGTCGAATTCAAAGTGAGTTTTCATAACTTTAGTCCTTTGAAGACAGCAGTTTGAGGCATAGATGATGATGGCTTTTTCACACTTGTAAGATCTTAAAATGCCTACCCTTACACACAACCTTCACTCCTTTATACATATTTTCTCCTTTGAATGCAAATATCCATTGTTTCACAATGTCTTTGGACTTTATGTTCCTGTTAATAAAAACCTCTCATAGCACTAAGTTTTACCAGTAATATTTGGGAAAAATAAACATATTTCTAAACTTCACCTGGCCATGTGACACATTTCACCCCCTCTTTTGAAAACAATCTAGTCTGGTTTATTTAAAAATGCAAATGTTTCCTTGACACCTATGTTTCTAAACTTCCCCATGTTTACCTAATTAACATTTCGAAGCTAACTTCTCTTCTTACATAAAAGCACCCAGACTGATTCAATTAAGTCCCATACACACATACAGACACATATAGACATATCCCACTATTACTCTATTTTACAATAAATTCCAATAATGTTATGAGAATTATATCTTCCTGACAATGCACCACATGCCCCCTCACATCCCCTGGTCCCTCCACCCCTCCATACCCCAGCCCAATCCATACCCCCATGTCCCCTACATATCCCCATGACTCCTCCACACCTCAATGCCCACTCCAAACCCCCTCCATGCCTACTCACCCAGTATGCACTATGAACAGAACTCTGAGCCCAATAATGGCATTGGGAAATCTTTGAGATGTTCATGAAACTGTCAAAATAGAAAAAACAGCAATTCAAAAACCTCTTTAAAAACCTTAATCCTACTAACTGCTCATAAATCTGTCAACAAAACAAAGCCCACAGGGCCCTTGACAGCTGTAGCAACAACCCCTGCTGAGTTAAATCCATTAGTGGGACTTGGAGCTAAGCCAAGCATTCATATTGGGATTCCAAAGCACAGCTGTGTCAACATAAGTTTCCAGAGCTGAATATATTAAATCCTTTTGAAGCAGAGGAACAGATGGGCATCAGTTCCGCAACTTCAAAAGACTGAACAGATGACTGGATTGTCAATCAAAAAACAGCTTAAATAATAGGGGAAGATTAACACATTAAAATCTTAATCTCAATACTGTTGAATGTAGAAGAGGACTACATCAACTGAATAAAGTGTTCAAATGCATCTGATCATTTTTAAAATGCTGGTCAATTTAATGGTAACTTATCTTTCAAGAACAAAGCCCTAATCACAGTATTAAAAACATATTTAACCTATCATACAGCATTACATTATGACATATGAAGTGAACTTACCTGTCAAAACATTCCTGACTCCAGACTAGGGGCAGAACTTTACGTCCTGTTGGTGGGCACATGCCTGACCCGATCAGGTATAAAATCTTGTGAGATGATGTTGGGTGAGCGCTCTGACCTCATCGCGCACTTGTGCTATATTTCACTTGGCGGGCATGTGCAAAAGTTCGAAGAGCACCCGTTGATAATTAAACAGGTAATTAAGCCCATTAATGGCACAGTTGTTTCTGATTTTTCGTGGCCTGTCCAACTTTACAATTGGCGGATGGGCGAATCGACCAGGTGGCTTTTACATTTTTCATCAAGCATCATCCAAGGGCAGGATGAAATCTCCGTTATGAAATAAAATAAAAATAAATATCTATGGACAGCACTTTTATGAGGTATGCTTTCAGGTCTTGATTGTGGTGCATGGATATTTTTTGCATCTTTTTAAACCTTTATTTCATCGTTTGCAGGTCTGCAGTTCCTTGAGGCAGTTGTCTGTCTTCAGGGAGCTCTATCGCACCAATCACCCGTGTCCGTCGTGACCTCATCGCCTGTCCTCTTCCTGTCTCCAACCCTGCAGCGCTGAGCTTTTCAGCGCATGGTTCATGCGGTCTGGCCGTTAATTGGCCAGCCAGCGTGAAATCGCTGTCAGGGCGGATTGCAGCCGGGGGTCTGTTTCCCGACTGCTCCCGGGACCACCAATCACACGTGTCCACCAAGGGTAAGATTCAGGCCCAGGTCCCCCCATGGTTCAGGACTCCTCAGAGATGCTGTGAATTACGTCTCCAAACAAAACGGGCTTAACCTCATGGAAATAGCAGGGTGTCTAAAATGCCTACCCCTGTAATGGAGTAGACAAGTGCCGCTTGCTGCATGGGGGCTCACTACGCGCACCCTTATCCTTCGGACATAAGGACAGGACAGGAATGGGGGCAGGAATCCCAGAAGCGGGCCCCACCTGCCATTTTTAAATCGCCCCTGTCTCCATCCGTTGTGGATAGAAGCATTAAAATCTGGCCCGGAATATTTTGTGAAGTGAATTTGCCCATGAATCCGTGTAGTAATCTAAAGCCCAAAGAGCCTATCTCTGTTCCAATTTCCATTTTCTCCACCAAGCCTACACCAGGATCCCACTCTCCAAAAGAACAGAATTTGAAGAGATCAATAGAGAACCATTAACACACATTGCATCTTAGAGCTCATGTGCAATGGGTGTCTGGTACTACAAGTATTACCACCGTTCCTCAATCTCTTTTAACAGCAATTTATTATCTCTGCTGCAAGAAATAATTAAATGCCATCTACTTAATTCAGCAGAGGAAAAATGCAAACTCACTGAAGTGTCATTAAAGATCTTGCATATAAAATCAAAAGTGGAAAATTATCTTTGTAATCTGTATAGAACAAAATTATCAGGCTTTACAGTTTTTTTTTCTGTAAGCCTCTTTAACAATCAAAGTAATGGATTGGAGGAATTATCCAGTGGCTGCTTTATCAAGAAATATCTGTCATTACTTCCCTAAATCCAACACAGATTTACCCAACTGTAATACACATAGTCAACATTATACACATTAACTATCTCCAGAAGATCTGAAGGGTAGAAGTCTATGAAGGTTCAAAGAACTTTTAAATTTCTGCAAAACAATTATCTTTTATATGTTGGTTAACTGGCCCCACGTTCCACTCGATACTGTGCATTGAATGTATTGCCAGCTCATTACAGCACAGTCGGATATGAAACCGCCGGATGAGACTAAGGGCAGAATCGTCTCAGATTTGCACTCAGTGCAGTGGCGGATGGGTAAAACAATGTTTTACTCGCCGGCCGTGATGATGGGTTTTCACGTCATATCGTCCCAAACCCAACAAATTATTTATGCGTTCCCGGGAAACATGCCATTTCCATCGTGGGCAGGCTCCGATTCGCCTGCCTCACCGCTTCATCACGCCAGGCACCACATACACCTATCACTGGCCCTTTACCTAGCTCTTCTTGTCCCAACCCCCACCCCCCCTTAAACCAGCTTATATTTCACTCCTTTCCTATTTTTACTTAGTTCTGTTGAAGGGTCATGAGGACTCGAAACGTCAACTGTGCTCTTCTCTGCCGATGCTGCCAGACCTGCTGAGTTTTTCCAGGTATTTTTGTTTTTGTTTTTGTTTTGTACCACATTTAAAGTACAGCCGCACTCAGTGCTTCCAGCCCAGGACTGCAGCTAAAGACAAGAAGACTGTAGCCCTCAAGCGCCCTTTGAACGCTGTGGAGGCCCGCTGTGATGTCCTCTACCCCCGCTCTGGCCACAGGAGGGGCAGCCACATTACAACTACAACTTGGTAGGGGATGGCAGTGGTGATCAGTGCCAATGCTGCACAGAAGAAGTTGGCCATCCAACAGAAGATGAATGATCTCATCCGAGCAGCCAGGGTAAGGCAACCATTTCAGCATTCTAAACCCACACACTCAAGCCCATCACACATTCTTTTTTTAAATTAATTTTTATGGGATGTGGGCTTCGCTGGCTGGGCCAGCATTTATTGCTCATCCTTAGCTGCCCTTTAGAAGATGGCGGTGAGCTGCCTTCTTGAACCAGCATCTCATTGGTACCTCACTCACTGCCAGCTCAATGGACATCACCACCCATTCTCTCAAACATACCCTCACATGTCCACCTGGCCTCATCTCCGCTGGAGACTGCCTCCTCAGCCCTTAGAGTCTTGAGGCTACTTGCACAGGTCAACATGTGCCCCCACACACACCCTGGGCTACCTTCCTTCCCCAGTACAGTCATCGCCCTGTAGCCTCTTCCCTTGCCTGAGGCCACTTCTACCTCTTTGCCAAGTAAGCTCTAGCCCTGCAGCCATTGAAAAGCCACCCACATATGGCTGATCTGGTAGGTAGAGACCTGCCGTGAGCCTCCTCAAAAGTGATGTGGTGCTGTCTGTGAAGTCTGGTGCTGATGACTGCGAGTGCTGACCGAAGCAAGGTAGGCAAACAAACCTTGAAGTCCCAAGCAAGGTGCATGTCACTTATGTGCTGTTGTGAAACACATTGTCGTGTTTTCCCACTGATGTGGGCGGACAACCCAGCAGCGGGGGAATGATTCCAGTGGGCAGGCCCAATAGTGATATGCTGATGCATTACAATGAGGTTCCTGACATTCAATAGTGGAAAATGCAGCCCACCATTGGCGGGCTGAGCGAACAATAGCGAACTGGTTTCACACCGTCATTAAACTGATTGCGTCATATTGTCCGCTCACGCCACCGAATACGCCAGACGCTGGCGGGCATGGAAAATCCCGGCCTAAATGGGCGTATTTGCATCATTGTTGCAAAATGTTCCTGAGACTCTGTCAAACTGTACAAGTGCAAATGCCAACCAGACAAATTTTATTGCATGGAATAGGAAAATAAGAGAATTGACACAAGGTAAGCCATAATGCATCATTCTAAAATTTGTATTTATTGCCAAGGAGTACTATATTTCAAAATAATTATTTTAACTAAATAATTATCTATTATTTTAATTTACTATTAAAAACCAAATATTGAATTTTATTGATTACTGGCAAGTCCTGCCAGCTGGGCTGAATTGGAAGGCAACACCGCTTCAATGGGCAAGAGACCACCACTGGGAACGCTGTATAATTAATGATGTTGGTCCTCTCCCACAAGGTGCAAGCCAATCAGAGGACAAACAGCTCAACAGCCTTACCAGTGCCAGCACAAGTGGTGGCCATTGTTGAGGCTTCGGCTCCTGCGAGAGTGCATGTCAATGATGGAGCATCCTCGAAGAGAGTTATGGCCGAGGCCAGGCAGCCAGACCCCAGAGATTGGTGGGGTGTGGAGCGGGTGTGAAGAACAAGGAGTGCCGTTGCCGTGAGGGGGCCGAGGCTGCTGGTGATTCATCAGTGGGCCAGGAAGCGCTCATAATGGAAACCTCCGACAAACCCCCCAACCCCCACCCACCCCCGGAGGCTGCCTGGTGGCCACATGTTTCATTGGGCAGGCCCTACCAACATGGGCAAAATGCCCACAAAGGTGGGAAATTGGCTCCCCAGCGATCATCGAAGCCACCAACTTTCGCCGGTTACCCGCCAGCCCAATCTGCCTGCGATTTTATGGAGGGAGTGCGTGGGCGCAAGAGGCCTAGGATATTCTGCCTACCCTTGGCCCCATTGAGGCCCTTAAGTAGCCAATTATTGGCCATTTAAGGGCTTCTTTCTACCTGGCCTCAATTTTGAGGCTGGTGAGAAGAGTTCAGGGATAGGGTGGAAGTAGGTTATCCTGCTTGGGCCTTGGTTGGGAAAGTGGGGGGGGTACCCCCATCACAGGCTCCCTTTCCCAATCTGGATGCCCCACCCCAATGTCTGCCAGGTGCTCTTTCCTCATCAGGCCTTGCCATCATGACACCTAACTCCCTCTCCCACATCCCCAGGCCTCCCCTCCTGTCTCTACCATCAGACCTCAGATTTACCTGGTCCAGTGCACTCCAGCACTTAGACTGGTGGAACTGCTTGTAGTGTCAACTGTGGCCACTGCTCCCCGTAGCACTGCTAAAGAGCTGCCAACCAATCAAATTAGCCAGCAGCTCTCTGATGCGGACTCCCTCCCAAGTGAGAGCAGAATTCCTGCCTCCAGCCAATTAACACTCCATGAAGCATTAACTGGCTGTGAGTCTTGTGTGATCGGTGGGAATGTGTTCTCCACTGACTTTTTCCATGGTGGGGTGTGAACACATGCCACCCGAAAAATCCTGCCCAAAGTTTCTACTACTAGAATTCAATGCTGAATATCCTAATTAGAATTGCCATTGCAATGTAATAATCCCTGGTTGAGAATGTTTTCTTAATTTGGATAAAGTGCTCTTGATTGGCCAGCAAAAAGAGATGGGCAGCTCAGAGATGGTCCAAATTCAGATTATATTGTATATTTATAAGCAAATGTTTAATTTATATAATGTCATTGATTTTTCAAAGCAGATTCTCTGCAAGTTACTCTGAGAAACTATTGTCTCAAAGCCTTGCACACAAACTACAAGTGGAGACAAATCCACATCCTTGGTTATTACATAGAGACATTGGCTGACCTTTATTTATATAGATTTTCAACAAATATTTCCGAAAAGCTATTGTGGCAATTTTGCTTTGCTTTATAGATATTAAAAATTGAATGGGGGGACCTTCCAGGCAATCTTTTTGAAATCTAGTTTGACTGATAACATAACCGGCTGTGGAGAATACCTTTCTCATCTTGTTTAATATTAAGTGGAAAGAGAAGGATTCTAGCCCAAAGTAATCATATTATTTTTCAGCACTCCTATTCTCAATGTACTGCTATATAATTAAGAACTAATAAAGGATGCTCTCGACTTAATAGCCTCCACCACTGAAGGTTGGCAGAGGTGATGTTTTCATCCCTGTTTGTTAGCCTGTTTGTCTGTGAATAAGATATATATATATTTCTATAAATCAAAACCTAATGGAAGGATTTCAACAAAATTTGATACACAGATAGGGTATGGCCCCAGGAAGAAGGGATGAGTTTTTGGCAAAGATGTGGATCTGGATCGGGTCCTGCAATTTTAAAAGAATGCATTAACATTGAGAGACAGGGCGAGTCGACTTTTTAAAAAATAATGTTGTGGGTTGCTTTATTTAGAATGTTGTTGATTGCTTTAGAATGTTGTGAATTGCCTCAGCTGCCGTGGTGGCATTTGTCACAGCTGTCAATATGTGAGCAGAGTTTTCAGAGCATGTTGCTAGCTGTGGATTGGCCTGAAACCTCCTCAGTGAGATGGAAACTCTTAATGATTTTTTTTTTCTCTGCTTTGGTGTTAGTGCCTAGTTTTGGGCCATTTTAGGGCACTGAAAAGAGGAAAATACTGACATATTGTCTTCCTCCCTCAGATGAGCCATCATCTAGAGGCTGTCGGGACCCAAGGACCTTGCCTGAGGAGGAGCCGTAGACAGATCCACCAGCGTCACATGCCCTCTCGCTACCAGGCACCAGTGCAGATACAAGCATGTCAGTGGGCATTAGTTCGTCGGCTCAGATGGTAGTGGAATGTGGGAAGCTACGGAACACTTGCATGAGGAGCTGGCAAAGGCAAAGAGTGCCCAGGGCTCCAGCTGTCGGAGACCAGAAAGATGGTGAGTCCGAGGCAGATGATGAGCCTCTGGAGTCAGGCGACAGATGTTGACTGCCCAATGGGATGCGCGGGAAGACCTGGAGGAAATCCCTGAAGGTCTGCGTGCCAGAGTCCAAGAGGACCTTGAACACTGCATTGACCCTGAGCATCAAGAGCACAGCCTCCTCCATTGAGAGAGTGGCGACTCTCATGGAGAGGCAGCTCCAGGAACAGAAGCAGGGGTTCCTGGGATCATGCTGGGACTTGCACTTCCATGCATCAGCAGTGACCTCAGGAGGTCACTGCCAGTGTGAGAGATGGATGAGGCACCTAGCCTCTCTGCTAGGTGGCCGTTTATCAATGGTGAGCAGGGAGGTACAGACAAACCTCACGCTGGCAGACGAGCTGCCTGTCATCTCTGTGGTCTCCTCTCACGACATTTGGGACAAGGACGGCAGCTCCTCCGCCCCCCTCCCAGTGACTGTGGCATTGTTTAAGGCCACAACGTCTGATGAATCCCAGTCATATCACTGGACTCACCCTCATAGGCGGAGCCTGCTCAGGTTCCACCAGCCAGAGGACAACCACGAAGGTCATCAGGGTATGAAAGCGGAGTCAGCAATCTGCCTCCAATGTCGCTGCCAGTGAGGGGCGGGGGGTCGCCAAGGCACAGCACTCGCAAGTGTAAATTTAAGGCACTTTGAGCACAGGATGGGGTTATCACGGGTGACATCCTTTCATTTCATCAGTGTTATGTGTTGTTTTTGTGTGACAGTCACAACAAAATTATGTTATGCTCCTTTTTTGTAACTCTGGACAAGATATAAATCTAGGCTCAGTTTCAATGCCCTGAGTGTCCTTCATGTTTTCCTTGGTGCAGGCCCCATCAGTGCCTTATACTAGAGGGCAAGGGCAGCAAACTTTCTGACAGAGGTTGTGAAGCGACACTGGGGTTATGGGATTGCCTTCTCAGAAATATATGGTAAGGAGGTGTGCTCTTGCCATGAGAGCGAAGCCATGCCTTGGCAGCCTAGCTGAAGGTGCATTGAATCAAGGCCCCTCTGGTGTCCCTGCCTCCCTAAAGGTTCCTTAAGTCTGTCTCCACGTCCTCACCCTGTACCTCATCAGATCCTCTGAGGCCTGTGGCCCTTCAACTCTATCCTTATCCTCCAGTGGATCCCCTCTTGCCAGTGGCAGGTTGTGCAGAGCACAGCAGACAATGATGATAAGTGACATGCGGTCCGAAGGATATTGTAGGGCAGCCCCTGACTGGTCCAGCCTGCGCAAACTCATCTTCAGCAGCCCTATTATCCTCTCGACCACCGCCCTTGTGGAGCATGACTCCTATTGTATCTCTCTTCTGCCTCTGTCCTAGGTTGCTGGAGTGGTGTCACGAGCCACCTTTTCAACAGATACCCTTTGTCACCCAGCAGCCAAACATCCAGCTGAGCTGGAGCCATGAACAGCCTTGGCACCTGGGAATGTCACAGGATGTAAGCAACATGGGGGCTACCAGGGTACGTTGCACAGACTTGTATAGTCTGCGTCTTGTGGTCACATACTATCTGCACGTTCATGGATTGGTAACCCTTCCTATTCCCAAAGGCACCTGGCTGACCCGCTGGCACCTTGATGGCTACATGAGTGCAGCCTATAGTACCCTGGATGTGGGGGAACCCAGCAATTGCTGCAAAGTCTCTGTCTCACTCAGTCTGACTGGCTTCGACCGTCTAGTAATGAATGAATGCCATGACCTCTCTGAACAGAGCATTAGTTACTGATTTGACGCAACTGTGAACAGTTGCTTGGGACACTCAACACAGATCCCCTGCTGACTCCTGGAAAGATCCGGAGGCAAAAAAATTGAGGGCTACTGTGACCCTTGGAGCCACTGGCATTGGGTGTCCACTCATACAGTTGGAAGCAATCTCCAGCCCAGTCATCTGGCATATGGGTATCGCGGTGTCCCTAGAGAGGCAGAGCCTCCTGCGGCTCAGGACATCAGACACGTCGAGGTAGCTGGATTGTTACCTGTACACTCTGACAGCAGGATAGTGGTGCCTTCTGCCTTGCTTTCCCTGCTGGCCCTGCACCCACTGTGCCTGTGCCACTCCTCCCACAGTTCTCACCCTGGGAAGCTGCCTGTGGTCATCTGGCCTCCTCTCCCTTCTGCCCCTCTCTTCCTTCTTGGAGGAGGTGCAGCCAGCAGGGTAAACAATCTCCATCTGCTGAAATGCAGATGGCACTGTCCCTGCACTGAAGGCTGCACTTGGCACAAACCCTCCAAGAGAGCTGACTAAACAAAAGAGGCCTCAAAACAAAGCTAACTAAGCAAAATGCTTCAGAAGAAACCAGACAAAGAGGTAGGGAATCTCAGCACTGAGGCAGTAGCAAATTCTCACCTGAATGCCTAACAGCTCACACAACCAATGCTCTGCTCCCCTTTTATCCCATACTTGGATGACAAATGAGAAAAAAACGGATTAGTCGCCTACCTGTGTTGCCCATGCGAAGAGCACTAAATTGCACAGGCAATGTAAAATTTGGATCGATTGGGTTGTTAATGGATTTAATTGCCCGTTTAATTGCCAGCAAGTGTGCTTCCTGTCTGTAACGTTGTGTGCAAGCGCGAAGACGTCAGGACACGCACCCAACATCTTCTTGTGCTATTTCATGCCATTTCAGGTCAGGTGCACGCCTGCTCATTCAACATAAAATTCTGTCCTTAAAAAAAAAGCTACTCTTGTCACTGGTTCACTGATGCCCTTAAGGAAAGGAAATCTTTGCCGTCCTCACCCGGTCTGGGCCTACATATGACTCCAGGCCCACAGCAATGTGGTTGACTCTTAAATGCCCTCTGAAATGGCCCAGCAAACCAGTTGTATCAAACCACTATAAAGCCGGAATGAAGCCGGATGGACCACTTGGCATCAACCTAGGCACAGGAAACGACAACAGCAAACTCAGCCCTGATGACCTTGCAAAGTCCTCCTTACTAAAATCTGGGAGATGGTGCCAAAATTGGGAGAGCTGTCCCACAGACTAGTCAAGCAACAGCCTGACATAGTCATCCTCACGGAATCATATCTTACAAATAATGTCCCAGACACCATCATCATTATCCCTGGGTTTACCCTGTCCCATCGACAGGATAGACCCACCAGAGGTGGCAGCACAGTGGTATACAGTTGGGAGGGAGTTGACTTGGGAGTCCCCAACATCAACTCTGGACCCCTTGAAGTCTCAAGGCATCAGGTCAGACATGGGATAATGAATCAGAACTTCTCCATGTTGAACACCTCTTAGAGGAAGCACTGAGGATGGCAAGGGCACAGAATGTACTCTGGATGCGGTCTTCAATGTCCACCTCAGGAGTGGCTCGGCAGCACCACTGCAGGCTGAGTCCTAAAGGACATAGCTGCTAGACTGGGTCTGCGACTGGTGGTGAGGGAATTGTAAGGAACATATCTTATTATTTTTGTTGGACTGTTGTAAAGAACACATCTTTTTATTTTCCATTGAACTGTGGATTCAAATTACAATGGCTGCAGTTTGAAGGACATGTCTGCTGGAACAGTGTGAGGGATATATACAATATTGCAGTCCAGGAACAGAGTGTGCCATGAAAGACAGGAAGGTGCTGGAAAGGAGCCCTGGGTCAAGGGAACTGCCTGACAACAGCATTTTAATTGGCCCCTGACCAGGTGACCAGGGTTTTGTGTGAGAGTAGTGAGCAGAAAGCTCCTGGCCTGCAAAGAGAAAACATCTAAAATCTCTTTTCGTCACATCTCTATCACCTGCTTTCTCTCTCTCTCTCTCTTTCTCTCTCTCTCTCTTCTCAAAAGGGAAAACCATTGTTAGAGATGTTGAAAGGCAAGTGCCCAACCAGTGAACTAAATACTGAAAGTGCTGGAAGACCACCTCGTGTCATCAACAAGAACTGAAAGGAATTTGGAAGACATGGATCAAAATCAACTTATTGAATCCTGTTCTCTGGAATTGGTGCTATTGAACTGTTTTATCCCACCCTTAAAATCCATGATTTGCATGTCTTATGTGCCTTGTGTGTGTGTGTGTGTGGTGGGGGGGAGATATTTAAGAAGGGGATAGAGTTTAGAAATTAGCAGTTCATATTTCTTTCTTTTGCCACTGGTTAATGACAGTTTGTTCAATAAACATTTATTTACTTATTAAGTTTACAAACCTGGTGCTCGTATTCTGTTAATGAAAATTAAACAGTTAGGTAGAATTGGGGCAATCTGGTGGTTTGGTGAAAATTTTCAAATTTGTCATGGCTCAGGGAACAGTGGGGCTTGATATTACAGCGCACTATCCCCCGTAAGTCGTGAGTCGTGGCAAAGTTTGAGGGCTCGAGTCCGGGATATTTTGGTGTAGATTTAGTAAGTAATAAAAGCTAGAAGGAAACATTAGGCTTGTACTGTCAAAAATAAGATAGAACTGGAAACTGCTAAAGCTTCCCTGCAAGTGGAAGAGATGTCTCTGATGATTTTACAAGGGATCCCAAAAGCCAGGTTAATCAAATTGGCAAATAAATTAAGAGTAGGATTGCCTGCCGAAGCTAGGAAGGCAGAGGTAATTGAGGAGATGGCACAGCATTTAAAACTGGAAGGAATACCTGAGAGATCGAGTTCTCCAAGGGGTGGTTCATTGAAATGGGCTGAAATTCAATTGCAAATTAAAAAAATTGGAACTAGAGGCAGTAGAAAAAGAAAAGGAAGGAGAGAGAGCATTTCAAAGGGAACAGGCAGAAAGGCAGGAGAGAGAAAGAAAACAAGAAAGGGAATTAGAAATGCGAAAACTTGATCTCCAGAGGGAAATGTTAGCAATGGAAGAGAGGATGAAGGAAAGAGACAGAGAGTACTGGCTTAAAAAGCTGGATTTTAAAAAGGAAACATCAGATGCTGAGGAAAGTTCTGATGATGAGGAAACCTTTAACATAAAACCCAGTGGGGAGATGTTTATATTTATACAAGCTCTTCCAAAATTTGAGGAAAGGGATGTTGAAGCATTCTTTATTTCATTTGAGAAGATAGCTAAACAGATAAAATGGCCAAAGGAAAACTGGACATTGCCCATGCAGAGCAAATTGACAGGTAGAGCACAGGAAATTTATGCTTTACTGTCAGAGGACTTTTCTAGGGATAGTGAAATGATGAAAAAGGCCATTTTGAGTGCATATGAGTTGGCCCCTGAAGCATACAGGCAAAAATTTCAAAATTTAAGGAAACAACCTGGGCAAATTTACATTGAATTTGAAAGGATTAAGCAAAGTAGTTTGACAGGCGGCTACAAGCATTAGGAGTTGAAACTACCTATGAAGTTCTCAGAGAGACCATTCTCATGGAAGAATTTAAAAAGTCCCTACCTTTTGCAGTAAGAACCTATGTTAAGACCAATGGGTTGCAACTGCGAGACAGGCAGCAGCAGTGGCTGACGATTATGAGCTGATCCATAAAACTAAACCTTTTTTCCATCACCCCCATAAATCTGAAAAAGCTAGAAAGTGGGAGAGTGAAAGGAAGGCAAGAAGCCAGGGTAAAGAATGGATAGTTGGGAATACCTTGGGATCTCCTCCCCAGATCAGGAAGGAAGGTATTGAGGGCGGAGGCGAAACTCGAAGGCCTAAGTGTTTCCATTGTAATAAAGTGGGACATATTCATTCAGAACGCTGGAAGTTGTGAGGGATGCCCATGGGACTTATTGGAGTTTGTAAGGGTAAGTCCAAAAAGGGAACTCAAAAAGAAAATGCCATGGATCAAATTGTAGCTTTAGCTACAAATAAGGGTCTGAAGGTAAACGCTGCTGTGAATGCAGGTGAAGTAAATAAGATAGATGAGAGATATAAAGGGTTTTGTCTAAAGGAAAGATAACCCCCTTTTCATCAAATGATGCAGCTAAACCCATAACTACATTAAGGGACACAGGAGATACTCAAACTCTTTTGCTGGAGAAGGACCTAGTTTTCCCTCCAGAGAAAGTTCAATGAAAGCTAAAGTATTGGTAAACAGGGTAAGTGGAGAGTAAAGCCCGGTTCCATTGTACAAAGTGCATTTGGAGTGTGATTTGTTATCTGGATCGGTGGGTTGTAGGAGTGATTAAGAAATTAATGTGTGGATGGAGTTGATTTACTCCTGGGGAATGAATAGGCAGGAGTGAAGGTTATAGCTTTGCCCATAATTACAGAAAGTCCAAGAGAAGCTAAAGACACAGGGCAGTTACAAGAACAAGTTCCTGGTATTTTTCCATCATGTGTGGGTGACCAGAGCAATGGCTAAACAAACTCCATCACCAGATGTCAAAGTAATACCACGAGCAGATGTAAGGGTAGTCAAAACTTTCTTTAAGGATGAGGATAATTCAAAGGAAGGGTTCAGCAGGTCTTCATCATTTGTGGCTCAGAAAACAGATCCAGAGCGACAAGTTAGCACAGTCAGCTCACACTGAAGCTGAGGCGAAAGGAGTTCCAGAGTGCGATTACATTAAAAACGTTTCAGAGCTGGAGCTGCGGGTGGATTCATTGTCGAGCATCCGCGGTGCTGAGATTATTGTGGACAGCACGTTCAGTGAGGTGGTCATACTGCAGGTAAAGATTGAATAGGCAGAAAGGGGATGGGTGACCACCAGGCAGAGTAGAGGAAGGCAGGTAGTGCAGGAATCCACTGTGGTAATCCCCCTCGCTAACAGATATACCATTTTGGATGCTGTTGGGGGAGACAACTTCTCAGGAGAAAGCAGCAGGAGCCAAGTCCATGGCACCACAGGTGGCTCTGCTGCACAAGATGGGAGGAAGAAGAGTGGCAGGGCTATAGTGATAGGGGATTCAATAGTAAGGGGAACAGACAGGCGTTTCTGTGGCTGGAAAAAAGACTCCAGAATGTTATGCTGCCTCCTTGGAGCCAGGGTCTAGGATGTCTTGGAGAGACTGCAGGGCATTCTGAAGTGGGAGGGTGAACAGCCAGTGGTTGTGGTAATATTGGTACCAACAACATAGGTAAAAAAAGGGATGATGTCCTACAGGCTGAACATAGGGAGATAGGACATAAATTAAAAAGTAGGACCTCAAAGGTAGCAATCTTAGAATTACTACTAATGCCACGTGCCAGCAAGGGTAGAAATAACAGGATATATCAGATGAATACATGGCTAAAGAAATGGTGTAGTGGGGAGGTATTTGGACTCCTGGGACATTGGGACTGGTTCTGGGGAAGGTGGGACCAGCACAAACAGGATGGGTTGGATCTGGTCAGGACCCGGACCAATGTCCTCAGGGGGTACAGGGAGAATGTTTGCTAGTGCGGTCGGGGAGGGATTAAACTAGAATGGCAGAGGGATGGGAACCTGAGCAGGGAGACAGAGGAGGGGAAACAAGGATGGAAACGAAAGACAGAAAAGTAAGAAGCAAAAGTGGAAGGCAGAAAAAACAAGGACGAAAAACAAATGGGGTCATTGTGCAAATTAAGGCTAAGATGACTGACAAGGTTAAAAAGACAAGTCTAAAGGCATTGTATCTTAATGCATGGAGTATTCTCAATAAGGTAGATGAATTAACAGCGCAAATAGATATAAACGGTATGATATAGTTGCAATTACAGAGACATGGCTGCAGGGTGACCAAGGATCAGTTTTGCTGACGAAACAAAACTGGGCGGGGTTGTGAGTTGTGAGGAGGATGCAAGGAGGCTTCAGGGCGATTTAGGCAAGTTGTGTGTGTGTGTGGGCAAACACATGGCAGATGCAGTATAACGTGGATAAATGTGAAGCTATGTGCTTCGGTGTGAAAAATAGAAAGGTAGCGTATTATTTAAATGGCAATATATTAGGAAATGTGGATGTATAAAGGGATCTGGGTGTCCTTGTACACCAGTCAATGAAAGTAAACAGGTAGGTGCAGCAGGCAATTAGGAAGGCAAATGGTATGTTGGCCTTCATTGCAAGAGGATTTGAGTTCAGAAGTAGGGATGGCTTATTACAGTCATACAAAGCCTTGGTGAGACCACACCTGGAGTATTGTGTGCAGTTTTGGTCCCCCTATCTAAGAAAGGATATACTTGCCATAGAGGGAGTGCAGCAAAGGCTCACTAGGCTGATACCGGGGATGGCAGGGCTTTGTATGAGGAGTCATTGGTTCAACTGGGCCTGTATTCACTAGAGTTCAAAAGAATGAGAGGGGATCTAATTGAAACATATAAAATTCTAACAGGGATGGACAGACTAGATGCAGGGAGGATGTTTCCCCTGGTTGGGGAGTCCAGAACCAGGGGCCACAGTCTTAGGCCATTTAGGACTGAGATGTGGAAAAAATTCTTGACTCGGAGGGTGGTGAACCTGTGGAATTCTCTACCACAGAAAGCTGTGGAGGCCGGGTCACTGAGTATATTCAAGAAAGAAATTGATAATTTTTTGGATATTAGGGGCATCGAGGGGTATGGAGAGAAAGTGGAAATATGGTGTTGAGATAGAGGATCAACAATGATCATATTGAATGGTGGAGCAGACTCGAAGGGCCGTGTGGCCTACTCCTCCTCCAAGTTTCTATGTTAACTGAACATCCAGGGGTATTCAATATTTAAGAAGGGCAGACAAACAGGGAAAAGAGGTGGGGTAGCATTGTTAGTAAAGGAGGAAATCAATGCAATAATGAGGAAGGATATTGGCTTGGAAAATCATGATGTGGAATCTGTTTGGGTGGAGATAAGAAACACCAAGGGACAGAAAACGTTGGGGGGGGAGGGGTTATCTTTAGGCCCCCAAACAGTAATAGAGATGTAAGCGAAGGCATTAAGCAGGAAATTAGAGACACATGCAATAACGGTACAACTGTAATCATGGGTGACTTTAATCTACACATAGATTGGACAAACCAAACTAGCAATGATACTGTGGAGGAGGATTTCTTGGAGTGTGTACGTGATGTATTTTTTAGACCGACTAACTTAAGGAACCAACTACCGAGCAGGCTATCATAGACTGGGTATTGTGCAATGAGAAAGGATTAATTAACAATCTTGTTTCATTGGGTCTCTTGGGGAAGAGCAACCATAAAATGATAGAATTGTTCATTAGGATGGAGAGTGAAGAAGTTGAATCCGAAACTGGGGTCCTGAATCTAAATGAAGGGAACTACGAGGGTATGAGGCGTGAGTTGGCAATGATAGATTGGGAAACCTTACTAAAAGGATTGACGGTAGATAGGCAATGGCTAATATTTAAGGAACACATGCATGAATTACAACAATTATTCTGTCCTGTCTGGTGCAAAAATAAGACAGGAAAAGTGGCTCAACCATGGCTTACAAAAGAAATTAGGGATAGTATTAGATCCAAAGAGGAGACATATAAAATTGCCAGTAAAAGCAGCAAGTCTGAGGATTGGGAGCAGTTTAGAATTCAGCAAAAGTGGACAAAAAGATTGATCAAGAAGAGGAAAATGGAATATGATGGAATATGAACCTGCAAGGAACATAAAGACTGATTGTAAAAGCTTCTATAAATATGTTTAGAGAAAAAGATTATCGAAGACAAATGAAGGTCCCTTACAGTCAGAAACGGGGGAAATTATAATGGGGAGCAAAGAAATGGCAGAAGAATTGAACACATATTTTGGTTCTGTCTTCATAGAAGAGGACACAAATAATTTTCCAGAAATGTAAGGGAACCAAGGGTCTAGTGAGAGGGAGGAATTGAAGAAAATCAGCATTATTGAAAAAATGGTGCTAGAGAAATTATTGGGGTTAAAGGCTGAAAAATCCCCAGGGTCTGATAATCTACATCCTAGAGTACTAAAAGAAGTGGCCCTGGAAGTATTGGATGCATTGGCAGCCATCTTCCAAAATTCTATAGACTCTGGAGCAATTCCTACAGATTGGAGGGTGACAAATGTAATCCCACTATTTAAGAAAGGAGGGAGAGAAAAAACAGAGAATTACAGACCAGTTAGCCTAACATCAGTAGTGGGGAAAATGCTGGAGTCTATTATAAAAGACGTGGTACAGAACACTTGGAAAGCATTAACAGAATTAGACAAAGTCAGCATGGATTTATGAAAGGGAAATCATGCTTAACTAATCTACTGGAGTTTTTTGAGGATGTAACTAGTAGAATAGATAAGGGAGAACCAGTGGATGTGGTGTGTTTGGATTTCAAGAAGGCTTTTGATAAGGTCCCAAATAAGAGGCTAGTGGGCAAAATTAAAGCACATGGGATTGAGGGGAATATACTGCCATGGATTGAGGATTGGTTGACAGACCAGAAACAGAGTGGGAATAAAAAGGTCTTTTTCAGGGTGGCAGGTGGTGACTAGTGGTGTACTGCAGAGATCAGTGCTTGAGCCCCAGCAATTCATGATATATATCAATGACCTGGATGAGGGAACCAAATGCAATATTTCCAAGTTTGTTGATGACACTAAACTGGGCAGGGTTGTGAGTTGTGAGGCGGATGCAAGGAGGCTTAATGGGGATTTAGGCAAGTTGTGTGTGTGGACAAACACATGGTAGATGCAGTATAACATGGATAAATGTGAAGCTATGTGCTTTGGTGTAAAACAGAAAGGCAGAGTATTATTTAAATGGTGATATATTGGGAAATGTGGATGTACAAAGGGTGTCCTTGTACACCAGTCAATTAAAGTAAATAGGCAGGTGCAGCAAGCAATTAGTAAAGCAAGTGGTATGTTGGCCTTTATTGAAAGAGAATTTGAGTTCAGAAGTAAGGATGTCTTACTGCAGTTATACAGGGCCTTGGTGAGACCACACCTGGAGTATTGCATGCAGTTTTGGTCTCCCTACCTAAGAAAGGATATACTTGCCATAGGGGAAGTGCAGTGAAGGTTCACTTGGCTGATATCAGGGATGGCAGGACTGTTGTATGAGGAGAGGTTAGTTCGATTTGGCCTGTATTCACTAGAGTTTAGAAGAATGAGAGGGGATCCGATTGAAAGGTACAAAATTCTAACAGGGATAGACAGACTAGATGCAGGGAGGATGTTTCCCCTGGTTGGGGAGTCTAGAACCAGGGGCCACAGTCTCAGGATATGGGGCAGGCCATTTAGGATGGAGATGAGGAAAAATGTCTTCACTCAGAGGGTGGTCAAACTGTGGAATTCTCTACCACAGAAGGCTCTGGAGGCCAGGTCACTGAGTATATTCAAGAGAGAAATTGATAAATTTTTGGATATTAGGGGCATCAAGGGGTATGGAGAGAGAGCGGGAGTATGGCGTTGAGATAGAGGATCAGCCATGATGACATTGAATGACGGAGCAGGCTTGAAGGGCTGAATGGCCTACTCCTGCTCCTAGTTTCTATGTGTCTTCTATGTGTCTATTACCTTTGCAGGTTGAGCCCCTGAAAGTGAAATTCAGTGGCCCCTATAAGATAGCTAGGAGAGTTAGTAAAGTGACTTATCTGTTAGATACTCCCGAGTGGGAAGAAAAAACAGTTATGACATTTAAACATGTTGAAGCAATATCATCACAGAGAAGATGATAAGGCAGAGCAAGTGTGCCAGGTGGTGGGAGTAGTGGAGGATGACAGAGCCAGGAAGGGCAAGGTAGAAAGAGAAGTAGACAGTGCCCAAAGCGGACCTTCTACAATTCGACTAGCTAATACAGCAATACTGGGACAGTTGGACACTGTGTTCTCATATTTAGAGGAAGGACCAAGGAAAGAACTAATAAGATTTTATAGGAAGTTTGTGCCTAATTTCAGCACAATAGCTGTGCCGCTCACCAATTTGTTAAGAAAACAGGCACAAGTGATATGGTCAGCAGAATGCCAAGCAGCCTTTGAAAAGCTGAAGGAAATCTTAATAAATGAACCAGTGTTGGCCGCCCCTGACTTTACCAAACCTTCTAAAATGGTAATTGATGCTAGCAACTTGGGGGTAGGTGCAGTCCTATTACAAGATGATGAATTAGGAATAGAGAAGCCAATGGGGTACTTTTCCAAGAAACTAAATCAATAACAGAGAAAGAACTCTACAGTAGAAAAAGAAACTCTAGCATTGTTATTGTCTCAATACTTTGACGTTTGTGTCCAACGCGATGACAAAGAAACACGAATCTACACTGACCATAATCCGCTGGCATTGACTGAAAAGTTTAAAGCTCGAAATGCCAAACTGTTCAGATGGGCTCTATTGTTTCAACCATCCAATTGTTCACATTGACGGTAAAGATAATGTGAACGCGGATACATTGTCCCGGGTGTAAAATACTAAAATAAGTTAAAGGGGTAAGAAATGCTGAAGATTGTATACGGGGGAGTAAGGATAAATGAAAATAAGTCTCGTGTTTTGTTGTCCATGTGTCACATACCTGATGATGCAATGCATTTTTGAAATGGCGTTTCATCTCTCTTAAGGGTGGAGGCATGTAAGGAACATATCTTTTTATTTCTGGTGGACTGTTGTATAGAATATATCTTTTTATTTTCTGTTGAACTGCGATTCAAATTACAATGGCTGCAGTTTGAAGGACATGTCCACTGGAACAGCATGAGGGATATATATAATGTTACAGCTCTGGAACAGAGAGAGAACAGAGAAAGACAGGGTGATGCCAGAAAGGAGTCCTGGACCAAGGTAGCTGCCTGACAACAGCATTTTAATTGGCCCCTGACCAGGTGACCAGGGTTTTGTGTGAGAGCAGTGTGCAGAAAGCTCTTAGCCTGCAAAGAGAAAACATCTAAAATCTCTTTTCCTCATATCTCTATAACCTACTCTGTCTCAGAAAACCCCTGTCAAGAGGCAATGTTATAGACAAGTGCTCAACGAGCGAACAAAATACTGAAAGTGCTGGAAGACCACCTCGTATCATCAACAAGAACTGAGAGGAATTTGGGAGACATCGATCAAAATCAACCCATCGAATCCTGTTCTCTGGAATCGGTACTATTGAACTGTTTTATCCCACTCTTAAAATCCATGTTTTTGTGTGTCTTATGTGTCGTGTGTGTGTGTGTGTGTGTGCGTGTGTGTGTGTGTGTGTGTGCGTGTGTGTGTGTGTCCGTGTGTGCGTGTGTGCGTGTCCGTGTGTGCATGCGTGTGTGCGTGTGTGCGTGTGTGTGTATATAGGGATTTTAAAAAGGGGTAGAGTTTAAGTTATAGCGTTAGAAATTAGCAGTTCATATTTCTTTCTTTTGCCACTGGTTAATGACAGTTGGTTCAATAAAGTTATGTACTTATTAAGTTTATGGACCTGGTGCTCAAAGTCCGTTAACCTAAATTAAACAGTTGGGTAGAATTCAGGCAATCTGGTGATTTGGTCAAACTTTTCACATTTGTTGCAGCTTGCGGAACAGTGGAGCTTGGTATTACAGTGCACTATACCCTGTGAGTCGTGACAGGATCAACAAGAGGGAAAATCCTACTTGACCGCATCCTCACCAAACTACCTGTCGCAGATTATTCTGTCCATCACAATAGTGATAGGAGTGACCACTGCATAATCCTTGTGGAGATGAAGTCAAGTCTTCACATTGAGGATACTATGGGTACCCTCCATCGTGTTGTGTGGCACTACCACCATGCTAAATGGGATAGATTTTGAACAGATCTAGCAACTCAAAAGTGGGCATCCATGAGGCACTGTGGGCCATCAGCAGCAGCAGATTTGGATACAACTCCAATCTGTAACCTCATGGCCTGGCATATACCCCAGTCTACCATTACCATCACACCAGGGGATCAACCCTGGTTCAATGAAGGGCATGCTAGGAGCAGTACCAGGCATACCTAAAAATGAGGAATCAACCTGGTGAAGCTACAACATAGGATTACTTGCGTGGCAAGCAGTGAAAGCAGAATGTGCTAGATAGACCTAAGTAATCCCACAACCAACAGATCAGACCTATGCTCTGCAGTCCTGCCATCCCCAGTCATTAATGATGGTGGACAATTAAACAACTCACTGGAAGAGGAGGCTCCACAAATATCCCCATCCTCAATGATGGGGGAGCCCTGCACATCAGTGCAAAAGACAAGGCTGAAGCATTAGCTACAATCTTCAGCCAGGAGTGCTGAATGGATGATCTAACTCGGTCTCCTCCAGAGGCCCCCAGCATCACATCTGCCAGTCCTCAGCCAACTCAATTCACTCCATATGAAATCAAGAAACAGCTGAGGCACTGGATACTGCAAAGGCTATGGGCCCTGACAACATTCCAGCAATGGCACTGAAGACTTGTGCTCCGGAACTTACTGCGCCCCTAGCCAAGCTGTTCCAGTACAGCTACAACACTGGCATCTACCCGGCTATGTGGAAAACTGCCCAAGTATATCTGTCCACAAAAAGCAGGACAAATCCAACCCAGCCAATTACCTTTGTATCAGTCTACTTGCGAACATCAGCAAAGTGATTGAAGGGATCATTGACAGTGCTCTTAAATGGCACTTACTTGGCACTAACCTGCTCACTGACACACAGTTTGGATTCCTCCAGGGCCACTCAGCTCCTGACCTCATTACAGCCTTGGCTTAGAGATGAGGTGAGAGTGACTGCCCTTGACATCAAGGCAGCATTTGACTGAGTGTGGCATCAAGGAGCCCCAGTAAACTGGAGTCAAGTGGGAATTATGGGGCAAATTCTCCACTGGTTGGAGTCATACTTAGCACAAAGGAAGATGGTTGTGTTTGTTGGAGGTCAATTATCTCAGTCCCAGAACATTGCTGCAGGACTTCCTCAGGGTAGTGTCCTAGGCCCAACCATCTTCAGCTGCTTCATCAATGAACTTCCCTCCATCATAAGGTCAGAAGTGGGGATGTTCACTGATGATTGCACAATGTTCAGCACCATTCGTGACTCCTCAGATACTTAAGCAGCCCGTGCCCATATGCAGCAAGACCTGGACAACATTTAGGCTTGGGTTGATAAATGGCAAGTAACATTCACACCACACAAGTGCCGGGCAATGACCACCTCCAATAAGAGAGAATCCAACCACGTCCCCTTGACATTCAATGGCATTACCATCGCTATCAACAATCTGGGGGTTACCATTGACCAGCAACTGAATTGGACCAGCCATATAAATACTGAAGCTATGAAAGCAGGTCAAATGCTGGGAATTCTGAGGACAGTAACTCAACTCCTGACTTCCCAAAGTCTGTACAAGGCACAAGACAGGAGTGTGATGGAATACTCCCCACTTGCCTGGATGAGTGCAGCTCCAGCAACACTCAAGAAGCTCAAAACCATCCAAGACAAAGCAGCCTACTTGATTGGCACCCCGTCTACAACCTCCAATATCCATTTCCTCCAACCTGATGCACAGTAGCAGCAGTGTGTACCATCTACAAATGCACTGCAGCAACTCACCAAGCTCCTTCGACAGCACCTTCAAAACCTGCAACCTCCACCTCCTAGAAGGACAAAGAGATGCCTGGAAACACTACCACCTACAAGCTCTCCTCCAAGCCACACACCATCCTGACTTGGAACTATTGCCATTCCTTCACTGTCACTGAGTCGAAATCCTGGAACTCCCTAATAGCACTGTGCGTGTACCTATACCACATGGAAAGGAGAGATTCAGGGAGGCGGCTCACCACCACCTTCACAAGGCCAATTAGGGATGGGCAATAAAAATGTTGGCCTTGCCACTGACACCAGCATCCCATGAACAAATATAAAATGTGTCAGAATAATTTTATGGGTCTCAGGAGAGCGGCCCCATTGTACGGTAACTCTGAGTGTCCAGGACCTATGTGCCCCATCTCCCTATGCTTTGTTTTCCAAAAGATATACTTGATTCATAGTTGTACAAATGTTATGTTATATAAAATGCAACGTAGTTCAATTTCTTTCAATACAGTATGTGGCACTCTGAAATGTCTCACTTGCTTACAATTACAGGTTCAATTCACAATATGCATTTCACTTCAAACATACAACCTGAGTGATTTTACATGGGTTACAGCCCTTGATAGGGAGGGCATTAGACAGTGGTCTTTCATCATTGTGCCTTTGCATTGGTTGGCCCATGCTTTCTATATTCCTCAGCATGTAGTTCTCAAACTTGGAATGTGCCAACCTGTACCACTCGGTCGTGGACTGCTCTTTACCCTGGAAGACCAACAAGATTTGGGCAGACCAAAGAGTAACTTCTGCTGAGTTGGTGGTTCTGCAGCAGCAGTTGGTGTTTATCTTGGTGTGCATCCCTGGGAGCAATCCTTAGGATACAAATTCCTGCTTTATGGAGTTGCTTAGGATGAACCTTGACAAAAACCACCACATCATTTCAGACCTGTTTTTGCAAAGGTACATGCCAGAAGGAGGAGGACAACAGTCTCTTACTTACCGCAGCCGCCTCGAGGGCAGCATGAGTGTGGGCGTGAAGGGTCTGATGGAGAGGGCCTTTCTCACTACCAAGCATGTTATGTCTTGGTGCTTGTTTGTAAGTTCTGGCAATGAGGCTTTCTGCCAAATGACTTTGACAGTCTGATCAGAGAATCATTCGACAAGATCCACTATCTCCTTTACCCACAAGGCCTTGAGGATATTACGTACAGACACTGCCTGATGGACTTGTGGTCAAAAGTGTTTTTCCACATAAACCTTTCCACTGGGGGCAGCTGGTAAGGCATGGTCCAACTGACTCGAGTATTCCAAGGCAATGCAGCTAGACCCATCCTCGCAACAACAGGGACAGATAGAACCTCAGCACATTGTGACACTTGGGCCAGGATTTCCCGGTCGGCGAGCGGGAGACAGAGCCCGCTCGCCGATGTGTAAAATGACGCGGGATGACATTGGGTGGAACTCCCGACGTCACCCCGTCTCATTTCAATTTTCAGACGGTGGGGGCTCAGCCGAATCAGCTGTGCGCCCGCCGACCTGTCCTATTGAGGCCATTGACAAAGTATTTAACATAATTAATGGACCTGCCCGTCCAACCTTAAGGTTGGCCGGCAGGCCGGGAGCCCAGGCGGGCTTCAGAGAAAGCATGAAACCTCATCCACGGGTGGAATGAGGTTTCATGTAGGTTTTTTAAAATTTAATAAAAGTGTAACTAAAAGTGATGGACATGTCCCAACTCATGTGACAGTGTCACATGAAGGGACATGTCAGGGAGTTTTTTTTTTATTTTTAACATTTTTTATTGTGGAACCAATCTCCCTGAGGCAGCACTTAGCCTCAGGGAGATGAATGCGCTCTTTTGCGCGCATCGGAGGCACACCTCCACATGCCCGCTCCTAAACATCCCCCCCCCGACGGGGGAAAAATTCTGCCCTTGGTATTTCCATATGAAGGATCCACACATAGCTTGAATCAGCCACACACAAAGGTGGCCAGCAGGAGGAGGATGGCATTATGTTTATTTTCCATCCTTTATACAGAGGATTGTATAGCATGTCCCTGTAGAAACAATCCATCACAGTCCAGATAATGAGGAAGATGGATTGGCTGACTGCCACAGGGCAGAAGTAGGGTATGGGCCAGGAATACATTTAATCACTGTTGTCAACCCTACTCACCCTTCCCCTGCACCTTGCACCCCTGACCACCCCCAACCACCCACCATACACAAGGTTCTGTAAGGCCCTGCACTAGCCCACCACACACACACACACACACAAAATTAAATTTGAAAATGACTTACTCATTGGTAGTTATTTCCATGGTCTTCCGTCTCATTCTGTAGCATCGGTGCCACTCACTAGATTCCCATTTACCCCCACACCTCTTGCCAGACCTCAACATCTACATCACCATAAGATCAACCAAGAGCTTTCCAATTGGTTGAAAATGCGGAACCGGCATTTTGGATTAACCGCTGTCATCCATTCCCCACACATGCTGAATTGACAAATAACTTTTAAACAATGAAAAAAAGTTTAAATTAACTAATAAGCATACATATTACATGATTGTTTAAACACTAGAGATTTGGATTTTGGGGGAGATACTGATGTACTAAGCAATGATGAGATTTACAATCTTTATAATTCACGTGGGACGTTCAGATTGTCAAACACCTGTATTATCAGTCAGCAGGTCAAATCAGAGCTGATATCATAAGAAAATGTCTGGTCATTTTAAACCATTGGTTTGAGACAACTCGAATTGCTCCAGCGGCAATTTCTCATGCATCATCTTCTTTTCCTTTACAACCCCAATGAAATCATGGGCAGGATTTTATGCCTTGCGGGCAGGGGCACGCCCGACCCAAACGAACGTGAAATAGCGTGAGATGATGTCGGGCGAGCGTCCCGGCGTCATCCTGCATGCAAACAAGCTTCAGGTCGGCGGGCGCGCGTGGCAGTCGGTAGTGCGTGCACCTGCCAACAATTAAATGGCAATTAAGCCCGTTAAGGAGGCAATTGAAAGTGATTTTTTGTGGCATGTCCACTTTTACGGTTGGCGGACGGGCCATTCTCCCAGGCGGCCTTTACATTTTTGCTCAAACCTCAATCCAGGACGGGATGAAATCTTTGTGGAGAAATAAAATAAAAAGAGGTGTCTGGGGGCTGTTTTTTTTTTATGAGGTTTACTTTCAGGTGCTTGATTTTGCTGCACGGACATATTTTGCAGCATTTTTGTTATTTCATTTATTCTGTGGAGGTCTGCAGCTCCCTGAGACATCTTCTGCCTTCAGGGAGCTCACTGGAAGTGCTCACTAGCACCCACGGTGACGTTGGCGCCTGCCCTCTTCCCGCCCCCACCGGCAGTGGTGAGCCTTTCTCAGCGCGCGTTTCACACTGTCTGTCCGTTAACTGGCCAGCTAGTGTGAAATTGCGTACGGGGACCGATCGCAGTAGGGGGTCTGTTTCCCATCTACTCCCTGGCCTGCCGATCGCACGCGCCCGACAAGCGAAAAATTCAGGCCTGCATTGCTAAACACATCGAACCCCTAAGGTGTTCCAATCATTGTTGTTAAACACACAAATGGCTATTACATCTATAATATCTGAAACTACCCCAATACATTCAGTTGCAATCTTTCTTTTCCACAATCACTATATAGAACATTACTTGTCCGTGAACTGCTGTCGCAACCCTAAAAATTGTTTTCTTTGACTCTGATGAATTCCAAATTGTAATTCGAAGCCATTGATTTCATGGTTTCAAATGCAGACAATTCTGATTCCCTATATTCCTTGTAAAGCTAGAACCCTGGCTGTTTCTCCTCAGCATATTTATATCTTAACCTCACTAATGTTAATGCACTGAACATGCATCTGGCAAAGGAAGAGGCTGGAGCCTGTCTGCCTTCAACATGGGTTTATTAACAAAGCCCAGTTTAATGTAAGTGTAGGCTAGTTTTCTCTTCCACACAGTGTTTTCCCCACATAAGTGGAAACTGTTTCTTATACATGTGTCCTAACCTTTCCCCAATTAGTATCAGCTGCTCTTAATCACAATTAGAGCATTCACTCAATTATCACAGCGTTTGCAACATGAGCACCAAAGCAACATTGGGCGGAATTTTATGCCAGAGGGATTTTACGGTCCCGCCACAGTCAATGGACTTTTAGACAGCTTGCCGGATTTTATGGCCCCGCCTGTGCCACGATGGGACCGTAGGATTCTGCCCATTGTGCCAGGATTCCCAAATCCCTTTGTGATCATATGGAACAAAAGATCAAAATGGAAACTACTCTAGTACAAGTAATAAATTAAAAAGACCCTGAAATATTTGTAAATTCCAAAGTACTACCCCTGACTAGACTGTTGGTGCAGAAATTGTGATAACAAAGAATTTTGAAGTTAGAATATCCATAAAGAAAAATGCTACACTGCATCATCATCCAGCAAATGAATACATATTGGCAGCTATGCACATGTGCACCACAAATTTTAATATAATGGTTAAACTAGATTATGGCAGAGCAGGTTTATTTTCATTTAATAGGAGATTTCAAAATGTTGTATTAGACTTGCCAAGTTCCATCAGTGCTGTACTAAGACAATAACCACTCAAAATTGAAAAGCTATCTTTAATGTCATAATGTTTAACATATTGCCACACAGTTGCTAGACTTTGATTACTTGTCAAAAACTTAATTTAAAATATTTGCATTTCATTTATATATGTGCTGCTAAATGCCATAGCATTTACTTCTATTGAGATAATTTGTCCCAATTCCACACAACCACCCCCACCCCCCACCTCCCCCACCATACTACATTTTGGAACAGGAATAAAACAAAAACACTTGATTGAGTTTAACAACAAAGGCACTTTATTTATCAGTGTATGGTATGGAATCTACATTACATTAACTGTTTTTCAATAGCGCATCTATAATAAACTTGATGTACTAGATAGGTTTCTTACTTGAAACAGATAACTTTATTTACAGAACTCTTGTAGGAGCTATATGCTTGAACCAGGTCCACAAGTAGAAAGCCCCGCGCCTAAGATTACCCACACTTAGGGCTGATTCATCAGTAAAATCACATGACTCCTAAAACAGTAGGGAAGGTTTTACCCACAATCACTACATTCCCCCCCCTTTAGTTTTTTTACATTTCTTATTTACAAGAATATCTTAATCCACAACATATACATATATACATGAGTCATGCGATTATAGATTAAGTCTCTGAGATGGTTTTCTAATTCAGTTAGAGCGATGTAGCTCTGTGACTTGAGATTCTCCCACTGGATCAACATGATCAGGAATTGCAACATCAGGGACATCCTTAGACAACAGCAGTTCAGAATTAGGTAATTCAACAGAGACATCAGGTGTGTCTATTTTAGGTTGATCTGTCACCTCAGGGATTAAAGGCTTGACATCAATTGCAGATGGAATAACTGGTTGTTGGAATGTTTCTCTACTCTTTAGATCATCTACATGTTTTTTAACAATCCAGTCTTCCACTTCCACTTGGTATGACAAAGGTCTAGTTTCAGAGACGATTATACCAGGAACCCAACTGGGTCCCTTTCCAAAATTTTGCACAAAAACTGTTTCTCCCACAATAAATTTTTGAGATTTGCTATGGATATCATGATTCACCTTCTGACTACCCTGGCTTTTCTCTACCTTCCCCTCTACTTTGGAAACTCAACCTTGTATGAAGGCAGCATTTCATCAGTAATTCAGATGGTGTTGAACCCGTAGTTGCATAATCAGTCATACAGTAATTGAGAAGAAAATGTGAAATTCATGTTTCTAACATTCCTTTGGATAACTTCTTCATTTCTGATTTGAAAGTTTGTACTGCTCTTTCTGCTAGCCCATTAGATGAGAGATGATATGGAGCTGTTTTAATATGTTTAATTCCATTTAAACTCATGAATCTCTGGAATTCCGTACTAGTGAAAGCAGCACCATTATTTGAAACAATGACTTCTGGTAGGCCATGTACACTAAAACATTGATGCAACTTTTCAGTAGTTGCACACGATGTCACTGATCTAACTTCATATACATCCATCCACTTAGAATGCGCATTGATGATCAATAAAAACACAGTACCTAAAAATGGACATTCATAGTCTACATGTAGTCTAACCCAGGGTCGACCATGCCGCTCCCATGGATGCAGTGGAGCTGAAATGGGCAACTTCTGTTGTGGCTAACACTGGAGACAGTGGTTAACCATTTTTTTCTATATCACTGTCTATACCTGGCCACCTATACCATAGCTTCACGCAAGCATCTTCATCTTTGAAATGCCTGGATGCACATTGTGAAGCTCTGTCAAGAGTTGTTCTCTTCCCCTTGCAATGGGATGATGACTTTTGAGCCCACAACAAGATTCCATCTTGATAATGTAATTCAGTTTTGCAGGCAGTGAATGGTTTTATCTCTTCAGAGGCTGGTGCATTCGACAATCTTTGCAATACTTGGTCTTGGACTTTTGATAAAACTCGATCATTGTTTGCCCAATTCTTTATTTGCTTCATGCAGATCGGTGACGAGTGCAATAAATTCAACACAAGTACAACTTCTTGTAGCACTGGAGCATGTACAATGCTATTGGGTAACGGACGACAACTGAGTCATACGCACATCCAGACAGTGCATAAAGGTGTACTCATATGCTACTAAAATCAAAGCCCAACATTGAATTCTGGCTGAGGCTATCAGCAGAATTACTTTATCTTCTCTAAATAAACTATTAGTGGCTTATGACCCGACACTATAGTGAAATGTCAACCATGCAGATATTGATGGAATTTCTTGATTCCAAATATTATGGATAAACCTTCTTTTTCAAGTTGTGAATAACTCATCTCAGCTACAGAGAGGGTTCTGGGGACATTGACCTTTCAGAACCATATTTCATCCTGTGTGACAACACCACTCCCACACCATAGGGCGATGCATCACAGGTTAATATTAATTCTTTTGATGGGTCATAATGTGCTAGTAGACATGATAAGTGTAACAGCTTCTTGACTTTTACAAAGGCTTCTTCTTATTGTGCCTCCCATGACCACTGATGGTTCTTTTTCAATAATAATGTAAAGGGGCTAATACTGTTGACCAACTCTGCAGCCCAAAAAAGACTTGAGTTCAGTGACACTGGTAGGAGAGGGCACCTCCTTGATTGCCCTGACTTTCTCCTCTACTGGATGCAACCCCTGGGCATTCATTCGATGACCCAAGTTGCTTGGAAAGTACACTTCTCTTTCTTCAATCATACACCAGTTTCCAAAAATCTTCTTAAAACCTTTTCTAGTTTGACCAAATGTTCGGCTCCAATGATCCTGTGATCAGGACGTTGTCCAGGTACACAACAACTCAAGGAAGTCCTTGCAATAGGTTTTCCATGGTTCTTTGGAAGATCACACAGGCAATGATACCAAAGGGTAGGCATGTATATTGGTACAGGTCCTCGTGCGTGTTGATTGATATATACCCTCTAGACGTGTTGTCCAACTCTAGCTGTTGGCAAGCATGGCTTATATCCAGCTTGGTGTAGGATTTTGCTCTAGCTAGCTTAGCATACAAACCTTCAATCCTCGGGATAGGTTATTTATCTAACTTAGCAGCCTTGTGCACAGTTAATTTATAGTCTCTGCAAATGCGAATAGTTTGATCTCGTTTCATCACAGGGACTATGGACTCTGCCCATTCCGAAAATTGGACTAGCTGGATTATGCCTAGCTTCTCTAAGCAGCACAATTTTGCGTCCACCTTCTCGTTTAAGACAAAAGGCACAGGTCTGGCCTTAAAGAACTGGAGCATTTCTTCCTCATCTACATATATTTTTGCTTGTAGGCCTTTTATCTTTCCCACTTCATCACAAAATAAGCTGTCCTTAACAGCTCATGAATTCTTCTTGTTCTCACTTGAAAGATTTCTGACTGGTTGAGTGTAATTTCACAGAATCACAGAATTGTTACGGTGTAGAAGGAGGCCAATCGGCCCATCGTGTCTGCACCAGCTCTCTGAGCATTTTAACTTAGCGCCAATCTCCTGCCTTTTCCCCATAACCCTGCACATTGTTTCTATTTAAATAATTATCCAATGCCCTCTTGAATGCCTCAATTGAACCTGCCTCCACCACACTTCCAGGCAGTGCATTCCAAACCCTAACTACTCACTGTATGAAAAAGGTTTTTCTCACCTCGCATTTGCTTCTTCTGCAAAACACTTTAAAACTGTGCCCTCTGGTTCTTGATCCATTTACAAGAGGAAACAGTTTCTCCCTATCTACTCTGCCCAGGCCCCTTATGATTTTGAAAACTTCTATCAAGTCTCCCCTCAGCCTTCTCTTCTCCCAGGAAAACAGTCCCAACTTCTCCAATCTTTCCTCATAACTGAAGTGTCTCATCCCTGGAACCATTCTCGTAAACCTCTTCTGCAGTCTCTCCAATGCCTTCACATCCTTCCTATAGTGTGGTGCCTAGCACTGCACATAATACCCCAGCTGAGGTCTAACCAGTGTCTTATTAAGTTCATCGTAACTTCCCTGCTCTTATACTCTATACCCCTATTAATGAAGCCTAGAATACTGTATGCTTTAGAAACAGCTCTCTCTACCTGTCCTACCACCTTTAATGACTTACATACATATACACCCCGGTCTTTCTGCTCCTGCACACCTTTTGGAATAGTATCCTTTATTTTCTACTGTCTCTCCAATATCTTTGTACCAAAGTTTATCACCTCACACTTCTCCGCGTTGAACTTCATCTGCCACCTATCTGCCCACTCAACCAACGTGTCAATGTCCTTTTGAAGTTCTACACTGTCCTCCTCACAGTTTACAATTCTCTGAAGTTTTATGTCATCTGCAAACTTTGAAATTGTCCCCTGCACCAAGATCTAGATCATTTATATATATTAGGAAAAGCGAGGGCCCCAATACCGACCCCTGGGGAGCTCCACTACAAACCTTCTCCAGCCTGAAAAATACCCATTAATCATTACTCTCTGCTTCCTATCGCTCAGCCAATTTTGTATCAACATTGCTACTGTCCCTTTTATTCCATGACTTATAACTTTCCTCAGAAGTCTGTTGTGTATCAAACACCTTTTGGAAGTCCATATACACCACATCAACGGCCTTGCCCTCATCAACCAGCAAGTTAGTGAGACACAATTTTCCTTTAACAAATCCATGCTGACTCTTCGAATCAATCCACATTTTCCCATATGGATTATTAATTCTATCCCGAATAATTGTTTCTAGAAGTTTCCCCACAGCTGAAATTAAACCAACTGGTCTGTAATTGCAGGGCAGATCTTTATAACCTTTTTTGAACAAGGGCATAATGTTTGTAATTCTCCAGTCCTCTGGCACCTCCCTCGAATCCAGGGAACATTGAAAGATCATTGCCAGTGCCCCTGCAGTTTCCACTGTCACTTCCTTCAATATTCTTGGTTGCATCTCACCCGGCCCCAGTGCCTTATCAACTTTAAGTACCGACAGCTTATCCAATACCTCTTCCTTAAAATTTTAAATCCTTCTAGTGACTGAGTTTCCTCCTTTGTCACCATGGCCTGGGCAGCATCTGCCTCGTAGGTAAAGACAGATGCAAACTACTCATCTAACACCTCAGCCATGCCTCTTGCTTCTATGTGTAAATCCCCTTTTTGGTCCCTAGTCGGCCCTACTCCTCCTTTTACCACCCTTTTAATATTGATGTGCTTATAGAATACTTTGGGACTTCCTTTTATGTTAGCTGCCAGTATTTTTTCATAATCCCTCCTTGCTTCCCGTATTTGCTTTTCACATCCGTCCAGAACCTTCTGTATTCAGCTCGAATCTCAGTTGTATTTGCCACCTGATGTCTGTCGTAAGCACACTTTTTCTCCTTTAACCTATTTTCTATCTCTTTTTTCATCCAGGAAGCTCTGGATTTGTTTGTCCTACCCTTCCCTTTTGAGGGAACATGCCTTGACTGTGCCCAAACCATCTCCCATTGTTCAGCTACTGAAGAGTGGGCTACCAATCTTTGATTCCAGTCTACCTGGCCCAGCTCCGTTCTTGTCCCACTGAAGTCCGCTCTCTGCCAGTTGATTATTCTTACTCTGGATTGATCAATGTCATTTTCCACCATCATCCTAAACCTTATGATACAATGATCAATGGTCCTCTAAATACTCTCCACTGTCATTTGGTCTAGTTGGTTCCCGCAGGAGAGAATATTAGAAAGTAATGCCAGGGTGCACGGAATGCTGGGAGAGGCAGATAGCACTAAAATAGAGAATAGTAAGTTAATTTCCTTCAACCAATTGTGGCCTGGAAGACTGAGTCCTTCACCTATTACAATGATCACTGAAAGTTGGGCTGTCTGTTGCCTATAGAATAGAGGTACAGTGGTGATGCATTTTACCTGTATTGACTCTCCAGTATATGTCTTCAGTTGAGCCATGGTCTGCTCCAGATTCAGTGGCTGGGTACCTTCGCTTACGTATTTAAATGTATGCTCTCCCACCACTGTGGATAAGGATCCTGTGTCTACCTCTTTGACTAGAGGCTTCCCATTCACTTGAAGGCTGATGGGTGATTGGTTCAGTTTTTACTGCTTTGACATTGTATAGGGAATAGATATCAGTATCAGCAGCTTCTGGTTCTGTTATATTGTGCACTTCAATCATCTTGGCCTGTTGTCTGATTAGCTGTCTCAATTTCACCCTGCATTGCTTTATCACATGCCCTTTTATATGGTAGTAGTGGCATTCTGCCTCCTTAAATCTGCAGGTTTCTGGTACATGGTTACCGCCACATCAGTAACAAATTAATTTCTGAATTGCTGGTGAGATGCTTCCAGCATGCCTTTTCGTTTTTCAAACAGTAGAGACTATCTCCCGCTTCGCGGCTGTCTCTCTGGTTTACACGCCACGCCTGGCATTAGGTTCCCAGCCCAACTGAAGAACGGCGCCATGTTGCACACTCTGCAAAGTGTGCAAGTCCCTCTTAGCACTCTCCATTACTAGTGCTATTTCCATGCTGCGCTTCAAATCAATATTAACTTCCGCAAGTAAACGGCACTGAATAGCATTGTCATGTAAGCCACAAATCAAATTGTCTCGCAACATGTCATTGAGTGTATCTCTGAAGTCACAATGCTCAGTCAACTGTTTTAACTTTATGATATAAGTTGCGATTGACTCACCCAGGGCCTTTACTCTGGAGTTAAACCTAAATCTCTGCATAATCACCAATGGCTTTGGCTGAAAATGCGTCTTCACGAGGTCTACCAGCTCATTAAAAGATTTAGAATTGGGAGCATTCGGGGCCATCAGACTATGGATGAAGTTATATGTCTTGTTCTCACAGACACTTAAAAGAATTGCTTTCTGCCTCTCCTTCTCTGTTATTTCATTCACCGCGAAATAAAAACCCAGGCACTCTATATACTGGCTCCAGTCTTCCATGGACGAGTCATAAAGGTCGATTCTGCCGAAGAGTGGCATGACTAGTGAGTATACTTTTCTTTCTTTCCTTAAGAATGAATGTATTCACATTCACGAGGTGAGGTGCAGCGTCGGAGTTATCCCATCCTTGTCGCCAATTGTAATTAACTTGATGTAACGGACAGCTTTCATACTTGAACAGATAAATTTATTTACAGAGCTCTTGAACCAGGTCCATGACTAGAAAGCTCTGCCCCTAAGATTACCCATGCTTAGGGCTGATTCATCAGTACGTTCACATGACTCCTAAATCAGTCGGAAAGGTTTTACCCACAATCACTACAGCATTGATAAAATATGCCACAATTCATACCTAATTAAAGGATGGTGGGTACGCTAGTACATTGTCACAATGACTGGTGGCCTGGCTATTAAAGAAACACAGCTGGAGTAATGGAAACAATCCTTTCAGTATGAAAAACCTAATCTACAGGAAAGTGAAAACAAATTTGCTATTTGCTCATCAGTGCAAATCTGGCCACCTTGCAGTTCCATATTTTTAAAACGTTTTTTGCTGTCCCAAACAGTGCCTTGACAGCTATGAAGTACTTTTGAAGTGTAGTTACTATTGTAATGTGGGAAACACAACAGCCAGTTTGTCCACAAGTTTGCAAAAACAGCACAGCGATAATGATCTGTTAATGTGTTTCATTTAGTGATGTTGATTGGAGGGAAAAATTGGCCAGGGTCCTGGGCTGTGAAGAAGGGTCATACAGACTCAAAACATTAACTCTGTTTCTCTCTCCACAGATGCTGTCAGACCTGCTGAGCTTTTTCTATTTTTTATTCCTGTGGATAACTCCCTTGCTCTTCTTCAAAGTAGTGTCACAGGACCATTCACTTCCATCTGAAAGAGCAGACAGGGCCTGGGTTTAACATTGCATCCGAAAGACAGCATCTCCAACAGTGCAGCACTCCCTCAGTTCTGCACTGGAGTGCCAACTTCGATTTTTGTGAGATTTGAACCCACAACCTTCTGACTCAGAGGTGTGCTATCAACCGAGCCACAGCTGACACACAAATACTGAACAGCTAAAATTTTTTTAAAATTGAGTGAATTAAATTCAAAATACTGTAAAATAAATAAATGGAAATGTCAATGCTTTTGTTCCAATTAATCCAGTTGAAGCTAAACTCCACATTAGGAACATGGGAACATATGAACAGGAGTAGGCCATGCCTGCTCCGCCATTCAGTTAAATTATGGCAGATCATCTACCTCAGCACCACTTTCCCGCGCAATCTCCATGTCCCTTGATACAATTAGTGTCATCAATGATTGCGCTTCCACAGCCATCCAGGGTAGAGCATTTCAAGGATTCACCTCCTTCTGAGTGAAGAACTTCCTTCTCACCAGTCTTAAACGGCCTACTCCATATCCTGAGATTATGGTGAGTTTTAAACTCACCAGCCAGGAGAAACATCTTATCTAATCCACCCTTATCACACCCTGTAAGAATTTTGTAATCTTCAATGAGGTCACCCCTCATTCTTCAAAACTCTTGGGAATACAGACACAATCCTCCCAATCTCTCCTCATGAGACAATCCCAAAGATTAATCTGGCAAACCTCTATTGCACTCCGTCTGTGGCAAGTATATCCCTCCTTAGGTAAGGAGACTAAAACTATGCACAATACTCTAGGTGAGGTCTCACCAAGTCTCTGTTTAACTGCAGGAATACATCTTTACTCCTGTACTCAATTCCCCTCTCAATGAAGACCAACATACCATTTGCCTTCCTAATTACTTATTGCACCTGCATGCTAGCTTTTAGTGACTCATGAACAAGGACACCCAGGTCCCTTTGGATACCTGCACTTTCTAACCTCTCACCATTTAAGAACTATTCTGCCTTTTTGTTTTTTCTACCAAAGTGAATAACTTCACACGCATTCACATTATATTCATCTGCCATCTTCTAGCCCATTCACTTAGCCTCTTGAAGCCTCCTTGCATCCTCCTCACACCTTAAATTCCCACCCAGTTTGGTGTCATCAGCAAATAATTTATATAGACGGTGTACAACTATAGACCTAACACTAATCTGTGGTACCCCACGAGTAACAGCCTGCTATTTGGAGAATGATTGTTTACTCCTATCCATTTCTCTCTCTCTCTCTCTCTCTCATTCTTCTGTTTCTGTTTCTTATGTTTAAATACTTGCTTCCCCAGCAGCAGTTACAATGCCTTTATGGTATAACAATCTACCATTTCCTTCTTAGTTGACCCCCAAGAAGACTACAAGATTAGCTTTTGCAAAACCAAAGAAAGCTCTCTAGGTATGGTTCAAGATCCCTGAGTGACGTCTCCTGTACAACTGCTCAACGCCAGAGCCGTAAATCCTTAGGATCATCACACCTTAGCCATGGTTAAGCAAAGTTCCTGATGCCTTGACAGATGAAGGGCTGATGGGTTGGTGGGGGGAGGTGGGTGACATTTAACAATATGGCTGGTAAACAAGTAACCTCAATGGAAGATTGCATTGAGATGTTTAAATATTGGTATTACAAAACGGCGTATGTTACTTTGGCTTGTGTGTATATTCCTATTTGTTTCTCCTTAAATGTCACTGCTTATAGTTCTCACAGCCACTGTCTGGCCTTGCTATAAAGTCTTGGCTGTAAATTGTTGCATGTTAACCTTACCTGCTATAATTTTAGTTGCTTGTATACAGCTACAACCTTACGTGTAGTCCCTGTGCCATGTGTAAGCTGCTGGATCTTTTGATGCCTCCAATCAAAGAGCACCTAAGAATGGAAACATAAGCAGACAGTGCTGAAACAGAGAAGGTTCGAGAACTGACTTGAAAAACAGACTAAGATTAATGTAAAACATTCTTCATTCTGACATACAAGGTTGGGTGAAAACATCCACTTGCTTTACATGGACAAAGCTGTGCTACCTATACAATCCAAGCAGCTGAATTTCCTATAGATGCACCATTTGGAGAAGAGCACGGAAATGGCAGGAAGTAGACCAGCAGTTATTTTTTAATGATTAGGGTATTCAAATATGCAGTACAGAGCTTAAGTTTTGTTGAAAAAAGAGATATACTGTTGAAGATTTTTGACTTGCACTCATCAGGACAGATTTGCAACATACCAAATCTCAAAGAGAACAACAATTTATATGCATGAGAAGACAGTACTGATTGGTTGGCAATTGGATTCTGATTGGTAGAGGTGTTGCCATGGAGAATGCACCAGGGAAGGTTTTGTTTAAATTTAAACCAAGCAGGTCGACCCTGATTGGTCAAGGCATTGCTATGGTGAATGAACCAGGGAATGGCTGTCTCCCAATCTTTTGTTTACTTCTAAAAGGCACAATGTTTAGACATGTACGTTCTGTTTGCAAGGCACAGGTCCTTGTGTGTGAATATATATATAGCTTCTAGCATGCATAAGTGAGCCGTACTGCAAGCCCAACTGTTAAGCTTAAATTTGTTGTTAGTGTAATTCTTAGCGCAATCAGGATTGTTTAGTAAGTGTTGTCCAATCACAGAATCACAAGTAATGTTGGACACTATGGCCTGAATTTTACCTTTGGGGTGCACCCAAGGTTGGTGCGGCTGGAAGCGGATGTAAAACCCGCTCCCGGCCGAGATCACTCTGTGAATGTGATCTTACGCTCAATGGCCAATTAAGGCCTGCCCAGTGTGAAACGCGACCACTATGTGCGTTCTCTGTGCACGGGGGCAGGAACGCATCGCGTGCCGGATCCAATGGGGACCCGGAAAATGGAAGAGCCAGTTCCCTGAAGGCTGCCAAGAGTTGTGGGGGAGGCTGAGGAAGCTATCTGAAAGCGCTCGAGAAGTGTCCTGGTGTACAGTCATGGCCTCAGCACCTGGAAATCATGGAAAGCGGGAGGGCAAGTTGGATGGGCACCCTGCCCCTGGTTTATCGGATGAGTGCCTGGGATGGAGATCAGTGCCAGACAGCACATTTTAATGCCCAGGAATGGCAAGAGAAGGCCACCCCACCTGATCAAGAAGACCTGGACAGGGGTTGCCACACAGGTCAGTGGGCATGACGTGGTGCACGCACGTGACTTCAGTGCCGCAAAAGATTCAATGATCTACTGCGGTCAGCAAGGGTAAGTGCAGATTTTTTAAAAATTCATTTATGGGATGTGGGCTTCACTGGCTATGCCAGCATTTATTGTCCATTGCTAATTGCCCTTGAGAAGGTGGTGATGAGCTGCCTTCTTGAACTGCTGCAGTCCAAGTGGTGTAAGTACACCCACAGTGCTGCTAGGAAGGGAGTTCCAGAATTTTGACCCAGCAGCAATGAAAGAATGGCGATATATTTCCAAGTCAGGATGGTGAGTGACTTGGAGGGGATCTTCCAGGCGGTGGTGTTCCCATCTATCTGCTACCCTTGTCCTTCTAGGTGGAAGTGGTCATGGGTTTGAAAGATGCTGTCAAAGGAGCCTTGGTGAATTCTTACAGGGCATCTTGTAGATGGTACACACTGCTGCTGCTCTGCGTCGATGGTGGAGGGAGTGAATGTTTGTGGTTGTGGTGCCAATCAAGCGGGCTGCTTTGCCCTGGATGGTGTCAAGCTTCTTGAGTGTTGTGGGAGCTGCACTCATCCAGGCAAGTGGAGAGTATTCCATCACACTCCTGACTTGTGCCTTGTAGATGGTGGACAGGCTTTGGAGACTCAGGAGGTGAGTTACTTGCCGCAGGATTCCTAGCCTCTGACCTGCTCTTGTAGCCACAGTATTTATATGGCTAGTCCAGTTCAGTTTCTGGTCAATGGTAACCCCCAGGATGTTGAAAGTGAGGGATTCAGTGATGGTAATGCCGTCGAACATCAAGGGAGGATAGTTGGATTCTCTCTTGTCAGAGATGGTCATTGCCTGACACTTTTATGGTGCGAATGTTATTTGCCACTTGTCAGCCCAAGCCTGGATATTGTCCAGGTTTTGCTGCATTTGGACATGGACTGGTTCAGTATCTGAGGAGTCGCGAATGGTGCTGAACATTGTGCAATCATCAGTGAACTTCTGACTTTATGATGGAAGGAAGGTCATTGATGAAGCAACTAAAGATGGTTGGGCCGAGGACACTACCCTGAGGAACTCCTGCAGTGATGTCCTGGAGCTGAGGTGACTGACCTTCAACAACCACAACCATCTTCCTTTCTGCTAGGTATGAATCCAACCAGCGGAGAGTTTTCCCCTTAATTATAATCAAAGGTTTTAATCATGCTTATTGTTAACGTTGGATGCGCAGGGCCTATTTTCTCAATACACAGTAAACCACAGGGGCACAGGAGGTGCACATCTGAATTCCTGACACATCAAGTGCAATCTAATTGTGTTATTATAATGATATAATTAGTATGTTATTATAATGATATAATTAGTGTGTTCTTATAATGATATAATTCCTTGAGCTTATTTGCTTTGTAAGACACAAGGCACCAATCACTCATAAGGAATTGAGTAAACACATTGTGGTTCATTTACTAAGAGTAAGCACATGAGAACAGCCTTACATTGTTCTAAAGCTCAGAGGACAAGGAGCTGTTGCCTACTCTGCTGCTTGAAGCAAAGGTGAAACTAAAACTGGAACATGCAATCCATACATCTTTCCCTTCTAGTGATGTATACAGAGACATGCTCACATCCTTAAAGGTATACTACAACATCCCCTTTCTTTTTAAACAGACTTTCACACCTTCAAAAGAAATATAATTATTTACATATTCATGTTTAGTTACAATTACATAATTGCATAGAACTGATGTATCCATCGAGCTCTAAAGCAGAAAGGTTATCTGCTTGTACGCACAGATCTTATGATGATAACCTTGTCTGGAGGTTTCTTTAGTTTCTCACAGTGATCTGTGGGACTGTCATTCTCAGATGCTGTTCCTGGTTCCATTTGGGATCTTGTCCTAGATGCAATAGGACAGCACAGTGGCTGAGGAGATGGGTGAATCTGATTTTTTCTTGGTTATGCCTCACCGTTGTGCCTTTGTGTATAATAACTTCATAGGACCTTTCTTCCGAACAAATTCTTGTCACCTTGACTGGCTGCCACGTACCTTCTGTGGGACCTTGGATGCAAACTTGTTGTCCAAACTGTAAACCTGGTAATTCAGTACCTGCGTTTTTATTGTGCACATTGACATCTTCTCTTGTAGTTTTAAAAGTTGCTCCTTAGTTTCTGAGAGAGCCAAGTATGCAAGAGTAGGTATATTGGTACACACTGGTCTAAAAGTGTCACTCCCAAGTATAACGGTGCAATGTGTAGATCTTGCTTGGTCTGTCTACATTTGAGAATTAAGGATTCCACCATGTGAATCATTCATTCAGCTAGGTCATTAAATCTAGGGTGGTGAGAAGAAGATACATATCTTGAAATAGCTAACCAATAAATTGTATCTTTATCCAAAATCACCTCTCTAGGCACGCTCAATAAACTGAAAATAACACTTTGAGTTTGTGCGACAGTTGTGCTTGACGTATTGTGTAATTGTTGAATAATGGTGTACTTGGTAAACTAGTCAACGATGACGATGAAGTCAGTGCCATGAATATGAAAGAGGTCAGAAGAGATTTTGGATCAAGGATGAATAGGGACTTCATGTGGAATCAATGGTTCATTGTGGTGACTTGACATATTTTCTTGACATGCCTCACACTTCTTGACAATTACTTCAATGTCATTGTTCATAACCAGCCAATTCACTGTGTCTCTTGTGAGCCTTTTTGTCTGATTTTTGCCTATGTGTGAGAGATGCAATTATTGAAGAATATCAGGTTGCAAAGATTCTGGTGTGATGATCTGCCTGCCTTTAAAAATGACTCCCCATGAGACGTCTGGTTCATCCAGATAAGGCCAAAATTGTCTCGTGTTTGTGGACACGCTGAGTTGAATCAAACCATTCTTCGATGACGGTTTTTCACAGTTTCTGTAATGTAGAATCTATCGCTGTCTCTTTTTGTAGCTGCTGGCATTTGCATTGTGCAATATGTACCATATCAATTTGGAGAACATTTTCAAATTTGATGCGAATCAAGTCAACTTGTAGATCTGAGGAGATATCTTCTGTTTTTGCTGGGTTAGACAATCTGCTAAGTGTATCCAATGTGATCATCAAGTCACCTGGCTTGTATCTAATCTCGCAGTCACAGCCTCGGAGCTTTATCAAGAGACGTTGCAATCTTGGCAGTGCACTAGTCAATGGTTTTTGCCAAATCGTTGCCAGTGGCTTGTGGTTGGCCTCTACCACAAATCTCTTGCCAAATAAATATGATTGAAAATGCCTAACCAAACACAAAGCCTAATGTTACCCACTCAATGCTGGAGTAGTTGGGTTGCATTACGGTCAGAGATTTTGAAGCAAATGCAATCGGTTTGCCTTTTGTGGTATGCACGACCCCAGATATTTCTGTGAGGCACCTATCTCCAGGGTAGTTGTCTCCCTAGGATCAAAAAATTTCAATGTTGATGCTTCTGGTAATGACTGTTTCAGACTTTGAAGAGGTATTGGTGGTCGTCGTGCCACAGGAAAGGCACATCCTTTCCTCAACAATTCTCTGAGCGTTGAAGATTTTTGAGTGAAATTGGGCGTATATGGAGGCAAGAAATTAAAGACACCTAGACATCTTTGAAGATCTTCTTTACATTGGGGTGTTGGCATGGCTTGAATATCCTCAAATTTACTTGGATTGGGACATATACCAGCACTTGAATAAATAGAACCAAAGAAATTGATCTGCTGCATGTTGATGTTACATTTCAGAGAGTTGAACACCGATCCTTCTTTACGTGCTGCTTGCATCAGTAAATGTAAATTATGATCATGTTCTTGCTTTGTTCTTCCCACAACAGCTATATCATCTGCCATACATCCATACATATACATCCTGGAATGGTGCATGTAATGAGATCCATGTGAGCTTGAAAGAGATCTTAGCTAACCGAGGGCCCAAAAGGAAGTTGTTGAAAGCAATATCATCCGAATGGGATATGAAACGTAGGAAGCTCTTGGAATTTCTCCGTGAGATACACTAACCAATAACCATACTTGGCATCAAGCTTCGCGAAGAATTTTTCTCCTGCAAATCTTGGACTTAACTCTTCTAATGTGGGTGTTTTATAATGACAACATTTCAAAGCTTTGTTTAAATATCGTGGATCGAGGTAAACTCTCAATGATTCATCTTTCTTCATGACACATGTGATCAAGCTGCACTAGTCTGTCTGCTGTTGTGTTTTTCTAATTATTCTATCCTTTTCCATTTTGTCTATTCAAACTTCAATTTGTCTTGTATGTGGAGGTTGCACTTATGTGATTTATCAGTTGACAGACTTGCATTCCCCTGCAAGTGTAGCCATGCAGCTCCCTGGAAACTGTCAGTCTTGTGGAAACATTCTGGATATTTCAATGTTAGATCATGAACTGAAGTGATAGGAGTAGTTTCTGAGGTTGATCTGCCTTGTGATATCTGACTGATTCCATGGATTGTTAACAATGTGAGATCTCGACATGCTGGTAGACCTATAATTGCTGGACCATTACAATGTACAATGTAGAACATCTGTGACTCCCTGGAGGATCGATTGCACTTGCACTCCAGCCCTATGAATCCTGCACATGGAATTAGTGAACTGTTGTACCCTGAAAGTTTCACAGTGGTAGGTTTCATCATAGCCTCCCATGTCTGTGGGTACATGTCTTTTAGAATTCGCAGATGTAGTGCACTGGCACAAGCCCCAGTGTCTATCTTGGCCAGTAGCAAGTAGTTACCAACTTTCTTATGACATATAATTTAAATCTTGGCAAACACTTGCGACAGTGTCATGGCACCTATGTGTTGTGTGAGGTTGATGCTGTGAAACATGTGCTCGCTGCTCCTCATCCCATTGTGCACATCATTGTTTCCTGGTTTGTTGATCATCTTGTGTATATATTTCTGATGGGATACCGGATGGTCATTCGTTTTGTTTGAAGGTACCAGTTGTCTGGATCAGTGCACAGCTCTTTGTAGTTCCATCAGTCTTTGCTGTAGTGCTGCCAATGGCCCTTTCTGCCTCATGCCTTGCAGAACTGAAACTTGCAGGCACTTCCTGCTGTGCACACACCTCAGTTACAGGTTTGGAAACAGGGGGCAGGATTTTGAGATTGTTGGGTGGGTGTGGTGGGTGGACCCAGGAGCAACCAGGAAATGGTCCGCCGCCTGCGATCACCTGCAATTTCATGCTGGTGGGTCAATTAAGGCCTGCCCAGTGTGAAACGCGGCTCTGCACTGGCTGGGAAGGGGCAGGCAAGGGCCTGTCGGCCGCTGTGTCCAATAGTGACCCAGCGGTCGGTTTAAGAATGGCCCAAGCAGTCCCCGGAAGGACATGTGTTCAGTGTTTCCAGTGGAGTCGAGTGCGGCTGGACATGGCAGGCAGGAGGGCAGGCAGGTGGGCACTCAGCCCCTGCTTTTCCTATGAGTGCCTCGCTGTCCTCCTGGAGGAGGGGGCTGCCAGGATGGACACACTTGTCTCCAGGGATGGGAGGAGGAGGCCACCGCACCTCACAAAGAGGGCATGGGAGGAGGTGGCAGCGCTGGTGAGCAGCCGTGACATGGTGCGGCACCACATGGATACAGTGCCGGAAGTGCTTTAATGACCTGCTGCACTCAGGAAGGGTGAGTACCTTGTTAGCATGGGTTAGTGTGCAGAAGTGTTAAGGTATGGCCGTACCTCATGGACCTCAGGGGTGCTAGTCTGAGTGCCAACTGTCAATGACACCGGAGCAGGCGAAGGGGGTGAGCCCTGGCTGCTTGGACTTAGTGCCTTGCAACTTGGATGTGCCCTGCCAGGTGCTCCTCAGCTGGGGTTAGACAGGCTGCAATGGCGCTGCAGGTAGAGAGTGGGCTGATCAATGCTCCTCTGCCCTTTCAGGAGAAGACAAGCCATAGCCAGGCAGAGAGGGCATGTACAGGCAGAGGGTAGCCCAACCTCCTGCCGCTCAGCAGGTTTGAGCATTATGCCCTGGAGCACGAGAGTCGGCACGCTCCACATGCAATCGGGTATGGAGAGGCGTGGGGGTGCTAGATGAAGTATGAGCGCAGTGCACAGAGGTGATACTTGTTGATTGTGCAATCATTCTACTGTAGAGTCTTCGCTTATGTGAGCCTCGAATCTGGAGTCCCCATTAATCATTCGAAGACGATGGCAGATCTCCATTGTCTCATCAGGGTGCCTGGCATGCACAGTGACAGTGTGATGACTTAAACTAATGACATGTCGTTGTTCTCCCTTTCACGATCACCAGCAGGAGTTTGTTCTATGGACCCCAAAGGGCCACCCCTGATGCTGAAGGACCACTGAGTTCTGTTGCATCTGCGTCACACCAGCATCTCGGTGGGCATTAGTTCGGCGGCTAGTATCTCGGTAAAAATTTGTGAGGGCACTTCACACTTGCTTGAGGTGCAGGCAGAGGCAGAGAATGCCCAGGGCACCGGCAGCTGGAGGACTGTTGGAGAGCAGGACGACGCTCAGTCGAAGGCTGATGATGAGCCTCTGGAGTTGTCTGTTAGGCTGCAGTTGCTGGATGTCCAGCGGGATGTGCAGAGATCCATGAGGGTATGAGTGCCATTGTTATGGAGGAGTCCATGCGGAACATATGCACTGCGTTGACTCTCATGGCCAAGCGCACTGCCTCCACCATTAGGCGAGTGACAACTCCCATGGAGAGGCAGCTCCAGGGACAGAATGAGGGGTTGCTGGAGTTGTGCTCAGACGTGCAAGCTCTCACACTGGCAATGTCCTCAGGTGGTCAGTGCCAGTGTGGGAGATGGATGAGGCACCCAGTATCTCAGCTAGGTGCCCATCCATCAATGGTGAGCAGGGAGGCCCAGAGCGATTTCACGTTGGTGCACGAGCTGCCTGTCATCTCTGCGGGCTCCTCTCAGGGCGCTCCGGATGACGGCAGCAGCTCCTCCGCCCCTCTGCCAGTGGCCGCAGCATCCGATGAGGCTGCAGCGACTGGGGAGATGCCAGCCATGCCACTGGCTGCTCCCTCCTATGCGGGGCCAGCACAGGCTCCACTGGCCAGAGGACGACTACCAAGGCCAACAAGACAGCAGAGTCAGCAGGTTGTCTCCAGTGCCACTGCCAGTGAGGGGCGGGGGAGGGGGGGGAGGGTGCACCAAGACGTAGCATTCAGAAACGTAACTTAAAGGCACCATGAGCACAGAAGGGATTGGTCACGGGTGATTTTATGTTAATTTATGTTTCCTTTATCTATACTGGTTGGGGAATGAAAACCAGAGAAGTTTATGTAAATAATTTGGAATTTTCAAAATGAGATCAATTTTTTTTTATCATCATGGCCTGAGTGTTCTTTGGGCTCAAATGAAAGGGTCCTTTCAGACACCCGGGGTGGAGACAGCAGCCCTGGCACACGGTTGAAGCTGATATTTGCCAGCCTAGCTGAAGAAGCGTTGGACCTGACTCCCTGGGGGTTATAGAGGTCTGGCTCCATGCCCTCGGCGCTCTCCTCACTATGCTCCTCTTCTGACTCACTACTGGACTCATCATCTGTGGCCTGTGCAGCTGCATCAACATTCTCTTCCTTCATTGGGTCCCCCCTTTGCCAGTGCCAGATTGTGGAGAGCGCAGCAGCATACAGCCATTATCAGTGACACCCACTCTGGGGGGTTATTGCAGTGTACCCACTGAACATTCCAGACATTGGAAGCGAATCTTGAGAAGACCTATGGCTCTCTCTACCACCGCCCTTGTGGAGGCATGACTCGTATTGTAACGCTTCTCTGCCTCTGTTCTTGGGTGGCGGAGAGGCATCATGAGCCACCTTTTCAAGGGATAGCCCTTGTCACCCAGCAGCCATCCATCCAGCCGGGCTGGAGCACTGAAGACCCTCAGCACCTGGGAGTGTCTCAAGATGCAAGTATCATGGGAGCTGCCTGGGTACCTTGCACAGACTTGCAGAATCTGCATCCTGTGATCACACACTATCTGCACGTTCATGGAGTGGAATCCATTCCTGTTGACGAAGGCACCCAGCTGATCTGCTGGCTCCTTGATGGCCACATGTGTGCAATCGATGGCACCCTGGATGTGGGTAAGCCTGTTAATGGCCTTAAGTGGCCTGTTAATTAATGGCGGACATGGATCCAGCACCCGCTCGTGCCCACTGACTGAAGTATCACGCGAGTGCGAGATGACGTTGGGACACTTGCCCGAAGTCATCATGCGCTATTTGACGCCCGATCCAGTCAGGTGTGCGCCTGCCCATGGGATGTAAAATTCTGCTCAGGGCCTATGGCCAGGAAATCCAGGATTCAAATCTCAAGCACCTCATAATTGGCTTAAGAACCTCAACCACTACTTAATTACTTAGCAGATCCAAGGGGGTTTGCCGCTCTACTTCAATCCTACCCCCGAGAGAGCCAGAAGAGGGCAGAGTCATGTCAGGATCCTGACTCCCAACATCCAGGGCTTTCCCATCCCACTCATCCTGAGCACATCTCCAACAGCCTAGGAAAATTCTGCCTCTGCTCCCAGGTTCTGCAGAAGGACGGTGCATTTGAGAAATTGGCATTGAAATGTGAGCAAACTGAATAATTGTTTTTAGAAACATAAAAATTAAATAATATCGCATTTGCTCTAAAGAAAGAAGCCCTGAGAGGAACACTAGCCATAGTAGCACTCATGAAATAAAAATAAAAAACAATCCCAGATTGTTATGTTCAGAGTTATGACGGTGATTTTGAAGAACATCTCTGGATATGGAAGCAGTATTCAGATCTAAAATACAAAACAAAACTGAATGGAATGAGGACTGGGAGACTCAGAATGGAACCTGGAAACATAAACGACCCAATGAGTATCAAGATCAAAGCAATGCAGCGATACAATGCTGAAAAGCATCCATTGAGATTTAGTCAGAACACTGGAATGAAATTTTGCTGAAGCAGAAACAGCTAGAAGATTCCATCAGTACAGACAACTGAAAGTCATTGAAACATCCTAGAAAATAAGGATCATTGAACATTTGTAAACTGCATATTCCAAATTCTGCTCGCAGAATAACTCTGTAACCATTTATATATATATTTATAATGAAAATTTCCAATTTAATCAGTGGACAGGCATGGTATAATAGAACCATAGAACCATAGAAAAGTTACAGTGCAGAAAGAGGCCATTCAGTCCATCATGTCTGTACCAGCCAAAAAGAGAAAAAAGAAACTAGCCGCTCATTTTACTCCCACTTTCCAGCACCTGGTCCATAGCCTTCCGGGTTACAGCACTTCAGATGCAGATCCAGGTACCTTTTAAGTGAGTTGAGCGTTTCATCCTCAACCACCAACTTAGGCAGTGAATTTCAGACGTCCACCACCCCCTGGGTGAAAAAGTTTTTCCTTGATATTTCCTCCAAGTCTTGATATTTCTTCATGACATTTCAAAAAAAATTAATGTAGCATTTTCTTTTCAGAAATTGAAATTTGTAGGTCTACTTTTGCCAATCATAATACTATCTCCCCTTAACATTCAATGGCATTATCATCGCTGAATCCTCCACTATCAACATCCTGGGGGGTTACAGTTGACCCAAAACTGAGCTGGACCAGCCACATAAATACTATGGCTACAAGGGTATGTCAAAGGCTGGGAATCCTGTGACAAATAACTCACCACCTGATTCCCAAAGCCTGTCCACCATCTACAAGGCACAAGTCAGCAGTGTGATGGAATACTCCCCACTTGCCTGGATGAGTGCAGCTCCAACAACATTTAAGAAGCTTGACACCATCCAGGACAAAGCAGCCTTATTGGCACCCCATCTACAAATAATCACTCCCTCCACCACCAATGTACAGTAGCAGCAGTGCGTACCATCAACAAGATGCACTGCAGGGACTTAGCAAAGTTCTTTAGATAGCACCTTCCACACCCATAGCCATTACCATCTAGAAGGACAAGGTCAACAGGCACATTCCAACACCACCACCTGGAAGTTCCCCTCCAAGCCACTCACCATCCTGACTTGAAAATATATTGCCATTCCTTCACTGTCGCTGGGTCAAAATCCTGGAACTCCCTTCCTAACAGCACTGTGGGTGTACCTACACCACAGGGACTGCAGCATTTCAAGACGGCAGCTCACCACCACCTTCTCAAGGGCAGTAAATGTTGGCGCAGTGATGCCCACATCCCATGAATGAATAATAAACAAAAAACCATAAATAATTTCCTCTTGGGGATGTAATTGCTGCAGATACAATTCCAAAACTTCAGCCTATATGTATAAAATAACATTTTAAGCATAATTTTAGAATCGCAAATTTACATATTTCTCAATAACATAGTTACATTTACCCAATAAATTATGTTTTATGTCATATAATTCCTTTTAGCCTTTCATTCAGGACTTCAGTCAATCCCAAAAATCTGGGGTTCAACTAGAATTTTTTACCTCAGGAAAGTTACACAGACCTTCGATCATATTTGGGCATTTTGAGCATGTGCAGGTCATAGAATTTCCCATTATGTATTTTGTGGATTAACAAGAGTTGAAGGGTAAAGAGTATCTTCACTCAGTCTGTGGAGATTTGTGGGTTTTTTTTTGCTTTTCATGTAAGATTTTCAAACAAACTGAACATTGGGCTGATTTTACATGTCTCCACTGGGCGTGCTTTTGGCAACATCGGCAGCCCGCCCGCCACTTTTAATAAATAATCAAGGGTCATTTGAGCTTGTTAATAAGCCAATTGGCACCAATAATACGCTGCCAGCCATTACACAGTGGGCATGGGCAGGAGTGGGCAGGCCATTTTTAAAAATACTTCTTAAAATGGCGGGAAGGGGGGGCTACCATCTTCGAGGGATTCCCTTTGTACACTGGAGTGCAGCCCCCTCTAAGATAGTACCTGTCCTTCTCACCTGCTCTGGAAAACACACCGCCCCCCAATGATTCCCCCCTCCCCCTGCCCCCTCTCCAAACCCTCATTGCCCAGTACCCTGGACATATCTGGCTCTGGGATCCATGGGCCTTCTTCTTGGGCCTGTTTGCAAGTCCTAGCAGCACCCACTATTGTGCTTTTGGTGCTGCTAAGACTGCTGGAGCTACCAGCCAATCGAATTGGCCAGTAGCTCCCGAGAGTGTGACTTCCTCCCCACTGGCAGTCAATTAAGCCCGCCGCAGCAACTTTGCCTCCGGGGGGGGTAGTAAGCTGTCCAAAACTGGAATTCCATACACAGCAAGTATTACAAAGTAACTTCCTCCAAATAAAAGGTGTGGCTATGGGTACCCGCATGGGCCCCAGCTATGCCTGTCTCTTTGTGGGGTATGTGGAACATTCCTTGTTCCAGTCCTACTCCGGCCCCCTCCCACAACTCTTTCTCCGGTACATCGATGATTACTTCGGTGCTGCTTCATGCTCTCGTCGGGACCTGGAAAAATTTACTAATTTTGCTTCCAATCTCCACCCCTCCATCATTTTCACATGGTCCGTCTCTGACACTTCTCTTCCCTTCCTTGACCTCTCTGTCTCAATTTCTGATGATAGACTGTCCACCAATATCCATTACAAGCCTACCGACTCCCACAGCTACCTCGACTACAGCTCCTCACACCCCGCTTCCTGTTAGGACTCCATCCCATTCTCTCAGTTCCTTCGCCTCCGTCGCATCTGTTCTGATGATGCTACCTTCAAAAACAGTTCCTCTGACACGTCCTCCTTCTTCCTTAACCGAGGTTTTCCACCCATGGTCGTTGACAGGGCCCTCAACCATGTCCGGCCCATCTCCCGCGCATCCACCCTCACGCCTTCTCCTCCCTCCCAGAAACATGATAGGATCCCCCTTGTCCTCACTTATCACCCCAGCAGCCTCTGCATTCAAAGGATCATCCTCCGCCATTTCCGCCAACTCCAGCATGATGCCACCACCAAACACATCTTCCCTTCACCCTTCCTGGCGGAATTCATTAGGGATCGTTCCCTCCGGGACACCTGGTCCACTCCTCCATCACCCCCTACTCCTCAACCCCCACCTATGGCACCTCCCCATACCCACGCAGAAGATTCAACACCTGCCCCTTCACTTCCTATCTCCTCACCGTCCAAGGGCCCAAACACTCCTTTCAAGTGAAGCAGCATTTCACTTGCATTTCCCCTAACTTAGTCTACTGCATTCGTTGCTCCCAATGCGGTCTCCTCTACATTGGAGAGACCAAATGCAAACTGGGCGACCGCTTTGCAGAACACCTATGGTCTGTCCGCAAGAAAGACCTAAACCTCCCTGTCGCTTGCCATTTTAACACTCCACCCTGCTCTCTTGCCCATATGTCTGTCCTTGGCTTGCTGCATTGTTCCAGTGAAGCCCAACGCAAACTGGAGGAACAGCACCTCATCTTCCGACTACCTTCCGGGCTGAATATTGAATTCAACAACTTTAGATCTTAAACTCCCCCTCCCCCCATCCCCACCCCGTTTCCTCCCCCCATGCCTTTTTTTTTGTTTTCAATAATTTATATAGATTTTTCTTTTCCCACCTATTTCCATTATTTTTAAATCTACAACTAATACCTTGTCAATCTTTCCACCCCACCCCCACTAGAGCTGTACCTTGAGTATCCTGCCTTCCATTCTTAATTAGCACTTTTCTTAGATAATATCACCACCTTCAACACCTCTTTGATCCTTTTGTCTGTGACATCTTTTGATTATCTGCTCCTATCACTGCTTGCTTGTCGCTACAACTACCCCACCCTCAACTTCTCTCCCCCCGCCCCCCACCTTAAACCAGCTTATATTTCACCCCTCTCCTAACTATACTTCAGTTCTGTTGAAGGGTCGTGTGGACCCGAAACATCAACTCTTTTCTTCTCCACCGATGCTGCCAGACCTGCTGAGTTTTTCCAGGTAATTCTGTTTTTGTTTTGGATTTCCAGCATCCGCAGTAGTTTTTTGTTTTTATTACAAAGTAACTGTTATTTGTGGAAAGCTTTTGTCTTGCACTCATCAGGATACTTCACAAGAATACCAATATAAGGGGAAAACAATAATTTATATTGTATGAGGAGAGAGTGCTGATTGGTTGGCAAGTGGACTCTGATTGATAGAGGCGTTGCGGTGGAGAATGCACCAGTGATGGTGACTGACAGTTAACTGCCAAGCATTGTTTGAAATTTAAGACAGGGTGCTTGACGTTGATTGGTCGAGGCATTGCCCTGAGGAATGAGTCAGCGAATGGCTGTCACTTATTTTGTTTAGCTGTAGCAGACGCAATGTGTGGACATGTTCTTTCTGTCTACAAAGAACAGGGCCCTGTGTATTAATATATGTAGCTTCCAGTACACACAAATACGCCACACTGCGATCCCAACTGACAATCTTAAATTGGTTGTCAATGTAATTCTTAGCGCACTGAGGGTTATTTAGCAAACATTGTCCAATCACGGAATCACATCGAATGTTGGACACTATGTTTTGGGTTTTGCAAGCACGGGCTGGTTAGGTACGGTCTGTACCTTGGCCGTTGGGAACAGTGGCTGGGACATGCTGTTTCATCCGCCAGCTTTTGGGACATACAGCCTACATACCTAGCATCACACTGACACTGAAATTCAGCTACCACATTACTCATTTGTGTGAAAGGCAAAATGTTTTTTAGGCTTGACGGCAGTATCCTGTTAGTAGCAAATACCACTTGTGTTGCATAGTAGCAGCACAGTAGCAGCGTGAAACAGCGAGCTTCACCTGTTGCGCAAATTTTTGAGATACCTTGCCCTTCCAGGGCAATCTTAATTAGAGTGGGCACTTTTCAGGGCCAAAAGTGACGGCCTTAGGTCCGTTCATGAGTTTGTGTGACATACAGCGCAAAATGATCTGATTAGGATGGCCATTAACCTCCAAGATGCCTTTGATGCACCCTATTTCAGCATCAAGTTTGCATGATGAAAAAATGGCTTGGGCCCTATTTACAAGGTTGTTGATAAGGCCAATCTTATAGCGTGTGGAACTGTAAGCATCGCAATGCGTATATTGACCAGTGAAGGTAGGCTTGCGGTAGACTATGGTAGAGAATCCCTGGCAGAGTACGTCAACAAGTACATCAAGGAAGGGGAGCTAATTTGACTGCTCCATTTCAAAGATGAATTTGAAAGCAGGATGGAGCCTATTAAGACATGTAAGGATATTATTACATGCAGCTGCGGATTTAAATATATCAAACATATCATCCACATATGCGAGGGGTAGGAAGTTAGGTGTCATTATATCGAAGTTGTGTTTCTCATGGAACTCAGCAAAGATGTTTGTAAGAGCTGAGCCTAGAGGGGATCCCATAGCAATGCCATCTATTTGGGCATACATGGTGTCATTGAAACTGACTCAACTGCATGAATTGCCAAGTTCATAAGTTCAGAGAATGCTAATTCACGCAATGGTGGTGGGTCAAGGTCGTCTTGATAGTTCTGCAGCACAAATATCTATGGCTTCCTTAAGTGGAACATTGGTGAATAGGCTAGCAATGTCAAATGAGCAAATGGACACAGCATTGCTATCAATATGCAAGTCCTGCATTGTCCTCACAAATGTGAAGGAAGCCTTCACCATGTATCTGGAAAGCTTGCTCCAAACTGGTTGTAACATGTCACCCAATCATTTGGCCAATTCATGTTGTGCAGAACCTGTCATGGATAAGATGGGGAGTAGACGAACATCACTTTTGTGTGCCTTGAGCAGCCCATACATACGCAGACACAGTGAGCTATGAGGACGAACCCTGTCATATATATCACATGGCAGCTCATTGCTCTTACGCAAGCCCAGCAAGCGTTTTTCAGCTTACTTTCGGCAAGGCTGTCCAGTCATGTTGAGCGGCAGGTCCAATGGATACGAATTTGGACCCGTCATTAAAAATGACGGGCATTTTGTTGATATAGTCACGCTTGTTAAGGATGACTATTCCCGTCCCTTTGTCAGGTTTACTGATGTATATGTCTGGGTTGGTTTTAAGGCCTCACAAGGCTGTGAGACATTCACATTACATGTGAAAGTCAGACAGGTCATTTGGAATCCCACAATATGCACGCGCTAGATCAGCTAGGCGCACTTTCAAGAATTCAGCGTCTTCAGTGGACACTGGTTTGTGATGGGATAGTTGAGAATAGAGGAGTTCAAACTCAGCAAATACCTCTTCCTGTTTGATTTGGGATGAAGGCACACCAAAACTAAATCCACATGAAAGAACAAACTCCTCGCTTTCTGAGAGTACATGGTCAGAGGGAACTGTTACGTGTTTAGTGGCATCATTAAGTGTGTTGCCAAACCGTTTCCACTTAAGTGAGTTTATGGTGCAGACGTGTTTCAATCGGGTACTGTTTATGGTGCGGTCATCGATTGAAGCAATATAGCGGCATAAGTAAATCAAATCGAAATTGACATACTACGGAAGAAGAAGGTTATCATGTTTAGGGTATCAGAGCCCATTGTAGTTCATCCAGAACCATGGGGTATACTCCAATGCTCCCAGAGCTTTGAACACCCCCCTAAACTACTGCTAGACCATGACCCTAAATCCATTTACTGTTAGACACGGAGTTGACCCCAATACTGATAACTCAGTGTCCTTGATAATACTACCTGGCATAACATTCCTGTTTGCACACAACCTCTGACTAACACAAGTGCTAATTTGGAAGCATTTAATAAAATGAAGAATTAAAACTAGAAAGGTATAAAGCGGTGTTACAGCATTTTTTAAAAAAAACATTGAAATGCAAAGGGATACATTTGAGGAGTGACATGTATAAATGCATATCTTTGTATGTTATAGCTGAGTCATATTAATCATTAAAATCAATATTATTTTCATTTTTTCTATTGTGCTGTACTTGTGCTCTTCGTATTAAAGTTACACCCAGATTTGTTAATAAATACAGATAATGATATAAGATATAGGCCTGGGCCTTCTGAGGGGCAATCATCGACAGATTGCTGCTGCACTCATAAATTCCCCCGGCTCAATGCTGCTGCGCATTTCTACCAGGATCTTCCAAGTCCACCCTTCACAGAAATGTGGAGCACACCGTCCCTCGAGGAACTCTGCAGGAGAGAGGCGGAGTCAGGGAAAGAGAGGATATGCCCCCTTTTTACACACAAGCTGCCATATGGTAAGCTTAACAGTCCAATCTGAATGTTGGCAAATGGATGTGCAAATAGCTGAGTGGATAAATGGATGGGTGACTGAATGGGCAGATGAATGAAGGGCGGCCTTTGGGTGAGTGGGTAGTCAGGCCAGGGGGTTAGTTGGGTTGAGGGGGCGGGGTGTTAATTGGGTCAGATCGGGAGGGTAGTCTTATGGTCGGAAGGGTAGTTGGGTTGGGAAGGTAGTTTGGTTGGGTCGGGGGGGGAGTCAGGTCAGGTCAGGTGGCTTGTCGGGTCGGGAGAGTAGTCCGGTTGGGTCGTGAGGCGGCATTTGGGTCAGGTCAAGTCAGGAGGATAGTCGGGTCGGGGAGTAGTCAGGAGGTTGGGTATGATCAGGTCGGGGGGGTTGTCGGTTGGTCAGATGGGTCGTCGGCAGGTTGTTGGGGGGGGGGGGAGGGGTCATTGGGGGGTCAGTTGTGCAGTTACCCAGATGTTGGACTAGGTTTTAATCTATCTAACATTTCCTGGGTAGCTAGCCAGGAAAGTACTGTGGATCTGTCCAAAGTCCTTTACTCTGACTCAGAGTCGGTGACATTCGCACAGGGTTCTGGGAGCAGGGGAATTGCCCAACAAAATTGAAACTTTTCAGGCAATTCCCATGTAGATCAGCATGTCAGGACTTTCACAGGGTCCCGACATGCATCTTCGGCACTATGTCTTGTTTCTGACGATCCGGAGGCAGGAAGCTTTACCCCATAACCTAGAAATTGAAGGCAAAAGCAAAAGGGCACAGCACTGAAAGATCTGCTCTGATTAGCTTATAGTATTAAAACAAGATGATTTATTTATCCTATTTTGGGAGTGTAAATTCCTCACAAATGGGGATCCTGGGGCCTACTGTAAATGCTTTCTTGTCCTAGTGAAAACAATAGGGATATGAATGTATATGTGAAGATCATTTTGATTCTTCCTTTCATACTCTGTCTGTAATGGAAATGGTGTAAAAATTAAAATCTGGTTCAGCACCAGTCAAAGCTAAGAAGTATCTACTTCAAAGCTATTGCCCTTCCTGGCAGCTTCTTTGACCCTTTTGCTTCAGAACAGAAGTTCCTCACTGAATTGAGACACTGTAGTAATTATGGTTTTATTTAATGTGTAACGTATCTTTAAGAATAATACTTGTTAAGGAAGGTCACATGATCTGTACTAACCAATAGGAAAGTAGCGCGGGCTACCTCAGCTGTCAGTGTACAGATAGAGTTGGAGTTGAAAGCACATGTGTAGTTACTGCTGAGTACATTGTAAATAAACTTGATGTTTCCACCCAAGAAGTGACTGCTGATCAACTCTATCATTAATAGTGCAACTCGGCCACCCTACAACAGACACATTTAACAATTCAACATTTGAAGAATTTATGATCTTGGTTTAACTCAGCTTTGTGTTCCTCCCCACCCCACTCCACCCCGCCCCCCCCCCCCACCCCCATGCAGCACAAACTTGGCCATGAAGACTTGACAAGCAATATTTCTTATGTCAAACTCGTTAGTATGTGGGATGGTAAACCAGGTAAAATTATAAATAATCAACCAATTCTTGACAGTTCTGCCTAGTCTGTGAATTAGCACTTAACAGTAAAGCAGTGTTTAAACTGTTCTGTGTGAGCCATGATTTTGGAAAGAAATCTATATATTTTTATCATGCAGGTAGTACCTTACAATTATATATAAGTACAGATATTACCCATCCATTGGTTGCCTGTAATTATTCTGCAGGATCAGTGGCAGTATAATGCTAATCTCCTTGTGATGTTGTTCCTGAGTGTCTGTTGCTTTACTGCTTTATTTCCTGATGGTTACAATACTTGTCGTGGCTCACTATGATGTTACTTGCTGTACCATCTTTCTAATGCTACAATGAGGATCTATTTTATTGCATATGGAAATAGTGACATTAGCAGTTAATGAGCTGTCTTAGGCACACATGGGGTCATTTCTTACTAGGAAAATACAAGAATTACTGTAGATGTGGAGCCATTGGATATATTGAAATGTCAGATGTTGGCTTGACAGGCTGAATCTTGTTATTTCATTCAGACTCGAGAAAGGTAATGCGACATAGGAAAAGGCTGGTTGCTTTGAGAGAGCCAACAATGGAACCAGAGACTCTCAATGTCAGATTATCAAACATGTTAAAGATTTTAAAGTAATACTAAATATAAAATCATTTAAGTCTGAATAAATTTTATGAACATTCTCCCTTCTCTTCTTAATTTAGATGGGATACCTAAGCTCTGATATTTCATTCTTGGGTTGGTTGGTTAGCTTAGTTGGCTGGACAGCTGGTGCAGAGTGATACTAACAGAGTGGGTTCAATTCTCCTACTGGCTGCGGTCATCCATAAGTTTCAACCTCACCCCTCACCTGAGGCGTGCTGACCCTCAGGTTAAACTCACCACCAGTTGTCTCTCTCTAATGAGAGAGCAGCCTGTGGTCCCCTGGGACTATGACAACTTTCATTCACTTCATTCTAGGGGCCATTCCTTATTTCTGAAGCAAGCACAAATATTGCCCATCATGACTTCAAGGTGTCCCCAAGTGCTTTTCAGCCATGAAATACTTTTGAAATTTAGTTGAAATGTAGGCAAATGAAGCCCCCAGTTTTCACACAGGAAGACCCCACTCAGAAAAAGATAACAGCCAGTTAATCTGTTTTAGTATCGTTGATTGAGGGATAAATATTGACGAGCATACTGGTGATAGCTCCCCTGCTCTTCTTCAAAATAGTACCATGGGACCTTTTACATCCACCTGAGATGGCAGACAGGGCTTAATGTCTCAACCAAAAGACGGCACCTCTGGCAATACAACACTCCCTCAGTATAGAACTGGAATGCCAGCCTAGATTTTGTGCTCAAGTCTCTGGGGTTTGACATTCATGCGAAAATTAGATCAAAGCAGAGCTGTGGGGGGTGGCGATTGGAATGTTAATGGATGACAAATGTGTAGCATCCTGGGATGCTTGAGAATGTCTGATTTCAACAGACATGCCTCATCCCTGAGGGTTTTGCACACTCACTGTGCAAGAGAGGATGTGATGCAAGTACATTTGATGCACGGTCACCTTGACCATTTAAAGGCCCAGTTCACAGATGCAATGGTGGAGCAAGTTTGAAGTTTTGTCTATTGTGTTGAGAGAAGTAGAAGCAGATTAATGGAACAAAAGAGGTCAAAGATTGCGCCCAGTTTCATGAAGCATCCTTGGATGTGCTGCTGGGTGTAGCAAGGGTAACTAACCTTGCAGAATAATTCCAGGCAACCAGGGCCAGTTGGCCTGTTTGTTGCACTGTGGGTACATTCCGGATTATCGTGTGATCATGTATCCATGCAGTTTAGTGGAAATATTGCTCAGAACTCAGAGGAGTTGACTGAAAACTGCAGCTACTTAGCTTCTGCTAAGGCAATCTGATTAAAGCTGCCTTCTTACCATGAGGGCAGGTGTCCGTTGAGGGGGTAGTGACAATCAAGGCAAGCTCTCCTCTTGGGTAAGGAAAACCCGCTCGCTTCCCATCGCATAGCTGCCCTGCTTTGACTCAACAATTCCACTGATCTGCAAGGGACCAAACTGCAGTAGATCACTAGCTTGGCTGCAACCCTTATCCATTCAGTCTCCCAGCTTGTCCAAGACCAGAGCCTGCATAGTCCCAGTCCCTGGGAAATGCTACTACTAGTACCACTGTTTCCTGCAGAGAGGGCCCGGCTGCATGAGTTAGCCACCCATTCCATGGATGGCTGCAGAATGCTGATTCCATGCTTCAGGAGTTGGTAATGGACTCATTCATACTCTCAGATATAGTGCACTAGCTTTTTGGCAGGCATTCCAATACATTCAGCAACTGGTGGTATTCAGAAATCACCTCTGTCCTTTTCAGCTGAGCTAGGATACATGCTTGTCCTCCGGTGAGCTGTTTCCTTTCCTCCTGCATCTGCTCCTGCTCATTTAATTTACTAACTGTACAGCTAGCCAAAGTCTGTGCTGATGAAAGCAAGTAATGTTACATTTTTGAGAGGGCTGTTTCCCCTTCCATGCGTGTTGCGATAGGACTCAAGTCATCTGAAGATCTTAGGAAGAGAGCAGGAGGACAAAGAATAGCACAGAAAGTACAAGGATAAATCAAGCAGTAGAAGATGGATGGAAGTGAAAAGCAGCACTGAGTTATCATGCTTTGTGTATATGTATGTTACTGTGCATGAGTGAAAAATTGTGGGAGTTAAGTGGAAAGACAGAGGCCTGAATTTTCCCTGGGATGGAAGGGCTATGCATCTTAGCCAAAATGGAGCTGGAACCTGGAAACTGGAAGCCCTGCCCTCGAGCCTGGCACCCACTCTTTTCACCGCCAGGGAGAGAGGAACCAGGATGGGTCATAAACATGCATGCTTCATAGAGTGCAGCTGCTTTCAGTTAGAAGCCATTTTTGTCATCCAGGTTTCTGAAACATGACTCATGGAATTTACACATTTGAGGATAAAGTCTAAACTCACTGGAGGTCTTTGGAGTGGTCAGGTGCCCTTCTGGATCACTTTAAAAAAATGTAACCAAGTGCCATAGAATTCCCACAAATTATATCACAGGCGGCTTAGGTTAACCTAGGAGCTGGTCAGCAGCATATGAGCCATGGTCCAACAAGATCTTGCACCACAGTCTGCCAATCCGCATGCCCTGCCAGAGGTACTAAAGGTCACAGCAGCTCTGAATTTGTATGCAGCTTTTCCAGGAGCCAGCTGGCGACCTCTGCAGCTTCTCACATCAGCTGCACACAACTGCATCAAGGCAGACACTGATGCCCTCTTTGTTCGGGTGGGGGAACACATGAACTTCAATGAAGAGAGCAGGAGGGCATGCCAGGAGCAGCACCAGGTGTACCCAAAAATGAAGTGTCAACCTGGTGAAGCTACAACATAAGGCTGCTTGCATACCAAACAGCGGAAGCAGCATGCAGTAGACAGAACTAAGTGATCGCACAGCCAATGGATCTGATCTAAACTCTGCGGTCCTGCCACATCCAGTCATGAATCATAGTGGACAACTAAACAACTAACTGGAGGAGGAGGTCCACAAATATCCCCATTCTCAACGATGGAGGAGCCCAGCGAAAAAAAAACAAGGCTGAAGCATATGCAACAATCTACAGCCACAAGTGCAGAGTGGATGATTCATCTCGGCCTCCTCCTGAGGTCCCCAGCATCACAGATGCCAGTCTTCAGCCAATTCAATTCACTCCATGTGAAATCAAGAAATGGCTGATGGCGCTGAATAGTACAAAGGCTATGGGCCCTGACAATATTCCGGCAAAGGAAGTGAAGACTTGTGGTCCAGAACTTGCCATGCCCCTAGCCAATTTGTTCCTGTTATGACCGATGCAGTTGGTAAAGCACAGTTATTTAAAAATCCCAGAGGGAAACTTTAAACAACTGTCATAACCAATAATTTTAAGTGTTATGTTTGAGATGCAACTCTAAATTCAGGAATCGGACCACCAGTTCTTGAGGCTTTACATTAAATTATATGAAACATTTTATTAATTTACACCAGTTAAAATATATATACACATGGCTACAAATCACTGCTATCATAACTTTTAACAAATTCTCAAACTAATCTTCATGAAGGCAACAGCAACCCATAGACTTAACCAGACACCAGGCAAAGCATTTTTACCTTACAAATTCAAAGTGAGGTTCTTTTCACTTTGGTTCCTTGCAGACACAATGTTAGGCTTACAGGCTTTGATCTTACATTGCTCCTGCTCTACACACCCAAAAACTGCTGAAGTTATACCTACAAGCCCCATTGAATGGTAATTCTCATTGTATCAACAACCTCTGAACTAAACCTCTCTAACAATAAAATCCCTTTCATAGTACCAACTTTATTAGTAAAATAAACATATTGCTTGGTAGCCGCTAGATAGGCATACGTTTTCACCCTACTTCTTGAATGCTCTATTCAAAAAATGCAAATGCACGCTATCTCTCTTATATATCAAAACTAGTACACATCAAAGCACCCAGACTAGCTGGCTTTAATCCAATTAAGACACACACCCACAGACTAAACCTCTATTTTAAAAGAAAAGTCCTTTTGAATAGTATTATATACATTAATAGCTTCATGACAGTTCCAGTACAGCTACAACACTGGCATCTACATGGCAATGTGGAAAATTGCCCAGGTATGCCGTGTCCCTCAAAAAGCAGGACAAATCCAACCTAGCCAATTACCGTCCCATCAGTCTACTCTCAATCATTAGCAAGTTTATGGAAGGGGTCATCGACAGTGCTATCAAGTGACATCTACTCAGCAATAACCTGCTCACTGACACACAGTTTGGGTTTTGCCAGGACCACTCAGCTCCTGACCTCATTACAGCCTTGGCCCAAACATGGACAAATGAGCTGAACTCAAGAGGTGAAGAGAGATTGACTGTCCTTGACATCAAGGCCACATTTGACTGTGTTTGACATCAAGGAGCTCTTGCAAAACTGGAGTCAATGGGAATCGGGGAAAAACTCTCCTCTGGTTGGAGTCATACCTAACACAAAGGAAGATAGTTGTGGTTGCTGGAGGTTCAATCCTCTCTGTCCCAGGACATCGCTGCAGGAGTTCCTCAGGGTAATGTCCTAGGCCCAACAATCTTCAGCTGCTTCATAAATAAAAACATACAATCGTACGAATTAGGAACAAGAGTAGACTACTCGGCCCTTCAAGCCTGCTCTGCCATTCAATAAGATCATGGCTGATCTGATTGTAACCTCCATTCCACATTCCCGCCCATCCCTGATAACTTTTCACCCCCTTGTTTATCAAGAATCCATCTACCTTTGCCTTAAAAATGTTCAAAGACTCTGCTTCCAAAGACTCACAACCCTTAGAGAAAAAAATTCTCCTCATCTCTGTCCTAAGTAGGTGACCCCTTATTATTCCCTTTTATTATCCTTTCCACATGCACCTTGTCAAGGCCCCTCAGGATCTTATATGTTTCAATCAAGTCGCCTCTTACTCTTCTAAGCTCCAGTGGATACAAGCTTAGCCTATCCAACTTTTCCTCATAAGACAACCATTCAAGGTATTCGTTTAGCAAACATTCTTTGAACTATTTTCAATGCATTTACATGCTTCTTTAAATAAGGAGACCAATATTGTAGACAGTACTCTAGATGTGGCCTCACCAATGCCTTGTACAACTAAAGCAAATCCTCCCTACTTTTGTGTTCAATTCACCTCGCAATAAATGATAACATTCTATTAGCTTTCCTAATTACTTGTTCGACCTGCATGTTAACCTTTTGCAATTCATGCGCCAGGACACTTAGATCCCTCTGCATCTCAGAGCTCTGCAGTCCCTCACCATTTAGATAATATGCTTCTTTTTTATTTTTCCTGCCAAAATGGACAATTTCACATTTTCCCACATTATGCTCCATTTGCCAGGTCTTTGCCCACTTACTTAACCTATCTATATCCCTTTGCAGCCTCCTTGTGTCTACACATCCCACTATCCCACCTAACTTAATGTCATCACCAAATGGCATACTATCTAAGTCATTTATATAAATTGTAAAACATTGAGGCCCCAGCACTGATCCCTGTGGCACACCACTTGTTACAGCTTGCCAACCAGAAAAAGACCCTTTTATGTCTACCCTCTGTTTCCAATTAGCTAGCCAATCTTCTATCCATGCCAATATGTTACCTCCATACCATGAGCTTTTATTTTTTATCAATGACCTTCGCTCCATCATAAGGTTAGAGGTGGGGGTGTTCACTGATGATTGCACAATGTTAAGCACCATTTTCAACTTCTCAGATACTGAAGCAGTCCATCTCCAAATGTAGCAAGACCTGGACAATATCCAGGCTTGGGCTGATAAGTGGCAATTAACATTTGTGCCACACAAATGCCAGGCAATGACAATCTCCAAGAAGAGAAAATGTAACCACCTCCTCTTGACATTCAATGGCATTACCATCGCTGAATCCCCACTATCAACAACCTGGGAATAACCATTGACCAGAATCTGAACTGGACTAGCCATATAAATACTTTGGCTACAAGAGCAGGTTGGAGTCTGGAAATTCTGCAGCAGGTAACTCAACTCCTGACTCCCCAAAGCCTGTTCTCCATCAACAAGGCACAAGTCAGGAGTGTGAAGGAATACTCTCCTCTTGTCTGGATGAGTGCAGCTCCAACAACACTCAGGAAGCTCAACACCATCCAAGACAAAGAAACCCACTTGAGTGGCACCCCATCAACACCTTCAACATCTACTCCCTCCACCACCGACGCACAGTGGCAGCAGCGTGTACCATCTAGGAGGTGCACTGCAGCAACTCACCAAGGCTCCTTAGACGGCACCTTTTAAATCCACGACCTTTACCATCTGAAAGGAGAAGGACTGCAGAAGCATGGGAACACCACCACCTACAAATTTCCCTAAAACAACACACTATCCTTACTTGGAACTATATCACCATTCCTTCACTGTTGCTGCGTCAAAATCCTGGAACTCACTTGCAAGCAGCATCCGGGACATAGCTATACCACACAGCCTGCAGCGGGTCAAGAAGGCGGCTCACCACCAACTTGTCAAGGGTAATTAGGGATGGGTAATAAATGCTGGCCTAGCCAGTGACACTCCCACCCCATGAAAGAATAAAATAAAACTTCCCAATAGATGTGATATCACAGACGCAGAGGGCCAGGGGTTTGCAATACTAGCAGGCTTCTCTCAAGTGCAGGGATATCAACTGCACCCATATCACAATAAAGGCACCAAGTCATGAACTTGACACCTTCATGAACAGGAAATCCTTCCACTCCCTGAATGTGGGGGTGGTGTGCAGGCTTTCTTTCACATTTGTGCATGGTACCCTGGTACCCTGGTTGTGCCACGACTCATTTATCCTGAGGAATTTGCAACTGCCGCAGCTTTTCCTAACATTGGCACAGGTCCGTGGTTGCTGCATGCTACACAACATGGTGCGGCAGAAGGGCCTACAACTAGAAGGGACAGAAGCCAGGCCTATAATCACAACACCTGAGGAGAAAAATGATGAGGAAGATAAGGAGCAGGAGGAGGAGGCCCCTGTCCATGCTCAGGGATCTGACACTGAGGAGGAGGAGGAAGAGGGTGGGAATGACAGACTAGGTGAGGGGCAGGTCCATGTAGCCATGGCTAATTTTTTGTAAGAGCTGGTCATTGCCAGAAGCCTGCTAATTCAGAATAGATTCATTTAGGCTCTTGAAAAGTCACTATTTACAGCAGCCAGATTAACAGCTTCCACATAATAACGTTTAACGTGGAAGGCACACTTTCTCAGGGAAATGTCCATCCTCAACCAGAAAGAAAACCAACGGCACATACTGAAAGTTAGTGCTATCAGCATGGCTGAAACCATGACCATCGTAACTCTTGGCTTCAACATAGTCCACAAATGCATCTTGAGAAGTCCTTCACAACCTAGACCCTGCACCTATATGTTGGATGCTGTTAATAAGCCAGTGAAAACTCCACTTTTGGGAACATCCAACCTACCAATACTTAAAAGGAACTCTTTTACACAGGTGCTCTTGCTGAACTTCCATAGGGTTCTTCAATATAGTTAAAACAAATAGAAATGTTAAAATAGAACAGTAGTCCCTTAAAAGGGCTACTCTTGATTCTCTGTCCTTTCTATTCATTGCACCCACTGGGCAGGGTTTTTAGGTCAAAGAAGAGTCGTGCTAACTCGAAACGTTAACTCTGTTTCTCTCTCCACAGATGCTGTCAGACCTGCTGAGTTTTTCCAGCATTTTCTATTTTTATTTCATATTTCCAGCATCTGCAGTATTTTGCATTTATCCAGGACAACACATTGCTACCTGAAGCCTCCGTGATGTGCTCTCCAATTCCTTCCTCTGAAAAGTGCACCTCTCCTCTAAGAACTGCAGGCAGCCTTTAAGCGATGGCAGGCTCACTGGATTTCCCACTACTAAAACAACAAGCTACCTATAACTACACAATTGGTATTGGCAGCTTGCCTCTTGAATGAACATGAGGCCTGACCTGCAGAATTGATTGGACCTCCAGATCTATGGTATTATCAAAAATCAAAAACTATAAAAAGAATTACAAATGTTATAAAATCAAAACACAACATACACAGTTTAGTAATGGAAGGATAATTATAGGTGGATATCCTGAAGTTTTACTTGATTACTTTTGTGGAACAAGGAGCAATTTTGCAGACTTTCCCTCACGGAATTGGGATGGACTTTGCAGTCAGCGGCAAAACAACAGAGCTGCTGCTGAGCTCAAAGAAAGTTGTCCACAAAAATCTAACAATCTCTGTGGCAGAGTCTTCCTCTTTGCCAATATCAGTTGTTTCTGGCGCCAAGTCAAGGGCACCTCCAGACATCCAGCGACAATGATGTTATCCAACAGGGTAAGCAGCCAATCACACTGCAGTATACTCACAGACAGCAAACCAAAAAATAAACACTGAATTGTTTCACTTTTACAGATAGCGAATAAGTGATTAGGCATGGGCTGAAGGCAGAAGATTAAATTTAAATAAAACAAACTTTCAAAAGAATTAATTTGATTAAACCCAAACGGAAAAAATATGCAGGACTACGGGGAAAGAATAGGGTAATGAGATTCTCTAAAAAATATGTGGAATTTCTTACCAACATGGAGAAATTTGGCACTCAATTATAAAATGACACTTTCAGGGCCAGTGAGGCTGTTTAGCAGGAATTATAAAACTAGTACATAGTTACATCCAGTAACACCTTCTTCAACAAGATGAAGCTTTTACAAATGTTCTTAAGCTACGAAACTAAGAGCAGAAATGAACTAAGATTGTAAGTTATTGCCAGTTCAATGATTCCCAACTAATTGCAGTTTGGGGAGTGTGGTTGCAGGGAGGGGGCAGGGGGAGTGGGGGTGGGTGGGGGGTGGGGGGGGCGGGGGTGCGGCTGCGGGTGGTAGGAAGGGTGTCGGATACCTCAATAGCACATTCTTTCGAGAAGCATGGAATCGCTGAAAACAACTTCTGCATTTTCTACGTTTAACTGCGCATTATGAGGATTTCAGAAGTTGCTGTCAGTTTCAGAGGAGTAATGCTGGTGAATGGTGACAAATTCTCCATTATTACAACCATAAAAATCCAAGCCATTAAATAGGGGTAGGTTCCATGATAAGGGTTTTTTTTATCCTTCCATGGGATGTGGGCATCGCAGGCTAGGCCAGCATATGTTGCTCATCCCTAATTTCCCTTGAGAAGGTGCTGGTTGTAGGAGGATGTGGATATGATAGGGATAAAAACTTGCGGTGGTGGGGGGCATGTTGAGTAAGGGGTTAACATGAAAAGCACATGATGCTGATGTAATGAAGATGTAACACCACATGATTGAGTAACAGAGACCTGGAGGGAGGAGAAGTTCTAACCTCGTGCAAATATTGGAGTATTAAACTTCAAGTGGATGGACACCCCACAGAGTTTAAATTAGACACAGGAGCAAGGGTTTCTGTTTTATCAGACAAAGTAAAATGGCTCAAGCGGATTACAGTGCAACCCCCATCCATCAAATTACAGGATCCTGTGGGACAACTTCAAAAGTGAAAGGCCAACTAATGACAAAGTTGAAGTATAAAGATAGAGAAACCTTCAAACCTCTCTATTTCATTCAAAATCAAGAGTGCTCTCTACTAAGCAGAAAGGCATGTTTAATGTTGGAGCTAATCTATAAAGTGGGTAAAGTTGCTGATGAACATTACAACAGTACATTCAGGAATGAATTTCCAAAATTATTTACAAGCCTAGGGAAACTAAAGACTGAGCACTATATCACCCTATGAGTTGATACTAAACCAATTTTCCTCTTTACACTGAGGAAAGTCGCTCAACCACTTTTGGACAAAGTGAAGGGTGAACTTGAAAACATACAGCAGCAAGTGGTTTTATCATCAATCACCATGCCAACAAAATAGCATTCAAGAATAATTACCATCCCAAAACCAAAAGGCCCTGTAGGAATCTACGAGGATTTAATGCAACTAAACAAATCAAAGGAACGTGAGATTCACCTGATGGCCTCAGCGATGAGCCTTGCCAAACTAGCCAAGAGTACTCTATTCACCAAATTGGATGCGAACAGTGGATTTTGGCAGTTGCCTCTGGACAAAGAATCCAGATTGCAGACTACTTTTATAATACCATTCGGTCATTATTATTTCAATAGATTGCCCTTCAGAATAGGGTCCACTCCTGAAATTTTCCAGAGAATAACATCTCATACTCTAGAAGACATGGAAGGAGCAATATTATGGGATTGCAATTCAAAATTGAAACAGACCATAAGCCATTAGTCACTCTTCTGAACATGAAAGAAATTGTGAAGATGCTGCCCTGAATCCAACGGTTCAGATTAAGATTAATGAGATATGGCTCCATAATAGTGTATGTTCAAGGGAGGTATCAAACAACAGCAGACACACCGTTGCGGATACCATCAGAAGGAACCAAAGAAGCAGATTTATACTTTATCGAGAATGTGGAAGCATATATATTCCTAATTATTCAACACTTGCTAGCTACTGCAAAAACATTGCAGGTAATAAAACAAGCATAGCAGCAATGTGATGAATGCCTCCAGATACGAGAATATTGTCTGGAAGGATGGCTAGACTATATCCCCAGTAATCCAGTACTATGCCAATACTTTGAACAATGCAAGCACCTCACAGTCATTGACGATTTACTGGTCTTCAATGAGAGAATAGTTTTACCGAGAGCACTTTGGCTTGATATTTTTCAAAGACTTCATCAAGTCCACTTAGGGATAGCAAAATATCGTGCAAGAGCCCAGCAATCAGTCTGCTGGCCAGGCAGTAGTTGTTTATAGAAGAAATTATTCCTAATTGCCTTACATGTGCAGTAAACAGCCAAGAGCAAAAAGAACCACTATCCCCTTCTACTTTTCCATCAAGGCTGTGGGAATACCTGGGAATTGACTTATTTGATTTTAAAGGGAAAAATTCCTTATTGTTATTGATTACTACTCAAGGTGGGTTGAACTAAACAGATTGCACAGCATCATGGTGGAAGCAGTCATTCAACCACTGAGGAGAATTTATGCAACACATGGTATTCCAAACATTGTAATGTCAGAAAATGAGCTGCAATTTGCTAATGAGTTATTCCAAAATTTTGTTAAGGAATACAGATTCATTCACATAACTAGTTCACATTGTTCTCAAGCTAATAGAGAAGCTGAGAGAGGTGTATGGGCCATCAAAGATTTGCTGAAGAATAGTGAAGATCTTAATCTAGTTCTTCTGAGTTACCGAACCTCACCACTACAAAATTGTTTCTCATCATCAGAGTTATTAATGGGAAAGAGGTTGAGAACACAACTTCCATCCCTGACACAAAAATTTAAACCCAATATCACCATGAATGACTACGAGGGGGTAAAATATTGTGAGGAAGAACAGAGAAACAGCAGGGTTGTAACTTTAACCACAGGCATAGAACATGGGAGTTACCAGTGCTGAAGCCCGGGGAGAGAGTCTGGGCACGAGTCCAACAGAGCCACCATCATCGAAAGAACTCCATAACCAAAATCATACAGGATTGAGACAGACCAGTCTATCATAAGGAAAAACCGAAGCGCCTTACCACCCTTGCAAAGAAAGTCAATAGAAACTTGGGTTTACTACTCTGAACCTGAAGAGAAAGGTGAAGGAGGACGACAAAGCTCTATATACCCTGGAGAAGAACACTCACACTGACAAAAGGGAGAGTACAGAATATCCTCAACCTCAGAAAGAGATTAGAACAAGATCAGGGAGATTGGTCAAGACATCTCAGCAACTAACCCAGTGATGTCAGAGACTTTGCGGGGACATGTAGGAGGTTGTTAATATGATAGGGATAAAGATTTTGGGAGAGATGTAGAGCAAAGAAGCACATGATGCTGATGTAATGATGATGCAACATCACACTGGCTGAGTAACAGAAATTTGGAAGGAGGAGTAATACCAACTATGTCCCTATATGTACATAGTAGCTGTAAATCAAGAGTGATGGTTTTAAAAAACTTCAGTCTCAAACAGCTTATTTTGGGAGAATAGTGAAGACCCAAAGAACCCTATCTAGAACCCGAACACATGACAAAATAATGGTGACTCACTTTCTTGACCACTGCAATCCATCTGGTGCAGGTACACCCACAGAGCTGTTAGAAAGAGAGTTGAGTGTTCCAGGATTTTGACCCAGTGGCAGTGAAGGAATGGTGATATATTTCCAAGTCAGGATGGTGTATTTTGCATGGTCTCTGGAAGAAGCAGGCTTGATTGATTGAAGAGTCTTTTCTCATCATACGGCGTAGACTCTTGTTTGTCACTTCAACTCTTCCTCATATTCTTAGCCCTATCCTTGACTGCCTGCAGTTGTTATAAGGCCAAGGCAAACTTTTGGGACAGTAGCATCTCTTCATTCTGCTCTGTATGCTTTCTGGTCTGAACATTAAGGGAAATTTTCATGACGGGGCCAACTTTGGCAGAAGAACCCCTGAAATTGACCATGTTTGCTAAGTTCCCCCATTCCTAATCTACATAATGTTTTTGAACTACCTTGTTCAACTTTCACCTTTTAAATACCTTTCAGGACATAGTCTCATGAAAGACTATCATATCTAACGCAAAGCTGCTTTACTCGTGAGTTACAGAACTTTCACAGACATGGAAGGATAGTGCTGCTTAATGTCATTGGTGAACACACAGTATTTTCTTTATTTTGCAGGAGAGAATTTTCCTAATGTGTAAACTCAAGATAAACCAATGGGCAAGTCACTTTTACTGAAACATGACGGTTTTTGGACAATATAATATATTATATTATATAATAATAATATAATCTCATTTACAGGACACCAATTACATTCTCTTCTGTTGAAAAACAAATGTGAAAAGGCAGCTTTGTGTACTGCCCTGAGAATTTCTCAAAGATATGACAGGCCTGAGTGTAAAGTAGAGGTCAAGTTTTTCATTAAGATGGATGAACTGACAGATAATGCTTGTCTGAAGTGAGCGAGAAAAATATCCCAGCACAAGTGATTCATCAAAGTATCAATGTCAGATGCTGGAAGCATGAATTTTCTTAAATATTTTAACTGTCAACAAGGCTTTAGAGGTAAGGCTTCTTTGTGGATCTTTTGGGAGGAGGTCAAGAAGAAAGAACTTACGTTTATTTGGCATTTTCCCACCTCAGGATGTCCCAAGCACAGCAGTCAAATGAAAACTGACTACGAGGCATTCTGTTTATTTGTTTAATTCATAAGGACATATCAAAAGCTGGGAAATTACATGTTGTAGTGTTGGATTTCTCAATATAGACTGAGAATACTAAAATGGAAGTGTTTGTGACAGATAAACCTTACTAGTCAATTCAGAAATCCAGCCAGAATTGGAGCCAGGATGTCTGCACCCCATGATCTTTCCTATGGTGTTATGCTCATTGTCATAAATTTGCATGTTTCTTTCATGTTTTTCACAAACACAGTGGGCAGAATTTTTAGGTTGGTGTACGGGCGCGCATCCGATCCGATTGGAAGTGAAATCACACGAGATGGTGTTGGGCAAGCAGCTCAACATCATCCCACGCTTGTGTGTTATTTCGGTCGGCGGGCACACGCAGAAGTCAGAAATGCGCACGCCGACAATTAAGAGGCCAATTAGTATAACTAAAGTTGCAATTGTCTCTGATTTTTCATGGTCCATCCACCTTACGATTGGCCAACAAATCAGCAGACTTTACATTTTTCATGAAACCTCATCCAAGGGCGGGATGAGGTTTCCATTATTAAATTAAAAAAATAAAAATCTACAGCATTTTTATCATACATGTGTTCAGGTGACTGATTGTGATGCGTGGACATTTTCATTCCTGATTTCAAAACTAAAATCTAAAGTCTTCAGCTCCCTGAGGCAGCTCTCCGCCTTCAGGGAGCTTTCATTCAGCGCTCGCCAGTGCCCGCGCTTACGTCAGCGACTGCCCTCCTCTCGCCCCCATTAATTGGACAGCCAGTGTGAAATCGCTGTCGGGGGCTGATCATGGTTGGCAGTCCGTTCCCTGGTGGCTCCTGGGCCTGCCAATCACATATGGTCGCCAACCTAACAATCCTGCACAGTGAGTGCAATAAATAGAAAGGAGAGAGAATCAAGAGTGGCCTTTTTAAGGGACTACTGTTCTATTTTACCATTTCTATTTGTTTTAACTATATTGAAGAACCCTGTTCAGCGAGTGCACCAGTGCAGAAGAGTCCTTTTTAGATGTTGGTAGGTTGGATGTCCCCAAAGAAACGCAGCAAAAGTGGCCAAAGGCACAGCCAGCATATATGGAAGTGGTTGAAAAGTTGTAGGTGCAGATGAAAAAGTCTGAGGAAGAATGTTCATCAAACTGTCCACATCTTGATACCTCAAAGTGAGTCAATGCCCATGGTATCATGCCTCAAGCACTTTACCCCAAGTATGGTGTTGCATCACCAACAGAGCTTGGGAGGTGCTGGCAAACTGTCCACATCTTTAGCAACTTTACAATATCCACCATTTTTGAGTTTGCAATTTGTGACTAGCACTAAAAAAAAATCATAGGTAAAAATTGCATGTTGTACCACCAATTTTTATTTTATTCATTCATGGGATGTGGGCTTCACTGGCTGGGCCAGCATTTATTGCCCATCCCTAATTGCCCTTGAGAAGGTGGCAGTGAGCTGCCTTCTTGAACTGTTGCAGCCATGTGGCGTAAGTACACCCACAGTGCTGTTAGGGAGGGAGTTCCATGATTTTTATCCAGTGACAGTGAAGGAACGGTGATATGTTTCCAAGTCAGGATGGTGAATGGCTTGGAGGGGAACTTCCAGGTGGTGGTGTTCCCACATATCTGCTGCCCTTGTCCTTCTAGATGGTAGTGGTCATGGGTTTGGAAGGTGCTGCCTAAGGAGCCTTGGTGAATTCTTGCAGTGCATCTTGTAGATGGTACACACTGCTGCTATTGTGTGTCGGTGGTGGAGGGAGTGAATGTTTGTGGATGTGGTGCCAATCAAGTGGGCTGCTTTGTCCTGGACGTCTCAAGCTTCTTGAGTGTTGTGGGAGCTGCACTCATCCAGGCAAGTGAGGAGCATTCCATCACACTCCTGACTTGTGCCTTGTAGACAGCGGACAGGCTTTGGGGAGTCAGGATGTAGTTACTTGTCGCAGGAATCCTAGCCTCTGACTTGCTCTTGTAGCCACTGTATTTATATGGCTAGTCCAGTTCAGTTTCTGGTCAATGGTAACCCCCAGGAAGTTGATAATGGGGGCTTCAGCGATGGTAATGACATTGAACGTCAAGGGGTGATGGTTATATTTTTTCTTGTTGGAGATGGTCATTGCCAAGCGCTTCTGTGGCATGAATGTTACTTGCCATTTGTTAGCCCAAGTCTAGATATTGTCCAGGTCTTGCTGCATTTGGACATGGACTGCTTCAGTATCTGAGGAGTCACGAATGGTGCTGAACATTGTGCAAACATCAGCGAACATCCCCACTTCTGAGCTTATAATGGAAGGAAGGTCATTGATGAAGCAGCTGAAGATGGTTGGGCTGAGAACATTACCATGAGGAGCTCCTGCAGTGATGTCCTGGAGCTGAGATGACTGACGTCCAACAACCACACCCATCTTCCATTGTGCTAGGTTTTCCCCCTGATTCCCATTGACTCCAGTTTTCTAGGGCTACTTGATGCCACACTGGGTCAAATGCGGCCTTGATGTCAAGGGCAGTCACTCTCACCTCACCTCAGGTGTTCAGCTCTTTTGTCCATGTTTGAACCAAGATTGTAATGAGGTCAGGAGCAGAATGGCCCTGGTGAAACCCAAACTGGGCATCGGTGAGCAGGTTATTGCTAAGCAAGTGTTGCTTGATAACATTGTTGATGACCCCTTCCATTACTTTACTGATGATCCAGAGTAGACTGATGGGGCGGTTGGGCTTATCCTGCATTTTATGTACTGGACATACCTGGGCAATTTTCCACATAGCCGGGTAGATTCCAGTGTTGTAGCTGCACTGGAACAGCTTAGCTCAGGGCACAGCAAGCTCTGGAGCACAGTCTTTAGTACTATTGCCGGAATATTGTCAGGACCCATAGTTTTTGCATTATCCAGTGCCTAAACGTTTCTTGATATCACATGGAGTAAATCAAATTGGCTGAAGACTGGTATCTGTGATGTTCCGGAAGAGGCTGAAATGGACTGATGTGCAGTTTCCCCCACCATTGAGTTGTTTAATTATCCACCACGATTTACGGCTGGATGTGGCAGCACTGCAGAACTTAGATCTGATCCGTTAGTTGTGGGATCACTTAGCCCTGTCTATCACTTGCTGCTTATGCTGTCTGGCACGCAAGTAGTCCTGTGTTATAGCTTCAACAGGTTGACACCTCATTTTTAGGTATGCTTGGTGCTGCTCCTGACATGCCCTCCTGCACTCATCATTGAAGCAAGGTTGATCCCCTGGATTGATGGTAATGGGAGAATGGGGGATATGCCAGGCCATGAGGTTACAGATTATGTTCAAGTACAGTTCTGCTGTTGCTGATGGCCCACAGTGCCTCATGGATGCCCAGTTTTGAGTTGCTAGATATGTTCGAAATCTATCCCGTTTAGCCCGGTGGTAGTACCACACAACACAATGGAGGCGTTCAATGTGAAGGTGGGACTTTGTCTCCACAATGACTATGGGGTGATCACTCCAACCGATACTGTCATGGACAGATGCATCTGTGACTGGCAGGTTGCTGAGGATGTGGTCAAGAATGTTTTTCCTACTTGTTGGTTCCCTCACCACCTGCTACAGACCCAGTCTAGCAGTTATGTCCTTTAGGATTCAACCAGCTCAGTCAGTAGCGGTGTTACTTGGTGATGGACATTGAAGTCCTCCACCCAGAGTACATTCTGCGCCCTTGCCACCCTCAGTGCTTCCTCCAAGTGGTGTTCAACATGGAGGAGCACTGATTTAGCAGCTGAGGGAGGATTGTCCCTGGTAATCAGCAGGAGGTTTCCTTGCCCATGTTTGACCTGATGCCATGAGACTTCATGGGGTCCAGAGTCAATGTTGAGGACTCCCAGCGCGCAATGCCCTCCTAACTGTATACCACTGTGCTGCCACCTCTGCTGGGTCTCTCCTGCCGGTGGGACAGGACATACCCAGGGATGGTGATGGTGGTATCTGGGACATTATCTGTAAGGAATGATTCCATGAGGATGACTATGTCAGGCTGTTGCTTGACTAATCTGTGAGACAGCTCTCCCAATTTTGGCACTAGCTCCTACATGTTATTAAGGAGGACTTTGCAGGGTCAACAGGGCTGTGTTTGCCATTGTTTTTTCCGGTGCCTAGGTCGATGCCGGATGGTCTGCCCAGTTTCTTTCCTTTTTTGTGACTTTGTCGCAGTTTCATACAACTGAGTGGTTTGCTTGGCCATTTCAGAGGGCATTTAAGAGTCAACCACATTGCTGTGGGCCTGGAGTCACATGTAGGCCAGACCAGGTAAGGGCAGCAGATTTCCTTCCCTAGAAGGCATTAGTGAACCAGATGGGTCTTTACAACTATCAACAATGGCTTCAAATCAACATATCACCTGAAGCTTGCTTGCTTATTGGTCATCCATTCACATAATGTGGGATGCAGGCTGGGCATTGAGTGACAACCATTAGGTTCTTACAAAAGCTGACTGTATATTTAGTCCTTTTTCAAAGAAGGCTGAACACAGCCAGAGGGAAGCAAAGATGGTGAGGGATGTGCCAACCTTTAAATTGGCACAAGAAGAGAACTCTTCAAAACATTGGAGTTGAAACAATAAAGGTAGCAGACCATGGAGACCATAGCAGCTTGCTTGATACACCACGAGGGTATGCCACCTTGGCAGCATTGCACTCAAGGCCCAGATTTTTCCATGATGGAGAGCCTCTCTTTCATGGCGAAAATGGTGGAAGTGGCCAAAAATCATATGTCCCGCTCCTGAAAATAGCAATTCCCATTCTAATGGGGGCAGGGCATATTTCACACATGTGCATTGTTACAGAGGCAGCTGGCCACTTAAATCTTCAGCTGCCTCAACTCATGTGGTATTTTGGTAACCTTGGAGTGTGAAACCTGAAGTGTGCAGAGTAGGCCTGGTAAGAGCAGGTCTGAGCTTTGTGGATTAATTTGGATAGCCAGGGTATCCTTTGGATATTGTCCAGGGACATCTTTGGGGGAGGTAATGTGCCCTTTGGAATTGTGAAAATTAGGCATAAATGTGTGTAAAAATTACATAAACCCATTACTGTCCAGCTTATTGGAACTGTCAGCAGACCTGTCAAAATCAACTATCAAAACTGTCAGAGGCACCTGTCAAAGGGAGCTGTCAAAAGTGTTAAGAGGAACTGTCAAATGCATATGCCAATGAGAGCTAGCAAGCTGTCAAGGCATTTAAATGTCCTATTTAAATCTTTGAAAAAATGCCTGGAGTGTTAAAAAGAATTATTGATTGCTATTTCACTCTCCCTGTTGACACAAGCCTGAGGGCTTCCATTACTGGATTAGTACGACTGCATGACTAATTTTACAACCATCCATTACCACAGTAGGGTGCCTGCCATTTCATAGTTTGATTGACAGCTACAAATGGCTATAGACTCTTTGAAGTGGGACTATCAATTCCAATGTTTGTTGTCATAAGGGATTGAGTACTTTAATGAAATGTGTGTTGTTATAAGGCTTTAGTTGATTGAATGTAAATATAGCATATGGGTTGTTATAAATGAGTGTTTTATTTAATATGAAGGTTGCAATAAACACTTAGAGCTTTATTTGATAGAACTTTATTTTATCTCACCTCTGCATTGGTCCTGAATATTGTCCATGGTAGATGAGTTTGCATGGTAGATGTAAGGGTAAAGGGTGGTGAGTGGGCAGCATGGGTTGGCATGAGTTGACATTAAGTTGGCTTAGAGGCTATAAATGGCTTTTGGGGTGGGTGGAGTGGCATTCATTGGCATGGTAGGTATGAGGGGACATGAGGGGTGGATAGAGCAGCATAGGTTGGCATAATGGTTATAAAGGGCCAGGGGGTGGGTGAAGAGACATAGGTTGGCACGGAGGGTATGAGGTGTCATAGGTGGGTAGAGGGCAATAGGTTGGAATGGGGCTATAATGGGCTATGAGGGGTGGAGGGGCATATGTTGGCATAGGTGGTGTGTGGGACCATGGGGGTGTGTAGAAGGGCATGGGTTGACATCGAGGGTATGAGGGGGTTATGAGGGTGGATAGGGGGAATGAGTTTGCATGGATGGGGCGAATGTGTGGGGGTGAGGGCTGAGTGCTGGAGGGATGTTTCATGTTTATTCCTTATTTTTACATTTCTGACACAGTGCTGGATCTCTGAGGCAGGCCTTCTGCCCCCGTACCCAGCAGCCTCCTCCGTTCTTTCGCGATCACCCACCCCGACCTTTAATACAGCCCAGCCCCGCAGATTGAAAATATGATGTCTGGGCCGCTATTTTTGAGTAAATTCTCTAACTCTGGCCCTAACTCTAACTCTGTGCATCTGACCCAGGAGCAAAAATCCAGGCCATTGTATTAACACTTGGACTCTGTGCTCAGTCATTTCAGGTGGCATCATGGTAACAACTGTTTGTTCTCTCTTTGTGTAGGGACCTCCAAAGGTAACATTCCTGCTGCTAGACACATGTAAAAGGTTGGACTGTCTCATGGGCACCCATAATAAAACCCTGAATATACAGGTACTAGCTCAAACACATCAACCTCGGACCAATCAAAGATAGTCAGGAGACAGCACCTATTGAAACATGTAATGAAAATAAGGAGAAACATGTAGAGATGTTGCAGAGTAGCAAAAACTATCAGAGTGGATTGTCAAGCCCAGATATTCTCTGCAGCAGGATCCTTGGATTTCTTTTAATTCATTCTAGGGGTGAGGGATATGTGTGTGTGTGTTACTAACATTTATTGGCCATCACACATGGTTGCCTTTGAGAAAGTGCTGATGGTTTTTGAAGTAAAGCTCTGTAGTCTGTGTGGTGGAGAGGCTGCTGTCATGTTATTAGCAAGGGAATTATAATATATAACCTCTGCCTAACTTTACTTGTCAGGCAAGCTCTACATTGTTTGAAAACAGGTAATTTTTAAAGTGTGATGCAAGTCTGTCAATCCGTATGCTATCCTATGTACAGTATATTGTTTATCAATATGTCACCTTGCATTTAAACACACTTCCAGCCAACATATTAACCCAGTAACAAAGTCTTCCATACATTGGTACAAATGAGTTATTTTCATACCCATGTCCTTTACATTCATTGTGTTCTCCTCCAGGAGAGGTCCTAACTAAATTCTCACAATAAGATTCTCGAGCCCTTACTGGGGAGGGATATCTGAGGTGGTTTCCCATTGTCTTCCTTACAATTTTAATCTTTTAAGCACGTTCTTCTAGGTGGGCTGCAACCAATGCTAAAGAGCTCCCCAACCATTTATGATGGGGAAGGACATCCACCCTCATGGGACACAGTTGCTCCTGCTGAATCCTAATCCAGTATTCAGAGCCAATGCTTCTAGTTCCAATTGCTGAAGTTGTTTAAAATGGGCCCTGAGTCCCAACCCTTCTGACTCAGAGGCGAGAATAGTACCACTGAGTAAGAATTTACATAAGCATTATCTTCTATATGTAATGCCTTCTCATTTGGGTTGTCCTGTTCCTAAAACAAGCCTATTTACATGTTGTAGATATTATTAAGTTTATATTGTTACCTCAGCCTAAAACTCTGTTTAGTCTATTTTTGATCACAAAATATTTGACACACCAGGGCCTGAATAATACACTCTGAAAACAGGAGTGAAATGGGCACACACCAACCTATTATCAGGCACAAAGACGTCGGGCCGCATTCCCAGCATCATCACGCCAGTCTGGGATAATAGTTAGCAGCCAGATCTGGAAATCGGCAGCCTGCCTGCACTATGCAAATAGAAACATAGAAAATAGGAGCAAGAGTAGGTCATTTGGCCCTTCGAGCCTGCTCTGCCATTCAATATGATCATGGTTGAGCTGCTGTCTCAATGCCAGCATTCCCCTTGACACCTTTAGCGTCTAGAAATCTATTTCCTTCTTAACTATATTCAGTGACCCGGCCTCCACAGCCTTCTGTGGTAGAGAATTCCACGGGTTCACCACTCTCTGGGTGAAGAAATTTCTCTCATCTCAGTCCCGTATCCTGAGGCCCCTTGTTCTAAACAGCCCAGTCAGGGGAAACATCCTCCCTGCATCCAGTCTGTCCAACCCTGTCAGAATAGGCTCATTGTGCTCATTAAAAAAGGCAATTGACTGCCATAAAATGTGCAGAATGGAATAAAACACTTTCAGAGGGGGATTTACGCCAGCCATATTTCCTATTTTTTCATCAGGTGTCCGTAATGATGGGTTGTCTTAGGGCAGAGTTAAATCTCGGCTGTTCAGTGTTTTTTGGCCGCTGGAAGTGCTTCGTGGAAGAAATACATGTATACTGACTTAAATTCATAATTTAAGAACCTGGGACCTCATGCAGAGAGACCCATTTCTCCATTGCAAACAAATTAAAGCTCTGCAGTCCTGCCACGTCCAGTGTGAATGGTGGTGGACATTTAAGCAAATGATGCGAGGACGTCGCTATCTTCAACAATGGTGGAGTCCAGCATTTGACTGCAAAGAACAAGGCAACCATCTTCAACCAAGTGCCAAGTAGATGACCCATCTCAGCCTCCTCCTGAGGACTGAACCATCACAAATGTAAATCCCCAGTCAATTTGATTCACACCACATGATATCAAGATACAGCTGTGTTAACTGAACACAGCAAAAGTTATAGCCAAAGCACTGAAGACTTGTGCTTCAGAAGTAGCGGCACCTCTAGCCAAGCTGTTCCAGTTCAGCTACAACACTGGCATCCACCCCATAATGTGAAAAATTATTCAATTATGGTCTATTTATAAAAAGCAGGACAAATCCAAACTGGTCAATTACTGTCCTACCAGCCTCCTCCCAATCATCAGCAAAGTGCTGGAAGGAGCTAACAACTGTGCTATGAAGCTGCTCTTAGCAATAACCTGCTCATTGGCACTCAGTTTTAGTCTACAGGGACCATTCCACATATGGTCTCATCACAGCCTTCATTAAAACATGGACAAAAGAGCTGAATTCCAAAGGTGAGGTGACTGTCCTTCATATCACTCCCTCCACCATTGCCACACAGTGCTTACAGTGTTTACTATCCACAAGCATGCATTCTAGCTACCCAACAAGACATCTTCAATAGCACCTCTCAAACCCATGACACCATCAAGAAGGACAATGCCAACAGGTGCATGAAAACACCAGCACCTTCAAGCTCCCCTATAAGTAACATAGCATCTATTATTGCCGAATCAGAACTCTGGAACTCTTTACTTAACAGTACAGTAGAAGTACCTTCATCACACAGACTGCAGCAGTTCAAGAGGTTAACTCACCAACAGCTTCTCAAGTGCAACTAGGGATGTGCAATAATACACCCTGAGAATAAATATTAAAAAAACAATTTCTTATTGATGTTTCTGTATAATGTATAATGTAATGTCCTTTTCATATGAAAACTTACGATAAAAGGTAAATGGTCCTCTCTGAAAACACACTGGAGATATTCAGTCATATAGAATGTTCAATTTTTCATTTTTATGAATGAAGGTTTTAACGGAAATGGTGACTAGTAAATACTGGTTTCAGATTTCAAAAACAGTTAGATTCAAAGAAGGAATTTACACTCGATGTAGTCCCATTCAGGATATCCCAAAACTCTTCACAGCCACTTTTTCATAGTGAGAAGATTTGAGTACAGGAGCAGGGATGTCTTGCTGCAATTATACAGGGCCTAGGTGAGACCACACCTGGAATATTGTGTGCAGTTTTGGTCTCCTTATCTGAGGAAGGAAGTTTTTGTCATAGAGGGAGTGCAGCGAAGGTTTACCAGACTGATTCCTGGGATGGCGGGACTGACATATGAGGAGAGATTGAGTCGGTTAGGATTATATTTGCTGGAGTTCAGAAGAATGAGGGGGATCTCATAGAAACCTATAAAATTCTAACAGGACTAGACAGGGTAGATGCAGTAAGGATGTTCCCGATGGTGGGGGAGTCCAGAACCAGGAGTCACAGTCTGAGGATACGGGGTAGACCATTTAGGACTGAGATGAGGAGAAATTTCTTCACCCAGGGAGTGGTGACTCTGTGGATTTCGCTACCACAGAAAGTAGTTGAGGCCAAAACATTGTATGTTTTCAAGAAGGAGTTAGATATAGCTCTTGGGGTGAAAGGGATCAAAGGATATGGGGAGAAAGCGGGAGCAGGCTATTGAGTTGGATGATCAGCCATGATCATAATGAATGGCAGAGCAGGCTCAAAGGGCCGAATAGCCGACTCCTGCTCTTATTTTCTATGTTTCTATGTTTCAAAGTGTCATCACTCGTTCCACAGGCAAATTCAAGAGCCAATTTACACACAACAAAGAGAGAAATGCCTAGTTAATCTATTTTGGTGATATTGGTTGAGGGGAATTCCCTACTTCTTCTTCCTATAATACCAAGTTACCTTCTATATCCGCCTGAACAAGCAAACAGGGCTGTTGTTCGAAAGATAACACTTCAAATAATGCAGCATTCCCTCAGTCCTCCACTGAAGTGTTGGCCTAGGTTATGTGCTGAATTTCTGGGGTGGAGCTGAATTGCTGCTTGATCCATAACCTTCTGACTGAGAGACTGGTGTATTACCTACTGAGACAAGCAGCAGCATTAACAGCATAGCTGTGTAGTAAAGAGTTAAGTACTGCTTATGTTACTTTTTATTCTGACAAAATGCAGTAAAATTCTAATTTTATTCATGATCTGAAATGACATTTACTATGATAAATTGTTTATAGTTATCTCACAATACAGCAAAGCTCTGTCTGAATATTCCCAACACTCCTGCAGAACATAATACTGCACAACATTTCTAACCTTCAGCTGTGCTACACAACCAAATTTATAGCATCCTGCATCAGAAAATTACAGATCAGTAAGTTATAATGAAAATGTGTTGGGTTTAATGCAATGTTTTACTCTTCGTACAGTACAACAATGATTACACTTCAAAAGTACTTCCTCGGCTGTAAAATACTGAATTATGAGATTGTAAAAGGCACTATAAGCAGGATTTTCCCAGCCCCAGGATGCCAGCTAGGAAGAGGGGGTGGCTGGAAACATAGCAGGAGCCGTGTCATGACACTCCCCGATGTAATGCAATTCAAGTATTTAAGGTCTCAATTAAGGGTGATCTTTTAAGCTCGCAGCCAGGACCGACCACTTGCCTCATGTGGAGGCCACCGACTTCATGGGGTCAGCAGCAGTCCAGGGAGATGCCATCAGAGGCTCCATCTCCCAAAGAGGGGACCATGGGCAGGGAGTGGACCATCTGGAGGAATTTCCTCTCTAATGGGAATGACTCACCTGCTTAGCCCCTCTGAATATTTATTTTTAATTTATCTCTCTGCAGTTACATGTTGAGGTGCCTTCTCGATCTCCGACCTGCCTCAGCAGTGCCAATCTCTGCTGGTGGGGCTGCTGAGGCTTCAGAGCTGCAGGCTCTGTGATTGGGTTGGCAGTAGTGGGAGCCTGCCCACCATCCTTAATTGGACAGCAAGCTCAATCTGTCTCCTGGTGAGTGCAGTCTTGGGATCTCCATTTGCTCCAGACGCCAGAGTCCTGAAACCCATGGTAAAATCCATCCCAGTGCAAATTTCCTTCTTTCATTCTTTTGCCACTCTGACATTCTAACTGAGGATTGCCTTTTAACTTTGTTGACTGTTGATGATGGAAAATCTGTTTAAGCACATAAAAGGAAACCTTGCCACAAATCTATCAAAATTACTGCTGTGGAGCAGAAGCAGCTTCAAGGAAATTCCCGGTTTATTTATAACGAATTAGCTCATGGCATCCCTGAGCTATGCTGTAATTTGTGATAATCCAGGGATGCTAAAATACACTGCTTTCAGAGTCAAGAGGTCTCATAATGAGATTGTAGTATGCTCTAATAAAGATGCAGGTTAATCTTGATATCCTATAATTATATATTTCTAAAATAAATTTTCAAGTTGGAGGCTCGAATGTAAAACACTTCGATCAGCTTCAGCTAATGCTGCCGAAAGGTATGTCTATTTAATTCATCCTTATTTCAACAGAAGCACAACTCAGAGGTTCTGGGTACTACAACCCAGTCATCCTCATTTTTTTTTTGTTCATAGAACGTAGCCATCACTGGCTAGGGAAGCATTGTAGCCCAGCCCTAATTGCCTTTGAGAAGTTGATGGTGTGCTGCTTTCTTGGACCGCTGCTGTTCATGTATTGAAAGAACACCCACACTGCTGTGAGGATTTTGACTGAGAGACAGTGAAGGAATAATGATATAGTCCCAAATCAGGATGGTGAGTGGCTTGCAGGGAACTTGCAGGTGATGGTGCTCCCATGCATCTGCTGCTTTTGTCCTTCTAGATGGTAGAGGTTGTGAGCTTAGAAGGTGCTATCAAAGGAGCCTTGGTAAGTTCCTGCAGTGCATCTTGTAGATGGTACACACCGCTGCCACTGAGTGTTGGTGGTGAAGGGAGTAAATGTTGAAGGTGGTGTTTATGGTGGAAATCAAGTGGGCTGCTTTGTCCTGAGTGGTGTTGAGCATCTTCTGAGAGTTGTTGGAGCTGCACTTATCCAGGCTAGTGGAAACTGTTCGATCACACTCCGGATTTGGGCCTTGTAGATAGTGGACAGGCTTTGGGAAGACAGGAGGTGAGTTACTCTCCACAGAATTCCCAGCTTCTGACCTGCTCTTGTAGCCACAGTATTTATATGGCGAGTCCAGTTCAGGTTCTGGCCAATGGTAACCCTCAGGATGTTAATAGTGGGGGATTAAGTGATGGTAAAGCCATTGAATGTCAGGGAGATGTTTAGATTCTCTCTTGTTGGAAATGGTCACTGCCTGACACTTGTATGGCACAACTGTTACTTGCCAATCATTAGCTCAAGCCTAGATATTGTCCAGGTCTTGCTGCATTTGGACACAGACTAGTTAAGTATCTGAGGAGTCACAAATGGTGCTGAACATTGTGCAATCATCAGCGAACATCCCCACTTCTGACCTTATGATGGAAGGAAGGTCATTGATGAAACAGCTGAAGATGGTTGGGCCTAGGACACTACCCTGAGGAACTCCTGCAGTGATGCCCTGGGACTGAGATAATTGACTTCTAACAACATTCCTTTTTGCTAGGTATGACTCCAACCAATGGAGAGTTTTCCCTTGATTCCCAATGACTCCAGTTATGCTAGGGCTCCTTGATGACACACTCGGACAAATGCTACCTTGATGTCAAGGACAGTCACTCTCACCTCACCTCTTGAGTTCAGCTCTTTTGTCCATGTTTGGACCAAGGCTGTAATGAGGTCAGGAGCTGAGTGGTCCTGGCAGAACTCAAACTAGGTGTCAATGATCAGGTTATTGCTGAGTAAGTGCCGCTTGATAGCACTGTCGACGACACTTTCCATCACTTTACTGGTGATCGAGAGTAGACTGATGGGGTGGTAATTGGATTTGTCCTGCTTTTGGTGTACAGGACATCCCTGGGCAATTTCCCACATTTCTGGGTAGATAACAGTGTTGTAGCTGTACTGGAACAGCTTGGCCAGGGGTGTGGCCAGTTCTGGAGCACAAGTCTTCAGTACTATTGTCAGGGCCCATAGCCTTTGCACTGTCCAGTTCCTTCGCCCATTTCTTGATATCACGTGGAGTGAATCGAATTGGCTGAAGACTGGCATCTGTGATGCTGGGGACCTCGGGAGCAGGGCCAGATATATCATTCACTGGGTATTCTGGTTGAAGATGGCTGCAAATGCTTCAGTCTTGTCTTTAGCACTAATATTCTGGGTTCCCCCATCATTGAGGATGGGTATATTTGTGGAGCCTCCTCCTCTAGTGAGTTGATTAATTGTCCACCATGATTCATGACTGGATGTGGCAGGACTGCAGAGCTTAGATTTGATCCATTGGTTGTGGGGTCGCTTAGCTCTGTCTATCACTTGCTACTTATGCTGCTTGGCATGCAAGTAGTCCCGTGTTGTAGCTTCACTAGGTTGACACCTCATTTTTATGTATGCCTGGTGCTGCTCCTGACATGCGCTCCTGCACTCTTCATTGAACTAGGGTTGATCCCCGGCTTGGTGGCAATGGTAGAATGGGAGATATGCCGGGCCATGAAGTTATTGATTGTAGTTGTATATAATTCTGCTGCTGCTGATGGCCCACAGTGCCTCATGGATAACCTGTTTTGAATTGCTAGATCTGTTCAAAATCTATCCCATTTAGTATGGTGGTAGTGCCACACAACACGATGGAGGGTATCCTTAATGTGAAGACAGGACTTCATCTCCACAAGGACTGTGCAGTGGTCACTCCTACCAATACTGTCATGGCACAGATGCATCTGCAACACATAGGTTGGTGAGGATGAGGTCAAGTCGGTTTTTCTACTGTTGGTTCTCTCACCTACCTGCCGCAGACCCAGTCTAGCAGCCTATGTCCCTTAGGGCTTGGCCAGCTGAGTCTGTAGTGGTGTGATCAAGCCACTCTTGGTGATAGACATTGAGCCCTCACCAAGAGTACATTCTCTGCCCTTGCCACCCTCAATACTTCCTTCAAGTGATGTGCAACATGGAGGAATACTGATTCATCAGTTGAGGGAGGGCACGTACATGGTAATCAGCAGGTGGTTTCCTTACCCATTCATTCATGGGATGTGGGCATCACTGGCTAGGCCAGTATTTATTGCCCAGCCCTAATTGCCCTTGTTCAGAGGGCATTTAAGAGTTAACCGCATCACATGAACGTAGGACATAGACCAGGTATGGATAGCAGATTTCCTTCCCTAAAGGGCATTAGTGAACTAGATGGGTTTTTACAACAATCGGCAATGGTTTCATAGTCATTAGACTTTTAATTCCTGATTTTTATTGAATTCAAATGCCCCATCTGCCATGGTGGGATTTGAACCCAGATCCCTAGAGCATTACCCTGGGTCTCTGGATTACTAGTCCAGCGAAAATACCATTGTGCCATCGCCTCCCCGGATTATTAATCTGGTGAGATTACCGCTACACCACCACTGGTAATAAATAATATTTGTTATGTTATAGTCAGGAACATCAGCGAATGTGCACACAGAATGTCACAAATCATAATGGGGTGGCAGGAGAAAATTCTATAAAAATAGATTGGATATTTTCTTGGAGCAGCTCCTGCTCGATAACAATGACTTTGACGCATGGCAGGATTCCCATTTATGTGCATAAACAGGGTTTTAAGTACTTCTGGTACACAGAGGAAACACATAGAAACATGCCCTGCCCCAGAATCCACCTGCAAAATGAGTGGCATAATGGTTTTCAGTCCGAAATTAATCAGAAATGATAAGTAAATTCAAGGACCTAGATGAAAGATCATCTTCCTGAAACATTAGCCAGAAATTTAACTTCAAGTGGGAGGGTGGTAAGGGGGATTTGCGGCTTAGGACGTGTGGGTGTCAATGCGGGGGGGTAGGGTGCAGAGTGGTGTTAAACCTCTGAAAAGTAGTGTCCAGTGGAAACCCAAGCAGCGATGCCAAAAGCAACAGGAGCAACACCTGTAGCAGCTCCAACTGCCTTTTCCTCAGCCACATGTCCCTCCACAAAGAGGGGATAAACACCGAGATATGGGTTGGAAGGAGGCGAGGCACCAATACAGGGGGCCAGATTTTCATCTCCCATAGGAGTTGGGAATTGGGCCAGGGAAGTTGAAACTTTGGTTTTGCTGGCTGCAAAAACAGGTTTATTCTGCCTTCCCAACTTCACACTACTTTTGTGTGGCTATTTCAAATGTTGGGAAGGCCTTGAGTGCAAAAATAGACATGCACCTCTTCTGCAGTCAGGGCCACCTTTGTGAGGACCATGGGAAACTTTCATGTACTGGTGTGGGTTTTGGAAACCCTAAAAAAAAGTCAGGTTTGAGAATTTGTGATTACTAGAGAGAAGCCTGCTAAGGGAACAGGGACATTTTAACAGCTAAGTGTTAAATGTTTTGGTGCCTTCAAGTGTCAGTTCTAAATGTCATGCTGTGATGTAGATGTGTTTTTAATGCAGTGGTTGATCATTGGGCTCTGTTCTGCAAAGGAAAGTTGGCCATGACATTGACCAGCAATATAAATGTTGACATGCATTACAGTACTTTTCCCAAAGAAGAAAGTGCCTTAATGCATTCAAAACTATATAAAAACAGCTGGGAAACTCTCCTGTCAATTGAACACATGGAGCAGAATCTTTTCCTTGTTGGGTGGGCCCGGTGGGAGCGGGTGGGGGCAGTCAGGAAGCCGACTGCCACCCACGCTCGAGGCCAAATGGCGACTTCACACTGGTGGGACAATTAAGGCCCATCCAGCATGAAACATGAGTGGCAGTGCTCAGCGCTGTTTGTGCGGACGGGCAGGAGGGCAAGTGGGGCAAACGCGACCTTTGCTCATGCGCACGAGTGCCTCGGGGGATGAAGCATTTTAAGAAAAAATAACAAAGAAATAAATAATGTAATAAAACATGTACCCTCATGTGACTCTGTCACATGAGCAGGGTCATGTTATTAATTAAATTTAAAGTTTTTTATTTTATTTGCTTTAGGAAACCTTATCCCACATGTGGATGAGGTTTCCTAAAAGTTGCAAAGGCCGCTTGGCCTTTTCGCCTGCCCGCCAACCATTAGGTTGCAGAGGTAACAAAAGATTTAATTTAATAGCCTTGTTAATGACCTTAACAGGCCTTTTAATTGTTGACGGATACACTGCCGACTCGGGCGCGCACCGCCGAATGAAATATCGCGTGACTGTGCATTGATGTTAGGACGCTCACCTGACATCAACGCACATCATTTTACGCTCACCTGACATCAACGCGCATCATTTTACGCTCATTCGGGTCGGGCGTGTGCCCGCCTGCTGAGCTAAAAATTTTGCCCGTGGACTGGATTTGAATGCCCAGAGATCTTTAACTTTGAAAGGAAATTGCCCTGCTGTTGAAAGTGAAAAAAAAACTGAGCATCAACTCTACTCCATTGATTGACAGGTAACCTGTCTTGAAATGGAAATAAAACACCATCTGGAGCTTAAAAAATGGCCATCTGGTTCTTCAGTTTCAATGGACTCAATTTTCTACATTTCCTAGGGTTTGTTTTGAAACATGGGGCTATTATGAATGCTCAGTTGAGTTTCAAACTTTCTAGAACCACTTATCTCAGCAGGATGTTGCGTTCACATTTTAATTCACAGCTTTCAGAGGTTATTAAAGGATTACCTGACTTTAAGGTATTTATATCTGTTGAATGAATTTTATGAATGAGGTGTTTTTTTTCTTTTGAAGTGTCTTTGAATGACAGCTCTATTGGAGTGTTAGATTTTTTTTTAATGTCCATTTCAAAGTTAACCTGGTATTTTCCCATATTGGATACTGGGTGAATAGCTATGGAGGATACATGTCAGGTCTGGAGGGGCATGGAAAGCATGAGGGGGCATGGAGGAAGCATGGCAGTATGAGGGAGCATGGGGGTTTGGGGTGGAAGAGAGAGGTTTAGGAGCATAGGGACAATATTGGGAGCTGATCTGCTGTCCCCAGGATTTGAGACAGGCCTTCTAACCAGCTCTTCACCCTGCGCTCCTCCCATCCTCCTCACATACTGCATCATGGCTAACAAAACCTGAACCCATCCCCCCCCCATGTCTCTCAGAGACATAAGTCTGGTGGGAATAGAGTTGTGGCTTTTAGCTTCAGGAAGTGGGCCCAATCTATATTTCCCTGGCCCAGGATGAAAATCCGGCCAAGTACTACAGGCAGAGGATCAGCTCTCTTGACATGTCTGAGCACCAGTGCCCCAGGAGGCTTAGCCTTTGACAGCAGATCATTGCTGATATCTGTGAAGAGAGAGGAAACAACGTTTATGGAGGGTAACAGAGACATGGATGTAGAGATAGCACAAAGATGAGGGTGAGTGGGAGCATTAATGGGGATCTGAGGAGGTGCCTGAAGATCCAGGAATGAGTGGAGCTGCAAAGTCTGTTGTTCTGAGGAGTGCTGTACCGGATAATGCTGGGAAAGTCAGAGTGTGGTTGTTGGCATCCAACTTCAGGAGATCCTGGATGTACTTGCTCCAGGTTGGAGGGGCCTAATTCATACTGCTTGCTTCCTCAACCACTTCCATTTATCCCTAGCTGGTTTGAGAGGCTGGCCTCTTCCTCCTGTCCTTACTGCAGTCTCTCAGATCCCACAGCAGGACGTCCAGATAAGAGTGCGAGGCCCAGGATGCAGCATTTCCATGTCTCCTTTCCAATCCTGTGATGGCCTCAGGAATCAATGTGCAATTTAGTCATTCTGATCCCTAGCAGGGTCCCTTTGAATAGAAATCTTCTTTTGTCACCACACCCGCCCTCCATCATGTTGGAAACGGGAAGAGGGATGCACAAACTATGTCTGAGTTAAAGAGCCACAGGAAAGTCCATTGATGGAATAAATGGGTTCCCAAATCACTATTGGCTTCCCCGCTGTAGGTCTGTTTACATAAAACTTTTCCCAATAACTATTTTCTTTTGCTCCCTAAATGCTGCCTGACATCCTGAGTGTTTACAGCGTTATCTGTTTTTATTTCATATTTACAGCATCCACAGTATCTTGCTTTTGTCTGTTTAACCATTTTGCCTTTGGAACCTCACAGAGAGATTAGCTGAAGTGTTAAGCTATTTCAGTCCAAGTAAACTTGTCAAAGCGAGCAAGGAGTGAAAGCATCAATAAATTTAGTAGGCGAGCACCAAAATCATTGAAGATGGCCCTGACATTGAGAGCTATTCTTGAAAATGTATCCAAAAGCTATCAGACTTGCATAAACATTCTCAGAGCCACCGTCACCCTGTTGCCCTTGTGGTTGATTGATAAACCTTAGCTACTGTGCAGTGAATGTTGAAAAGGCTGAGAATGACAGCCTGATGCCAACAGCCTTTAGCTACTTTAGCACTATGAAAACAGATTACCAGGCAACATCAAATTGAGATTTTTCTGGAGTTACTTTTTAATCCTTCCATTGGCATAGACCTAGGTTTCATATTTCTAAAAAATATTCTCCTCTAAAAATATTGACCTATAGCTCAGTTGATACTGACATCTTCCTACTTTTGTGACGTCAATTCAGTTGTATCATTCAATGTATGCATTGCATACAAAATAGATGGACTTCTGTAAAAACTAACAGTAGATGAAGTCTGATTATTAACTAACAAATGATCTAATCAAGGCAGTTTTAAGCTTCAATCTGTTTCTATATTGATATTCAGAGCCAGATGAATAGTCACGTTATGATTTAGGTTTCAATTCCAATTCCTTGGCTCTGCAAACTGCAGCGCATATTCGAGGTTTTGCTTTTGAATTATTTCATGCTTGATGAAAAACTGGCAACCACAAATACAGATGGTTGTTCCAGTCTAAATGAGGAGGTATTACATTGTTGGAAAACAATTCAGATTTAAACAAATAACAGAAAGCTCTTATCAGGGAAATAGGGTAGGAAAGTGCGTTCTTATGGTGAGCAGAGATGAGAAAATATGCAAGGAGGAAAGTAATCAAGGAATAGTAGAACTGAACAGATTGAAATAAATTTGGAGTTACATATCTTAAAAACAATAGGACCAAAGATTAAAGTCCAGGAAGTGGACCTTAAACTTGGGCTCTGAAATTCCTTGAGCTAGGGAAATGGAGACGCAGCAGCTGCATGACTTGAAGGAAAATGAACCAGAATTTGAGGTGGGACCTGGTTCTGCCAGGCTTATGCCCCTTTTTCCCTTCAACAAATTTGAGTGACAGTGGATCTGGATAACTTTTATTTGTGCCTCCACACCCCTCATGCAGATGTCATCAGGAGGGACAGGCCTAGTGGGATGACATAATTCACCAAAAATCCTAGCAATATTATCTCCACTGTCCCCAGTGCTAAACAACTCCGCAAAGTCCAGGCAGGCTAGCATGTCAGGCTAGGATCCTTGCAAACATGGGACCCAGGAAAGAATCCAATACTGATTTCCTAATGGCAGTCTAATGCAGATTGATGAATTGCCTTTAGAAAAGGGAAATCTTAAATTCATAGGCTTTTAAAAATAATTTGAACCATTTATGACCAACTCCAAAATATAATGGTTAAGGGCCACTCCGAACTTCCTGGGTCAACAATGCCAAAATGTTGTGGAGACATTTCCTGCCATGCAGATTGCCTCCAGGGTTTGGGCCAGAGGCAGGGCCAGGTCAGACCAGTTGCCAGAAGACCTATCCAATGCACTTTAGGTTGTGCAAGTTGGGGGTCCAGGATTTTCAGGCCCTACCTGTGTCATTAGTGCAAAGACATTCTGGACCTGAAAATCCTTGATCCTTCTGGTACATTCTCATTGCAACAGGAGTGGAGCAGAAGGCCCAGAAAACAGACTCAGATCTGGATAAGCCAGATAGTCATGTTTGTTACCAGCGTTCACAGATCCTTATAAGGGGCAGAATCTCTATGCTCACATTACACAGAGTGTCCATCTTGGGGCCAAGCTTAATGTGTTTCCTAGCATGCAGAAGATAGGCTTCCTTGTAGCTTGTGGCATATTGTACCCAGGTTGTAATTATAGTGGTATAGCTGGCTGCTGGTTCTATGTTAATTAGCTGCCTTCCCTGATTTATTATACTTCAGTAGGAACAGCCCTGAGGATCACCAGCAGTTTCAGGCATAGTGTAAGTGGCAAGATTGTGACCTCTAAACTTCTGGGTCAGATCAGTTTACACCTTAGATTGCATTGTAAAGGTGGCTGGGTTGTACTATTAGTAATAGAGTTGAACTGCAGACAATTCTTGGGTGGAAACGTAAAGTTTATATACTCAGCAGCAACTACATGTGTGCTTTTAACTACAACTCTAACTCTACACTGGCTGGGGAGGTAGCCCGTGCTACTCTACTATCGGTTACTAAAGATCATGTGATCTTTCCTAACACGCATTATTCTTAAACGTACATTAATCACCAAATATAACCATAATTACTACATTCCTCCCCCTTTAACTCGGCTATACATAGTATATTTACAAAGACACATATTCCAAGACAACAAAATATTTACACTGGGTAAGGAATTTACAAGTTCAGTCTTTCAGGTGGTTTCCTGGTACGTGTGGAACTTCGCAGCTCCACAACTTCAGGTTCTTTGTCAGGAGCCTCCTTTTCCGGAGTTGCTTGAACATCAGGTGCTTCAGTGGGGACCTGCAGTTCTGTATCCTCAACTCTTACAGGAACATCAGGCATGTCAGTCCTGGGTTGAGTATCCACAACAGGAAACGCAAACATGGTCATGATCACTGGTGGAACCAAATCTTGGCAATTTGTCTCTCCCCTTCTTAAATGGTCCACATGTTTACGGATGATCCGGCCTTTCATCTCCACATGGTAAGATAAAGGTCCAGTCACCGATCTTATTTCGCCCGCTTATCACTTTGGTCCTTCCCCGAAGTTTCTCACGTATACAGGTTCTCCCACAGTAAATTTCCTCTCACAACTATGCCAGTCGTATCTAGTTTTCTGGCTTCCCTGACTCTTTGCCACCTTCACCTCTAAATTTGGCACTATTAAGCTCAATCTCGACCTGAGATAGCGTTTTAACAATAACTCCACAGGTGTGACACCTGTTGTTGTGTGAGGGGTAGTCCTGTAATGAAAAAGAAAGTGTGCTAGCTTGTTTGCCAAGGAATCACCAGTTAGCTTTTTAAACCTGTCTTGAACACTTGAACCGCTCTTTCATCCAGTCTGTTTGAGGAAGTGTGGTAAGGTGCAGTTTTTACATGCATGATACCCTTGAGGTTGATATACCGTTGAAACTCAGCACTCGTAAATGCTGTGCCATTATCGGAAACAACTACTTCTAGTAGTCCATGAATGGCAAAACTCTGATGTAGTTTCTCAATTGTAGCGGCCAAGTTTGGTGACTGCACCTCATATAAGTCCAACCATTTTGAATGGGCATCAACAATGAGCAGAGACATTGTTCCCAGAAAAGATCCAACAAAGTCAATGTGTAACCGCACCCAGGGTCTACCTGGCCACTCCAATGGGTGTAATGGAGCTGTCACTGGCAACTTTTGCAGTTGCTGACATTGCACACAGTACTTTACTAAACTCTCTATTTTGCCATCCATCCCAGGACACCATAGGTAGCTGCGTGCTATGGTCTTCATTCGGGAAATTCCTGGATGTGCACTGTGTAGTTCACTTAAAAGTGGCTCCCTTCCCTTTGGAGGAACTACCACTCGTTCTCCCCGCAACAAGATGCCATCCTGGCTGGTTATTTCACGTCTTCTATTGAAGTACGGTTTCATTTCACCAGATACGGGCTCCTGTGATCAACCATGTAGCACTTGTCCTCGTACTTAAGATAGGACTGGGTCCCGACTTGTACAGTCTCAGATCTGTCAATCACATACCAGCGAGGAACCTAAGAAGTTTAACAGTAAAACAAGTTCCTGTGGAATTGGGACATAATCATCATTTTCTTGTAAAGGCAAACGACTAAGGGCGTTGGCATTTGCGATTTGATTGCCAGGCCTATGTATGAAAGTGTATTCATGTGCTGCCAGAATTAGGGCCCATCGTTGTATTCTTGCTGAGGCTATGGGTGGTATAGCCTTGTCCTCACTAAACAACACTAGCAATGGTTTGTGATCTGAAACAATTGTAAAATGGCAGCCGTGCACATACTGGCGAAATTTCTTGACAGCAAAGATGATGGACAGGCCTACTTTTTCTACCTGCGTGTATCCCTTTTCCACTCTGGTGACCGTTCTTGATACGTGTCCTATTGGCCGTTCAGTGCCATTGTCCATCCAATGAGAGAGCACTGCTCCCACTCCATAGGGCGATGCACCACATGTCAGCACCAATTCTTTTGTCTGGTCATAATGCACTAATAGATTGGGCAAGTGCAACAATTGCTTCACCTTTATGAAAGCTTCTTTCTGGGGCACCTCCCAAGACCAACATTGGTTCTTTTTGAGTAGAGAATGCAGGGAGACTAGCACTGTAGACAAATTGGGTAAGAACCGCCCATAATAGTTGATCATTCCTAGGGATGACTTGAACTCTGAGGCATTCTTTGGCGCAGGTGCCTCTCTTATGGCTCTTACTTTCTCCTCAACCGGGCGGAGGCCCTGTGAATCCAACTGGTGACCCAAATGGATTACCTCCCTCGCTTGCAACGTGCACTTTTCTTTTATTAGTTGCTCTCCAGCTTGCAAGGAACATTTTAAGACTTCTTCTAAGTTTGCCAAATGCTCTTTTTCAGGGAATCCTGTCACCAATACATATCAAAATCAACTACAATCTGGGGCAGTACCTGCAATAAGCTTTCCATTGTTCTCTGAAAGATGGCACAAGCGGAGGAGACACCAAAAGGCAATCGTGTATATTGGTACAACCCTTTGTGGATATTAATTGTGACAAATTCCCAGGAGGCATTACCCAATTCTAGTTGTTGATAAGCTTTATCCATGTCAAGCTTTGTGTACAATGTCTGTCCTGCCACCTTGGCATTCAAGTCTTCGATTTTTGGAATGGGGTGCCTATCCAGCTTAGCTACCTTATTTACCATGAGTTTGTAGTCCCCACAAATCCAGACGCTTTGGTCGGGTTTAAGGAGGGGGACTCTGGGTGCTGCCCATTCTGAGAACTGAACAGATTGTATAACGCCCAGTTTCTCTAGTCTGTTCAGTTCAATATCGACTTTTTTTAGCAGGGCATATTGCACCGGTCTCCCCTTCATGAAACGCAAGGTTGCTTCTGGATCCACATGAATCTTGGCCTGCAGGCCCTGGATTTTCCGCAGTTCATCTTGAAGACAATGGCGTACTTTCTAAGTAGCTCTGGTAGCCCACTTTCTCTCAACTGGAATATTTCAGCCATTCTAATTTATCTCCTTTAGCCAATTTCATCTTGGAAGGCTTGGCCTTTCACCTGCTACCACAATCATGGGTAGCTCTGTTGACTGGCTTCCATAATGCACAGTTACTCTGCTTATATGCCTTTTACTTGAATGTCTTCACCTGTATATGTTTTTAGCATGGCAGCTGTTTGTTTGAAGCTTAATTGATGTTCACCATTATTCAAATATTGGAAGGTATGTTCCCCAATTACTGTAGTGGAAGCTCCTGTGTCCACTTCCATTTTAACAGGTTTGCCATTTAATTTCACAGTAATACTACTTTCTGAGTTTCCAATTTTCAGATTAAATGAGTAAATGTCTAAATTTGCTGTCCAGGCTCTTCTTTATTGAACTTCTTCTTTTGTTTACAAGGCTGCTTGAATCTTTCCTTGCATTGCCTCATTATATGTCCATTTCTGTGACAATAGTAACATTCGAATTTTTTAAACTGCAAACCATGAAAAGACTGATTGTTTCCACCATTTAAAATTATTCTTCGATTTTGCTGCTAAGTTATTTTTCTTTATTCTTCCCGTTTCTCGGCAGGGTCTCGCTTTTTCATGTCACTTTTGGCTGAGGTTTCCCACCTGATGTGGAGGACAGTGCCATTTTGCACCCCTTTATTGCTTTTGAATCACTTACTGTGCTTTCCATGGGCAGCGCTATCTCTACTGCCTTCATGCAATCCAGATTTACTTTGGACAATAATCTTTTCTGAATAGTGTCCTCTTTCACACCACACACTAAATGATCTCTGAGTACGTCATTCAGAGTCGTACCAAACTCACGATGTTCTATTAGCTGCTTCAAATTTGCCACGCAGCATGCAATTGTCTCACTGGGCTCTCTATTTCATGAATTAAACCTGAACTTCTGCATTGTGACTGAGGGCTTGGATTGAAAGTGACCCTTCACGAGGTCCACCAATTCATCAAAATTCTTTGAATCTGAGGTACTGGGTGCCATCAAATTTTGAATCAAACCGTGGCTTTTGTTCCCACAAGTACTCAAGAGGATCGCTCGCCTCTTCTCTTCCCCTATGATCTCATTCGCTTGAAAAAAGAATTTGAGGCGTTCTATGTATTAAGACCAACTGTCTGTGGCTAGTTCAAAAGGATCAATTCTCCCAAATTGTTGCATTTTTAGAGAGGATAGCTTCTTCAATTGTAACGGATGTTGCTACCTACAATCACCGGGTGAGGTACAATGCCGATTTCTTTTTAATTTGATTTCTTCTGTTCAATCTGGTTTTATCCTTGTTCCCAGTTAGTTGTAGGGTGGCCAAGTTGTATTATTACTAATAGAGTTGAACTGCAAACAATTCTTGGGTGGAAACATAAGTTTATTTACAATATACTCAGCAGCAGCTACATGTGTGTTTTCAACTCCAACTCTATCTCGACACTGTCTGCTGAGGTAGCCTGAGCTACTCTCATATTGGTTACTAAAGATCATGTGATCTTTCCTCACATGCACTATTCTTAAAGATACATTACATACCAAATGAAACCATAATTACTACAGATTGCAATAAAACTGAGCACAACATACTGATCAAGTACAGTCAGTCAGTTGATTCTTGCTTGAAACTACTCATTCTCTTCTCTACAGCTTTGATAATTGCCCAATAGAGGTCCATAAAATGCAAGATTGTTGGGCAGTGAGGTGTGAGGCCAGTGGAACTGGGTGACACTGTAGTTCAGGAGGTTGTATTCACTTTATTCATTCTAAAATGTGGAGTTTTCTTTTTATAGATACTAACAGAATGGATGTGTCATTCCAGCAGTGGTTTGACATTTCCAGGGTTTGCAGGTTTTTATTTTAGCTTTATGGATTTGTCAGACCCACACACATTTCTGGGATTTTGATGTAATTAGCAAAGACTGACTTATCTGATGCGTTGCAGAGAATATGGTGTCTGGTTCATGACAATAAAGGCTTATTAGTGTCAGTGAATGTGACTACTTCACTCAGCTTTTAACCACCAGCATCTTTCAACCTTAGGCATCAATCAGCTGGTAATATGCAACAGGCATCAATCAACCAGCAAGAGGTGAATAGTTGAAAAATTGGTGGCTGCTGACTGACAAAGGCTGGAAATGGGAAAATTAAAGGTCTTTTGTAGAAAAACCTGTCAATTATCAGCTTTATTGAAAAAGGTGTATTTTAGATGCATTAAAATAATTTTCTATGTGAATAAATGCTGTCTTTTGTTATTAGAATACGGGTGTCCATGTAGAGGCAGGCTGAACATGTCTGCTGGCTCTCGAGACTTTGAGCAGGGTTTGGTCATCAATGAGGAAGCCCCAGCATCAGGACATAAAGTGTGACATGGCCATGCGGGCAAGCAGCAGAAGAAGAAATAAAATGTTATCAGGACTTACAGGACTAGGGCAGAGGGGAACATTAAAGGAAGGTTGGCCAGGCGAGTGGAAGGGAGGGATGTGGCAGAGGCAGCTGATCAGATTGTCCCAATCTTAGTGACAAAGAAGCCCATGGGCTCCTCATACTTCTTGTTGGAGGTGAGGGTGGATGTACCTTATACACTTTGCATCTGTACACATTGGAAGAAAACATCTGCAATACCAGGTGGGATGTATTGCAAGTAAGCACCTTGACTTTGCACTGCTCAATGGAAATGCAACATGTTCAGTGTGAATGAATTTCGTGACATAAGAAAATAGCAAAATTGGGGCCTTGGGGTTGAATTTCTAGTGAGTTCTCCTGATTGTTCACTGCAATTTCAGTGGAAGTTCCACAGAGACTTCAGAAAAATGGTTTAAAAAGGCATTCACACTACTTCTCAGGACTCTCTGTGGATCAACCATTGAAGTTATGGTGGACCATTGGAAGAATCCCTGCAGAAATTCCACTTATGTGTTCAATTATAAACAGTGAAGAGCAATCCGTTCAGATGATGCAAAGAATACAAAACAGCTGCAGTAAAAAACTGTCTGCTGCTTTCAACTGAAAGAAACAAAAAAAAAATGACCAACTTGTTCCAAGCTTCAATGGGAAACAAGACATAATCCAGCCCATCAATCAAGTTTTCCTTCAGGATTTTACCTTTGTAAAAAGCCCAGAATTATCAATGGAGCCTGGAAACATTCCACATTCCCACACGTTGTACATGAACCAGCTATGGCAACGCAAGTATTTCTTCCTTTGTTTAAACCACCTACTGTCTATTAGGAACACCCACCTCCCATGAACAAATAAAAAAAACACGAATCTCCTCTCTTAAGTGGCACTTTCAACAAGTTCCCGATCTCATTCTTCTGGCTCTCCAGGTCCAGGATGCTGCCTTCTGCCATTACTCCTACCAACAGAGAGAATAGTGCTCAGGACAGGAGATAAATGCTACCATGTAGAACAATTACTGGAACTTCAGAATCTTTTCACATAGGATTATAGAGGAACAATCTGCATGACAGTGTGTTCTTGCATTTGTTCAATAAATTGCTGTATTTCTTTCAATTTTGCTCTCCTCCTCTACTAAGAATGCTGTTTCTTGCTGAAGCTGGTCAACACCTAAACAAGGAATCCATTCTAGAAAAGTGAAAATAGATGGTTAATGTTGGGAAGCTATTTGACATTGTGAAAGATATCACTTCTGAGTCTAAACATGTCATCAGTTGACGTCTACTTATGCACATTTCCCAGCAAGGTTCACTGGAAAGCAGTGAGGACAACCCTTGATGAGTGTTTCACTCGTTCGCTCCTGGGATTCTGAGGCAGAGTTGCAGTCCTTTAGAGATTTGTAAATACAGGCTGCACTAGGCCTTGATCCTGGGACCTCCTGGTCTATATGCCTTAGTGAAATAGTTGCTTGCTTGAATCTTCTTGGCAAAGAGCTACGCATCATGTTCATTATAATAAAACCATTGGGAAGTAACAAGATATTCTGTTTAGATGCAATTTGAAAGGGGAGTTTCATAACACTCCATTCCTGATGTGAAGTCAATATAGTTGAGCGGGAACACAGATTGGAGAATCAGGTGGTGAGGTCAGCATGCCAACTCACTAATCTGGCATCTAGACACCCATGTCCAATCCTTCAATCTATACTTCTGCTGGGCAAGGCTTCATGCCAGAACCATAGCCTAACAAAATATATCATTGAATCATCCTCTGTATTTGCAAACAAATAAAAGTTTGGTGATTATTTTTGTTATGCAGCTCAATATCCCTATTACACGGTAAGTTAAAATGCTTCAAACTGTCAATTATGTTGTAATGGTTCCTGCAAAAGCCATTATATAAAATAACTCATTTACAACCAATAATTATTACCATTTCCAGGTAATTATTCACAGTTATGAATGAAAATCTTAGATCCTGATTCTCTAAGAATCATAATAACCATTTTGTTGCAGCACAAATGTAATAAAATCATAAGATAAGTATGGATGAGATAAAGCCCACTCAGCCTATCTTTGTTCACACAGCTAGGAAAGAAACATAGGTGCCAGAAATTGGTTCACAAATTCGATGCTGCCTCATCATCACCTGATGATAGCAGTGGTCCAAGCAGGGTTTGTACTGCTGACTGCCTGAGCATTGGGCAGAGGGCTGCAGGCAGCATGTGCTGTCAGCATCTGGTGCAGCCAGCATGCTGCTCTTAAAAACAATTTGTCTCTCTTAAAGGGAAGCTGCACCAAATCTTAGGAGGCTGCTGCTGAATGCTATTGCTACAATTCTAAACAATGAAAATGCAACACCAGGGCAGAGACAGAGCTTCCACGTTCACTGAGGTAGACAGGATGAGAGAGGCCATGGTTCTGTGGGGGCCCAAGAGGCTCTCAAGGACAACCCCAACCCTCGGAAGGATTGGAAGCAGTTGACCAGGAAAGTCAATTTCCAGAGTCTGTTCCCAGGGACCTGGCAGCAGTGCCACAAGAAGTTTACTAATCTCACATGGATGGTCAAGTTTGGTGAATGCATCTTCAAATGACATCTCCTACCCACCACAACATCAACCACTGATGCTGCTCAATGCACCACACCCCCTCAATCACCCACAGTATTTCCTGGCACTCAGGATTCATGTCAAACATTCAAATCCTCCAGATCATCTTCATACCCCTTCCAATGATGCCAGCCACATTCCCAGTTCCCGTTGTTTCCACATGCCTCCAGCTATTCTGCTATGGAGGGCACATAACCCAAACACAGTGCAAGAGTGACTGACTTTCTGCCCTCTTTCATGCAAGACAAGATGGCATACAATAGAAGGAGCAAAGCCGAACCAGCAGGGGGCAAGGACACCTGCAATCCTGAATTCTATGGAGGAGATGGTTCTCTGCATCATGGCTCCAGCTGCAACAGAGCCTGTGCCAAGGCTTAATTTTTTTTTTTGAGGGTTCTTCTTGAGATTTTCTCAAGGACTTCTTTTTGTTTTTCAGTTGCTTTTTTTTTGGATTTCATGAGGTCCTTTTTTCATTCTCACTAACTCCTTTATTAGGTAATGCAATCAAGTAGTATCATAACCTTCTGTATTAGTGTTGAATTCATTGTTAGGGTTTCCTTCTTTAAAAAATAAGGTAGTACATATACCAAAGACTGTATACATACATTAAATCTTTTAACTCAGAATCTGCTGAAACTCTCACTGATGCCTTCATTACATCTAGGAATAGCTCCTCTAGCACGCTCCTGGCTGGTCTCCCACATTCTACCCTCCTTAATCTTGAGGTCAGCCAAAACTCTGCTGCCCATGTTTTAACTCACAGCAAGTTCCGTCCCCCTATAAACCCTGTGCCCACTGAATTATGAGCAATGTCTGGGTTTTAAAATTCTCATCCATGTTTTCATATCCTCCATGGCCTCACCCTATGTGAATTAATTTTTCATTCCACTAGTCAATACAATCCCAATTTGAAAGGGTCTGAAATGCAGCAGGTAGAATGGAAGTTGGTAGGAAGTGCTCCCCAACTCAACAATGAGGTGCATTGTTTTTACAGCACTGAGACATTGGAAAGAGGCTAGAAAAGAAGTCCACAGGCACTTAGGTAGATATTTTCAGGTGCAGCTAGACCAAAAGGGATAAAATGTTGCCTCTCTCTAGCAGACAGCAAATCCTGTACCAAGGGTAATTAATATGCCAGGAGCACAGAAGTAGAATATTTAGCCAAAATTCTTCCATGACACCTCTGTGTTTCTTCTACTGCTTCAGGGTGACATGACAAACTCTGTGCTTCTCCATTTGCAACATGCACACCCCTGATGTATCTCCCAACATGCACAACATAAGATCACAAGGAAAGTGTGTGCTATTTATTATGCATTTAACTGTAATAATTTCCTTTTTCAAAATGGATTGACACTTTCAAACTAAGCAAAGGGGCCCACACCATTCTCCTTTCCACAACTCTAAAACTCACTCAAGAAGATTCTATGAAGATCATTGGTGGAGCAGTGGGTAAATGTAATGTGATCTGGCACTAATTATGACTGCAATTCTGTGCTAAGTTGGCCTAAATCAATCAGGGAGATCACAATTGATCTCCCTGTCATGAGACAGGCAATGGCAATAGGGGGAAAAGACAGCCTTGGTTGCTACTCACAGTACCTTAAAGATAAGAATCTCATTCATGAGTATATAAGAGCATCTAGGCCGGAATTTTCCCGGAATTGCACTAAGTGTGGTAGCGGGCGGGCAAAATGGAATAACGTAAATGGTGGGTTTTCACACCGTATTGTCTCGAGCCTGCCTCATTATTTATTCACTCACGGGAAACACACCATTCTCATGGCGGGTGGGCTCTCATTCGTCCGCTCGTAATCACCCCACTGTTGCATCACGCCGGCTGCCATCTTTAAAAGGCAGCTGCCAGCAAAGCACTCATCGTCACCAGCTCACCACTGTTGCCCAGGAGACATGGCCTGCAAAGGAAAAAGGACTGCACCCCCCGCTTCAATGACGGGTCCCTCGAGCGACTGCTGGGTGCCGTGGAGCCCCACCAGGATGTGCCCTGCCCCCGCTCTGGCCGCAGGATGGGCAGCAAAATCACCAACCCAGTTTGGTCAGCGCAAATGCCCTGCAGAGGAGGACAGCCACCCAGTGCCATAAAAGGATGAATGATCTCCTCTGTTCTGCCAGGGTAAGCCACTCTTTTCATCATTCCCAATTCACACGCTCACAAACCCATCACACATCCACAGGGCCCTCACTCACTGCCAGTTCAAGGGACATCACTATTCACTCCCTCACACACACTGTCATTGTCCTCATCCCGTCCATGGGACCCATGTACCACCCCAAAAGGTCAGGCATATTTATCGCCTGGCCCGGCAGGCATCCTGATACATTCTCCTCATCTCTATCTATGCAGGACAAACTGGCTCACAACAGGAGAGAAAGGTCGCAGACAGGTGGAGGGATGCCAGAGATCAAAATTCTGACAGAATTTGAAAACAGAGCCATCCAGCTGGCCAGTGATGACTGGGACCGGTCCTGTGCTGATGGTGAGGTCGGCGCTGCTCTACCAAGTGAGGATCCAGTAGTGCAACATCGATCAGACAACCATGCCATGAGTGATATGTCCTGTTTCACAGGCCACTGCCATGCACTAATTATCTCTCCTTGCTTTCGAAGGGACATCTGCCAAACAGCCGACAGAGTCCATGACCCAGGACCTCCAATCAAGCACCGAAGAAACCTCCGAAGAGGAATCTGAAGGCACCCTCCCTGAAGCCCCATCACAGCGCTCACCCACACCCTCCACCAACGCAGAGACACACACCTCAGTGGGACCTAGCTTTAGAGTAGTCTCGGGATCACAATCTGGTGAACACATTGCACTTTCTGATCCACAGCAGGTAGGGTCTTCCCAGGTCCTCGGCACTCAGAGGGCTGCTGGAGGCCAGAACGTTGCTGAGTCCGAGTCAAATGACAAGCCTATGGGCTTGGTCATGTCACAGTTGCTGGAGCTGCAAAGGCAAACTCCGGAACATCAGGAAGGGATGTCCGCTGCGCTCCTCAGATTGCAAGGCACGATGGAGGAGTCCGTCTGTGTTCACCCTGAAGTGGTAGCGCCGGCATTGCAACGCACCAAGATCAGCACTGACAGGATGGTGACCGCCATGGAGACCTTGGTCCAGGGCATCACTCCTGCACCGCTGTACGGGCTGAACTTCATCGCTGATGCCATATTTGGCCTCCAACAGTGTGTAAGTGAGAGGGGTGCTGGGCAGCTTGATCTCACTCCAGCTACCCCTTCTGCTCACGGAGTCAGCCAGGGGCCTCGGACACCCATAGGGAGGAGGATCAGCAGGTCCATCCACCCAGATGACTCTGCGAGTGTCCGGCCCATCTAAATCCCCTCTTCCTGTGACCTCTGCAGATCCAGCTCCACAGGCCAAGGTGGATGCCACTGCCAAACAGCAGGACCCCGAAAGCAGGCCGGGGCTCTCCCGGTCTCGGCCCTCCAGAGGACGCCTGTCAAAGTCAGCACAGACAGGGCGTCACAGTCTGCAGGCTGCCTCCACCTCCACTGTGGATGTCCAGGGAGCACCAAGATGTAGCGGTAGGATTAGGAAAGTTAGGTAAGAGTAGTTGCACAGCGTGAGCACAGTGTTGATCACTTGTACATAATGTTCACTATTGTCAAAAAACTCCCAAGAATGTCTCCCTGTCTATGGCTCCTTGTTCTGATGAGCAGTGTTCTTGTCACTTAGATGTGAAACCTTTCTGCACAAGATAAAGGCAGGTGCCTCAGTCCAGGGCCTCTTCCCTGTTCTCTGTGCAGCCTTCAGACCAAAGTGATGGTCCAGCCTCACAGTCCCTGGAAACATTACTGATGCCTGCACTTCGGCGGTGCTGGTCATTGCTGCCACAATGTAGTGGGCAGGCACCACAGAGTTCTCTCATACTCTGTGAGCTTTCAGCACCTTTAAGGTGGGGCTGGCCCCCATCACACCAGGATCTGCGACCAGTGATGCTGTGCACCCGCTCCTGAAGGGCTGAGGTGCTGAAGGCGGACACAGCATCAGGTGCATCAAAAGTTTCATGGCTGCATCTCTGAGATGGCCCTGATCATGGAGCGCACCTGAGCTGCCCTCGGCCAGACAGGAGTCAGACATTCTCAGAGGTTATGTGAAGATATATGGAGTGACCTCACTGCATGTTGTCATCATTCTCCTGCAATCCAGTGATTATTGGGGCCTCCACTGAGTCTGCATGACAGAAGCATTCTCACAGAGGGTATTGGTGCTGCCATAAGCCAGACTGGAGTCAAACATTCACAACTGCAATGTGAGGATCTATGGGGACACCTCACTGCATATTGTCATCATCCTCCACAAATCTTGCAGCTATGAGGGCCTCCTGAGCATGCCTGCCTCATCTGGCCAGTGCAAGAGCCTCATCCCCGTCATCATCACCACTGAGGACCCCCTCACTCTCATTCCTGTTGGCGTCCTCCTCATCCAAGGAGACCTCCATCTTCTCCATCTCCTCCTCAGCCAACTCATCTCCCCGTTGCAGCGCCAGGTTGTAAAGGGGACAGCAGACGACAACGACGCGTGACACCCTCTGTGGACTGTATTACAGGGCTCTACCAGATCGGTCCAGGCACCAGAACCTCATCTTCAGCATCCTGATGTCTGCTCCACCAAGTTGCGAGCTGCTGCATGAGCCTCATTATAGCGTCGCTCTGCTGCAGTCTGAGGCCGCTGCACAGGTTTCATCAGCCACGGCCTCTGCAGTTGTCCTTGTCCCCGAGGAACCATCTCTGCAGCCTCTGTGGACCCTGGAAGGCTGCAGGGATCTGCGAGTGATTTAGGATGTAGGTATTGTGCACACTCCCTGGAAACCATGCTCATACCTGCAGGATGCGTTTCTGGTGGTCGCATACCACGTTCAGTGAGTGGAAGCCCTTGCAGTTGATGTAGTCCACCGAGTGTAGCGATGGAGACGTGGGCACCACATGTGCTGTCAATCGCACCCTGCACCTGTGGGAATCCCGAGATCAGGGTGAATCCAATGGGACTTGCATCCTGGCTGCCCCGGTCCTGGGCGAAATGCACAAAGTTATGTGCCATAGAGAAGATGGCATCTGTGACCTCATGGATGCACCTGTGCATCACCTGTGGAGCCCTGAACGGAGCCACTGGTGTAGAAATTGAGCGTCAAGGTCACTTTGACAGCCACTGGCAGTGGATGCCCTCCATGTCCCCTTGGTGCCAAGTCCTGCAGTAAGTGGTAGATGTGAGCCGCCAGGTCCCTTGACATGCGCAGTCATTGGCGACACTGGTTCTCAGTCATCTGCAGGAATGGCAGGCAGTGTCTATAGACCCTGGGTGTTGCCTTTGGTGCCTCCACTTTGCTTGCATGGACAGGCAGGATAGGAGCCTGACCCCAACCATATCACTGTGATTGTGCCTGATTTGTGTCAGTTGTAGAGGCATGGTCAGTTTATACAGGTGTCCCTAATGCGTGGCCACTCCCCTCGCTACCCTGCCCCCACCTCGATTGCCTGTGCGTGGGATGCAGCACCAGGGCAGCACTTGCTCCCCCCCCACCCCACCACCAACAACAGTCGCCTTTGAGGCTGGCAGTTGCATCCGCACACCCCACTCCCCCCCAGCAGTCGCCTCCGGGGCCAGGCATCAGTTGCACCCGCCCTCCCACGCCCCTGAGGCCTGTAAACAACAGGTGAGCTGTGGAGAACGCTGCTGCTCACTCACCTCAGTTCCCCCAAAGTGAAGGCCGCCAAGTGCACGTTGCCTGCGTGTTGCTGTGAAACATGTCGGTGTGCTTTCCCGCCGACATGGACGGATGATACGGCGGGGTTCCAAGGGCCTGGTAGGATGGCCTTTTAATTGTACGCTAATGTATTACAATTAGCTCACCGCCGACCGATGGTGGGAAATGTGGCCAACTGTTGGCGGGCTGAGTGGACGATTGCGACCTGCCTTCACTTTGTCATGAAGCAGGTTGCGCCATATTTTCCGCGCACGCTACCTATCACACCTGCTGCCAGTGGGCTCAGAAATTTCTGCCCCTTCACACAAAACCCACATCCTTCATGAAATAAAAAACAATTTCAATATATCATAGAAGTTACATTTTTCTGTACCCTAGATTAATGTATATTCACCAATTTTCTTAATAAAATCTTTGAAAGGCAAATAAGGGTACATTTTAGGAATTTAGGACCAGCAGGATTTATCATCCATTAAAACGAGAAAACTCAAAGACTGTGCTACCTCCACATCCAATGGGCATTCTTGACTCACAAAGCCACATGCCTATATAAAATCTAATCCCCTTTTGAAATATCAGAAACTTCATTCACTGCTTCACAAAACAGAATACCATTTGGATAACACAAATTCCCATCTGATAATGGTATGATGTCTGTTGATAAATTGGTTGAGTTGATGAGCTACCACTTCCGGTGAGCTTGAACAAGATTGTGGCTGATGGAATAGAGTAACAGTAAATAATACTTCAAAAACTGACCTCGCACCCCTAATCCCCGGTCATGGATTTTTCATCCCTTTGAGCAACTTTTGAGAAAAAAAATTTGTCCTTGCTGGTCCTCCAATCACCGATTCTGACTCTGGGGAAGCAGCAAGAATGGGAGAGACAGAATCTGTGATTGGAGGAGCAGCTCTCAAGTACAGGGCAACTTTTCTTTCATTGGTTGCCCCCATGATTGAATTTTCCATGGTCTTTTGGGGATTTCTGAGGGCAAATTCGCCCACCATCCCTGTGTATTTTGAACCCTGGCTTGTGGCATCCAATGTTGCAGAGAACATTGAGCATGACGGTATGTTTGCACCTTATACTTCCTCTCAACTCCCAGCTCACCCTCCAACTATAACCTGGCATGATGTGCAAGCTGCAGATGGCATGACCATGGACCTCCTTGGTGTATCTCCAGAAAGCCAGCTGGTGAAGGATAGGACAAGAGCCAATCTTTACAAACAAGGGAATCACCAGCTAATGCCCACCAACTACATACAAGTAAACACAATTATTTACAATTAACAGATTCCCATCTCTCTCTTTAAATAAACCTCGGCCTGAATTTTTCAGTTGGCATGCACACACATGATCAGCAAGCCTGCAAGCGGATGTAAACTCCACTCCCACCAGAGACTAGCAGCCGACGGTAATCACACACTGGCTGGCCAATTAACAGCCGCCTAGCGTGAAACTCATTTGTTTTAAGGATCAGCACTGCCTGGGGGAGGGGCGGGCGCTTCCATGAAGTCAGCTGCGAGTGGGAGGGTTTTAAAAGGCCACCAGGAAGGGCACAATGATGGTTGTGGTGAGGAGCTTTGGGAGTTTATTCTGTGGCAGGAGTCAGTCAATTCTCAGTCTCCAGATTCAAAGGCAGGACCAACTCGTCCAAGGAATGGCGTAATGTCAGCCAGAGGACCAAGCCAAGGAAGTGGCCATGGTAATGTCTGCAGCCAAGCACCCCTTCATTTTCCCAATCCTGCTTGCAGACCCTCGTGTAGGGTGGTAGGTGATTGCTGGGAGATACTGCTGCCATGTGATTGCAAGAGGAAGCCTCAATATGTCAGCAAGAAAGCCTGGACAGAGGTGGCAGCTATAGTGAGCAGCCATGGGGTCATCCACAGGACCTGGGTGCAGTGTCGAAGAGGGTGAATGGCCTTCTCCATTCTAGAAAGGTGAATAAGGAAGCACTTTTGCATCTTGAATGAATCTATATGTGTGGGCATTTATTTGGTGGGGCTAGATGGTGGTAAATGATCAGTTCCAGTCGCCAAGTTGACCTGTGCCTAACACAGCTGACTAGGACTAGACCGGATGGTAGGCATGCCTACAAAGGGGAAGTCCTGCTATGTGCTGGGCACATGGACCGGTAATGCTGGGGAGGAGCATGTAAACCTTAGCCATATTGAAAAGGGACTCACAGGGTGGTGGGAGCAGAGCCGTAAAATGCGTTGAGGCATTCAGAAGTCCATTGACTTCGGTGGAACCGTAAAGTCCCACCAGCGTAAAATTCTGATCATGAACCTGCTCTTATCCTCACAGGAGAAGAGGAAGCACAATGATTGAACGAAGCCATGCAGATGGTGGTGTTCCAAACCTGACTGTGCTGATGCCAATGGAGAAGGACATTTTAGAGCTGGCTGACAAGATCCACTGGTAAAGGAGTGGCAGGTGTTTCAGAGGAAGGTAAGAATGAAGGGGACACACTTACAATTGGGGGAGGGGCTCAGAAACAGAGGGCAACGGGTCAAGGAGTGCAAGTTTATATCCACTGTTCCGCAATGTTCTTGCATCTGTGAATTTTTGAATAGCACAATGCCCATTTGCAGATTGCAGCAGCAGCTTCTTCCCTGCTTCTTTAATGCTCATGTATACTCACTGCTGTTTTCCATCCATCAGATGGATCATTGGCCAGACCAGTAGAAAATCCAGTTGGCCCTCCATTAACCTCGGAAGAGGAGGGTCCCTTAGATCCTCGCTCTACACCTTGCACCACCTCAAATACTGGCACCTCAATGGGGTTGAGCATGTCGATACAGATGGTTGCACATACTGGGGAAGTCACGTCGCATTCGCCTGAAGAGCTGTCAGAGGCAGAGAGTTCCCAGGACTCTGACAATCGGAGAAGTGTGGGAGACCAGGAAGATGCTGAGTCCCAGGCAGATGATGAGCCCCTGGAGTCGTCCATTAGGTGGCAAATGCTGGATGACCAGTGGGATATATGTGAAGATCTGGCAGAGATTCCAGAGGGGTTGCATGCCCTGGTTCATACAATAGAGGAGTCCATGTAGAGCATGAGTACTGCGGTCACCCTTATCTCTGAACTCACAGCATCCTCCATCGAGAGATTGGTGACTCTCAAGGAGTGCCAGCTCCAGGAGCTCAATTAAGGGTTTCTGGGGTTGCGTTCAGACCTGCAAGCCCACACGCTGGCAGTGACCACAGCAGGGCATTGCCAGTGTGAGAGATGAATGAGGCACCTGATGTTGTGCTATCTGCTTGACCATCTATGGTACAAGGGGGAGGTACAAGCAAACCTCATGTTGGCATATGAGCGGCAGCTACCTGCATCTAGGGGCTCCCATCAGGGCACTCCTGATGATGACAGCAGCTTCTCTGTCCCTCAGCCAGTGACTATTTCGTCTGAAGAAACTATGACGACTGAGGAGTATCCCGCCACTGTGCAGAACTCCCCCGCCCAGTCAGGGTTCTCACAACTTCCAGCAACCACAGGACATCCGCCAAGGTCATCCAGGCCAATGGGGCATCTGTGACAGCAGCCTGCCTCCAATCCAACTGCCAGTGATGAGGGAGCACCAAGGCAGGGCTCTCGTAAACTTTTTAAGAAATCCCTGTAAACACAGAAGGGGGATCATGGGTGAAATCTTTATCTTTGTGACTTGTGTAGTGTTGTGTTTTGTTGTTCTACATCGCATGTCACATGTCCTTCTTTTACTATCAGTGCCATTAAGATAGGAGGCTGCAACTCAAACCAAGAAAGTAATTGAGCGTGAGTATTTGAGTAACTGATAGCTGTTCTCAGGAGGAGGCAGGGGAGAAAGATAGCGTCAGAAAAGGTTCGTGAGTTCCGAGCGAGAATCTTACTGTAGCTTTTCAATGGTGGACTATTGACTTTGGAAGAACCTTTGAATCAGAGCTTCTCTGGTCTCTGTCACTCCCAAAAGCTGCCACCTTGCTGGATCCTCAGCATGACACTGTGGCTGTGCAGGTTCTTCCTCGGAGTCTGTATTGGAATCATCCTTAACGTTTGCGACTGCACAACATAGTCTTCCTCCTCCATCTGATCTCCCCAAGTGAGAGCTGGATTGTGCAGGGCACCGCACAGAGCCACAATGAGTGAAACACGATCTGGTGAATATTGAAGAGATCCTCCAGACTGGTCTAGGCATTTTCAGGAGGCCTATCGCCTTCTCAGTTATGGCCCTCGCAGTGACATGGTTTCTGTTGTACCTGTCTTCAGCGGATATTCGTGGATGTCTTATTAGTGTTTTCAGCCATCATTTTAGAGAATATCCTTTATCCCCCACAAGCCAGCCATCCAGGCGTGTTGCGGGAGGTTGTGGGGGGTGGGTTTGAAAAGCCTTGGAACCTGGCAGTGTCAGAGAATATAAGAGTCATGGCTACTCCCAGGATACTTTGCAAAAACCTAGAGGATCTCCTGTTGGTGATCGCACACTAGCTGGATGTTGAGCAACTGAAAGTCTTTATGATTCACTAAGGTCCCTGCCTCTCCAGCAGGTTCCTTGATCACCATATGGGTGCAATCAATTGCACCCTGAATCTTATAAAGCCTACAAGAGCTGCAAATCCTCTTGAATGCTCTGCCTGACCCTCCTTGCCTGTTCTGAAATGTATGAATGTATTCACCCTTCTGAAGAGTGCATCCGTCACAAGCTTTATGCAGCCATGTGCTTCAGATTGTGACACACTGCAGAGGTCTCCTACAGGACCCTGGAAGGAACCCGAAGAATGAAAATTAGGGGCGACAGTCACTTTTAGTGCCACAGGAATAGAGTGCCCCGCCACACAGTTGGATGTAATCTCAGGCCCAATCACTTCACAGAAGGAAGTCACTGTCACCCTTGAGGTGGATCCTTCTTCTGCACTGCACCTCGGTCATGTCCAGATAGCTGGATCTAACTCTGTATACTCTTCCAGCAGGGTAATGGCACCTCTGTCAGCCCCTTCTCCCTTGTAAACCTTGCTGGCCTTCAACCCCTTAAGGATATGCTGCTTGGTCTTGTGGCAGACACACTCATGATGTCTCCAGGCGGCTGGCCTCCTCTCCTTTTTTTCCCTGTCCTCTTCATCAGAGGAAAAGCCTCCACCTGACATGACAATCTCCATTTTTAACCTTCTGGATTGCTGATTTAATGATGCTATGGGCAGACTGTAAATGCCTCTATAAGGACAGAAGCCTCCTTTCCTCCAATAAGTATGAGCTCTATGGTTCACGGAGTGATCAAGAAAGTCCAGACTTAAACAAGAAATGTATGCTCCTACCTCCACACTCTTTACTCCACCTTCAGCCTTATACCCCGCCCTGGAGTGAGACAATGCAAATTGTGCACTCCCCACCTGCCCGTTCAGCCCATATGCCAACCGTAAAAACACATGGGCCTCTTAAAATTGCCATGCATTGTTTCTTTAATTGCCTGAATTGGCCCTTTAATAGACGTTGAGTGGGCTGCTGACATTCGGGCACGCCCACCCACTGAAACATCACGATGCGGAATGATGATGTTGGGAACCCCTCCCGATATCATCACGCTCTACCTTATGGCATGTCGGGAGCGTCGTGCGCCCACACCCACGCCGTTACATTCAGGCCAGAGAGACCATAGGTGCAACTAAAATTTCAAGCAAATTAAATCAAAAACCTCCAAACTCTGTACAAAGTATTATATGCCAATGATCCTTCTCTAGGACACCTAACAACCATCTGGTAAAATAATCATACAGTTAATGACTTGCATCCACCCATTTAATTTAAAAGATTTTCCTTCTCTCCAGCATTTGCTTCGAGCCGGCAAGGTCAATCTGTAACCTTTTCTCACTCACACTTTGCATATCCATAACTACCTAACATTCAATGGATATACTCTCTTCGTTGTACAGAATTAACTCAAATGTTTGACAAATTGAATCCCATACACATAAGAACCAGTGTTTCAGCAGCCAATGTACTTTTACAAGCTCTTTTTTATTTGCTTAGCTTCCCAAACAAAAAGACAACATTTCCCATCCCTAGCCATAAGAAATACTATGAAACCAGCTGCACTCGAATAACCATCAGGAAGATTAGCATGTGAAGCACCACTGGAAGGGATTAGTTTCACGTTCTTTGGATTGCCTAAGTACACATTAATCCAGATTTATTTTTTTTTATTTGCCCTTAAAACATTCTCGACTTTAGGGTGTTTCATCATAGTGCTTATCTCTAACACATTAAAGCTAGCATATGGCCTAGTCTAAGGGTCCGACCAGTTCAAGTGATTCAAGCTTCATTATTGCTCTGTCTCTTCTTTAGATATGACGTCATCTTTCTATGAGGACTTAATATGATTAACCAGGATGCGATTAATGCATTCTCAATAGGATTGTTGATTTAAAGTTATTCCAGACCTGGTCTGGGTTAATATCTAAACAAATATATTTAAAAGCTGCACAAAACCGACTCCAATTTTTAAATTCCACTCTAATCTTAATAATAAAACATTTCTCAAATTCTGCATTACCACCCCAAAAGAAATCATTAACATGTATTATGAAATGCCTGAAAGTTTTCTTTTAAGATACCAATATAAAAAGTCCAGCAAATGATACTGGTTGAACATAACCAATTTTCAGCAAAACAGGAGCAAAATACTGCAGATGCTGGAAACCTGAAATTAAAATAGAAAGTACTGAAAATACTCAGCAGGTCTGACAGCATCTGTGGAGAGAGGAACAGATGTAATATTTTGAGTAAAATATGACTCCTCTTCTGAAGAAAAGTCATTTTTGGCTCAAAACGTCAACTCTGTTTCTCTCTTCACAGATGCTGTCAGACCTGCTGAGTATTTTCAGTGCTTTCTATTTTAATTTCAGCAAAGCAGGTCTCATCCAAAATTACCACACCCTAGAAGCATCATTCAGGCCATATATAGTTGTTTAGTTTCCATAGTATTCCTTTTGCGTCTGCTTTTTTTTTGAAAAATATACTTTATTCATAAAATATCTGGAAGAATATTCCAAAACATTTCAAAATCACCATCGCATAAGTACAATCAGATTCAACTTTTACACATGTATCACAAGGTGCATTAATACAATCAATGAATATTACAATCATTTCAATATGGTCAATGCAGACAATCAGACAATGGTATTGGAGTTATCAACATACATCATGTTGCACTCTGAGGTGCTTCAATAAAATTATAATACAATTAGTATTCAATGCAGACACTCATTTTGATCTGTACCGCCCGAGGGGCTCTCAACAGTTCCCAGCCCCTCGGTGCATTGTGGCAGAAAGGTCTTAGACAGCGACCTTTCCCCATTGCGCCTTTGCGGCGGCCACCCCAAGCTTTAGTGCGTCCCTCAGCACGTAGTCTTGGACCTTGGAATGTGCCAGTCTGCAACACTCGGTCGGGGACAACTCTTTGCGCTGGAAGACCAACAAGTTTCGGGCAGACCAAAGAGCGTCTTTCACCGAATTGATGATCCTCCAGCTGCAGTTGATGTTTGTCTCGGTGTGTGTCCCTGGGAACAGCCCATAGAGCACAGAGTCCTGTGTCACAGAACTGCTCGGGATGAACCTCGACAGAAACTACTGCATCTCTCTCCAGACCTTCTTTGCAAAGGCACAATCCACAAGGAGGTGTACAATGGTCTCGTCCCCACCACAGCCACCTCGAAGGCAACGTGTAGAGGGGGCGAGACCCCTGGCATGTTGGAAGGATCTGACGGGGAGGGCCTTTCTCACCACCAGCCAAGCTACGTCTAGGTGCTTGTTGGAAAGTTCTGGCGATGAGGCATTCTGCCAAATGACTTTGACAGTCTGCTCGGGGAACCATCCCACAGGATCCACCCTCTCCTTTCGCCGTAGGGCCTCTAAGACGTTACGTGCCAACCATTGCCTGATGGACTTGTGGTCAAAGGTGTTTCTCTGCATAAATTTTTCCACGAGGGACAGGTGGTACGGCACGGTCCAACTACTTGGAGCGTTCCGCGGCAGTGTGGCCAGACCCATCCTGTGCAACACTGGGGACAGGTAGAACATCAGCACGTAGTGACACTTGGTGTTTGCGTACCAAGGGTCTACGCACAGCTTGATGCAGCCGCACACAAAGGTGGCCATCAGTATGAGGGCGATGTTGGGCACGTTTTTTCCCCCTTTATCTAGAGGCTTGTACATCGCGTCCCTGTGGACACGATCCATTTTCGACCTCCAGATAAAGCGAAAGATGGCTCGGGTGATCGCCATCATGCAGGAGTCTGGAATGGGCCAGACCTGTACAGCAACAGCGAGAGTGCCTCACACCTGATGACCAGGTTCTTACCCACAATGGAGAGGGAGCGTCGCTCCCACATGCCCAGTTTTCTTTTCACCATAGACACTCGCTCCTTCCAGTTTCTAACACATGCCCCGGTCCCTCCGAACCATATCCCCAGCACCTTCAGGCCGTCAGCCCTGACGGTGAAGGGGACAAAGGATCGATCAGCCCAGTTCCCAAATAACATGGCCTCGCTCTTCCCACGATTTACCTTGGCTCCCGAGGCCAGTTCGAACTGGTCGCAGATGTGGATCAGTCTGTGCACCGACAGCGGATCCAAGCAGAAAACAGCGACATCGTCCATGTACAGGGAGGCTTTGGCCCCCTTTTGCATCTGCTGCCTCTTTTGGCGGTTTCAGAAACATTTATCTTTGATAAAGTATTGCCCTGCAGAAATGCAGCTTTTATGTGAATTGATGTACACTCCTGTGAATATATCACCAAAAGAGCTAAAAAAAATTTGGGAGAGTCTACTCTAACATTTGTAACATCAAAACTCCTAGCAAAGGGCCTCGCTTTAGCCTTATAAGTTTCCTCTGCAAGGACATTTTCAGTACAAAACCATCTGTGTGAAAAAGCTGGCTGCCTCTTATCTAAATCTACAGGATAAACCTCAAACACTCTTCGAATATCTAATTCCCTGTGTTTTGTCTCTCTTTTTAGTTTATCCTCAAGTTTATTGGTAGCCACCAAAACTTCATGATCATGAGGATTTCTACAAAACTTCACAATCTTGGGGACTTCTGCTTCTAGTTTTGAGACTAATGTTCACCTCATTTTCTAATTCATTCAAGCTATGACCTCTACTTGCACATTTATGGCTGCCAGGATCGACTACAACTGTGTGAACCAACGCTAGGCAATTGACCTTTGGATGTGATACCTCTGTCATGTGTGTCATGAATATTCACATTACCACTATCCAGCCCCTGATCGACCATATTCTGTTCCTCAGGACCTTCATCACAAAATAAGTGAACATTTGAGGTACGAAGTGCCTCATTTACTTCTGTCAGCTGCTCTGTGATTTTGTAATTAATTCCACTTAATCATGAGGAATGAACCTAAACAATTTGATTGTCAGTTTGATAAATACTGTCTTACCATCCTGGCTTATTACCTTACCAGGGCCCTTCTATTCCCTATGATCCTCTATTTTATAATCTCCTGAATTAAATTCTGTCTCTGATGTCTTTTAAGATGCCTTAGAGCTCTCCAAATTTTCTCAGAGACCTCAGCTTTGATGAAAGCTCTTCTTCCTGCAAGTGAAGTAGTCAGATGTGTAGAATAAATTGTAGTACCTTCTGGAGCAGGTGTTTATGTCTTCACATATGTCGTTGAACTCATCATTGGTAAATTCCCCTCCATTATCAGTCAGAAACTTCACTGGTGCCCCAAATCCTGTATCTATCCATTTCTCCATGATTTTGTACTAAATATTATTGTAGGAAGACTAAATCTGGCTGCCAGATCTATACAATGTAAATTGAAAATATTTCTGTCCTTGTTACATAACTTTAGATCCATAGCAATTACCTCATTAAAATGTTACATGCCAATGGAAGGCTTACAAGAAGGCATTTGAGGTGTCAGCTGTGGCTCAGTTCATAGCACCCTCGCCTTTGAATCAGAAGGTTGTGGGTTCATGTCCCACTCCCGGAAACCAAGAACTGTGAATGTACTCGGAAGAGTTACAATCTGTGACTGTTGATAACTCGAAAGAGTTACAAGAGGGCATGGTCCTGAGAACACACATCAAGTTGCTGGGTCCATTGGCTGGCCTGCCAGACATTTCCTGTTACTGTCAAGGAGAAGCACAAGAGGGCCTTGAAGTGGGGTCAAAGGACTTCCATTTCTCACCTGTAATCTGTCGCCGGTTCAGCCTGTATCCCTGGCATGCTGCTTTCTGCCTTGATGGCCAAGTCTGTCCTTACTACAAGTCACTCTAAGGTGGAAGGGAGTGTGGCTAATAAAGAGAAAAAGCAGATAAACAAAAGCAAAAGTTAGGCTGCCAAAAAACTCCCACAGAAATAGCAGAGAAAAGAATAGAGAAGGAACAAACAACAGAATGAAGATGGAAATACTAAGTGAACACAGCAATAATGGCATTAAACAAATTCTGAGTTATGGCACAATGTATAAGGAAACTGCTTGATACATCAAACTGGAAATACAAAAGGTGGAAACAGTGTTCAGGGCTGCTCCATCCACATCTGTGCAGGCAAAGACTCAGCCATTGGGACAGAAGGCAGCATGTTGGGGCACTGATTGAGCCAGGAGTGGGGTACGAGTGAGAAATGACAGCCCTCTGAGTCACATCCCAACTTCCAGGTCCCCCTGCACTATCATGGCCCAGCCGCATTCCCCTGCTGACAATGAGCTAGAGAGCACATTATTGCAGATCAGTGCGGCAATGAACAGCCAAGGCTAGGGTATAATTTATCTTCTATAAGGTGGCATTTATAGCGTGCAAGCCATTGTGGGATTGCCACATTTGATGTTTCATACAGGTGGCTACTCATTCCATGGACAAAGACATTACTGCAAAGGCCTCTGACAATGTACTACTCATGCTTGAGACAGACTCTTCTAATCTCTCTGCAAGTGTGCACAGTGCAGCTGGAACACGTCCAGTACACTGCATGTTCTCTGCCGCTGTTGTAGGAGTATACTGTTCGACAATGGCCCCGAGATACAGAAGCCTGGATTTTCATCTCGAGGTGGGAAGCAGGAGTCAGGAAATTATCGGCTTGGCTCACCTGCATTAGGAGAAAATGCCCGCAAGGATGGGATTTTCATTGTACTTCATTCAGTGGGTGCAGACTGGAGTCAGGCCAGCTGACCCAGTTAAAACTCCAATGGCCCCTTGTGCTTGCATGCCAAGGTATGCCCCAAAATAACCTCTATGAACCCTCAGGCCCCTCCATGCCAAGGTATGTCCTCCATCCACTCCCTATGGTCCCTCATGCACCCTTTGCCAAGGTAATTCCCCAAAAACCCTTTGGCCCCTCATACCCCCACCATGCCAACCTATAGCACTTCCATGCTCATTTGCTCATTATGCACTATATAGAACTAATGAACCCCATAGCGTAGGATGTGCAAAAAAGCTTTAAAAAAGCCATCCATTGATAACTTTTCACTTTCTTAAAAAATCCTTTTCCCTACAGAGCAATAAAAGTGTCAATCATCTGGACAGTTCAAAGTATCAATAGCTGAAACTGTAAGCACTTGAAACCTCTTTATCTTGTGTAAATAACCATTGTGAAATAGACAGCATGGATCAGAAAGCCAGAGCTATCAATCAAGCAATGTTTTTCCTGGGGTTCAGGTGTTTAAACAGGCTAATGGATCTCTGGGCTCTCATATAAGCTTCATTATGTATTCTGGGCTGAGAGCCCAGGCATCGATTAGAGTACTAAAACACTCTGGGGAGTCGTCTTCAGCGCCATGAGCTGGACAACCTTCTGCAAGAAAGGTGAAGGTTAGTAGGAGTTAAAAGGCATGAATTAATACTGTCAAGGTAATAACGTTTGAAGCTATCATTACACATATGATCATCTTTCACTCACTATTGACATCAAATCAACATGAGGGAGCGTTTTGTATCATGTCACTGTCCAATACTTTATTTGCATCACCAGGTAGTTTGGAGACCCCATTTCCTCACCTCTGATGGCCAGGCCAGGCAGGCTGAGACTGCTAATTTATAGTGTCTGTTCCTCTGTACTTGTCAACCATGAGATAGTTAGAGGGTCATCTCTCATGTCGTGTGCTCTCTTCTGCTGTGAAAGGGGAAAGCTGAGATCTTTGAGTGAGGGTAGTGGTATGTTTTGAATGGATGAATAGAGAGCATTTGTTGAAAGTGGTTAGAAGGTTTTAGCATGGCATTTCATAAGGATGAGAGAGATGTTAGCAGCGGTTGTACAAATAGAGATGTGAGGAAGTGCATAGACAGTGAGGGATGGGTGCACCTACAAGGTGAATTAGTGTGGGGAGGTTTCTGCAGGAGTAGGCTTGAGAAGGCAGAGTGGTGCGGGGTGGGGTGGTGGTTAGGTTGATACTGTTGTACATATGCTTCATGTCATAGTTCATATATTTTAGAGGTACAGCTTTGTAGTTTTAGAAATTGAATTTAAATGTAAGTTCAGTGGAGAAAAAAATCATCCTAAACATCTAGAGGCTGGCAAACCATGCATATGTTAGATAATTACAGTTCAAAAGATTTAGACTCATAAAATGGCAGGTGGTTTTACTTAGATAAAGAACTGGAGACATGACATCTTCAGTAAAAGGTATAAGTTATTCACGTGATTTCCAAGAATTGAAAATTGCTTCGGAATTAAATGGTAGTTGATTTGCATTTTACCTGGGTACAGACCACATGTGTCATTTTGCAATGGAGATGGATGGAGCTTCATGAGATTATTTGTTTTGAGTTATCTGTGAGAATGTACTCAAGGATAGCCAGCAGGGAAGACTGGTTGAGAGAAGCAGCTAAGAGATTGTGTCAGCTTTGAGCCTTATACAGCCTGTAGCTCCTTGGAATCAAGAGATAAAACCAGACCTACACCTGAAGCAGAGTAAATGCTGATCTATCGTCCATGATGCAGCCTATGAGTGGGAGCTGGTATTCAGCATTAGAACAAAGGCCTGGATTTTCACTTCCGAGGCAAGTGCGCAGAGTTAGAAAATTTCCTGGCTCACCTCACCTGCCTCATTAATAAGTGCCCCAAATAGCAGGATCTTCATTCGGGTTGGGGGGAGGGGGGGTGGCGGAGGGGGGGGTGGGTGGGTGGAGGGGGAGTGGTGGGAGGTGCTTGTGTGCTGGAGTTGGGCCTGCCAGCCCCAGAAACAGTTCGGAGGTTGTCACAGGGGCTGCCGAATGCTGAGGTGGGCTGGTTAACAGACCCGCTTCAGTGCTCTGGGACTTAGTCCCATTTGTGTGTATGAATATCAGGCTCTCTAGCCCTCGCCCCTCACAACCCCACACACTCCTCATGCCCCATCCATGCCAACCCATGTGGTCACCCACTCCCCATGACTCTTCATACCCTCCATAACAACCTATGCCCCCTACCCATCCCCATAGCACCAATAGCCCCGATGCCAACTTAGTGTCAACTCATGACCCCCAACCCCCATTTAGGGGTTAGCACTTAGGGTTAAATCAACAAAAAGCTAGTGAAGCTGCAAGCGCCGATTTTTTAACTCAGGGACACAGTGAGCTGTTTTTTTTAAGTTAAAGAGCAGGCCATCTAAATAACTTGACAGCATGACAGTTCCCCAGAGCTCGTCCATCAAGCATTCATGTCTACTTTTAAAAACCTTAAGTCACACACTATGGGAAATGGACCTCACTCCAGCTAAAATGGGGTCTGCTTGAACCCAGCACTGAATGGCCCTGCTGGGTTTGGGTTTCTCATGGATGGAATTTTATGGCCCCTCCCCCAGTCGGGATTTTCCAGTCCCACTGAAGCCAATGGACTTTTGAACAGCTCGATACATTTTCCAGGCCTGCCCCTGCTGCGACGGGGCCGTAAGATTCTGCCCTATATGAGTGAATCACATCCTGCCCCCCTTCCCCCACCATGGCAAAAATAGTACCTGTTAGAAAGGGGGTCTGGCCTTCCGGATCCGGGGTTCCAGTGTTAATTTGGAGAAGGCACGGAATCTCCATGACTCCCTGCAAAAACCTGGGGCAAAGTTGAAAAGCAGAAAACAACTGGAAGATGTGTTTGGTTGGAAACTAAAGGAAGAAATATACAGTAATACTCTCAATGAAAGACAATTAACCTTGTTGCAGTTCGAGTTCTGGTAGTTATCAGCTTGGCTGTAGTTAAAATCATAGCAGTGGGCTATTGGAAACCAAGGGCAGAATCCTCTGCCTATCGGGCGGGCCGGTCAGGAGTGGGTGCGAGCAGCTGCCCGCGATCGGCTGTGCGCCACCATTTTACGTGGGTGGGACAATTAAGGCCTGCCTGGCGTGACACGCATGGAGCTGCCTCAGGAGGATTCAGAGTATACTAAGAATTTTTAATAAATAAAGTTAAAAATTATTTACACATGTCCCCTCATGTGACAGCATCACATGAGCTGGGACATGTTCATGAAATGTGAAAAATGTATTTATTAATTTAATAAAACCTTCATGAAACCTCATCCCGCCGGTGGATGAGGTTTCATGAAAAACGCGAAGGCCGTTTGGGGTCTACGCCTGCCCGCCAACCTTAAGGTTGGATGGGCAGCGATAATAATTATGGTAATTGGTTTTTAAAATGGCCTTAACAGGCCTTCGACAGTTTGGCAAGCGCGCAGCCGCCCCAGAAGCACGCCTGCCAAACTAAAGTTGGAATGACACCTGGTGATGTCGGGACGCACACCCGACGTAACCGCTCGTCATTTTACGTGTCGGTGTGCGGGTCCTGCCCCTGCTCACCGACGTGAAAATTCTCCCCCAAGGGGTTTTTCTGATGTTTTAAGCCACTGAGCAATGGTCGTTGGGAGGCCCATGCTGGAGGTGTGGAATCCAGAGTTGTGAGGTTGGTAAAGGAATTGGAGTGTTGCAAGCCAAAAACTGATGGAAGGACCCCCATCCGATGAAATCTTGTACCTTGGTGAATAGCTGGAACACTGAAGAGAAATCAGAGTAAATTTCCCACATTCTATCTCCAATAAACTTGAAACAATCCAAAATTTTGATGCCCATGTTTTAACTCGCACCAAGTCCCATTCTCCTACCACCCTGTTCTTGCTGACCTACATAGGCTGTCAGTCAAGCAACGTCTTGATTTTAAAATTCTCATCCTTGTTTTCAAACCCCTCCATGGCCTCACCCCTCCCAATCTCCGTAATTTCTTCTAGCTCCACAATCCTCCGAAATTTCTGTGCTCAGATAATTCTGGACTCTTGTCCATCCTCAATTGTTCAACCATTGGCAGTGTTCACTTCAGTTGCCTCGGCCTCAAGTTCCGGAATTCCCTCCCTACACCTCTGCATCTCTCTGCCTCACTTTCCTCCTTTAAGGCACCTTAAAACTGTTCTCTTCTGCCCAAGGCTCTGGTCACCTGACCTAATATCGCCTTATGCGGCTCAGGTTTATAATGCTCCCGTGAAGTACCTTCAGATGTTTTATTGCATTAAAGGCATTATATAAATATAAATTATTGATGTTGTTGTTGGAAAAATGGAATTTTAACGTAATCATTCGTCCTGTGCAAAAAAAACCTACGTTTTTACAGAATCTATTTGAATTAACTTCTTGAGGATCCATTACTCCAAATGTTGTCCCATGGTGTAATATTAAAGATACCCGCACATAGAGCAGAGTTTTCCCAGATTTGCACTAAGTGTGGCAGCGGGCGGGTAAAACGAGATTTTACCTGCCGGCCGCGATGGCGGGTTTTCAGGCGGCATTGTTACAAAAATGCCACATTATTTATGCGCTCCTGGGAAACACACCGTTTCCATGGCAAGCAGGCTCACTTTCACCCACCTGCCATCACCCCGCCGCTGCATCAGGCCGGGCACCATACTTAAAGTCCAGCCGCAAGCACACATCTTAGTGCTTCCAGGCCACCACTGCTGGACAGAAGACATGGCCCTGAAACTGAAGAAGATTGCAGCCCCCAGGTTCAGCGGTGCATTACTGGAATGCCCTTAGGATGCAATGGAGGCTCGCCGGGATATCCTTTACCCCCCCCCCCACGACCCCCACCCCCTCCCCACCCCCTCTCTGGCCACAGAATGGGCAGCAACAGCAATAATCCAGCTTGGGAGGCGGTGGCAGCGGTGGTCAGCACTAACGCCTTTCAAAAGAGGACAGCCACCCAGCGCAGCAAGTGGATGAATGATCTCCTTTGTTCCGCCAGGGTAAGTCACTCTTCTCATCACTTTCAACTCACACACTCACAAGCCGATCGCACATTCACAGGTATCTCACTCACGGCCAATTCAAGGGACATCACCATTGTTATGTCACAGCAGTTGGTAAAGGCTGAGTTGTTTAAATCCCAGAGGGAAACTTGAACAACTGTCATAACCTATATTTTCTATTGGTTTGTTTGAGATGCAGCCCTGAATTCAGGAATAAAACCACCAAGCCTCAGGAGGTTTTTTTATATAAAACTAAATTAAACATTTATTAATTTAGCAACAAATTAAACACATACACATGTCTACAAATTATGACCATAATAACTTTTAAACAAGTCCCCAAATTAATCACTCCCAGGTAAATCTTCACCAAGGCAACAATAACCCACAGACTTTAAACAGACACCAGGCAAAGTACATTTGACCTTATGAATTCAAAATGAGTTCCCTTGCAATTTGGTTCCTTTGCAGACACAGTTGTAGGCTTACAGGCTGATTAGATCTTAAATGCCTCTGCTTACACACACAAACTATTTTCTGTATATACCTAGGTTCCCCTTTGAATGTAAATTTTCCATTGAATTACTAGGTTTTAAAAAAAATTTTACCTCTCCTAACAATAATCTTTTCATTCCACCAATTTTGTTGGTAATATAAACACATTGCCTTGCATCTCCCAGCTAGGTGCAAGAGTTTACCCATTCCTTTGATTGGTTTATTCAACAAATGCAATTTGCACTTTACCTTCTCCTCCTTACGTTTATCTAATTAACATCTCAAATTACTATACATCAAAGCACCCTGGCTAGCTGGCTTTAATCCAATTAAGCCACACATAGACACACACGTAAACACAGACCCTACTACAATTTCAATTTAAAAATAATTTCCAATAACATTATAGGCAGTAATATTTCTTCATGACAACCATTCACTCTCTCACACTCACCGTCAACCACTCACCATCCACATATGCCAGACAGACCTCTTATCATCTGGCCTGGCAGGCATTCTGCTTACATTTTCTCCATCTCTATTCATGCAGGACAAGCTGGCACACAACAAGAGGGAGATGTTGCTGACCGGAGGAGAATGCCCGAAATCAAGGTCCTCACAGACTTTGAAAACAGAGCCATCCAGCTGGTTGGCGGGGATCTGGACCGGTCCTGTGCTGATGGTGAGTTCGGCAGTGCTCTGCCAACTGAGGGTCCAGCAGTGCAACATACATCAGGCAACCATGCCTTGGCTGCTGTGTCCTGTTTCACAGGCCACTGCCATGCACTAATTATCTCCCCTTGCTTTTGCAGGCACATCAGCCAAACAGCTGATGGAGCCAATGACCCAGGGCCTCCAATCAAGTCCTCGACACAGCGCTCACCCACACCCTCGACCAGAACAGAGACACATACCTCGGTGGGACCGAGCTTTAGAGCAGCCTCGGGATCACAATCTGGTGAGCACACCACACTGTCTGATCCAAAGCAGGCGGTGGCAGAGACATCCCAGGTTCCTGGCACTCGGTGGACTGCTGGAGGCCAGAAATCTGCTGAGTCTGAGTCAGATGATGAGCCCCTGGACTCGGTCATGTCACAGTTGCTGGAGCTGCAAAGGCAAGCTCAGGAATATCAGGAAGGGATGTCTGTTGTACACCTCAGGTTGTAAAGCATGATGGAGGAGTCCGTCTGTCTTCACTCTGAGGTGATAGCACCGGCATGCCAATGCACCGAGGTCAGCGATGGTAAGATGGCAGCTGCCATGGAGACCTTGGTCCAGAACTTTGCTCCTGCACTGCTGCGTGGGCTCAACGCCATTGTTGATGCTATAGTTGACCTTGAACAATGTGTACGATAGAGGGGTGCCAGGCAGCTCGATCTCACTCCAGGTACCCCTGCTTCTAAAGGAGTCAGCCTAGGGCCCTTGGATATCCAAAGGGAGGAGGATCAGCAGGTGCACACTCTGCGCCCATCCATCCAGGCGACTCTGGGAGTGTCCGGCCCTTCTGGCTCCCCTCTTCCTGTGACCTCAGCAGTTCCAGCTCCATAGGCCGAGGAGGTTGCCACTGCCACACAGCATGACCCTGAAAGCAGGTCGGGGTCCTCCATACCACGGCCCTCCAGAGGACACCCACCAAGATCATCACAGACAGGGCGTCACAGAAAGCAGCCTGCTCCCACCTCTGCTGCGGATGTCCAGGGAGCACCCAGGGTTAGGAAAGTTAAGCAGAATTAGTTGTAAAGCCTGGGCATGGGTGTTGATCACTTGTACTGTTCACTATTGCCAATAAACTCACAAGAATTTCTCCCTGCCTATGGCTCCTTGTTCTGATGAGCAGTGTTCGTGTCACTCAGATGTGAAGCCCATCTGCAGAAGATAAAGGCAGGTGTCTCAGTGCAGGGCCTCTTCCCTGTGCTTTGTGCAGCCTTCAGACCAAAGTGGTTGTCCAGCCTCACACTCCCTGGAAACATTACTGATGCCTGCACCTCGGCAGTGATGGTCATTGCAGCCAGATGTAGTGGGCAGGCACCACAGAGTTCTTTCATTCTCTCTGTGTGCTCTCAGAACCTTTAAGTTGGGTCTGACCCCCATCACACCAGCATCGATGACCAGTGATGCTGTACTCCAGCTCCTGAAGGAGTCAGGTGCTGAAGGCAGACAAAGGATGCTTCTGAAGTTTCATGGCTGTGTCTCTATGATATGACCCTAACCACGGAGCGCACGCAAGCTGTCCTCGGCCAGACAAGAGGCAGACATTCTCAGAGGCTATGTAAGATTTATGGTGTGTCCTCACTGAATGTCATCATCATCCTCCTGCAATTGAGCGGCTATTAGGGCCTCCACTGTATCTCCATGACAGGAGCATTCTCACAGAGGATAAGCCATAAGCCAGACTGGAGTCAAACATTCACAGACGCAATATGAGGATCTATGGGGTGACCTCACTGCATGTCGTCATCATCCTCCACAAATCGAGCAGCTATGAGGGCCTCCTGAGTGCGCCTGCCTCGTCTGGTCAGTGCGAGGGCCTCATCCCCGTCATCATCACCTCCAAGGACCTCCTCACCCTCATCCCGGCTGGCGTCCTCCTCATCGGAGGAGATATCTAGCTCCATCTCTTCCTCAGCCAGCTCATCTCTGTGTTGCAGCACCAGGTTGTAAAGGGCGCAGCAGATGACGATGATGCCTGAAACCCTCTGCGGACTGTATTGCAGGGCTCCACCAGACCGGTCGAGGCACCAGAACCTCATCTTCAGCATTCCGATGGTCTGCTCCACTAAGTTGCAAGCTGCAGCATGAGCCTCATTATAGCATCACTCTGCTGCAGCCTGAGGTCGCTGCACAGTTGTCATCAGCTACAGCCTCTGCAGGTAGCCCTTGCCCCCGAGAAGCCATCCCTGCAGCTTCTGTAGACCCTGGAAGACTCCGGGGACCTGTGACCGACTGATGAGTAGGCGTCGTGCACACTCCCTGGAAATCATGCATAGATCTGCATGATGCTGTGGTAACCTGAGGTGCAATCCACCTTTAAGAGAATGTGAGAAGATTGACCACGTGACTGTGTTACCCAATGGTTGTGTAGCACGGGCTACAATGTTAATCAGTAGTTTAGAATAGGGTCTGGTTGGAGAAGCACATATTGTGTTTGTGCTCTGTTACTCACCTCACTCACCAGTAGATAGCCACGCAACTGTGTTCACTGAGCAAAGCGACCCGATAGAAGGAACATAATAACTGGCGACGAGGCAAAACATGACCAGTCGACGACACCAAGGAAAGCTGAGGAAATTAAACAGAAGTAAATCAGCCGTACCTTGCAAGGCAATTGTATGTATAGCCTTCATCATGGCCATCAAAATCATCTCCCTCCAGTATGCCACAGTTTGGCTGTATCGAGCCGTTTGATCAGACAACCAATGACTGGCCACATTATATTGAACGCCTTGTGTGTCCAACGACATAACGGAGAGGAGACGAGGTGAGCAGTCTACTTATTGACATGTGGCTGTAAAGCATATAAACTAATTCGTAGTCTAACGGCACCCAACACCCCAGATTCCAAGAGCTTTGGTGAGTTGGTAAATCTTGTGAAAAACCACTTTCAGCCGAAACCCTTGGTAACAATGCAACGTTTTAAATTTCATTCGAGGTGTCATGTCCCTGGAGTGACAGTCACTTGCTATGTAGCAGCATTAAAACAACTGACAGAGCACTGTGAGTTCGGGACGTCGATCAATGACATGTTAAGAGACCAATTAGTATGTGGGATTAACGAAGACGCCATTCAAAAAAGGTTGTTGTCAGAAACTAATTTAGACTTCAGCAAGGCACTGGAGCTGGCGCTCACAATGGAGAGCGCAGTCAGGGATTCAGAAGTAATAAAGGGAGCACAAAATGGGAGGGAAGCACCAGTTAGAAATGGCGCAGAATCGCAGGGCTCCGTGGAAAGGTGGGAAATAGCCAGCATTAACAGAACAGCAGAAAGCAATGGTTTAACAGAGAAAACCTACAATAATAACAGCATAAACAGCCCGCAAACGAACGACAATTTAAAAGAACCGAGTGTTTCTACTGCCACTGCCATGGGCACATTATGTGATATTGTAAAGACAGATCAAGACAAAACTTTAAGCAAAAAGGTAGAAATCGCAAAATCCACATGATAGAGGAACCAAAAGAAACAGAGTCAGACACTTACTCACTATACAACTTAAAAAGTCAATGGGAAACCCATCGAATGGATGTGGATACAGCGACATCCACGACAGTTATAAGGGAACATACGTTCACATATCTGAATGGAGGAAGCCACTCATTAAATCTGGAAAATTAAGATGCTAATTTAAAGATGTGAAGACAGACGAGCAAGTGGTATATGCAAATTTCCAGTACAGTATGGAAATCAGTCTGTTAATCTATCCCTGATAGTGGGAGCAGGGGAGGGTCCAAACCTTCTTGGTTGGAACAGGCTTACAGAAATGAGATTTTTCAACTCAGAATGAAAGCTCTGCAGGAATTATTACAGAAATATGCCACTGTGTTCAGGGAGGAGCTTGGAAAGATTCAGGGGCTGCAAACTAAAATCCACGTGGATCCTGGGGCAAGCCCCAGATACTTGAAGGTGAGGCCTGTCCCCTATGCATTACGAGAGAAAGTTGATGTTGAATTGGGCAGGCTGGAAAGGTTGGGAGTCTACAAATTTACAAATGGGCAGCATCCATAGTTCCAGTACTAAAGTATGACCAGAGTGTGCGAATATGTGGGGACTACAAGTTGACCGTTAACAAACTGGCCAGACTTAACAGGCATCCCATAGTGAAAATTAATGAATTGTACTCCAAACTGGCAGGGGAACTGCATATATGAAACTCGACATGAGCCATGCTTACCAGCAAGTCAAGCTAGAAAAGGCCTCTTGAGTCTTTGTGACTATCATCATACATGGAGGTTATACCAATTTACCCTTCAGAGTTTCATCGGCTTGTGTCATTTTCCAACGGACTATGGAAAATTTGCTTCAATGTTTGCCCCATGTGGTGGTTTATCTCGATGACGTCCTAGTAACAGGACTAACTGATGAAGGGCATCTGGCTAACCTGGAAGAGGTGTTGAAGCATTTCTCACAAGCCGGAGTACGTTTGAAAATAGAAAAATGTACCTTCCAAGCAAAATAAGTGGTTTACCTGGCCCATAGGGGCGACTTGCAGGGCCTTAACCCAGTAGAAGACAAGGTGAGAGCTATTCGTGAGGCGCCAGCACCAAAAAATGCCACAGAACTCAAGTCCTTCTTGGGAATGATTAACTATTAAAATCATTTTCTCCCAAATTTGTCAATTGTACTGGCTCCATTATACTGTTTACTCAGGAAAAACCACAGATGGATTTGGCAAGCTCCAGAACAAGAAGTTTTTACAACAGTAAAGTAGTTGCTACATTCATCGGCCCTGTTGGTACATTTCAAAACAAAGAAAGAATTAATTTTGACCTGCGATGCATCCCTTTATGAAGGTGGGGCAGTACTCTCCCACTGGATGGCGGATAGCTCCAAACAGCTCATTGGTTACGTCTCAAGAACACTGTTGCAGAACGAAGATACTCACAATTAGAGAAATGCCATTGTATTTGGCATTAAGAAGTTCCACCAATACATCCATGGTCGCCACTTCACCATTGTATTTGATCACGAGCCACTACTAGGCTTGTCTGGGGAAAATAAAGCAATACCCCTAATTGCCTCTGTACGCATCAGAAGGAGGGCACTGATTCTAGCTGCTTACAAATATACTTTTATCCACCGGTCGGGAAGCCAGATTGCAAATGCTGATGCACTGAGCTGATTACCTCTAAAAGACAGAAACGTGAACGTCCCAATTCCTTTTTATTAAACTTTCTGGATTTGTCACTAGTATATGCCAAACAAATAAGAGAGTGGACAGGCCATGACCCAGTATTGTCTCACGTAAGGCAACAAGTCTTACAGAGATGGTCTAACGAGCCAAAGTCCGATGAAATGAATCTCTATTTTAATAGGAAATACAAGCTCACCTGCCAGGATGGCATCTCACTGTGGGGAGCAAGAGTCATTGTGCCTCCAAGAGGAAGAGAGCCATTATTGACAAAATTGCATAGTGATCACCCTGGCATCTCTAGAATAAAAATTTTGGCACGCAGCTACTTATGGTGGCCAGGGATGGATACAGAAATCGAAAACTTGATCAAGAGCGGCATGCAGTGCCAACAGGTATAGAAATTGCCCCCTTCAGCTCCATTGCATCCCTGGGAATGGCCAAAAAGGCCATGAATCCACCTCCACATTAACTACATGGGGTCTTTTTTAGGCACAATGTTCCTCTTGATTATAGACACTTTCCCATTTCAGTCTACACCACATGAAGAAGGAACTCCACTTGGTTTGGAGGTTCCTGTAGGATCTGTTGAGCCTGAGAAAGTTGAAGGGACGAACTTACTGGTTCCTACTGGAGGACCTAGTGGACAGATGACTCCTGAGAGGGAGGCCTCGGATAAACCATCTGAAGTCGTAGAACTACAACGTTCGACACGTTTGAAGAAACCTCCAGAGAGACTGAATTTATAAATAGTTCATTTATGTAAATAGTTGATATATTGTAAAGATTGTAAATTGTACTTTCGAGTAAAGTTGGGGGGAAATGTGGTAATCTGAGGTGCAATACATCTTTAAGAGAATTTGAGCAGATTGACCACGTGACTGTATTACCCAATAGCTGTGTAGCACGGGCTACAATGTTAATCAGTAGTTTAGAATAGGATCTGGTTGGAGAAGTACACATATGTTGCTGCTCTGTTACTTGTGTTAATAAACAGCATGTGCTTCATCTTACATTGGTCTCTGCATCTGTAGTATCTTGTTTACCAACTCACTCATCAGTATATGGGTGTGCTACCATATTCACTGAGCAAAGCAACCCAACAGAAGGAACATAACTGATGCATTTATGGTGTCGCACACCAGATGCACATTCAGCGAATGGAAGCCCTTGTGGTTGATGTAGTCCACCATGTGTTGTGATGGAGATCTGAGCACAACATGAGTGCAGTCGATCGTATCCTGCACCTGTGGGAGATCTTGGCAAATCCAATCGCTCTTGCATCTTTGCTGTCCTGGTCCTGGGCGAAAAGCACAAAGTTGTGTGCCCTCGAAAAGATGGCGTCCATTATCTCATGGATGCATTTGTGGGTGTAAGGTCTCACAGAGGTCACCTGTGCAGCCCTAAAAGGAGCCCCTGGCAATTGAGCGCCGTGGTCACTTCCACGGCCACTGGCAGTGGATGCCCTCCATGTCCCCGTGGCACCAAATCCTGCAGCATGTGACAGATGTGAGCGACCAGATCCCTAGACATGTGCAGTCTCTGGCAACACTGGTCCTTGGTCATCTGCAGGAATGAAAGGCGGCATCTATAGACCCTGGGTTTAGCTAGGCACTGACCTGCAACGGCTCACTGTGGCTCTTGGTGGGGGGTGTGCGGGATCCCCTTCTTCCCTTTCTTCCTGAGGTTGTTGCTTTTCCCTCTGTGCAGCCAGGAGCCTCGGTCGCTCCCTCCTCCAGCTCCTTTGCTCTCTGTAGGCCACCAGGCATACAGCTAGTTCACCAGGCTCCATGATGCTGATGTACTCCTCCTGCAGGATGAAAGAGAGAGACATGTGGTTAGCAGGGTGTACTAAGAACGTGGCCTGGTTAAGTGTGAAGGCCCCTTAACACTTCCTGGAGAGTGCTGGCCACCAATTGGATGGCCAGAGTTTAGTGCGCTGCATGGCTGCCCAAAACCCCACCACCACCACCCCAGTCCATTTGACCAATTGGCAGCAGCTTTGCCCACTGGACTGCATACTGTGCTCACAACTCAGGCACAGGCATTCTCCTAATTCACACTGCAAGGCTGCGCTGTTAGCTTGAACCATGGGGGAGACTGGTCCAAACCAGGAAAATGACATTGCAAGGGGCTGTGAGCACCTCCACCAGTGACTGCTCCATGGCCAGCTTTAGCAAGGAGATTGTACAATGTGTCCAGTCATCCAACTGTTCTGCCATCCCTTAAAATGCTCATGACTTTGCATTCTGTGCCGGTGCGGAGGTGGGGGGGGGGTGGGGGGGAGAGAGAGAGAGGTGGGAGAGGGGGGTGGAGGTGGCAGGTGAAAGGCTCTGGAGCACTTGGTGGCACTTTGATGCCTCTGCATTGCTTGAGTGGACAGACAAGCTAGAGGCCCGACTCTAATCATATCAATGTGGCTGCACCATTGCAGAGGAATGATCACTTTACACAGGTTTCCCTAATGCATGGCCACTTCCCTCACCCACCTACCACCACCCCCACAAAGCGTGAATGCTGGTGCGCTACATTCAATGGCAGGTCCTTGGCACCGCCCCCCTCCCCCCCCGCCTCCACAATTCACCTGAATGGCTCCCCCACCCTTCACAAGTCGCCTCCCCCAGCGCCCCTCAAGCTTGAAATCCAACAGGCGACCCTGGCGAGTGCCACACGACGTTACTGTGTACTCACCTCCGAGTTCCTCTCAAAGTGCAGGCCGCCAAGTGCACATCACTTATGTGCTGTTGTGAAACATGTCAGCGTGCTTTCCCGCTGATACACATGGGCGATCCAGCCGGGGGGAATGATTCCGGCGGGCTGGTCTAATAGTGATATGCTGATGTATTACAATGAGGATCCCGATGTCCAATGGCGGGAAACACGGCCCGCCGCTGGTGGGCCGAGTGGACAGTTGCGAACTGGTTTCATGGCATCATAAAACCGATTGTGCCATATTGTCTGCTCATGCCACTGATCACACTCAATGCCAGTGGGCATGGAAAATTCCACCCATAGAACACTGAAGTCTGATTCCTCCTGTGTTCTACTGTGATGACATAAAGCTTCAATATTCAAGAATACTTTCTAGCTGCAAAGATTATGCTACATTTGATTAAATAAATTTGTTATTTGAAATATTTAGGCCAATATGTTGGAGGGGCGGAGTCTACCGATTGATGGCGGGGCTTTGGGTGTTGTTTGCGGGGTTACAGTCAGTGCTTCTATAATGTGGGCATGTGAGAAGCTTCCTTGCTCTTCTTCTTCTTACATTCAGGTAAGAATGCAGGTCTTCCTGCTGGCTAGTGCCATATTTCATTCTGCAAGTTTGGCACAAGTTTGGCACAAGTGAGGCAATGAGGCATTCAAAAATCAAACACAAATCCTGCCAAACACAGAACTTAAAGTTAAATAAATTATTCTATACTGTATATGTCATCACTGGCGCATCTATTTTACCCAACATGACAGGCAACATACTTCTGGCTGGAAATTAGCATCTGCTATCTTCCCATGAAATTGGGAGCTTAGTTAACTGTTAGTGTTATAATTTGTCGCTCATTCACAGAGTAAAGGAGGAATCTGCAGTCAGTCTTTCCTTAATGTAAGTTTATTCACATAAACTAGAGAACATAGGCACAGGCTTCCTTTGTCCCCGCTCCCCCCAACACAGGTGTAAACCGGCTCTTACATGTACTTAAAAATAATGCCCTAATCTTTCCCCAGTTAGTAACAGCTTCTCTCGCTTACAACTAGACCATACACTTCATTGTAACAGGATTACAACATTAACAGTTAGTGCCTGAAAAACATGGCCAAAATATTTAGGCCTTAGATTCCTTTTCTATGTTCTAGCCAGAATATAGCAATATGTCACTTTGTGATGGTTGGACTAGGATGATTTATCACTGCCATAAGACTTGTGCACACTTCTATATTACTTACTTTGCATTTGCTTGATGATGGCTTCATTATCTAACCATAATTTACAAATTAATTCCATTCTATTTTAGAAGACCTTGATGCGATATATATTACCTGTAACTTTTATTCATTGTATATCACATCTGTATATAGGAACTACAGAAGTCTATGCTTCATGCTATGTGATTGGAACCTTTTTATAGTGAGGTCTCAGGCATTAAAAAAATCAGTCACTCAAGGAAATGAAAGGACTTAGATATTACAATCAAATTGAGGTGTTCAGTATTCTCCCTCTGTTGTAAACTGAATTATCACTTATGTAAGAAAGTAGTCATTACCATAATTCTCTCTCAGATGCTGCATCCATAGAAGTGAGTCTCACTTGAAAAGGTTGTATTTTGCCTTGCAGATTAATATCTTGTTTGTCATTGTAGCTCATTCAATAGAAACACCAGTAAGTTCCCAATGTTTGCTAAGGGTATTGGTTCATATTCTGCTCCCAAAGTCCATCCAAATATTCTTCCCAAAGATGCCGTCTCCTATTATGTTCAGCTCTGTTAGACATAAAGGTGATTTACAAGCATCAACAGAAGTCATTGTGCAGGAAGGTGATAGGTAGCACTTCTGCACTGCACCAGTGAAGCATCACACCTGAAACACCAATTTGTCTATTTTCTCCAGAGATGTTGATTGAGCTGCTGAGTGTTACCAGTATTTCCTGTTTTTGAGTCTAGAATTAGGGTGGCTTTTGGAGAGAGTGCAACCTTCATTTTGCTCTTGCAACAGTCAGTCAGGATGTTGAAAACTTGCCCAGAACTTCTATTCCATGGAGGGGTCGTATCCAAAGGTACCCCAGAAGATGCACTGGAGGTCTCCCCTGGAAGTCCCCACACAAGGACTGCACGGGAATTTCCTGGGAAGTTTAAACTTCCAATGCACAATTACCCTGCACTGGGAACCACCCAGTGGTTTAAATCAGAGATTTTGGATGGCTCTGACTGTCTTAGGAGGCTAGTTAAAAGGATTAAAACCACTTCTGCTTCCTGGGTCACTATGTTAATGACACCACCCACCATCACAGCCAGATCCCGCCACTGAACCCCCCAACTATCACCCCATCCCCTGACCACCTGATTACCCTCCAATCTTGACTAGCCCCCCAACTACCCTCCCCACCCCCTCGAGTACCCACCAACTACCCGACTACCCCATCTTCTTCCCAACTACCCCCCCCTCCTCCCATCCTACCCACTTACCTTATGTGCCTACATTCTCCCTGGCTTATCAAAGTGGCTGGGATCTTTAAACTGACCTGGTTTACGGCAGCTAGTGCTCTAAAAAGGGCCTGACTTCACTATGCCTGATGCGGTTACACTGCACAGAAAGCTCCAATAAGCTGGTACACTGCACATTTCTGAGCAGGTCCAGGTTAGAAGTCTGGGTGGTAAATGTGCAGATTCCGATAAGGTCAGTAAAAATGAGTGGAGTGGCAATACAACTGAGAGAGTGCGAGAGGAGCAGCAGGGCCATTAACAATGAGAGAGTGTGAGAGGAGCAGTGGGGCCATTAACAGGGGAAGAGTGTGAGAGGAGCGGCGGGGCCATTAACAGTGAGAGAGTGTGAGAGGAGCAGTGGGGCCATTAACAGGGGAAGAGTGTGAGAGGAGCGGTGGGGCCATTAACAGTGAGAGAGTATGAGAGGAACAGTGTGGACATTAACAGGGGGGGAGGGTGCGAAAGGAGCAGTGTGGACATTAACAGTGAGAGAGTGCGAGATGAGTGAGAGACCTATAAATAGCATGGAGAGAGAGGCTAAGAGGCAATTAAAGAGCGCAGAGAGCAGCTGTTTGGTGAGTATTTCTAGTCCTTAAAGTAAAATTTAGTTGTTTAATTTATGTTTAGGGCTCTAGACTTTTTTTTCTTTTTCCTTTTTTTCTCTTTTTCTTAAAAGTAGCTTGTTGAGTATAAGATCGATACTGGTGTGTAAAAAAGCTACAATAAAGTATAAAGAGCTGGGGATTCTTCAAGTGTAAAGAGCAGGAATGCTAGAGTAATTAATTAAGTAATTAAATAAAATACGATAGCGATGGCAGGATGGGTGATGTGTTGCTGCTGCTGCATGTGGGATAGCTAGACACCAAGGTGATCCGGAGCAAACACATCTGTAGTCAATGTTTGCTCCTCGTGTTAAGGAGCTGGAGTCTGAGCTGCAGACATTGTACCACTTCAGGGAGGGGAAAGTTACCTGGACACTTTGCTCCAGGAGGTGGTCTCACCCTTCAGATTAGGTAATTGAAATTTGGTCTGTGATCAGGGACAGGAGGGTGTGACTGCAGGTGAAGCAGGTATGGGGACCCAGGGGTTAGTGTTCGAGGAGCCTCGGCCCCTGCAATCGTCCAACAAGGACAAGGTTCTTGCAAGCTGTATGGACGAGAGCAGGACTGCAGGGAGGATGAGCAAACTGACCATGGCACCGTGGTACAGGGAGCCATGCAAGTGGCTGGAGGAAATAGGAATGTAGTAATAGTAGGAGGCAGTATAATTAGAGGGATAGATATTGTTCTCTGCAGCTGTGAGCATGAGTCCCGAAGGTTGTGTTGCCTGCCCAGTGCCAGGGTTAAGGACATCTCTTCAGGATTAGAGAGGAACTTGGAGTGGGAGGGGAGGGATCCAGTTGTCATTATCCACGTTGGTACCAATGATATTGATAGGACTAGAAAGGAGGTTCTGTTGAAAGAATTTGAACAGTTGAACTAAAAAATAGAATCTCCAAAGTAATAATCTTGGAATTATTACCTGAGCCATGGGCAAACTGGCATAGGGTAAATAGAGTCAAGGAGTTAAATGCACGGCTTAAAGATTGGTGTCGGAGGAATGGGTTACAGTTCATGGGGCACTGACACCAGTACTGCGGTAGAAAGAAGCTGTTCCGGTGGGACGGGCTTCACTTGAACCATGCCGGGGCCAATGTCCTGGCGAATCAAGTAACTAGGGCTGTAGAGAGGGCTTTAAACTGAATGGGGGAGAGAGTTCTGGAGAGGAGATACATATGCTACAAAGCAAAAGGACATGGCAGCAATGCAGGGCAGCTAGCTAGGTATTGATACCCAAAGGGTGACAGGAAGGGACAGAGTGTACAAACATGAAAAAAAAGCAGCAAATAGGGTCAAAGGGGGAAAAGATGGCAAAAAGGCAAAATTAGTGGTTCTTTATTTAAATGCACATCGTATACAGAACAAACAAATGAATTAATGGCACAAATAGAGGTTAATGGGTATGATCTTACAGCCAATACGGAGCTATGGTTACAAGGAGATCAAAGCTGGGAACTAAATATTCAGGGATACATGACTTTTCAAAAGGACAGGCAGGAAGGAAAGGGTGGCGGGGTAGCTTTGTTAGTACAAGTTGGAATAAGTACGATAGCAAAAAATGATTTTGGATCAGAAGATGTAGAATCCAAGGGGAAGTAAGGAGGTAAGAAGTAACAAGAGGAAGAAGACACTGGTGGGAGTAGTCTATAGACCCCCTAACCGTAGCTATACTGTAGGAGGGGAATAAATCAGGAGATAATGAGGGCATGTTTAAAAGGCAGTACATTAATTTTGGGTGACTTTAATCTTCATGTAAATTGGGAAAATCAATTTGGCAGAGGTAGCCGCAAGCAAGAATTCATAGTGTATTCAGGACAGTCTCCTAGAACAATATGTTGTGGATCCAACCAGGGATCAGGCTCTTTTAGATCTGGTAATGTGTAATGAAGCAGGTGTAATAAATGATCTCATAGTAAAAGGTCCCATAGGAAACAGTGACCAAAATGTGGTAGAATTTAGCATTCAGTTTGAGATTGAGGAACTTGGGTCGGAAACAACTGAGCTAAGCTTAAATAAGGGTAATTGCAAGGGAATGAGGGTAGAGTTGGCTGGAGTGGACTGGGAAAGGAGTTTAGCAGAAAAGACAGTAGATGAACAATGGCAGGTGTTTAAGAAAATACTTCATGACTCACAACAAAGATATATCCCAGTGAGGAAGAAGGATTCTCGGAAGTAGATAAACCAAACATGGTTAACCAAGGAAGTTAAGGATACTATCAAATTGAAAGAAAAAACATACAATGTGGCAAAGATTAGCGGTAAGTCGGGGGATTGGGAAAATTTTAAAAACCAACAAAAGATGACCAAAAAAAGGGGAGAAAATAAACTTTGAGGGTAAACTAGCAAGTAATAGAAAATGGACAGCAAGAGCTGCATTAAATATATAAAAAAGGAGAGGATAAAGTGAACATAGGCCCCTTAGAGAATGAGGCTGGGGAAATAATTATGGGGAACCAGGAAAAGGCAGAGGAGTTGAATAAATACTTTGCATCAGTCTTTACAGGTAGAAGACGCTAATAGCATTCCAAAAAAAACTAAATAATCAAGGGGCAAAAGTGTGGGAGGAAATAAATACAATAACTATCACTAGAGAAAAAGTGCTAGGGAAACTAATGGGGCTAAAGGCCGATTCATCCCCTGAACCTACATCCTAGGATATTAAAGGAAGCAGCTACACAAATAGTGAATGCACTGGTAGTAATCTTCCAAGAATCCTTAGGTTCTGGAAAAGTCCCAGAGGATTGGAAAAATGCCAATGTAATGACCTTATTCAAAAAGGGAAGGAGACAAAAAACAGATAACTATAAGCCAGTTAACTTAACACCCGTCATTGGGAAAATGTTAGATTCTATTATAAAGGATGTAATAGCAGAGCATTTAGAAATGCAAAATATAATCAAGCAGAGTCAGCATGGCTTCATGAAGGGGAAATCATGCCTGACAAATTTATTAGAATTCTTTGAGGAGGTAACAAGCAGGATAGATAAAGGGGGACCAGTAGATGTAATATATTTGGATTCCCAAAAGGTGTTTGATAAGATACCACACATAAGGCTACTTAATAAGATAAGAGCCCATGTGTTGGGGGTAGTATATTAGTATGGATAGATGATTCACTAACTAATAGAAGACAAAGAGTTGGGATAAGGGGGGCATTTTCAGGATGGCAACCTGTAACTAGTGGAACGCCACAGGGACCAGGGCTGGGGCCACAATTATTTACAATATATACCAATGACTTGGATGAGGGAAGTGAATGTACTATCACCAAGTTTGTGGATGACACAAAAATAGGTGGGAAGGCAAGTGGTGAGGACAACACAGAGTCTACAGAGGGATACAGACAGGTTAAGTGAGTGGGCAAAAACTTGGCAGATGGAATATAATGTGGGAGGATGTAAGGTTATGCATTTTGGCAGTAAGAATAGAGGAGCTGAATATTATTTACACAGAGAAAGACTGCAGAAAGCTACAGCATAGAAGGATTTGGGAGTCCTCATGCATGAATCACAAAAAGCTAACAGATATACATTCAGCAGGTAATAGAAAATGCAAATGGAATGTTGGCCTTTATTTCAAGGGGAATGGAGCATAAAAACAGGAAAGTATTGCTAAAACTATACAAGGCACTAGTTAGACCACACCTAGAATACTGTGAACAGTTTTGGTCCCCTTATCCAAGGAAAGATATACTGGCATTGGAGGCAGTACAGAGAAGGTTCACTAGATTGATCCCAGGCATGAAGGGATTTTCTTATGAGGAGAGGTTGAGTAGGTTGGGCCTGTATTCATTGGAGTTTAGAAGAATGAGAGCCGACCTTATTAATATTTTTGGATTCTTAGGGGGCTTGACAGGGTGGATGCTGAGAGGTTGTTTCCCCTTGTGGGACAGCCTAGGACCAGAAGGAATAATCTCAGAGTAAGGGGTCACCCATTTAAAACAGAGATGAGGAGGAATTTCTTCTCTCAGAGGGTAGTGAAACTGCAGAACCCTCTACCCCAGAGGGCTGTAGAGGCTGGGCCGTTAAGTATACTCAAGGCTGAGATAGACAAATTTTTAATCAGTGAGGGAATCAACTGTTATGGGGAAAAGGCAGGAAATTGGAGTTGAGAATTGTCAGATGAGCCATGATCTCATTGAATGGCAGAGCAGACTCAATGGGCCGAATAGCCTACTTCTGCTCCCACGTCTTATGGTCTTATGATCTGTGATTTCCACTCCTCAGAAGTTCTGGCCCAATATATTGCAAATAGCCAGGCTGGGCCTGGCTCCTCAGTAACTATTGAAGGACAGTGCTGATTTGTGACAGGCGGCTGATCTTGTGAGGTGAGAACTTTGTTTGGTAGAGAAGAACAAAGTCATTGGGGAAGAAGCAAGGGGATCAAGTAGAACAGATGTGTTGTGCTAGGTGATTTCTGGGAAAAGAAGATGAAAAGAGGAGTGGAGTACCTAGACTTGTTCAGAAATTAGGAATAAGAAAGAGAAACATACTGCAGCTGAGTGTAACCAAAAAAAAAACTGAAATTATGCAGAAGTCTAGCAGAGGGGCAAAATATAAGGAACCTAGGGACAACACGCACTATGAGAGATGAGCTCAGTGAGAGATCACTGTAGAATAATTATTTTCAATGTAAAGTGCTTGCCCTTTATGAATCCCAGGGCTTAGATTCATATCAATGAAACTCATGATCTATTAGTGAAAAGTTAGCACTCAGCTCTTCAGAAAACCAACACTCTACAAGAGTGGATCAAGATAGCTATTGACCACGACATCCATAGACATTGTGACTGGCACACACAATGAAGAAAAATATAATTGTAGTATCAATTTTTTTTCCAAACTAGTAGCTGTTAGTGCTTCCTATATTTATTGTTCTCTGTGGAAAACTGGTCATTGGCGTTTATTTGGAATTTTTGGAATAAAAAGATCATTCTAATAAAGAGGAGCAACTTACTTGTTTCCTAAAGCAACCATTATTAGTCAAGAGCTTTTCTACAGGCTCATCAGCGCATTTCACACAAACCGATATATTTTGAGAAGTGAGTCACTTGCTGCAGTATAAGCAAGGTCTGCAGGGTAGATTGGCAATTCACCCACATTCCAGGCTTTCAACTTGAGATTTTTTTTTTGTAGCAATCCAATTAGTCATTGCAATCATGTGTCCTGCTGCTTGCTGTCCTAATTGGATAGGACTGCTGGGGGTGGGAAGCTGAGTTTAAAGTAAAAGCAGATGGTGGTGAGTCAGAAGAATAATCAGGCTGTAAGAGACATTTTGAGCAGCATAATTAAACAAGCTTAACTGCAGATACTTACTTTATACATGCTCAATAATACCCATTCTAATATAAGTGGACATTGTTATTTCATTGACAGCATAAATTTTATTGATTGAATTGATCCATAGCATCAATATCTTAAATTAATTACAACTAATTTAAACAGGGAATCTAAAACCATGATTACACGTAAAAGTTGGGTTAGTAATATGTTTCTCACCTCTTAGAACAAAATCACTGAACACAGATTTTCATTATACAATGAATCAGTCTGCTTGTTATTATACATAAGTACTTTTCAGGATCTGATTGGCAGTGGCACAGTGGTATTGTCACTGACTTGTCTGTATGACCCTTTTTCAGACTTAAAACATTATCTCTGTTTCTCTCTTCACAGATGCTGTCAGACCTGCTGAGTTTTTCCAGTATTTTCTGTTTTTATTTCAGATTTCCAGCATTCACAGTATTTTGCTTTTATCAGCCCCTATGCTGTTGGCACCAATCTGATTCACACCAGCTGTGCAGCCAACTGAGACAACCAGAGCCCCAAGGAAGCTGTGTTGTGGTAACATGCAGTTATACATATGTGTTGTCGTCCAGAGTTATGAATAATGGTGATAGAGGCTCCAATTTTCTTTCCATCACATGGCTTACCACGAATCTCTCCCGCTCCTACTACCTGCCATTGCTGTATGTTGGAAGGATTTGCGGCTTGTTGTAAATGGATACGTTGCTGATGATAAAGCAGCTGAATCTTTCATTAAAACATTGTGAAGTCATTGAGAGGGGTAGACACATTCCTCAACAAATGTTTAATGTTGAGAAGACTGGTTTATTCTGGAAAAGGATGCCTTTTAGGATATACGTTTCAAGAAAAACGTATGTCAGTCTTTAAAGCAGTCAAGGATCATCTGACATTGCTGGTGGTGATTTTAAAGTGAAGCCAATTGTTTACCATTCCCAAAACCCCAGGGTAATGAAGGGCTTTTCAAAGAAGAGACTACCAGTTGTGTGGAGGGTAACCAGAAGGCACAGATAATCCAAGCAATTTTTAAGGATTGGCTGACATGCTACTTTTGCCCAGCTATAAGGGATTATTGTTCAGCAAATAACCTTGCCAACAAAGCATTGCTCCTCCTGGACAATGCTTCTGGCCGTGCTATGGCTCTTGTTGACCTCAGTGACAATGTTAAAGTGATTTTCCTACCATCTGACATCTCTTCCATTTTCAGCCTATGGATGAAGGGGTGATTGCAACCTTCAAGGCCTATTACCATAGAAGAACCATTAGAGGTACTGAAGGTCATGATTCTCTGAAGGAATTTTGGAAGAATTACAACATTGTCAAAGCCATTGATTACATCACTATGGCATGGAGTGAGGTTACCTCACCCAATATGAATGGTGTATGAAAGAAGTTGCGGCCCAATTGAGCTAGAACCAAAGATGATGTGGAACCTATCGAGAAGACCCAAGAGATGATTGTGGAAAGGGAAGGCAGTTGCATAGTGGTATTGTCACTGGACTAGTTTTCCAGAGACCCAGGGTAATGCTCTGGGGACCCAGGTTTGAATCCCACCACAGCAGAGGGTGAAATTTGAATTCAATAAAAATCTGGAATTAAAAGTTTGGTGAGGTTGGGGGAGGGAAAGAAGGTGCCGGTTGGGGTGAGGCGGTGGGGAGGGGAAATGAAAGTGTCGGGTAGGGTGAGGTTGGGGATGTGACAAAGGTGTCAGTTGGGGTGAGGTTGGGGGGATAACAAAGGTGTAAGGTGGGGATGAAAGTGTCAGCCGGGGTGAGGTTGTGGGGAGTGATGGAGGTGTCAGGGCATGAGGTTGGTCGGGGGGATAAAGGTGTCAGAGAGGTGAGGTTGGGAGGGAGGATAAAGGTGTTGGGGGGGATAGGTTGGGAGGGGGAAGGAGGATGACTGCAGGAGGAGGGAGTACAGGGAAGGAGGGTGTAACTGGAGAGAATGCTGCAAGTGAGGAGATGGTGTAAGGAGGAAGGAAGGTGTAAGGGAGGGGAAGGTGTCCAGGGTGTGGAGGGAGTTCGGAGTCAGGAAGGTGTCTGAGGGGGTGGAGGAAGTTCAGAGGGGAGAAGTTGTCTGGGGATGGGGAGGAGTGAATAAGGGTGGAGGAGGGTGTGGGGGGTATGTCCAGGTGAACGTGCACGGGGTTTGTGGAATAAATGACTGCCTCCTGGTGAGCAAACTCAGGATGGGTGTGGCAGGAGGGAATGGTGAGTGTGAGAGGGAGCAGAGGGAGGTGGGAGGGTGAGGGTGCATTGGTAGAAGGGACGGCAAGGGTGGCTGATGGGGATGCAAAGGCAGACATGGTCCCTGGGGGTGGGAAGGAGGAGGTGGGGGATGTCAATATGGATGGGGGTGTGATTTTCAGGAAGGTAGGGAACATATACGTTCACCTGGACATCCTGGAAAGACACGGATTTGGGGTTGGCAGGTGACAGCGGGGAGGTGGAATGTGATGCCAGGGGTTCCACAGTGATGAGGGAAAGGACATGGGTGACTGGGGGAGGGGAAAGGACAGGGGAGCTTACGAGAAACTTGACAACAGCTATTTTGCGGAAATCAAAAGTGATGAGAGCCTCATGTTGGACAGGCACAGGTGTTGCATGGGAGTGCAATCTGTGGGAGGGTGGAGCTCAGATGCACAACTGACAGAGAACCCCAGCAGGCAGCATTGAAAATGCTCAGGACAGTGAGATGCACACACTTCTCCAGCCAGAGTCACTCCGGTCTAACTGCGTGCAGCTGAACTGCTAGCGCGGGGGGAGGGGGAATGCGGGAGAGGACTCATGAAGCCTGTAAATGAAGCTGAAAGACACCATTACACACTACTTAATGAAAGTGAATATATTTTCAGATTATACAGTGACTGTGTTAATCTGTACAACCACTTGTGATCAGAGTTTCTTCATTTTTCTACGCCCACCACTTCTTCTAGGTGCTGCCCTGACATCTGCAGTAAGGGTGGAGACAGACTGTGCAATGGTTGGCCCTGTTGCTTCTGATGACTTCTACATGCATCCTCTGGAGAGCTGAGGCTCGGTTTGCTTTGGCTGTCCTCCTGTAGGCCAGCTGCTCCCTCTGCAGAGACGGAGGATGAGATTGACTGGGGTCACAGGCAAAGGGGATGCGAAGAGAGCGGACAGCCTCTGAAATTCCTGAGTGAATGACCCAGGACGTCCTCTCTTTGGGTGACCGAGGGCACCAGCCTCACTCCTTGAGGAGAAAGAGCACCTGGAGGGGTGTTGAAGTGCCCCATTTCCCTCTCGTCTTGCTACTGCAGAAATTCACTCATGGCTACTTCGATGGAGTGCAGGTCTGCATGCATCTCCGCATTCTGCTGGACCAGGGTCTCCATGGCATTCGCCATCTTTCTCATAAAGACCTCCGTGCATGCACATGTGGGTACCAATTCATCAGAGAGCATGCAGACGCACTCCTGCGATTTGCGTGCCACTCTGTTGTGGGCTTCCAACAGCTCCACGTGATGTTCCCTGGCCTTCTGCTGAATCTCTACAATGTGTTGGAAGGCCAAATCCAGAGGCCTGTCATCTGACTCAGACCTCACAGATGCTTCTTCCTCCAGCAGTCCTCCAAGTGCCAAGGAGCTTGGCTGAAGCTGCCTCCTCCTACTGTAGACACGTGTCCATGAGGTGACCACCAGATTGTGAACCTGAGCCTGCTTTAGATCTAGGTCCCACCGAGGTGTGTGTCTCTGCACTGGTGGAGGGTGTGGGTAAGCACTGTGCTGGGTCTTCCAGGCTGCTTATTTCCAGCTCTTCAATGGAGGAGGTGTCCTGTTGGCTGGAGGTGAAGATGTGAATGGAGCTGAGGGACTGGCTGGCTGAGGGTGTCGGTCGCTTGGCAGAGCTCCCTGTGAACCAAAGTAGAGATAATTAGCACATGGTAGCAGAGTCAAAAGCAGGAGAGAGAGCACTCACAGTTGCGTTGAAAGAGAGATGATGTGGTGCAGGATCCTCATGTGGGTGTTCATCGCCGACTTCATGGTCGCCGCAGGTACAGTCCACGTCTTCACCAGTCAGCGTGATGGCACGCTCCTCAAAGTGAGTGAGGGGCCTAATGTGGACCACTCCACCCCTGGTCTGGGACCTCTCCCTGCTGTTGTGAGCCAGCTTCTCCTGCATGAAAACAGATGGAGAGTGTGTAAGCAGGACGCATGGCACTGTATGGAATGTTTGTGTGGTGAGCAGAACCATGGATGAGATGAGGACCTGAACTCCAGAGGATATGAGCCTGATGGAGATGTGAGGGTGTGTGTGAAAGTTAGTGATGTTGTCCCTTGAGGTGTGAGATCCCTGTGGATGTGTGATGGGTTTGTGATTGTGTGAGTTGAAAGTGATGAGGTGGTTGACTTACTCTGGTGGAATGGATGAGAGCATTCATCCTCTTCCTGCACTGGATGGTTGACCTCCTCTGTGCTCCAGCGGCACCTCCCAGGCTTGATTGGTGACTCTGGTGAGCCTTCTGCAGCCAGAGTGGGCATAGAGAACATCGCAGCGCGCTTCCACTTTATCCCGCAGGTGCCCCAGAGAGACATCACTAAATTTGGGGGCTGCTGTCACTTTGTTTTCAGGGCTATCTGTCACCTGGAGCAGTCCTGGTCTGTGGACATGAATTAGACTACGCTCTGGCGTGCTTTAAATATGGTGCCCAGAGTGAGGAAACGCTGAGGTCAGGGTGTGGCGGGCAAATCCGAGCCCGCCCGCCAGTGATCTGGAGTGCTTCCCATGAATGCATTATTAATGAAGCAGGATGTGCCAGGAATGAGAACAATATGGTGTGAGAACCTGCCATTGTGGCTGGCAGGTAAAATGGTTTTTTTCATGCCTGCTACTACATCTAGTGCAAATCTGAGACGATTCTATCCTCAGTGCGTGTGCGACAGTTATGCTTGATGTATTGTGCAATTGTCGAATAATGGGTTACTTGGTAAAGTAGACAATGATGATAATGAAATCAGTGCCAGGGATATGAAAGAGGTCAGATGAGATTTTGGACAAAGGATGGTTCATACGGAAGCAGTGGTGCGTTGTATGTCTTGGCATATGCTCTTGACATGCCTCGCACTGCTTGGTGATGACTTCAATGCTATTGTTCACACCCAGCCCATAGACTGTCTCTCTTGAGAGTCTTCTCATCCAATCTATGCCATATGTGAGTGTTGAAGTTGTTGAAGGACATCAGGTTTCAAATATTCCAATAGATGACACATCTGCCTTTATGAATGACTCCTCGGGAGATTCCTAGCTCATCCCAAAAGGCCAAAATGGTCTCAAGTGTTTGTGAACATGCTGAATTGAATCAGGCCATCCTTCGATGATGGTTTTCCACAGTTTCTATAGTGTAGAACCTCTCGCCATTTCTTCTTTAAGCTGCTGGCATTTGCATTGCACAATATGTACCAGATTAATTTGGAGAACATCTTCAATTTTGATGTAAGTGAAGTCAGCTTGTAGGTCTAAGGGTATATCTTCTGTTTTCACTGAGTTAGGCAATCTACTAAGCGTATCCAATGTGATACATGGCTTGAATCTCACAGTCGCAACCCTGGATCTTTATTAAGAGATGTTGCAACTTTGATGGTGCACTGGTCAATGTTTTTTGCCGAATCACCTCCATTGGCTTGTGGTCAGTCTCCTTTACCAAATCTTTTACCAAATTGATAGGTATGAAAGCGAATGATTCCAAACACAAAAGCTCATGTTTCCCATTCAATATTGGAGTAGTAGGATTGTGTTAAGGACAGAGATTTGGAAGCAAATGCAATCAGTTTGCCTTTTTGTGGTATGCATGCTCCCAGACCTTTTTATGAAGCACCTATCTCTAGGATAGTTGTCTCCCTAGGATCATAAAATTGCAATGTCGATGCTTCTGATAATGGCTGTTTCAGTCTTCGAAGAGGTATTGGTCGTCTTTGTGCTAGTGGAAAGGCACATCCTTTCTCAATAATTCTCTGAGCGATGAAGATTTTCGAGTGAAATTGGGAGTGCATGGAGACAAGAAATTAAAGAGACCTAGACATCTCTGAAGATCGTCCTTAGCATGAGGTACTGTCATGGCCTTAATGGATTGGGACATATGCAAGCATTGGAATAAATAGAAATTGATCTGCTGCACATTGATGTCACATTTCAGACTATTGAACACCAGTCCTTCTTTACATGCCCCTTGCATCAATAAGTGCCAGTTATGACCGTGTTCTTGCTTTGTTCTTCCCACAACAGCTACATCATCTGCAATACAGATGCAGCCTGGTACAGTACATGTAATGCAGCCCATGTGAGCTTGAAAGAGATCCTGGCTAACATATAGCCCAAAAGGAAGTCATTGAAAACAGTATTGTCTGAATGGGGTATGCAATGTAATCTCCTAGGATTTCTCCTTGAGATGTACTGACAGGTAACCATGCTTGGCATCAAGTTTCGAGAAGAATTTTTCACCTGAAAATCTCGGTCTTAACTCTTCCAATGTGGGTACTTTTGAAAGGACAATGTTTCAAAGCTGTGTTTAAATATTGTGGAGTGAGGCAAACTCTCAATGACCTGTCTTCTTTATGACAGATGTGATTTAGCTGCACCAGTCTGTGCACTCTTGTACTCTTTTAATGATTCCATCTTTTTCCATTTTGCCTAGTTCAACCTTCACTTTGTCTTGTGGTGGATGCTGTACTTACATGATGGATCAATTGATGGACTTGCAATCTCCTGCAAGTATAATGTTGCAGCTCCCTTGAAACTGCCAAATTTTTTGAAACATTCTGGATATTTTGATGTCAGATCATGAACTGAGGTGAGAGGAGTAGATTCTGAGGTTTATCTGCCTTGTGGTGCCATGGATTGTGACTAGTGTGAGGTCACAACTTGCTGATACACCTACAATCGCTGGGCCTTTAGTTTCCATGATGTAGAACATCTGTGCCACCCAGGAGGATTGATTAAACTTGTACTCCCGGGCTATGGATCCTGCACACGGAAATAGTGAACCGTTGTACACTGAAAATAAGTTTTTCCATGGTCTTCCATGTATGTGGATACATGTCTTTTAGAATTCGCATGGGTAGTTCATTGACTCTTGCTTATGTGTCAATTTTGGCCAATAACGAATAGTTACCAACTTTTTTGTGCAGATAATTTCAATCTTGGCAAACACTTTCAAAGGTATGATTGCATTTACATTTTCCATGAGATTGCCGATGTGAAACATGTGCTCACCACTCTTCATCTCGTCGTGCACATCATTGCCATTTTCTGGTTTGTCAATCACTTCCTGTATATGACGAGATACCAGATGGTCATTCTTATTGCTTGAAGGTACCCATTGTGTATGGTCTGTTTGGATCAGTGCATGGTTCTTTGTAGCTTCATCAGCCTTTGCTCTAGTGCACTGCCACTGCCAATGGCTCTTTCTGCCACATGCCTTGCAGAATTGATGAAGTTCTGGGAATTTCCTTGATGAATGCAGAAGGCCACACCTTCCACATGTCTTGCTAGGTTTGGGTGTTCTAATGAGTGCGTCAACAATTGGGGTTGTAATTAGGACCTATAAGCCTTGTTGACCTGGGAGAATCACTTTGTACTTGTGTGCATCCTTGAGTCGCTCTTCAATGTTTTGGGCTTGTCTAGCAGATCATCATAGAATGCTTCCATAGGAGTGGAAGCAATCGTCAATGCAACAATTCTGTCTGCTAGCTCTGTGTTTGAAAATCACAGTACATAGCCTTTTTTCTGCATCTGCTGACAAAGTGGTCTATGGATTCTGTAGGCTGTTGTTGAAATGACGTGAAATGATGGAAGCTTAACCTGTTTCTGAACCAGTCTCCTTCAGTTAATCTTGACATGTTCAACCTGTGTAGTTCTTCATTCCCCATTACTGGTTGAATTTTTATGGCTTGTTTGTCTGGTTCAGATACACTTGAATCAAGAAACTGAAGCTCTGTACGTTATTTAAACGTTTTGATTTCAGACAGTAGGTCAGCTGCACCTCAATTTAAACTGGGGAATTTTGTGGACATTCTGACAATATCCCTTTGATCTTCCTTCTTCTATAGTACCTGGGATGAACAAAGAACAAAGAAAAGTACAGCACAGAAACAGGCCCTTCGGCACTCCAAGCCTGCGCCGATCATATTGCCCGTCAACTAAAACATTTTGCACTTCCGGGGTCCGTATCCTTTTATTCCCATCCTATTCATGTATTTGTCAAGCTGCCTCTTAAACGCCACTATTGTACCTGCTTCCACCACCTCCTCTGGCAGCGAATTCCAGACACTCACTACCTTCTGCATAAAAAACTTGCCCCGCACATCTCCCCTATAGTTTTCTCCTCTCACCTTAAATGTATGTCCCCTAGTAGTTGATTCTTCCACCCTGTAAAAAAGCTTCTGACTATCTACTCTGTCCATGCCACTCATAATTTTGTAAACTTCTATCAAGTCGCCCCTCAATCTCCGTCGCTCTAGTGAGAACAATCCGAGTTTCTCCAACCTCTCCTCATAGCTAATAACCTCCAGACCAGGCAGCATCCTGGTAAACCTCCTCTGCACCCTCTCCAACGCCTCCATATCCTCCTGGTAACGTGACGACCAGAATTGCACGCAATATTCCAAGTGTGGCCTAACCAAGGTTCTATACAGCTGCAGCATGACTTCCCAGCTTTTATATTCAATACCCCTGCCAATGAAGGCAAGCATGCCATATGCCTTCCTGACTACCTTATCCACCTGCGTTGCTACTTTCAGTGACCTGTGGACCTGTACACCCAGATCCCTCTGCCCGTCAATGCACTTAAGGGTTCTGCCATTTACTGTATAATTCCTGCCTGTATTAGACCTTCCAAAATGCATTACCTCGCATTTGTCCGGATTAAACTCCATCTGCCATTTCTCCGCCCAGGTCTCCAACCGATCTATATCACATTGTATCCTTTGACAATCCTCTTCACTATCTGCAACTCCTCCAACCTTAGTGTCATCTGCAAACTTACTAATTAGCCCAGTTACATTTTCCTCCAAATCATTTATGTATACTACAAACAGTTAAGGTCCCAGCACTGATCCCTGCGGAACTCCACTAGTCACAGCTCTCCATTCAGAAAAGCACCCTTCCACTGCTACCCACTGTCTTCTATGACCAAGCCAATTCTGTATCCATCTTGCCAGCTCACCTCTGATCCCGTGCGACTTTACCTTCTGTACCAGTCTGCCATGAGGGACCTTGTCAAAGGCCTTACTGAAATCCATGTATATAACATCCACTGCCCTTCCATCGCCGATCATCTTTGTCACTTCCTCGAAAAACTCAATCAAGTTAGTGAGACACGACCTCCCCTTCACAAAACCATGCTGCCTCTCACTAATACGCCCATTTGCTTCCAAATGGTAGTAAATCCTGTCACGAAGAATCTTCTCCAATAATTTCCCTACCATTGACGTAAGGCTCACCGGCCTGTAATTTCCTGGATTATCCCTGATGAATGTCGCTGTAGCTGCTTTTCTGAAGCTTTGCTTACAAAGACGAGTTGTGGTAGGAACAGACCATGGTGTAGTGGCGTCTTTACTTTTTATTCACATTACTGTTCAGCAACTCCCAAAGCCATCCGTTATAATTGCCACATTCTCTGGCCTGATTTTTATGATGGTTTTTTTTTGTTTGACTTTCCGATGCTTGTTATCAATCCAGCCCACACCTTAATCACTTGCTTTTCCTGACTGAGTTAACCCATGCAGATACTCTCAACACACTGTCCCACTCACGGATCTGACAGGCTACGCACTGCAATCTCACCACAAGGGGTTTATTTACTTACCAGCTCTTTACTGGAGCACTAGCTTGGCCTGGTGTCGCCAAAGCTTTTCTTCACAGTCATCCACCGCATTTTCAACACATTCCGATGCCGCGTCTTCATTGCAGTCTGACCAAAATGTCGGGAGTCTTCTCACGCCGTGTAACACAATCTAAGGCTGTTTGCCACATCGTGCTTGTACTGAATCTTGCTGCCACCTGTCTGACCACCGCTGATCACCATGTCATGTTATTATAATGATTATAAACCTTGGGTTTATTTACTGGAGAAGACACAAGCCACCAATCATTCATAAGGGATTTGGTAAACATGCTGTGGGTTCATTTAGTAAGACTAGGCACACGAAAACAGTTTACATAAATACAAAGCTTGAAGACATCTGAGCTGAGTGTGTGCTCTGCTCAAAGCAAAAGTGAAACTAAGACTGGATCATACAACACATTTCCCTCCCAGTGATGTCATGCTGATATCCTTAAAGGCACGTTACAACAGTTTGACCTGATGCCATGAGACTTCATGGCGTACAGAGTTAATGTTGAGGCAATCTGATAGTTTCATGGTTACAATTACTGAGATTGTTTTTTTTTAATTTTATCAGTTGAATTTAAATCTCCCAGCTGCCATGCTGAGATTAGAATTTGTCTTTGGAAGCATTACTCATCCAGTAATATTATTACTATGGCTAGCATTCCTTCACTGTGTATTCCTTCATTGTGTATCAGTGCAACAATCCTTTAAATCATTTTCAAAATGTGTTGTGAAATGACAGAATTATGAATATGGCTGTGCAAATTATAAGATTGTATTAATCATAGATTAGGAATTTTGGTAGTAGTTCAAAGGCATCATGTGTAATTGGCCTGTCAAAAATAATATATTTAGTAATAAGTGTATTATACCATTAAATTGTTCAAATAAATTAGCAAAATATTCATTTTGTGATTTTTTTCAAATGACTTGGTAGCGTTTCTGTTCATTTCTTGACTACTACTCTAAATAGCCTCTACCCGAAATGTCTGATTCAATGAACTGCATTAACTAACCTCACAAATATTGCCTCAAAAGTGGTTTTCTTAAATTTCAAATCTACCAACTGTGAAGTTAAAAGGAATGCACATTCAAAGTAAAATGCAACATTTTCTGGGCTAGGTGCTAGAGAAGGATGGGAAGAGGTTGGGTGGGGGGGAGGATGTTGGAGGGAAACGGTGGTTTTACACTTGTATGTATTATGCACAATTTTACTTTTCAAATTTACCATCTACACCCCTGGGATGTAGTTCTAAACTGAAGGGGGAGTTCCATCAGTGTTGCAACGGTGCCTGATCTTTGGTTGGGTCAGTAATTTAAAAAATCTGGGAGAGGGTAGGTACCAGTTATGATTTCACAGGAGCACCCTCCCTCAGGTGGTGGCGCATGGGAGAAATTATTGTGTCTCTGCCCTGGCTGAAGAGGATGGGAAAGAAATGATGATTTTCAACTTTGAGTTTGCCACTTTGATTAATCCAATCAAAATATTGCAGCTCTTTAAATCATAGCCCTCTAAGCCCACTATGGTCCACAGAGATGTTAAATGGCAGGAATGCATCAGTGTTCCTTGTGCCCAGTGTCATTCAGGCACAAAGGATGGGAAATACTTTGTACACTGTCATCTCATCATTTTCACTTTGCTTTAATATGCCTCCTGGTGAAAAGAAAATCACAGAAATGAGATAAGCTGGGAATTAGGAATTTGGCAGAATGGCTCCCAATTCAATTTGCTTTGCTCGCCCACTAAGGTTTTGCTGGTGTACCTGAAGAGAATAAGCCGCCCTTGGAGCTTTGCAGCATGTGAGCAGAACCTTGTCCTTGTGGTTTGGTGAGGAATGTTCCTTCCCCCAGATGCAGTCACATGTGTACTATACTAGGGAGCTTGGAAAGATTGAGCCACCTTGACTTTTAAGAGCTTCAGGGTTTTTCAGAGAAATATTTTCAAGGGCTTCAGTTACAAAATTAGTCAGAAGACATTGTGGACATGATGGTTTCAATTTTCCTTTGGATTGGAAAATGAGGATTGAAGTGGAACTTTTGTCTTTTTCTCTGATTCCACTGTGACCTTGATCCCATTTCCTGGGTTGGGAGTGATTATTTATGCAGAATGGGCTCCCAGTAGGATTTCTTGTCAATAAAGATTCAGCAAAGCCACAATCAAAGGGGCAGAAGAGCCTTAAAGTTTTATTTTCAACATTTCAATAAAGGTTCTCCACAGCAGGGGATCTCAGTGAAGAAATTTGGGGCTACCACAAGGCCTTCTGCTTTCCAACATTCTTTGAGCAGCCTTCCTGCTGGTGATACAGGATTCACTGCCACTGGCCTCCTGCCAATATCTGGATTTACATACCAAACATGCATGAAAGGACAGCTAAGAAAATACCTTTTGGTCCTCAACATGGAAGCCCCCCTGTTCCAAGTGATTGATGAAATGGCCTCTGCTCTCAAACCTTTACACACCAAGGATGATATCAGAGGTCACACAAGTATAGCAAGCCACATTGCACAAAAGCAATTCTCCAAACATCCCCCTTTTCACAAAAAGGAACAAACAACTTACATACACTATCATTTGCAGTTGCAAGTCAGGCATAACATGGAGCAGGATTTTGAGATCATTGGGCGGGTGCAGTGGCGGACCTGGGAGCAACTGGGAAACAGTCCGCCGCACACGATTTGCCCCCGACTGCGATTTCACGCTGGCGGGGCAATTAAGGCCCGCCCAGCATGAAATGTGGCTCATCATTGGCCGGGAAGGGCCGAGTGGGGGCAGGTGCCTGTCAGCCGCCGAGTCCAATGGTGACCTGGCGGCCGGTTTAAAAATGTCCCAGGCAGCTCCTGGAAGGCTGCCATGGAAGAATGTCTCCTGTGCGTCTTCAACGTTCAGGTTATGGAGTCGAGTGCGGCTGGAGATGCCACACAGGAGAGCAGGTTGGATGGGCACTCGGCCTACTGCTTTTTGGATGAGTGCCTTGTCGTCCTGCTGGAGGAGGTGTCTGCCACGAGGGACGCCCATGTCCCCAGAGATGGGAGGAGGAGGCCACCGCACCTCACCAAGAGGGCATGGGAGGAGGTGTCAGCACTGGTGAGCAGCCATGATGTGGTGCGGCGCACATGGGTGCAGTACCGGAAAAGGTTCAAAAACCTGCTGCATTCAGGAAGGGTGAGCGTCGTATTGGTATGGGTCAGTGAGCAGAAGTGTTAATGTGTGGCCATCCCCCTGTGGGCCTCAGGGATGCGAGAGTCTCAGTGCCAACTGTCCATGATGCCAGAGCTGGCCAAGGGGGTGAGCCCTGGCTGCTTGGATTGAGTGCCTTGTGCCTCAAGGCACATGACTTGGATGTGCCCTGCCAGGTGTTCCTCAGCTGGGGTTGGCCAGGCTGCAATGGCGCTGCAGGTAGACAGTGGAGAAGACAAGCCATAACCAAGCAGAGAGGGCACATACAGGCAAAGGCCTGCGCAACCTCCTGCTGTTCACCAGGTTCGAAATGCTCTTGAGCTCAAGAGCTGGCACGTTCCCTGTGAAACCGGGTGTGGAGAGGCGGGGGTGCCAGACAAAGGTAAGAGCGCAGTGCACAGAGGTGAGAGCTTCGGATTGTGTAACCATTCCAGTGTAGTCTCTTCAGTGATGGGAGCCTCGAACCTGGAGTCCCCATTGATCGTTGAAAGACGATGGCATCGTGATGCAGATCTCCATTGTCTCACCAGGGTGCCTGGCATGCACAGTGACAATGTGATGACTTTAACTAATGACACGTCCTTCTTCTCCCTTTTAGATTCGCCAGCACGCAATTGCTCTGTGGACCCCAAAGGACTACCCCTGATGCAAGAGGACCACCGGGCTTCACTTGCGCCTACGTCACACCCGCTCTCTGAAGCAGGCACCAGAGCAGATACCAGCACCTCGGTGTGCATTAGATGGGCAGCTAGAATGTCGGTGTAGCATGACGTAGCACTCGGAATCTAAGTTAAAGGCACCATGAGCACAAGAAGGACAGTTCACTGTTCATTTATGTTTGGTACATCTTTACTGGCCTGGGAATGAAGACAAGAGAAGGTTATGTAAATTTTTTTGGATTGCCAAAATGAGGTGAATTTTGTTTTTGTCATCATGGCCTGAGTATGCTTCACCTTTGTATGTTCTGGGTCAGGGAACACCAGTATGTAATGCTGGATGTGAGTGGCTCTAAACTTTATTGCACAGGCACTGAGTGGACTTTGGGTTCAAATGAAAGGGTCATTTCAGACATCCGTGATGGAGGCATCAGGTAGAATCAAATCTTTGGTAACCTAGCTGAAGGAGCGTTAGATCAAGGCGTCCCTGGTGTCCCTGCCTCCCTGGAGGTTACTGAGGTCTGGCTCCACGCCCTCAGCGTTCTCCTCACCGTGCCCCTCTTCTGACTCACTACTGGACTCATCATCTGTGGCCTGTGCAGCTGCAGCAAGATCCTCTTCCTCCAGTGGGTCCCCCCTTGCCAGTGCCAGATTGTGGAGAGCGCAGCATGCAACCATTGTCAGTGACACCTGCTCTGGGGGGTATTGTAGTGCACCCCTGAATGGCTCAGGCATCGGAAGCACATCTTGAGAAGACCTACAGTTCTCTCTACCACCGCCCTTATGGAGGTATGACTCATATTGTAACACTTCTCTGCCTCTGTTCTTGGATGGCAGAGTGGTGTCATGAGCCACCTCTTCAACGAATAGCCCTTATCACCCAGCAGCCATCCATCCATCCGGGCTGGAGCAGTGAAGAGCCTCGACACCTGGGTATGTCTGAGGATGTAGGCGTCATGGGAGCTGCCTGGGTACCTTGCACAGACTTGCAGAATCTGCATCCTGTGATCACACACTATCTGCGTGTTCATTGAATGGAATCAATTCCTGTTGATTAAGGCACCCGGCTGACCCGCTGGCACCTTAATGGCCACATGTGTGCAATCGATTGCACCCTGGATGCGGAGGAAGCCAGCAATCGCTGCAAAGCTTCCAGCTCGATCAGCCTGGCTGGCCTCATCTGTATGGTAAAGAATAAAGGTCAGTTCCTATCTGAACAGAGCCTCTGTCACCAGTTTAATGCAACTATGAACAGCTGGTTGGGAGACTCCACACAGATCCCCCTCTGAGCTCTGGAAAGAGGCGAAGGCAAAGAAGTTGAAGGCTGCTGTGACCTTCAGAGCCATTGGCATGGGTGTCCACCCACACAGTCGGATCTGATCTCAGGCCCAATTATCTGACAAATGGAGGTCACTGTCTCTCTTGAGAGAGAGATCCTCCTTCAGCATTGCTTCTCGGACATATTGAGTTAGCTGCATCACCGCCTGTAAACCCTGGCAGCAGGATAGTGGCGTCTTCTGTGGCCCCTTCTGCTTTGGACATCCTGTTGGCCCTATGCCCCTTGTACCTGCACCTCTTGTCCCACAGGTCGCTCCCCTGGAACCTGCATTGGGACACCTGGCCTCCTATCGCTTCTGCCCCTCTCTTCCTCAGAAGAAGAAGAGCCACCAGCGGAGGCCACAATCCCCATTACCAGGGTAACAGAAGGCTGTCTGATGCCTGGAAGGGCCCACAGTGTCTGAATCTTCCAGGGGGGCTTGGAGACACCAAGGAGTCCTGAAATGAAGCCTGGAAATGCTAACAATGAAACCCTGAGCAAAGATGAAGCTGAAAAGTACCAATAAGTCATCAGCAGCAAACTATCTACCAAACTCCTCACTACTCCCACTGGCAATGCTGCTGACCTTTTTCATCCCGCCCGTGGGTGAGGTTTTTGAAAATGTCAACTGGCTGCCTGCCTGTTTTGCCCATGTGATGAATGTAAAATCCCATGGGTAATGAAAAATCGGTGTCAATTGGCTTTTTAATGGCCTTAAGTGGCCGCTTAATTAAAGGTGGTCCCGGTTTGAGCACCTGCTCATGCCCACCGACCGAAATATCGTGCGAGTGTGCGATGACATCAGGATGCTCACCTGACATCATCATGTGCTTATTAATGCCCAATTGGGTCGGGTGCGCGCTCGCCTGTGGGACGTAAAATTCTGCCCATGGTGAACAATGAAAATCATCACGCATGGACAGAAAACTCTCACTTTAGCCTGTCTCTCTTTCTTCTGTCCCTACACACACATTGCAAACATAATGCCTAAAACGTTCAGGTCTTCTAATGGTATAAAGCGCTTGAATTCTTCACTCATGAACTGAGGGCCATTGTCGCTCATCACAATGTCAGGAATGCCATAACAACTGCAGTGAGTTTTCAGGCATTCTGCGATCTCACTGGTGGTTGTTGACATCAGCTTGTCTAACTCCCAGTGGTCTGAATGGTAGTCAACGGTGTTGAAATAGTAAGTACCAAAGAGAGTGAAGAGGTCCATTCCAAGCGTCCTCCATGATCTGTCTGGGATGTCATTAGTCATGATTGGCTCTTTAGCTTGCTTGACTTGATGTTCATTACAAACACTGCACTGGCTGATGTAGTCCTTGACCTGATTGCTGATGTTTGGCCAGTAGGGCACTTCTCTTGCCTTCCTCAGACTATTCCTTGATGGCGTGCATGGATGTGCTTCAGCACGTCTTTTCTCATCTCCCTAGCAATGATGACTCTAGTTCCTTTGTACAAGATGCTATCTTGGACAATCACTTCATCCATGTATGCCCAATACCCTCTTATAGCAACATATGTGTCCTTGATGGTTTCAGGCCATCCTTTCATCATTATTTCCTGCAGCACTTGGAGAGCTGCATCTCATTGCATAAATTTGTTTGTTCTGAGCAAGATGTTTGTCTGTCAGATTCAATGCCTCTGCTGGATTGATGACTTCCAGAGAACATCATGCTGTTGCTCATCGTTGAATCTGGAGGATTTCACACCCTGTACTAGCACCAACTTTCTTCAAAGGGAGTGCAGCCCTTGACAGCATGTCAGCAATGTAAATGTGCTACAATTGAAATTGTATTTCAATTCCAAATGATATCTCTGCAAACTGAGTAACATCATTTGCAGACGCTTTGGAGCTGATGGTTGAGAAGGATGCTCTGAAGTGGCTTGTGGTTAGACTCGACTGTCACTTTCTCACTCCCAAACAGATACTGATTAAAATGTTCACAAAGCAAAGAAAATAGCCAGGCAATCTTTCTCAATCTGTGTATAGCATCATTCAGATTGCATTAACCCTCTGGATGCAAATGCAACTGGTTTCCTTGCTGCTTGAGAGATGCTCCAAATCCTGACTTGCTGGCATCACACTGTAAGGTGACCTGATTGTAGTGCCTCAGCACTGGCATTGATGTCACTAACTATTTGATGTGAGTGAAAGATGCTTCTTGTTCTCTGCCCCAATACTATGGAACATCCTTTGCAGTGAGCTTGCATAGAGGTTCACGATGACAAATTGGGCAAGGACTTTGCTAGTTAGTTCACAAGTCCAACAAATTGTTGTACTGCCTTCTCATCTGTTGGTTGCTGTATCTCTGCTACAGCTCGTACCTTATCAGAATCAGGGTGAACTAATTTTGCTATCAGTGCATAACCTATATACTTAACTTCAGTCATCTTCAGTTGCAGTTTCTTCTTATTCAGCTTCAGGCGAGCTCTCTCAAGCAGTCTTACTAGATTCTGATCATGGTCTATGATGGCTTCTTCTGTCGTATCTCCACGTCCATATACTGGCAGAACAGCTACGATCACTTCCAGTCCTGGAAGATCATTGACTATCTCATGCTGTTGGCATTGATACTCCTCAGGAGCAGTGGAAATGCCAAATTTTAAAAAATTCATTCATGGGATTTGTGCGTCGCTGGCTAGGCCAGCATTTATTGCCTGTCCCTAATTGCCCTGCCCTTGTTCAGAGGGCAGTTAAGAGTCAACCACATTGCTGTGGGTCTGGAGTCACATGTAGGCCAGACCACGTAAGGACAGCAGATTTCCCTTCCTAAAGGCCATTAGTGAACCAAATGAGTTTTTACAACAATCGGCAATGATTTTGTGGTCATCATCAGAGTCCTAATTCCAGATTTTTATTGAATTTAAATTTCACCATTTGCCGTGGTGAGATTTGAAACCAGGTCCCCAGAGCATTACCCTGGGTCTCTGGAATAGTAGTCAATGACAAATCCACTATGCCACCATCATTCCCAAACTATACCGCCATCATTCCCAAATGGCATGTATAACCTATCTGTACCTCCCAAATGGCATCCAGAATGTAGTCAGAAAACTGTTGCTTTCATCCAATTTCACTTGCCAGTATCCATCCTTTGCATCTAGGGTGGTAAAGACCTTTGTCCTGGCAAGTTGCAGCAAAACTTCTTCAACAGTTAACATGGGGTAGTGAGATTTCTTCAAAGTTTATTGAGGTCATTTGGATTTCTGCACATTCAGCTTTACAGGACTTTTTCATTGGTATCATGCTGCTAATCCAATCTTGTCTTTCAGGTTGGACTTGAGGGCAGCTGGAACTCTCCTCGGAAGATGCTGAGTTGGTCTCACACTCTATTTCAAGATGATATTTATCAGGAAGACAGCTAACACTCATGAAAGCATCTTTGTAATTTTTTCAGATTTGTTCAGCAGTTAGTAGTTTTGTGCTGTACAAATTCCTGCAAACCTCTTCTGGTAGATAGATAGTTGCCAGTCCAAGTTTTTGACATATTTCAGCTGAGGTGAACAGATTTTGCTTAGTGTCCACTATCTGGAACGGAAAATCTTCTTTCTTCCCATTGAATTTGGCTGTTAGCTTAGTTTGTCCTCTTGGGATGAACATTGTTCCATCATATAGCCTCAACTTCAATGACTTTATTTTTGGGTCACCACCTTGAGCAACTTCACACAACTCTGCAAAGCTCATGATGTTGCACAGAACACAGTGTCTATCTGATACCTTATATTAATTTGATGCTTTCCTTCTGCAGTCATCATTCCAATAGTCACAAACCATTTTTTTCCTTGAGACTTGGTGATGCCAACATGTTCTAGGGTGTTGAGTGATTCATTAGGATCACCACCTGACTTCTCTCCATCAACCATCCCTACAGTCTTGCTTTTCTTCTTTCCAGCAAAACGCTTGCAAGCAAAGTGATTCAGTCTCTTGCAGTTGGAGCATTGCTTTCCCCATGTTGGACATGTTTCCTTTTCTTTCAAATGTTGTCCTCCAAAATACTTACATCCTGTGCCCTGGCTTTGATCATTCTGCTGGCCTTTCTGTAAATATTTCTTCATTTTCTCCATTGTCTTGAACATGAACTTGGATAGCCTCTCAGCATAGTGCAAAGTGCCATCAGTTCCCCCCTCAATATTCTTCAGTTGATGGGCAAGGTACAGACCATACCCAACCAGACTGTGCTTGCAAAACTCACGACGTTAGATGTGATTCCACGATTGGACAACATTTTCTAAATACATGTGCTAAGAATTATGCTGACAATCAATCTATGATTGTCAGTATGGCTCACAGTGTTTCGCATTTGCATGTACTGGAAGCTACATATATTAAAACACAGGGCCCTGCTCTTTTTAGATAGAAAGAACATATACACACATTGCGCCTGTTTTAGCTAAACAAAATAATCCATTCGGTGGTTCATTCCTCAGGGCAATGCCTCGACCAATCAGAGTTAAGCTTCCTGGTTTAAATGTCAAGCAATGTTTGGCAGTTAATTGTCAGTCACCATCAACTGGTGCATTCCCCTTGGCAACGCCTCTACCAATCAGAGTCCACTTGCCAACTAATCAGCACTCTGTTCTCATATAGTTTATATTGTTGTTCTGTTTACATTTGGTATTCTTGTGAATTGTCCTGATCAGGACAAGATGAAAAGCTTCAACAAAAAAAGTCTCTTTTTTTCTGCAATACTCAAGTTCGGTACTACCAAATGACTATTTGCATTGATGAATCCTCAAACAGCTTTGATGAAATATAAAAGCCTTTGACAAATACTTTAACCTTCATGCTGTGGAGTACACAGAGCTTAAAAAGAGGTGTAGAAAACCCCCAGTGAAGCTATAAAAAGGGTAAAATAAATTCCCAAGTAACCGCACGATGGCACCAGAGAGGCAGAGAACATTCAGAAGTCTAAAAATTAATATTTTTGAAAATCCCGACGCATTACCCGAACTGCAACAGCAGGTACTATTGCTGAGCCGCCTAACTATGATTGAAGGCAAAGTAATAGAGTGTCCCAAACTGCAGGCAGAAAAAGGAAAGATGGAAGCAAGATCAGAAAATGTAGATTTGGAGTTAAAGCCCAAGGAACAAGAAGGAAAAACTCCAGATAACTCAAACTTACTGAGAGCTGTTGAGTCATTGAGAAATGAAGTGGCTGAAATGGAAATCAAGAACGTAGAATGGCAAGAGAAAATAGACATTCTCATAAAAGCGCATGAAGCCTCAGAAACAATTGGCAGAAGTGCATTTATAGAATGTGAACTTGAAGGATAGCGCAGACTCTGCTAAGGAAAACCTAATCACTGTAGAGGCCCAACTATCATGTACAAAAGATGAGTTTGCTAAGGAAGCATGAGAACTGATGAGAACACTGGAATGTCACTCAAAGGAAGAAGAACACTTGAAAGAGGACTTGAAACACCTGAATGATAACTTTGTAGAAACAAATTCAACAAAGGTGGATCTTCAATTAAAACTTGATGAACTTCAAGCATCAGAAGACTCAAGTAAACATTGTGGAAAATGCTTGGAACAGGACAATGAATTGCTGATGCAGCAGAACAATTGCTTGAAAGCAAAATTGACAACCAAACATGATGAAATTCTTGAACTTCGATCCCATCTGAACAGCACGAAGGATGAGATGCACAGTATGGAAGAGCAAATCCAAACTTTCAAAGCAGTTAAGGAAAGTTATACAAAACAGATTGAAGATCTAACGAATGTATTGAAAGAGTTTAAGGAGCTGTCAATGACCATGGAAGAAATATTCTAAAAAGAGCTGAATGGCCAGGTGAAGTTGTTAAACTTAAATAAGAGTTCCACAGTAACTCTGAAACAAAGACAACTGAACTGACCAGTGTAGTTGCTGAGCTGAATGAAAAAATTCATAAACTCGAAAAGCAACTGGAAAATAAGAGTGTAATCAAATTTTTGGCTAATGTTGTGAAACAAGTGGGAATGAAAGTTCCATTCTTGAAATGTAAACTCCCATATGCATCATGGCAAACTACACATAGGAAGAAAAACAGAATGAGCACAACAGATGAGTGGGGAGTTTGTTCTCTCTGCAAGGAATGGGGTAAATCACTGACCATCCATTAAACCAGATGGGGAATTGATAAGGTGGTTCAACTCCAGAGAATGGAAAAAGAGAATGAAGAACAACAATCCAAACACCAGAATGACCATATCCAAAACAACTTCCTATTCATCAAAGTTTGCCCAGTGCAACAGAGTATACCACTCCTCCAACTGTTGTAAAGACAAGATCTGGAAGAATTATAAGCCTCCAGACCACCTGAACCTGAAAACACAGAAACTTGAAAGATGGAGAAGGGGTAGTAGAAGTAATGTAAATATGTCGGGTAAACAGGAATGTATTATAAATGCATTTGATAAAGACTTGGGGGGAGATGTAGTACAAGGGTCTGGCATCGAAAGAGTTAATGTGAGACTGTGCACAGCATCACGCACAGTGTGATGTGTGGAACACATGACCCAACTCTAGAGGGCAGTCTGGTACAGGACAGAGATGTGTGTATAATCAAGCATGGATACAGTTTCTAGCTTAGACCTTATACTGTATATATGTATATGGTTACTAGTAGTTAATAAAAACTTACTGTTCAACTATACAAGACTCAGAACCTCTTCATGAGATCTTACAAATGACACACAACATCTTACACTAGAAACCTTCATAATATTTAAAACGTGCTTGAATATGCACTTTAAGTGCTGTAACCTACAACGCTACAGACCAAGAGTTGGAAAGTGGGATGAGGCTGGATGGCTACTTGTCAGCAGACACAATGGGCTGAATGGCCTCCTTCTGTGCTGTAAATTTCTATGATTCAGAAGATCAGCCATGATCATGTTGAATGCAGAGCAGGTTTGAGGGGCCATATGGTCTGCTCTTGCACCTATTTCTTATGATCTGCTCTTGCACCTATTTCTTATGGTCTTATGTTCTAATGCCCACTAATAGTTGATCTGTAACAAAGGGATGAATGATCAGCTATTCTGCATTTCTTTTCATGTTGTTGTTTTGAAGGATGAATATTGGCCAGGATACTAGGAGAACATTCTGTTTTCCTTTGGGTAACACCATGGCTTTCTTAACAGTCTACCTGAGCCACCTGAAGAAGGAAGATAACATCTCATCTTGAGGATAGTACCTCTGGCACTCCCTCAGCACTGAAATTCTGGAACAGGTCTTGAATCCAAAGGTTGAGTATCCAATGAAAGTAAACCTGATTATTTGTAATATGTAAACCCACTCCACATGTGTCTTTTGGACACATTAGTCATCCAATGAGACTGCAAAAAAGTGCATTCCATCAAGTAAATTCTCCTCAGAATTTGTGTAGTAATATTTGAGAGTATGGCAAATGCCATTACAAATTATTTATTTTTAACACCTTCTCTGAGATGTTTCAAATTGCTATACATGATTCCATGACGACTTACCCCCACTCAGAGGGCAGAATCATCCCAGATTCTCACTAAGTGTGGTAGGTGAAATCAAGGTCCTCACGGACTCTGAAAATAGAGTAATCCAGCTGGCCAGCAAAGATCTGGACCATTCCTGTGCTGATGGTGAGGTCGGTGGTGATCAACCAAGTGAGGATCCAGCAGTGCAACATCCATCAGATGACCATCTTGTCAGTGATGTGTCCTGTTTCACAGGCCACTGCCATGCACTAATTATCTCTCCTTGTTTCCGCAGGTACATCGGGGAAACAGCCAGGGGAGTCCACAACTCAGGGCCTCCAATCAAGCCCCAAAGACACCTCAGAACAAGAATCTGCTGAAACACTCATTGAAGTCCTGTCACAGAACTCCCCCACACCCTCCACCATTACAGATACACACACCTTGGTGGCACCAAGCTTTAGAGTAGACTTGGGGTCACAGCCTGGTGAGCACATCGCACTGTCTGATCCACAGCAGGCGGTGGCAGGGACTTCCCAGGTTTCTGGTACACGGAGGACTGCTGGAGACCAGAAAGCCTCTGGACTCAGTCACACCTAAGTTGCTAGAGCTGCAAAGGCAAACTTGGGAACATCAGGAAGATGTTACCATCCCAGCTGATTTTACCACTGTGCATGCCTGATCCCAGGGTGGAACCCAACTTGATAGATCCTAACTTTTATTTGTTTGTTTAGATATGTGGAGAGGGTCTACTGAACAGAGCCACCAGAGTCAGATAATAAACTTTTTGAAAAAGCTTAAAACATTTATTAAACAAGAAAAGGTGAACTATATTACAATATTCCTTCACCCACAACTATACCTTTACAGATATATACAGATTTATAAGGATAACACAAGTTACAAAAGCTATCCTATACTCTAATGTTCGCAGTAAGTATAGTCCACGTAAACCAAAAGGCAACCTGCGGTCAGGCTATAAGACCATAAGATGTAGGGGAGAAGTAGGTAATTTGGCCCATCGAGTCTGCTCTGCCATTCAATGAGATCATGGCTGATCTGATAATCATCAACTCCATTTTCCTGCCTTTTCCCCATAACCCTTGATTTCCTTACTGATTAAAAATCTGTCTATCTCAGCCTTGAATGTACTTAACGACCCAGCCTCTACGGCCCTCTGCGGTAAAGAATTCCACAGATTCACTACCCTCTGAGAGACGAAATTCCTCCTCATCTCTGTTTTAAATGGGTAACCCCTCACTCTGAGATCATGCCCTCTGGTCTTAGACTCTCCCACAAGGGGAAACAACATCTCAGCATCTACCCTGTCAAGCCTCTTAAGAATCTTATATGTTTCAATAAGGTTGCCTCTCGTTCTTCTCAGCTCCAATAAGTACAGGCCCAATCTACTCAACCTCTCCTCATAAGAAAATCCCTCCATACCGGGGATCAACCTAGTGAAAATTTTCTGGACAGCCTCCAATACCAGTATATCTTTCCTTAGATAAGGGGACCAAAACTGTTCAAAGCATTCTAGGTGTGGTCTAACTAGTGCCTTGTACTATTTTTATACTCCATTCCCTTTGAAATAAAGGCCAATATTCCATTTGCCTTCCCTATTACCTGCTGAACTTGTAGACTAGCTTTTTGTGATTCATGAACGAGGACCCCCAAATCCCTCTGTGCTGCAGCTCCCAGCAGTCTTTCTCCATTTAAATAACATTCAGCTCCTCTATCCATCCTGCCAACGTGCATAACCTCACATTTTCCCACACCATATTCCATCTGCCAAGTTTTTTCCCACTCACTTAACCTGTCTATATCCCTCTGTAGACTCTTTGTGTCATCCTCACGACTTGCCTTCTCACCTACTTTTGTGTCATCCACAAACTTGGTGATAGTATATTCACTTCGCTCATCCAAGTCGTGAATATATATTTTGAATAATTGTGGCCCCAGCACTGATCCCTGTGGCACTCCATTGGTTACAGGCTGCCATCCAGAAAATGCCCCCCTTATCCCAACTCTCTGTCTTCCATTAGTTAGCCAATCCTCTATCCATGCTAATAGACTATTCCAAACACCATGGGCTCTTATCTTATTAAGTAGCCTTATGTCCGGTACTTTATCAAACACCTTTTGGAAATCCAAATATATTACATCTACTGGTTCCCCTTTATCTATCTTCAAAGAATTCTAATAAATTTGTCAGGCATGATTTCCCCTTCATGAAGCCATGCTGACTCTGCTTGATTATATTATGCATTTCTAAATGCTCTGCTATTACATCCTTTATAATAGACTAACATTTTCCCAATTACAGATGTTAAGCTAACTGGCCTATAGTTACCTGTTTTTTTGTCTCCCTCCCTTTTTGAATAAGGGTATTACGTTGGCATTTTTCCAATCCTCTGGGACTTTTCCAGAATCTAAGGATTCTTGGAAGATTACTTCCAGTGCATCCACTATTTGTGTAGCTACTCCCTTTAATATCCTAGGATGCAACCCATCAGGTGCAGGGGACTTATTGGCCTTTAGCCCCATTAGTTTCCCTAGTACTTTTTCTCCAGTGATAGTTATTGTATTTATTTCCTCCCCCCACCCCAACATTTACCCCTTGATTATTTAGTATTTTTGGTATGCCATTAGTGTCTTCTATTGTGAAGACTGATGCAAAGTATTTATTCAACTCCTCTGCCATTTCCTGGTTCCCCATTATTATTTCTCCAGCCTCATTCTCTAAGGGGCTTATGTTCACTTTGTCCTCTCTGTTCCTTTTTATATATTTAAAGAAGCTCTTTCTGCCTGTTTTTATATTACTTGCTAGTTTACCATCAAAGTTTGTTTTCTCCCTGTTTATTATATTTTTAGTCATCTTTTGTTAGTTTTTAAAACTTTCCCAATCCTCTGGCTTACCACTAAATTTTGCCACATTGTATATTTTTTCTTTCAATTTGATTCTATCCTTAATTCCTTGGTTAACCATGCTTGGTTTATTCCCTTTCTAGAATCCTTTTTTCTAACTGGGATATATCTTTGTTGTGAGTCATGAACTATTTTCTTAAACGTCTGCCATTGTTCATCAACCGTCTTTTCTGCTAAACTCCTTTCCCAGTCCACTCCAGCCAACTCTGCCCTCATTCCTTTGTAATTACCCTTATTTAAGTTTAGCACAGTTGTTTCCAATCCAGGTTTCTCACTCTCGAACTAAATGCAAATTCTACCATGTTATGGTCACTGTGGCCCAGGGGATCTTTTATTCTGAGATCATTTATTAAATTTGCCTCATTACACGTTACCAGATCTAAACTAGCCTGATCCCTGGTTGGATCCACAATATATTGTTCAAGGAAACTTTCCTGAATACACTCTATGAATTCTTGCTCATAGCAGACAAACCACACTCTGAAATCAAGTCACAGATGCCACCCCAGACAGATGCAATGGATCTCTCCTCAACTACCCCCAGACGCTTGTCACACCATGAGCCAATCAGTCTCACTGAACTCCGTCTTTCAAATGAGGGTTTCCAATTTCCACTCTCCAAGACCTCACCTTGAAATCTTCTCCCAAACCGACGCTTTCTCTCACACACCTTCTACACAATTCACCTGTGAGGCTTCAAATTCTCCTTCCAATGTTCCCCCTGGGTCACCACATGCATTTAAACTTTCTTCCATGCACTCTCTCTGACTGACTCAGCCATCAACAATACACCACTGCTTCACATGCAGGCCTTCAGTTGTGTCTTTGGACCTTCTTTCCTCTTGCAAGCTGTTCTCACTTTAAATCTGCTTTATGCAGCTTTTTCCTCTTTAAATCTGAAGCTTGGAGACTTTGTCTCTGCCCCTCACTCTTAACTTCACTTAGCAGGACCGTTTCCAGGTTCCTGTCCTTTCCTTTGTCCGGAAAGTCTTCTTGGGATTTTCTCCTGTTCCACTCCCCTGGATTTTGGGGTCTTTTCTTTAGCTTGGGACTTGCTGTCTGCCCCTTTTGCTCCAGTCTCTCCTGGCAGCTACTTTCAAAACCAACTAAACTCAAACAGCTTCCCAATTCAAACTGCTGTTTCTAGTTTTTTCTGTGTGTGGGAGGTACCTGCCTCTCTGGACCTCTGTGGCTAAGCAACAGCCCAGTTTCTCTATTCTTGTTTGTTTAACTTAGCTGAAGCAGTCGTAAACTCATTAGAAATGCAGGCACCTTTCAAAGTGAAACTAAAACTGAATATGACATTTTCTTAACACACAAATACAGATATATATATTAATGAACATTAAAGCTAAAGATCATTCCTAACACCCACAAATGTCAATATAATTTACTTAAACTATCCCTATTGCCTGACAAAGGAATGTCCACTGCACTCCTCAGATTGCAAGACAAGATGGAGGAGTCCGTCTGCCTTCAGTCTGAGCTGACAGCGCCGGCATACCAATGCACCTAGGTCAACTTTTGTAGGATGGCAGCTGCCATGGATACCTTGGTCCAGGACATTGGTCCTGCACTGCTGCGCAGGCTGAATTCCATCGCTGATGCCATCGTTAGCCTCCAAGAGTATCAATGCGAGAGGGGTGCAGGTCGCTCAATCTTACTTTAGATTCCCCTTGTCCTCAGTGAGTCAGTAAGGGACCCTCAGGCACCCATAGGGAGGAGGATCAGCAGGTGCACACCCTGAGGCCATCCACCCAGGTGACTCCTGGAGTGTCCGGCGCATCCGAATCACCTCTTCCTGTGGCCCCAGCAGCTTGAGCTCCACAGGCTGAGGAGAGTGCCACTGCCACACAACAGGATCCCAAAAGTAGGCTGGGGCCCTCCAGATCTTGACCCCCCCAGAGGACACCCATCAAGGCTATCACCGACAAGGTGTAGCAATCAGCAGGCTGCCTCCACCTCTGCTGTGGATATCAGGGGAGCACCAAGACATAGTGGCAGGGTAAGGAAGGTTAGAAGATGTAGTATTTCATGAAAGTTGTTACTGGAAGCCTTTAAACAACACTGCTACATGCTGAATAATACACGTTAAATGAAATCTAATTAATTGATGGTAATGAAGCATCATTGAAAACTAGTGTTGAACTGCTCTCGCCAATTACCTCAGGCTGAAGAAAACTTTGGCAGCTGGTGCCCAGAAATGACCTTACGCTCAACTCCTTTCTCAGTGATGGCTACTAGACGACTCACCCCACCACTTGACCCATCTCGATCCATCGCAAGTGCAAGAGCATTTGCTGTGAAATCTAAACACCCCTCCTTTATCATTCCAGGTTTGTATGAGGAGTCAACATAGCCATGGACGTAGGTACTTCCAGAGCCACCAATGGAGAAAGTTGCACAGCCTGGGCACGGGAGTCAATCACTTGTGTATAATGTTCACTTTGTTAATAAACTTCCAAGAATGTCTTTTTGCCTCTGGCTCCTTGTTATGATGAGCAGTGTTCGTGTCACTCAGATGTGAAACCTTGGTCCCTGCACAAGATAAAGGCAGGTGACTCAGTCCAGGGCCTCTTCCCTGTGCTTTATGCAACCTTCTGAGTACAATGGTGGTGTGCCTTCACTGTCACTGGTCATATCAGTCATGCCTGCACATTGATGGGGCTTGTCATTGCTGCCAGAATGTCCTGGGCTGGTGGCACATAATTCTGTCATTTTCTCTGTGTGCTCCGAGCACCTTCAAGGTGTGGCTGACCCCCCATCTCAACAGCATCTGTGTCCAGTGACAGTCTGGTCCTGAAGGGCTCCGCTCACGAAGGATGCCATAGGATCAGGAGAAGTTAAAGTTTCCCTGCTGCATTTCCATGATATGACCCTGTTCACAGAGCACACACTAGGTGCCATCAGCCAGACAGGAGTCAGACATTCGCATAAGCTATGTGAGGATCTATGGTGTTCCCTCATTGTATGTCATCATCATCCTCCACAAATCTAGCAGCTATGCAGGCCTCCTGAACACTCCTGCCTCGACTGGACAACACGATGGCCTCATTTCTGTCATCCTTGCCTTTGAGGACCTCCTCACCCTCATCCTCATCAACTTTCTCCTCACCGGAGGAGACATGCAGCTCCTCCATCCCCTCCTCAGCTAGCTCCTCTTCCCATTGCAGGTTGTGAAGGGTGCAGCAGGCAACGTTGCTGAAGGACACCCTCTGTGGACATTGCAGGGCTCCACTGGACCGGTCCAGGCACCAGAATCTCATTTTCAGCATTCCAATGGTTTGCTCCATCAAGGTGTGAGCTGCAGCATGAGCCTCGTTAAACCTTCTCTCTGCTGCATTCTGAGGCTACCGCACGGGTGTCATCAGCCACGTCCTCATGGGTAGCCCTTGTCTCTGAGGAGCCAACCCTGCAGCCTCTGTGGACCCTGGAAGATGCCAGGGATCTCAGGCCTATTTAGAATATAGGAGTCATAGACAATCCCTGGGGACTGTGTGCAGACCTGCAGGAAGCATTTATGGTGGTCGCACATCAGCTGAACATTCAGCAAGTAGAAGCCTTTGCGGTTGATGTAGTTGACTGCTTATTGCCACGGAGATCTGAGAACCACATGAGTGCTGTCAATGGCACCCTGCACCTGTGGGAAACCTGAGACCTGGGCAAATCCAATCGCTCTTGCATCCTGGCTTATCTGATCCTGGGTGAAATGCACAAAGTTGTGTGTCTTTGCGAAGATGGCATCCGTGACTTCATGGATGCATTTGTGTGGGGAGGCTTGTGAGATCCCACAGAGGCCATCTGTGGGGCCCTGAAAGGAGCCACTGGCGTAAAATTGAGCACCGCGGTCTCTTGCACGACAACTGGCAGTGGATGCCCTCCATTTCCCCATGACGCCAAATCTTGCAGCAGGTGGTAGACGTGACCAACCAGTTCCCTGCGCATGTGCAGTCTTCAGCGACACTGGTTGTCAGTCATCTGCATGAATGACATGCGCTGTCTATAGGCCCTAGATCTAGCTAGGTGCCGACCAGCAACAGCTCGCTGTGGCTCTTCAGCAGTATTTTTGGGAGCCCCAGCTGTCTCTTCTTCCGGAGGGTACTGCACCTCCCTCTGTCCAACCAGGCACCTCCATCGCTCTCTTCTCTTTCGTCTCCACACTATGCATGCCATGAGGCATACAGCTAGGTCACCAGGCTCCATGTACTCCTCCTGCAGGATGAAAGTGGGACTCCCATGGGTTAGCTTGGGTATAATAAGAGCATCTCTTGGTTAAATATGAAGGCCCCTTAACACATCCCGGAGAGTGCTGACCACCACTTGGATGACCAGAGTTTAGTGCGCTGCATGGCTGCCCAAAACACCACCCACCTCCGTCCCACTCCACCCGACCGATTGGCGGCAGCTTTGCCCACTGGGCTGCATGCTGTGCTCTCAGCTCAGGCACAGGCATTCTCCTAATCCCTACTGCAAGCTGCACTGTTAGCTTGAACCATGGGGGAGACTGGTCCAAACGGGGATGATGGCATTGCAAGGGGCTGTGAGTGTCTCCACCAGTCACTGCTCCATGGCCAGCTTTAGCAAGGAGCTTGTACAATGCACGCAGTCACCCAACTGTTGTGCAGTCCACCAAAACACTCATTAGTTTGCAGTCTGTGCCCGAAGGTTGAAAAATCCTGGAGCATCTGGTGGCACTTTCAAGCCTCTGTGTTGTTTGAGTGGGCAGATAAGCTAAAGGCCAAGCTCCAATCATATCAATGTGGCTGTGCCTGAACGTCTCAGCTGCAGAGGAATGGTCACTTTACACAAGGTTTCTCTCACGTATGGCCACTTCCTGCTTCACCACCACCCCCCACCCCGCAAGTGCACTGCCATCAACCGCAGTGCAGCCCTTGCCCCCCAACTCATCCCAACCGCAGTGCAGTCCTTGCTCCAGCACCGCATTGTCAACCAGTTGGGAAAATGTGATTTGCTTGTGCCCTCGCCTGAATGCCTGGTGCCTCAAGCTTGAGGTCCAACAGGCAGCCCTTGTGAGAGCCACACAATGTTATTGTGCACTCTGCTCTGAGTTCCCCTCAAAGTGCAGCTCGCCAAGTGCACACCTTTTTAATGCTTTTGTGAAATACGTTTGCGTACAATCACGCCGACCTGCTTGGATGTTCCAGCGTGGGGGTTTGATTCCAGCGAGCTGAGCTTATAATGATATGCAGATGTATTACAATGAAGTTCCTGATGTACAGCAGCGGGAAACATAGCCTGCCATTGATGGGCAGAGCGGCCGATTGCAAACTGGTTTCACACCGTGAAACAAATTTTTGTCCTTCCCACCATATTATCCACTCACACTCGCCATGACGCGCAACACCAATGGGCACAGAAAATTCCACCCATACTGTTCATATGGCAGTATTTCTGGTTCTGCCTGAACATGCCTCATTAAACATAGTGATTCACTTCATCTGCACATGTGCGGCACTTCAGCATATGTGCAGCTGATGCGGGCCTCTATACCTGAAGCTAGTTTAGTCTGACCCGGCAAAACAGTTTTCAGAAGCATTAAATAATGAAGGCCACCAAAGTTGATGTCTGCTCCAAAAGTGAATGGCTGGCAACTATGGTTACAGCAGCAGAAATCAGACCAGTTTCTACCATTGTATCCCTACTATTTTTAACACTAACAACAAAAGATGAAGTCAGATTGAAGGTGATTGTGACCATTGAGTTACCCTTTTCTGGATTGTTCTGTATCTTTTACTGACCCCAGGCAGTATTTTTTAAATATTCACTCTTGGGATGTGGAGGCTGCAGTCCATGTGACAAAGGTGCTCCAATAGCGTTGTTACCTCTTTATCACTGTTGTTATAGAAAAGAATGGTATTAAAACAATGTGGTAATTCAATTATCTATTAAGTACAGAACAGCAGTCAGGTTAGATTTATCATTGAAAGCTCACTGAACATGTTTCAATTAATAGTTGAATAGTCTAGGTTCCCAAAAAGTGGAAAATAATATATTGCATATCACATAGCGGCTGGTTAAGGAGCAGAATTGGCAGAGGCCTAGATCCTGCTGTTCTGGCTCAAAAAAGGCTTTTGACGTGGAGGAGAAGGAAGTGGAAAATAGGGGCAACAGTTGAAAGGCAATAAAATGCAAGTTTTTTTTTCAGTTCAACCAATTAATTTTTACTACTCACAATTCTCTAAGGTCACATCCATTACCACTTAATGATCATCTACCATGCCTGTGGAGCTGACATCCATTCAAGTTATTTTTATTATTGAGATTCACATTTCAGTGTGCATAAATTACTCGTCATCAATAAGGCCATCTTTGTCAAGTATTATGTGAAAAACATAATCGCAAGTGAACTTCGCTCGGAGGCATTTCAACATGTCAGTGATGCATTAAAATTTCATTTCATGCTAGTCAAATAACATTTAATTTGCCTGGACACAAATGTACTTTTACATTGACAGAAGACTGTTCTCAAAGTATCCAAAGCTACATCTTCTCCCTCATGCCTCTGTGAGCTTCCCAGCCAAGCTAAGCAAATTTTGAATTAAATAAGTACAACATGGGACAGGTTTAGTGTTAGGATGCTGTGCTTCTGACTAAGATATTTGAGATTTAATTCCAGTCTTAACTGACACATTGCAGCAGGAGTTCAATCTATTCAGCCTCAGAAAGAATTCTCCTCAGCATACCAAAAACACAATATGTTATGGTTAACTTCACACATTGACTCAGTGTTCCACATTCCTATATTTTAAATGCCTTTTATTTCAGAAGCATCCTTTTATTGAAGTGATCTTCATAGGTCGAAAGAGAATAACATTTTAGTATTAAATGGTGTGAACCAACAAGTGACTGCCCCTCAGCAGTTGCCTCGCCATCAATTGAGGGCCTCATCTCGCTGCCACTGATGTTAACCCAGCGGCGGGTGGGGACCTTGCCATACAGGAAGCACACCAAGCAAATGCTGGGTATTTGCTTGAGGGCTCTGTCGGGGGGACAGGCAGGGTGGGGGGGGGCAGTGGGGGGGGGTCCCTTGTTCTAAGCTTGATGAGGGACCCAGCGTTGGGAAAGGGTGTCTGCTGAAAGCCATCCCCCTGCCCTTGCTATCAACTCCCTCCCCGCGACCCCCTTCCAGTGAGCCCCCCCTTTTCTCAACCACCATCTGAGGCCTCGGGTGGATGTCACACTGGCAGCAGCAACTGCCTCCCTAGTGGTGCTGCTGATTGCAGAAGAGCATCTGGCCTCTAATTGGCCTGCAGTTCTCGGCAAGTGGGACTTCTGCTCCCAGGGTCCTTGATCCCAGGGGAAGGCCCACCATTGGCCTGTCAACTGCCTGAGTGGAAAAAGATATGGCAGGCTGTCATGAAGCCATTAATGTATATAACATTATTGGAAATTATTATTTTTTAAATAGAGAGTTAGTTTGTGGGTGCGTCTTAATTGGGTTAAAGCCAGCTAGTCTGGGTGCTTTTACATATACTAGTTTTGAGATGTAAGAGGGGTAGAGCACATTTGCATTTTGTTGAATAGAGCATTCAAGAAGGGGAGTGAAATCTGGTACCTTGCTAGCAGAGACAAAGCTATGTTTATATTGCTAATAAAATTGGTACTATGAAAGGGGTTTTATTGTTAGAAGAGGTGGAGTTCAAAGGAGCTGATGATACAATGAGAATTTACATTCAATGAGATGTGTTAGGTATAACAGGTGGAAGTTTTGTGTGTGCAGGTTAGAGGCATGTAACGTCAAAACCTGTAAGACAACCACTGTACCTGCAAAGGAACCAAAGTGAAAGGAACCTCATTTTGAATTTGTAAGGTGAAAGTGCTTTGCCTGGTGTCTGCTTAAAGTCTATGGGTTGCTGTTGCCTTAATGGAGATTAGTTTGGGAACTTGTTAAAAGTTATGATAGTAATTTGTAGCCATGTGTATATATTTAACTTGTATAAATTAATAAACGTCTCATGTAGTTTGATATAAAAACCTCTCGAGAACTGGTGGTCTGATTCCTGAATTTAGAGCTGCATCTCAAACATACCACTTAAAAATATAGGTTATGGCAGTTGTTTAAAGTTTCCCTCTGGGATTTTTAAATAACTCAGCTTTATCAACTGTGTCATAACACGTGCCTTCTCAAAAAGAGGCAACGTGAAAGTCTCAAAACAAAAACAGAATTACCTGGAAAAACTCAGCAGGTCTGGCAGCATCGGCGGAGAAGAAATCAGTTAATGTTTCGAGCCTTCATGGCCCTTCGGCAGAACTGAAGCATAGTTAGAAGAAGGGAGAAATATAAATTGGTTTAAGGTGGGTGGGGGGGTGGGTGTGGTGGGGGGAGAGAGAGACATTGAGGGTGTGGTGATTGTGGAGATGAGCAGATAATCAAAAGATGTCACAGACAAAAGGGTCAAAGAGGTGTTTTGTCTGAGAAAAGTGCTAATTAAGAATGGAGGACATGTGTTCAAAGTACAGCTCTAGTGGGGGTGGTGTGGAAAGGCTAACAAGGTTTTAGTTTTAGATTTAAAAATAATGGAAATAGGTGGGGAAAGAAGAATCTATATAAATTATTGAAAAAAAAGTGGGGGGGGGGTGGGGGGGGTGGTGGGGGAAGAAACGGGGTGGGGATGGGGCTCAGAGAAAACCCAGTTGCAATACAAGATAAGGAATTGACACTTCAACAGGAAAGTGCCCTCTCAGCCACTTGAGAAAAACTTTAATCATAAACAACAGAAAAAGCAGCCAGGCCATCCCTGTGGAGGTGGAGTGGGCAGCCCATCTACAGGGCAACCTTTGGTTGTACCATCCCTAGGCAGGCAGGGCCAGCCCATAGGCCAGCCAGGAGCACTGGCACCACAGCGTGCTACTGGGTGCTGCCTTCCAGGCAGTTGATATGCACCCTCCACAAACCCTGCAAAATCCCAGTCAGCCTCCCTGTTCAATATGGCTCCTAATGGGCCTGATTGTTTGCCTGCCTCAGAGCCCAAAATTCAGCCCATTAACCCTGTTTCTCGCTCCACCAATGCTGCCTGTCCTGCTGAGTATCTCCAGCATTTTGTTCTTATTTCAGATTTCCAGCATCTGCAGTATTTTGCTTTTGTAAATCTAAGGCAGCCTCGTTATAATATTTAAATGAACAACCTGTCTCCTGGGAGCTCACCCCTATGTTACCCATTAAGCCTGGAAGTGGCTGGATGGGATGCAGGTTGGGGTAAGATTTGAGATTTTTGAAATTTTTTTCACCTCATCTGGGGGTTTTGGGGGTTTAAATTACATCCAATGAAGTAGAAATCAGCCAAAACTCTGGCTCAGAATTTATTGGTCACAGGATTTATTTTGTAAAGCAGAAAATAGCAAATTGTGACATGCCTATAAACAAAAATTCTAACTTACATATTTTAATCAATAATTTAGCCAAAATATGAGTGTTAATTTTTATTCAGCGATAACACTGAGGCAGATGGTGTTGTCTATTTTGTTCCTCAGTTTGAACAGTTCTCCCAGAGGAAAACAGAAAACTCAATGGGTAAAGCACTCTATATCTGTGCTTAATCAACCTATTTGCTGCTCTGTGTTTCACTCAATGTCTGGAACACAATAGCCCAGAGCTCAAAAATGGATTGGATTCTGGAAACCGCCACAAGTCAAGTTTTGTGCCTTGATTTGAGTCTCTGAACTTGTTGATGTATTGGTATTGAACTGTGACTAGGAAACTAATTTAGATGATGTGAAAGAATTATCAACAGATCACTGCAGATCTTTGCATGGGGGTTAAAATTGCACTGTTACTTGTCATCACTGTATTAACATATTCTTATGGAATTCAGTGCACAGCATGATTTCAAGCCTTGAATATTTCTGTCACAGTGTCACCATGGTACTAGCATTTCTCTATACAGAAAATGGAAAAACAACACATTTTTGGAGCATTCCCTCTGCTCAATCTAATTTGCAAAATAAATATAATCCTTAAATTAACATTAAACAAGCATAAGCTATATGCAAAGCACATCATAGGGTTCCACTGGGTTCATGTTCATCTAACAAGTTGCCTGTGCACATTTATGATTTTTGCACTTCTAGGGCTGAATTCTACCAGCCTCTAGGGAATGGTTGGGGGTGTGGTGATGCCTGTAAAATGGCAAGGGAAGGCAGAGGTGTGGGTGCCTGTCATCTTCCATTGCATTCTGCCAGAGGCAGGGAAGGTGGAGCACAGCCCCTCGCCCAGACCACCAGCTGTGCCACTTGCATGGCCAATTGAGGGTCTCTTCCCACTGGCATTTTACCTGCAATGGGCAGTCCCTCTGCCACATTGGGAAATTGCATGATGAACCCTGATGGCCTCTTTGTGGGCTAGGAAGAGGGTGGGGGTGGGAGTGGGGGGTGAAGTGTCCCTTCTTAATCAGGCATCCTTTTGCAACACACATTGTCTACCCACACCAATACACTCCCCCTCGCTGGAGCCTGCCTGACAGGCTCCAGCTACCCGTGACCCCACTCACTTTGCTCCAGGAGTGGCGTCCATTACTGCATCTCTCAGTGGGGCGCAGTCCCAGCAGTGGCCACTGCTCTTGGTGGTACTGCTGAGATTGAAGAGCTGCCAGCTCTCTGATTGGCCAACAGCTCATGGTGTTGGGCCCTAGTCTTTTAAAGGGACAGGAGCTCCAACGACAGCTAATTAGCTGCCGGATGGGCCCAATATGGAGCTACGGGTCCCCCAATGACCGAGGCATAGTTGCCCCCAGCTTTCCAGCTTGTCTTCAAGGCCTCCACTGCCTCAACAATATCCAACCCATATATTGTTTGATCATGGAGCTCACTTATTCAACACATCATTTTCAGCACAATATGCAAATTAGTTATATTGCAGCATTGAGATACGCTATGCATATAGCTGGTTCAAAATCATTGGCTCTTTTATTGATTGCAGTAGGCAGCAGGCACTGGTGGGTCTGTCGAAACAGCTTTTCCTCCTTCGAGATGCAATTGTTCCATTATGGACCACAGTAAACCACCTTGAATGCTAAATTTATCCGATTAAACTTTTTGAAAACAAGTGAAGGAATTTCCACGCAGTGCAATTCCACTGCTTTTACACCAGTGGAGAAAGATTTTCACCCATTGGTGGCCTGGAGAGGTTTTACATAAGGGTTTCCTAAGTCAACTCATTTGTGTACCCAATGGGGTAGTCATTGATATAATATCCTGTGTAAAATAGGTGTAATCTCAGGAAATTTGACTGCAGCCTTTAAAAAGATGATTGTGGCCAAACATTGAAGTAATGGATCAGAGGACAGCAAGGTAAAGTAACTTTACAAGAATGTCTGCTACAGGAGCTGCCACCACATGTGGCCAAACAAGGTGGCAGGACATGACATGCTGGTAGAGAAGACACTGCCACAATTTCAGAGAATCAGATGTGCGGCCTCTCTTCTGAAAAAATGGAGGGGAGAGAGATTGCAGGGTGCCACAAAACTGTTAGAGTTATCATTCGTGCCTGCTCCTGGAAGTCTTAACCTTGGGAAAGCTAGCAATCCCCTAAGACTGATGGCCCTCTCCTGCTGCTGCTTTGTTGTGATGCCAAAGTTGATGAGTTTTCCAGCTCTATGATAAAGTGTCTCCATCACCTGATGAATATGGTAACCATGTTGCTGACTGACTGAAATGACAGATAGCACCCTTGTCTGCTTGAAATGAAGCAGTGGCATAGAAGTCGAGTGCTGTGATCATTTGCACAGCGACAGGGAGAACAATGCAGGCAGATGGACATGTCTACAGGTCCTCAAGCAGTAGGTGGCAGAGCTGCCCTACTGCCTACCTGGTGAAGCACACTTTTGTTAAACACATCTCTTCAGTAAAGCCTTTGTGTGATTTTTCTAGCCTATACATTCTATTTGGGGGTGTAATATTTATGGACAGCATCCTCCTGAAATGGTGCCTGACATTCTTTGCTCCATTGTTTGTTGCTCCTCCTTCTCCCCTTCCATGATGATGAGTATGGCTTATAGGACATGCCACACATGCTCCTGAGAAGCCCTGATAGTGACAGGAGGTGAGGGGATGGTGGTCTAACTCTGTGAGAAGCAATGAGAAGTAAGTCCAGGTTTGTGTCAGCGAAATGGACATAAACATCTCAACAAAACTTATTTCCTGACAGCAGAAATTATTAATGAAGCTCTCCAAACTCTTCAGAAATTCCTCACATCCTCACATGAATGACAAAGCTTGACTCATATCGATATGTGACAGTGTCGAAATGATGATATGACATTGTAATTTAAATAATGGAGATCTGTAGAATATAATCAGGAGTTTTGAAGAAAAGCACCTCACTTGAAGAATTGACGATAATTGCAATCCACTGTAATTGTATAAGGGAATGCTTTTTGTGAAAATCTATCCACATAAAATAATCAATTGTGCTAAAGCTGACTCTTCCAAGAAATGGAATTTTCTCACCATATTTTGGTGTAATTCCTGTGCATAATATAGATAATTAAATGCTTCAAGTTGATGCTGACTAGAACTGTGCCTTATAGTCTTCAGCCTAAATAACCCCAAGTGCCTGGAGGGTGGAAAAGTGGAAACTCTGAGCTGAAGCAGCATTATAATAATAACCTCATTATAATATATGTAAATGAGGGCCTTTGGGACCCAGCAGGCGGATCCCAGGCAGGGCAAGGGAACTCAGGGTGGTTGGGTGAGAAAATGATTTTACGGCAGAAAGACCACGAAAATGGCTTCTCCCCAGTTAGCCTGCCTTAAAAATGTATTTCTGACATTCAGATGGAAGATCAATGACCCGAAACGTTAAACTTGTTTCTCTCTCCACACGAGGCTGTCTGACCCACTGAGCATTCCCAGGATTTTCTACTTTTATTTTATATTGTAAAAGTATTTGTGTTATGGACATGTACTCCATCAAATATAATGAAATGAACATTGGCGAGCATGTTGGAAACCCTCGTGGAGCAGGCGGGTCTGTGATTAACACATACTAAAAGACAATTGACTGCATCTTTAACCTTACATTCTGGCTTTAACTGCCAGCTACATCATGGGATTTCTCCGGTTCTCAGGAACTGACCAGGTTGAACGAGGCGGGGTGACAGTGGGGTTGCCCGAGCTGTGAAACTGACAGGCTGGCAACCCTTTAAATACTGAGATCTGACAGCTGCTTCTTCACCCAGGAGAAAGGCTTTTGCCCACAGGACTTGTTCTAAGAGTGTGCTTTCACTGCTTCGGAAGTGATTTCCAGTACTTTGGGGGTCACTTCTGCTACCTTTGCACTTTGCTGCTCTCAGACTTCACATGGAGTAACTTTATGTCATCTACCTTGGACCTCTGATGAGGAACAAGGGGAGCAACAGCAGCAACACCAAAAACACCAGCAGCTACCTTCTCCTGATACTGTTGCTCCACAGGGTAGTGGGGATCAACAAAGAGAGATAGAGCCGAATTTTTCAGTGCCACCTATGATGCCAACGTCAGGATCAGAAGCAAGAGGCTCTGGCATATGGGCGCGGCAAAGAGGAATTATGCGACCACTGGCCAACTAACTGCCAGCAGGAGGAAAGGCATCCATTGGGGCGCTGGAGGCTTGGAATGCTGAGGCCATCTTTAAAGGGCTGCCAGCACTTCTTGGAATTGTTGAAGCAGAAAGAAGACCAGTGCAACAATAGCCAAGGCAAGATTCCAGGTGGCCCCCCCTGCAGATTCTCCTCCAGGCAGCCCGACCAAGACAGGAGGTCCTCTTTCCCCAGGTGGGAGGAGGAGACCTGCCCACCAGACCAAAGACGCCTGGTTGGAGCTTGCAGAGGTCAACAACTGTGGAATCGTCCCAAGATCCTCACTCCAGTGCCCCACGAAGGTGAAATGGTCCCATGAGTTCACCAAGGTAGGTGCACCACAAGGTGTTTGCCTTAGGGGTTTACAGATGGTGAGGCATGAAGGTGAACTAGTTAGAGAACACATGCCCAACCCACTTCCTGACAATGGGGCCAGGCAGCAGCATTGGCCATAGCAGGAATGGCAGCGTATCGTTTAATGGGCCAGTTCCATCTCAGGTGTCCCCTGTAAAACTGCTTCTGAGTGGCTGCATGAAGAAGACACTGTGGGCAGCAGCAGAGGCATTGTGCCTGTCTTTGTCAGGTGACTAATAATGGTCATCTGTGTGCTTGCACAAAAAGACAGCCCAGAACACCCAGGAAAGGATAAGGACTGGCAGTGGTCTCCCATACCTGTTAATCCTGGCCCCCAGTGAGGAGGTGGTGCTGGAGCTTGGATGGCAGCATGAGGGCTATTACATCACTGACTGTGAGTCAGGACTGGTGAGACTAGAAAATGACTGGCCTAATGGATGGGCACTGGAGAGCCTCTGGAGAACAAGAGGCATAATGCTCATGTGTCCACCACTGGTCGTATGGAACTCCACAGGAAGAATGGACTGAAGGATGCGATGGAATGCACATTATCCTCTACTTAATCTCTCTCTGTCAGATCATAGAGAATAGCATACAACTCGAGACTGGGGTTACAGCCATTCCCCTCTGAGGAGGAAAAGGAAGAGGAGAGTGCCTCAGAGAACACACTGCCATACCATTCTCCTCTGCCTTCCTCCAGAGCAGTTACTCTCACTTCAATGGGTATGCAGTTGTGAGTAGATCTGGAGTCACAATCCGGTAAGCACTGCACAGACCGTTTAGAGCTGTGGACAGAGGCTGTAACAGCCAAGCCCAGTAACACCCAGAACACTGCTTGTGCCCAGCTGCAGGTTGGTTAATGGGAGCCTTGATGCATGCACTCGACACCTTGTGCCTGGGGGAATCCAGTGATGGCCCCGAATCCTACAGTCCTCTCAGCTTGGCTGCCTGTGTTTGTACTGACTGGCCCTCTTGAAGATGGCAACGCCTTATTTTTAAACAGTGACCCCCTAGCTCTAGATTCTCCCACAAGAGGAAACATCCTCTTCACATCCACCCTGTCAAGACCCCTCAGGATCTTAAAGGTTTCAATTAAGTCGCCGCTCACTCTTCTAAATTCAAGTGGATACAAGCCTAATCTGTCCAGCCTTTCCTCATAAGATAACCCACCCATCCCTGGTATTAGCCTAGTAAACCTTCCCTGAACTGCTTCTAACACATTTACATCTTTCTTTAAATAAGCACTCCAGTACTGTACACAATACTCCAGATGTGGTCTCACCATTGCCCTGTTCAACTGAAGCATAACCTCCCTATTTTTGTAATCAATTTCCCTCACAATAAATGATAACATTTATCATGTTATATGATAATTACCTGCTTGTAGCAATCTGATGTGTAATATGCCTTTGAGACAAATGTTGTAATGTAAGGTCACATGATCTTGATACCCAATAGCAGAGTAGCGCGGGCTACCTCTGTGGTCAGTAGTCTTGAGTTAGAGTCTGAAGAGTAAAGGCAGAGCTTTGAGTTGTAAGCACACAATTGTAGCTGCTGAGTTCCTTTGTAAATAAACAGAATGTGTTTCTTCTAAGAACTGTCTACAGATCTTCTCTGTCTCTGGTACCAGCTCGATCACCCCGAAACAAGCGTGTAACCCGGATTCCTTAGCCCCAACAAAACAGGGTACAGGATCCAACAAACTGGCGATGAGAGTAAAAGGCAAGAAAGAACAAAGGAAGTCCAAATAACCAAAATCAGGCCAGACCTCGCACGGTAGTTGTAAGTAAAGAAAAATTTCTTCCCCAATCGTCGAAGCGATCCCGTCAGAGCGTGCCACAATTTGGAAGAGTGGAGCCTTTCGATGCAACCTCGGAAGACCTGTCTCATTATGCTGAACGCCTCGCGTTCTTCTTCCAGGCGAATGACATCACAGGGGAGGAGAAGAAGCGCGCGATCCTCTTATCCATATGGATTAATTCGAAATTTGTTGGCACCCAGTGCCTCAGATTTGAAAAGTTTTAATGACTTAGTGAACCTCGTAAAGAACCATGACCAGCCCAAACTGTCGGTGACGATGCAACCGTTCAAATTTAACTCAAAGAATGTGCCGCAGGGGAGACAGTTGCTTGTTATGTGGCAAGTCTGAAACAATTAACTGAATATTGTGAGTTAGGTATATCTATCAGTGATATGCTTAGAGATCGCTTGGTGTGCAGTATAAATGAAGATGCGATTCAGAAGAGATTACTGTCTGAAACAAATTTAGATTTTCAGAAGGCGTTGGGAATCGATCTTGCAACAGAAGGTGCAGTGCGAGACTCGAAAGCCATACAGGGAGCGCAAAATGGCGCCATCCTTCATGTTGGGTGGGGACCTTCAGCCAAAAAGAGCGCAAAAGTGCAAAGCTTTACTCAGAAGCGGGAAGCAGCCACTGCTTGCAGACAAATTAAAAGAGATAATTTAGCAGCAAAAACATGGCATAATGGTAACAGAGATGAAAGCAGACAACATTGTAATGAATCACAGTTTAAAAAGATCAAATGTTTTTTCTGTCATCGAAATGGACACCTCATGAGACATTGTAAAGATAGAATCAGGCAGACTTGCAGATAAAAGCAAAAACCCAATGAAATTAACAGTGTTGAAAAGACTGAAGTAATAGATGCAGATATTTATTTGTTATATAATTTAAAGGTAGGAAGAACAGAACCTATCTATGTAACCATGAGAGTGAATGAGAGGCCTATCAGAATGGAGGTGAATACTGGAACAGCCACAACAGTGATAGGTGAGTAAACTTTTAAATACCTGAATCATGGAGATCGTAAACTAAATTTGGAAGAAACAGATGCCAAATTGAAAACTTACACAGGAGAAGACATACAAGTCAAGGGCATATGTAAAGTCACAGTACGCTACGATGGTCAGATAGTGAAATCACCCTTGATGGTGGTAGCAGGTGAGGGACCTAGTCTCCTCGGATGAAACTAGCTGAAAGAAATTAAATTGGAATGGACTGAAATCTTCCAACTGAGAACTAATGGGCTATCAAAGCTACTACAAAAATATGCCTCAGTTTTCAAGGATGAACTTGGAAACATTGAGGGGCTAGAAGCAAAAATTCATGTAGATCCAGAGGCAACACTAAGATTCATGAAGGCAAGACCAGTACCTTACGCAATGCGGGAAAAAGTAAATGCTGAACTGAACAGATTAGAAATACTGGGAGTGATACATCCAGTGCAGTTTTCAGAGTGGGCAGAACCATATATACCTGTCCTCAAACCTGATCAAAGAATTCAAATTTGTGGGGACTACAAATTAATAGTCAATAAAGTGGCTAAGTTAGACAGAGAGCCCGTATGAAAAATTGAAGACTTGTACGCTAAACTGGCAGGTGGAGCTACCTACATGAAACTTGTAGCCCCTCAATGTTTCCAAGTTCATCCTTGAAAACTGAGCCATATTTTTGTAGTAGCTTTGATAGCCCATTAGTTCTCAGTTGGAAGATTTCAGTCCATTCCAATTTATGAGTCATGCATATCAACAATTGGAATTAGAGAAGGCCTCCCATAAGTTTGTCACCATTAATACACACAAAGGGTTGTACCAATAGACCTGTTTATCTTTTGGCGTATCTTCAGCTTGTGCCATTTTCCAAAGATCCATGGAAAATTTACAACGGAACTGCCCCATGTTGCGGTTTATTTGGATGACATTCTCGTGACTGGACTCACTGAAAAGGAACATTTGATGAACTTAGAAGAAATTTTGAAATGTTTTACGCAGGTTGGAGTGCAGTTGAAAAAGGAAGAGTGCACATTCCAAGCAAAAGAGGAAACTTACCTGGGTCACAAGGTAGATTAACAAGGCTTACATCCAGTTGAAGAAAAGTGAAAATCATTAGAGAAGCACCAGCACAAAAGAATACAACTGAACGGAAATCATTCTTGGGGATGATCAATTACTACGGATGCTTCTTGCCGAATTTGTTAACAGAACAGGCACCACTGTATTTCTTGCTCAAGAAAAACCAGTGATGGTCTTGGCAAACACCACAAGATGAAGCTTTCACAAAAGTGAAACAGATGTTACACTCATCTACACTCTAGTACATTTTCACCCAAAAAAGAGTTGATATTAACGTGTGACGCATCTCCCTGTGGAGTGAGAGCAGTGCTTTCTCATCGAATAGATGATGGATCAGAATGACCTATAGGATATATATCGAGAACAATCAATACTGCAGACAAAGGGGTACTCTCAAATAGAAAAAGAAGTCCTGTCAATCATTTTCGGTGTTAAGAAGTTCCACCACAGTCATCATTTTACTATCATTTCAGACCACAAGCCATTATTGGGATTATTCAGCGAAGACAAGGCTATACCCACCATAGCCTCAGCAAGAGTACAAAGATGGGCATTGATCTTGGCAGCATATGAGTATACTTTCATTCATAGACTTGGAAGTCAAATCGAAAACGCAGATGCACTCAGTCGTTTGCCCATGCAAGTAAAAGATGAGGATGTTCCAATTCCTCAAGAAGTAATTTTATGATTGAACTTCCTGGACTCATCACCAATATGTGCTAAACAGATTAAAGGTTGGACAAATCGAGACCCAGTCTTAACCAAAGTGTGAGATCAAGCCCTTCATGGTTTGTCACAAGAACAAGAATTTAATGAAACCATATTTCCAGAGAAGATATGATATAACCAGCCAGGAAGGTATTTTATTGTGGGGAGCACGAGTGATCGTTCCTCCAAAATGACGAAAGCCATTGTTATCTGAACTTCACAGTGCACATCCCTGAATTTCCAGAATGAAGGCAATAGCACGCAGCTATTTATGGTGGCCTGGGATGGATGGAGAAATAGAAAATTTAGTGAGAAGTTGTATGCAGTGTCAAAAAGTACAAACATTACCTGCAACAGCTCCGTTACACCCCTGAGAGTGGCCAGGAAAGCCATGGGTGCGAGTACACATCAACATCGCTCTGAAGAAGAGTCATACAGACTTGAAAAGTTAACTCTGTTTTTCTCTCCACAAATGCTGTTAGACCTGTTGAGTTTTTCCAGCATTTTCTGTTTCGGTTACACATCGACTCTGTGGGAACTTTTATGGGAACAATGTTTCTACATTGAAAATGGATGGACATATATGAAGTGAAGTCACCGACATCTTCTGCTAAAATTGACAAGCTATAAAATAGTTTTTCAATCAACGGACTACCTGAAGTGGTTGTATCAGATAATGGAACGATATTCATGAGTGCTGAATTTCACTGATTTATCAGCCTCAATGATTTTACTCATGAGAACCTCACCGTACCACCCTTCTTCAAATGGACCGGCCGAGAGAACAGTTCAGATGTTCAAACCTGGCATGAAGAAATTGTCTGGAGATTCTATAGCGACTAAATTAGCACATTTTCTTTTCCATTATAGGAACACCCCTCAAACGACAACAGGTGTCACACCTGCGGAATTGTTTATGAAGCGCCGTCTCTGATCGAGACTGAGCCTAATTATGCCAAACTTGGGGTTGGGGGGCGGTGGGGGTGGGGAAGGTGGAAAAAAGTCAGGGAAGTTAGAAAATTGGACATGACTGTCACAGTCGTGACAGTGCGCTTAACGTAGGAGAGAAAATATTTGTGAAGAATTTTAGAGAAGGACCAACTTAGTTGTTTGGTGAAATAAGTGCAGTAACATGACCTCTTTCCTTTCACATGAAAGTGGAAGATCGAGTCATACAGAGACATGTGGATCATATAAGAAGAGGAAAAACAAAATACCAAGAAATTATTCCACCAGTGTTCATGACCGAATTAACATCTCTGTTGAAAAAACTCAACTGATTACAGATGTGTCTGAATGCTCAGGAAGCCTGGAAGCAGGCACTAATGCTGTGGCTCAACTAAGAGCGGAATAATTTCAGTCCCACAGAGGCAAGCTTGAAGCAGCACCCGAGTCAGCAGTATGGTACGATCCCACCTCTGGTCAATCTAGTTGCAGCTGTGGCATCCCGGCAATGGTGAGTAGCAAATTTGAATCCAGTTGTGGACAGGCACTTGCTGAGGCCAAAGCCCAGCAGGTGCCTTGGAGGTAGTTTGTGGTCAGGGGATGCGGCCGGTGAAATCTCCTGCACTTACCCACCCCACCAGAGAGCAGCAGGGGTCAGCAGGCTTCAACTGAGGCCCCAGGCCATCCTGTGGTGGGATTCCCCCTCAGTAGATGTGACATGGCAGCTGTGGTCATGGGCAAATTTTTTAAAAATCACAAACTTCTTCAGAGGATGCCTCAAGAGGGAGACATCCTCACGGTCACCATCCTGCAGTGGCAGCACCTACCTCTGCCAATGGGACTGCTGCCCTTCGGTGGTTGCAGGCCCTCTGATTGGACCCTGCAACTTCAGGAAACCGCCCACTGTTCTTATTGGCCAGCAGTCCTGGATGCAGCCTCTTAATTGGTCATTTCTGAGAAGATCTTCCCGGCCGCCACTCATATAGCAAATGTGGGGTCTGGACCTAGCAATAGTCCTGATGTAATTATTTTTTAAGCACATAAGATTCCGTCCTTAAAAGAGCCACAGCAAAACCTGAAACTTCAGTGTTGCTGGCTTCCCCTCATACACGTGGATCCAACTTTAAAATTCAACCCAATGTATTTGATAAAAGAACTAGAGACGACATGAGGAAAAGTTTTTTATGCAACAAGGAGTTAGTATTTGGAATACACTTCTCGATAAGGTAGTTGCTAATACAATTTAATAGTAATCTTCAAAAGGGAATTGGACAAATGCTTAAAGGAGAAAAATAACATGGATATGGGGTAAGAATGGAACTAGCTGCATTGCTCTTTGAAAGATCTGAGACAGACTCAATAGGCCGAATAGCCTTCTCTGTGCTGTGCTATTCTATGATTTTATCTAATTCAGTTGGGCGAGAGTCTCCGTCAGCGCAGTGAATACAGAAAATGACCCCTTATAGAAGCCAGTAGCTACTTTTGTTGTTTGGCGTGTCAGGAATCCCTTATTTAATCTCATCTGCAAAGAGGAAATTTCTTCAGCCAATGCAGAAAAGAAAAACAATGGTTCTTTAATGTACCTTTCAAAGCTTTGCCATGAATGTAGCAGGTAGTCTTTCCCATCTCCACATGACAAAATGTGTTTTAAGTTGCATCTTTAGATCTTTGCTCTTTTTTCTCTTGCTGTTGGGGGATTTGGATCATGTTACCCTGAATGCAGGGAATTATTTTTCTACACTTCTTTACTGTAGCTTGCAACTTGGTATTTTGCTTAAATGGAAGATCAGTCTGAGAAATACCTATTTAACTCATGGAGATTGCTCCTTCCAGATTACTTATGATAAATAAATAATAGAAATTCCTCATCCTGTCACTATCTATTGATTCCCTATTTTAAGGAAAATAAAGGTAAATTCAATATGCTCAAGCTTGGAGGCAACACAGCCCAGGGAATCAGCGCTAAATTAATATGCCTTATTCTGATTCACGTTGCCTTCACCAAGGCCCCCTGTTGAAACCTGATTTTGCCCTTAAGTTCTCGCCTCTACCTTCCTTCAAAAAGAATCAATAATTCTGGTGAGGGTCCTTCCTGGACGTGGCTCATGCCATGTTGTACTGTATGACATCAGTATGTGGTGACTGAAGCACTGGGTTAATTGAAGATTGAACGTGGGTTCTGCAAGAAGCATGGGCTCAAATATATGTATTACTTTTTCCTAACTTTGAATGTTGCCAGCCATCGTTCCAATGACACATAACCTCCTACACAATGTGGCAGACTGCACATTTGCAACCCGAAGTATGAGTGTGCTTCCTGCCTGCCATATTGAGTGCTTAGTAGGCTGGTTATTCTGTTATTGTTGGGTTGTCTCAGAAGACATTGGGTGCCTTACTCTAGTAAGAGATCTGCCTGGAGGCAAAGACCTTTCCTTAAAAGTGCTTTTATTCAGATAACTAACTATATACAAGATTACAGAACATCAGGACAGAGCTATTGCTCCTCGCCACAATTCTTCTCTCTCATCTCTCTCTGAGTGACATCATAATGAAATAGCTCTTTACACACATGCTCAGTAGTTATTTTTAGTGTTAGAGTTAACCCTTTACAGTTATCACCCAGAAAGCAGGTACTATATGACGGAAATTAAAGGCCCAAGTCTCTATATTGAAGCTTGAACCCATAACCTGACTCGGAGATGGGAGTACTACCATTGAAGAAAGGCTGACACCTATGTTACCCTGAGGTAGATTTTAGCTTTCATTTTTAAATTTTTTCTTTTTCACAGATTGTGCTATATATCTTTGCTTTGTGAAAATGTAGGAAAATATTAAAGCAGTGAGAACAAAAGTTAAAATGATAGAAAGAGGCACATCAAGTGTAGTAAAATGAAAGAAAAATAGACGAAAGATGTAGCTTCTCAAAGGAACTAAATCCCAGAGGGGAAATCATCTATTTAATTACTGCACTCATTTTCTCCTCTCCATTTAATGATTCTGATTCTCAGCTGTAACTTGCTCACAGGTCAGAATGTCCTGAACTAATTTGTTGAGCTCATTTTGTCTACCATGACATTGTTTGTTCACTCTCAGGGTTATGGCCACGTCTCTGGGTAAAATTAAAGTGTTTCCTATTTTGACTGCCTGTTTTCGGACGGTCCTAGGGCAGATACTGAAGAAAAATGGGGCAGAATTTGCTTAATGCACACCCTTGAAAACATCCTCCCGAATTTTCCTTTACCTTCTCCCCTCATTATGATTGACAAAGTTATTATTTTTGTCATAAGTGATTTGTCAGGGTTAAAATGAAACCTGCCAGGACACCAGAATTCTATACACCTTTACTTCTTTATTAGGAAACATAAGGGATGAAATTGGTCTATTTTCAGAGTATGGCCATGGTGTAAAACAGGTTGCTGTTTCACTGTGGGCGGAATTTTACGGCCCTGTCACGGCGGGGGTGGGGCTGTACAATGAGGCTGTACAATGAATCTGCTTTACATTAATGGTGTAGACTAATTTTTTGACACTTTGGGTTCCAACTACATGTAAATTGTAAAATTGGGCCCATAAGATTTCTCGCTAATTACCTCAGTATTGAATCTATTCACTGTTTTTTCTATTGGTCTTCTAGCTGGTCTCCATGATCCACAAATTCCCAGTTTTCAGAAAATGGCAGCCCACCTCTTCATTTGCAGTAAGTGCTATACTCCCACCACCTGTCTTTTCAAAGTTCCACCTGCCCCCATGACAAATGGATTGTTTTGAAGGTTCTCATGCTTACTTTTAACTCCCTCCATTATCTCACACTGCCTACCTTACAGGTTTGATTCAGCCATTCTTCTCCTAATATAGCCTCCATTTCTTTTTGCCTGCTTCTCCATCTCCATTTTTGGCAGCTTTTCTTTCAGCCCCTCTCAAATTCACATCTTAGGGTCAACCATATTGGTGTGGGCCTGGAGTCACATCAGATTTCCTTCCCTAAAGGGGACCAAATAGGTTTTTATGACATTGGTCATCATTAGCCTTTTAATTCCAGATTTTTATTGAATTCAAATTCCACCATCTGCCATGGTGGGATGCAAACCCAGGGTCTCTGGAATCCTAGTCCAGTGATAATACCACTATGCCACCACCTTCCTGCTGAAAGTAGATGGCCTTGGTGATAATGAGGACATGAAATTGTAAGTTCAGCTCAGGGTCAAATGAGGTGCTAAGGTTGTGAACTGTCTATCAGCCTCACAGTGACCAGGAAGAGTGATGGAGTTGGTGCCAGGGGAACAGAGTTTGTGGCGAGGTATGTTACATTGACAGGTACATTAATTTCAGCCTTCTCAATATTTAATTAGAGAAAAATTTATCAAGGGTAAAATATTGTGATGCACTTTGTTGCACTAGTTAATGCTGTGCTGTGATTGATCAGGTGGAGATGGTTAGTAAATTAGCTGTCCTCAGAATTTGTTGTGGATTATTTGATTAGCTAGTTTTAACAAAGGGCTTATATTCAGATTATTGATACTTCTATCACTCGCTTAACGATGATCAGAAAATAATGCATTGTTACTGATCATACTTTTAATGATATTGAATCCATTGTCCATTTTCTGAGAGCGTATTTCTATATGAATCAGTGGAAGCCAGATATATGTTTATGTTTACTGAGGTGGCAATTTATTAGTCAAAATTACAAATTAAATCAATTAAAGTTGCACTAGCTAGTTGTTCATTACTGAAAAGATAAATGTGCAGTTCATGGGTTGAGAGAGCTGGGATTTGAACTTAGTTCCAATTCAAACCTTACATACAGGAGACAGATTGTAGAAATGATTTAAAAGATTAACGCATCTGTTGGGAGACCATCCTTACAACCTCTTAGTCAACCTCATAACACTCTGGAAAAACCTGTTGCTTCCTGGTGTGAGGAAGCCAGATTTCTGTAGCTTGTTTTGAGGTTCTGCCACTTGGAGAAGCCATGCCAGGATTCAAAATAAAAGCCCGAATTTTTCAGGCGATGGGCGGGCTCAGCGGGAGTGGAGGGGGGTAGCCGCAGAGCCGATTGCTGCCCATGATCAGCTCAGCACCACCATTTTATGCGGGCAGGCCAATTAAGGCCCGCCCAGTGTAATATGCAAGCGATAGCGCTTTACCTGTGCGGGCGGGGGGAGGAGGGAGAGTCGGGGCCAGCGCTCTTTCAAAAAAATTAAATAAATGGGTCAAAAATGTATTTAAACATGTCCCCTCATGTGACTGTGTCACATGAGATGGGACATGTTTTTATATTTATGAAAATTTTTTTATTTATTAAATAAAAGCTTTAGGAAACCTCATCCCACTCATTGATGAGGTTTCCTAAAAAACACAAAGGCCGTTTGGCCTTTTCGCCTGCCCCCCAACCATAAGGTTGAACGAGCAGCATTAACAAGTACTTCAATTAATTTCTTAATGGCCTTAATTAGCTGTTTACATATTGGCGAGCGTGCAGCTGACTCCCGTGTGCATCCGCCGAATGAAATATCGCGGGACTGCGTGATGACGTCAGGACGTACACCTGATGTCATCGCGCATCGGCGTGTCGAGCCTGACCCCGCACACCAACTGAAAAATCCTGCCCAAAAAGTTATAATCTTAGTAGATTTCACAAACAGTGCTCCCAGAAGAAAATTGAAGACACTCTTAAAACCATTCAGTACTGCAGACACTTTCAAAATAAACACATTGTCCAACGCGTTACTACAGAAAATTTGCACATTTAACATGGCTAATCTTACATTTGTTAACAACTCACTGCATTAAACAACAATTCAAACAGGATATAGCTAGGAGTACGATTTAGTATACTGCAGGGGATAACTGTATACTTTGTAACATACATTCATGGACAGCAAGCTGCCAAGGTAGCACTCATTGGCTATTGCCTTTCATTCATCATATTAATTCTAGCTCACACTGTACTATGCAAATTATTGGACTCATGAATAAAGGTAGGGCAAACAATACAAAGTATATTTTCAATTCATTTTTTAAATGTGTAGCTTTTCATTCAGGATCCTTCAAAATTTCTGCTAAGTATCCTCTGTCACACACTGTTTATTTTTGTATTTTTGGAGTAGCAGAAAAGCACTTTCAACCTTGACTCGAGTCCTATCTCAATAAATACTCAGGCCCTGTAAAGTCTTGGGTGCATTGCAGGAGCTGTGTCACAAATCGGACCCAAGAGTTTGGAAAACTTACAAATTCAAGCAGGTCATAGAAATGCCACACCTCTATCCAGAGAAACTCAAATTGGTAAGGCCCCCGTGTCAGATGGAAGTTATGTCCACATCAGAGGAGGTGAGACTGAGGGGAGAAATTTCATTGGTGCTAACTGGCCTTCCTGCCATCCAGTGATCTGTTCAGCAGGGTGAGCTGTCACTGAACTGAAAGAAGTGGGGCCTACTGGCGAGATTCAGGCCAGGCTCATAGTCTCGATGACACCAGAAATCCTTGACGCCAATCAAAGAGGCAGCAGTCACCCAAGAAGCACCCACACTAGTAGAGCAGACCCAGTTAGAATTTTGTGCCAGTTATGTTTGCCTCCACATTTCAACCCACTATTAACTCAAACTTAAAGGTAGAAAGTATTGTCAGCAATGTTATCATTTAAGCATTAATGCAGTCCTTTCCATTTCCTCCCTCTGTACTTTAGTCATGCCTCAAGAGCAGAGAGAAGGATTTGATATGAGGGCTTTAAGTGTACAATTTGTACAAAAATATCATCAACAGTGACTTCTACCTCATAATATCCAATCTCTGCTTTTTCGATAAATACCCTATAATCATTGAATATAATTAATTATCTAGATGAAGGAACTGAGGGTATCCTGGCTAAGTTTGCAGATGATACAAAGATAGGTGGAGGGACAGGTAGTATTGAGGAGGCGGGGAGGCTGCAGAAGGATTTGGACAGGTTAGGAGAATGGGCAAAGAAGTGGCAGATGGAATACAACATGGGGAAGTGTGAGGTCATGCACTTTGGTAGGAAGAATAGAGGCATAGACTATTTTCTAAATAGGGAGAGAATTCAGAAATCTGGAGTGCAAAGGGACTTGGGAGTCCTAGTCCAGGATTCTCTTAAGGTTAACTTGCAGGTTGACGCGGTAGTTAGGAAGGCAAATGCAATGTTGGCATTTATTTCGAGAGGACTAGAATATAAAAGCAGGGATGTGCTGCTGAGGCTTTATAAGGCCCTGGTCAGACCACATTTAGAATATTGTGAACAATTTTGTGCCCCGTATCTCAGGAAGGATGTGCTGGCCCTGGAGAGGGTCCAGAGGAGGTTCACGAGAATGATCCCAGGAATGAAAGGCTTAACATATGAGGAAAGTTTGAGAACTCTGGGTCTATACTCGATGGAGTTTAGAAGGATGAGGGGGGATCTGATTGAAACTTACAGAATACTGAAAGGCCTGGATAGAGTGGACGTGGGGAAGATGTTTCCATTAGTAGGAAAGACTAGGACCTGAGGGCACAGCCTCAGAGTAAAGGGAAGACCTTTTAGAACAGAGATGAGGAGCCAGTGAATGGTGAATCTATGGAATTCATTGCCACAGAAGGCTGTGGAGGCCAGGTCATTGAGTGTATTTAAGACCGAGATAGATAGGTTCTTGATTGGTAAGGGGATCAAAGGTTATGGGGAGAAGGCGGGAGAATGGGGTTGAGAAACTTATCAACCATGATTGAATGGCGGAGCAGACTTGATGGGCCGAATGGCCTAATGTCTGCTCCTATGTCTTATGGTCTTATGGTCTAATCAGATCAGTGGCTACATTAAAAACTGGAGGCTGAAAGTGGCAAAAGTGCTGCCGTTGCAACCGAAAGCAGTAGATGACCCCACTTTGGTGACCGGCGGGATCCATGATTGCACTTTGTCAGTGGCAGCCAATTAAGTGGTTGCCTCTAGGGCTGCCACCTTATTAAGGGCAGCGGCCCAACCCCAAGAGCCGCCGAACTAAGCAGGGGTGCCAATTCTACTGGCCCATTACTTGGCTGCACCTGCTGGATATGGGCACATCCATGGCCATGTACCCTCAAAGACAGGTAAGTGTGATCTGGGAGTGCCGGGGCCAGTCAGACAGGAGATCCTTGCGGGCAGGTGGCACCATTGCTTCAGGGATGGCCATTTCCACAGTGAGGCCACTTTGCTAGCCATGAAGTATCCAAAAAGGGGGGGCCTACCAACAGAGCTCACCCCTGGGTTTACCTGGCAGTCTCCCCTTGCAGCAGTGGCCCCCGACATGGGAAAAATGCCCGCAAAGGCAGGAATTGGCAATTAATTGGTGATTTAAATGCCTCAACTGGGCTCCAGGCAGGTGGCCAGCTTTCCTGCTGCTGGCAAAATGCCATGGCTGTGGGAAGACATCGGGCACAGCACCCGACACCTTCCTGTGTTGTTTTACCAACCTTCCTGCCTCCCAGCCTGCCCCAGAAGGCCTCAGAAATTCCTATCCTTTTTCTTTTTAAAGTTTAATTCAAAAAAAGCTACAGCAATCTTTGCAATCTTTCAAAGAGCAGTTGAATGTAACTATACTCTTTTATAGCTATAAGCCTGAATTTATTCTCCAGTGCATGAAGAATGCTGACTTGCCTGAGGACCTTTTGGGTCATGTTGCTCAGTCACCTTGAAAGTGAAATTGACACTCGTCACAATTGGGCATCATTAATAATGTATTCACATGGTGCCAGCTCAAACACTTCTTTAACATTCGCCTCTAAAAATAACCCAAAAAATTGACCAGCTTGAGCTCCAACCTTTCCAGAGGTCCAAAATATTTCTTCCCATCACTGCTTTCTCTAGTCTTGCTATCTTGCTATCTTCCCAGCGAACAAAGTACATCATCCCAGACCAACTGGTTATTTCCACACCTTCAAGATAAATGGTGACCAAATTACTCCAGATAGATATACACAAAATTCAACAGTGAGGGAAAATAGTAGCCTAGAAATTTGCTGGTGCCATGCCCATATCCCATGCACTAGGTTGATATGTATATCTCCAATGTGACAGGCATCTAGTACACTTCATTTTGAGCTGGAAATGTGGTGCCCATCATATTGGATTGGGCTTCTCTGTAAGCAATCAGACTGTATGTCAGAACTTTTGTCTATGATATCTTTGGCAGTCTCTTCTTGGCCTCCACCTATCACTGGCCCCCTGTCGAGCTCTCCTGTCCCACCCCCTTCTGCCAGCTTATATTTCATCTCATTTCTATATGCGTTAGTTCTGATGAAGGATCATACGGACTCGAAACATCAACTGTATCCCTCTCTGCAGATGCTGTCAGACTTACTGAGTTTTTCCAGGTATTTTTGTTTTTGTTCTGTCTGTCAGAGCTGTTTGAATCAATGATTGGGTTCTCCAAATAAGTATCCTACACTTCTTAAAGGAGCATTTTCTGATTTTGGTCATAATATTGTTATATTGTTCTAAAATGATTTAGAAAGCAAATTGCCACACATATGTTTAAATGTAAATCCAAAGTACCGCATCACTCATTACTGCACTACAGTCAGTGCAGCTAAACAACAATATATCATTCCACAGGACGTCATAAGATCTGGAAAAATTACATTCGATGTAACTCCAGTATTTGTGCCTGCAAGTGTGATTATTTCAAACTTCTGGGAACCAAGACATAACAATGTGGCAGTAGGTGTTTGTGAATAAAACAATAAAGCAGAGTCAGGAAGATAAAAGAGCAGTGATGTTGAGACATATGTCGCTGTTGAACATCAAGACCCTGAGGAAGTCCTGACCTGTGCACATGCGCAGAAATGGACAGATTTGCACCACCTGGGTCCCTCCGAAAATCTCTCTGACACTGACCTCAGTGTTAGAGACTTGGCCTGTTGTGCGATACTTACCCAGATACTTACCTTAGTATTATCCCGCTGATGATTTCTGGGGTAGATTAACAGTGGAGCCCACCACGCTAACCCCCAACCAACTAACACCCGCTGACAACCCACCCCCTGGCTACCCACATCCCTGAACCCCTATTCCCCCAACCCAACTCGCTCAATCTGACTACTCACCCCTTACCTACCTCCCACAAACTTGATTACCGACATCCCCCATTCAACCCGACCCAGCTAACCGCAGCACCCCCCAACTCAATGCCCCCACTTAATCCCCACACCCCCCCACTCAGCTATCCACTCACTCACTAGCCCACTAACCCCAGTAAAACCCCTAAGATCTTTCAAAACTTACTTGAATACGGCAGCTGATAATGTAAAAAGGGGGGCATGGCCCCTCCACTGCCCCTCTCTGCCATTGCTCTCCATAGATAGCTATGCTGAAACATTACTGCTGCAGCTGGGACAGGAAGACCCTGCAGCAAGGACAGAAAAATGTAGGACCATAATTATCTTTGCAGTAAGTGATGATCACCCCAGCCGAGGGGAAGGTCTGGCCCAAAGTGTCTCTTTGGAAGACTTTCTGAAAATATCATTTTTGCCACCTTTATTTTGATCAGATTCTGACATCTACAGATTTCATCTCCCTCTGTGGAGCAGCTGGAGTAACAAAACCAGCAATGAGCCTTTCACATCTGTCATCACACCATATACTGTGAAATGAGGTCAGGCTGTAAGTGGGTGGTATTGCACTGCTGCAGTCTGCTCAGCCCATTGTATTTTGTTCAATGTCCCTGAAGGATTAGCAGGAACAATGATCCACTTTAAAATTATCTGAAATTAATTAATATGTATATGATCTGAAAATGCTGGTGAGAAAACACAATACAGGCAATGTTAGCAATATTGTCACCAGCCATCAATTAAGGCATTCTGCTTTATTTATTTGTGTGGGTTGGCAGCAGTATTGATATGCCTGGAAATAAAAGGGATAATTTTCCAACTTTGCACGTCCAGCAGTGAGTGTTGGCTGCTGGGGTTGAAGCATCATTTTTCAACCATTTATTAAATAGTCAAGAACAATATGCCATACATGAACACATTCCTTATCTGTAGACATGACAGGCAAGGTGTCCCGCCAAAGACCAGAAATTACTCCTCATATATTGTTAGGCACTGAGGAAGAAACCTTTTTAGGAAGTTGCTTTATATGAAAACCTCATTTTAGAATATCGCCAATTTTCACCAGTTACGTGCATTGTGCGTGAATCCACTGGTCAGCAGTTTTTTTGTGCGTGAAGTTACTGGCCACCAATTTTTTTGTGTTTGAACTTTCTGGTCATCAGTTTTTTGTGCGTGATATTTCTAGTCATCTTTTCTTTCATCTATAAATTTTCTGGTTGAATGCTCTTTTTGTGCTTGGAATTTCTGGTCATCAGATTTTTGTGCGTGAATCTTCTGGTATTCATTTTTTTTTGGTGAGTGAACTTTCTCAACATCAGCTATTGATTGTCAGTGAACTTCATGGACATCAGGTTTTTTTGTGTGTGAATTTTCTGATTTTTTTTGTGCATGAACTTTCTGGTCTTTTTAAGTGTGTGTACTCTCCAGTTATTAGTTTTTTGTCAGTGAGCTTTCTGCTCAGAGATTTTTTAATGTCTGCACTTTCTGGTCAACAGCTATTTTTTGTCAGTGAATTTTCTGGACATTGGATTTTTTTTTTGGTGAATTTTCTGATTTTTTTTTGTGCACGAACTTTCTGGTCATAAGATTGTTTTTGGTCGTGAACTTCTTGGTCAATGTTAGCGAACTTTCTGGTCATTAGTTTTCTTGGCGTGAACTTTTTGGTCATCATTTTTTTTGTTTCTGGTCATGTAGATGAAAATGTTACTGTTAGATAATAGGGGGCAGAATATCAAAATTTGCATACAATATGAAAATTGAGAGCTTGGTAAGCCTTTAAGAGGTCTCTAAATTACTTCAGGAAGACAGTCAGGGCAGAATTATTTTGGATGAAATTAATTGCAGAGAAATCTGAGGTTATTTCCTTTAGAAGAGAGAAACTGTCCAAACTCACTACATATAGGCCACAAAATTTAGTTGCATAGTGTTCGTATTTTCAGCATTGTAGGTGCCGTTTGAGAACCAAAATGTTATCCGCACTGCATGGCAGACTTGTGGTGTGGGCTGTGCCAGACACCATTTTGGTTATTTGATTAATATTATGATCCTAGGCCAGACCCCCAAGTTTTTGATACAATCCATCTAGGGACTAGTAAATCTTTGTTTAAAGTAGACAAAGTTTGCGATTCAAGACACTGGCCAAGAAAGTAAAGCCAAAAGATTCCAGTTTTTGAAAAAAAATAAACTTTATTATACAAGTCAGAAAGATAAAACAATTTACAATCTCTATCTTATACTCTTAACGTTCAGGGTTATTATGAGGTACGTGTGAGTTAACAGGCAAAGTGTGGTTGAACACACCACAATGCACAATAAATGGCAGATGCAAATGTTATGATATGGCAGGTGGTAGTTGCCAGGCTGACCAAATCCACAAGGGAAACTTGGCCACACTGTCACAACAATTAGCAATTTGTATTTATTACAAGAAGGCTTGTGCACTGAAGTCAGAAGTAATGAGTCCACTACCCCCTTTAGAGATTTTAAAGAATAAATTAAAACATTTATTAACAAAAGAAGAACACACTTAAACAAACAGTTACACTGTTATAATAGTTCACAAAATTTCTATTTAAATCACTCACACGAGTGCCTAATCCAAGTTTTTACGTCGCTTGTCAACATTAGCGAAATCACCTCCAGGATGGACCACAGCTGCATGGGGGGGCGCTATGAGGGGGACCGGGTTGAATATGACCTTTAGTTCCACAGGATCAGCCAAGCAAGGAATTCACGCCACAAAGAACGGACCTGGTTCAGGTTAGTTACGCGAAATGTCCGGAGACGTTTACCATAATAGTCATCATTTGATATTGATGGTTTATTAGTCAAACTTACAACAGTACAATCAAGAACAACAAGAATAAAACCCAACATCAAAGTAACTTATGATACCATACTCGCTCACCTGGGAGTAGGCCGCCTCTGTTTAGTCTTTACCCAATCCTTTGGGGATCAGACCAACGGGTGTCATAGAAGGAAAAGTCTCTAGGCCCCCGTAAACCGAAATCCTTGCATCATCACTGGCAATTCCACTACAGAACTGTCTCCAGAACCCGGAAGGAACACCAACCTCCATCCGTTGTACTGCGCCTGGGGATGCCGGGCTCTTATATGATGTTCATCGATTTCCCTCATTGACTGTTCGAAAGGGTCGAGGTCCCTTGTCCCTTGGTTGCCTGGCAGATGTGGATAGAAAATCATTGATTGCCCCATGTCAGAGATATGAATTTCCTATTTTTTTATAGAAGGCAACAGTCCACATGGATTCCAAATTTATTCAGTCATCCAGCAATGTTACCACAAGCACCCACTGGACAAAGGAATTCCAAAGACTTTTAACCACAACTTTGGTTACTGAGACAGCAAAATTCTTCAGGGTGGCTAGAGGCTTAATCACCAAGTCTGTTTCAAACGGTTTACCTTTTAAGGTCTCACATGGCCACACTTCACACAGCCTTCCATCCTTCTTTAAACATATTTCCCCCTTTTTGATCTGTAAATCCCATTATTTCAACTTGCCTTCAGAAGTTACTTTTCCCAGAAAAATCTTCCATGTTATCATTATGACCAGCACTTTTAGGAAAAATCAACGTAATAACCTTGCCTTATTTATCTTGCCAGTTGTAAACATTTTCCATGTCCCTTTGAAAATTAAACACCTTTCCCACTTATCTAAATGAAAATTTCATTCATACCATCTCTGCTGAGACTTCACTCTAATTTACTCATCTCCATTTCCATTGTTTGTTTTACACCTAACTTCTTTTGATAATTTAAACCTTGCAGTATAATCGTCAATAGTTTAATTAAATTAGCCACACACACAGAACCATACACACACACACAAGCCTGCTTTAAATTATCCCACAATAATATTAGGAAAAATATGATAGTCCCTTGACACCTCCATCCTTATGGAAAAATGAACCGTCATCATTTTAAAAGGCTGTTTCATTTACTCAATCCATTTTACAATGCTTACTATACTCATCTATATGCACAAAACTATTGTGTACCAGGTACATGCATTAACATGACAACATATACAAATCTTTTTTATCAATAGAGGCCATTTTAGTCCAGTGTCCACATTTCAAATGTCCAATTTCCTTTGAACTTTAAACTCTTGAACATGCATCTGCAATTAAATTTTCTTATCCAGCCACATGTATAAACTGTAAATTAAATGGTTGCAGTAATAAACTCCACCTGAACGGTCTTGCACTTCAGTCTTGAAATTTGACCAGAAATTTTAAAGGATTGTTGTCTGTATAAATAATTGTTTCTGAAGAATTGCTTGCAGCATAAACCTCGAAATGCTGCAATGCTAACACCAGACCTAGAGTCTCTTTTTCAAAGGTTGAGTATTTTTTCTGATGTACATTCAGCTTCCTTGAAAAATATCCTACCGGCTCTTCAATTACTGTTTCATCTTCTTGTAACAACACAGCACCAATACCCAAATCTCTTGCATCAATCGCCAACTTAAACTGCTTGGCATAATTAGGTGCTGCCAAAACTGATGGAGTATTCAACACAGTTTTTAAACTGTCAAATGCTGTCTGACACTCCTGTGTCCATTGAAATTTCTTGTTCTTTTTTAGTAGTTAAGGCAATGGAGCAAACACACTGCTAAAATTTGGTACAAATTTCCAGTAAAATCCCGAGAAATCTCAAAATGTCCTGTTTTGTTGTAGGCACTGGGAAATTCATGATGGCTTTTACTTTCACATCTCACGGGGCCACCTGACCATGTCCATTGGTATGGCCTAAATTTGTAACTTGCACTTTTGAAAATTCAATCTTAGCCAAAATTCACCACCAAATTAGCTTCTTGCAGTCAAACAGTTATTTCAGATGTCGGAAATGTTCCTCCCACGTTTGACTGAAAACTACCAAGTTGTCAATATAATTGCTCAGTTCTGCAATTACTTTGTCAATCTTTGAAATGTTGCTGGTGCATTCTTCATACTAAAGGGCATAACTTTAAACTGATAAAGTCCATCTGGCATTACAAAAGCTGATATCTCTTTTGCTCTCTCTGACAACGGTACTTGCCAATATCCTCGCAGCAAGTCAATCATTGTGATAAATTCTGATTATCCCACTTTCCCAATACAATCTTCCAACCATGGAATAGGATATGAATCCATTTTTGTCACTGCCTTTACTTATCGATAATCCACACACAGTCTTTGTGTTCCATTCAGTTTCGGCACCATCACAATAGGTGAACTCCAGTTACAGCAACTAGACTCAATGATATTTTTCTGAAGCATGAATTCAGTTTATTTTTGCACTTGAGCTAATTTTGCTGGACTTAATCTATAAGGTTGTTGCCTTATTGAAACTGAATCTCCCACACTACACCATGCATAGCTAATTTGTTTTTTCCCCAGCTTATTTCTACAAATAGCTCTATATGGCTGCAATAGCTTTTCCAAATCACTTTGGCACTTGTCTGGAAGGTAACTCAATATTACATTTAAATTTTAAGTACCCCCTCATTGTCCAATTTGATTAGAGGAAAATCAATTTCAGAATCATTCATTTCTACTTCTTTCTCTACCACTACTAATAACTCCTTTTGGTTATCTTCACTGTCAAAGTACTTTTTAAGCATATTTACATGGCACACCCTCTACTTCTTTCTTTTATCTGGAGTATTTATTAAATAATTTACTTCACTCAATCTCATTTCAATCTTGTAAATCCTCGACAACTAAACCCTGTCTTTACTGGTTCACCTGACACTGGTAACAAAACTAATACCTTATCTCCAACAACAAAACTATGAGCTTTGGTCCTCCTATCTGCATTTGTCTTCATCACCTGCTGTGATATTTTTAAATGTTCCTTAGCTAATTCACGTGCTCTATTCAATCTTTCTCTGAATTTTGTCACATAATCCAGGATAGTAATTTCTGAACTCTGACCCACTAGTTTCTCCTGAATCAACTTAAGTGGTTCCCTTACTTCATGACCATAGACTGATTCAAAAGAACTAAATCCTGTTGATTCATTAGGGGCATCCCTAATAGCAAATAACAAGAATGGAATTCCCTGATCCCAATCCTGTAGGTAGTCTTGACTATAAGCCCTCATCATAGTTTTTAAGTTTGATGCCATCTCTCTAAAGCACCTTGTGATTCAGGATGATAAGCTGATGACTTAAACAATTTTATCCCCAGGCCATTCATTACTTCCTTAAGCAACTGTGACATGAAATTCAAATACTGATCCGACTATATTTCTTTGGTAACTCATATCTTGTAAAAAAAATTTGGCCAACTCCTCGACAATTCACTTTGCTGTAACATTTCGTTAAGGTATTGCTTCCAGAAACCTAGTGGACACATCCATGATTGTCAGCAAGTACTGATCTCCACTTTTGGTCTTAGGGAGAGGCCCTGCACAATCAGTCAGGACCCTGGTAAAACGTTCCTCAAATGCTTGAATTGGAATTAAAGGTGCAGGTTTAATCATTGCTTGAGGTTTTCCTGTCACGTGACATATGTGACATGATATACATAATTTGACTGCATCTTTATGTAGTCCAGGCCAATAAAAATGTTTTTGTATTTTCATCTGAGTTTTCCTAATTCCTAAATACCCAGCTATTGAAATTTCACGAGCTACTCTCAATATTTCATTTCTGTATCAAGATAGTATAATTATTTGATGTACTACCACCCACTTCTCATCTGCTGGAATATGACACAGTCTCCATTTTCTCATTAACACATTACCTTTAAGGTAATAACATTCTGGAATATATTCTGCCTGTGTTTCTGAATAAGCTGTCTAATATAACTGCTTTATTCATGGATCCCTCTGCTGTAACTCTACCAACTTCACTGAGCAAAACATTTCTGCCTCACTCTCTTCAACCTACTCTTCCTGCACAATCTTTTCAAAGACAGATCCAGCTAATTGGATGTCAGGATCCTTCCCCTGTCTTTTAGATTCCTCCTCCCCCTGTTTCAACCTGTAAGTTTGTGATCTCATTACTAAACAATCTGGAAACAATCCAGGATGGCCTTTCTGCAATATCTCTGCTGAATGCATTTCCACAGGCTGCTCGACTACAGTGGGCATCACCCAGCTATGTGACCCAGCTATATCATTACCTAAGATAAATTGCACTCCTGAAACGTACCATTTTCCTACTGCTCCAACCTTACCTGTTTTCAGCTTGCTTTTTAAATTTACCTTCCATAATGGAATAGGTTTAGCATCTCAATGAATTCCACTTATTACCACTCTTTCCTGCAATACTCCCTCTGGACAACAAATAGCACTATCCCATAACATTAAGGACTGACTAGCCCCTGCAACCCTTAAAATTTTAACATCTTTGTCTGCTCCAGCCTGGACACATGGAAAAACTTTCCCTTCGCACACAAAACCTTTAAACATTTCTGTAACGTGAGTGACCTGTTGGTCTCATGCCGATAGCAAGCCTGCCACTGAGCATGTCTTTGGAGCTGTGGCCATCATCCATTCAGCTCACATGGCCCAGCCAACAGAGTCACCACTGACTCAAGGCGGCAAACGTGTTGGGGATCCCTGCACAATGGTATCCTTCCATATTCAGCACTCTGTCTTGCCAGGAGATGTCCAATATTTGTCTGAGGCAGTGGAGGTCGAAGCTGTTCAGCCACTTTTCTTGGCTTGTGGAAGTTGTCCATGCATTGCTCTACTGCAAAGGAGGGTGCTGATATTGCTAAAATAAAAGCCACAAGAAATTAAATATTTCTATCCAAATTTATAAATCAAACCATCCAATATCATATACAAAGATCAATTATTAACAGTGGTGAGTTCCCTTAGTCCCTTCCCTAGTGCTCCTATGCAGCACTATCCCAGTGGCTGGAGCATGGCTGGTGGATAGAGAGACTGCAGATGGCTTTGCATTATAAACCTTGAGCAGCTCTAGGCCTAAAAGGCTCAACTTCAAACTGCACCACCTCAACCTGGGCAGCAGCAACAGCCTGGGCAGGCTGACTGACTGATTGACATGCAATAGCGAGGGCACAGGTGGAGAGGATGAATTCTGTTATCCTGAGAGAGGCCACTGCCACTCTCCTGAGGCTGTGTCTCAGCAGTCCTAGTAGTCTGTTGAGGACAGATTTCTGAACTGCTGTGAGACCCTGCAAGCCCCTTTGAGCACTGGTATCAAGTTATGTATTGAGCTACGGTGGCAGCAGTCTGACCTTGTGTAGCAACAATCTGAGCTTGAATGGTTTCAGTCAGAGCTTCTGTGACAGTACGCAGAAGCTGGGAGGTTTCTGCTTGTGCTGTAATGGAAGTCGAGATGTTTGGATCCACAAATGTGGTAATTGAATTGGTCAGAACTTCTCAGAAAAGATGGCTCCAAGTTCTGCATGAAACCGTGTCAAGCTGGTGATGGACTCATCCATATTCCTTGACAGTGAATGCAGGCTTTCTGCCAATGCACCAGGCATTTCGTTGCACATGCCCGTTGGTCTTTTTTTGTAGACCACCCCATTGAAATCCTCATCTGAGTCCTCTGCCCCAGCACTCATGAGCGACCTTGTCCCCTAGTGAGCTGATATCTGTGCTACCCTCTCGCCCTGACCTGTCTGCAGCCCAGTCATGACCAGTGTCTCAATGTGTCCAGGTTGCACCTCTAAGCTATCCTCTAAAGTATGCACATATCAGTATTTGATTGGTAGCTGTGAATGTGAGATTAAGTCTCAGTGTTTCTTCATTAACAATCTCTTCTTGCTCTTCCAGTTTTTGCTCCTGCACCACTGCTTGGCCAGTTTGCAGTTCCCCACCGATTAGGTTAGGTGCTGTTGCCTGTGATTTGTGCCAGCTTGTCCTGCAAGAGAGAGAGGGAAATTTGTCACTGAGTGTGGGTGATGTGTCTGTCATGGTTGGATAGCTGACAGTGTGAGATGTGGGTGTGAAGCTTGCAGCAGTGCTATGTTTGTGAGGGTAAGGTGAAACTATAAATCTGAGGTATGAATTGTGGTTGATAGAGATTTTTGGTCGGTAAGTAAAGCGGTGTGGTGCATTGATCAGTACCTGAGGCTCGTGGTTCAGTTGTGAGGTTATGGCATTTGAAGAAGAATTCATGGACCTTGAGGTCATTGAACTTCTTGCAGCACTGTATCCAGGTCCTCAGGGCTACACTACTGGCATTGACCACAATGGCTTTCTGCTCACCTTGCCTTCCTGGAGGGCCTCCTGGTCCCCTGGGGGTAGAGGATTTCTCTTCTCCTGAACACCCCTTGTACTAAGGCTTCCAGTGCTGGAGCACGTTCTCTGCTCTGTTGCATATTATTCCTGCGCTTCCCCAGTCACTTTCAGCACCAGCTGCAGCCAGAATGTTTCTCCCTTGTAAGAGGTGCAGGTTGGCTTTAAATAATGCAGGTTAACTTAAAGTGGTGCCAATGGTGCAGACTAGCTTTAAGTGGTGCTAGCCTCACATTAACTTGGCCCTGTGCTGAGGCAGGCAGTCATTCCACAGCACATTCAGCACTGGCTACTGGTTACAATCATGTTGATGAGCACCAAGTTTGCATGCTGCCTGCATCAGAAGGAATGGGTGCAGGTTAATCGCGCAATTCCTGTGCCCAGTTTTAGTAACTATGCAATTTTGCCCTCTAATGAGTATTATAGACAACAGATGGAGATTTTCAGCTGGGACACTGTTCAAACCCAGGTCCAAGTGATGAAAGGCCAATGTCTAATCGACTGCATCATCTAATCCTTTATATATAAACAACTTTCAATTTAAAATCCCTATTCAAGGATATAACAGTAAAATACACATGCTGAAGGAACAATTCTCAAACCTGTAACTAGAATTGCTGCACTCTAAATTCAAAAAAGTAAGACTATTTAGCAGCGTTTTACCTTTACAATGGATCCATCTGCTTGATTTGAGTAAGCTTATTGGAAAAGGTCAGAGAATGCCTCCTTGTTGGAGTGGAAAATCAGAGAAGTCCAAGTTGACAGTCAGAGCAGCAGCCTGTCAGTTCCAGCAGAGGTGATTGCATTAGAGGTCTCACACAAAGTGACAGATCAGTGTAGTTTCTTCACCAAATAAACCATCAACTCAATTTTTATCCTTCTACTTCTGAGAAATCAATTGAATTGCAGATATAATACGTACAAATATGTCTTTCAAAATTGGTTGCACAGTTAAAGGAATGCACTTATCTGAATTCATTCATATCTATCTGGTCATAGCCAGAGAATAACTGCAATGGCATCGCTTCCTGCTCGCACATCATTACATCTGGGCTCCCCCATGGATTGATCCTTGGTTCCCGTTTTTTTTCTCATCCACATGTTATCCCTCGATGACACCTTCCGAATCATGGCATCAGTTTCCATGTGCATGCTGATGATGTCCAGCTCTACCTCTCCTCCATCTTCCCTGACTCTTCCTCCCTCTCTAAAATGTTTGACAGCTGGTCTGGAAGCCAGTTTTGGATGACAGGAAATTTCCTCTAGCTAAATGTTGGGAAGATGGAAGCCATTGTCTTTGGTCCCCATCATAAATATTGTTCCCTCATCACATGCTCTGTGTCAGCTGTGGCTCAGTTCATAGCACCCTCACCTTTGAACCAGAGGGTTGTGGGTTCATGTCCCACTCCTGGAAACCAAGAACTATGATTGTACTCGAAAAGAGTTGCAATCTGTGACTGTTGATAACTCGAAAGAGTATCCCTCTCCCTGGCAATTATATGAGGCTCAATCAAACTGTTCACAACCTTGGTGTCATATTTGGCCCCGAGGTGAGCTCGCTATCACACATCCACACCATACCAAGACTGTATATTTTCACCTTTGTAACATCATCTGACTTCAACCTTGCCTCAGCTTATCTCTGCTGAAACCCTTATTCATGCCTTTGTTACCTCTAGACATAACTATTAGAGCACAGTTCCTGGCCAGCCTCCCACATTCTATACTCCGCAAAATCGAGGTCATTCAAAACTCTGCTGCCAAACTCATACCAAGTCCCATTCACCCATTACTCCTGGGCTTGCTGAACTACATTAACTCCCAATAGCTCGATTTTAAAAATCTCTTCTTTGTTTTCAATCCCTCCATGTGGGAAGAGAATGTGGGACACTAGCCAGGAGTGCATTGGAATAGTCAAGTCTAGATGTAACAAAGGCATGAATGAGGGGGCAGAATCATTCCAGATTTCCACTAAGTGCGGTAGCGGGCGGGGAAAGCAATGTTTTACCCGCCGGCCGCATTGGTGGGTTTTCACGCCATATCGTTCCAATCCCACCACATTATTTATGCATTCCCAGGAAACACGCTGTTTCGATGGCGGTTGGGCTCTCAATCGCCCGCCCGCCATCACCTCACTACTTCATCACGCTGGGCACCGGATTTCAAATCCAGCCATGCACATACATCTCAATGCTTCAAGGCCATGGCTTCTGCAGGGAAGATGTCCAGGAAAGATAAGAAGACTGCAGCCCCCAGGTTTAGTGACACATCCCTTGAGCACCTTTTGGATGTCATGGAGTCTCGCTGGGATGCCCTGCACTCCTGCTCTGGCTGCAGGATGGGCAGCAGCGTGGCCAACCAGGCTTGGGAGTTGGTGGCAGTGGTGGTCAGCGCCTACCCCCTGCAAATGTGGACAGCCAACAGTGACGCAAGAGGATGAATGATCTCTTCCATTCTACTAGGTTAAGTCATTCTTTTCATCACTCTCAACTCATGCACTCACAAACCCATCACACACCCACAGGGATTTCACTCACTGCCAGTTCAAGGGACATCACCATTCACTCCCTCACACACACCTTCATTGTCCTCATCACGCCCGTGGGTCCACTCATCATCCACACATGCCAGGCATCCTTATCATCTGGCCTGGCAAGCATCCTGCTTATATTTTCTCCAGCTCTATTCATACAGGATAAGTTGGCACACAACAATTGGGAGAGGTCACGGACCGTTGGAGGAATCCCTGAAATCAAGGTCCTCACGGACTTTGAAAACAGAGCCATCCAGCTGTCTCGCAACAATCTGGACCAGTCCTGTGCTGACGGTGAGGTCGGCGGTGCTCTGCCAAGTGAGGGTCCAGCAGTGCAAAATCCATCAGACAACCATGCTGTGAGTGATGCGTCCTGTTTCACAGGCACACCTAGGAAACAGCCGACGGAGTCCATGAGCCACGGCCTCCAATCAAGCCCTGATGAAACCTCTGAAGAGGAATCTGATGACATCCTCATTGAAGTCCCATCACAGTGCTCACCCACACCCTCCATCAGCGTGGAGACACGCACCTCAGTGGGGCTTGATTTACAGTAGCCTCAGGATCATAATCTGGGAAGCACGTTGCACTGCCTGATCCGCAGCAGGTGGCAGGGACCTCCCTGGTGTCCAACGCTCAGAGGACTGCTGGAGGCGAGAAATTTGCTGAGTCTGAGTCAGGTGACGAGCCCCTGACTCGGTCATGTCACAGTTGCTGGAGCTGCAAAGGCAAGCTCGGGAATATCAGGAAGGGATGTCCGCTGCACTCCTCAGGTTGCAAGGCACGATGGAGGAGTCCACCTGCCTTCAGGCTAAGGCGATAGCATTGGCATCACCATTGACCAATGAGGTCAACACAGTGGCCGTTATGGAGACCTTGGTCCAGGACGTCGCTCCTGCACTGTTGTGCAAGCTCAACTCCATTGCTGATGCCATAGTTGGCCTCCAACAGTATCAACGTGACAGGGGTGCCAGGCTGCTCTGTCTCACCCCAGCTCCCCTTCTCCTCTAAGAGTCAGCCTGGGGCCCCCATGCACCCATAGGGAGGAGGATCGGCAGGTGCACACCCCAGGACAATCGATCCAGGTGACTCTGGGAGTATCCAGCCCATCTAAATCCCCTCTTCCTGTGATCTCAGCAGCTCCAGCTCCACAGGCCGAGGAGGGTGCCACTGCCACACAGCAGGACCCCAAAAGCAGGCTGAGGCCCTCCAAGTCTCGGCCCTCCAGAGGACGCCCACCAAGGTCATCACAGACAGGGCATAGCAGTCAGCAGGCTGCCTACACCTCCACTGTGGATGGCTGGGGAGCACCAAGGCAGGGTTAGGAAAGTTGAGAAGAATTAGTCACACAGCCTGGGCATGGGCGTTGATCACTTGTTCATAATGTTCACTATTGTCAATAAACTCCTAAGAATGTCTCCCTGCCTATGGCTCCTTGTTCTGATGAGCAGTGTTCTTGTCACTCAGATGTGAAACCTTTCTGCACAAGATAAAGGCAGGTGTCTCAGTCCAGGGCCTCTTCCCCATGCTCTGTGCAGCCTTCAGACCAAAGTGATGGTCCAGCCTCACATTCCCTGGAAACACTACTGATGCCTGCACCTTGACGGTGTTTGTCATTGCTGTCAAAATGTAGTGGAGTATTAGGGCTTTCGCTGCATCTCCATGACAGGAGCATTCTCACAGAGGGTATTCGTGCTGCCATAAGCCAGACTGGAGTCAAACGTTCACAGGTGCAATGTGAGGATCTATGGGGTCACCTCACTGCATGTCATCATCATCCTCCACAAATCTAGCAGCTATGCTGGTCTCTCGAGCATGCCTGCCTTATCTAGCCAGTGTGAGGGCCTCATCCCCGTCATCATTGCCTCCGGGGGCCTCCTCACTCTCATCCTCGTCGACATCCTCCTCATCAGAGGAGACCTCCAGCTCCTCCGTCCCCTCCTCAGCCAGCTCATCTTCCTGTTGCAGCGCCAGGTTGTAAAGGGCGCAGCAGACGATGACGATGCGTGACACCCTCTGCGGACTGTATTGCAGGGCTCCACCAGACCGGTCCAGGCACCAGAACCTCATCTTCAGCATCCCGATGGTCTGCTCCACCAAGTTGTGGGCTGCAGCATGAGCCTCATTATAGCGTCACTCTGCTGCAGTCTGAGGCCGCCGCACGGGTGTCATCAGCCACAGTCTTTGCGGGTAGTCCTTGCCTCTGAGGAGCCATCCCTGCAGCTTCTGTGGACCCTGGAAGATGTCAGGGATCTGTGACCGACCGAGGATGTCGGCATCATGCACGCTCCCTGGAAACCATGCGCAAACCTGCAGGATGCGTTTCTGGTGGTTGCAACTAGCTGCACATTCAGCGAATGGAAGCCTTTGCAGTTGATGTAGTCCATCATGTGTTGCAATGGAGATCTGAGTGCCACATGAGTGCAGTGAATCGTGCCCTGTACTTGTGAAAAAGTTGAGATCTGGGCGAATCCAATCACTCTTGCATCCTGGCTGCCCTGGTCCCGGGCGAAAAGCACAAAGTTGTGTGCCCTCAAGAAGATGGCATCCATGACCTCATGGATGCATTTGTGGGTGCAGGCTTGTGAGATCCCACAGAGGTCACCTTTGGAGCCCAGTAATGAACCACTAACATAGAAATTGAGCACCGTGGTCACTTTCACTGCCAGTGGCAGTGGATGCCCTACATGTCCCCATGGCACCAAATCCTGCAGTAGCTGATAGATTTGATCAACCATTTCCCTAGAGATGCGCAGTCTTCGGCGACACTGGTTCTCTGTCATCTGCAGGAATGAGAGGTGGCGTCTATGGACCCTGGGTCTAGCTAGGCGCTGACCAGCGATGGCTCTCTGTAGCTCTTCTGCAGCATGTACAGGAGCCCCTGCTGCCCCTTCTTCCTGAGGTTGCTGCTCCTGCGTCTACGCAGCCAGGAACCTCAGTCACTCTCTTCTCTGTTGGCTTCGTTGTCTGTAGGCCGTCAGGCAACAGCTAGTTCACCAGGCTCCATGATCCTGATGTACTCCTCCTGCAGGGTGAAAGAGAGAGACACATGGTTATCATGCGGTACTAAGAACCTCTCTTGGTTAAGTCTGAAGGCCCCTTAACGTTTCCCGGAGAGTGCTGGTCACCACTTGGATGGCCAGAGATTAGTGCGCTGCATGGTTGCCCAAAATGCCACCCTCCTCCGTCACACGTGCGATTGGCGGCAGCTTTGCCCATTGGACTGCATGCTGTGCTCTCAGCTCAGGCACAGGCATTCTCCTAACCCACACTGCAAGGATGCACTGTTAGCTTGAACCATGGGGGAGACTGGTCCAAACTGGGATGATGACATTGCAAGGGGCTGTGAGCACCTCCACCAGTGACTGCTCCATGACCAGCTTTAGCAAGGAGATCGTACAACGTATGTAGTCGTATAACTGTTCTGCAATCCAATGAAATGTTCATGACTGCAGTCTGTGCCAAGGGGTTGAAAAGCTTTGGAGCACTTGGTGGCAATATGATGCCTCTGCCTTGCTTGAATGGGCAGATAAACGAGAAGCCCGACTCCAATTATTTCAATGTGGCTGCACCTGAACTGTCTCCATTGCAGAGGAATGGTCACTTTATACAGGTTTCCCTAATGCATGGCCACTTCCCTCGCCCACCCTACTCCCCCACCCTAAATTCTTGTGCAGTATATTCAATGGCAGGGCTGCCCTTGCCCCACCACCCCACCCAAAAGTTGCCTCAGCCACAAGGCAGCCCTTGCAACCCCTCCACAATTCGCCACAACAGCAGGTGCTTGACCCCACCCCCCACACTCCTCAAGCTTGAAGTCCAACAGGCAACCCTGGCGAGCGCTGAACAACGTTGCTGTGTACTCACCTCTGAGTTCCCCTCAAAGTGCAACACACCTTTTATATGCTGCTGTGAAACACGTCAGCGTGAAAGCATGTCGACATGGATGGACAATCCAGCACTGGAGAGACAATTCCAGCGGCTGGCCTAATAATGATGTGCAGATCTATTACAATGAGGTTCCCGATGTCCGATGGCGGGAAACACGGCCCACCATCGGGCTGAGCGGAAGATTGCGAACTGGTTTCATGCCATATTGTCCGCTCATGCCTCCGAACACGCTCAGTGCCAGCAGCACGGGAAATCCTGGTCAGGGTTTCAGCTGCAGATGAGCTGAGACAGGAGTGAAGTTACTGAGCTACGAAGGTGGAAATAGTAGGTCTGAGCGATGGCATGAACATGAGGTTAGAGGTTCACCTCGGAACCAAGTGTGACACGAATGTTGCAAACTGACTGGCTTAATCTCAAACTATTGCCAGGGATAGGGAATGAGTCAGTAGCTGGGGAACGAAGTTTGGAATGGGGACTGAAAACCATGGCTTCAGTCTTCCCAATATTTAATTGAAGGAAATTCCTGCTCATCCAGCACCGGATATTGGATAAGCAATCTGATAAGTTAGCAATGGTGGAGGACTCGAGAGAGGTGGTGATGAGGTCGAGCTGGGTGTTGTCAGCGTGCATGTGAAAACTAATGCTGTGCTTTTGGACGATATCGCCGAGGGGCAGCATGTAGAAATAGGAGGGGGCTAAGGATAGATCCTTGTGGGGCACCAGAGGTATTGGTGTGGGAGCAGGAAGAGAAGCCATTACAAGTAATTCTCTGGTTATGATTGGATAGATAGGAATGGATCCAGGTGAGAACAGAACCCACCCAGCTGGACAACTGTGGGGGCGTTGGAGGAGGATGGTGTGTTCAACCATGTCAAAGGCTGCAGACAAGTCGAGAAGGGCGAGGAGGGAAAGTTTACCTTTGTCACAGTCATATAGGAAAACTTTTGTTTGCTTCTCCCTGCCTTTAATACAGATTGTTCCAAATACTCTTCAGATTTAATCCTTGACCTTCAAGTTATTGGGGTTGATCAGCCACTGCAGATATCTTTTTATATTTTTTAGAGGTATGTGCTGTTGAGTCTTTTTTATATTGAATTATAGTAGCCATCTGTTTCCATTATTACATCGGTCGCAACATTGACAGTTTTCATTTTTTTATATTGATCACACCCTGCATTTCATTTCATTGTTTCCCAGATGAGCACAGAATCCTTAATTTATTCCATGCTTATCACTGCACCATTTTAAAATTTACATTTATTTTGGTTGTTCTGACCACAACCGATGTTATTCACTGAGCAAGCCAATCCCAGAGGGAAATTTGTCTTACTGATCATAAGCCGTTTTTTTGTATTTTGAAAACGAAGGAAAGGCTACTGACCCCAGAAGCATAGAATCCCAGTAACTCTTTTAGGATTTTAAAATTAAAAGGTTTATTAGCAAGAAGAAAAAAATTAAGCACACAAGATTAAAATTAGACAGTTTAAACAGTCTTACAAAACATTCCCTCCCAAAAAACCACTTGGTTAGAACACACGAGTAAACTACTTGGCAACAGCGCCCTTACAGATTTTTAACCATAAAAATCCAGTAACATTACCCAAGGCAAAAACTGCTGTCACTTTAGTAAAGGTATACCACATGACTTCTCAATCTCTTTCAGTCTGCTGTGGGAATCCAAGAAAGTTCAGAAACAGACTGCTTTCTGTAAACAAAGACTACCCTGGCTTGAAACTAGATGGCTGCTTCAAATTCACAACTATTCTCAGCACAGAGCCCAGCCATGTTGTCCAATAAGTCAGACTCCAAAGGAAGAAGAGTCGTACAGACTCGAAACATTAACTGTGTTTTTTTTCTCTCCACAGATGCTGTCAGACCTGCTGAGTTTTTCCAGCATTTTTGTTTTTGTTTCAGATCTCCAGCAACCGCAGTATTTTGCTTTTATCCTGGAAATTTAAAATTCCTTACTGCAACAGAAGACTCCATAGGATCTCTTGAAAGTCCAGCTTCAATTCCCAGAGTGCAGAATCAGCAGTCCTAGCAGGATTTCAAGATACAGCAAGTCCTGGAAAACTTCTAGTGGTCAGAAATGGCCGTTTAAAAACTGTCAGAAAACCCAGGTTCCTGAATCGGTGTCCGAGCTTGCTCCAAAAAGGGGGAAAAAATTAATTCGGAAGCATTACGACTAAAGAATAAGCTTTAAAGACCTGCAAAGGCCAGGATTCAATGCTTTCACGAACCTAAAGCACAACACTGAAACTGAGAAATCTGCAGCCAATCAATCCAAGCAGCCATTGTTTAAAGTTTTTTCAAAGCTGAGTGCAGTGGGGGCCCACCAAAATTGGCAAGCATGGGTAAACCCTTCGTCTTCAAACAAACGGTGGCGCCATCTTGAATTTCAGTAACTTCTGAACATGTGCTTTAAAAATGTTTTAACCATGGATCAGAAACCCACTCTTCCAGATCAATTTGGACTTAACCAAGGCCCAGATCAGTCACATAACTGGGGAGTTTGGAGAAAAAGATTTCTTAGATGCATGGTTGTTTCTGGTCTGGATAAACAGACAGAAGCACAACAAGTTAGCACACTGTTTTATTCGGTAGGCCTGATAGTGGACGACATTATTGCTATACAAGGAATTAACAAATCATCTGCTAAATTGAAAGAAGCTCTAAAATCATTCCATGTTTATTTTGACCTAAGAAGTAACAAAATCCTCAAAAGGACTAAATTTAATAAACGTGCCCAGCAACCAGGAGAAGCTGTCGACTTCTTCATTAATGATCTACACAGGATGGCTGAAGGCTGTGAATATGGAGACCTAAAACCTGAATTTATCAGGGATAGAATAGTTATAGGAGTAGCAGACGACATACACTCAGACATGTTGCAAGCGAAGGAGGATCTAACCCTCGAGAAAGCTATCCAGATTGTTCGGCAATCTGAACTCCGTGTGCAGCACAGGTGCATTTTAAGAGGAGAAAGTAAACCGTGGGAGAAAGGAAACCCCACAGCCCAGTTAGTTAAACAGCACAGAAACAGGAACACTCCAGGCCAAGGGAAGCAATATCCTAACTGACCAGTAGAGCGACCATGCCAGCGCTGTGGAGCAAAGTGCCTCCCACAAGCGAGATCAATGTCCTGCAATTTCAGCCCAATGCTTTCAAATGTAACAGAATTGGACACTTTGGCAAACTGTGCAAGGCCAAAACACCTAAATGCACATTGATGATTCATGAGGTCAAGACTGTACACCAAGAGGACACACAGCCATGCTTCTTAGATGAGGTCAAAGATCCTGGATTTTCATTCTGGAACGTGGACATCTCAGTTAATGGCCATCTCACAAACTTTAAATTGGACATGGCATCCAGCGTTACAGACCTATCAGGTAAAGAACCATGGCTGAGAGACAGACACACCACTCTATGGGCCCGGAGGAATCCGACTTATGATCATTATGATTTTGGAACCACTAAGGTATGGCAAAAGTAAACAAACATTTGAGCTGATGTATGTCATCCATAACCAGTCTTTTTCTCTCTTGAGTAAAGTTGCCTGTGTAGCCCTGAGTCTCCTCAAAATGGCAGAAGAGATCAAGACAACCACTATTGTAAATTATACAGAACTGCAAGTTCCTGAGAGCTCAAACAAGAAAGAGTAGCCTGACTGGGACTTCAGCTCTGAACTGACCTCTTTTTGCAGAGCAGGTTTATCCATTTTTTTACAGGTGCCAGAAAGTCCTTATTGGTCAGACCAGACAACCACTCAGATGGTTACCATGACGCCTCCAGTGGTGGATAGACAAGAGAGCAACCAACAACCAGAAGAGCCTCAACCTCTGGCTCCGACGACTGTTGATGAGGTCAACAATGCAAACACAGAGCAAAGGCTGCAACTCCTGGCCAGCATGACAGTGCCACAGCCGATGCTGGGACCAGGTAGCAGCTGTCCATTGCTGACAGCACACCACATAGCCAAATACAAAGATAAGCTTACTAAAAAACACACCCTCATAACAGGAACGGCCATCTTCCATAACAGAAGACATCTTGATGACCCACATGACGAAGAAGGAAGAGGAAAAAACAATATGGAGACAAGCACAGCATTTGTCCACCCCACAAAAAATGGGATGGAACAACACCACCTATCAACTGTCAAATCAACAAAGAATGGTTCAATACCAAGGAATAGGAAAAGAGGATAAAAAGTTACCCGAACAAGCTCAAATCAACAGAGCTTACCTGCAGCAACAGAGCCTACCGCTCTTCTGACAGTAGTGCGAACAAGTTATGGAAGGATTATAAGGCCTCTAGACCACCATTAACTCAGAGACTTGATGGGGGGAGATGGGATAGTAACAACAATGTAAATATAAGGGGTATTCGAAATACATTGGATAAAGACTCGGGGGGAGGTGTAGTATAAGGCGCTGGCATATATCAGGTTAATGTGGGACTGAGTACAGTACCACCCACACAGTGATGTAAGAGAACACATGACCCACACCTAGGGGTCAGTCCAGCGTTGGACAGAGCCATGTGCATAAGCAAGCATGGAAACAGCTCCTCGTTTGAACCCTTTACTGTATATCTGTACATAGTTCTTGTAGTTAATAAATACATACAGCTAACCTATTTTAGATGACGAAGACTTCATTAAGACCTACCAGCACTCTACAAAATAGTAGACACTTGAAAAGGTAACTAAATAAGAAATAGCTCAGGAGAGAAGCACGAGAGACAGTAGTCTGCATTTTACATTCAGTTTGCCCTAACTCTACCCCTCTCAGCTACTACATATCCCAGCACAAGGATATATATGGTATTGGCATGCAATTTTGCATTGGAGTTCTCTGTGTGTTGAGTTCCTGATCTCAACCATTGTGCGAAATTGTTGGACAGATGTCTGTTACTTCTCTATGGGTGGAAATAAAACTTAACTGACAAATTTTTCTGGAGCATGTCCATGCATCTGCTAATAGCTGGAATTAGAATATCATCAACAGACCTGGAAATAGGTAAAAACAAAAAGCTAAAAGCTACTGCAGATGCTGGAAATCCAAAACAGTTCTGCCGAAGGGCCATGAAGGCTCGAAACGTTAACTGATTTCTTCTCCGCTGATGCTGCCAGACCTGGAAATAGGTCATCATCTCAGGCAGAGAGAGACTGTGGCAAGGAGAGAAGAACCAACATAGAAAAACTAGAAGGATGAGTAAAATTATGCTCTCCTCTTTCTCTATCTTTTCTGTCATATTTCTTTCTTGCTGACAGCAGCAAAGTGAGGGATAATGTCAAGACAGTAGGAAAGAAGTTCAACTCATGGCTGCCCAATTTGGACCTGATAAACAGGTGACCAGCAGATGAAAATTCAGGGTGAGGTGGATGCTAAAGGATGCCTTTGGCACCCAAGGCTGACCTAATGAAATATTCAGGCATGCCTGGAATTAAGCAAATAATCTGTTCACTTGAAACAGGTGGACTATTTAAATACACAAATGACTTGTAGGACACCAATTGCAAAATATGAATTTTGATAGTTGAACTTGGAAATTAACTGAGTTAACTTTTTTTTTATTCATTCATAGGATGTGGGCATCACTGGCTAGGCCAGCACCTAATGCCTATTCCTAGTTGCCCATGAGAAGGTGGTGATGAGCTGATTTCTTGAACCACTGCAGTCCATGTTGATTTACACCCACAGTGCTGTTGGGGAGGGAATTCCAGGATTTTGACCCAGTGACAGTGAAGGAATGGCAATATAGTTCCAAATCAGGATGGGGAGTAGCTTGGAAGGGAACTTCCAGGTGGTGTTGTTCCCATGTGTCTGCTGCCCTTGTCCTTCTAGATGGTAGTGGTCATGGGTTTGGAAGGTGCAGTTTAAGGAGGCTTGGTGAGTTTCTGCAGTGCACCTGGTAAATGGTACACACTGCTGCTACTGTGTGTCAGTGGTGGGGGGAGTGAATGTTTGTGGATGGGGTGCCAATCAAGTGGGATGCTTTATCCTGGATGGTGTCAAGCTTCTTGAGTGTTATGGGAACTGCTCTCATCCAGGCAAGTGGGGAGTATTCCATCACACTCCTGACCTGTGCCTTGTAGATGGTGAACAGGCTTTGGGGAGTCAGGAGGTGAGTTATTTGCCACAGGATTCCTACCCTCTTGCCTGCTCTGGTGGCTGTAGTACTGGGGAGGTGATGGTGTAGTGGTATTGTTGCTGGGCTGGTAATCCACAGATGCAGGGTAATTCTCTGGGGACCTGGGTTTGAATCCTGCCACAGCAGGTGGTGGAATTTGAATTCAATAAAAAAAATCTGGAACTTTTAAAAAAAAGTTTAATGATAACCATGAAACCACTGCTGATTGTTGTAAAAATTCATCTGGTTCAGTAATGTCTTTCAGGGAAGGAAATCTGCTGTCCTTACCTGGTCTGGCCTACATGAGACTCCAGACCCACAAGCAATGTGCTTGACTCTTAAATTAGGCAATTAGGGATGGGCAATAAATGCTGGCCTAGCCAGCAATGCCCATATGAATGAATGAAAAAAAACTATTTATATGGCTAGTCCAGTTCAGTTTCTAGTCAATGGATGTTGATAATAGTTCTTAAAGAGCTTATTTTGGGAGCTTTTTTTATGCACATGTTTTTATTGGTCTGTACATATTTGTGATGGAGATGGTTGAATAGGTTGATAATTTTAATTGAAACAATTAATTGAATGATGTAATGGCAATGCATTTTCCAAAACCAGTTCATGATTTTACTTTCTTCAATCAATGTGTCTTTGTGCTCAACAAAGTTTTTTTGTTTTTCTTATATTCATTCTTGTTATTTGGGTTTTGCTGTCAAGCCTGGCATTGTCTGCTGGTAGTAGTGAGCCTTCCCCTTGAACTGCTACTGTCTTTGACATAACTAAGTGGAACATAGGAACAATGGCCTGAGGAGAAGGAATAGGCCATTAAACCCTTCGAGACTGCTCCGCTACTTGATAAGATCTTGGCTGATCTGGTTGAGGCCTCAACTCCAGTTTTCTGTCTGCCCCCTATAGCCATCAACTTACCTGTCTACCAAAAATCTTATCTAACTCAGCCTCGAATAAATTCAATGACCCAACCTCCACTGCTTTCTGGGGAAGAGAATTCTACATATTCACAACCCTATGAGAGAAAAATATGTTTCCTCATCTCCATCTTAAAAGGCAGACCTCGTATTTTTAAACTAAATCCCCTAGTTCTGGTCTCCCCCACAAGAGGAAACATCCTTCCAGTATCCATCCTATCAAGCCCCCTCAGGATCTTAAATGTTTCAATAAGATCACCTCTCATTCTTTTAAACTCCACTGGGTATAGGCCCAACCTGCTCAACCTTTCTTCAGCAAATAAGCCCCTCATCCCTGGAATGAGTCAAGTGAACCTTCTCTGAACTGTTTCTAAAGCAATTATATCTTTTTCAAATAAGGAGACCCAAACTATACACAGTACTCCAGATGTGGTCTCACCAAAGCCCTGTACAGCTGTAGTAAAACTTCCCTACTTTTATATTTCATTCACCTTGCAATAAACACCAACATTCATTTGTCTTCCTAATCACTTGCTATATCTGCATACTAACTTTTTGTGATTCATGTATCAGGCAACCCAGATCCCTCTGTACGACCAAGTTCTGCAATCTCTCTCTATAGTTAAATAATAAACTGTTTTTCTATTCTTCCTGCCAAAGTGGACAAGTTCACATTTTCCCACATTATACCCTATCTGTCAATTTTTTGCCTACTCATTAACCTATCTATATCCCTTTGTAAACTTTTTACCTCCTCTTGGCAGCTTACTTTCCTATCCATCTTCGTGTCATTGGAAAATTTAGCTACCATACATTTGGTCTCTTCATCTAAGTCATTGATATAAATTGTAAATAGTTGAGGCCCCAGCACTGATCCCTGTGGCATTCTATCCACTGATTGCAGCTTGCCTACCTGAAAAAGACACATTTATCCGTACTCTCTGCTTCCTGTTAGCTAACATATTCTTTATCCATGGTAATATGTTACCCCTACACCGTATGCTCTTATCTTGTGTAGTAACCTTTGATGTAGCACCTTATCAAATGCCTTTTGGAAATCCAAGTATACCACATCGACATTACTAGGCCCTTTCAGAAGGCTATTCTGAATCAACTGCATTGATGTGAGACTGGAGTCACATATAGGTCAGGGCAGGTAAAGAAAGCAGATCTCCTTCTTTAAAGGACCATAGTGAACCAGTTGGGTGTTGATAATTTGCAGCTTCGAGGTTACTTTTACTGACATCAGCTTTCAATTTACAGGTTTAAAAAATTAAATTCAAGTTTCCATCATGGGATTTGAACACACATTCTCTGGATTCCTTGTCCAGATTACTCATTTTGATTGCATGAACAATAGGACACTCTACTGTTTTTGCCCTCCATGGTTGGCAACAAGCACACTAGGTCAGCTATTGCATGTTACATGCAAATTAAAGTTGCCTGTACTTTGTCCTAATGACATGCTTCAAGCATAACCCCAGAAGAGCAACACTATTGCAGCAGTTTAAGAGCTCTAGGTAACATTTCCAAATTGTAGGAGGCTTGATGCTCTGAACACATACTCCCTCAGTTTAGTCTACTAAAATTGATTTCACATGGGATTTATTTGACTAGCAGATACTTTTATCGCATTGCTCTGGATTCAAGCCATTACATTTAAACTAAGATCGCAGGGGTGAAAGAACAGTGTAAGAGGTTCAGAGACCAGGCAATAAATTTCAGACAGGATGACACTCAATATAGTTAGGGCAATTTAATAAGCAGCAGAGTCATAATTAAGAAAAGAAGGCAGTCGATATCCTAGGTTAGTCCTTGCTTTCCACTGACTCTACTGGTTACAGATGTCTCAAGACTTCTGTTCTTCCTTCCCTCCCCGTGTTTTCTTCAAACCTGTGCACTAAGCCTCTTTTCACTGTTCTGTTTTTATCTCCTGTAGCCAGGGTTCAGGCTGTGTTCTAATGTTGGTGCCATACTTTGATCTCATTATTCCATTTGTCAATGATCACAGACCCATGAACAGGATATCCTTAACACATAAACAACCCATTGTTAACTTGTTCTTGTATAACCATCTGACAGACTCAATAACCCTTATGTTCATTTAGTTATAGCTCCAAAGCCCATTGATCTACATATTTTAAAGCATATTGCTTGATTACAACTGATAACATAGGGTAACATTAGGACATCTGTCCTTACTTCCCTTTTGCTATTCACACTACACCATCAATTCCTGTTGCAGTGTGACTTTGATTTGACTCAAGTCACACAGGCCATATGTCCTAAGCATACATTTAGAATTAACCCTTTATCTATCAAGAGATCATACAAAATACACATTAAAAATAATTCATAACACACAGAAAGAATAAAAAATATATTAAAAATACAAAAAGTATAAAAGGCTCACATTTCCTACAGTGTGATCTGTCCTGCTCCCCTATACATAAGTTTTCCATGGTTCCAGGTCTTGAGATATTGGGTGGAATCATCCCAGATTTGCACTAAGTGCAGTAGCGGTTAGGTAAAACGATGTTTTACCCGCTGGCTGCAATGGTGGCTTTTCACACCTTATCGTCCCAAACCTGCTGCATTAGTTATGTATTCCCAGAAACCTGCTGTTTTGATGGCGGGCGGGCTGTCATTCACCCGCCTGCCATCAACTCGCTGCTTCATCACGCCGGGCACCTTGTTTAAAGTCCAGCCACGCGCACACATCTCAGTGCTTCCAGCCCATGGCTACTGCAGGGAGGATGTCCACGAAAAGCAAAAAATGCTGCAGCCCCCAGATTTAATGATGCGTCACTGAATGCCATTTGGACACAGTGGAGGCCTGCCGTGATGCCCTCTACCCCAGCTCTGGCCGCATGATGGGCAGCAGCATCACCAATCAAGTATGGCAGGTGGTGGCAGCAGTGGTCACTACCAATGCCCTGCAAAAGAGGAGAGCTACCCAGTACCGCTACAGGTTGAATGGTCTCATCTATTCCGCCAGGGAAAGTCACTCTTCTCATCACTCCCAACTCATGCACTCACAAACCCATCACACATCCACAGGGATCTCACACCTCAAGGGACAACACCACTAACTCTCACACACACCCTCACACCTCCATCAGGCTCATATCCTCTCGAGCTCACATCCTCATCCCTGTCCATGGCTCTGCTCACCACACAAACATTCCATGCGGTGCCATGCGTTCTGCTCACACTCTCTCCATCTGTTTTCATGCAGGAGAAGCTGGCTCACATCAGCAGGGAGAGGTCCCAGACCAGGGGTGGAGTGGCCCACATTAAGCCCCTCACTCACTTTGAGGAGCATGCCATCACGCTGACTGGTGAGGATGTGGACCATGCCTGTGTCGATGGTGAGGTCAGCGGTGAATACCCACCTGAGGATCATCCCTCTCTCAACGCAGCTGTGAGTGCTCTCTCTTCCTGCTATTGACTCTGTTGCCATGTGCTAACTGTCTCCAACTTGGTTCACAGGGAGCTCTGCCAAAGGACTGACACCCTCAGCCAGCCAGACCCTCAGCTCCATCTACGTCCTCTTCTGCAATCAAGAGGACACCTCCTCCAGTGAAGAGCTGGAAATAAGGAGCCTGGAAGACCCATCACAGTGCTTACCCACACCTTCCACCAGTACAGAGACACACACCTCATGGGACCTAGACCTAGAGCAGGCTCGTGTTCATAACCTGGTGGTTACCACATGGACACATTTCCACAGCAGGAGGAGCAGGGCGGGTTCAGCCGAGCTTCCTGGCACTCGGAGGACTGCTAGAGAGGAGGCATCTGTGAGGTCTGTGTCAGATGATGAACCTCTGGACTTGGCTTTCCCACTCATCCTGGAGAATCAGCAGAAGGTGGAGGAACATCACGCAGAGCATTTGAAAGCTCTCAACAGAGTGGCATGTGAGTCAGAGGATTGCATCTGCCTGCTCTCTGATGCAGTGGTGCCAATATACATGTGCATGGAGGACTCCATGGGGAGGATGGTGGACACCATGTAGACCCTGGTCCAGCAGAATGCAGAGATGCGCGCAGACCTGCACTCCATCATGGTAGCTATGGGTGAGTTCTTGCATTGGCAACACGAGAGGGAAATGGGGCAACTCGATGTCCCTCCAGGTGCTCCTTCCCCTCAATGAGTCAGGCCGGGGCCCATGGCCACCTGAAGGGAAGAGGAGCGACAGCTGGACACCCCTGGGTCATCCACTCAGGAATCTCAGAGTCTGTCCTCTCCCTCCGGGTCCTCTTTGCCTGTGAGTCCCTCAACCTCATCCTCTGTCACTGCAGGGGGAGCAGCTGGCCAACGAGTGATTCTGGAGGGACAAGTGTGTATGTGGCAGGACCTTTCAGACGATCCAGCCGGGGTGTACGATTACAACGGGTAGGCCAAGTAATGACATGCTGATGTATCACAATGAGGTTCCCGATGTCCGATAGCAGAGAACGTGGCCTGCCATCGGTGGCATGAGTGGACAATCGTGAACTGGCTTCATGCCATCAGGAAACCGATAGCGCCATATTGTCCACTCACACCACTGAACACGCTTGATGCCGGGGGGCACAGAAAATTCCGGTTGCCGTTTCCCGCTCTCATTCACCCACTATGCCATCACCTCGCCACTTCATCATGCCAGGCGCCATATTTAAAGTCCAGCCACATGCACACCTCTCAGTACTTCCAGCCCATGACAGCTGTAAAGACATGGCCCTGAAAGGCAAGAAGGCTGCAGTCCCCAGTCTCAATAACAAGTTCCTCGAACGCCTTTAGGACACAGTAGAATCTCGCCATGATGTCCTCTACCTCCACACCGGCCGCAGGATTGGTTGTAACCTCACTAATCCAGCTTTGGAGGCGGTGGCAGCGGTGGTCAGATCCAATGCCTTGCAAAAGGGGACAGCCACCCAGTGCCACAAGGGGATGAATGATCTCCTCTGTTACATCAGGGTAAGTCACCCTTCTCGTCACTCTCAACTCACACACTCACAAACCTATCACACATCCACAGGGCCCTCACTCACTGCCAATTCAAGAGACATCACCATTCGCTCTCTCACACACACCCTCATTGTCCTTATCCACCCATGGGACCACTCACCACTCACACATGCCAGGTATACTTATCATCTGGCCTGGCAGGCATTCTGCTTACATTCCCTCCATCTGTATTTATGCAGGACAAGCTGGCACACAACAAGAGGGAGAGGAATGCCTGAAATCAAGGTCCTCATGGACTTTGAAAACAGAGCCATCCAGCTGGCCGGCCACGATCTGAACCAGTCCTGTACTGCCAGTGAGGTCGGCGCTGCTCTACCAAGTGAGGGTCCAGCAGTGCAACATCCATCAGACAACCATGTCATGAGTGATGTATCCTCTTTCAGAAGCCACTGCCATGCACTAATTATCTCTTCTTGCTTCCGCAGGCACATCTGGGAAACAGTCAATGGAATCTACGACCCAGGGCCTTAAATCAAGCCCCGAAGAAACTTCTGAGGAGGAATCTGAAGACACCCTCCTTAAAGTCCCGTCACAGCGCTCACCCACACCCTTGAGCAACACAAAGACATATATCTTGTTGGGACCTAGCTTTAGAGTAGCATCGGGATCACAATCTGGTGAGCACATCGCACTTTCTGATCCACAGCAGGCAGTGGCAGGGACTTCCCAGGTTTCTGGCACTCAGTGGACTGCTGGAGGCTAGAAATTTGCTGAGTCCAAGTCAGATGAGGAGCCTCTGAACTCAGTCATGTCGCAGTTGCTGGAGCTGCAAAGGCAAACTCAGGAACATCAGGAAGGGATGTCCGCTGCACTCCTCAGGTTGCAAGGCATGATGGAGGAGTCCGTCCGCCTTCAGGCCGAGATGATAAAGCCGGCATTGCAATGCTGTGAAGTTAACACTGGTAGGATGGCAGCTGTCATGGAGACCTTGGCCCAGGATGTTGCTCCTGCACTGCTGCACATGCTGAACCCCATCGCTGATGCTATAGTTGACCTCCAACAGTGTGTATGTGAAAGGGGTGATGGGCAGCCTGATCTCACTCCAGTTACCCTTGCTCCTCAAGGAGACAGCCAGGGGCCCGTAGGGAGGAGGATCAGCATCCATCCGGGTGACTCTGGGAGTGTCCAGCCCATCAAAACCTCTTCTCCTTGTGACCCCAGCAGCACCAGCTCCACAGGTGGAGGAGGGTATGACTGCCACACAGCATGACCCTGAAAGCAGGCCGGGGCCATCCAGGTCTCAGCCCTCCAGAGGACGCCCTTCAAAGTCATCACAGACAGGGCGTCACAGTCAGCAGGCTGCCTACACCTCCACTGTGGACGCCCAAGGAGCACCAAGATGTAGCGGCAGGGTTAGGAAAGTTAAGAAAATGAACTTGCATAGCCTATGCACAGGTGTTAATCACTTGTGCATAACGTCCACCATTTTAAATAAACTCCCAAGTATGTCTCCCTACCTGTGGCTCCTTGTTCTGATGAGCAGTGTTCATGTCACTCAGATGTGAAACCTTTCTGCACAAGATAAAGGCAGGTGTCTCTGTCCAGGGCCTCTTCCCTGTGCAGCCTTCAGACCACAGTGATGGGCTGGCCTCACACTCCCTGGACACATTACTGATGCCTGCACCTCGATGGTGCTTGTCAGTGCTGCCAGAATGTTGTGGGCAGGCATCAATGACTTCCGTCATTCTATCTGTGTGCTCTCAGCACCTTTAAGGTGGGGCTGGCCCCCATCTCTTCAGCATCTGTGACCAGTGATGCTGAGCTCCTGAAGGGTTCAGGTGCTGAAGGCAGGCAAAGGATCAGATTCTTCTAAAGTTTGATGGCTGCGTCTCTATGATATGACCCTGATCACAGAGCACAAATGAGCTGCCCTCGGCCAGACAGCAGCCAGACATTCTCAGAGACTTTGTGAAGATCTATAGAGTGTCCTCACTGCATGTTGTCAGCATCTCCTGCAATTGAGTGAGTATTACGGCCTCCATTGCGTCTCCATGATTGCATCTCCATCTCCTGTCATTGAGCACGGGTGTTAATCACTTGTCATTAATCATTATCACAGAGGGTATGTGCACAGCCATAAACCAGACTGGAGTCAAATGTTCATAGATACAATGTAAGGATCTTATGGTGTCTCCTCACTGCATGTCATCATCATCCTCCACATATCTAGCAGCTATGAGGGCCTCCCGAGCACGCCGGTCTCACCTAGCCAGTGCGGGAGCCTCATCACCATCATCATCCTCCTCGTTGGAGGAGACTTCCAGCTCCTCCATCTTCTCCTCAGCCAGTTGCTCTCCCCGTTGCAGTGCCAGGTTGTAAAGGGCGCAGCAGGCAACAATGATGTGTGACACTCTCTGCGGACTGTATTGCAGGGCTCCACCAGACCGGTCCAGGAACCGGAACCTAATTTTCAACATCCCAATGGTTTGCTGCACCAAGTTACAAGTTGTACTATGAGCCTCGTTACACCTTCGCTCTGTTGCAGTCTGAGGCCGCTGCACAGATATCATCAGCCACATCCTCTGCGGGTAGCCCCTGTCACCGAGGAGCCAACCCTGCAGCCTCTGTGGACCCTGGAAGATGTCATGGATCTGTGACCAATTGAGAATGTAGGAGTCATGCAAACTCCCTGGAAACCGTGCGCAGACCTGCAGGATGCGTTTGTCATGGTCATACTCAAGCTGCATATGCAGCAAATGGAAGCCCCAGCAGTTGAGATAGTTGACTCCATATTGCGACAGGGATCTGAATGCAACATGAGCGCAGTTAATTGCACCCTGCACCTGTTGGAAACCCGAGATCTGGGCAAATCCAATCGCTCTTTGCATTCTGGCTGTCCTGGTCCCGGGCGAAACGCACAAAGTTGTGTGCCCTTGCGAAGATGGCATCTGTGAACGCATGAATGCATTGTGGGTGGAGGCTTCTGATATCCCACAGAGGTCACCTGTGGAGCCCTGAAAGGAGCCACTGGCTTAGAAATTAAGCGTCACAGTCACTTTCATGGCCACTGACAGTGGATGCCCTCCACATGGTGCCAAACCCTGCAGTAGCTGGCAGATGTGACCAACAAGTTCCCTAGACATGTGCAGTCTTCGGTGACCCTGGTTCTCAGTCATCTGCAGGAATGAAAGGTGTTGCCTATAGACCCTGGGTCTAGCTAGGCGCCGACCAACGACTGCTCGCTGTGGCTCTTCAGCGGCTTGTGCAGGAGTCCCAGCTGCCCCTTCTTCCAGAGGGGGCTGCTCTTCCCTCTCCAAAGCCAGGTGCGTCAGTCACTCTCTTCTTTGTCATCCTCGCTCTCTGTACGCCATGAGGCATACATCTAGTTCACCAGGCTTCATGATCCTGATGTACTCCTCCTGCAGGATGAAAGAGAGAGACGCATGGGTTAACATGGGTATATTAAGACTGATTAAGAATTAGTTAAGTCTGAAGGCCCATTACCGCATCCTGGAGAGTGCTGGCCACCACATGGATGGCCAGAGTTAAGTGCGCTGCATGGCTGCCCGAAAGCCCACCCACCTCCGCCCCACTCCACTTGACCAATTGGCGGCAGCTTTGCCCATTGGACTGCATGCTGTGCTCTCAGCTTAGGTGCAGGCATTCTCCTAACCCACACTGCAAGGCTGCACTGTTGGCTTGAACCATTGGGGAGACTGGTCCAAACCGGATGATAACTTTTGAAGGGGCCGTGAGCGCCTCCACCAGTGACTACTCCATGGCCAGCTTTAGCAAGGAGATTGTACAATGTGCCCAGTCATCTAACTGTTCTGCAGTCCACTAAAACGCTCATTAGTTTTCAGTCTGTGCCCAAGGGGTCAAAAGCTCAAAGAGCAGCCTGGCAAATGCACACCTTATATATGCTTTTGTTAAACAGCACGGTGCGAGGGATGAGTCCTGCGGTCTAGCCTTAAAATGATACGTTGATGTATTACAATGAGGTTCCCAATGTCCAATGGTGGGAAACGTGACCCACCATTGATGGGCTGAGTGGACGATCGCAAACCGGTTTCACGACGTCGTGAAACCAACTTCTGGCATTCTCACCATATTGTCCGCTCACACACTGAACATGCCCGAAGCCAATGGGCACAGATGATTCCGCGCATTATAACTGATGCCAGATTAGATAGAAATGCTACATGGTTCACTAGATTTCTTTTTGTCAGAAACTGCGAGACAGGATCTTAGGGATCTCTTTGAGGTCAGACAGAGAATGCTTTATCTATTGCGGTCTTTGTCTTCGACAGCACTGGTAAATGATTCATTGAATGTCTGTGTGCTTATGCATATTTATAAGTAGCAAGTTTAGTCTGCATTATGTCACCTTGTCTTTAATAGCTTTTCCCTGCAGTAAAGAAATTCAATGGTGGACTTCCAATCATGTTATCAAATTAGGAGCACCTGTAATTATTTTCTTGAGCTATTTTCTGTGGAGTTTATGCTAATTAATTCTTCACCGATGCTAAGCTCTTGTGCATCTGACTTGGAAACTGTGAATAATCTGCTCTGATTCATTTTTGCTTCAAGTATGTGGTGATTGATGCCTCTGTCAAGATATACTTCTGTTTGCATCTTATTGAGTTGCTTTCTGAGATACAAACCAGCTTACTTTCAAATATCATTTTGCTAATGTTTTATTCAAAATATATTCTGTCTGTTGGTAATTTGGCACAAGATAAAAATTGTTGGAGGTGATCTACCTTGAGATCTTTCTGTGTCATTGTCTTGGGGAGGATTTTTGGTTTAGCCTATGTTTTGGATGTAAGATCAGGTTTAGGTTACAAATGGAGAATTCCTAGATTTCCAGTCTACTTTTAGGACTTGGGCCAGAATTTATACCTTGTTGGGCAGGCTCAGCAGGAGCAGTAGGGAAGCCGACTGCCACCCCCGATCGGGGCCGGACCGCAATTTCATGCTGGCAGGCCAATTAAGGCCCACCCAATGTGAAATGTGCATGGCAGCGCTCAGCACTGCCTGTGTTGGGAGAGGGGGTGAGTGCACGAGTGTGCGCGGGTGCGCGCTGGGAAAGCTCTCTGAGGCACAAAGCTGCCTCAGGAAGCTGAAGATATAAAAAATGAAAAATAAAGAATTATAAAATGGTAAAAAAAACTTCTGTGTTTCTATAGCTCTTGGGGCGAAAGGGATCAAAGGGTATGGGGAGAAAGCGGGAGCAGGCTATTGCGTTGGATGATCAGCCGTGATCATAATGAATGGTGGAGCAGGTTCGAAGGGCCGAAAGGCCTACTCCGGCTCCTAGTTTCCATGTTTCTATGCCCCCTCATGTGAGTCTGTCACATGAGCAGGGACATGTTCTTAATGAAATGTTAAAATTTTAATTTAATTTTTAATAGCTGTTGGAAACCTCATCCCGCCCGTAGATGAGGTTTCCTAATAAGTGCAAAGTCTGCTTGGCCTTTTCACCTGCCTGCCAACCGGGACAGGCTGCAAAAAATAACATTTAACTGGGACTTTAATGGCCATTTAATGTCGGTGGGTACGCTGCCAACTCCTGCATGTGCCACCGACTGAAATATCACACAAACGTGCGATGATGTCGGGATGCCCACCTGGCATCATTGCAAGTCATTTTATGCTCGTTTGGGTCAGGCGCACAACCACCCAACGGTTGTTATATTCTGGCCTTAATGCTAAACAAAAGACGATTAGGAATGTTTATGTACATTCCCCTGGGAAAATGACTTAGCCGTTAAGATCAATGCCCTTTAAGATTAAGACAATGGTGCACTCTAGATTCAAGACTTCTACATATATATACATTGAATATGGATTTGTAATGTGTGGTGAAGTGAGGTACATGTCCCTCTTAGACAATGCAAGTGTACTGATCATGTGACAGCACTGATGAATCACTGTACAACGTGGGCAACTGGGAACTATAAGTCTAGTTCTGGAGGTTTCTGAGTGAGCATGTATGATCTGGTGCTCTGCCCTATGTCTCAATAAACCATCACTGTTTATTCTTACATCAGTCTCTCCCTGTTATTGATTGCAAAGAACATAGGAAGGTGTGCAGTTAGAGTTCGGTTGACCAACAAACTCATTTTCACAAGACATAAAATAATGCTTCTCAACGTTATTATCAAGAGGGTTGAAAAATGTATTCCAGTGCTGTTCACACCTTTCATGTTAGAATGGTTTTCTGTCACAACATCCAGCAAGTGCTTCATTAAATGGACAATACAATTAGCACTGCTCCCATACAAAAGTTGGGAAGTTTCTCAATCAAAATGATAGATTTTAGTGTCAGGTATGCTGGCTTTTGGCACAAAGACAGGAATAAATTGATTGAATCTCAATAAGAATGATTTTTTACATTCATGTAGATCATATAAAATTACCAGCTTTTGGAACACAACTAACATGGGAACATAGAAACTGGAATAGGCCTTTCAGTCCCTCAAATTGTTCTGCCATTCAATTAGATTATGGCTGAACTGTTCCTTAACTCCATCACATACCTTGGCCAGAATTTTCCCATCCTGCCCGCAGTGGGTTGCGGGGCAGGTGGGAGCAGAGAATCCAGTGGCAGTCGAAAAGTTGTAAATCCGCCATCGTAAAAACTATTCGCAATTCTCCCAACAACGTGTTCGTGGCGGGTCAGTTATCCCACCAACTAGTGGCACAAATGCCATTTGCATTCATTAGCATGTTATGAATGCTCATTAAACAGCTGCTTGCTGGAATCTTGCCACACCTTCCAATTGTCCAATGAGAGGGAAGGACGAACACAAGGTGGGGCCTTTCTGGGGTGGCTCTCTAACCTCTTGTTGCTGCCAGAGTGAGCAGGAGTCTGCTTAGAAAGAAAGGAGGAAGACTTCCTTGCGATGAAAGCCATTTAAAGCCAATGGCTTCAATTAGCACTGTTAAAGGGCTGTTCAGAACTTAGTGGCATCACATCACAGTCGCTGCATCTCAAGAGCAACAGACAGGAAGGTAGAATTTGGGAATACAGGAAATAGTGAGGGAGACACATTTGTATCATATATGGCATTCCATCAATGAAGGCCTGTCACGTGTTTACCTGATGTGACATACCTAATGGGGCAAAGGGTATCCACTCATTGGCCATGAGCAACTGATTGGTCATGAATATGTCAGATCAGTGATTGGAGCACAGAGCTAGGTTGGATCACTCATCTCACTGAAACTTTAGCATCCCACTCAGGGTTCAAGATGTTACACATCTGTGATACCATCTTGGTCACCTTGGTGTGTGTGCTAGTGTCTCAGGGACAAGGCGACAATAGCCACAATGCAAGTAGGGCTGGAAATACCATGGACCCTTACAGTCTCCAAACGTGTCATCCACTGAGCTTCGCTTTCTTGCCTCTTGAATGATTAATGTCTTTAATGTTTCCTTTCAGGGAGAAGGCAAAGCAGATATGGATCCAGGGCTCAATCCTGCCTTTGTCAGGGTCCTAATGAAATGGAGGAGGCGAAGGAGGGAGAGGCGACTTCACATGCAGCTCCAACAGGAAGGACATGGTCAAGCAGAGCCAGAGCATCAACAGGAGGGTCAGGAGGAGAGACCCAGACAATGGAGGCAACTCGCCAGACCTAGGGTTTATCGTCCAAGACTCCCTGTTTTACAAGTGAGTGAGAGGCAATGCCATGCATGTCTGCACTTGTCCTGAGTTCTGTACATCACATATATCACATTCTTCATGAAGACTTGATGCTACCTGGAGTGGGAGGGTATCCTCTGCCAGGGGCTTTGAAGGTGACCACTGCACTCAATTTCTTTGCCCCGATTCTTTCCAAGGAGCAACAGGTGACCTGTGCGGCATCTCTCAGTCCGCAACACATCGATGTATAAAGATGCTCTTTACAGGAAGGCCCATTATTTTGTCAGGTTTGCTCTGGATGAAGATAGCCAGGCTGCAAGATTCAATGGCTTCACAGCCATCTCAAGGCTTCCCAAGAATGCAGGGTGCAATAGTCTGCACCCATGTGGCTATGCGGGCTCCATGGCAGCAGCCTCTAATGTTTATAAACCGCAAGGGCTAACATTACATCAATGTACAATTGGCGCGTGATCACCGGAAGCACATACTGCACATTTGTACATGCTACCCTGGGAGTTACCATGACTCCTACACCCTGAGTCACTCCCAGATGCTTGAGATTTTCGAGCAGCCATTACATCTGCAGGGATGGCTGCTTGGGGATAAGGGGTACCCACTGAAACGCTGGCTGATGACACCGGTGCTTCACTCTCAGAGTCGGTCGGAGGAGAGGTACAGCGCTGCTCACAGCTCCACATATTCCCTTATAGAGCAGACCATAGGACTTCTGAAGATGCATTTCAGGTGCTTGGACCGCTCAGGTGGCTCACTCCAATACACTCACAACAGAGTTTCCCTCATCATCACAGTGTGTTGCACCTTCATAATCCCCTGCCAGAGAATGACCTGGAGGTGGATGACTGTTGGAGGATGAAGATCCAGAGGCCCAGGAACCTCAGGAGATTGCTGAGGGTCAGTATGAGCACGATCATGCCAGGGAGGAAGGAAGACGTGGGAGACGTGCTCGTGATACATTAAACGCTGACGGGTTCAAGGAAGAATAAAGTAAGTGGGGGAGTACGGCCACATCTCTCCTAGCCCTCAATGCCATTTTGTTTCAACACAGGGGATGTCCACCCACTTGCAGCAAGAATGAGTCCCTCTTTCACACTTGCCTCATGAATCACCAGGCCATGATCTTTGCTTTGGTCCCTGGGGTCTTCTGAGTGAGCTCACTCTGGGAACTGAGAGCCCACTTGTTTTTTATTCATTCATGGGATATGGGCTTTGCTGGCTGGGCCAGCATTTGTTGCCCATATCCTAGTTGCCCTTGAGAAGGTGGTGATGAGCTGTCTTCTTGAACCACTGCTGTCCATGTGGTGTAGGTACACCCACAGTGCTGTTAGGAAGGGAGTTCCAGGATTTTGACCCAGCGACAGTGAAAATTTCCAAGTCAGGATGGTGAGTTACTTGGAAGGGAACCTCCAGGTGGTGGTGTTCCCATCGATTTGCTGCCCTTGTCCTTCTAGGTGGTAGTGGTCGTGGTTGTAGGAATAAGATCAATATGAGAGAAGACTTGAAGCCTTCGCCGCCATCTAATGATACAAACACTGCTGCGACTGAGATGTGGACATGCCTAGGGATCTCCTCCTCCCGTGCACGTCTTTTCTTCTGCCACTACCACTGAGGAGACACAAATACCGCTAGAATATCAGTGCTGATGAGCTGCCCTCACTCAGTGGTGTTCCCTGACGAAGAAGGGTTAGAAAGGCTTGCATCACATGTTTCCAATAAAGGTTTAAACACATCTTCCTGACATCACACAAGGGGTGCGGAGACGAGTTCAACTGGGGCTGACATCACAGGAATGTGAACCTCACAGTGGGACACTGTCACTGAGTGGAAGCAAGGCCAAACCTCGAAATAAGAGGATTCGAAAGTACAAAATCACGCCTTCAGTTGACAGGAACATTCACATAACCATCAAATGTGTTAACAAAAGTGCAACTTATTTACATGTCTAGCATACCTGTGACCCTGAAGTGACATCAATTTTCCTTAACTTTCCTGACTCTAGCTCTACATCTTGGTACAGCCCCGACATCCACAATAGAGGTGGAGGCAGCCTGCTGACTGCTACATCCTGATGTCTGTGATGACCTTGGCGGATGTCCTTTGGTGGCCTGAGGCTTGGAGATCCTGGTCTGATAAAGGTCACCAGCTCAGGGGCAGGAACGCCCTCAGCACTGAGAAGCTGAAGTGGATAGGGTCACAGGCAGAGGGGGCTATTGCACACCCTTGGAGTGTCCCGAGAAGAGAACCCCGGGGTGTCCCGCTGATGGTCATCCCCCCTCTGAGCGCCCAAGGGCCCCGCCCTGACTCCTGCAGGAGATGGTGCACCTCGAGGGAGGTCAAGGTGCCTCACCCCCATGTCGCCTACATCCTGATGCTGCCCACCAGGGTGTGTGGCCATGGAGTGCAGGTCCGAGCGCAAATCTGGCAAGACCTGCTCGACCAAGGTCTCTATGTTGGTCGCCATCCTTCCCATGTCGCATGTCGGAGCAACGACATAAGACAGAATGCAAACGTACTTCTCCATCGTTCGCTCTAGTCTGCTGAGTGACTGTAGAATCTCTGCCTGTCGTTGCATTGATTTGGCGGCCGCTTCCAGAGGCTCATCATCTGACTCGGACTGAGTGGATGGCTTGTCTCCAACTGCCCTCCGAGTGCTGGAAACCTGGGCCGTCCCTGCCTCTGACTGCTGTGGGGACGTGTCGGTGAGGTGTTCCCCAGAGAGTGAGGCCGAGCCTAATCTACAGCTGTGCCACACCGACATATGTGTCTCTGAGCTGGTGGAGTGTGTGTGTGAGTGCCGTGAAGATTCTTCCGGAACTTCCTCCTCGGTTGAAGTCTGGGAGCCTCACACTGGCACTGGACTGGCTTGGGGGCCTCGATCTGCTGGTGCCTAGAAAATAGAGTTTCAGTTAATGAGCATGGGCTAGATAAGACTGCATGTGACTCCTTGTGGATGTCAGGATTTGATGAAGTGATGGAGCTGTGATCTGTACTAGGTTAGTGGGAGAGGCCAATCTCCCCTTCCCCAGAGGAGCGATCCCTGTCCTCCCCAGCCAGCTCGGCTGCAGCCTCCTCAAACTCAGTGTTGTTGGCTGCCCCTCCCCCGGACTGCAATCTCTCGTGTCTGTTGTGCACCCACTTCGCCTGTATGAAGAATAAAGAAAGGCATGTGATGAGAAGGGAGGGAGCAGAGGTTGGGTGAGCTGCATATCCCCTGTGTGCGGTGAGCCTTCCCGAGAAGAGCCAGAGGCTGGAGTGAGAGCAACATGATAGATGGGATGGTGGTGATGTGAAAATCTCAGTGAGAGAATGAGTGTTGATGTGTCCCCCGCTAATGGTTGCATAAAACCCCTGAAGAGAGTAGCTGTTTGAGTGCATGGTGCCATGATGAAAGTTTTATATTGGAGGGTGTTGAAGGGTGATTTACCCTGGTGAAGCGGATGAGATTGTTCATCCTCTTCCTGCACTGGGTGGAACTTTGGGCAAAGGTGCCAGCCGCGACAGTCCGCCTAGGCCAGAGAGGTGACGTAGCCACTCACAGCCCCCTCTGCCTGTGACTTCATCCACTCCAGCTTCTCAGGCCACTGAGGGTGCTTCTGCCCGTGGCCTTTTAATATGGCGCCCAGACCTTCAAACCTGCCAGCTGATGGTGGGCAGACGAATCAGCTCCCAACCCGCCAGGTCATTTGGACCAATGCGCACCTCTACATAATTAATGAGGCTCCGAGTGCAGAATTGGGCGTGAGTTGCCACCGTTACAGATGGCGGGCTGGGCGCTGCCAAAAATGCCCACCAACGCACTTAGATTCATTATGGAGAAATTCTGTCCTTGGTTCTGGAGCACTTAATTTAAAAAAAATTCATGGGATGTGGGTGTCGCTGGCTAGGCCAGCATTTGTTGCCCATCCCCAATTTCCCTTGAGAAGACAGCGGAGACCTGCCTTCTTGAACCGTTCTAGTCCATCTGGTGTTGGTATACCTACAGTGCTGTTATGAAGGGATACACAGGATTTTGATCCAGTGACAGTGAAGGGACAGTGATATCGTTCCAAGTCAGGAAGGTGTGTGGCTTGGAGGGGAGTCTACTGGTAGTGGTTTTCCCATATATTTACTCCCCTTGTCCTTCTTCAGCGGTAGAGGTCATAGGCTTGGAAGATGCTGTTGAAACAGGTTTGCTGAGCTGCTGCAGTGAATCTTGTATGGAATGCACACTGCTGCCAATGTGCACCAGTGATAGCGGGAGTGAATGTTTGAATGTTTATGATGATGGATGGGGTGCCAATCTATTGGGCAATTATGTCCTCAATGGTTCGAGCTTCTTGAATGTTGTTGGAGCCACAATTCTCCAGGCGAGTGGAGAGTATTCCATCATACTCTGACTCATGTCTCGTAGATGGTGGACAGGCTTTGGGGACAGGCCAAGATGGATCATCCACCCGGCACTCCTGGCTGAATCTTGTAGCAAGTGCTTCAGCCTTATCTTTTGCACTGATGTGCTGGGCTCCCCTATCATTGAGGATGGGTATATTTGTGGAGCCTCCTCTTCCAGTGAGTCCTGTAATTGTCCACCACTATTCACGACTGGATGTGGCAGTACTGCAGAGCTTAGATCCGTTGGTTGTGGAACCACTTAGCTCTGTCTATCACTTGCTGTTTCTACTGTTTGGCATGGAAGTAGTCTTGTGTTGTAGCTTCACCAGGTTGACACCTCATTTTTAGGTATGCCTGGTGCTGCTCCTGGCATGCCCTCCTGCACTTTTCATTGAACCAAGGTTGATCCCCTGGCTTGATGGTAATGGTAGAGAGGGGGATATGCCAGGCCATGAGGTTACAGATGTGGTTGAGTACAATTCTGCTGTTGCTTAATGACCCACAGCACCTCATGATTGCCCAGTCTTGAGTTGCTAGATCTGTTCAAAATCTATCCCATTTAGCACAGTGGTAGTGTCACACAACATGATGGAGGGTATCCTCAATGTGAAGATGGGACTTCATCTCCACGACTGTGCGGTGGTCACTCTTACCGATACTATCATGAACAGATGCATCTGCGGCAGGCAGGTTGATGAGGATGAGGTCAAGTATGTTTTTCCCTCTTGCTGGTTCCCTTACCACCTGCCACAGACCCAGTCTAGCAGCTATGTCCTTTAGGACTCGGCCAGCTCGGTTAGTAGTGGCACTACCGAGCCATTCTTGGTGATGGACATTGAAGTCCCCCACCCAGAGCACATTCTGCATCCTTGCCACCCTCAGTGCTTCCTTCTAGTGGTGTTCAACATGGAGAAGTACTGATTCATCAGCTGAGGGAGGGCAGTACGTGGTAATCAGCAGGAAGTTTCCTTGTCCATGTTTGACCTGATGCTATGTGGCTTCATAGGGTCCAAAGTCGATGTTGAGGACTCCCAGGGCAACTTCCTGCCAACTGTATACCACTGTGCCGCCACCTCTAGTGGGTCTGTCCTGCCAATGCAACAGGGCATATCCAAGGATGGTGATGGTGATGATTGGGACATTACCTGTAGGGTATGATTTTGTGAGGATAACTATGTCAGGCTGTTGCTTGACCAGTCTGTGAGACAGCGCTCCCAATTTTGGCACAAGCCCCCAGATGTTAGTAAGGAGGACTTTGCAGGGTCAATGGGGCTGAGTTTATCATTGTCCTTTACCCTGCCTAGGGTGGTCCATCCGGTTTCATTCCTTTGAGACTTTTTAGCAGATTGTTAAAACTGAATGGTTTGCTAGGCCATTTCAGAGGGCATTTAAGAGTCAACCACATTACTGTGGGCCTGGAGTCACATGTAGGCCAGGCCAGGTAAGGATGGCAGATTTCCTTTTTTAAAGGACATTAGCGAACCAGATGTGTTTTTATGACAATCAATAATGGTTTCGTTGACATCATTAGACCTTTAATTCCAGATTTTTATTGAATTCAATTGCCACAATCTGCCATGGTGGGATTCGAACCCGGGTCCCCAGAGCATTACCCTGGGTCTCTGGATTACTAGTCCAGCGACAATACCACTATGGCCTCTGAGAAAGAGAATTCCAAAGATTCACCACCTCTGAGTGAAGAAATTCCTGCTCATCTCAGTCCTGAATAGCCTACCACTTATTCCCTGGTTCCAGAACCCACAGCCGTGGAAACATCCTTCCTGCATCTACCCTGTCGAGCCCTGTAAGAATTTTGTATGTTTCAATGGGGTCACCTCTCATTCTTCTAAACTCTAGGAAATACAGGCTCAGTGTCCTCAATCTCTCCCCATAAGACAACCTCACCACCCCAGGGATTAATCTGGTGAACCTTCATTGTACTCCCTCTATGGCAAGTATATTCTTCCTTAGGTGAAGAGACCAAAGCTGTACACAATGCTCCAGGTGCAGTCTCACCAAGGCTCTATACAATTGCAGCAAGACATCTTTACCCCTATACTCAAACCCTCTTGCAATAAAGGCCAACATACCATCTGCCTTGTAATTGCTTGCTGTATCTGCATGTTAGTTTTCAGTGACTCATGAACAAAGACACCCAGATCCCTGTGGACATTACCACTTTCCAATCTCTCACCATGTAAGAAATACACTGCACTTTGGATTTTCCTACCAAAGTGGATAACGTCACATTTTTCCGCATTATATTCCAACTGTCATGTTCTTGCCCACTCGCTTAGCCTGTCTAAATCTCTTTGAAGCCTCTGCATCCTTCTCACAACTCACATTACCTCCTAGTTTTGTGTCATCACAAACTTGGAAATATTACATTTCATTGATAAAGATTGTGAATAGCTGCTCCCAAGCACTGATCCTTGTGGTGCCCCACTAGCCACAGTCTGCCAACCTGAGAATGACCTGTTTATTCCTACTCTGTTTTCCCTCTGTTAACCAATTCTCAATCAATGCCAGTCCATTATCCCAATCCCATGTGCTCTAATTTTGCTTACTAACTTCTTGTGTGGGACCTTATCGAAAACCTTCTGAAAATCCAAATACTTTTCCTGTTGAGTTTTTGTGCCTCAGAGGAATGTATATTCATTGTAAACCATGGGCAGATTTGCACAAAGCGTGGTAGCGAGCAGGAACAAGTTATTTTACCTGCTGGTCGCAATGGCGGGTTTTCATGCTGTATCATCCCATTCCTGCCTCATTAATTACGCAGCCACAGGAAACATGCCATCTCGCTGGCAGGCAGGCTCCGATTTGCCCACCGATTTGCCTACCTCGCCGCTTCTTCACACAGGGCACCACATTTAAACTGCAGCCGCAGGCACACTTCTCAGTGCTTGCAGCCCAGGGCTGAGCCAGTGAAGACATGACCCCAAACGCCAAGAAGAGTGCAAACCCCACCTTCCCGGTTCAGTGACACAACCTTTGGATGCCTTGTGGACACCATGAAGGCCCCCCGTGAAGTCCTCTACCCTTGTTCTGGCCGCTGGAGTCTCACCACTCCGGCTTTGGAGGCAATGGCAGTGGTGGTCAGTGCCAATGCTGCACGCAAGAGGTCGGCCATCCAGTGCAGAAAATGGATGAATGATCTCATCTGTGCTGCCAGGGTAAGGCAACCATGTCATCAATCTAAACTCACACACTCATAAGGCCATCACATATTAACTGGCATCTCATTCACTGCCAGCTCAAGGGGCATCACCACTCCCTCTCTCACACACACCCTCACGTCTCCATCTGGCCTCTTCTCCTCTGGAGACTGCCTCCTCAGCCCTCACCATCTAGAGGCTGTTTGCACAAATCAACATGTGCCCTGCCCACACACACCCTAGGATACCCAACTTCCCCACTACAGCCCTCACCCTGCAGCCATTGAAAAGTCACCCTCGTCTTACGGTTGGTCCGGTAGGTAGAGACTTGTCTGTGAGCCCCCTGAAAATGATGTGGTTCTGCCTGCGAAGCCTGGGGCTGATGAGCACGAGTGCTGTCCGAAGCAAGGTAGGCAAACAAACCTCGAAGTCCCGAACAAAGTGCAGCTCACCAGGTGCATGTCTCTTATGTACAGTTGTGAAACACATCAGCGTGATGCCCAGTTGATCCAACATGGGAGATGATTCCAGCAAAGAGGGCTTATAATCAGAGGCTAAAGGATGAAACGCGGCCTGCCATTGATGGGTGGAGCGGACGGTTGCAAACTGGTTTCATGACAGCGTGAAGCCGATTTTTGGTCGTCTCACAATATTGTCGCTCCCCCCCCCACTCCAAACCCTCCATGAAGCCCGACGCCAACAGGGCCGGAAAATCCCAGCCCATGTATTAATTCTTTAAATGCCAGAGCTTTCAGTTTCTTCCATTTTACTTGGGATCACCACAATGCTGGTTAATCACCTTCTCCACCTCCTCCAGGAAGTCACCCATTCCTCTTCTGATCCCACTCTGTTTAAGTCTCTTTCCATCTGGCCTTAGGCGTTCCTCTTCTTCCTGTTAGTCCTATTGCTATCACTCGCCTCACCACACTTCCTCCCTCTATCCACAGCCGATGACCATGCAATTTCAGTCTCTTCACGGCTACTTTCTTCGATGCTCCCACAATCCTTACTGTCCTTTCTCATTTCTCCACACATTCATCCCAGCATCTGCATCTCTTTAGTATCAAGTTGTTGTTCCTCTTTTCTTGATATTGCCCCAGTTTCTGCCCTATATAACAAGGCCAATCTCGTAGATTCTTCCTTTCAGTTTCAGTGATACTTTTCTATCACATAACATTCCATTGCACCCCAGGCCCCCCATAAAAGGTCAAATAGAATATTTAAAAAGCTCACCTTTATGGGTCTCTTATAACTCTGATATTCTTCATCAATGAATTGGCATGGTAGAAAACTTACTGTCGCTTTCTACTCAGGCAGCCAACTAAAATTTGCAGTTGTGTCCTAATGCTGTCATTGCCAGCTCCTGGTTATTACAAAATGGGTAAGCAGGTTGGATAATTTTACTCATTCAGACACCCAATTTCCATGAAGTGTGCAGGGCTAAATTTGTCATCAAGGTCTGCTTACAGGGAATGATGAATAATGGTGGTTCCAAAAGAAAAAGTGCATGTCCAAAATTTATAATATATGGGTCTTAGAAATTAGGGTGATGCTACAACTGGATTAAATAGGGTGAAAAGAAGTACAAGGAGTGGCCACCATAATTCCACTTGAAAAATGATTTGGCACCAGTACTGTAACATCATTGATGATGGGTGTTGGCTTTTATGGGTTCATTAAGTTACAGAGATTCAGGTTCCATATAGAGCTTCCTGTTGATATTTTACTTCCTGAGCAATATTATTTGAATTTAATCAATCAAGTTCCTCGGCTAAAGGGTTAAACATTACTATTAGTTTTGTACAGCAAAAGAGTGATTAATAATGTTCAAATGACTAAGCCCAGATTGGTGATCCAGTAAACAGCCTTGGCGATGCTGCTGAGGTGAGCACAAATGTATAATGTGACAGCATGTAACTGGTGTTTTCAGTCACATTTCTACATTGTCTTATCTTGGCGAGATCAATGAGTGTGTACGCTGTGCAGGCCTTCCTGTTGCTAATCCCAAACTGGAATGCCTCATGTGTGTGTCCAACACAACCTCAATGTATTCCCTAAATCGCCAACTTAAAATGCTGTCTCCAGAAATTAGACAAACACCTTCCAAAAGTTTCATACTTGAAAGCAATGTTTCATATTTTCACCCTTTTCTTCGCCATCGTAAAGTTCTTCAGAAGAAGCGGTAAGGCTCTGATGAAGACATTAATGGAAAGTTCTATTCTGGCTTTGATGAAGTCTTCACTGCCATCCCAAAAGAAGAAAAGATCATCCATCTAGGGGACTTTAATGCCAGGGTTGGCCATGCCTCTGATGTCTGGCGAGAAACCAGTTGGAAAAATGGGGTGGAAAGAGTCAATGCAATTGGTGTCCTCCTGCTGACAAAGTGTGCTCAGCCTTTTCCACCTGCAGGACAAATAAAAAAAACACATGGAAGTGTCCTAGATCAAAGCACTGGCACCTCCTGGATTATGACATTGTTCAAGTCAAAGATCTAAGTGATATCTGTATCTCTCAATCTATGTGGGGGACTGATGCCTGCTGAACAGATCATCAACTCGTTCGATCAGTGATGAACATCCATCTAGCACCAAGGCATTGCAAGATCCAAAGTCCAAGAGGAAGAAGATCAATGTCTTAGCCTAAAGCAACCCAACTGAAAAGAGGAATTATAAGCTCAGCTCACAACCAATCTGGAAAATCTTCATGCATCCAACTCAATTTTGGAACAACGTGAATAACTAAAGTTAGCTGTACTAGACTCCTGTGTCTAGACCGTTAGGTTCAAGCATCATCATCACCAGGACTAATTTGATGAAAATGATGCTGAAATATGTGACCCCCTGAACAAAAATGAGCAGTCCTCATTGTTTGGCAGAGCAACCCAAGGTCGCAGTCAAGAAGGCAGCATTCCAACAGCTCAAGGCTGACACCCAAAGACAAATCCAGATGATAAAGTACATGTGATGGGAAGAGAAATCCTGAGAGATCCAACAATATGTTGACCATCATGACATGCAGAGCTTTTCTGAAGCCACCTTTAGACCAAGGTCAAATAGACAAAACCCCTTCACCCACAGAATGGTGTTTACTTTCTTAAGGTTGACAATGCCATCTGTCAATGCTGGAAAGAACATTTTCAACAACTCCACAACTATGAATCAATACTGGCAGCTCCAGTATTGGATACTCTCCAGGCTATCCCCCTGTGGTAAAATACATACATAAGTGAGCCACCATTGATGGGAGAGCTGCAAATAGCAATTAAACAGATGAAAAACAAGCCTGCAGACCCGATGGTATTCCAGCTGAGGTCTTCAAAGCTGGAGTGCCTTTGCTCACATCAAGACTTCATGCACTCATCCTATGGATTTGGGAGGAAAAGGAACTTCACCAACCGACCCTCTCCTGCCCCACTGACTTCAGGAATTCGACAATAGTAACTCTTCAAGAAGGGGGCTAAATCATGCTGTGGAATCAATTGAGGTATTTCCTCTTGTCCATAACAGGGAACACCCTGACACGCATTCTCCTGAATCGCCTACTCCCTGTAGCTGAAGAAATCCTCCCAGATACATTCCACAGGAACCTCCGACATAGTCCTTGTTGCCAGACAAATCCAAGTAAAATGTTGAGAACACCAAGAACTCTTCATTGCATTCATTGATCTGACCAAAGCATTTGATCAGCAAATCGTGAAGCTCTGTGGATTATGCTCCAGACATCTGGATGACCAAGGAATTTCATCACAATCCTGCAACTGCTTCATGACAATAAGACTGCAACTGTCGAGTGGGGGATCCGAAACAGTGCCCTTCAAAATCTGGACTGGTGTCAAGCAAGCTGTGTGGTAGCTCTGATACTATTTACAACCTACCTGACAATAGCTATCCACCTCATCAAAGATCAACTGCCCTCTGAAGTGAGTATTAAATCCACCTAGATGGAAAACTCTTTAACCTCAGTTGCCTCCATGCCAAAACTAAACTGACCACCACGGATATACATGATCTCCAGTTTGCGATGACTGCAGTGCCCTTGTTCACTATGCACCAGGTTTGCAAGCCACTCTTGATCCCTTCAATTCTAAGTACAAGAGACTCGGCCAGTGCTTGAATGTTGCCAAAACACATATCAGCCCAAATATTCCACCTCCCATATATGTTGAAGGAGAGACTTTGGAATATGTTGAGCACTTCTCATGCCTTGGCAGCCATTTCTCATAAGGCCACCCAATGACAAGGAGATCCAATACCAGATCAGCTGCACCAGCTCAACCTTTTATAAGTTATGGCAGCGAGTATTTCACAACAAAGATCTCCATAAGCCAACAAAAGTTCTAATGTACAGAACAGTTGTCATCACCACACTCCTGTATTGCAGTGAGCCCTGGACTATGCATCATGTTAGAACCCTAGAGAAAATCCATCAGCAATGCCTCCGGATTCAATGGGAGGACCATTGAACAAATGTTAGTGTCCTTTTTGAAGCCAGCGCCATTAGGATATCCTGAAGTTGTGACAGGCACCATATATATGCCAGTCTTCCCTTTTTTTTGTTTTTGGTCCCTAATATTTGTTCAATAATTGGCCAAGCTTAATACAGCTGTATGTGTTGTGAAGGTATTTTTTTTTAATTATCTAGATTATGAATGACATGGGCAGTTAGTATGTGCTACTTATTCCACAGTTATTGTAACTGCAATTGGCCTAGAAATTGGATCATGCATGAACTAGGCACAGGAGCTGCACTGAAAGGCCTGTTTGGCACCCCGCTGCTCAGCTGTCAATTTTAAATTGGGGTGAGACCTCAAAATGCTGGGGGCCTCTTCACCAAAGAAGTGCAACTCTACCCATCAATTACCCAAATGTCGAATTGATCCCAGCTTCAAGGAATGAAGCAGTGGAGTCTTCTCTCATATTTGGAAAGTCAAATTCGCCTTGAAGTATCACTTTCAAGGTGAAATGCTGCATGTAAAATAGATTAATGATAAATGCAAACAAATTCCCAGTGTGTCCTTACAGAAATTATGAACAAAAATCCTAATTTATTTATTTTTTCACTTTGAAGACAGTGAATCCTGACCAAAAGACAATCTTTCCAGCCTCATATCGGACACAAAATGATCCAATGGAATGCTAGCCAGAACTTAATCACACATTGGGAATAATTTAAAAATAAGCCTGCGGACCCAAATATGTAAACTCCAAATATGGCCCATTATTTGAAGTCCAAGTATTCTAACATTTTTTTTATTCATTCATGGGATGTGAGCTTCGCTGGCCAGGCCAGCATTTATTGCCCATCCCTAGTTGCTTTGAGAAGGTGGTGCTGAGCTGCCTCCTTGAACCACTGCAGTCCATGTGGTGTAGGTACATCCACAGTGCTGTTAGGAAGGGTGTTCCAGGATTTTGACCCAGCGACAGTGAAGGAACGGCGATATATTTCCCAGTCAGGATGGTGAGGGACTTGGAGGGGAACTTACAGGTGATGGTGTTCCCAATTATCTGCTGCCCTTATCCTTCTAGATGGTGGTGGTCATGGGTTTGGAAGCTGCTGTTTAAGGAGCCTTTGTGTATTCCTGCAGTGCATCTTACAGATGGCACACACTGCTGTTACTGTGCATTGGTGGTAGAGGGAGTGAATGTTTGTGGATGTGGTGCCAATCAAGTGGGCTGCTTTGTCCTGGACAGTGTCAAGCTTCTTGAGTATTGTGGTTGCTGCACTCATTCAGGCAAGTGGGGAGTAATCCATCACACTCCTGACTTGTCCCTTGTAGATGGTGGAAAGGCTTTGGGGAGTCAGGAGATAAGCTACTCGTCGCGGTATTCCTAGCTTCTGACCTGTTCTTGTGGCCACAGTATTTATATGGCTAGTCCAGTTCAGCTTCTGGTCAATGGTAACCCGCAGAATGCTGATAGTGGGGGATTCAGTGATGATAATGCCATTGAACGCCAAGGAGCAGAGGCTAGATTCTCTCTTGTTGGAGATGGTCATTGCCTGGCACTTGTGTGGTGCGAATGTTACTTGCCACTTGTTAGCCCAAGCCTGGATATTGTCCAGGTCCTGCTGCATTTGGACATGGATTGCTTCAGTATCTGAGGAGTCATGAATGGTGCTGAACATTGTGCAATCATTAGTGAATATCCCCAATTCTGACTTTATGATGGAAGGAAGGTCATTGATGAAGCAGCTGAAGATGGTTGGGCCAAGGACACTACCCTGAGAAACTCCTGCAGTGACGTCCTTGAACTGAGATAATTGACCTCCAACAGCCACAACCATCTTCCTTTGTGTTAGGTATGACTCCAACCAGTGGAGAGTTTTCCCGACTCCCATTGACTCCAGTTTTGCTAGGGCTCCTTGATGCCACACTCAGTCAAATGCTGCCTTGATGTCAAGGGCAGTCACTTTCACCTCACCTCGGGAGTTAAGCTCTTTTGTCCATGTTTGAACCAAGGCTGTAATGAGGTCAGGAGCTGAGTGGACCTGGTGGAAATGAAATTGGGCATCAGTGAGCAGGTTATTGCTAAGCAAATGCTGCTTGAGAGCACTGTTATTGACCCCTTCCATTACTTTACTGATGAAGGAGAGTAGACTGATGGGGTAGTAATTGGCCAGGTTGGATTTGTCCTTCATTTTGTGTACAGGACATACCTGGGCAATTTTCCACATAGCCGGATAGATGCCAGTGTTGTAGCTGTACTGGAACAGCTTGGCTAGGGGCACAGCAAGTGCTGGAGCACGTCTTCAGTACTATTGCCAGAATATTGTCAGGCCACATAGCCTTTGCAATATCTGTTGCCTTCAGCTGTTTCTTGATATCACTTGGAGTAAATCGAATTGGCTGAAGACTGGCATCTGTGATGCTTGGGACCTCTGGAGGAGGCCAAGATGGGTCATTCACTCAGCACTTCTGGCTGAAGATTGTAGCAAATGCTTCAGCATTATTTTTGCACTGAGGTGCTGGGCTCCTCCATCATTAAGGATGAGGATATTTGTGGAGCCTCCTCCTCTAGTGAGTTGTTTGATTGTCCACCACCATTCACAACTGGATGTGGCAGGACTGCAGAGCTTAGATCTGATCGTTGGTTCTGGAATCACTTAGCTCTGTCTATCGCTTGCTGCTTGGCACACAAGTAGTCCTGTGTTATAGCTTCACCGGGTTGACACCTCATTCTTAGGTATGCCTGGTGCTGCTCCTGGCATGCCTTCCTGCACTCTTCATTGAGCCAGGATTGATCCCCTGGCTTGATGGCAATTGTAGAATGGAGGATATGCCCACAAATATGCCAGGCCATGAGGTTATAGATTTTGTTCAAGTACAATTCTGCTGCTGCTGATGGCTCACAGTGCCTCATGGATACTCAATCTTGAGTTGCTAGACCTATTCAAAGTCTATCCCAGTTAGCACAGTGGTAGTGCCACACAACACCTGCTAAAGCTCCTACATACCTATCCAATCTTATATTAAGGAATATTTGTTTTAATTAATTCTTGATCAAAAGGTATCTGATACTTCGTGTAACAGTTTGTGATTTTCCATTTTATTATTTAGTCAAGGAGAAGCAGTTATTTTACATACTAGCTATTTGACTTATATAAAACTAAAGACAGAAATTCCCAACTTTGTTACATTCTTTGCTTTCTTTATTCTTTCCTTTTTCTTCCAATCTGCAGCCTTTCAAAACATAAGTTCGGGATCACTTAATCACAATTTCAGGTTCTTCTCTCATCTTCTCCTTTCTTCCTTTCAACCTTGGCGATGTCATGTTAAGTTGCCTTTGATTCTTCATCCACGTTCCTCACTAAAGTCAAAATGCATTGAAACTGAAATTTATCATGTTGATATCTAATAACATTCCACCAGACATCAGCCATTTACATGAAATATTAACACTATAATTGGTCCCAAATAAAGAAAGGCTTTAATGCTCACAGACAGGCAGAGGTCCTGTAGCAGCAAATCACCACAGACCTCAATAAATACCTGAGCAAAAAGGGTGTAAGCATTTAAATAAGGGCCACTTATTAATTTCTGTTACTTAACATTATAATGTAGAACAAATGAAATTAATTAATCATAAAAGTGCCTCCTTTCACAGTATTTGCTGGTAAATAAAAGCTGCAGTTTTCAACTTCGGCACAGAAATACTACTGTTGTTCTTAGGAGATTAAACCAACAGTGAAAATAGATAAAAGCAAAAAACTGCAGATGCTGGAAATTCAAAACAAAAACAAAAATACCTGGAAAAATTCAGCAGGTCTGGCAGCATCTGCGGATAGGAGCACAGTTAACGTTTCGAGTCCGAATGACCCTTCAACAGAACTAAGTAAAAATAGAAGAGAAGAACAGAACTTCTTCAAGGTAGGCATTCCTTGAAGAGAAGTGGCAGTCAATTAAACACTAAGATAAAAACAAAAAACTGCGGAATTATTAGAACAGAGAGCCAGGACTGCAGCTTTCTGTTTCACTGTGCCATCTGTTGTCTGTATGTAAATTCCTTCTTTTCTTCCTCTAACCTGATCTAACCATGTTATGTAGAGTAACAAAACATTCCATGCATTTTACAAAAACACTTCCTAGTCCTGATAAATAACCTAACCTCAGTCCACATAGGCATAGTTTTCTTCAATATTGAAGGTAAATTAAAATCAACAATTTTTCTTGGCCCCCTTCCAAAGTTTGGAATGGTGGTGGGGGATAGGGGACCCTGAAAATACCAGCACCGGACTAGCATGTCAATTTCAATGTGCTGCTCCCAGAATAGGGGAAGAGCAACACGTTTATTTTTATTCATTTATGGGATGTGGGCATCACTGGCTGGGCCAGCATTTATTACCCATCCCTAATTAGCCTTGAGAAGGTGGTGGTGAGCTGCCTTCTTCAACCGCTGCAGTTCATGTGGTGTAGGTACACCCACAGTGCTGTTAGGGAGAGAGTTCCAGGAATGTGACCCAGTGACGGTGAAGGAACGGCGATATGTTTTCAAGTCAGCAATAGAGACCAAGTAACATAGTTTAGATGTTTGATAAGAGCTTGTCAGAGACTGACCTTTCAACTTTAAAATGAATAGACAGGTCACTCATGCCTTCAGAAACTGATTAGCTGAAGGTAATTGGGTAAAGAATGGAGAGCCAGTCATGACTGCCCTACAGCATCACCTTGGCCCCATAAGATGGTCAACAGGGCAAGGAGGGTTGGGAACTTCGTAAGTAGGTGCCCTTAATATTGTTCAGGTGACAGGGAGAGTGGGCACCCAGACTTTGAACAGGCGCCAATAGGGCAGAAGACCAAGGGGCAAGGCTTCCAAGGCCAACCGACTGGCCACCTTCCCAGAAGGAAGGGTCCAGCTGGCAATGGGGGCACTACTGTCATTTTGGGCCCTGTGGTGATGAAGGGCAACATCCTCCACAGGAAGGGCGGAACAATGAGTAACAGGACACAGGAAAGTAAAGAAAGGCCGGGAGGCAACAGAGGTCAAACCCTCAACACAGAGATCGACCACCAAAGATGGAGCTATCTGGAGATGACCAAGAACCAGTGCCACAGGAGACTGTGACTCTCCAGGCAGATGGTCATAGACATCAGTGGCCTTGTCACTGAAGACCTCGCACCTCCCAGCACTGATCGCCATGCCCTGCCAGTGACACCACAGTCACTGTGGCCTTGAACTTCTTCACTTCTGGCTCCTTCCAAGAACCAGCTGCGGACTTCAGTGGCATCTCAAAAACAGCTACACACCTCTGCAGCTTGCAGGTCACTGTTGTCCTCTTTCCCAGAGCTAAACAGTACATTCATTTAACAACCTCGCAAGACAGAGGACATTGAAACTACGCAGTAAAGTGAAAAGAAGTGAACTGATCGAGTTGCTGGCCTGGATCTTGGACCTCAATTATCAAACACAGCAAGCAGATGAGGAGTTCAACTCTGACTTGAATCCCTTCCCCAATTTCGAGCTGGAAAAGTTCAGAAGGCAGTTAGAATTTCAGGAAAGGGAAAGAGAGTGAGAAAGAGAGAGAGAGAGAGCAAGAGAAAGAAAGGGTGAGAGAAGAATTCCAGCTACGAGAATTAGAAATGGATCTAGCAGCTCAAAGGGAGACAGAGGCACCAGACGGCTGGAAGCTGAGGGAAAACCTCTCTTAACCCAGTAGCACCCTCTATCTCCCTACCCTGAAACAGCTGTCTGCGGCCTTTAAGTACACTTGATTCATTCCCAAATTCGAAGAAAGTGATGTGGAGTCATTTTTCACCACTTTTGTGAAAATAGCAGGGCAGCTAAAATGGCCATCAGATATCTGGACATTTTTAATTCAAGGGCAGCTGTCAGGGACAGTCCAAGTGTTCTACTCCATGCTGCCTCCTGATGTGTCCATGAATTATGAGCAGACCAAAGCTGCCATCCTCGGTACCTATAAGTTAGTCCTGGAGGCATATTGCCAGCAATTCCAGAATGCGTGTAAGAAACCCACACAACCTACATTGAGACCTACAAATTGTGTTCGACCAATGGGTCCAATCTTTAACAATCCTGCACACCTATGAGGGATTGCACAACTTGATTTTGTTGGAGGAATTAAAAAACTGCTTAACCTCAAACCTATGGATGCACTTGGCGAAGCAGAGAATCCTCGCAGCTAGGAATGCAGCCATCACAGCAGGCAGCTATGATCTCACCCATAGCCTAGAAACTCAGCCAAATGCTTTCCAAACCATTCCCATGAGCATTGGAAAGATAAGCAGGGCAACATAGATAGGAAAGGCCCTCCACCCAGAACAGAAAATACAAGTGAGGGTGTGAGAAGCCCTCCTGCAACCAGAAAGGAGAACACCCAGAGACCGGTGTGTTCAATGTAATAAAGTAGGCCACTCCAAACTTGAATGCTGGAGATCGTGAGGGAAGCCTGTGGGTGTAATAGAGCTCCAGAAAAGTAGTTTCCTGAAGGACGCCCCAACGGATTGTGCAGCAGAGCAGGCAGAGACTCTCGCTGCAGAAACTTACCCCTTGGAAGACATGGACTGAGTGGCTGGGCCAGACAAATTCCCAGAGAGCTTCCAGAGTTTTACTCTCTTCTGACTGATGCCAACCACTGACTGCTTGTTGTCTTAAGAGTCATAAAAATAAAACTGAAGCAGCTGTGAGAGCAGAGACTTTGACATTCAAATAGTAGGAAAGCATGTCATAGCAACAAAGTTAGATTCATCAATTGTTTTGAGTCGGAGCTTGTGGACAGGCTGCAGGGAACCTTTTGGTCAGCAGGCAATAACACTACCACAGATTATGTTGCACACAATCCAGGCTAAAGTTGTTGCTTCAGGCATGGAGCTGCCAGTTTTGGTATGGGTCATACCAGAAGTTAGAAGTAGTTTTAATTTTTTGAACTTTTTCTGGGTAGCTATTGCTCGATGACAGTCGAAACCATCCGAAGGTTGCAATTTGAATCACATTATTGGGAGGTTCCCAGCGCAGGACAATTGCCCAAAAGAAGTTTGAACTTCCCAGGCAATTGCTGTGCAATCCTTACCTGGGAATTTCCAGGGTGGTGGGGTGGTGGTTCCCCAGTGCTTCTTTGGGGTACCACCCAGATACACTACCCAAGATCTCCTGCTTCGACTTAAGAGTAGAAATGATAATACTACAACTGGTCTCTGGCCAAGAGAAGATAAAATATTCACAAAGATAAAAGCAAAAAACTGCGGTTGCTGGAAATCCAAAACAAAAACAAAAATACCTGGAAAAACTCAGCAGGTCTGGCAGCACCTGTGGAGACCTCACAGAGGTTGAGCGTCAAATCGCAGACACTTCCTCCTACCTCTCCCTGGAACATGACACCACCACTGAACATCAAGCCATTGTTTCCAGGATTGTTACTGACCTCATCTCCCCTGGAGATCTTCCTTCCACAGCTTCCAACCTGATAGTCTCCCAACCTCGGACGGACGGCTTCTACCTCCTACCCAAAATCCACAAACAGGACTGTCCCGGCAGACTGATCGTGTCAGCCTGTTCCTGCCCCACGGAACTCAATTCTTGCTATCTTGACTCCATTCTTTCTCCCCTTGTCCAGTCCTTTCCCACCTACATCCGTGACACCCTACATCATATGAACAATTTCCAGTTCCCTGGCCCCAACCGCCTCCTCTTCACCGTGGACGTCCAATCCCTCTACACCTCCATCCCCCACCAGGATGGTCTGATGGCTCTCCGCTTCTTCCTCGAACAGAGGCCCGAACAATCCCCATCCACCAGTACTCTCCTCCGTCTGGCTGAACTTGTTCTCACACTGAACAATTTCTCCTTAAACTCCTCTCACTTCCTCCAAATAAAAGGTGTGGCTATGGGTACCCCCATGGGCCCCAGCTATGCCTGTCTCTTTATGGGGTATGTGGAACATTCCTTGTTCCAGTCCTACTCTGGCCCCCTCCCACAACTCTTTCTCCGGTACATCGATGATTACTTCGGTGCTGCTTCATGCTCTCGTCTGGACCTGGAAAAATTTATTAATTTTGCTTTCAATTTCCACCCCTCCATCATTTTCACATGGTCCATCTCTGACACTTCTCTTCCCTTCCTTGACCTCTCTGTCTCAATTTCTGGTGATAGACTGTCCACCAATATCCATTACAAGCCTAACGACTCCCACAACTACCTCGACTACAGCTCCTCACACCCCGCTTCCTGTTAGGACTCCATCCCATTCTCTCAGTTCCTTCGCCTCCGTCGCATCTGTTCTGATGATGCCATTTTCAAAAACAGTTCCTCTTACATGTCCTCCTTCTTCCTTAACTGAGGTTTTCCACCCACGGTGGTTGACAGGGTCCTCAACCGTGTCCGGCCCATCTCCCACGCATCCGCCCTCACACCTTCTTCTCTCTCCCAGAAACATGATAGGGTCCTCCTTGTCTTCACTTATCACCCCACCAGCCCCCGCATTCAAAGGATCATCCTCAGCCATTTCTGCCAACTCCAGCATGATACCACCACCAAACACATCTTCCCTTCACCCCCCGTCGGCATTCCGTAGGGACCTTTCCCTCCGGGACACCCTGGTCCACTCCTCCATCATCCCCTACACCTCAACCCCCTCCCACGGCACCTTCCCATGCAACCGCAGAAGATGCAACACCTGCCCCTTCACTTCCCCTCTCCTCACCATCCAAGGGCCCAAAGACTCATTTCAAGTGAAGCAGCATTTCACTTGCACTTCCCTCAACTTAGTCTACCGCATTCATTGCTCCCAATGCGGTTTCCTCTACATTGGAGAGACCAAACGCAGACTGGGTGACCATTTTGCAGAACACCTTCGGTCTGTCCGCAAGCATTACCCAGACCTCCCTGTCACTTGCCATTTCAACACTCCACCCTGCTCTCGTGCCCACATGTCCGCCCTTGGCTTGCTGCATTGTTCCAGTGAAGCTCAACGCAAACTGGAGGAACAGCACCTCATCTTCCGACTAGGCACTTTACAGCCTTCCGGACTGAATATTGAGTTCAACAATTTTAGATCATGAACTCTCTCCTCCATCCCCACCCCCTTTCCGATATTCCCCCTCCTTTTTGTTTTTTCCAATAATTTATATAGATTTTTCTTTCCCCACCTATTTCCATTATTTTTAAATGTATTTCCATCCATTGTTTTATCTCTACGTATTAGCCTTTTTCGATTCCTTCACCCCACCCCACCCCCACTAGGGCTATCTGTACCTTGTTTGTCCTGCTTTCTACCCTTAATTAGCACATTCCTTTAGATAATATCAGCACCTTCAACACCTCTTTGTTCTTTTGTCTGTAACATCTTTTGGTTATCTCCACCCATCACTGGCCCTCTATCCAGCACTTCTTGTCCCAACCCACCCCCCGCCACCTTAAACCAGCTTATATTTCATCCCTTTTCTATTTTTCCTTAGTTCTGTTGAAGAGTCATGCGGACTCGAAACATTAACTGTGCTCCTCTCCGCAGATGCTGCCAGACCTGCTGAGTTTTTCCAGGTATTTTTGTTTTTGTTTTATAAAACATTCACAGGAGTTCCTACTGCTTATCTCTCCTGAAGTGATAAGTATGTCAGGAGCAGATTAAAGCACGGGTTTGTGCAAATGAATGGTTTCATGCAAATTTGTTTCATCAAAGCATCATTGCAGTGTAGTATATAATGATATGAATTTCTTTATTATTAATGTATTGTGTAAACATTCTATCAGCCTATTTTTTACCCCTGCGCTTTACTAAATGTCTGTGCTTTAATAGATGGTGGGGTAGGATTGCGCAGTGGAGGACTCAATAATTGCAAGTCCAACACTGATGTATGTGTGACAATGAAATGAGGACAGGACTAAGTTTAGCTTGTGTTAGACCATTAGACCATAAGATGTAGGAGCAGAAGTAGATCAATCGGCCCATCCAGTCTGCTCCTCCATTCAATGAGATCATGGCTGATCTGATAATCCTCAACTCCACTTTCCTGCCTTTTTCCCCATAACCCTTGATTCCCTTACTGATTAAGAACATAAGAACATAAGAAATAGGAACAGCAGTAGACCATTCAGCCCCTTGGGCCTGCTCCGCCATTCAATAATATCAGGGCTGATCTTCTTGTGTTTCAATTTCCACGTTCCCATCTAACCCCGATAACCTTTGCTTCCCTTGCCTAAGAAGGATCTATCTACCTCTGCCTTAAAAACATTCAATGACCTTGCCTCCGCCACCTTCTGAGGCAGAGAGTTCCAAAGTCGCACAACCCTCTGAGAGAAAAAAATTCCCCTCATCTCTGTCCTAAAAGAGTAACCCCTAATTTTAAAACAGTGCCCCCTAGTTCTGGACTCACCCACAAGAGAAAACAGCCTTTCGAGTCCACCTTGTCAAGGCTGTTCAGGATCTTCTTTACTTTAATCATATCACCCCTCACTCTTCTAAACTCCAGTGGAAACAAGCCCACTCTTTCCAACCCTTCCTGATAAGACAACCCACTCATTCCAGGTATCAATCTAGTAAATCTCCTTTGAACTGCCTCCAATGCAGTTACAACCTTCTTTAAATAAGGAGACCAAAACTGCACACAGTATTCGGGGCGCAGTCTCACCAATGCCCTGTATAACTGAAGCATAACATCCTTACTTTTATGTTCAATCCCTCTTGTAAAAAAGGATAGCATTCCATTAGCTTTCTTAATTACTTGCTATATCTGCATACTAACTTTTAGTGACTCATGCACTAGAGCATCTAGATCCCTCTGCACCTTAGAATTATACAGCCATTCTCCATTTAAGTAATACTCTGCTTTTTTGTTCTTTCTGGCAAAGACTGTCTATCTCAGCCTTGAATATACTTAACGACCCAGCCTCTACAGCCCTCTGCGGTAAGGAGTTCCACAGATCCACTACCCGCTGAGAGAAGAAATTCCTCCTCATCTCTGTCTTAAATGGGCACCCCCTTACTCTGAGATTATGCCCTCTGGTCCTAGACTCTTCCACAAGGGGAAACAACCTCTCAGCATCTACCCTGTCAAGGCCCCTAAGAATCTTATATGTTTCAATAAGGTCACCTCTAAATCTTCTAAACTCCAATGATTATAGGCCCAACCTACTCAACCTCTCCTCATAAGAAAATCCCTCCATACGCAGGATCAAACTAGTGAACCTTCTCTGGACTGCCTTCAATGCCAGTATATCTTTCCTTAGATAAGAGGACCAAAAAAGTTCACAGTATTCTGGGTGTGGTCTAACTAGTGCCTTGTATAGTTTTAGCAAAACTTCCCTACTTTTATACTCCATTCCCTTTAAAATAAAGTCCAACATTCCATTTGCCACCCCTATTACCTGCTGAACTTGTATGCTAGCTTTTTGTGATTCATGAATGAGGACCCCAAATCCATCTGTTCTGCAACCTTTTACAGTCTTTCTCCATTCAAATAATATCTGGCTCCTCTATTCTTCCTGCCAAAGTGCATAACCTCACGTTTTCCCACATTATATTCCATCTGCCAAAATTTTGCACACTCACTTAACCTATCTATATCCCTCTGTAGACTCCTTGTGTCATCCTCACCACTTGCCTTCCCACCTATTTTTGTGTCATCCACAAACTTGGCGATAGTACATTCACTTCCCTCATCTAAGTCATTAATATATATTGTAAATAATTGTGGCCCCAGCACTGATCCCTGTGGCACGCCATTAGTTACAGGTTGCTGTCCTGAAAATGCCCCCCTTATCCCAACTCTCTGTCTTCTATTAGTTAGCCAATCCTCCATCCATGCTAATATATTACCCCAACATCATGGGGTTTTATCTTTTTAAATAGCCTCATGTGCGGTACCTTATCTAGCATCTTTTGGAAATCCAAATTTATTACATCTACTGGTTCCCCTTTATCTATCCTGCTTGTTACCTCCTCAAAGGATTCTAATAAATTTGTCAGGCATGATTTCCCCTTCATGAAACCCTGCTGACTCTTCATATTAATCTGCTAATGCTCACTCTCCAGGCTGAATATCAGAGCATTTGCTCATGGCCACAGAAACCTATGCAATCGTGAACCACCAGGCCCAAGAAATGGGGGAGAAAAATTGGGGGAGAAAATAAATTATAATAACAATAATAAAGACAAATTCATGATAAAAATGTGAACAAAATATCTTTGTTGGTAAGAAGGGTTCAGTATTTAGCCACCCATCCACATATCCACTTAGTACATCAGATCAAAAATGCACTTATCAAACGGAATAACTAAGTTACATAGACAAATACACAGTTACCTGGGGCAATAGGGTTCAAAGCCATGGCTAGCTCAAACTTCACTAACTTTGCCACAGCACTCTTTGATTTCAGCCAGGTCTTTGTCTTCCATTCTGCAACATTTTATGATTGAAACAATCTATCTAATCGTTATGAATACTTTCCACAGTTTCAACACAGAAAATGGTGCTGATGGCTCATAGGGGAGGTGGTGGCATAGTGGTAATATCACAGGCCTAATAACTCATTAGCCCAAGCTAGTTCTCTGGGGGCATGAGTTCAAATCCTAATATGGCAGTTTTTAAAAAATTAATTCACAGGATGTGAGCTTCGCTGGTTGGGCCAGCATTTATTGCCCATCCCTAGTTGCCCTTGAGAAGGTGGTGCTGAGCTGCCTTCTTGAACCGCTGCAGTCCATGTGGTGTAGGTACACCCACAGTGCTGTTAGGAAGGGAGTTCCAGGATTTTGACCGGGCGACAGTGAAGGAACGGCGATACATTTCCAAGTCAGGATGGTGAGTGACTTGAAGGGGAACTTCCAGGTGGTGGTGTTCCCATCTATCTGCTGCCCTTGTCCTTCTAGATGGTAGTGCTCATGGGTTTGGAAGCTGCTGTCTAAGGAGCCTTGGTGAATTCCTACAGTGCATCTTGTAGATGCTACACACTGCTGCTACTGTGCATCGGTGGTGGAGGGAATGAATGTTTGTGGAAGGGATGCCAATCAAGCGGGCTGCTTTGTCCTGGATGGTGTACAGCTTCTTGAGTGTTGTGAGAGCTGCACTCATCCAAGCAAGTGGGAAGTATTCCATCACACTCCTGACTTGTGCCTTGTAGATGGTGGACAGGCTTTGGGGAGTCAGGAGGTGGGTTACCCGTCACAGGATTCCTAGCCTCTGACCTGCTCTTGTAGCCACAGTATTTATATGGCTGGTCCAGTTCAGTTCTGGCCATATAAATGGCAGAATTTGCATTCAACTGATAAATCTGGAATTAAAAACTAGTTTCAGTCATAGTGACCATGAAACCTTGTCAAATGTCCTTTCTAAAATAAAAACATCTGGTTCACTAATCTGCCACCTATAACTGCTCTAGCTTACATGAGACTCCAGACCCACAGCAATATCATTAAAAATGATCATTTATTGCGAGGGGAATTGAATACAAAAGTAGGGAGCTTATGCTTCAGTTATCGAACAAGAACAAAGAAAAGTACAGCACAGGAACAGGCCCTTTGGCCCTCCAAGCCTGCGCCAATCATATTGCCCATCAACTAAAACATTTTGCACTTCCGGGGTCCTTTTCCCTCTATTCTCATCCTATTCATGTATTTGTCAAGCTGCCTCTTAAACACCACTATCGTACCCGCTTCCACCACCTCCTCTGGCAGTGAATTCCAGACACTCACTACCCTCTGTGTAAAAAAACTTGCCCCACACATCTCCTCTATAGTTTTCTCCTCTCACCTTAAATCTATGTCCCCTAGTAATTGACTCTTCCACCCTGGGAAAAAGCTTCTGACTATCTACTCTGTCCATGCCACTCATAATTTTGTAAACTTCCATCAAGTCGCCCCTCAATTTCCGGCGCTCTAGTGAGAACAATCCGAGTTTCTCCAACCTCTCCTCATAGCTAATAACCTCCAGACCAGGCAGCATCCTGGTAAACCTCCTCTGCACCCTCTCCAACACCTCTATATCCTTCTGGTAATGTGGCGACCAGAATTGCACGCAATATTCCAAGTGTGGCCTAAGCAAGATTCTATACAGCTGCAGCATGACTTCCCAGCTTTTATACTCAATACCCCTGCCAATGAAGGCAAGCATGCCATATGCCTTCCTGACTACCTTATCCACCTGCGTTGCCACTTTCAGTGACCTGTGGACCTGTACACCCAGATCCCTCTGCCCGTCAATGCACTTGAGGGTTCTGCCATTTACTGTATTATACAGGGCACTAGTGAGACTACACCTGGAGAAATCTATACAGCATTGGTCACCTTATTTAAGGAAGGATGTAAATGCGTTGGAAGCCGTTCAGATAAGTTTTACCAGACTTATACCTGGAATGGGCAGGCTGTCTTATGAGGAAAGGCTGGATGGGCCAGGCTTGTATCCACTGGAGTTTAGAAGAGTAAGGGATGACTTGGTTGATAGTAAAGCAACAGCCTGACAGAGTCACACTTACCTTACAATGTCCAGACACCAATGGCACCATCCCTGGGTATGTCCTTACCTAACGACAGGACAGACCCAGCAGAGCTGGCAGCACAGTGGTATACAGTCACGAGGGGGTTGCCCTGGGAATCTTCAACATCGACTCTGGACCCCATGAAGTCTCATGGCACGTACTACAACCGCCCCACCCCACCCCACTCTCAGCTGATAAATCAGTACTCTTCCATGTTGAACACCACTTGGAGGAAATACTGAGGGTGGCAAGAGTGCAGATGTACTCTGGGTGGAGGATTGCAATGTCCATCACCAAGAGTGGCTCTGTAGCACCACTATTGACTGAGCTTGCTGAGTCCTAAAGGACATAGCTGCTCGGCTGGTGTGGTAATCTGAGGTGCAATACACCTTTAAGAGAATGTGAGCAGACTAACCACGTGATTATATTATCCAATTGCTGTGTAGCAATGTTAATCAGTAGTTTAGAATAGGGTCTGGTTGGAGAAGCATACATATGTTGCTGCTCTGTTACTTGTATTAATAAACAGCATGTGCTTCATCTTACATTGGTCTCTGCATCTGCAGTATCTTGTTTACCAACTCACTCACCAGTAGATAGCCATACAACTGTGTTCACTGAACAAAGTGACCCGATAGAAGGAACTTAACAACTGATGACGAGGCAAAACATGACCAGTCGGCGACACCAAAGAAAGCCGTGGAAATTCAACAGAGGTGAATCAGCCGTACCTTGCAAGGCAATTTTGAATATAGCCTTCATCATAGTCATCAAAGTTATCTCCCTCCACTATGCCACAGTTTGGCCATATCGAACCTTTCAATCAGACCACCGATAACTGGTCACATTATATTGAACGCCTTGTGTTCTTCTTTTTAGGCAATGACATATCAGGGGAGAAGAAGAGATGAGCGATCCTCTTGTTGACATGTGGCAGTAAAACATGCAGCCTAATTCATAGTCTAACGGCACCCAATGCCCTAGATTCCATGAGCATTGATGAGTTGGTAAATCTTGTGAAAAGCTACTTTCAGCCGAAACCCTCGGTAACAAATTTAAATTTAATTCGAGGTGTCATATCCCTGGAGAGACAGTCACTTGCTATGTAGCAGCCTTAAAACAACTGACAGAGCACTGTGAGTTCGGGACGTTGATTAACAATATGCTAAGAGACCGATTAGTATGTGGGATTAACGAAAACAGCATTCAAAAAAGGTTGTTGTCAGAAACAAATTTAGACTTCAGCAAGGCGCTGGAGCTGGCGCTCGCAATGGAGAGCGCAGTCAGGGATTCAGAAGTAATCAAGGGAGCACAAAATGGTGCCGTCCTTCACATCAAGAGTTAAACACCAGTTAGAAATGGCGCAGAATCGCAGGGCTCCATGGAAAGGCAGGAAACAGCCACAATTAACAGACCAGCAAAAGGCAATGGTTTAACAGAGAAAACCCACAATAATAATGGCATAAATGGAACCAGACAGCCTGCAAGTGAACAACAATTTAAAAGAATCAGGTGTTTCTACTGCCATCGTAATGGACACGTTATGCGATAATGTAAAGACAGATTAAGACAAAACTTTAAACAAAAAAGTAGAAATTGTGAAATCCACATAATAGAGGAAGTAGAAGAAACAGAGTCAGATATTAACTCAATACACTACTTAAAAATGGGTAAAACAGAGCCAATCTATGCGACATTGGATGTCAACAGGAAACCCATCCGAATGGAGGTGGATACAAGGGCATCCACGACAGTTATAAGGGAATCATATGGTCACATATCTGAATGGAGGAGGTCACTCATTAAACCTGGAAAATTCAGATGGTAAATTAAAGATATATCCTGGTGAAGACATACGAGTAAGAAGTATATGCAAGGCTCCAGTACAGTATGGAAACCAGTCTGTTAAATTACTCCTGCTAGTGATAGCAGGCAGAGGACCGAGTGTCCTTGGAAGGAACTGTTTAAGGGAGGTTAATCTTGAGAGACTACTGAGATCTCAATCAGAAGCAGGAAATGCTATTGTTTGGAAAAAGGAGTATGTAAAGACTCAACAAAAGGAACTCATAAAAGTGATGCTTCAGGACAGAGTTCGAGTTGAAGTCAGTAACCTCTAAAAAGAAAACCCGCTGAAGGACTTTTGCACATTGCAAGGTTCCCTCAGATCCCAATTGGTACGACTAAAAAAGTATGAGGAAGAACAGAAGGAATTCAGCATATCTCTGGCTGGGATGAAGAATAAATTAGCCAAGAAACCAGATGCTTATCTCTCCAGGAAACAACTAACAAATATAAAAAAGAAATGGAAGAGCTGAAGAATCAGCTATGTGAAAACCAAGAAGCTTTAAAAATAGAGACCCCTGAGTTTTCAAAGGAGCTGACAGATGAGAAAATGCTAGAAGACTCAACCACTGAGTTCACTCAAGCTGAGTTTAAAACCTGAGCCTAGTCTGCTCAATAGGGAAATTGAAAAGACGGCTGAGATTAAAGTTAATGCTGCCAAAAGGAAAACCCATCAAAAGAAGACACATAGGAAGAAAAAGCGGAATTACTAACAAGGCCCCAGAATTTTTTTTTTTACACAACAGCAAGCTCGTTGTACCATATTGAATTTAGCCTTGCCCAACATCCTGATTTTGAGAACCTTCCTGACAGATAACCTTCATATTGTTGAACTTGGAGGGGAGGGGCAGCAGGAGTGCATGCGATTGGACCCGAAAGAGGGTGAAAACATTCCCATTTGAGTTTACACCACACGTGGAAGGAATTCTATTTGGTTTGAAAGTATCTGTAGGATCCGTTGAGCCTGAGAGAGTTGAAGAAACAAACTTACAGGTTCCTACTGGAGAACCTAGTGGACAGATGACTCCTGAGAGGGAGGCCTCGGATAAACCATCTGAAGTCTTAAAACTACAACGTTCAACATATTTGAAGAAACCTCCAGAGAGACTGAATTTGTAAATAGTTTATTTATGTAAATAGTTGATATTTGTAAAGATTGTAAATTGTACTTTTGAGTAAAGCGGGAGGGATATGGTAATCTGAGGTGCAATACACCTTTAAGAGAATGTGAGCAGACTGACCACGTGACTGTATTACCCAATTGCTGTGTAGTGCGGGCTACAATGTTAATCAGTAATTTAGAATATGGTCTGGTTGGAGAAGCACATGTGTTAGTGCTCTGTTACTTGTGTTAATAAACAGCTTATGCTTCATCTTACATTGGTCTCTGCATCTGCAGTATCTTGTTTACCAACTCAGCCACCATTAGATAGGCGTGCAACTGTGTTCACTGAGCAAAGTGACCCGATAGAAGGAACATAACATCTGAGTATGCGGCAAATGGCGAAGGAATCAACAAGAGGGAAAAACATGCTTGACCATATTCTTAGCAATCTGCCTGCTGCAGATGCATCTGTCCATGACAGCATAGGTAGGAGTGACCACTGCACAGTCCTTGTGGAGACGAAGTCCCATCTTCACATTGAGGAAACCCTCCATTATGTTGTGTGGCACTATGCTAAGTAGGTTAGATTTCAGACAGATCTAGCACACTCAAGCCTGGGCACTGCAGGCCATAAGCTGCAGCAGAATTGTACTCAACCACAATCTTTAACCACATTGCCTGGCATATCCCCCATTCTACCATTACCACCAAGCCAGAGGGTCAACCCTGGTTCAATGAAGAGTGGAGGAGGGCATGCCAGGAGCAGCACCAGGAATACTTAAAAATGAGGTGTCAACTTAGCGTGGCTATAATACAGGACTACTTGCGTGCCAAACAGCATAAGCAGCAAGTGATAGACAGAGCGAAGCGATCCCTCAACCAATGGATCAGATCTAAGCTCTGCAGTTCTGCCACATCCAGTTATAAATGGTGGTGGACAATTAAACAACTCACTGGAGGAGGAGGCTCCACAAATATCCCCATCCTCAATGATGGAGGAGCCCAGTACATCAGTGCAAAAGATAGGTCTGAGGCATTTGCGAGCACCTTCAGCCAGAAGTGCCGAGTGGATGATCCATTTTGGCCTCCTCCGGAGGTCCCCAGCATCACAGATGCCAGTCTTCAGCCAATTCGATTCACTCCACGTGATATCAAGAAACGGCTGAAGGCACTGGATAGTGCAAAGACTATGGGCCCTGACAATATTCTGGCAATAGTACTTAAGACTTGTGCTACAGGACTTGCCGTGCCCCTAACCAAGCTGTTCCAGTACAGCTACAACACTGGCATCTACCCACAATGTGTAAAATTTCCCAGGTATGTCCCATCCGCAAAAAGCAAGACAAACCCAACCCAGCCAGTCACTGCCCCATCAGTCGACTCTCAATCATCAGTAAAGTGATGGAAGGGGTCATCAACAGTGCTATCAAACGGCACTTGCTTCGAAATAACCTGCTCACTGACATCCAGTTTAGGTCCCACCAGGATCACTCAGCTCCTGACCTCATTACAGCCTTGGTTGAAACATGGACAAAAGGACTGAACTCCAGAAATGAGGTAAGAGTGACTGCCCTTGACATCAAGGCAGCATTTGACTGAATGTGGCATCAAGAAGCCCAAACAAAACTGAAGTCAATGGAAATCAGGGGAAATCCCTCTGCAAAACAAAAACAGAAATACCTGGAAAAACTCTGCAGGTCTGGCAGCATCGGCGGAGAAGAAAAAAGTTGACGTTTCGAGTACTCATGACCCCCTTCAACAGAACTAAGTAAAAATAGGAGAGGGGTGAAATATAAGCTGGTTTAAGGTTGGTGGTGGGGGGAAGGGGGGGGGGGAGAAGTGGGGGGCTGGGGTGTGGTTGTAGGGACAAGCAAGCAGTGATAGGAGCAGATAACCAAAAGATGTCACGGACAAAAGAACAAAGAGGTGTTGAAGGTGGTGATATTATCTAAAAGAATGTGCTAATTAAGAATGGATAGCAGGACACGCAAGGTACAGATAGCTCTAGTGGGGGTGGGGTGAAATAAGACTAAAAGGGCATAAAAGGTATAGATTTAAAAATAATGGAAATAGGTGGGAAAAGAAAAATCTATATAAATTATTGGAAAAAACAAAAGGCAGGGGGAAGAAACGGAAAGGGGGTGGGGATGGAATCCCTCTGCTGGTTGGAGTCCAATTGCAGCAACTCCTGGGCAATACCCAGGCTAGGGCTGACAAGTAGCAAGTAACATTCATGCCACACAAGTGTCAGGTAATGACCATCTCAACAAGGGGGATCTAACTATTACTAAATTCCCCACTATCAACATCCTGGGGGTTACCATTGACCAGAAACTGAACTGGACTAGCCATATAAATACTGTGGCTACATGAGAAGGTCAGAGGCTAGGAATCCTGCAACAAATAACTCACCTCCTGACTCCCCAAAGCCTGTCCACCATCTACAAGTGTGATGGAATACTCTCCACTTGCCTGGATAAGTGCAGCTCCAACAACACTCGAGAAGCTCCACACCATCCAGGACAAAGCAACCCACTTGATTGGCACCACATCCACAAATATTCACTCTCTCCACCACTGACATAAAGTGGCAACAGTGTGTACCATCTGTAAGATGCACTGGAGGAATTCACCAAGGCTCCTTAGACAGCACCTTCCAAACCTACGACTGCTACTAAATAGAAGGACCACCACCTGGAAGTTCCCCTCCAAGCCACTCACCTTCCTCACTTGGAAATATATTGCCATTCCTTCACTGTCGCTGGGTCAAAATCCTGGAATTCCCTCCCTAACAACACTGACAGTGTCCCTACATCGTATGGACTGCAGTGGTTCAAGATGGCTGCTCACCACTCTCTTCTCAAGGGCAATTAAGTATGGACAATAAATGCTGGTCTAGCCAGTGATGCCCACATCTCATGAATGAATAAAAAATTGTGAAGGCAAGAGGGGGTGGAAATTGGAAACAAATCTGATGACATTTTCGAGAACCAGAAGTTAGTCGCTTTGGATTTGTCCTACTTTTTGTGCACAGGTCGTACCTGGGCAATTTTTCACTTTTTTGGGTAGATGCCAGTGTTGTAGCTGTACTGGAATAGCTTGGCTAGGGGCAGAGCTAATTCTGGAATATAAGTCTTCACTACTTCAGCCAGGATATTATAAGGGCCTACAGCCTTTGCAGTATCCAATGCCCTCAACCGCTTCCAGATATCACGTGGAGTGAATCAAATTGTCTAAAGACTGAATCTGTGATACTGGGGATTTCAGGAATGCGCCAAGATGGATTATCTGCTCAGCATTTCTGGCTGAAGATTGTTGTGAATGCTTTGCCTTTTGCACTGATGTGCTGGGATTCCCTCATTATTAAGGATGGGGATATTTTGGAGCCTCCTCTTCCTCCAGTTTGGTGTTTAATTGTCCACTACCATGTGAATATGATGGACTGCAGAGCTTTGATCTGCTCCGTTAGTTGTGGGATCACTTAACTCTGTCTATCTTATGCTATATCTGCTGCTTAGCGTGCAAGTAGTCTTATGTTGTAGCTTCACCAGCCTGGCACCTCATTTTTAGGTATGTTTGGTGCTGCTCCTGGTATGCTCTCCTACACCTCATTGAACCAGGGTTGATCCCTGGCTTGATGGTTATGGTAGAGTAGGAATATACGAGACCATGAGGTTACTCATTGTGGTTGAATAAAACTCTGCTGTTGCTGATGGCCCACAATGCCTCATGAATGTCACGTTTTGAGCTGCTAGACATGTTCTGAGTCTATCACATGTAACACAGTGGTAATGGCACACAATGTGATGGAGAGTGTCCTCAGTGTGAAGAGGGAACTTCATCTGCAAGGATTTTGCAGTGGTCACTCCAACCAATACTGTCATTTTTGTTCTTGTTGGTTCTCTGACCACCTGCCACAGACCTTGTCTGGCAGATGGATCCTTCAGGACTCAGTCAACTTGCTCAGTAATGGTGCTACCCAGTCACTCGGTGATGGACATTGAAGTTTCCCACCAGAGTAAACTCTGTGTTCTTGCTACCCTCAATGCTACTTCCAAGTGGTGTTCAGCCTGGAGGAGTACTGATTCATCAGCTGAGGGAGGGCAGTAAATGGTAATCAGCAGGAGGTTTCTTTGCCCATGTTTGACCTGATGCCATGAGACTTCATGGGTTCCGAACTTAATATTGAGGATTCCAGGGCTACTCCCTCCCAACTGCATGCAGTAGCTGTGAGGAGGCTCCATTGGCTGTAGTAGACAATGATAGAAATAGTTACTCAGGGGAAATCCAAACACTTTGCTAATTCTAGATATCAATGCATAGTTTTAAGACCAAAATAGCTAAAAATTTACCACTTCTGATGGGTTTTTCCAGCTGGTGGGAGAAGACATACTCAGGAATGGTGATGGAGGAGTCCGGGACATTGGCTGTAAGGTATGATTTTGTGAGTATCACACTATGCCAGGCTTGATTAGTCTGTGGGACTGCTCTCCCAATTTTTGGTCAGATTCCCAGATGTTAGTGAAAGGGACTTTTCAGGTTTGATTGGGTGTGCCTTTGTCATTTCTGATGTCTAGTTCAAGCCAGGTGATCTGTCCAGTTTAATTCATATTTTAATTTTCTGTAATGGGATAATACAACTGAGTGTCTTGCTGGGCCATTTCAGATGGAAGTCAATAGTCAACCATGCTGCTGTGGTTCTGGGATCACATGTAGGCTAGAATGGGTAAGGTGGGCAGAAATCCTCCCCTGAAGGACATTAGTAATCCAGATGTTTTTACCAACAAGACAGTAGTTTTATGAGCTTCATTACTGAAACTAGATTTTTAATCCTGATTTATTGATTCATCAAATTTAATAACCCCCCTCAGTACCATGGCAGGATTTGAACTCGTGCCTCTGGAGCACTGGTCTAGGGCTCTGGATTGCCAGGACCACTGCCACTATGCCACTGTCCCCCTGAGCTACTATTAGTAGCTGATAACCTTCCAGGCAAAATGAATAAAATAAAATTCTTTCTTCAAAAATCACATTTGAAAAAAGCTATGCCATACTCCCAAATTGCATAACAAATAAACTGCATTAATTTCGCCAATATCAATGTCAACTTTATGTCATTTTTGGAAAATAGATATTTTTAAAAATCTTATATTACTCATAAACTTTCTATTCCCTGCAATAGGCACCTTAAAATGAATTAGGGACATTCAGTACTGAACATGCTGCTCAGTTTGATTAATGTAGCAAGGGAATCTATTACATTCTTGTGTGCTGTGTATGTCAGTTCATTACATATGATTACCAATTTATCATGGAACTGAATGTTCATTGTAGATCTCTCTGCAGTAGCTGTGAGGAGGCTCCATTGGTTATAGTAGATAGTGATAGAAATAGTTACTCAGGGGAAATCCAAACACTTTGCTAATTCTAGATATCAATGCATAGTTTTAAGACCAAAATAGCTAACAATTTACCAATAAAGGTTAAAGGGTGATATTGCAAAACTTTGCTCCTGGCATTTAGCCTTGCTAGACACAACATCAATCAGGATCAGGGCTATAACCGTTTAGGAATACTTCTAAAATTAACGAGACTCCATACAGGGAGCGGCGGCTCATCAAATGAGCCATTAAGTATAAATGTTACACGACAAAAATGCATTTTAATCTACAGTGATCAGATAGGTGTAAACTACTGACTTAAGTGAATGCTGCAAACATAGTATGAACGTTACGACCTCAAAAATCCATGATGGCCATAATCTGTGGGATCAAGAAAAGGTCCTTCTATTTATACAAGAATTGTAGGGGCCAGTACTACCAGGAGTGCATCCTGTGCTCACCCACTTAGGAAGTTGCATTCAGCAACCAGGTTGGGAAATATAATCTTAACCACCACCACCCCCACCCCACCTCCCATCCCCTTCAGCTCCCTTGGTAAAGTGAATTCTTTGGGGGATTTGCTTTCCCTGGCATGCCAAGGATATATTGGTTTCCTATGAACCTGGGGTACCTGGATTAGGAGTGCCTGTTTACTCCTATTCAGAAGGGATCGCAAATGGCAAACAGGAGCTTTGCTCCTTACATAATCCTGCAGAGTTTGGCTTAAAGAAAGTGTGCTTTGGAAGTGTGAACTCAAAGTTCAGCAAATTCAATTTCCATCCTATACGACCTGCTGTTCACTAAAAATATGGGGAAGAATATTTTGGGGGCCATGATGCAAATCTCCCTACCAAAATTCCTGGTATGTGCTTATGCGTGAAGCTCCCTGCTAGATACAACCCCATAGCCTTTTTCTTCTATTGTATGATATTTATAGAACATTTGGGGGTGGGGCCAAAGTGGTATTGTCGCTGGACTAGTATTCCAGAAGACCCAGGGTTTGGGGGCCAGGGCTTGAATCCCACCATGGCAGATTAGTGAAATTTGAATTCAATTAAAAAAAACCAGGATTAAAAGTCTGATGATGACCATGAAACCATTATCATAAAAACCTATCTGGTTCACTAATGTTCTATAAGAAAGTAGATTTGCTGGCCTACATGTGACTCCAGACCCACAACCACAGCAATGTGGTTGAGTCTTAAATGCCCTTTGAACAGGCATGAATGAATTTTTAAAAAAGGTAAAAACATTCAGACGAATGTGAAAGAAATGAGCATGGACCAGGAACTTGGCATGAATCCATTTCAGCAGGCTCCCACTTAAATTACATGCCACATAAACTTCCAGCTGGCTTTTACAATTGGCATAAACTGCCCTTGCACAGAATATTCATGAGTGCCATAGTCAGTTTAATGACAATTCCACCAATGAAGTCAAGCATGAAACCCTGTTTTTCTTCTTAGTGGGATCCCTATCTGAGCAAGCTTCATCCATGAGTGGTGGGTATAAAAGTGAGATATGTTCAGGAATGGCTCAGGAACTCCTTTAAGGAGGCCCAAAAAAATGCTAAAATGTATAGTGCAATTTGTATTCCTCTATGCTTACACCCTTTCTTGAATAAGGGTATCACATTTGTCACTTTTTAGTTCCCTGGCACCTCTGCCGTGTCTGTGGAAGATTGGAATATTACAGCAAGACCTTCTGCTTTCTCCACCCCTCTTCCGTTAGCAACCTGGGAGCAAGATATTTGGAACAGGTGATTTATCCACTCAAAGCATAGACAGACTTTCCAGTACAATCTGCCTATCCATTTTCACCCCATTCATTACCTCTACCATCTTCACTTCTACCGATAGTTTGTCAGTATCCTCTTCCTCAGTAAACACCAATATAAAGTACTTATTAAGTATCCTTGCCTTGCTCTGTGCCATCAAGCATATATCACTATCTTTGATCCTAAGAGGACCCACACAGCCTCTAACAATCAACCCAATATTTACAAGCTAGTGGAACATTTTAGGTTTTCTTCTATGTTGACTGCCATTCTATTCTCATATTCTCCCCTTGCCTATCTTATTTTCCACTTAATTCCCCTCTCAGCTTATTGTAATTGGTCTGGCTCTCCTTTGAAGAATTCACTTGACATGTTCCATTCATCCCCAGTATCATGACTCTACAGTTCTTGTGCATCTCTGTGATTTTCCTGCAGGTTTGCTCCCCTATCTCTCTCTCACTGCATGGAGGCATATAGAATAACCCTAGTATCATGATCATCCCTTTTTACTTCTCAACTCTAACAAAATGAATTCTGCCCTTGTCCCCTAAAGGACATCCTCTCTTCTCAACACTATATCTTCCCTGATCAGTATTGCCACCCTCCTCACATTTTCCTTCCCTATATTTTCAGAACATTTTGTATCATTGAATATTAAGAACTGAGTCCTTGCCATTTTAAGCCATTTTTCCACTATAGCTACTACATGGTTTTCCACATGGTTATTTTGTGCTTTTAGCTCACCAATGTTATTCACTTCATTTTGTGCAATTGTATAGATGCATTCTAAACCTGTCTTTGTATTCCTCGTAGTCCTTCTTAGTCTGCTCGTATCTTATATGGTACTACTTTTTTCTTCTACAATCTAACCCTCTCACTTTAAGCACCTCATTCCACTTTTCTACTTCTGCTGCCTATCCCCTGTCAATTTAGTTTAAATCCTCCTCCACCATACTAGTGAATCTCCCTGTGAATACATTGGCCCCAAGCATGTTAAGGAGGGACCTGTCCCTTTTGAATAAATGCCTCCTGCCCAGACCTAATCTGAATGCCTCGAGAATCTGAAGCCCTCCCTCCTGCATCATGCCTCAAGCCACGCATTGATCCTCCCTATCTTGGCCCTACTCTTTCATTAACTGTCTTTTTTCTCTTTATTTATAAACATCTTTGAGTTTTCCTTGATTTTATTCGCAATATTTTTTCATGCTCTCGCTTTGCTTTCCCAATTTCTTTTTGATTTTACCCCTGCACTTTCTATACTCCTCTAGGCTTTTTGCAGTATTGAGCTCTTGGGATCTGTCATATGCTTCCCTTTTTTGCTCACAGGAAGAGCAATTCTTGCTCTTGCTGTTATTCAGATTCATGATTTTATAACTTTGGAATTGTCGGATGGGTAGAAGTCCTCCGCAATAAATTAGTTTGCACCATTAGCTCAGGATTGATAGAGTAGAACCCTGATTTTACCAAGGTCATGGCTGGGCCCAGGACTTCTGGGTGATGGGGTGGGCTGCCTGCACCTTTCAGGGCATCATGCAGCACCTGTTGTGACCTGTCTTTAAATGGCAGAATCATCCATAAACGCTCTGTCGTGCAACTCACTCAAAACCTTTCTGGGGCTGAAAGGTCTGCAGCACAAATCATCTTCTGCTCCAAAGGGGGTCATTTGTAAGGACAGCAAAGGTAAGTGATTCCTTCTGAGATCAATTACTTCTGTTTGGGAGCTTCTGGGAACTCCACACAGCAAGAAAAGCTTGCATTAGGGTGACCTCAGAATGTCCCAAAGCACTCTACGGTCAATGTGGTATTGCAACATAGCGGCTTCAGCATAACTCTCACTAGCTCTGAGCTCAACAATGTTCCACAGTAAACTTGTTGTGGTGTCCTGGATGGAATTCCCTCAGATGGGGCTCTTAATCACAGGGGAAGAAGGCCAATGATGACCCTTTTCTTCCCCACCAGAAAGAGGTCAGGTCTGAGAAACAGAATGGAGTCCCAGTGGAGCTGGATTCTGCCTCATTTTCCACTCCTCAAGCTGGGGTTCCAGCAGGATTCTTACCTTAACTCAGATGGGAGTTTAGGCCCAATAGGTTTCATTTGCTATTTTGAGAAAAGAAAAATTTTTAAAGTTGCAGGGAATCGAGCATAAATTTTCACCATTTTGGGATTTATTTAATTAACTTACAACATAGTTTTAGTTGGCATCTAGTAACAGTTCTAACAACAAATAGTTTGACAACTGTAGGCATTTATTGTTGACATTTACATTTCTCATTTCATCAGCTTTTCATGTCAAGCCTTACATCGTTAATTTCATATCCCTTTATATAAATTGACTTTAAATCCATTGGTAGCCTACAAAATTTGTGCATAAAAGAGTAGAACAACACAAAAAATAAAGCACAGATGGTTTTGTTGGATGGAATATTTATTGCAGTATGCAGTCGTTTCACATGGATTTTCACATTTTTTATCACATGGTTTGACAAGTGTATCTAAAACTGCCATGACTAATATATTCTTAACTCTGGAGTGACATAGCACATTGTTGTATAATGTCATTCTAATTTACTCTGACCAAAAATGTGATAATGTCACGTGGAAAGGATAATTTCTAAAATTTGCTGGAGGAAACATTTCTTCCTGATTCTTAATGACATTGTACCAGCAGCAATTTACATGTTGTGTTGTAACCAATGACTACCTATAGCAGACTGATTTTCTTTAATGATCTTTCTATATTATGATGTCAATATTGAGAGATCTGCGCTTACTTGTACTCATTTGTAGACACGGACATTGTAAAAGGCAATCGTGTGTCCATGAACAAAACCAAGGGACAGCAAAAACACCTTTCCAAAACATACCATTGTTTCAAATCATATTGGTAGTAGGGGCTGAATTTATCCTGATACTATGTCAGGGCATAGATTTCACAACAATAATAACTTGTATTTATGTAGCACCTTTGGAGTGGTAAAATGTCCCAAGATACTTCACAGAAGTGTTATCTAACAAAACTTAACACGGGCCCCTTAGGAGATGTTAGGGCAGATCAGTAAAAGCTTAGCTAAAGGGGTAGATTTTAAGGAGCATCTTAAAGGAGAAAAGAAAGGCCTAGGGCCTTGGCAGCTGAAGGCACAGCCACCAATGTTGAAGAAATTAAAACTGGGGATGCTCAAAAGGCCAGGATAAGATATCTTAAGGGCTTGTAGGGATGGAGGAGATTACAGAAATAGGGAGAGGCAAGACCATGAAGAGGTTTGTAAGAAGGATGCTAATTTTAAGATTGAGGTGCTACTGGACTGGGAACTCAATGCAGGTCAGCGAGCATAAGGTAAAGAGTAAACAGGAATTGGTAAGGGTTAGGATACAGGCATTGAGTTTTGGATGACCTTAAGTTTATAGAGGGTAGAACATGGGAGGCTGGCAAAGAGTGCATTAGAATGTTAAAGCCTAGAGGTAAAAAGGCATAGGTGAAGGTTTCAGCAGCAGATGAGCTGAGACAGGGCAGGGCTGGGCAAGTGTACAGATATAGGCATTCTTAGCTATGTAGCAAATATGTGTTTGGGAGCTCATCTCAGGGTCAAATGTGACACCAAATTTCTGAACAATCTGGTTCAGCATTAGACAGTTGCCAGAGAGAGAGAGATGGGTAACAAGGGAAGAGAGTTTATGGCAGGGTCAGAATACAATGCTTTGGTTTTCCCAATGTTTAATTGAAGGAAATTTCTGTTCATCACCTATTGGATATTGAGAGAGCTGGTGGTGAAGTAGAGCTGGGTGTCATCAGCATACATTTGAAAACTGACCCTGTGTTTTCAGATGATGTTCCTGAGAGACAAAGTGTAGATGAGAAATCGGAGGGGGGGTGGGGCTCAAGGATAAATCTTTGTAGGACACCAGAGGTAGTGGAGTGGAAGCGGGAAGAGAAGCCATTGCAGGTTATTCTTCTTGCTGTGACTAAATAGATAAGGATGGAACCAGGCAAGTGCAGTCCCAGCCAGCTGGACAACTCTGGAGAGACATTGCAGGAGAATGATGTGGTTAACTGTGTCAAAGGCTGCAGAAAGGTTGAGGAGGGAACGTTTACCTTTGTCACAGTCAAAAAGAATGAATTTTGTTACATAGATAAGAGATGTTTTGATTTTGCAATAAAGGTGAAAACCCAGCTGCTCATAGGGATTCAAAAATGGGAGTTCTGGGAAAAATGGGCACAGAGTTGGAAGACAACAACACATTCAAGGACTTAAATCGGAAATGGAATGATAGTTTGCAAGCTTGGAAAAAATCAAGTGCTTTTTACTGTGGAGTGGAGTGATGATGAAAGATTTAAATGAGAAGGGGCAGGACATGAGGAGGGAGAACTGTTAACAGTGTTACGACAGTGTTGTCATAGTGACCTTATGCCTTGCAACTAAAAATTCTTCATCTACATGAGCGATATAGAGGTTGCAGTGCTGTTGTGGTCCTCAATGGTGGCGAATGTCTCAGCATTCACTGCTATTGGGAATGTAAAATCCCAACCATTAGCAAAGATATAGGGCAGGATCGTCCACTCCCGTTGATGGCGGGCGCCATGGCTGGTGGTGGGGGTGGGGGAGGGGATTGGTGGGGAATGGGCGACAATTCGGTGTGAGGGGCAGAAATCGGTTTCACGCCAGTGTGAAAGCAGAGCAGGATCATCTGATGGTGTCTGCCATGGTGGAACAGGAATCCCACTGGAAGCCGGCGTGAACCCAATTTGCATCCCGCTAATGGGATACAAAGTAAGGCCCGACCAGAGTCATCCCCTGACGCCCGATTTACTGTTACACCAGTGGGAAAACGCGCTGGCCCAGAACACATCTGAACAAGTGTGATGTGCAGAAGTTGGGAGTCACTTTTAGGGCTTGCTCACATCACGGATATCCAGAGAGAAGAAGGTGCTGGAGCCCTACCGGACTCTGGTGGAACCCGTGCATCGCATGCTGGGCGGATTCTCATGGACACGGCTCCACCATGAAGCAGCTCACGGAAGGCGGGAGGTCTCCTTCAATGCTTCGGGTCTGCTTCGGAACATCATGGTCTTGGCCATGGGCTGCTACGGATGATCGGCCAAGTGGCTTAGAGGAATGTCCAGCTGTGAGTGGGAGAGGAAGGTGTACCGGGGGTATGGTTGGGAGGGGGGGAAACAAAGGCGTCAGGGGGGTGAGGTTGGGGGTGGCGGGGACAAAGGTGTCACGAGGGTTGATGTTGGGGGGGGAGGAGGGAGTATGTAGGGAGGAGGTTGTAATGGGGGAGAATGCAGCAAGTGGGGAGGTCAGTGTAAGGGAGGAGGAAGGTGTAAGGGAGGGAGTTCAGAGGGTGGAAGGTGTCTGGGAGGAGAAGGGAGCTCAGAAGGGGGAAGGAGGGATCAAGGGTGGAGGATGGAGTAAGAGTGGAGGAGGGTGGAAGAGGGAGTAAGTGGGTGTCGGATGTCCAGATGAACATGCAAGGGAGGGATCTGTGGAGTCAATTACTGCCTCCTGGGAGCAAACTGAGGGTGGGTGTAGTAGGAGGGAATGGTGAGTATGGGAGGCGGCAGAGGGAGCTGGTAGGGTGGGAGGGTGAGGGTGCATCAAGAGCAGTTGGAGGGACAGCGAGGCCGGTGGGGGAGGAATCGGAGGCAGACATGGACCCTGGGGATGGGAAGGGGGAGGTCAGGGAGATCAATGTGGATGGGGGTGGGATTCTCAGGAAGGTAGGGAACATGCACATTCACCTGGACATCCTGGAAATACAAGGATTCTGGTCAGTAGGTGGAAGTGAGGAGGTGGAAGGTGATGCCAGGGGTGTTGACAGTGATGGGAGAAAGGACATGGGTGACTGGAAGAGGGGAAAGGACGGGGGAGCTGACAAGATACTTGACCACGACCATGGTTGTTGAAATCGAAAGTGAACGGAGCCTCGTGTTGGGCAGACACAGCTGCTGCACTGGAGTGTGATCAGTGCGTGGGCCTAGTCAGCTTAGATGGACAACTGAAAGAGAAAATGCTCAGGACAGTGAGATGAGTGTGATAGATGAAGGCTCCATGTGGGACAGTGCTTGCACGAGGCTCTGATAGGCCCTGCCACACACACACTTCTCCCTCCAGGATCACTTGTGGTCCAGCTGCTTGTAGCTGAGCTGCTAGTGGAGGCGGGGGAGGGTGGGGGGGGGGGGGCGGGGTCGATGCAGGACGAGGATTCGCGAAGCCTGTAAATGAAGCTGAAAGACAACATTACACATTATTCAGTGAGAGTGAATATATTTTCAGACTATAAAGTGACAAAATGTGTTCACCCGTGTAACCCACTTGTGACCAGAATTTCTTAACTTTTCTAGGCCTACCACTTCTAGGTGCTGCCCTGACATCACAGCCGGGGCAGAGACAGCCTGTGTAATGGTTGGCCCTGTTGTCTCCGATGACTTTGGCGTGCATTCTTTGGAGAGTTGAGGCCGTGAGGGCCCCAGCTTGCTCTGGCTGTCCTCCTGTGGGCCAGCTGCTCCCTCTGCGGTGACAGAGGATTAGGTTGAGGGGGTCACAGGCAAAGGGGACTCAGAGGGAGAGGACAGCCTCTGAGATTCCTCAGTGGATGACCCAGGTGTGTCCAACTGCCACTCCTCCTCCCTTTGGGTGTCTGGGGGCCCCGGCCTGACTCCTTGAGGGGAGGGGCTTAAAAATGCCCCATTTCCACCTTATGTCGCCACTGCAGGAACTCACTCATGGCTACAGCGATGGAGCGCAGGTCTGCACACATCTCCGCATTCTGCTGGACCAGGGTCTCGATGGTGTCTGCCATCTTTCCCTTGGAGACCTCCATACATGTGGGCACCACTTCATCAGAGAGCAGGCAGACGCAATCCTCTGACTCATGTGCCACTCTGCTGAGGGTTTCTAACAGCCCTGCGTGATGTTCCCCCACATTATACCGACTCTCTACGATGAGTTGGAAGGCCGAATCCAGAGTCTCGTCATCTGGCTCAGACCTCACAGATGCCTCTTCCCCAGCAGTTCTTCAAGTGCCGGGGTGCTCAGCCAAACCTGCCTCCTCCTACTGCGGACATGTGTCTGTGCAGTGACCACCAGATTGTGAACCGGAGCCTGCTTCAGATCTAGGTCCCTCCGAGTTGTGTGTCTCTGCGCTGGTGGAGGGTGTGAGTAAGCGCTGTGATGGGTCTTCCAGGCTTCTTATTTCCAGCTGTTCAATGGAGGAGGAGTCCTCATGGCTGGAGGTGAGGACGTGGATGGAGCTGAGGGACTGGCTGGCTGAGGGCATCGGTTGTTTGGCAGAGCTCCCTGTGAACCAAAGTAGAGATAATGCTATTATCTGCTATTGTACATGGCAGCAGAGTCAAAAGCAGGAGAGAGAGCATTCACAGTTGCGTTGAGAGACAGATGATGTGATGCAGGATCCTTACATGGGTGTTCGCCGCCCACCTCACCGTCGCTGCAGGCACAGTCCACGTCCTCACCAGTCAGCACAATGACACACTCCTCAAAGTGAGTGAGGGGACCTCTCCCTACTGTTGTGAGCCAGCTTCTCCTGCTGGAAACAGTTGGAGACAGTGTGAACAGGACACATGGCACTGCATGGAATGTTTGTGTGGTGGGCAGAGCCATGGATGGGATGAGGATGCGATCTCCAGAGGATATGAGCCTGATGGAGATGTGAGGGTGTGTGTGAGAGTTATTGCTGTTGTCCCTTGAGGTGTGAGATCCCTGTGGATGTGTGATGGGTTTGTGAGTGTATGAGTTGAGAGTGATGAGGTGGTTGGTTTACTCTGGTGGAATGGGTGAGATCATTCATCCTCTTCCTGCATTGGATGGCTGACGTTCTCTGTGCTCCGGTGGCAATGACCATCGCTGCCACCACGTCCTAGGCCTGATTGGTGACTCTGGTGGATGTCCTGTGGCCAGAGCGGGGCTGGAGGACATCACGGTGGCCTTCCACTGCGTCCAGCAGGTGCCCCAGAGAGCCTGGAGCAGCCCTGGTCTTGAGACATGAAGTAAGCTGTGCTCTGGTGCGCTTTAAATATGGTGCCCAGAACGAGTAAGGACTGAGGCCATGGTGGGGCATGCAATTCCGAGCCCAGTGATCCGGCATGTTTCCCATGAAATCATTACTAATGAGGCAGGGCAATATAGCACGAAAATCTGCTATTGCGGCCAGTGGGTAAAACATCGTTTTTCACTACCGCATTTAGTGCAAATCTGGGACAATTCCACCCATAGCCACAAAACTATCCTATCTACATTCTGGTTTGGACACATGGTCAACCAATAGGACTGTTTTAATTTTGGCAATAAAAGAGAGGATTGCATTACCGTTCACACTGTCAGCTCCTTCCATAGGCTATAGTGGCTATGACCCAGTCTGCTATCCACCACAGTGTTAGGGAACTTGTAAATGTTTTATTTTTGGGCACAGCAGCCTCCTTGTCCAATTCACCAAGGATTGACAGCAGTAGTGTGACAGACATACTTGAATGGAAGACAATTCAGCTTTCTCAGAGCATAGATGGTGGCGTAGTGGTATTGTTACTGGACCAGTAATCTGGAAACCCAGGGGTAATACTCTGGGGACTGGGATTCGAATTGCACTGTGCCAGATGGTGGAATTTGAATCCAGTAAAAATCTGGAATTAAAAATCTAATGATGACCATGAACCCATTACTGATTGTCATAAAAACCCACCTGGTTCACTAATGTCCATCAGGGAAGGAAATCTACTATCCTTACCTGGTCTGGCCTACACATGACTCCAGACCCACAGCAATCTGGTTGACTCTTATATGCCCTCTGAACAAGGGCAATTGGGGATGGGTGATAAATGCTGGCTGAGCCAGAAACACCCATATCTCATGAGTGAATTTTTTAAAAATAGGCACAAGAGACTATAGACATATAATCATTTTCATCTCCAGTGCACAGCACTTCTTTGCTGTCAAATCTCAATAGAAAGGACTGATACCACCCCTCAGAAACATATGTATGCATCCATCCTTAGCAATGTTTGAAAAGAAGCCACCTGCCTTTAACTCACCTTGTAATTGGGAAATGCAGAGGCCTGCCCCCAGTAGCTCAAGTGCAGCCTACAGAGTGCCTTCCTGTTCTGGGACTTCATGGTACTGCCTCCCTGTGTGACTCACTAGTGCTGGATGGGGCCAAGAATAGGGCTGCAGCTGGGTGGGGAGCACGTGGTGGGTGGAGAGTGCGGATCCGCAGCCCAGTGGAGAGCACAGAACCACCGCCTCGGGGAAAGAGTAAGATCAAGACCGAGGCTGGAGGAGAGTGCGGGTCTATGGGCTTGGTGGGGGAGAGGGTGCCCAAGGCCAAGAGCAGGACATGACCTAGAGAAAAGAGCTGGTCAATGTCAAGGGCAGGTCCATGACCTGGGGGCCAAGACCAAGGCCAGAAGGGGCTACGATTCAGAGCCTAGGGTGGGATTGGGGCTGGGGGAGATGGAGTGGGAGCTCTCCCATACCCAGGAAAGCTAGAGAAAACCCAGTGGAAGGAGAATGGAGAAGGTAGAGGGGATGATTGAGTGAGTGAGTGAGTGGGGGCTAGGGGAAGGAGTGAGTGAGTGAATGGGGGCTGGGGGAAGAAGTGAATGAGTGTGCAGGGGCTGAGGGAAGGCATGAATGAGTGATTAGGAGCTGAGGGTAAGGGAAGGCATGAGTGAGTGAATGGGGGCTGAGGGGAGGGAAGGGAGAGCATGAGTTAATGAGTGGGAGCTGAGTGGGGAGGGAAAGTGTGAGTGAGTGGGGTTGAGTGGGGAGGGAAGGTATGAGTGAGTGAGTGGGGTTGAGTGGGGAGGGAAGGGAGGACATGAGTAGATGGAGCTGAGTGGGAAGGAAGGGACTGCATGGGTGAGTGTGGAGGTGGCCTATTGATCACTTTTGTTGTATAGTGATTGCTCTTGATGCCCATGATCACTTTTGATCATATTTGATGTCAAAAGATGCCAATGAGGGATGATGAATGATGAAAGGTTCGTTCCAAATTACACCTTTTGATGTCAAATGATTACATATAATTTTTGAGCACATTTGAATGTAAAATGATATCAAGATTTCGGGTAGGCATTGTGAAGAATTTGATGGATCACATTCTGAGAACCAAGGGTTCTCAGGTAGCTTGGCTATGCTGTGCAAATTGAGTAAAATGACACTTTAAGCAGCTAGGCATCCATAACACTCCTGAGGAATAGTATTGATAATTTTAGGTAATAGCATATAGCATTTTGTATTATGAAGACCAATCCCACTTCCCCAGTTCATCAACTAATTCACTTTTCAGAATACCATTGTGTGGAGCAAAACAAATCTATAGACAAAGTCAAAAAAGGGGAGGATGAATTTTAACCATCCCCAATCCAGCACCATTGGGAGAGGGGGATGCTGGGGCTTGTTAAGTGCTTAACTTACATAAAATACGAGACTAGAGACACGATCATGCCTACTTCCAATGTGACTGGGGCAGGGTTGGGATCACACAAGTAATCTGCTCTCGAGGGGTGGGTTAGTTGTTTTAATATTTAAAGAGTTTAGTAGATATGGGGATTTAATGACTGCAAATTGTTATTGCCCTGGACTCAGGAAATTGAGCAGCTGAAAGGAGCTAAGTGTGGAGTTTAGTTGTTCAGTGTTTGATTATGTGAGTCTGTTTACTTTTGGTGCTCACTGTGCTTGATTGGTTAAGCCTAGGTGCGGACAAAAATGTAAACAAACTGCAGAAGTTGCTGTGAACAAAGAACTAGAAGCATGGAGCAGACAGTGTAAAATTCAGGCCAAAATGTCAAATTCTTCACAATGCCTACCCGAAATCTTGATATCATTTTACATTCAAATGTGCTCAAAAATTATATGTAATCATTTGACATCAAAAGGTGTAATTTGGAACGAACCTTTCATCATTCATCATCCCTCATTGGCATCTTTTGACGTCAAATATGATCAAAAGTGATCATGGGCATCAAGAGCAATCACTATACAACAAAAGTGATCAATAGGCCACCTCTCACTCACCCATGCAGTCCCTTCCTTCCCACTCAGCTCCATCTACTCATGTCCTCCCTTCCCTCCCCACTCAACCCCACTCACTCACTCACACCTTCCCTCCCCACTCAGCTCCCACTCATTCACTCATGCTCTCCCTTCCCTCCCCTCAGCCCTAAGACCCTTACCGCGATTGGCCCACAACCACGATTTCACACTGGCTGGCCAATTAAGGCCCGCCCAGAGTGAAACGCGTCTTCCCATTGGTGGGGAAGGGCCGGGCAGGTGTGGGGGCCTTTCGGGGGCCGGTCCAATGGTGACCCGGTGGATGGTTTAAAAACGGCAGAGGCAGCTCCCTGAAGGCTGCCAGGGGGGAATCATATTCAGAGGTCTGGAGACTGGGTATGAACTCAACAGCGGCTGGAGAAGTCAGGTGGGAGGGCAGGTCGGATGTGCACTCGACCCCCCCAGTTTTTGGATGAGTGCCTCACGGTCCTCCTGGTGGATGTGGGTGTCAGGCAGGACACCCTCGTTCCCAGGGATGGGAGGAGGAGGCCACCGCACCAGATAAAAATGCTTGGGAGGAGGTCGCAGCCGAGGTGAGCAGCCATGACGTTGTGCGGCCCACATGGGTGAAGTTCCGCAACAGGTTCAACAACCTGCTGCGCTCGGCAAGGATGAGTACCATGTTGGCATGGATCAGTGTGGAGAAGTGTTAAGGGCTGGCCGTCCACCCACCTCGTGGAGCTCAGGGGTGTTAGAGTCTGAGTGCCAATTGTCAATGATGCCAGAGCTGGCCAAGGGGGTGAGCCCCAGCTGCTTGGACTGAGTTCCTTGCAGCTCAAAGACCAGGACTCGGATGTGCCCTGCGAGGTGTTCCTCAGGTGGGGTTGGCCAGGCTGCAATGGTGCTGCAGGTAGCAAATGGACTAATTAATGTTCCTCTGCCATAACAACAGAGAGGGGTCATGGATAGCCGGTGGCCCCCCAAACCTCCTAATATTGACGAGATTTGAACTGGAAGCCTTGGAGCTGGAGAGGCGCCACACACCTTGTCGCCTGATTGTGGAGAGGCTGGGGTGCCAGATGAAAGTAAGAGTGCAGTGCACAGAGGTGAAAGTTTCAGATTGTGGAAACATTCTTGTGTAGTCTCTTCATTGATGGGAGCCTCAAAACTGGAGTCCCCATTGATCATTGAAAGACGAGGGCACCATGATGCAGATCTCCCATTGTCTCACCAGGGTGCTTATCATGCACAATGACAGTGTGATGACTTAAACTAATGACATGTCATTGTTCTCCCTTAGATTCGCCAGCAGGTACTGGTTTTCAGGACCCCGAAGAGCCACCCCTGATGCTAAGGGACCACCAGGCTTCAGATGCACCTATGTCACAACACCTCTCTAAAGCAGGCACCAGTGCAGACACCAGCATCTCAGTGGGTGCTAGGTCGGTGGCTAGAATGTCGGTGCACAACAGTGAGGGCACTTTAGACTTGCTTGAGGTGCAGGCGGAGGCAGAAAGTGCCCAGGGTGCCGGCAGTCGGAGGACTCCTGGAGATCAGGACGATGCTGAGTCGAAGGCAGATGATGAGCCTCTGGAGTCGTCCATTAGGCTGCAGATGCTGGTTGTCCAGTGGGATGTGCGGGTGGATGTGGCGGAGATCCATGAGGATCTGCGTTCCATGGTCTCTGTTATGGAGGAGTCCATGCGGAACATGTGCACTGCGTTGACCCTCATGGCCGAGCGCACTGCCTCCTCCATTGAGAGAGTGGCGATTCCCATGGAGAGGCAGCTCCAGGGACAGAATCAGGAGTTCCTGGGGTTGCACTCGGACCTACAAGCCCTCACACATGCAGTGGCCAGTGGCTAATGGTCAGTATCCGTGTGGGAGATGGGTGAGACTAGGCGCCCGTCCATCAATGGTGAGCAGGGAGGTCCAGAGCAACCCCACATTGGCGCACGACCTGCTTGTCATCTCTGCGGGCTCTTCTCAGGGTGCTCCGGATGACGGCAGCATCTCCTCCGCCCCTCTGCCAGTGACCGTGGCATCTGATGAGGCTGCGATGACTGGGGGGAGATGCCAGCCATGGCACTGGCCACTCCCTCCCAGGTGGGGCCAGCACAGGTTCCACCAGCCAGAGGACAACCACCAAGATCATCAAGGCCAACAAGACAGCAGAGTCAGCAGGCTGTCTCCAATGCCAGCAAGGGGGGGTTGGGGGTGGGGTGGGGGGGGAGGTGGGGGGGGTGGGGGGAGGTGGGCACCAAGGCACATCACTCGCAAATGTAAGTTTAAGGCATCATGAGCACAAGAGGGACTGGTCACTGGTGATCTTCTGTTCTGTAATGTTTTGTTTATGTTTACTGGTGTGGGCATTAACACAAGAGATGGCAATGTTCATTTGCTTTGAGTGTGAAAATGATATAAATTTTGCTTTTGTCATAATGGCCTGAGTATGCTTCACTTTTTTTGGTGCAGGGTACGCCAGTATATAATGCTGGACGTGAGTGACTCTAAACTTTATTGCACAGGCACTGAGTGGACTTTGGGTTCAAATTAAAGGGTCATTGTTGTAAAATATACAACAAACTGACAACAACGCTGGTAGAGAATTGTTTACATTTACTGACTCCTGTTCATTTCCTTTCTTTGCTGGGAGGTCCAACCATACCAAAGGACCAATGGATTTTGGGGTTCAGGACCTACTTGGCTGTGATGCGTATGGATGGTTGGCAGGTAGCAGTGATCCACCAGAAGGCGATGCTCATACATAGTCTTGGAACAGAAGGCCAGCAAAGCAGTCTCTGTCCATATGTAGCAAGACCTGGACAAGATTCAGGCTTGGGCTGATAAATGGCAAGTAACATTTGCACTGCACAAGTGCAAGGTAATGACCATCTCCAACAGGAGAGAATCTAGCCATTTTCCCTTGACTTTCAATGACATTACCATTGCTGAATCCCCCAAGCCTCATTATGTATTCTGGGCTGAGAGCTCAGGCATATATTTGAGTACTAAAACACTTGAGCCCCAGAGAAAACATTGCTTGACTGACAACTCTCTGGCTCTCTGATCTCTGTTGTCAATGGCACAATGTTTATTTACACAAGATTAAGAGGTTTCAAGTACTTGCAGTTTCAGCTATTAAAACATTAAAAGGTCTGAATGATTGACACTTTTATTGCCCTGTAATTAAAGGACTTATTTTTAGCATAGTGTAAGTTATGAATGAATAGCTGTTTTTTTAAAGCTTTTTTAACATACAGTTTTGTTACTATGGGGCTCATTGGTTTCATACAGTGTATAGTGTGTCAATAGACATGGAGGTGAAACAGCTTGGCATAGGGAGCATGAGGGACCATGGAGGAATGACTTAAGGGGCATAGCTTGGCATAGGGGGAATTAGGGACCATAAGGGCTGTTTGGGGGGCATAGTTTGGCATGAGGGCCATAGGGTTGTTTCGGGAGCATATCTTTACTTGGGGGCATGAGGAGGGCCTCTTAAATTACCTTTTAATGTTCCATCATTTAGACTATGGTTCAGGACACTTCTCAGGGCTTTTGACCCAAACCAGCCTGCATCCTTAAAAGGCACTCCTGAAAATCAGAAACCCTGGGAATAGGTTCGGAAATCATGCAGTCATGTCCCAGCTGTCATTTTTAAAGGCCTCCCCAAGACATCCCAACTTAGTGCGAATCACGCCCATATTGTTCAATTGTTCTGTGTTTGATTATGTGGTCTGTTTACTACTGATGCTCACTGTGCTTGATTGATTAAGCCTGGGTGTGGACTTAGAAAAAGTGAAAAAACTGTAGAAGTTGCTGGAAGCAAAGAGCAGACATTTTAAAGCACTGTAAATAAAACCTGTTACACACATAGAAAAGAGTATTAAGCCTGCATAGCTCGAGATATAAAATACACACCAGTCAGAACTGCTGGATTCAGCAGATAGCTGCTTTTCCAGAACTGCTTGTGGGCAAGAGGACTAACAGTGTTTTGCAAGTTTACCTGCTGCAATCGGTCATCCCCCCCCACCTTAATCAATCAACCCCTCCCAAAATTCAAACACCTCCATGATACAGACCTTAGTTCCCTCACGAGCTGACACCGATCCATGATATCTCATGTGATCTCTTCCAACAACCTCCCCCCTGAGCCCCCATTGATCTTTCCTTCCTATTCTCCTCCTACCCTCTTCTCTGATCGCTGGCTGTGGCCTTCTATCTTAGACCTTCCAATTAATAGTCAGCCTGATTTCAGTCCGGTCAATTGCCTGGCAGGATACGGAGGAAAAACTAATTTAATTACATTCAGCAGCAATTGACCCCTTCCCCCATTCCGACCCAGTTTTCCAGGTTTCTCAGCTGCTAGTAGTCTCCTCCCTCCTTCTCCACTTCCTTGTAAATACTTGTGCCAGGGAGTCTGCCTGATTCGACATAAACTTTGACATCAATCAGGTCAATTAGTAAGGGCAAGCTGTGGCCAGGCTCAGTGTGGTAATTATGGTTTTATCTGATGTGTAATATATCTTTAAGAAGAGTGTTATAAAGGAAGATCACATGATCTTAGTATCCAATAGAAGAGTAGCGTGGTCTACCTCAGTAGTTAGTAGTGTAGAGACAGAGTTTGAAGTGTAAACACATGTTTAGTTGCTGCTGAGTACCTTTGTAAATAAATTAAGAGTTTCCACCTATGGAGTCTCTGCTGATCAACTCTATGAGTAGTACCAATTCAGCCACCACTCACAACAAACGTGCCATGAGGATCCATAGGATCCAACAAACTGGCAATGAGGATTTTACAAACTGGTGATGAGGATTCAACAAACTGACGATGAGGATTAAATAAATTAAAGAGTAGAAATCAAGAGAAACGAATTTGCCACTGTACCTCACACAGCAATTGTAAGTAGAAGTTCCGTTCAAATTGTTGATGTAACTCCCTCACAGAATGCTGCAATTCGGAAGAATTGATCCTTTCGATCCAGCAACGGACGATTGGTCTCACTACGTTGAATGTCTCACATTCTTTTTCCAAGCGAATGAGATTATGAGTGAAGAAGCGGGCAATCCTCTAAAGTACATGTGGGAATAAAACCTATGGTTTGATTCAAAGTTTGATGGCACCCAATGACCCAGACTCGAGAACTTTTGGTGAATTAGTGGACCTGGTGAAGGGCCATTACCAACCCAAGCCCTCAATAACGATACAAAGGTTCAAGTTTAATTCAAGGATTAGAGCCCCAGGGGAGACAGTTGCAAGCTATGTGGCAAGTTTGAAGCAATTAACGGAACATTGTGAGATTGGTATATCTCTAAACGATATGCTTAGAGATTGTTTAGTGTGTGGTGTGAATGAGGACACGATTCAGAAGCGATTGTTGTCCGAAACAAATTTGGATTTCAAGAAGGTGCTAGAGATTGTACTGGCCATGGAAAGTGCAGTAAGGGATTCAAAAGCCATACAGGGCACGCAAAATGGCGCTGTCCCCCACATCAGGTGGGAAGCCCCAGCCAAAAAGGGCACAAAAATGCAAGGTTTCTGCTGGGAAGCGGGAAACAGCAAGCAGGAAAAAAATGTTTTAAATGACTTAGTGGTGAAAACAAGAAATTATTTCAATAGAGGTGGAAACAAGCAGTCTTTTAATGCTTGGCAGTTTAAAAAAATAGAATGCTTTTATTGTCATAGAAATGGACACATAATGAGACAGTGCAAGGAAAGCGTCAAACAGACTTTTAAACAAAAAAAGAACCCAGTGAGATCTACAATGTAGAAGAGCCTGAAGCAACAAATTCAGATATTTACTCGTTGTTTAATTTGAAGTTTGGAAAACAGAACTAATATGTGTAACAGTGAAAGTGAATGGCAGACCTGTTTGAATGGAAGTGGACATAGGAGCTTCCACTACAGTAATTGGGGAACATACCTTCAAATATCTGAATAATGGAGAATATCAATTAAATTTAGAGGAAACTTACACAGGTGAAGACATCCAAGTCAAAGACATAAGCAGAGTAACTGTCCATTATAGAAGTCAATCTCTAAAGCTACCAGTGTTGGTATTGAGAGGCAGAGGACCAAGCCTCCTAGGGTGAAATTGACTAAGGGAAATTAACCTGGAGTGGCCATTGAGATTCCAAAAGAAAGCAGGAGGCATTTCTGCTTTGGAAAAGGAATGTTTAAAGACTCAACAACCTGAAGAAATGCAGGCTGCCTTAAGCCAAAACATGGAAGAAAAGCAGCAGGAAGTCGAAGAGACCATGCTTAAGGACAGAGTTGAGATGAGGTGAGCAACCTCCAAAAGGAAAAGAAAACCTGCTGACAGACCTTCACACACGACAAGATTCCCTCAGGTCTGAGTTTGTACCTATGGAAAAGTACAAAGAGAAACGGAAAGACTTCAGCAGCTCTCTGACCAAAATGAAAGATAAGTTGATAGAGAAGACACAACAATGCTTAATTTTCCAGGAGGCAGCAAACAAATACAAGAAAGAGATGGAAGAGCTGAAGAATCAGCTACACGAAGCCAAAGAGGCTTTGGAGGCAAAAGACGCAGAATTTTCTAAGAAGCAGACAGATGATGAAATTCTGGGAGACTCAACCACTGAGTTCACTCATGTCAGACTTGCATCTGAGATTAGTCTGGCCAATATTGGAGCTGAAAAGAAGGGCAAGATCACAGTCAGTGCTGGAAAGAAGAAGGCATATAGGAAGAATATACAAATAAGGCTTTAATCCTGGCAGCACACAAGTGTACTTTTGTACATAGGTCTGGCAATCAAATCACGAGTGCCAATACACTTAGTCATTTGCCTTACCAGAAAATGATGAGAAAATGGGAGAACTTGTTTTATTGCTAAATTTCTTAGATTCCTCATCGGTATGCACGCGGCAGATCAGAAACTGGACAAGTAGGGACGTCAAGTACGAGAACAAGTGCTTCATGGGAAAAAGAGCCTGTATCTGATTAAATGAAACCATACTTTGACAGACGGCATGAAATAACCAGCCAGGATGGCATCTTATTGTGGAGAGCATGAGTGGTAGCATCTCCAAAGGGGAGAGAGCTATTGCTAATTGAACTAAACAGCACACATCCAGGGATATCCCGAATGAAGACTATAGCTCGCAGCTACCTATGGTGGTCTGGGATGGATGGTGAAATAGAAAGTTTAGTGTCAGCAACTGCAAAAGTTACCTTCAACAGCTCCGTTACACCTTTGGGATTAGCCAGGAAGACCATAGGTGTGGTTCCACATTGACTGTGTGGGGTCTTTCATGGGAATCATGTTTCTGCTTATTGTTGATGTCCACTCAAAATGGATGGACCTATATGAGATAAAGTCACCAACATCTTCTGCTACAATTGAGAAGCTACGTCAAAGTTTTGCCATTAACGAATTACCAGAACTTGTCGTATCTGATAACAGCACGGCACTTATGAGCACTGAGTTTCAACGGTTTATCAGCCTCAATGGTATCACTCACATAAAACCTTCACCATACCACCCTTCCTCAAATGGACTGGCCAAAAGGGTGGTTCAAACATTCAAGGCAGGCATGAAGAAGTTAACCGGAGATTCCTTAACAACCAAGCTAGCACGCTTTCTTTTCCATTATAGGACCACCCCTCACACAACAAAAGTTGTCACACCCATGGAATTATAGTTGAAACGCTGTCTCAGGATGCGATTGAGGTTAATAATGCAAAATTTAGGAGGGAAGGTGGAAAGGAGTCAGGGAAATCAGAAAACTAGACACAACTGGCATAGTCGCAAGAGGAAATTTACCATGGGAAAGACAGTATATGTGAAGAACTTTGGAGAAGGACCAAATTGGTTACCGGGTGAAATAAGTTCGGTGACTGGACATGGAAGTGGAAGGCCGAGTCATACAGAGTCATCTAAGGAAGAGAGAAACAAATCACCAAGAAATTATTTCATGGGCACAGACACATCTGACGTTCCTTCAAGAGTGGAGGATACAGATCTGCAGGTGCCCATCGAAGCACCTGACGTTCAGGCAACTCCAGAAAAGGAGGTTCCTGACAAGGCATCTGAAGTTGTAGAGCTGAACACTCTACACGCATAAGGAAACTCCCAGAAACACTGAATTTGTAAATTACTTATCAGCATAAATATTTTGCTATTTTAAGAAAATTGTAATTGTAAATATAAAATGTATAGCTGAGTAAAGGGGGAGGGATGTGGTAAATATGGTTTTATCTGATGTGTAATATACCTTTAAGAAGAATATTACAAGGGAGGATCTCATGATCTTGGTATCCAACAGAAGAGTAGCGCGGGCTACCTCAGCAGTTAGTAGTTAGTACTGTAGAGATAGAGTTTGAAGTGTAAGCACATGTTTGGTTGCTGCTGAGTACCTTTGTAGCTAAACTAAGAGTTTCCACCTATGAAGTCTCTGCTGATCAACTCTATCAATAGTACCAATTCAGCCTCCACTCACAACAAGCATGCTACGAGGATCCATAGGATCCAACAAACTGACGACGAGGATTCAACAAACTGGCAATAAGGATTCAACACTGAGAATGCAGGAGGTTTGTTTGCAGTAACAGGCCTGTAATTCTATGACCTGCCTTCTTCTTTAATACTAGTGTGAGACTGGTAGAAACCTAGGCAAATGATGTAAATGTTTGGAAAAAGTCATTTATACTGTTTCCCTGGAGGTCCCACTGGTCTTCCACCAGACTGGGAATCGGTAATTCATTGTGGAATTTCAAAGCCATTATGTAACGGGCCCAATTTTAACTCTGTGTACATGAATGGGTTTTCAGTGATTTAAAATCTCACCCCAATTATGTTGAAGCCAAGTAAGACTGATGTAGAGGCGCATTCAAAGCTAATTTTAACCAAACAACAAGAATATGGCATATGGGGAGTTAAAATCCTCAGCCATTCACATTATTCATGCCTTAACACCTTGACGTCATTTTAATATGTGCAGTTTGGACAGCCAGCAAAGTCCTCGCCTCACAAAGGAAAGAGCCTCATTGATGTCCAAAAGTTGAGAACTGACAATGTAAAATTGAGCAGCCACGTTTGACTCCCAGTGCCAGCATCACCTGGAGTATTGGGAATGAAGAAGCGACAGGTCCGGATAGAGAGCTGAAAGGTTCATTTTATTTTATTTCCTTTTGGGCTCTGAGTGGTTCTCCAAGCCCCACAGGGAAATCTAAGGTGCTAGGCTTCCCTATGCTGACCCCTGACCATTATCACCTACCTTTCTCCCACCTCCCCAATCCGCCTACCGTACCTGTAGGTCCCCGGCTGTGGCCTCCTGCTACCAAGCTTAGTGAGCACAGCTTCCAAAGGTCACTGAGCTGGTAGCTTTCTCAAGAATTATTAAGTGCATGTTGTTACTAGAAAGAACACAGCTTACTCACAGCTTGTTATTCACCAGTCAACTGACAGAACTTATACCAATAATGTAGACTGAGACCAAAAACAAAAATACCTGGAAAAACTCAGCAGGTCTGGCAGCATCTGTGGAAGGGGGCACAGTTAACGTTTCGAGTCCACATGACTCTTCAACAGAACTGAGGAGAAATAGAAAAGGAGTGAAATATAAACTGGTTTAAGGGGGGGGATTGGGACAAGAGAGCTGGATAGAGGGCCAGTGATAGGTAGAGACAACCAAAAGGTGTCACAGAAAAAAGGACAAGGAGGTGTTGAAGGTGGTGATATTATCTAAAGGAATGTGCTAATTAAGGGAAGAAAGCAGGACAAACAAGGTACAGATAGCCCTAGTGGGGGTGGGGTGGGATGAAGGAATCGAAAAAGGCTAAAAGGTAGAGATAAAACAATGGATGGAAATACATTTAAAAATAATGGAAATAGGTGGGAAAAGAAAAATCTATATAAATTATTGGAAAAAACATAAAGGAGGGGGAAAAATCAGAAAGGGGCTGGGGATGGAGGAGAGAGTTCATGATCTAAAATTGTTGAACTCAATATTCAGTCCAGAAGGCTGTAAAGTGCCTAGTCAGAAGATGAGGTGCTGTTCCTCCAGTTTGCGTTGAGCTTCACTGGAACAATGCAGCAAGCCAAGGACGGACATGTGGGCATGAGAGCAGGGTGGAGTGTTCAAATGGCAAGCGACAGGGAGGTCTGGGTAATGCTTGCAGACAGAACGAAGGTGTTCTGCAAAGCAGTCACCCAGTCTGCGTTTGGTCTCTCCAATGTAGAGGAAACCACATTGGGAGCAACGAATGCAGTAGACTAAGTTGAGGGAAGTACAGGTGAAATGCTGCTTCACTTGAAATGAGTGTTTGGGTCCTTGGACAGTGAGGAGAGGGGAAGTAAAGGGGCAGGTGTTGCATTTTCTGCGGTTGCATGGGAAGGTGCCGTGGGAGGGGGTTGAGGTGTAGGGGTGATGGAGGAGTGGACCAGGGTGTCACGGAGGAAATGATCCCTACGGAATGCCACCAGGGGGGGTGAAGGGAAGATGTGTTTGGTGGTGGCATCATGCTGGAGTTGGCGGAAATGGCAGAGGGTGATCCTTTGAATGCGGAGGCTGGTGGGTTGATAAGTGAGGACAAGGGGGACCCTATCATGTTTCTGGGAGGGAGAAGAAGGCGTGAGAGGGAATGCGCGGGAGACGGGCCGAACACGGTTGAGGGCCCTGTCAACCACCGTGGGTGGAAAACCTCGGTTAAGGATGAAGGAGGACATGTCAGAGGAACTGTTTTTGAAAGTGGCATCATCAGAACAGATGCTACGGAGGCGAAGGAACTGAGAGAATGGGATGGAATCCTTACAGGAGGCAGGGTGTGAGGAGCTGTAGTCGAGGTAGTTGTGGGAGTCGGTAGGGTTGTAATGGATATTGGTGGACAGTCTTCCCTTCCCTTCCTTGACCTCTCTGTCTCAATTTCTGGTGATAGACTGTCCACCAATATCCATTACAAGCCTACCAACTCCCACAGCTACCTCGACTACAGCTCCTCACACCCTGCTTCCTGTAAGGATTCCATCCCATTCTCTCAATTCCTTCGCCTCCGTCGCATCTGTTCTGATGATGCCACTTTCAAAAACAGTTCCTCTGACATGTCCTCCTTCTTCCTTAACCGAGGTTTTCCACCCATGGTGGTTGGCAGGGCCCTCAACCGTGTCCAGCCCATCTCCCGCGCATTCCCCCTCACGCCTTATTCTCCCTCCCAGAAACATGATAGGGTCCCCCTTGTCCTCATTTATCACCCCACCAGCCTCCGCATTCAAAGGATCATCCTCCGCCATTTCCACCAACTCCAGCATGATGCCACCACCAAACACATCTTCCCTTCACACCCCCCTGGCGGAATTCCATAGGGATCATTCCCTCCGTGACACCCTGGTCCACTCCTCTATCACCCCCTACACCTCAACCCCCTCCCACAGCACTTTCCCATGCAACCGCAGAAGATGCAACACCTGCCCCTTTACTTCCCCTCTCCTCACCGTCCAAGGGCCGAAAGACTCATTTCAAGTGAAGCAGCATTTCACCTGTACTTCCCTCAACTTAGTCTACTGCATTCATTGCTCCCAATTGCGATTTCCTCTACATTGGAGAGACCAAACGCAGACTGGGTGACCGCTTTGCAGAACACCTTCGTTCTGTCTGCAAGCATTACCCAGACCTCCCTGTAGCTTGCCATTTCAACACTCCACCCTGCTCACATTTCCACATGTCCGTCCTTGGCTTGCTGCATTGTTCCAGTGAAGCTCAACGCGAACTGGAGGAACAGCACCTCATCTTCCGACTAGGCACTTTACAGCCTTTCGGACTGAATATTGAGTTCAACAATTTTAGATCATGAACTCTCTCCTCCATCCCCAGCCCCTTTCTGATTTTTCCCCCTCTTTGTTTTTTCCAATAATTTATATAGATTTTTCTTTTCCCACCTATTCCATTATTTTTAAACGTATTTCCATCCATTGTTTTATCTCTACCTTTTAGCCTTTTTCGATTCCTTCACCCCACCCCACCCCCACTAGGTCTATCTGTACCTTGCTTGTCCTGCTTTCTACCCTTAATTAACACATTCCTTTAGATAATATCACCACCTTCAACACCTCTTTGTCCTTTTGTCTGTGACATCTTTTGGTTGTCTCCACCTATCACTGGCCGTCTATCCAGCTCTCTTGTCCCAACCCCCCTCCCCCCTTAAACCTGCTTATATTTCACCCCTTTTCTATTTTTCCTCAGTTCTGTTGAAGAGTCATGCGGACTCGAAACGTTAACTGTGCTCCCTTCCACAGATGCTGCCAGACCTGCTGAGTTTTTCCAGGTATTTTTGTTTTTGTTTTCGATTTCCAGCATCTGCAGTTTTTTGCTTTTATCTATGTAGACTGAGACCATTGTTTTGAGGAGGCGGTTCAAAGTGGCCACTGCTACAATTGATCAAACAAAACCTGACAGTTTTTAGTCGGTGATTAAAAGTTCAGAATCAAAGGAGTTCAGCAGTGACTGCATGCGGTGCAACAAATACACTGTGATAAGCCGTGTGTTTTTGAACATGTTCCACTTTCTGTAACAGCACAAATATATTTGACCTGATGCCAATGTATTTTTAGCTCTGTTGTTAGAGCAAATGAATGGTTTGTTTCAGTGAAAGGATGATGTTAACTTCACATCCTCAGTAACAGCAATGTTTGTTATGTGTGAAAAACAAGGGTGTTAACAGAATCTGGAAAGAAACATTGGGTTAGACTTTAACTTGAGCTGTGTTATAATGTTATATTATTCGTAAAGAGCTAGGAACTAATTGTTATGTTAATATGTATTCCAGAACATCACATTTACTGCTATGCTGCAGTGATGTGCTGAGTAACAACGTATCAATCTATCAGTCTGCTAGCCACATGGAAAGATCCAAGTAATACAAGTCATGAAGCTCCAGCATTTTGAATCTAAAGTGTGATTATTTCTAACTTGTAGGAAGCAGAAGACATAACATGGTGGCAGTGGGTTGTCAACAAGTAAAAACTCAAATGAATTTAATGCTGAATTATGTTGAAAAATCAACCTGAATTAGTGCCAGACAGAGAGGAAGAAAAACTGAGTGAATCATGCAAAGATGAAATGCTTCCACCACAAGGATAAACACATAGCTCCAGCCCATGATGGATTGGAAGGCTGAAGATGTCATAGAGGCATTTGGGAAGCTTAGACAAAGTGCAGGCTGACATTCAGTAGCTTTCTAAAAGACACTAGTGAAGAGGAAAAAGTCAGCTACATCCTGTTGTGGGCAAGAGAGGAAGAGCTAACTTTGTTTACTAGCTAGGAACTGAGTGAAGACAACAGTAAAAACCCAAACAAAATTTTGGAAAATTCAGCACATATCTCTAAATCATTTTAAGGCCTGAGGCAGGAATCAGGTGAGCATGCTGACAATTTCGTAACAAGATTGAAAAATACAGCCAGAAAATATAAATCTAAGGACGGCTAGATCAGGTCATTTTGGGCTTTGCACACCCTAAAGTATAAAAATAATTAATTGGAAAGGAGAAGCTCACAATATTACAGGCTGTAGATACTGCCAGAGCACATGAAGACTTGAATAAACAGATGAAGACACTGGCTACCCAAACAGCTAGCCTTCAGTTAAGTCAAGAGAAAGGCAGCAGTGTTGATGCAGTGAAACAACAATAAAAGAATACACACCAGACAGAGAGAAAGATAAGATGTGCAGGAGCTGCGGATGACCACATGAATTCACAGACAGAAGGAAATGTCCCACATATGGATCAAACTGCAGAGCTTATGGAAAGCCAATACACTGGGAAAAGATATGCAGACAAAGAAAAAAAATAGTAAATTACTTATTGGAAACAGAGCAAAAAGGTGAATGAGAAATAAAAAGAACCAAAACACCTATAGCCTTGAAGGTGACGATGAGTTTGAGGACACAATAGGCATAGGAACCATGCAACTGCATGAAATAGCTGGATGCGACAGTTCCCAGAAAAAAAGAAATTCACACAATTCAGATCAGGAAGAGGGTGAGGAATAAGCCCACAGCACTAACTCCAAACATGAAGCTTGATACCAGAGCACAGCATAACCTCACCTGTTCAGGCTATACCAGAAAATCTTACCTGAAAATTTGAAAGAAAATGCTTACCCAAGGAAAGATATTCTGAAACTGAGCAACATCATGTTACTGACATACAGGAGAACAGAAAGTCGACAGCTAGGAACACCAAAACTGAGTCAAATTAGAGATGAGACCTGCAAAGATGAAGAGTTACTGATGCCCTCTCAGAAAGTGATCCAGGGTGGCCTGATAGGATACAGTGAATACAGCCAGTAATATGGCAGTATTGGTCTATCAGGGATGACATCCCATTAGAAAATGGTGTTCTGCTAGCTGGATCCAGAATAATCATACCTCAAACGACGCAGGAAGAACTTCACCAGGAAATACATGAAGACCCAATGGGAATGGGGAAGTGTAAGCTCAGAGTCAGATCAGCTGTGATAGGCATTTACAAAGCCATTGAATGAATGGTGTCTAGGTGCAATGTATGCCAGAAGTACAGAAATAGACAGTAGGAAGAGATGATAGCTACTGAAGTACCACCCAGACCATGGCATACTGTGGGAGTTAATTTATTCATACACAACCAAGAACAGTAACTCACAGTTGTAGACTACTACTCAAGGTTTCCATTTGAAAGGTGAAAGATTTGAGAGCTACAACAATTATCTCAGCAGTACAAGTTCTTTTCACTGAGCAAAGGATTCCTGAAAGGGTAATATGTGATAATGGAACCCAATTCACTTCCAGAGAATTTAATGAATTCGCTGAACATTATGGGTTCAACATTATCACCTCATCTCCACATTACGCAAGACGACACAGGTTTATAGGAAGACAAATCCACACGATCAGGAGAATCCTCACGAAATGCCAAGAGACAAAGGAAGACCATTGCCTGATCACTCTGAGCTATGATTCTCAAGGCTGACATGAAATTGCCTGCAGAGCTGTTGAATGGAAGAAAGTATAAGACTCTGCCAAGCAAGACACTCCTTCCAAGTGACGAGGAGGAAGTAAGACAACAACTTATCGATGCACAGGTAGAAGGAGGTCAACACTTCAACAAACATGCAAAATCACTACCTGAGTTGTTGACAGGACAAACTGTACAGACTGTACACCAAGGCTAGCTGACCTTTTCCTCTTTGAAAGGACAAACTGTACAATTATGAAAACCTAGAACCCAGCAAAAGATTGTTGTTGAAGCTGAGACTCCAAATCATACATCATTGAGACCAAAACCGGTAAGCAAACGAGGAGGAACAGAGTCTATATTTGACCTGCGCCTGAGCTGGAAAAGCAGAGAAGATCATTGACAACACCAACACCAACATCATTAACCAGTGAGACAGCATCAACAGTATCAGCAACAAGTGATGCAACATCACCATCAACAACAAGTGACACAACATCAGCAACATCAAGCACAACTCCTATACCACCAGGAGCAACACACATAGCATTGTTTGTGCAGCATGCTAACTCATCACCAAGACTGATGAGTGCCAAATCTACAAGTTGGGAGGCACAACATTCAACCAGCTAAGCAATATCATTAATAATATTTTTAGAAAAGAAAACAATGTATAAAAGACTCTTAGGTGTTCACTTTATTTATAAAAGTTGATTAATAATCTTCTTTAGTTTGGAGAAAAATGTTAATGATTGGAACAGTTTTATTAATATAGAGGCATTATTTTTTAAATGAAAAAGCTTTGTTATGTTATTATAAACACAAAAAATGCTAGAAATACTTAGCAGGTCAGGCAACATCTGCGGAGAGAAACAGAATTAACATTTCTTCTGAAACATTTTTTGCTTTTATTTCAGATTTTCAGCATCTGCAGTATTTTGCTTTTGTATTAATGTTATATTGTTATGTTATTCGTAAAAAGCTAGGAACCAATTGTTATGTGAATATATATCTCGGGGTGCCACATTTACTGCTGCACTACAGTCATGTGTCACGTAACAATGTATCAGTCTATCCGCCAGATAGAGAGATGCAAGAAATACACATGATGAAGCTTCAGCATTTTGAGTCTAAAGCGTGATTTTTTTTAACTTATGGGAACCAGAAAACATAACAAACTGCTTGCTGCGAATGAGACTGCAGCCCTGGGTTAGCTCCAGCTGCCACCACCTTCAAAAGGTCCTAATACTGTGGAGAAAAAATTAATTTCATGCAGTAGGTCCTTCTAATATGCAAATTGAGGACCCATGGAATATGTGTGATTCTGATATGACCCTAGGCGGAGTGTGCATAGTTTTAGCTAGACATCCGGTCAAGGAGCAGCCGAATCTGTGTGGTGCAGGAGTTCTCTTCCAGGCTGCACAGAAATAATCTTGGGCACTGCCAGACTGAGTCGTTCTCTTCTCTCCATACAGGGAGTGGCCTTTCAGGCTGGACCAAATTCTGAGTAATATAACATTGTGCCAACCCAATGCAATTGGGCTCTAGGGGTGCCTATTTTTTCTTACAGCTCACTGGTAAGATGGTAAAGAGACAGAGTCCTCAAAATGGATCCGGCCTCCTGTTGATATTATTGAGTGGATGGTCAGCCATACGGTGATCATAGTCCAGCCTACCAAGCTAGATTCTGAATACGCCAAAGGTTATAGGCCCTGACAAGATTCTGTCAATAGTACTGAAGACTTGTGCTCCAGAACTATCCCCAGCCCTAGCCAAACTATTCCAGTACAACTACAACACTGGCATCTACTCGATAATGTGGAAAATTGCCCAGGTATGTCATGTCCACAAAAAAAGCAGGACAAATGCAACCCATCCAATTACCGCTCCATGAGTCCATTCTCGATCATAATGAAAGGGGTCGCCATGCTATCAAGCAGCACATACTCAGATAACCTGCCCACAGACACTCAGTTTTGGTTCCGCCATGATCACTGGGCTCCTGACCTTATTACAGCCTTGGTTCTAATATGCACAAAAGAACTGAACTAAAGAGATGAGGTGCGATTGACTGCCCTTTACATCAAGGCAGCATTTGACTGAGTGTGGCATTGAGAAGCCCTAGCAAAACTGGAGTCAATGGGAATCGGGAAAACTCTCCACCAGTTGGAGTTATGCCTAGCACGAAGGAAGTGGTTTCTTATGTTCTTATGTTATGGTTGTGGAAGGGCAATCATCTGAGTCCCAGGGCATCACTGCAGAAGTTCCTTAGAGCAGTGACCTAGGCCCAACCATCTTCAACTGACCTTTCCTCCATCATAAGGTCAGAAGTGGGGGTGTTCGCTGATGATTGCACAATGTGCAGTAGCATGGGTGTCTCCTCAGATACCGAAGCATGTCTGGCAGTAGAAGGCAGGTTCACTGTCTAGACCTTCAGACAGGTTACATCAAGGGTGATGGATTGAGAGGCTTCTTTCAGCATTTGTTGTCTATCAGTGGTCACTTTTGAGGGAAGGTCAATTTGAAGGGACTCATTGATAAAATGCAATTAATCTGTGCACCATGAGTGCTGTGTGGAAGGAATTCATACACACATCAGTGTTACACAGTGCCAAAATCAAGATGCCATATATGCTCCAGGGAGCATGCTTGAGTGTATCTCTCCTGCAACTGAAGCCTTTGGGTTCTGGATGGTAGAGGCCATGGATTCACAGGGAGCCGAGGTGTTAGACGGAATTACATGTCACAGATGCCACACACTGCTGGCACTGGACACCAGTGGTGGATCGATAACGTGGAAGGTAGTTGAGGGATGGCGAACACACGTGTGGCATTGCCCTGTGAAATTGTAATCACTGCAGTACTGTTAGCGCATACAATCATATCTGAAGGTCACACGTCTTAAGTCATACTTCCTACATGCACTCTTGCCATAGTGGGCATGGTTTGGCTAGGCACAAAGTGAAGTCTCCTCTGGTTATTTACCAGCCTCAAACAAAAATGTGCATCGTCCAGGTCGTAAAGGCCATCTCAAGGTGTATCTGTGGACTGTGTTAAGCCCAAGGGTGATGGTGGTGATGGTTTCAGCCATGCAATGATACTGATTTACAGTATATCCTGTTGGTATTACCTCTTGTTGGGGGTAGCCATTTCTTTGAAGATGACTGCCTTCAAAGTAAAAAGCCAATTATGTGGCTGCTGCTCAACGGGTACTGGCTAAACAACTTGGTATGTGATCATAATAGACGGCTAGGTGAATCTGCTCTGTTCATGAAGGTATCCGGCTGATGAACTAGTGCTCTTGTAGTAACGTGCATGCAGTCTACAAGTTCCTGAACCTGCAGGAAGCCTGCTCTGTCTGCAAAGCCTCGAGCCCTTTGCATCTGCGACGTCACATCCGTGGGAAAGCTTATGTGTCCTCCACCTGAGCCAACAGTGCATCAGGGACAGTTGTTATGCAGCTATGAGCAGCTGATCAGGAAATACCATTGAGGTCAGCAACAGACCCCTGGAAGGGTGCAGCCACATAAAAATTGAGGGCCAGATCATATAGCAAGCTAGAAAATAGTATCAGGAAGAAAGTGAAGCCTCAAGGAAAGAAGAAGCAGCAAAATAAGTCAAACAACAACTTATATTTAAATAGCGCTTTCAACATAGCAAAATGTCTGATGTCACCTCAGAGGATTACTATCAAATAAATCATGACAGAGCAAAACATCATCAGCCCAGTCTATTTTGAAGGCTCCCAACATATGATAGGAGCTTGAGAGTTACAGGCACAATACGCAGCAAGCAGGATGAGACATGCAGCATTGCTGTCCTGACTCTCCATGTCCACACCAGTGAAGGCTGAAGATCTTGCCTAAATTGCCTTGATCCTGGAAAATCAGACAGGACCTGGAGCACATCCTTGTGTCCGACGGAGCTTCCACCATGTTGAAGATGTGCCAGGTTTCCGTGACAGTGGAAAATAATCGCCCAGGTCTTTATTTGAAACCTAATTGCGCCTCTCTTCTACAGCTTATCCTACTGGTCTTCCAAAAAGCAGAAATATTTCCTGTGGTAGAACTCTTGGTGTCACAATGGCACCTGGGAAATGAGAAAGGACTGTCTCACATTAAATAATACAGAGCCAGATAAATATATAAGGAGCGAGAATCATGCTTGTAGATTCCACATTGAACATGCTATCCTCTTTAAACTTGTTGCCAATGCCAATATGAATGGATCTTTTGTGCAGCATTGAGCTAAATGAATCTATTTATCTAAATGTGAATTGAATTTTGTGGACAATTCAATTGAATTTCAATGTTCAGCTGCTATTAGTGTCAGCTGTGGCTCAGTCCATAGCACTCTCACCCCTGAATTACTAGGTTCTGAGTTCAAGTCCCACTCCAAAGTTTAAACTTAAAACTGACACTTGTGTGCAGTGCTAAGGGGGTGCTGCATTATCAGAGGTGCTGTCTTTCAGTTGCAATGTTAAACAGAGACCCTGTGTGTTTTTTTAATATTTCACAGGATGTGGCCATCACTGGCTAGGACAGCATTTATTGCCCATCCCTAATTGCCCTTGAGAAGGTGGCGGTGAGTTGCCTTCTTGAATCGCTGCAGTCCTTGTGGTGTAGGTACATCCAGAGTGCTGTTAGGGAGGGAGTTCCAGGATTTTGACCCAGCGACAGTGAAGGAACAGGGAAAAGTTCCAGGTCAGGATGGCGAGTGGCTTGGAGGGGAACTTACTTGCAGGTGGTGATGTTCTCATGCATCTGCTGCCTTTGTCATTCCAGGTGGTGGAGGTCACAGATTCGGAAGTGCTTTCAAAAGAGTCTTGGTGAGTTGCTGCAGTGCATCTTGTAGGTGGTACACACTGCTGCCACTGTGTGTCGGCGGTGGAGGGAGTGGATGTTGAAGGTGATGGCTGAGGTGTCAATCAAGCGTGCTGCTTTGTCCTGGATAGTGTTGTGCTTCTTGAGTATTGTTGAAGCTGCAGTCACCCAGGCAAGTAGAGAATATTCCATCTCACTCCTGACTTGTGCCTTATAGATGGTGGACAGGCTTTGAGGAGTCAGGAGGTGAGTTTTTCTCCGCAGGATTCCCAGCCTCTGACCTGCTCTTGTATTTGGTATTTGCATGGCTGTTCCAGTTCAGCTTCTGGTCAATGATCACTGCCAGGATGTTGATAGTGGGGGTTTTAGCGATGGTAATGTCATTGAATGTCAAGGGGAAATAGTCAGATTCTCTCTTGTTGGAGATGGTCATTGCCATCTTTGCACTTGTGTGGCATGAATGTTACTTGCCAGTTATCAGCCCAAGCCTCAATGTTGTCCAACTCTTGCTGCATATGAGCATGGACTGCTTCAGTATCTGAGGAGTCACGAATCATCAGTGAACATCCCCATTTCTGCCCTAATGATGGAGGGAAGGGTGTTGATGAAGCAGCTGAAGATCTTTGTGCCGAGAACACTACCCTGAGGAACTCCTGCAGTGATGTCCTGGTACTGAGATGATTGACCTCAACAACCACAACCATTTTCCTTTGTGTAGGTATGACTCCAGTGCAGAGTTTTCCCCCTGATTCCCATTGACTCCAATTTTGCTAGGGCTCCTTGATGCCACAATGGGTCAAATGCTGCCTTGATGTCAAGAGCAGTCACTCTCACCTCACCTCCAAAGCTCAGCTCTTTTGTCCATGTTTGGACTAAGGCAGTAATGAGGTCAGGAGCTGAGTAGCCATGGCGAAACCCAAGCAGAGCGTTAGTGAGCAGGTTATTGCTAAGTGCAGCTTGTTAGCACTGTTAGCGACACTTTCCATCGCTTTACTGATGATCAAGAGTAGACTGATGGAGCGGGTCTGATGGAGCGGTAATTGGCTGGGTTGGGTTTTTCCCCCTTTTTATGGACAGGTCATACCTGAGCAGTTTTCCACATTGCTGGCCAGATGCCATTGTTGTTGCAGTACTGGAACAGCTTGGCTAAGGGCTCAGCTAGTTCAGTACAATTGCTGGAGTGCTGTCAGGGTCCATAGCCTTTGTAGTATCCAGTGCCTGCAACTGTTTCTTGATATGGTGTGGAGGGAATCAAATTGGCTGAAGACTGGCATCTATAAAGCAAGGATTCAAGAGGAGGCCAAGATGCATCATGCACTGAGCACTTCTGGCTGACGATTGTTGCAAATGCACAGCCTTGTCTTTTGCACTGAAGTGCTGGGCTCATTGAGAATGGGGATATTTGTGGGCCTTCTCTTCCTGTTAGTTGTTTAATTGTCCACCACCATTCATGACTGGATGTGGCAGGACTGCAGAAATTAGATCTGATCCATTTGTTGTGGAATCGCTTAGCTCTGTCTATCACATCCTGCTTTCTGTTTGTCTTGCTGTGTTGTAGCTTCATCAGGTTTCCATCTCATTTTTAGGTATGCCAGGTGCTGCTCCTGGCATGCGCTCCTGCACTCTTCATTGAACCAAGGTTGTTCCCAGGCATTCTTCACGGATGTGCTGGGCCATGAGGTCACAGATTGTGGTTGAGTGTAATTCTGCTGCTACTGATGGGCCACAGCACCTCATGGATGGCCAGTTTTGAGTTGCTAGGTCTGTTTGAAATCTATCCCATTTAGCACAGTGGTAGTGCCACACAACATGATGAAGGGTGTCCTCAATGAGAGGTGGTCTCCACAAGGACTGTGCAGTGGTCACTCTTACCAATGCTGTCATGGACAGATGCATCTGCGAAAGGTAGATTGGTGGGGACAAGGTCAAGTCAGTTTTTCCATCTTGTTCCCTCACCACCTGCTGCAGACCCAGTCTAGCAGCTATGTCCTTTAGGACTCAATCAGATCGGTCAGTAGTGGTGCTACTGAATCACTCTTGGTGATGGACATTGAAGTCCCCCACCCAGAGTGCATCCTGTGCCCTTGCCACCGTTAGTGCTTCCTCCAAGAGGTGTTCAACATGGAGGAGTAATGATTCATCAGCTGAGGGAGGGCAATACGTGGGAATCAGCAGGAGGTTTCCTTGCCCATGTTTGACCTGCTGCCATGCAACTTCATGGGGTCCAGAGTCGATGTTGAGAACTCCCAGGGAAACTCCCTCCCGACTGAATACCACTGTGCCACCACCTCTGGTGGGCCTGTCCTGCCGGTGAGATAGGCATACCCAGGAATGGTGATGGTGGTGTCTCGGACATTGTCTGTAAGGTATGATTCCGTGAGGCTATTGTTTGACTAGTCTGTGAGACAGCTCTCCCAATTTTGGGACAAGCCCTCAGATGTTAGTTAGGAGGACTTTGCAGGATCAACAGGGCTGAGTTTGCCGTTGTCGTTTCCGGTGCCTAGTTTGATGCTGGCCATCCGATTTCATTACTTTTTGCAGTAGTTTGATACAACTGAGTGTCTTGCTAGGCCATTTCAGAGGGCTTTTAAGAGTCAACCACATTGCTGAAAGTGTGGATTCACGTGTAAGCCAGACCAGGTAAGGATGGCAAATTTCCTTCTGTAAAGGGCATTAGTGAATCAGATGGGTTCACCAATTGACAGACTAGCTTTTTAATTCTAGATTTATTAACTGAATTTAAATTCCACCAGCTGCCATGGTGGGCTTCGAACCCATGTCCCCAGAGCATTGGCCCGGGCCTTTGGATTACTAGTACAACAAAATTTCCACTACTCCACTGCCTCCCCCACATGTATGCTTAGGCGGATGTAAAAGATCCCATGGTGCTTCTTTGGAAATGAGCAGGGGAACTACCCCTGGTGCTGCCAGATGACATCAAAAAAGTGAAGTCAGGGAGCAGCTAAATTGTATAGCCCCAAAAATCGGGCATGGGGATCATGATGCATGCAGTGCACAAACTTTATGCTCTCTGCCCGTTTAAGTGCATTGAACCTCCTGCTGACTGATTGCAAACCTCAGCAGAGGACCCAAGTTCATGCGAGGTTAGCACCCCTTGCAGCCAGAAATACTTAAACCTAGACTGCATCTCCTAAAGATGAGTTGCATTTTGGTTTCAGAAGAGCTGGAACTGTTTGAAGAAGATTGGAAGACTTGGAGGAAGAGACAGATGTGGTGGAACAGGTCAGAGAGCATGCCCCAGGGTTGTTGGCTATCTCACTGCAGGCCTTGGTGCAGGAAGTCAACAGGAGGAAAGAGGTCCCCTTCCTTCAGGGGGCCAGGAGCCCTACAGACAAGTGCTGAGAAGGCAGTGGGAGCAAGAGCCATAGCAGTCAATGTCACCATTTTGGTGCTGAGGACCTGGCTGCACAAAATTTAATGACGTCACAGAAGTGGTCAAGGTTAGTGAATGCATCCTTGAAAGCCACATCATACCACCTGCACCACCACCAACACACACTGCTCCATTCACCACACCCACTTCACTCAGCCACAAATACTTAGCAGTATTGACAGTCACACACTCACACCTCACAGCTTTCACCTACTGCCAGCCATTCAACTGTGACAGGTAAACCACACTCACCTTCGCTCTACTTTGCAGGACACCTTGACCTATAAAAGATAGCAGCAGCAGCTAATGGGGGGGTGGTGTGGGCGAGGGGGGAGGGTGGCACCACGCCCAGGAAAATAGGGGACAGCACAGTTGCATGCCCTCACCCTCATGGAGGAGATGATGCTGGAGACAGAGGAGGAAGAAACACTATCACTCAATCGGCCACTTGCAGTTACCAGCTCGGATACTAGCAGTGTGCAAACCTTAAAGAGCAGCATTTGGCAGGATCTGCACATGGTGAGTCACTGGACATGAGTGAATTGCAGCGAGGACTGTTTTGTTGGATTGTCGCTACCTGTGGTGTGTACTGCTTAGGCACCATTAAGCAGTCTTGTAGAAGTTACCAAGATGTCTTTATTGACATTACTGAACTATGTACATATTTACAGTAGAGGGTACAGGCATGGAGAGGACTCCATGGCATGTCCTTACATGTTGCTACCTAGCTCTACACTACTGACCTAAGATCTAGGTCAGATTCCTTCTCACACCACTGGTGGGCAGTACTGTACTCAGTCCCAAGTTAACCCTTAATGTACCAGATCCTTCTACTACACCTTCCCCCAAATCTTTACTTCCCTAGATATAGACTGACAAAAGTTACTTACTGTTTGCTTCAAGTCTTAGGTTATCATAAGGCTTGTGTACTTATCTTGTATTTGCATGGATGAGTGGAGCTCCCAAAACACTCAAGAAGCTTGACACCAACCAGGACAGAGCAGCCCGCTTGGTGGGACCACATGCACAAACATTCACTCCCTCCACCAGCGATGCACGGTAGCGGCAGTGTGTACTATCTACAAGATACATGCAGGAATTCACCAAGGCTCCTTAGACAACACCTTCCAAACCCATGACCACTACCATCTAGAAGGACAAGGGCAGCAGATAGACGGGAACACCACCACTTGGAAGTTCTCCTCCAAGTCACTCACCATCCTGACTTGGAAATGCATCGCTGTTCCTTCACTGTTGCTAGGTCAAAATCCCGGAACTCCCTTCCTAATAGCGCTGTGGGTGTAACTACACCACATGGACTTCAAGAAGGCAGTTCACCACCACCTTCACAAGGGCAGCTAGGGATGGGCAATAAATGCTGGCCCAGCCAGCAAAGCCCACAGCCTGTGAATGAATAAAAAAAAATGCCAGTGTTGCAAATATAACTACTCTAACTCTAAACTACTTTGTGATTAACATTACAACATTAACAGCTCGCATTAACAGAGTTCATTCTACCCCATTTCCTCCCTTCAAGTCTTTGAAATCAGGGTTTGAGGTGGTCTGGAGGTCTTGTACCTCTGCTATATTATATTTGCCATCAGGTCAGGAGAGTGGCAGGACCTAGGGGCTGTTGACTTTGGTGATGGATCATTGGTTGGAGCTGGGTGCAGGCATGGCTTCATGATCTTTTTCCATTGCCAAGTGTTGCACCACACCTGGTCGGTCGGGTTACTGCAGTGGTGGTTTGGTATTGTGAGCGGTGGTTGTTTCTTTCTGGGTGGACAGGAGTGGTATCCGTCTGGCTGCCGGTTGCACCTCTCCTCTTCTTCTGTCTTATCTGGCATCTGGAAACCTTCTGGGGCTGAAAGAGAGCCACCAATGAATGGAAGAAGAGTTTGGAGCCGGCTCACCTTTATTGAGTAGTGTTTGCGCGGGCTGCTACCTGGTTCCAGTGGACTCTGTCGTTTCATCACACTGGCTGGTAGTTGCTGGGGGCTTGTATAGGTTGTCATCTCAACTGACTGCACTGTGGTCACTGGTGGAGGCAGAGGGTCTTCTGGAAGTTGTTCTGGCTCTGGTGTCACTTCCACTGGGAGTGCTGTGGTAACTTTCTGCGTTGTGGGTTGGCCTGGCCCTTGGTTCAGTTCAGGAACCTGAAAAGGAGAAGAGTAGTCCTGCTCCGTGAACAGGGAAGAGAAGTTACAACATTGGGTTGCTGCTTATAGTTGGGCTTTCGGGAGGATGAGTGTCTGGCTGTGTGAGGACTATGGTTGTCTTCCCACCTTCTGCTGGTTGAAGCAGGTCGAGAGCCTGTGGGCAGCTCTACTGCAGAGTCAGAAGGGCTGATTTCATACAACATGATCTGTTTGTCACTGTGCCTTAATGGCTCTTGAATAATTCCAAAGACGGGGAGATGGACTCCCCCTGCATTTCTGAGGGGGGTGTCCATTGTTTGGACCCAGCGGCCTTGGAACCATGTGTCTTCATCTCTGGCACCAGAATCTAACTAGAAGTTGGTTAGATAGCCGTTTACTGAGATGTCCGTGTTCCATAAGGAAGAGCTGTATTACCTGATGCTGTCCAGGATGAAGGGCTGTGTGTGTATTCTGGGTCGGTGGCCTCGACTTTGTGTATGGCTCTTGGATAGTCTGCACAACATGGCGGGGGGGCGGTGCGACTAGCATAGCCTGCTGAAGTGCCCCTGTTTGTGACAATGGAAGCATTTAGCAGCACTGGCCAGACATTGGTCCTTCCTGTGGGTATGTTTCACCCGGCAGTGCTGCCACAGTCATTCAGCAGGATGCTTGGGGTTGGTTTACCCTGGCTCGGACAGCCTCTGTGCATCTGTGGCCGGATGTGATGGACCGAGGTGTGGCTTTTGCACCATGAAGTGCTCTCACCTCTAAGAATGGTCCGACATTGGTCTTGTTGCTTGGACAGCCTGACTAGTTGGACAGCCTTCTTGAGAGTGAGGTGTTCCTTGGCTTGGAGAAGGTCAGAGAGTGGATCATCCATGATACCTACCACGATTCTGTCTCGGGTGAGTTCTGATTTCAGATCACTGTATTCTCATCCTTCTGCCATGTGGTAGGGGTCATTGACAGCTCATCAGGCTGCTGGACTCTCCTGTTAAATTTTGCACATTCCAAGATCTTGTTGAACCACATGTTGAAAAAGAGGTCAAAAGATTTTAAAACATCTTCAAACTTAGCAAACTTTTCAGATATGACTTGCCTGGCAGTGATATCATCTGCAGTCAGCCTAATTGAATAAAGTAATGTGCTAACTTGTCCTGCCTCTGACTTTTTATTTAATCCTACAGCTGTGCTATATCTGAGGAAACTTTTTCTTCAATAGCTCCAATTGTGAGATTGGTCCGGACCATATGTTGTGCACATTGGGGGTGGCAATGAAGAATTGAGATCCATGGTTGAAAAACTTTAAGTGTGACTGTCCCTTTAAGGTATTGGGGGATTTCAAAATAGTGCCGCCGATATTGCCGAGAAGGTTTTCACATACTTTGGAATTTTGCCGCAACTTTTCAAATCACAGCGGAGGTCCAGGAGAAGGCCACGGGTTGGGTCATGGCTGTGGGCCAGAAGAATGGCATCAGCTTGCTGTAGATTGGGAGGACAGAAGTCTCTCAGGCTGGGAGATAGAAAATTTTGTGGAGCACTTGGGCTTTCATTCAAATGGGGGTTTCTGCATGTTTGATTTTTTTTTTCTTTTGTAGTTCTCCAGACTTGGGGGCCACGTGGAGGGTGCACTAAGTCAGCGGTCAGGCTAGCAACGAACATGCGACTGAGTTTGCTGCCTGACTGATTTTTGAAAGAAATATTTCACAGAACTGACATCCCAGGAACTTTAGAAAGATTGTATCTCACCCTGAAGGCTGCTGGCTGCTATCTCATCTTTGTTGAAGCTGTTTCCACAGGGAACCAGTTTGAGCTTAACTTCTGCCTTTTTTCTGCTGCCAGGGTCTTCTGTCTCTGGATCGCTGAATTTTTTCAGCTTCTTGCTTCTTGAGTCAGGTTTTTCCAGAGCAGAAAAGGTGCACTTTTCTTGATTTCTTTAGTCTTTTCATAGAGGATGTGGGTTTTGATCCCACCACTGTCACCATGTTTTGTTGGGTTGTCACAACCCATGGTGTGTACTGCTTAGACTCCATTAAGCAGAATTGTAGAAGTCATCAGGAAGTCTTTATTGACATTACTGAACTATGGACACATTTACAGTGGAGGGTACAGGTATGGAGAGGACTCCATGGCATGTCCTTACATGTTGCTACCTAGCTCTACACTACTGACCTAAGTTCTTCGTCAGGTGCCTTCTTACATCACTGCTAGGCAGTACTGTACTCAGTCCCAGGTTAACCCTTAATGTAATGGATCCTTCTGCTACAGGAAAAGAGCAAAAGGGTAGTGTGGGTGACAACTCTTGGACGGCAAGGTTGCACACAAGTTCTGCTGCAAAAGACTCAGATGAAGACATCAGTGGGTCAGTGTGTAGAAAAAGGCAGATGGGTATGCACACAGAAAGACTCAGTGCATTGGCAGGCCTGCCAAAGAGTTGATTATCACTGTCAATGAGCATGCAGTAGTCTGGCTCCAATTTGACACAAGCGCTTTGTGCAGGGCTTGAAGCCTATCCTTTCCAGTGTGGAATTGTTGCCCAATACCATGAGAAAATGTGGACCTGATCCTGATGCAGCATCTGATGTCCAAGGTCTCAGCTGCCTTTGCAAAAAGGTAAAAACTACCCAATGTCTGAGTGCTACAGTAGAATCTCAGACTGAGGTCATGAAATCTCTGTTTGATGAGGGCATTGCGTGCTGTCAGACAGGCTCAGACTGCTGCCTTTATGGCTGCAGATACCAGTGCACTAAGGGGCTTTCAGTCTCTCACAGCAGCCCAACAATCTGCACTGCAGCAGATTACTCGGACTACTGAGGCATACCACCCCAGGGGAGCAGCTGTACCTTCTTGCGCATGAATCTGCTGTTCTCTCTCAGGATGACAACATTTGTGCTCCCACTGCTGCCAATCTGCCAATGTCCTTCTTGTTCTAAGTGAAGATTTCTGTGGGATGAGCCCACATAATGATGTGACTGAAATGGCATGTTCAGGCGAAGACTAGAGGCTGGATTTTTAATCCGGGGTCGGGAACCCAACACCCAGATCATTTCTGGGTCTCGACCTCTCAATGCAGACAGAAACTGTCCCTGCAAAGATGCAGGCACAGCAGCCTATGGAGGAGCCCCCACAGGCAAATCCACACCAAGGAGAGAACCCATAGGCATCTCAACCAGATGCTATCTCTTCCTCATCCTCAGCCACTGGAGGAGCATCACATAGAAGTACACGTGAACGCAAGGCAGTTTGGTATTTGTTGTGGTTTATGGGTCATTTGGTTGATATTTCCTCAATTCGTTTGTTCAATTATATCTCCTGTTCTAGTAATTGTTTATGTTCTCAATCAGGCTTGTGTGTCATTATTGCTTGATGTGAAAATGGAAAGGGGTTTTAGGTGGGGTGGGGTTCAGTGGAACCTGCAATTGCTGTGGTGCCGTGGTCTGTGTTGTGCTAGTCTGTTGCTGGGGAGATCCCATTTTCAATGTTTTTGTATGGGAATGGCATTCTTCAGATGTGTGTTCTCGCTGTATGATTTCTTTTTCTGTTGGGAGGTGCGTTACTGAGTTATCTGTCACAGGGTTGAGAGCCATTCAAGTGAAACACTGCTGAATTAACATGGCCTTTTTCACTATGCCAACCTGCCAATCGCCATGAGGCTTGGGACACCAGGCACCACTGGAGTGCCATTTTGATCCTCCTTTTCTTCTTCTTCCTCCTCACCCCCCTCGTCTGAGCAAGACTGGTGTTCGAAGACCCCTCTTCATCCAGCTCCAGGGTTCTTTGCCATGTTGTGCAGGGTGCAGCAAATGACCAGAATACAAGATTCCCTGGCCCTCATACCGGAGGGCACAATCAAACCAGGTAGTCAATCGAAGCATATTTTCAAGATGCCATTGGTCTGCTCAATGCAGGCACATGTTAGGAGATGGCTCTGGTTGTAGCACCTCTCTGCGTCAGTGTCTGGTTATTGGATGGGCATCACAAGTCATCTCTTCAGAGGATGACACTTATCCCTAAGCAACCACCCACAGAGTTAGCAAATTGACCTGAATATTTACAGTACCTGGGACTCTCAAAGGATAAAGGCATTGTAACAGTTGCCTGGGAATGAGTGCACACCTGCAAGATGCACTTCCTGTGGTCACAGGCAAGCTGGACATTCATTGAGTGGAATCCTTTTCTGTTCAGGAATCTGGCTGGCTGCTCTGTCAGTGCCTTAATGGGTACACGGGTACAATTGATGACCCCCCTGGATGTGTGGGCATCCATCAATGGCAGAAAACCACAATGCCCTGTGTCTGTGATGGCCCCTCTATCTCAAAATGTATGTATCCCACCCCCCTCCCCCTCCCCTCCTCCCCAACCTCTGGAATACTGTAGCCGTGACCTGCCTGATGACATAATGTACTGCGGACTGCGAGATGACACCCAGGCCTGCGGCTGATCCCTGGAACGACCTGGATGCATAAAAATTCAGCTCCTCAGTGACTTTGACGGATGCAGGTAGGGGACTCCCATGGAGGCCATAAGGCATCATGTCATTGTTGATCAGAGCACAGAAATCGGACATCATCTGTCTGGATAGGTGCAGTCTCCTTCGGTACTGGAGCTCTGTTAGTTGAGGATAGCTGACCTGGTGTGTGTCTCTGCCGAAGCTCCTCTTCATTGCTCTACCCAGTTTTGCAGTAACTTGCTCCATCTCAACTCCCTCACCTGCTGCCCATTTGTTCATCAGAGCTTCTTCCGCCAGCCTCTGCTGCCCAAATGATGCCATCCAGACCAGGTAATTTATCCACTCTGAGCATATTTTACCTCTGCTGACTGTCAAATATGCTATGCTACAAATGGTGGTAAATTACAACATCAAGGCTAAAATTTTCCGTTTGGCGGGTGGGCGGAGCAGGTGCGGACGCGGCTGCGCTGCCATTTTGTGCGGGTGGGCCAATTAAAGCCCACCCAGCGCATTTCCGACTCCTGTGGATTGCGGGAGTGTGCGGGCTGTGGCAGGCGTGCAAAGACTGCCGGGTCAAATGGCGATCCGGCAGACTGTTTAAAAGAAGGCCTGGCAGCCTCCTGTAGGCTGTTCGCTATGGCCACCTGGACATCCCACTGCAGGGGTCTGCTCAGCAGGGCACTCTGGAGGGAAGGGCAGAGGAGTAAGGCAGGCTGCAGGATCTGCCACAGGAGCAGGGCAGGCTGCAGGGTAGGCCAACGGGGTGTCAAACGCCCCTCACTTTTCTGATGATTGCCTTGTTGCCCCCCTCAAGGAGGTGGTAGCATGGCGGGAAGTGTTGGTTCCTCAGGATGGGAGGAGGAGGCCCCCCTCACATGACGAAGCGTGCCTTGGAGGGGGTGATGGAGGTGGTGAGCTCCCGCGACATGGTGCAGCACACCTGTGTTCAGTGCGGTAAGCGCTTCAATGATTTGTTGCGCTCTGGAAGGGTGAGTACCATGTTGGTGTTGGGCATTTAACCCAGCAGGTAGCCTTAACCTTTGAGGGCCACCCCCTCCCCCCCAAGTCTCACTGTCATGACTGCATTGAATCATGTTGGGCATTTGTCGTATGCTGGGTGGGCAAGCAGATAGTGACCATGCTTACATCAGCCTCAGTGGTTCATGAAGGCACCATGTGTTGCTGTTAGTCGCATATGACTAATCTGGGGGCAATCTGCAGGAGATGCATCTAGACACATACTCAGAACTCCAACACATGTCCTACTCACGATGATGAGATTGTGGAAGGGGAGACTCAAGGTCACGTGGCCAAGAGCCATCTGCTGCCCTCGACGCCGCACCTAGTTGCGCCTCCTTGCCATGGAAGCTAAGACCCGTGTGTTTCTTAAAGTGATGGACGCAGAATGTGTCCAAGGTGGCCATTGGGGGGTGGAGGGGAGGTGGGGGTTGGGAGCAGTCATACTATATTTTTGTGACTGAACAGCAGTAGAGGGGAGAGGAGCCACTGGAGGCCTGATATGGGCCATTGTGGTTGGGGTGTGCCGTGCGTGTGCAGAGTCCATGTGTGATTAGCCGCAATGAATGGTCTTCTCTGTTTTTCAGGAGAAAAATGCTCACAATGCATCTGAGCATTTGTGGACTGGAGGTGGCCAGGCCCAGTTGCTGATTTTGAGCTGTTTTGAGCAGGAGGCCCTGGAGCTTGAGAGGCGCCAGGTGCCCAAGTCCACAGGTGTCAGTGAGGCTGGGGTGGAGCGGCCAGGTATTTGAGGTCCACAGTGACATCCGCTCTGTTTCCCCACCATCCAAAGCACTGATGATTGTTCGAATTGTTATTGTAGCAACATTGCTCATTCACAGACTGATAAGAGTCAGAGGTTTGGGTCATAAACAAAGGTCCCTCGGCCCTTCGAAGATGCGCATGTCAAGAACCTTCCAAAGTCACCTTATCCCATTTCTCACCACTATTCCCATGGCCTTGTATTGCCATGGTATCGCAACTGCACATCCAAATGCTTATTACATGTTAGGAGGGTTTCTGCATCCACCACCCTTTCAGCCAGTGCGTCCCACATTACTGTGTGCAAAAGTTCCTCATCACCTCACCTGTCAATCTCATGCCCCTTACCTTAAATCAATGCCACCAGGTTACTCATGCCTCCACTAAGGGGAAAAGTTCCTTTCTGTCAACCCTTTCTATGCCCCTTATAATGTTATATAGCTCAATAATGTCACCCCTCAATCTCCTCTGCTCCAGGGCAAATATCCCCAGTCTATGCTATGTCTCCTCATAACTCCAACTCTCCAGCCCAGCATGCATCCTGTTCAGCGACCTCTGCACTTTCTCCACTCCAATCATATCCCTCCCATGAAGCGCAGATCACAACTACACGCAGAACTATAGCTGTGACCTAGGCAGCGTTTTCTGCACTTGCGTCATGACCTCCCTGTTCCTACGTGCTATTCCTTGGTTGATAAAGTATGGCATTTACCTTCTTAATCACCTTATGTACCTGTCCCGCTACCTTAATGGCCCTATCAACATGCCCAGCAAGGTCCCTCTAATCCTCCTTACTTTCCACAGTCCTACCATTCCTTGTGTATTCCCGTACCTTGTTTCTCCTGCCCAAGTGCATCACCTCACATTTATCCTCATTACGCTCCATTTGGCATTCCTTAGGCCATCTGACAAGCCCATCTGTGTCCACTAAAATGTTTGGGCCTCCTCCTGACTATTTGCCACCCCACCAGTATTCGTCTCCATAGGTTCTGGAAGGTTGAGCGCATAATGAGCCAGGGGGAAAGGGATGAAGTGTGTCACTGTGTGGACGCTAACTGATCCACTGTCCTTGTTGTTAATTTCTGCATCATCAGAGCCTGACGATTGCAGATGCCCCCTCTCACACCTGAGGACCGTGAACTGTCACCTGCGTCACACCATTTCTGCGAGGCAGGCACCGGCACAGACACTAGAACCTCGGTGGGCATTGTAACATCGGCTAGTGTCCTGGGGCACAGTGGAGAGGGCACTTCACAATCGCTGGAGGAGATGGCAGATACAGAGAGTGCCGATGGCACCAGCAGCCAGAGGCCTGCAGGGTGCCAGGCATGTGCTGAGTCGGGGTGTGATGATGTGCCTCTGGAGTCGTCCGCGATGCAGCAGCTGCAGGAAATGCGGGAGCATCTGGAAGTGTTGCATGAGACTATGCTTCGCTTGGTGTCCGTGGTGGAGGAGTCCACGCAGAGAATGAGTGATGTCATGAGCCTCATGGCAGAGCATCATGCTTCTTCCATGGAGAGAGTTGGGACTCTCGTGGAGAGGGGCTTCCAGGAGAACAAGCAGCTTCTCCTGGGGATACGCTCGGACCTGCAAGCCCTCACAGTGCCTGTGGCCACAGCTGGTCTTTGCCAATGTGGGAGATGGTGTGGGCTTCAAGCTTCCCAGCTCGTTGCCCATCCATCGACGGTGAGCAGGGAGGTCCAGGACGACCTCACATCGGCGGAGCAGCTGCCTGTCGTATCTTCGTATCTGCGGGCCCCTCTCATGGCGCTCTAGATGAGGGCAACAGCTGCTCTGCCGATGTGAGGTCGTCCCGGACCTCCCTACTCACTGTCGATGGGCAACGAGTGACCGCTTCATCGGGTGAGGCTGCGACAACTGAGGAAATGCCAGCTGTGGACCTGGCAGATCCCTCCCAGGCAGGTGGTCTGTCTGCAAGCATGACCCAGACCTCCCTGTCGCTTGCCATTTCAACACACCACCCTGCTCTCATGCCCACATGTCCATCCTTGGCCTGCTGCAATGTTCCAGTGAAGCTCAACGCAAACTGGAGGAACAGCACCTCATCTTCCGACTAGGCACTTTACAGCCTTCCGGATTTAACATTGAGTTCAACAACTTCAGACCATGAACTCTCTCCTCCATCCCCACCCCCTTTCCAATCCCACCTTTTCCAATAATTTATCATTTTTTTTAATATATATTTTTCTTTTCCCACCAATTTCCATTATTTTTAAATGTATTTCCATCCATTGTTTTATCTCCACCTTTTAGCCTATTTTGATCCCTTCCCCCCCACCCCATCCTCACTAGGGCTATCTGTACCTTGCTCGTCCTGCTTTCTATCCTTAATGTCCCCATTAGCACATTCCTCAGCTAATATCACCACCATCAACACCCCTTTGTCCTTTTGTCTATGACATCTTTAGCAATCTTTTCTTTGCCTCCACCTATCACTGGCCCTCTATCCAGCTCTACCTGTCCCATCCCCCTCAACCAGCTTATTTCTATATTTCTTAGTTCTGATGAAGAGTCATACGGACTCGAAATGTTAACTGTATTCCTCTCCACAGATGCTGTCAGACCTGCTGAGTTTTTCCAGGTATTTTTGTTTTTGCAGCAGAGTCAGCAGGCTGTCTCAGAAGCCACTCCAAGCGATGGGGCGCCACTAAGACGTAGCACCCGTAAACGTAAGCATAAGGCACCTTAGGCACACCACGGGTTTCTCACTGTTGCTTTTGTGTCGGCCCTGGATTAGAGAATTATTATTCCTTGATGTTTGAAAAACATTTTGCTTTCATTTTGTTTGACCATATGATGGATAAAATTAAATCCAAATGTGTTACCATGGCTGAGGGTGGCTCCTTTGTGCTGCATTTATATGTTTTACAGACATGTCATAAGTGTTTGAGTGGACATTGAGTTTTATGTCCAAAGCCCTTAATTGCAGCTGATGAAGTGGCAGATTTAGCTCTTAAGTGCCGAGTATGGAAGCGCCAGGCAAGGCTGGTCCTCCTGATCCATTTGTGTGGAGCTAGCTGAAGGTTCATTGGATTAAAGTCTCCCGGATGTCCCTCTTCCCTGGAGTATGTCTGGGTCAGCATTCAGCCCCTCATCATTCCTCTGTGCTTCCTCATCCTCAGAATCAGTGCTGGACTCATCATGTGCAGCCTCATCCACTGTGTCAACATCTTCATCGTCCACTGCGTCCCCACTTTCCAGCTCAAGATTGTGCAGAGCGCAGCATGCTGTCACTATCACTGAGACGCGATCTGAGGGGTCCTGGAGTGCATCCCCTGAGCGGTCCAGGCATCGGAAGCGCATCTTGAGAAGACCGATGGTTCTCTCCACCACAGCCCTTGTGGTGCCGTGGCTCCTATTGTAGCGCTGCTCAACTTCTGTTCTTGGATGGCGGAGAGGCGTCATGAGCCACCTTCTGAGGGGTTAGCCCTTGTCACCCAGCAGCCAACCATCCAGCTGAGCCAGAGCACTGAAGAACCCCAGCACCTGGGAGTGCCTGAGGATGTAGGTGTCGTGGGAGCTGCCTGGGTACCTTGCACAGACTTGTAGAATCAGTATCCTGTGATCACACACTATCTGCACATTCATGGAGTGGAAGCCCTTCCTGTTGAGGAAGGCACCAGGCTCACCTGCTGGTGCCTTGATGGCCACATGTGTACAGTCTATAGCACCCTGGACATGGGGGAAGCCAGCAATCGCTGCAAAGCCTCTGGCTCGCTGTGCCTGGCTGGCCTCATCCCAGCAGAAGTGGATGAAGGTCAATGCATGCCTGAACAGAGCGTCTGTAACCTGCTTGACACAAGTGTGGACAGCTGATTGGGAGACACTGCAAAGATCACCCACCGAGCCCTGGAAGGAGCCAGAGGCATAGAAGTGGAGGGCAACTGTGACCTTCAGAGCCACTGGCATGGGGTGTCCACCCACAGAGTTAGGGGAGATCTCAGGGCCAATCATCTGACAGATATAGTTGACTGTCCCACTTGACAGTCGGAGTCTCCTTCAGCACTGCAGCTCAGACATATTGAGGTAGCTTCTTCGTTGCCTGTATACCCTGGCAGCAGGATAGTGGCATCTTCTGCAGCCCTTTCCACGTTGGACAACCTCTTCGCCCAGCGCCCCTTGTGCCTGCACCTATACTCCCAAAGGTGGCTCCCCTGGAGGCTGATTGTGCACTCCTGGCCTCCTCCTTATTCTAGCCCTCTCTTCCTCCTCAGAGGAGCTGCCTCCAGTGGACATGTTAGAACCCATACCTAGGCTAAAGGGAGGCCTCCGGAAAGCTGCAGGCCCGATAAAGATTCCTGACTGAAGAGTGCTGAGCTGAAGGTTCAAAGTACACAGAAAGCTGCTCGAATTTGTTCTGAACTGCTACAGATCACACAGGCAAGTTTAAAAAACTTTCTGCAATAAATACTCACAGACCAGATTGACAACCCCACTGAGCCCTCTTATCCCGCCTGTGGGTGAGTTTTATTAAAAAGTCTCTTACCCGCCTGCCCGTTGCGCCCGTGCGCCAAGCCGAAGGTCGCATGGGCTCCTGAAAATCGGCGTTGACTGCCGACTTAAGGGCCTTAATTAGCCCGTTAATTAATGGCGGGTGTGTGTCGAATTTCATCGTGCGCCTGCCCAACAAAATATCGCAATGGCGCGCATGTCAAGCAGAAAATTCTGCCCCAAGAAATGATCACCATGTGAAGCATTGATATGTGACAATGGACGGGTTTATCCAGCTCCACCCATCGCCGGGATCATCTGCTCCCACCGAAAGTCAATAGACTTTAGGCTGACCCGCCACAGCCCCCATGGCAGGACCGGAAAATCCCGGCAATGATTTAGCATTGAGTTTGTGCTACTTGAATTGCATTTGAAATAGAGTTTAGTCCCCAACACTGATTTAAACATCCCACGTAGTTGTGTCTTATTTTTGCTTTGTAAAAGTATTAATCTTCTATGATAAATATCATTGTAGGTCCTGATGATCCTTTAGTATAATGGAGTGCCTGTGCATCTAAATTTTGTTAATTGTAGTTTCTAACACAAATACCCATCTTGGACACCCTGTACAGGAGCCATGTGTGAAAGGAGTACTAACAATCAGCCCCTGATTTTGCACAGTATGCAGCAGTACTTTGCTAATTAATTGGCATCAACCAAGTCACCTACTGCTGATTTAAATTGAGAAAATCAGGACTCGGAAGTAAAAAGCATCACATGAGCCAGAGGATATGAGAATGTGAAAATGCTCAAAATGGGTGGGGGGGGTGGGGAGTCAACCTGCATGTGGTTTACACTTTTAATTACATTTGACAATTTAACTATCCGCTTCCTTTGAGTAAAAAAATGATCAAAACTGATGATAAAAATCAATGATTTAATTTAAGAACGTAAGGAATAGAAGAGGAGTAGACCCTCGAGTCAGCTCTGCCATTCAATACGAAATGGTTTTAAAAATCTTCAACTGATTTCAGAAAAATAAAATATTTTTGGGGGAAATATATTTTACTCCACTTCCTCACCCTCATTATTATGTTAATAAGAAGTACTTGTGCAATGGAAGCCAAATAATAATTGTCACCCTTAAAACTTCTCCATTCCCCTTCCTGAAAGCAAGTAGGATTGGTGCTGGGAGGGCACTTAGTGCCTCGGCTGAGTGACCATCCCTTGTGTCTGAAACTTGATAGTAAATGCAGGTGAGCAATGTTGTCAGGAAAGCATCATAGCCTTGTCCCCTCTCCCAAGTCCTGTAATATTGTTGAAACTGATTACATTACTACACATAGGCTGAGATTAGCTATTCAGCACACTGAGTTTAAAACTGAGACCTGGGTGACCCAAATAAATTAGTGACACAGCATACAGTGCAAGTTATTACTGAACGCTGAGTCACCAGGGAACTAGCTCACTTTTCTCCGGAACTTCCACAAACTCAGTGGAAAATGGCAGAACAGTCATGAGAGAATTAAAAACTAGCTCTCACCTCACCCAGTTCTATCATGCTGGCCTTCCACATTAGTAAAAAACATAGGAAAGCATGAAATAATAAAGGGTGGCATCTTGCGGAGGTGACGGGGTCCTCGGTTGCCAGCTGCAGAGCTGGTGAGACCCCCGGGTTCACACTTATCGAGAAGGTCCGCTGCACTCCATGCCACTCAAGCATTTAAAAAAGTCAGTGGTAGATCTTGCCCTGGGATCAGGGACCCTGGGAGCACAGGTCTTGCCCAGTGAGAGTTACCGGCCAATCAGAGGCCAACAACTCTTCTGTGCTCAACACTGCCTCCAGGGAGTCACTGGCTGCTGCCAATACAACACCCACCCAAGGCCATGGGTTGAGGAGGGACCCAGGCACATGTGAGTGATGATTGGTGGGTCACTGGAAGGGGGTTTCTGGGAAGGGTGGGGGGGGGGGTGGTTTTGGCAGTAAGGGCAGCGGGATGGCTCTTAGCAAGCCCCACACCCGCTTCCCTATGCCTGGTCCCTCAATCAGTACTGAGTGCCTTTGAATGAGGGAACCACCCGCCCGCACCCTGCCCCCCACCCCAGGAGCCAGCTAGCAAACATGCCAGGATTTGCTTGTCATGCTTCCCTCATGGTGAGCCCCCCACCCACTACTGGGTTCATACTAGTGGCGGCACAATGAAGTGCTTAAGCAGGCATTAATTGCACACTTAAAAGCCTCAATTGTTTGGGGTGGGAGCGGGAAAGCCATCCACAAGAAAGTGGTGGAGACCCCACCCACCACCCTGCCACCCAATTAAATGCCTCCCCACCACTAAACTCATCACAGGGGAGGGCACAGTGTTCTGCCCAATTGGTCAATTGGCCCACTTAAACCACTCTTTCAACACAGTAAATTGGAGCCAATAATGAGCTTTAGGCACTGCATCAGTAGGAAACTGTTCTTTAAGTGCTGCACGCCTAGGCTCTTCACTGTGCTTTCTCTAATAACAGCAATATAGCAGAAAAACAGTGAAGTGCATACAGCCACACTAAAAGCAGTGATTCACCATTAAGGGAAGGACCCAGTAAAAAGAAAGGCCTTCCAGATAGCATCTGTTTTATGTGGATGAGCAGATGAAGCATGACTCGGGCAGTCCAAGTGCATTATTGGGGCTTCCCCTAACTTGTATTAAATTATGGGGCTTTGTGTACCTGGCACATAACAAATGTTTCTGGGTGAGATCATTAAATGCACCTGAGCATTGAGCCTCAGCGTCCATAATCAGGAAGTTGGTACACAATGAAGTGCAGCAAAATAAGAATAATCACCTTCATATGGTGTGGAATATATTCCCTGATTCCCAAAGAAAAGAAGCAAGCCTCTAAAACTTTCATCTGTCTCCTTAATTCAACTTTGGTAAAATTAAGGAGCATGTGATAAATTCGCAATCCTATTCCCAAGAAAATGTATATATGTTTTGAAAGGAGCTAATCAATATACACAAAGATTTCATTTAATTTGCTCTCGGCTTCACGCGCAGGATGTTGGATTCAAATTAATCTATTTCAAAGCACATTAATCAAGCACAAATTCCCAATATGCGCTCAATGGTATTGATTGATTTTACTAAGGCGCTGTTCCTCAAGGCAACTCCTCTTTTGGGAAAAAGCAATTCTTCTTATCTCTAACCTTGAGGGCAGTATAACAGTTGGCCATTTACCCTTTTGAGGTATGGGGCTGAGCTGACTCAGACTGTTGAAATTAGTGTCTCCTCCATCAGCTGCTGTAGGGCCCCTATGCGAAATGAATTTAGGCAGTTTCAACTCTATGCCTGATACTGTCTACAGTAGAAGACTGCTCCGGGTTGGGCAGATAATTGGAATTCAGTGAAGCTATGGGGTGGCTAGTATGAGAAAAGAAAATATTACCTCGAGTATGATGTGGAAGCAGGGTTGTGGCAGGGTTGAGGCAGCTTTCCATCCGATTGGTCTGGGACTGCTTGACTGAACATTTAAAATTCATGTGCTCCATCTATCAGCACTAACATTTCCACATTGATGAGCACTATGCAAGTTACAGATAGTTGAAAATCAGTCTTAATGCCACCAACCTTTGCTTTTGTTTTTACTTATATTCTTTCCAGCCTTTGTCTGTGCTCTATCGGTTTTGTTGCTTCATGTAGGTTTCTCAGCAATATAAAAACAAACCAAATAAGCCCTGTGAATCAACTTGCCCCACACTGAGGAGTCAGTTGTTTGGATCAACTCAGGATCTAAAATCCTCCTTTCAGTAGTAGGAGGAGGAGAGGAATGCAGAGCACAGCCTGTGCCAGCACATCTTTGTGTTACTCACTGTGGCATCTTCAGCCTAGCAACCCCCTTTTGAGTCATTAAATTGTTTCCCGCATTCTTCTATATCCCTGGATATCAGAGATATTTCATAGCCTCTTTTGTCACTTCTGGCCAGGCCTTTCAATACTCTAAAAATATAAGACCCATTGTAGACGCTCCCATAAAATGTTGTTGACATTTTACAACCATTGTGACTAAAACTTTGAGTTCTGGTTTGTTAAAGCACAGTTTCTTTGTCTGCTGCGAATGCCATTTTTACTATAAACATTACAAAAACCTGACTAAAACTTGTTAGGAAAGATCAAATGATTCACTTGAAGGGGTAAATCTGCATAATTTCACCTAACTCAGTGGTTTATGGCCTAAATTACCACCAAATGCAAACCACCAGCTAGGAACATGGATGGTATTGAACCAACAACACAGAGATAAATGCTTATTGTCAGCAAATAGTTGCCCTTAATTGTCTGGTCACGTCAATCAGTTTTTAATCCACAGAGAGGTAATGCATTTAATTTAATATTTATTTGTGCCAAATATGTTTTAAGGTGTTTTTTTTATACTTCTCACTATGTTACATGTTTGCAAAAGCAACACAGAAAAAGGGGATGAACCAACGTACCTGAAATTTATTTTATAATGTTATTTCCACTGAGAGACACAGTCTCCAACACAGGATTTTAATTACCAACTGTCAAAAAATTCCAAAACACCCAGCACTTAAAAATGCTTACTGAAAATAGACAACACAGCTTCACTAACAAAATAAACTCCAGGAAGAAAAACAAGAAGCATATTCCTAAATTTTACTTTCAATTGCTCATCTTGAATGCACAATAAAATTCCACCATATTTTTAAATGCAAAAATTGATTATTTTTGTTTTCATTTTCAGTTCCAGGTTAGAAGCAGATTAGAGCATGATTTGTTATTAATAATTAGTCACTGAACCCAGTCAAAAAAAATCTTTTTCTCTCCCATCCCCCCAGACCTATACAAAAAGCAATTAAAAATAGCAGATCAGATTATATACAACAAAAGCAGAGAACGCTGGAAAAATCAGCAGGTTTAACAGCATCTGTGGAGAGGGAAAAAAAGAGTTAACGTTTTGAGTCCGTATGACTTCTTCACGAACTCGAAACTTTAACTCTCTTTTTTCAGAGTTTGTTTTAGATTGCCAGCATCCGCAAAATTTTGCTTTTATCTTAGATCAGATTATATACATTGTTGGTCTGGTAAGCACACTTTCGAGTGTCTGGCAAAACAGTTTTCACTATTTTTTTAAAACAAAACATTTCACTCTTCAGAATATTTACCTAATATTTACCCTAATATTTACTGTGCATTTGGAGTTGGGGGCAGGGGGGGAGGGGGAGGAGGAGGGGCAGAGGGAGAGGGGGAGGGGGAGGGGTAGGGGGAGAGAGGAGAGGGAGAGGGGGTAGAGGGGAGGGGAGAGGCAGAGGGTGGAGAGGGAGGGACACCAGGGGAGGGGGTGGTGGAGGGATGCCGGGAGCGTGGAAGGAGGGGAGGGGGAGGAGGAAGGGGGCAGGGGGATGGAGAAGGGAGCAGGGGAGGGGGGCAGTGTGCAGGTGAGAGGGAGATAGGGGGAGAGGTGGCTGAGGGGGAGATAGGGGCGGGGGCAGGGACTGGGGGTGGGGTGAGCGTGTGGGGTAGTGGGGAATGAGAGGGGTTAGGGGAGGAGGTAGGGGGAGCAGGAGCAGGGATGGAGTGGGGGAAGGGGTCGGAAAAGGTGGAGATGAAGCGGGAAGAGGTGCAGAGGTGGGGAGGGGAAGTGTAGGGGAGGGTGCGAAGGGGGAAGGAGAGGGGCAGAGGGGGAAGGGGAGAGGGAGTTGGCAGAGGGTGAAAGGTGGAGGGTGGAAGGGCAGGAAAGGGGGTGGAGGGGAGGGGGAGAGGGAGGGGATGAAGGGAAAGTGGGAGGGGGAGGGATTCCAGAGGTTGGGGGCGGAGGGGAAGGGGAAGGGGAGGGGGGAAGGGGATGGGAGCAGACAGGTATTGGGAGGAAGAGGTTGGGGAGGGGTAGGGGAGGCAGAAGGGGCAGAGGAGCAAGGGGAGGGGAGGTTATGGGACAGGGGAGGGGAGAGATGGGGAAGGGCTTAGCGGGATGGGGTGGAGCAGTACGGGGAGGGGGCAGGGGGAGGGTGTGGAGGGGGAGGGGGAAGGGGAAAGGGTAGGGGTCGGGGAGACGTTCAGAGATGGGGAGGGAAAGGAGGTGGAGAATGCGGACGGGGAGGGTGAGGGGAATGGGCATAGGGGGAAGGGGAGGCGGAGTTGGCAGAGGGCGAAGGGGATGGGGAAGGGCAGGGGAAGGGGGTAGAAGGGAGGTTGAAGGAGAAGGGTGGAGAGGGAGGGGGCAGGTGTTGGGGGGTGGAGAGGGAGGGGGCCAAGGGGGAGGTGAAGGGGGCAGAGGGGGAAGGGATGGGGCATGGCAGAGGGGGCAGGGGAGGGTGAAGGGGAGGTGGAGGTGTGGAGGGGTGTGGGATGGGGCGCAGGGGGAGGGGTGGTGTGGCAGTGGAGGAGGGGAAGGTGTTGGGGAGATGGGGAGGGGGATGGAGCTGAGGGGGAGGGGGATGGGGAGGAGGAAGGAATGGTGGTGGCAGGAAAGGAAGGGGAGGGGAGGGGGTGGAGGGGTAAGGAAGAGGAGGGAGTGAAGGCAAGATGGAAGGTGCTGGTCGGAAGATGCAGAGCAGGAAGAGATGGAGGGGATCAGGAAGCGGGGAGGGGAAGGGGGCGGGGAGAGTGCACAGGTGTGGAGGTAGAAGGGGAGGGCGAGTGGGCAGTAGGGGAAAGGGAGGGGGGCGAGGGCGGATGGGAAAGGGGACGGTGAAGTGGAAGCAGAGGGAGAGGGTAGGAGGCACGGGAGGAAGTTGTAGGGGCGGAGAGTGGGAGAGCAGTAGAGGGGAGGGAGAGAAGGTGAGGGGAGAAGGGGAGGGGGCTGGGAGGAGGTGAGGGGAGTGGGTGGAGTGGACAGCAGGAAGCTGAGGGGGAGGGGCTGAAGGTAAGGGGAGGGGAAAGGGGAGGAGGAGGGGAGGAGGGGAAGGAGAAGGGAGGTGGCAGAGGGAGCAGGGGAAGGGGAGGGTGAAGGGGAGAGTGAGGGGATGCTGGGGGAGGAGGTGGAGGTGATGGAAGGGGAAGGGTAGAGGGGAAGTTGCGGAGTGGGAGGGGGTGGAGGGGAAGGTAGGGGCAGAGGGGGAGTGTCGGAGGCGGAGGGGGTCAGGCCAGGAGAGGGGGAGGGGTAGCAGAGGGGGAGACAAAGGAGGGGAGGGAGAGAGGGGCGAGGGGGGAGCGGGAGAGGGGGAGGGGAGAGGATGGAGGGGAGGGGGAAGAGAGGGAGTGGGATGGAGCGAGAGGGTGGGAGAGGAAGAGGGGTAGAGGGACGGGAGGGAGGGGTAAAGAAGGGAAGGGAAGGGAAGGGAATGGGGCAGGAGGGGAGAGGGGGAGGGAGGAGGGAGGGACAGGGTGGAGGTCGGGATGGGAAACCCGGAAGTATAGGTTTCATGAAAGTTCTGCAGTTTTTAACTGCATGACTTATTTTAAACTTTTTCCCACCTGCCAGCCTTATTTACAGGCCGGTTACCTCAGTGGGAAAGCTGGCAGTTGAAGGACACTGTGGAGGAGCAGGTTGGTCTAGTGGTGGGAAGAAGCAGAGATTGTGGGGAAGAGGGACGACAATGAGAAAGGGGACGGGAAATACAAGACTGAAGGTGTTGTATCTGAATGCACGCAGTATACGAAATGAGGTAAATGAGCTTGTGGCGCAGATTGATATTGGCAGGTATGATGTGGTGGGCATTACGGAGACATGGCTGCAAGGGGATCAGGACTGGGAGCTAAATATCCAAGGATATACATCCTATCGAAAAGATAGGCAGGTTGGCAGAGCGGGTGGGGTTGCTTTGTTAGTAAGTAATGAAATTAAATCGATAGCAAGAAATGACGTAGGGTCAGATGATGTAGAATCTGTGTGGGTAGAGTTGAGGAACTGCAAAGGTAAATAAACCATAATGGGAGTTATGTACAGGCCTCTGAACAGTAGTCAGGATGTGGGGCACAAGATACACCAGGAGATAGAAAAGGCGCGTAAGAAAGGGAAGGTTATAGTGATCATGGGGGATTTCAATATGCAGGTAGACTGGGAAAATCAGGTTGGTAGTGGATCCCAAGAAAAGGAATTTGTGGAATGTCTACGAGATGGCTTTTTGGAACAGCTTGTGGTGGAGCCCACTAGGGAACAGGCAATTCTAGATTTAGTGATGTGTAATGAGGCAGATTTGATAAGGGAGCTTAAGGTGAAAGAACCCTTAGGAGGAAGTGACCATAATATGATAGAATTTACCCTGCAATTTGAGAGGAAAAAGCTGGAATCAGATGTAACGGTATTACAGTTGAATAAAGGCAACTACAGAGGCATGAGGGAGGAACTGGCCAGAATTGACTGGGAGATGAGCCTAGCAGGAAAGACAGTGAAACAGCAATGGCAGGAGTTTCCAGGAGTAATTTGGGAGACACAGCAAAAATTCATCCCTAGGAAGAAGAAGCATACTAAAGGAAGGACGAGGCAACCATGGATGACAAGGGAAGTCATGGAGAGCATAAAAGTTAAAGAGAAAGCATACAATGCGGCGAAGAGCAGTGGGAAACCAGAGGTTTGGGAAGCCTACAAAGACCAAGAGAGGACAACTAAAAAAGAAATAAGGAGGGAGAAGATTAAATATGAGGGTAAACTAGCCAGTAATATAAAAGAAGATTGCAAGAGTTATTTTAGATATATAAAGGGTAAGAGAGAGGCATAAGTGGACATTGGGCTGCTGGAAAATGGCACTGGAGAAGTAGTAGTGGGGAACAAAGAAATGGCAGAGGAACTGAATAGGTACTTTGTGTCAGTCTTCACGATGGAAGACACGAGTAACATCCCCAAAGTTCAAGAGAGTCGGGGGGCAGAGGTGAGTATGGTGTCCATTACCAAGGAGAAGGTACTAGGAAAACTGTAAGGTCTGAAGGTGGATAAATCACCTGGACCAGATAGATTACACCCCAGAGTTCTGAAGGAGATAGCTGAAGAGATAGTGGAGGGGTTAGTGGTGATCTTTCAGGAATCACTGGAGTCAGGGAGGGTCCCAGAGGACTGGAAAATCGCTAATGTAAACACCCTGTTTAAGAAGGGAGTGAGGCAAAGGACGGGAAATTACAGGCCGAATAGCCGGTCCTCGGTCGTTGGTAAGATTTTAGAGTCCATTATTAAGGATGAGATTTCAGAATACTTGGAAGTGCATGGTAAAATAAGGCAAAGTCAGTATGGTTTCATCAAGGGAGGTCATGCCTGACAAATCTGTTAGAATTCTTTGAGGAGGTAATGAGTAGGTTAGACAAAGGAGAGCCAATGGGTGTTATCTACTTGGACTTCCAGAAGGCCTTTGACAAGGTGCCGCACAGGAGGCTGCTCAGTCAGATAAGAGCCCATGGTGTTAGAGGCAAGATACTAGCATGGATAGAAGATTGGCTGTCTGGCAGGAGGCAGAGAGTGGGGATAAGGGGGTCCTTCTCAGGATGGCGGCTGGTGATTAGTGGAGTTCCGCAGGGGTCAGTGTTGGGACCACAACTTTTCGCTTTATACATTAATGATTTAGATGAAGGAACTGAGGGCATCCTGGCTTATTTTGCAGAAGATATAAAGATTGGTGGAGGGACAGGTAGTATTGAGGAGGCGGGGAGGCTGCAGAAGGATTTGGACAGGTTAGGAGAATGGGCAAAGAAGTGGCAGATGGAATACAACATGGGGAAGTGTGAGGTCATGCACTTTGGTAGGAAGAATAGAGGCATAGACTATTTTCTAAATGGGGAGAAAATTCAGAAATCTGGAGTGCAAAGGGACTTGGGAGTCCTAGTCCAGGATTCTCTTAAGGTTAACTTGCAGGTTGAGTTGGTAGTTAGGAAGGCAAATGCAATGTTGGCATTTATTTCGAGAGGACTAGAATATAAAAGCAGGGATGTGCTACTGAGGCTTTATAAGGCTCTGGTCAGATCACATTTTGAATATTGTGAACAATTTTGGGCCCCGTATCTCAGGAAGGATGTTCTGGCCCTGGAGAGGGTCCAGAGGAGGTTCACGAGAACAATCCCAGGAATGAAAGACTTAACATTTGAGGAACGTTTGAGGGCTCTGGGTCTATACTCGATGGAGTTTAGAAGGATGAGGAGGATCTGATTGAAACTTACAGAATACTGAAAGGCCTGGATAGAGTGGACGTGGTGAAGATGTTTCCATTAGTAGGAGAGACTAAGACCCAAGGGCACAGCCTCAGAGTAAAGGGAAGGCCTTTTAGAACAGAGTTGAGGAGAAACTTCTTTAGCCAGAGAGTGGTGAATCTATGGAATTCATTGCCACAGAAGGCTGTGGAGGCCAGGTCATTGAGTGTATTTAAGACTGAGATAGATAGGTTCTTGATTGGTAAGGGGATCAAAGGTTACGGGGAGAAGGCGGGAGAATGGGGTTGAGAAACCTATCAGCCATGATTGAATGGTGGAGCAGACTTGATGGGCCGAATGGCCTAATTTCTGCTCCTATGTCTTATGGTCTTATGGTCTTATGGCCTCCAGGTACGAGGTCACGGGAGAGGGTAGAAGTTGGTCAAGAGGCTACACTGATGGTCACTGGAGTGTGATAGTGGCCTCAAGGTCCACTAGAGTATGGTCAGGGATGTGGCAAGATTGCAGCTTGAGATCGTAGAGCTAGAGGGGTCAAAATGATCATGGAGGGTTTTACAATGTCGCTTGTTGGGCCAGGAGGAAACAATCCTGTTCCTAATTGGCCATCGAGCAAAGCTGTAAAACCATTTACCTTATGCTTATGATCAATATCTAAAAATTATGATGCAGATAAATAGAAACCTTCAGTAATTTCTCAAACATTCACTATAAGTATTAAAGCTTTAGATATTCACTGTACATAGTGCATTGGTTAAAGGTTGAATTTAATTTTTATTGGTACCTCAGCCTGGATTATTCCTTATTTAGCTTTGAAAAAATAATTTCTTTATTTTATTTGGCAATATTTCCAACTGCCAAGTATATGTTTTGCTGTGCTTTCACAATGAATTACATAACCCTTCGGGAAGTATATTCTTTCATAAAAAGGAGAAACAAGATCACAGTGCCAATGAACATCTCAGATTAATAGCTATGCTGAGGCTTAAATTTTAAAAAAGCCTTAAGTTGTTAAAAAGGACTTGCTGGTGCATAAACTATTACAATGAATTCAAGTAATGTTTTATGCTATATGCTCCTTATACCATTGTGGAGAATAATGGCTGCAGTGACTACTGCTCATTGATGCTGAAGATGCAGATTGCTTTTCTGTGCCTATGTGCTTCATTAAGACAGTCTGCGTTTTCATTCACTACAACAAAAATTTCAGTGCAGTAAATGGAAACTCCATAGGTTCCGAGATTTTCCATAACTCAGACTGAATAACATTGAACCTCATATTCCGTTATAGTGTTTACTGCATAATCATTGTAAATAAATCGTTCCCTGTATATACAATACTCTTCAAAGAATGACACTATGTTACTAAGCAACTTTCCTTGCCTGTCACATTAATTACAACAATTTGTCATCTTAAACTGAGGGCAGAAACGTTTCCTTTATGATGTTAATTCGGTTTATTGTGCTTGATCTGTGGATGTTTCAGTATTTAGTTTTATGTTCTCCCAAATTAAACACACACATTACAGATTTACCTTATTGTGCAACTGATTCTAAAGTTGCCATCTTGAGTAAATTGCACGTAAGCCACTTTGTTTAATAGGAAGGAACTTATAAAGCTCACCTGAGACCATTTTAAAAAGCTGGTATTAGTTGACAGTCTACAATCTATATTACACATAGGCAAGCTAAATATTGAGCTGAATCCAATGTGATTCTCGATCTGGCCTGGTTCTCACACTGCCCTATATCAATTTTTATGACAGTATGACCCAGGGAAATAACAGTAGCACATCCCTCTCTTTCGCACTGATATTTCTTCAGCCCCTTCAAAGGTAAACCAAGCTTTATTCCACAGTATGGAAAACATATAGAATAGCAGCTGTGATAGGATTCACTGAGGGTAATTTTGACTTGGGGCAAAAGTGTTAAATGGCATAACAGATTAGCCAGCTCTCCCAGAAATGAAAGGAGGTGTACAGTTTGCAGATGATCGGTATTTTCTGTTTTACATTACCAACCAAAGTCAAAATTATGTCCATTTAATTCAGGCAGTACAAGATATCTTCATAATAATCCAAAATAAAGAATGGGCTTTTATTCCACCACCCCTTCCCCACCCCCATGTTTCATCCTACTCGACTTAAACAAGACAATTTCTGACTATTCTCTCCAGCTCTTCAACATCCTCCACCTCCCCCCCTCCATCCCCCCCTCTCCCCCACCCCCTACCGCCAAGTCTGAAGTCTCTTTAGACTGTGAAACCCCTAAAATCTATGACAGATCACTTGTTGCTGCCCCTGAAGCACTCGGGCCTGGAAGAGCACACCGGCTATCAGAAATGTGCTCAGCCCTCTGAGGAACTCCAGAACTCACTGCTCATTCAACTACTTCTCAAGCTGAAATAAAAACAGAAAATGCTGGAAAAACTCAGCAGGTCTGGCAGCATCTGTGGGGAGAGAAACAGAGTTGATGTTTCGAGTCTGTGTGACTCTTCTTCAGAGCTAAAGAGAAGTAGAAATGTGATGGATTTTATACTATTTAAAACTATTTAAGGAATGAGATAGAAGGTGACAACTAAGGAGAGATTAACAAAGATGTCATGACACAAGACAAAGGGAGTGTTCATGGTAGTGGGAAAGAGTAACGAAGGAGTTGATAGTGGCATCAAGGTAAGATGGCAGAAGGTGTTAATAGCAGGACAAGGGTCTTTCACTCTGTGAAAGCAAAACCTAAAAACAAGTGACAGATGGCCCTGTTTTGGAGTGGGGGGGTGGTTGGGGGAAAGGGTAAAAAATGAACAACTAAATAAAATAATTTTAAAAATTTAAGATAAATAAATAAAAACTGGATTTAAAAAGTGGTCAGGAGGGAGGGGAGAGTTCATGTTCTGAAGTTGTTGAACTCAATGTTAAGTCCAGAAGGCTGTAAGGTGCCTAATTGGAAGATGAGGTGCTGTTGCATCATTTTTCTACTTCTCTTTATCTCTGAAGAAGTCATACAGACTCTAAATGTCAACTCTGTGTCTCTCTCCACAGATGCTGCCAAACCTGCTGAGTTTTTCCAGTATTTTCTGCTTTTATTTCAGATTCCCAGCATCGGCAGTGTTTTGTTTTTATTTCTCAAGCTGCCTGGCCAGCCAGTGCTGCTTCACCTTCATCATCCCTTTGCAGAACTGCTTGTCTATGACCGTGCTTGGGAAGCTACACCATTCCCCATTAAATCATTGGCATGAATAAATAAACTCCCACCTCCACAACCCCTGCATAGCCAAAATACTCCAGCTAAATTCTGACCATAGGTCCTCATCATAGGTAGGCAATGGTGCCTGTTGTGTAATGTTAATACTTCAGAGTATTATGTACTATTGTGAAAAAGCAGTTCACCTGGTGGAGTCAATGGTGAAAAAATTCAATAGCTCCTGAAAACAGGCATGGGGATCACAATGTGCAATTAACCCTTCACCGTTCCCTCCAATGCAAACTTCATACTTCAAACCTAGGAAGGCACAGAGGTTGGAGGACAAGAACAAGGAAGCCTGGCTACAATTGTATAGATCTTTGGAGAGATCACACCTTAAGTACAGTGCCTGGCTTTGGTCTCCATATCTATGGAAGAATATACTTGCATTGGAAGTGGTACCGTGAAGATTCACTAGATTGGTTCCTGGCATTAGAAGGTTGGCCTATCATGAAAGGCTAAGTAAACTGGGCCTTATATTTCTGTCTGTATTTAAATGTTCTGCATCTCCGTCTGTATTCAGATCAGAATTCTATGTAGCTGCTTCCAGTTCTTACATTAGGTTTAGTTGTGCCAGTCAACCTCATTAGTACTGCGATCGTCTTACTTCATTGTGAGTTGACTCATCCTGTCCTATATCTGCTTGAATTATAATGTAATCCAGTGATGTAACATTAATATACCCTTATGACCTGAACCAGATATTCTTGCACTTCTTCAATCTTTCCAAAGGCAGGCCGAACAACCACTTAGTGAGGCAAAACAATAACAGAATTACCTGGAAAAACTCAGCAGGTCTGGCAGCATCGGTGGAGAAGAAATCAGTTAACGTTTCGAGTCCTCATGACCCTTCGGCAGAACTGAGTATAGTTAGGAGAAAGGTGAAATATAAGCTGGTCTAAGGTGGGGTGGGGGGCAGGGGGAGAGAGAAGTTGAGGGTGGGGCGATTGTGGGGATAAGCAAGCAGTGATAGGAGCAGATAATCAAAAGATGTCACAGACAAAAGGATCAAAGAGGTGTTAAAGGTGGTGATATTATCTAAGAAAAGTGCTAATTAAGATTGGAAGGCAGGATACTCAAGGTACAGCTCTAGTGGGGGTGGGGTGGAAAGACTAACAAAGTTTTAGTTTTAGATTTAAAAATAATGGAAATAGGTGGGAAAAGAAGAATCTATATAAATTATTGAAAAAAAAAGGGAGGGGGGAGAAACGGGGTGGGGATGGGGGGAGGGGGAGTTTAAGATCTAAAGTTGTTGAATTCAATATTCAGCCCGGAAGGCTGTAAAGTGCCTAGTCGGAAGATGAGGTGCTGTTCCTCCAGTTTGCGTTGGGCTTCACTGGAACAATGCAGCAAGCCAAGGACAGACATGTGGGCAAGAGAACAGGGTGGAGTGTTAAAATAGCAAGCAACAGGGAGGTTTGGGTCTTTCTTGCGGACAGACCGCAGGTGTTCTGCAAAGCGGTCGCCCAGTTTGCGTTTGGTCTCTCCAATGTAGAGGAGACCGCATTGGGAGCAACGAATGCAGTAGACTAAGTTAGGGGAAATGCAAGTGAAATGCTGCTTCACTTGAAAGGAGTGTTTGGGCCCTTGGACGGTGAGGAGAGAGGAAGTGAAGGGGCAGGTGTTGCATCTTCTGCGTGGGCACGGGGAGGTGCCATAGGTGGGGGTTGAGGAGTAGGGGGTGATGGAGGAGTGGACCAGGGTGTCCCGGAGGGAATGATCCCTACGGAATGCCGCCAGGGGGGGTGAAGGGAAGATGTGTTTGGTGGTGGCATCATGCTGGAGTTGGCGGAAATGGCGGAGGATGATCCTTTGAATGCGGAGGCTGGTGGGGTGATAAGTGAGGACAAGGGGGACCCTATCATGTTTCTGGGAAGGAGGAGAAGGCGTGAGGGCGGATGCGCGGGATATGGGCCGGACCCGGTTGAGGGCCCTGTCAACGACCGTGGGTGGAAAATCTCGGTTAAGGAAGAAGGAGGACATGTCAGAGGAGCTGTTTTTGAAGGTAGTGTCATCAGAACAGATACGACGGAGGCCAAGGAACTGAGAGAATGGGATGGAGTCCTTACAGGAAGCGGGGTGTGAGGAGCTGTAGTCGAGGTAGCTGTGAGAGTCGGTAGGCTTGTAATGGATATTAGTGGACAGTCTATCATCAGAAATTGAGACAGAGAGGTCAAGGAAGGGAAGAGAAGTGTCAGAGATGGACCATGTGAAAATGATGGAGGGGTGGAGATTGGAAGCAAAATTAATAAATTTTTCCAGGTCCCGACGAGAGCATGAAGCAGCACCGAAGTAATCATCGATGTACCGGAGAAAGAGTTGTGGGAGGGGGCCGGAGTAGGACTGGAACAAGGAATGTTCCACATACCCCATAAAGAGACAGGCATAGCTGGGGCCCATGCGGGTACCCATAGCCACACCTTTTATTTGGAGGAAGTGAGAGGAGTTAAAGGAGATATTGTTCAGTGTGAGAACAAGTTCAGCCAGACGGAGGAGAGTAGTGGTGGATGGGGATTGTGGAGGCTGAGCGTCAACTCGCAGACACTTCCTCCTACCTCTCCCTGGACCATGACCCCACCACAGAACATCAAACCGTTGTTTCCAGGAATGTCACTGACCTCATCTCCTCTGGAGATCTTCCTCCCACAGCTTCCAACTTGATAGTCACCCAACCTCGGACGGCCCGCTTCTACCTCCTACCCAAAATCCACAAACAGAACTGTCCTGGCAGACCGATCGTGTCAGCCTGTTCCTGCCCCACGGAACTCATTTCTCGTTATCTTGACTCCCTTCTCTCTCCCCTTCTCCAGTCCCTTCCCACCTACATCCGTAATTCCTCTGACACCTTACGTCACATCAACAATTTCCAGTTCCCTGGCCCCAACCGCTTCCTCTTCACCATGGATGTCCAATCCCTCTACACCTCCATCCCCCACCAGGATGGTCTGAGAGCCCTTAGCTTCTTCCTTGAACAGAGGCCCGAACAATCCCCATCCACCACTACTCTCCTCCGTCTGGCTGAACTTGTTCTCACACTGAACAATTTCTCCTTTAACTCCTCTCACTTCCTCCAAATAAAAGGAGGGGCTATGGGTACCCGCGTGAGCCCCAGCTATGCCTGTCTCTTTATGGGGTATGTGGAACATTCCTTGTTCCAGTCCTACTCCGGCCCCCTCCCACAACTCTTTCTCCGGTACATCGATGATTACTTCGGTGCTGCTTCATGCTCTCGTCGGGACCTGGAAAAATTTATTAATTTTGCTTCCAATCTCCACCCCTCCATCATTTTCACATGGTCCATCTCTGACACTTCTCTTCCCTTCCTTGACCTCTCTGTCTCAATTTCTGATGATAGACTGTCCACCAATATCCATTACAAGCCTACCGACTCTCACAGCTACCTCGACTACAGCTCCTCACACCCCGCTTCCTGTAAGGACTCCATCCCATTCTCTCAGTTCCTTGGCCTCCGTCGCATCTGTTCTGATGACGCTAACTTCAAAAACAGCTCCTCTGACATGTCCTCCTTCTTCCTTAACCGAGGTTTTCAACCCACGGTCGTTGACAGGGCCCTCAACCGGGTCCGGCCCATATCCCGCGCATCCGCCCTCACGCCTTCTCCTCCTTCCCAGAAACATGATAGGGTCCCCCTTGTCCTCACTTATCACCCCACCAGCCTCCGCATTCAAAGGATCATCCTCCGCCATTTCCGCCAACTCCAGCATGATGCCACCACCAAACACATCTTCCCTTCACCCCCCCTGGCGGCATTCCGTAGGGATCATTCCCTCCGGGACACCCTGGTCCACTCCTCCATCACCCCCTACTCCTCAACCCCCACCTATGGCACCTCCCCGTGCCCACGCAGAAGATGCAACACCTGCCCCTTCACTTCCTCTCTCCTCACCGTCCAAGGGCCCAAACACTCCTTTCAAGTGAAGCAGCATTTCACTTGCATTTCCCCTAACTTAGTCTACTGCATTCGTTGCTCCCAATGCGGTCTCCTCTACATTGGAGAGACCAAACGCAAACTGGGCGACCGCTTTGCAGAACACCTGCGGTCTGTCCGCAAGAAAGACCCAAACCTCCCTGTTGCTTGCTATTTTAACACTCCACCCTGTTCTCTTGCCCACATGTCTGTCCTTGGCTTGCTGCATTGTTCCAGTGAAGCCCAACGCAAACTGGAGGAACAGCACCTCATCTTCCGACTAGGCACTTTACAGCCTTCCGGGCTGAATATTGAATTCAACAACTTTAGATCTTAAACTCCCCCTCCCCCCATCCCCACCCCGTTTCTCCCCCTTCCCTTTTTTTTTCAATAATTTATATAGATTCTTCTTTTCCCACCTATTTCCATTATTTTTAAATCTAAAACTAAAATTTTGTTAGTCTTTCCACCCCACCCCCACTAGAGCTGTACCTTGAGTATCCTGCCTTCCATTCTTAATTAGCACTTTTCTTAGATAATATCACCACCTTTAACACCTCTTTGATCCTTTTGTCTGTGACATCTTTTGATTATCTGCTCCTATCACTGCTTGCTTATCCCCACAATCGCCCCACCCTCAACTTCTCTCTCCCCCTGCCCCCCCCCCCCCCCCCCCCCACCTTAGACCAGCTTATATTTCACCTTTCTCCTAACTATACTCAGTTCTGCCGAAGGGTCATGTGGACTCGAAACGTTAACTGATTTCTTCTCCACCGATGCTGCCAGACCTGCTGAGTTTTTCCAGGTAATTCTGTTTTTGTTTTGGATTTCCAGCATCCGCAGTAGCTTTTAGCTTTTTGTTTTTAACTTAGTGAGGCAAGCCTGATATGAATCAATGAGCTGCCTTATTTCACAGTAAGGTGAATACACAGAATGATAGTGATGGTTGAACTCACTTAATTCAGACAGCACAACTTATCTTCACAAAATTATACAAAATAAAGAACATGGTATGCTTCCCACGTCAGTAATTCATTTTTGATTTAAACAAGATAATGTATGACTATTCGCTTCTGCATTTGAACTTTATCATCACCTTTGCTGTCTGTTTCACAGTATTCTTTTTCAAAAAAACTTGCCTGATAGTCTATGTCCATATATTTTATCTCTCACTGTTCACTGCCAGAAAGGGATCAAAGATATTTCAAAATAATGGGGTATGAAGGGTTTTCTGATCATCAAGATAGTATAATGAATTGCTTATTATTTACAATCTACTGTCAGCTGTGAGGGCCTTTGGAAGGTAATGGAGAAATTTGGCTGCTCTGCAAAATTTATCACAATGGTTCGACAGTTCCATGACGGCATGCTTCTGTGTGTCCTGGGTGATGGCAAGTCTTCTGGCCCATTCCCAGTCACTCATAGAATTAAGCAGGGCTGCATGCTAATGCCAACACTCTGCAGCATGTTTTTCTCTGTCATGCTCTCCAATGCCTTTCATGATGGCATTGAAATCAGATATCGCATGGGCGGGAAGCTGTTCAATCTGAGATGATTCAAGGCAAAGACCGAGGTCTCCAAGGACATATTTCACAGTTTCCTGTTTGCCAATGACTGTGCACTAGCTGCCGGTTCAGAACTGGACATGCCATGTATCATGGACTTGTTCTCCAATGCATGTGAAAATTTTAGCCTTACGATCAGCACAAAGGAAACTGAAGTAATGTACCAGCCTGCTCCAGGAAAGCCCTATCTCGAACCCAAGGTTTCGGTCCATGACCGGAACCTGTCAGCAGTGGATAAGTTCACTTATCTCGGCAGCACACTCTCTCAATGTGTCCAAATTGATGACAAGGCACATGCAAGAATTGCCAAAACTATATAATAATGATCTGGGCTTGGGTGGGCAGGGCACAATTGCAAAATTTGCAGGTGATGCAAAACTTTGGAAATATAATGAATTGCGAGGAGGGCAGCAATAGAATTCAAGAGGACATCGACAGGTTGTTGGAATGATCGGGCATGTAGCAGATTTAATGCAGAGAAGTGTGCGTGTTACATTTTGGAAGGATGAATGAGGAGAGGCGGTGTTCCGGATTTTCCTTTGTGTGGTAAAGCTGCGGAGTTTACCACTGAGTGCCTCAAAAAATATGTACTTTCTTTGTTCTGTCGGCTGCAGCAGGGCCTTGCTCTGTCGGCTGCAGCAGGGCCTTGCTCTGTCGGCTGCAGCAGGGCCTTGCTCTGTCGGCTGCAGCATGGTTCCAGTGGCAAACTGATTGCTGAGGCCGAGCAGGGGGGGTGTACTCTTGGCGAAGCCCCCGTGTGACATCACGAGAAGAAGTCATGCCCCTTGAACTCAAGCAGTCAGTCACTGTTCAGGTCTGTAGATTATAACGATTTCAAGCAATTTTTAAATCTTTTAAACACCTCTAATTGTTTTCAAAGGCCTGTGTAAGCTTTCATTTATTAAGCCTGTGAAGAACTGAAAATGGATGAAATAAATGAATAATGAATTTGTCTCACTATGTAAAAAAAAGACCAGCTTAGGAAAATAAGTCAAATAAACATTTATTTGAAAAGCACTTATTTTATTGTTTGCACAAAATATAACAGCGCAGAAGGTGATGAGAAGAAGAGGTCTGTTAAATTTAGCGATGAAAGCCTCACTGTACATCTCAGTCAGGTGGAAGCAAAGCATTACCATACTACCAGCAACAATAAGTCAAGGATGCCCAGGAAAGTTAGCTTCTCTGCATAGAGGGAGGGTGCAGACATAGTTACAGCTAATAGCAATGTTCCATGGACCACAAAGCAATGCCAGAAAAAGCTCAATGATTTAACGCATTCTGCCGGGGTGTGTATAGTTATTAATTTAACTTTCCACTTAGGAATTAACAGTTTTAAATGTCATGAAATGTTGGATGCTTCTTCATTCCAGGGGTCACAAAATTCAGTTGCCTGAAATATGTTTTTTTATTTATTCCTTCATGGGGTGTGGGCATTGCTGACTAGGCCGGCATTTACAGCCCATCCCTAATTGCCCTTGAGAAGTTGGTGGTGAACTGCCTTCTTGAGCCGCTGCAGTCCCTGTGGTGTAGGTACTCCCACAGTGCTGTTAGGGAGGGAGTTCCAGGATTCTGACCCAACAGCAATGAAGGAACAATGATATATTTCCAAGTTAGGGTGGTGTATGGCTTGGAGGGGAACTTGCTGGTGGTGGTGTTCTGATGCATCTTCTGCCTTTGCCCTTCTGGGTGGTAGAGGAGGAGATTTGGCAAATTGCAACAGTGTATCTTGTAGATGGTACACTGCTGCAACTGTGTGTTGGTGGTGGAAGGAGTGAATGTTGAATGTCATGGATGGGGTGTCAATCAAGCATGCTGCTTCGTCCTGGATGGTGTCAGCATCTTGAGTGTTGTTGGAGCTGCACTCATCCAGACAAGTGGAGCGTATTCCTTCATGCTCCTGACTTGTGCTTTGCAGATGGTGGACAGGCTTTGGGGAATCAAGAGATGAGGCCACTTTGAAGGACCTCACTGACAGGAAGAGATGTTCAGGTAGCTGCTGAGAATCAGTAACCCTTCAGTTAAGCATAAAAAATTTAACACCTGAAAAGTTCCCAGTCTACCTTAGATTACCCTGGAAGGGTAAGGTGTCTCAAAAATTTGAGCAACAGGTGGAACTAGCCATTTCACACTGCTACTATGCAGTAGCAATACAAGTATTATTCTCCACTAACAGGATGCTGCCAAGACATTCTATCTATCACACAAATGAGTAATGTGGTAACTTTAGTGCCATTGTGATGCCAGGTATATAGGCCCTACATCCAAAATGACTTGTGGGTCACATCAAACAGCACATCCCTTCGGCTGTTCACATAAACAAAGTACTGGCCATACAGGACCAGCCTGTGCTTGCAAAACTCAAGGCATAGTGTCCAACATTGGATGTGATTCCGAGATTGGACAGTACTTGCTAAACGATCCTGACTGTGCTAAGAATTACACTGACAATCGATTTAAGATTATCAGTCAGGCTTGCAGTGTGGCTTACTTACACATGCTAGAAGCTACATATATTCACACGCAGAGCCTTGTCCTTTGCAGGCAGAAGGAGCATATCCATACATTGCACCTTTTTCAACCAAACAAAAGCTTAGAGGTCAGCCATTCCTTGTTCATTTACAGTGCCATTGCCTTGACCAATCAGGGTTGATCTGCCTGGTTTGAATTTAAATAAAAGCTTGGCAGTTAACTGTTCCTTGGGTGCATTCTCCATGGCAATGCCTTTACCAGTCAGAAGCCACTTGCCAATCAGCACTCTCTTCTCATGCAGTATATATTGTTGTTCCCTTTCCTATTGGTATTCTTGTGAATCTGTCCTGATAAGTACAAGATGAAAAGTTTTGACAGCATGTCTCCTTTTTCAGCAATACTTAACCCTAAATATATAACCACATCCCAAAAAATAGCTCCAGCAAGAAAAAAAATTGTGCATTTAATTTTAACTCTCACTTGAAACAATCTGTAAACAAACTCATCTGCTTGTGCCACAGGACCTTAAGCAGCCTGACAGTTTTTTTGTTTGAAGCTCTGTTTCCTCCGAAGGATCAGACATTGGAATAAGGAAAAGTGAATGTCACAGCTGAATGGTTAAACCATATGTGACCATATGAGCTTTTGTAATGTAACAAATGAACATTATCATCATTGCAAAGGTTTTCTTCTGGCAGGTGCACAGCTGTCTTTGGACACACTGGCTGGTGATGGTGGGAAGCCAGGGACAGCAGCAAAGGGTGTCAAAGGGTGCAGGACCTGAGCCGTCACAGAAAAACGAGACAGTAACTGAACTGGAGGAAGTAGGGGAGTGTCATGTAGATGACCAAGAAGGTGTGGACCCGAAGTGGGAGGGCAGGCAAAGTGGGACTGTTCCTCCTGGACACACATAGCACCTCCTGGAGCTAATGTATGGGAATCCTATGAAAATACTCAGATCATAACCTCTCTGCCTCCTGGCCCCTCTCACTCAGAATAAGGCACAGATAAACTCCCTATGGGCAATCCTGGAGCCAAAGTTGTGTGGTCATTGGCAGGATGTGTGCTTTAGGAGTCCACAATATCAAGTGTTGAGGGACCTGCAACACTTCAGGTACTGTTCTACTGTCTTCAGTGACATGTCAACCACATCAGACACATATTGAGACTTCAGAGGAAGGTGTGGTCTTTGTAGGAGTGAGGGGTGTTCTGCACATGACAGGCAGCTAGACTCTCTGGGTTTGATCAGTGTCTTGTTTTTTTGTTTCAATGATGCACACAGGCTGTTGACATTGTAGCTGAGCTAACTTTATTGATAACACATTTTACTAACATAAACACATATCTGCAATAAATGAATTCTATCAAGACAAGCTCCAACTTGTGCTATCTGAACTTCAACTCCAAGTAAGGTGACCCCCATATCTAGTACAGAGTACCATATAGCATCTAACACTGGAATCCACGACCACAATCAATCATTATCATGACAATTGGGAGGTGACAAAGTCAAAGGCAAGTCTTTGTCAGGAAGTGAGGGAGTCGAACTCAAGACTTTGTCATCAGCTGGCCCTTTCTATTCAAAACCTTACTGATATGTTGACTGGTATGGCAGAAATATAAAGAATCCCTCTAGAACAACTCATGGTGATTACAAGAATAGAAACTGTGCAGGCCCATGGACCAGCAGCTGAACATCTAATAGATGCAGCTTCTGGCCAGGAGCACCTCAACTCCAGTTATCTGCTGCTGGGCACGTCTCTGGTGTTGGAGAGGTCAGGTGACCTTCCCTCCATCATAAGTTTAGGATGTCCGCTGATAATTTCACAATGTTCAGCACCAATTGCGGCTTCTCAGATACTGACACAGTCCTTGTCTATAAGGAGCAAGACTTTGGACAACATTCAATCCGCCGGTTGGTAAGTTATATTCATGCCTCACAAGTGCCAAGCAATGACCATTTCCAACAATTGCTAACCTAACCATCTCCCCTTGACATTCTATGGCATTACCATCACTCAATCCCACACTGTCAACATCCTGGGGGGGTTACCATTGACCAGAAACCGGGCCAGCCCTATAAATACTGTGGCTACAGAAGCTGGGAATTCTGCAGGGACTAACTCACCTCCTGACTCCCCATAGCCTGTCCACCATCTACATGGTACAAGTCAGGAGTGTAATGGAATACTCCTCACTTGCTTAGACAAGTGCAGCTCCCACAACGCTCAAGAAGCTCAACAACATCCAGGGCAAAACAGTCCGCTTGATTGGCACCCCATCCAACACAATAAACATTCACTCCCTCCACCACTGATGCACAGGGAGTACCATCTACAAGATGCACTGCAGCAACTCACAAAGGCTCCTTCCAAACCTGCACCTTCAACCACAAAAAAGGACAAGGCCAGCAGAAACATGGGAACACCACCATCAGCAAGTTCCCCTCCAAGCCACGCACCATCCTGACTTGGAACTATATCACCATTCTTTCACTGTTGCTGGGTCAAAATCCTGGAACACTCTAATTAACAGCACTGTGGGTGTACTTACACCACATGGACTGCAGCAATTCAAGTAGGCAGCTCACCACCACCTTCTCAAGGTCAATTAGGGATCTGCAATAAATACAGGCCTAGCCAGTGATGCCGGTGAAAGAAAAAGAAAAACAGTCACAGGTATGGGGAAGACACAGGAGACATTAGTGTCACCCCTTTTCATGACAGTGACACACAGGCACAGATGACAGGATGAACATTTTCAGTGTTTGGGAAATTTTGTATAATTTATTGGAGTTATATTTATAACATAATTGAGTCTGCTTTTGTTGTTGCTACGCATTAGCCAATAGTCATTGTTAGCAGTTTGAAATTATTTTAACAAAGTGAAACGGTCAATGTTACAACAGTTTAAAAAGTAGATAGCTAGTTAGCACAAATTGCAGTAAAAGTCTTACACCAAGCAGCTGAAGCTGACCTTGTTCATCAATAACTACCTCAAATGTCTTTCAAAGGGTCTTTGCTGCTAAAATAAGCTGTTACTTGTTTCACTTTCAAAAACACTTCTTTTGTCTGATTTCCGGGGGGAGGAGAGTGACTTATCAATGTCCAAATGCAACAACCACCAGCTGCTCTCTACCATGGCTAATGTCTCCTGCCCAATGTTAGAGTAATTGGACTACGATGCAGACAGGAGCTTTGAAGCAAATGCAATGGGTTTAACTTTCTGTGACGTGCATGGCCCTAAACCTTTTTGGGATGTATGCGCTTCTAACATGCTCACTTCTTTGGCATCATAGAATTGCAATAACAACGCTCCTGCCAATGACTCCTTTAGTGCCTCAAAGAGATGCAAGTGATCTTCATGCCACAGGAAAGGCACCTCCTTTTTCAACAATTCCTGTAAAGGTGATGATTTTTGCACAAAATTGGGAATGTAAGGAGACAAAAAGTTGAAGAGACCCAAGCATCATCAAATATCCTCCTTATTTTGGGGTGTTAGCATTGCAAGGATATCATCCAGTTTGCTTAGATCAGGACAGATACCAGCATGCAAATAAATGGACCCAAAGAAATTTATTTGCTGCACATTAATGTCACACTTGTGACAGTTAAACACCAGCCTTTCTTTACGTGCCACTTGCACCAGCAGATGTGAATTCCAATCATGCTCCTATTTTGTCCTTCCCACAACTATATCATCTGCAATGGATATGCATTCTGGTTTTGTACAGGTAATGTGATCCAAGTATGCCTGAAAGAGATCCTGGCTAACAAATAGCCCAAAAGGGCATTGGGAGCAATGACATCCAAATGGGGTATGAAACATAGTCAGTTCCTGGGATTTCTCTGCTAGGTGTATGTGAATGAGCTAAATAAAACATGCAAAGGAAGGAACATAAGGAGCAGAACATAAACAAAACATAAACAACAAAGTGAGAGAGATTAATAACAGTGCATTAATTTTCAAGGAACAGCTGGTATCAAGTTTGAGAACTCATAGGCGAGAGAGTCTTGATTAGACTCACACGAGGAAACAAGAAAATAATTTGTATAATTGAGAAGCAGAAAACCGAAGCAACGGCAGATGAAAGATGGTTGAAAATAATGCAGGATAGATTAGCCGAGAACAATCCCAACCCTAGAATGAAGCAGGCAAGAAGGAAAACCCAGGAATTTCTGCATCAAAATAAATGACTGCATTTGCCTTGTTCACCAAAGGGTTTTATTTTTATTTTTATTTTTAGAAGGCCACTATACACTCATAGACTCATAGACGTTTACAGCACAGAAGGAGGCCATTCGGCCCATCGTGTCCATGTCAGTCAACAAAAATCTGACTACACTAATCCCATTTTCCAGTGCTTGGTCCATAGCTATAGCAATGCAAGTGAATATCTAAATACTTCTTAAATGTTACAAGAGTTTTTGACTCAACCATCCTTTCAGGCAGTGAGTTCCAGACTCCCACCACCCTCTGGGTGAAAAATAGTCCCCTCAACTCCCCTCTTATCCTTCTACCTCTTATCGTAAATCTATGTCCCCTGGCTATTGACCCCTCTACTAACTGAAAAAGTGCCTTCCTATCCACCCTATCTATGTCCCTCATAATCTTATACACCTCTTATCAGGTCCCCTCTCAACCTTCGCTGCTCCAAGGAAAACAACCCCAGCCTATCCAATCTTTCCTCATAGCTCAGACCCTCTAGCCCAGGCAGCATCCTGGTAAATCACCTCTGCAACCTCTCCAGTGCAATCACTGTATTCTATATAGTTCATGCATTCACACTTTTAGGACCGAATGTATTTTGTGCCTGAAGCATCTCAGCAGCGAACATGATCTGGTTATATAATTTCTGTGTCAGGCCTTGCTTCAGTATGCATTGGGAATGACTGATACTGCACCATATTAAAGTAACTGTAATTTTGCCACGTTTTTCACTGCACTAACTTTAGAAAATAAGTCGTTGTCAGAAAAATTTGGGCGATTTCAGTCAAAACTGTTTGACGCTGAGCTATTTCAAACAAACCTGTGACAATGGGACAGAGCACAGGTTCAAACTAGTGGAAGGCAAATTTAGAGTTTAGTTAGGAAGTTCTACACACAAAGAATGCATGGAATTGATTTATGAATATTGCAATGGAGACAGAATTGCCAGAAGCATTGAAGAAGCCATTGGATGACGTGATGGAGGAAGCACTGGTTCTTTCAGAATGGGTGGCCTACAATGGGCTGAATGGTCTCAATCATCTTTACCTAATTTGTACAATATTATGTTTTGAAGATTCCTACTCATTCAGAAAGCAATGAATTAATGAATGTTGGCAAAAAATAAATAATAACTATTTTTTGTTTGTTAACACTGGGAGGTATGTTATGCCCTCTCCCATGGCAAGTTTGGAGGTGGGGTGGGCATTTAATCAGGTGGGATGGTGGCAAGTGGGGATCCCGCCACCTTCCCGCCTCCACCCCAATTAAGTCCATGGCAGGAAGGCCCATGGATAGCCTTCCACCTCGTCGCCAATTGAGGCCCTTAAGTGGGTAATTAATCTCTACTTAAGGGCCTCATCCTGCTGCTGCTGCCTGGGCCTGTCGTCATCTGGGGAGCACAACAAGCAAACCTGTACGGGTTGCTAGTGGTCTCCCGGTGGGAGGGGACCCTTGTTCAAAGGCACTCAATGTCAGATCAAGGGAGCCGGCATCAGGAAGGGGGGAGTGGATCCTTGCTCTTGCTGCTGAACCCCCTACACCCACCTTCCCCATGAACCCAACACCGTGAAAAGCCTCCTGCCATCACTTACCTCTGTACTGGGTCACTCTGCAATCTAAAGCCTCTGGTGGGTGTATTTCCTGATGCAGCCACTGCCTCCATGTTGGCGCTGCTCAGCAAAAGAGCTGCAAGCTCTCGGCTGGCAGGACTCCTGCGGCCGGGGTCCTGATCACCTGGAAGGCCCACTCATGGCCTGTTAGTTGATGATTGGCACGTAATTTCGTAGACCTTCCACAAAGAGGCAATATGGTTCTCTTGCCAGCTCTCCAGCAGCTAGCTGAGACCATCATTGCCTCCATAAAAATCCCCCTACTATGCTGGTGTCACTAATGACAGACTCACAGTTTTCCATAATTAGACAGTAAAACTGAAAGTCAATATTTGACTCCAGATGTGTCTGTAATTAATAAATTAAGTTTGAAAATTCCAAAAGGTTGCTACAGCAGTTTTTAAAAATGGTGAATAATAAACTTTCATACTTGAAAACACAGCTAAGAGAGCCAGTGGCCTGTGTGTTACAATAGAGTAGGAAGAAGAGCAGGAGAGTACACAGGAACACAATTGGTACACACATACACAGAAGGTATTACTCCAGGCACTGGGGCTATGACAACAGCTACCAGGTCATGGTGGAAGAGTAGTGCATGAGGAGGTTCAGGCTTACCAGGGAAGTTATGACTGAGATATGCCACCATGAAGGCCAGCAAGCACAGTTACTGGAATGTCAAGTATTGTATTATCTACTGTTATGCACATGTGCACAATCAATGTGTATATCAATAGAACTGTGATTAATATTGTGCACATCATTAATTTTGAATAGCCTGCACCCTCAATGATCCCAATACCTTCCAAACTCACCCTGCCAAATTAGTCAATGTTTCTTTTTTGGCCAAATTGATTGGAAAGTGTTATTCCTGATCATGCAGTTCACCACTTTGCACCTTCCAACTGAATGCCAGCTATACCTTCAAAGACAGTAGCGAATGAAATGGAAGAGGGGGGAAGGCTCATTCGCATAAAGCAGCTTTTAAGTGCTATACAGATTATATTGATTCCCTAGGAGAGGGGAGACAGTGCCACAGGCCACTACCTGCGTAACATGTGTCATTGACATAATCTGTGTAGCACTGCTTAAAGCGACGCTTTGCGAACATACATCTCCCTCAGGGTAATTTGGTCAATGGGAACTCCTTCCTGAAATACATCTTCTTCTCTGTCATGGCACATATCGTTTTGACAACCACATTATTTTCATTTCTATGACCATTTTTGTATGTTTGTTATTTCCCCTGAATGTTTAAAGACATATCCTCACCAAAAATATGTTTGCACTGCTCCATTACTGAGTTTGTTAGCAAAACACCATTAATTTGCCAACTGCCATTTATCATTATCATCAAAAATTGCATACCATAGTCATTATCAATCAACTTACTCTCTCAGGTATTGCACCTCTAAAAGCCATGTGCTCCACCAAAATTAGCAAACAGAAAGGTTTCATTTTACCCCTGCCATGTCTTAAATGCTAACTTCCCTGAGCTTGATTAGTAATTCTGTGCTTATTTTTATTTTTTATGCTCAATGCTTTTCACTCTGTCAAAATATGGGTTAGTCAAAATGAAAGAAATATACGGAAGTGATTCTATCCCAAAAACATGACCAACTTTGAATTATATCTGTAAAACTAGCTATTGGGTGCTTGTCTAAGCAACTAGAGGTCATTAAAATTAAATATGGCAAGAAAATGAGTGAATCCAGAAACAGAAAAGCTCTGAATCTTTATTTCTTGCTGTCCCACCATTTGCATTCAAATGGTTCACTTTTTCTTGCCTCCTGTCCTGAACACCCTAGCTCAGAACAGGGTATGTATGGTGTCATATGGAAAAGGTTTGCATAGCACCAACAAACACCGAGCTCTCTCTGGTACCTGGTGCTGTGGGCTGTGGGCAATGCCCATACACAGCCAGCACATATTGAAAAAGCACAAGCACACGGCCTCCAGTTTCTTTTCTGTTGATTTCAGCACTTACTCTTATTGCACAATTATACTTGTTCTTATTAAATTGAATCTTTCAGTGTTCACTCCCTTTACATATATAGCCAATTTTCTTTTTTAGTACTTGGACCATTCAACTGTACCCCCCCAGTATGGGCTGAATTTTACGTCCCGCGAGTGGGCACGCAATCGGGCGTAAAATAGCATGCAATAACATCGGGCAAGCGACCCAACGTCATCACGCACTCGCGTAATATTTTGGTCGGCGGGCGCGAGCGAGTGCCGGAGCACGCCCGCCATTAATTAACAGGCCACTTAAGGCCATTAAAAAGCCAAATGATGGCAATTTTTCGTTGTCCGTGCAATTTCACGCTCATAGCACAGGCGAAACAGGCAGGCAGGCAGCCCACATTTTGCAAAACCTCATCCAAGGGCTGGATAAAAAGGGTCAGCAGCGTTGCCAGTGTGAGAAGTGAGCAGTTTGGTGGATAGTTTGCTGCTGCTAACTTATTGGTACTTGGCAGCTTCATCTCTGCTTGAGGCTTCATTCTTAGCATTTCCAGGCTTCATTTCAAATCTCCTTGGTGACTACAAGGCCCCCGGAGGATTCAGACCATGTGGACCTTTCCAGGTATCAGACAGCCTTCTGTGACCCTGGTAATGGGGATTGTGGTCTCCCCTGGAGGCACCTCCTCTGAGGAAGAAGAGAGGGGCAGAAGGGAGCGGAGGCCAGGTGTCCCAATGCATCTTCCAGGGGAGGGACCTGTGGGAGGAGAGGCGCAGGCACAAGGGGCACAGGGCCAGCAGGGAGTCCAAGGCAGAAGGGGACACAGAAGACACCACTATCCTGCTGCCAGGGTTTACAGGCGGGGATGCAGCTAACTCAATGTGTATGAGGTGCAGTGCCGAAGGAGGCTCTGCCTCTCCAGGGAGACAGTGACCTCCATTTGTCAGATGATTGGGCCTGATATCAGCTCCGACTGTGTGGGTGGAAACCCCATGCCAGTGGCTCTGAAGGTCACAGTGGCCCTCAACTTCTATGCCTCCGGCTCTTTCCAGGGATCAATGGGGGATCTGTGTGGAGTCTCCCAATTAGCTGCGTCAAGCTGGTGACAGCTCTGTTCAGGCAGGTACCGACCTCTATTCTTCACTGTACAGATGAGGCCAGCCAGGCTGAGTGAGCCAGAGGCTTTGCAGCGATTGCTGGCTTCCGCCGCATCCAGGGTGCAATCGACTGTACACATGTGGCCATCAAGGTGCCAGCAGGTGAGCCCGGTGCCTTCATCAACAGAAAGGGCTTCCACTCCATGAATGTGCAGATAGTGTGTGATCACAGGATGCTGATTCTACAAGTATTTGCAAGGTACTCAGGCAGCTCCCATGATGCTTATATCTTGAGACACTCCCAGGTGCCGAGGCTCTTCAGTGCTCCAGCCCGACTGGATGGATGGCTGCTGGGTGACAAGGGCTATTCATTGAAAAGGTGGCTCATGACACCTCTCTGCCACCCAAGAACAGAGGCAGAGAAGTGTTACAATATGAGCCATGCCTCCAAAGAGTGGTGGTAGAGAGACTATAGGCCTTCTCAAGATGCACTTCCGATGCCTGCATCATTCAGGGGGAGCACTACAATACCCCCCAGTGCAGGTGTCACTGATAGTGGTGGCATCCTGCACTCTCCACAATCTGGCACTGGCAAGGGGGGACCCACTGGAGGAACAGGATCTTGAGGCAGCTGCACAGGTCATAGGTGGTGAGTCCAGTAGTGAGTCAGAAGACGAGCACGGTGAGGAGAACTCTGATGGTGTGGAGCCAGACCTTGGTAACCTCCAGGGAGGCAGGGACACCAGGGACGCCTTGATCCAACGCTCTTTCAGCTAGGTTACTAAAGATCAGCTCAACCACATGCCAGGGCTGCTGCATCCATCCCCGACGTTGGAAAGGACCTTTTCATTTGAACACAAAGAACACTCAGTGCCTGTGCAATAAAGTTCAGAGCCACCTACATATGGCATTCCCCGCACCAATGAAATAAAAAGCTGAAGCATACCCAGGCCATGACAACAAAAACACTATTTATCCCATTCTGACAGTTCAATAATATTTACATAAACATTTCTGGTCTTCAACCCCAGACCAGTAAAGTAAACATAAATGAAAATAAAATCACCCGTGACAAGTCCCTCTTGTGCTCATGGTGCTTTTAACTCACGTTTGAGGTGCACCCACTTTGCTGGCACTGGCATTGGAGGCAGCCTGCTCACTCTGCTGTCCTATTGGCCTTGATGACCTTGGCGGGCATCCTCTGGCCAGTGGAGCCTGTGATGGTCCCACCTAGGAGGGAGCAGCCAGCGCCACAGTTGGTATCTATCCAGTCACCGCAGCCTCATCAGATGCCAAGGTTACTTTTGGAGGGGCGGAGGAGCTGCTGCCTTCATCCGGAGCGCCCTGAGAGGAGCTCGCAGAGACGACAAGCAGGTCATGCACCAACATGAGGTCGCTCTGGACCTCCCTGCTCACCATTGATAGACGGGCACCCAGCTGGGATACTGGGTGCCCCATCCATCTCCCACATTGGCACTGACAACCTGCGTTCAGTGCATGTGTGAGGGCTTGCAGATCCGAGCGCAACCCCAGGAGTCCCTGATTCTGTTCCTGGGGCTGCCTCTCCATGAGAGTTGCCACTCTCTCAATGGAGGAGGCAGCGCGCTCGGCCATGGGGGTCAACGCAGTGCTGATGCTCTGCATGGACTCCTCCACAACAGAGACCATGGCATGCATAACCTCATGGATCTCCGCCAGATCCTTCCGCACATCCCGCTGGACATCCAGCATCTGCTGCCTAATGGGTGACTCCAGAGGCTCATCATCTGCCTCCAACTCAGCATCGTCCTGGTCTTCAGCAGTCCTCTGACTGCTGGCGCCCTGGGCACTCTCTGCCTCCATCTGCACCTCAAGCGAGTGTGAATGTGCACCGAGATACAGCCGCCGATCTAGTGCCTACCGAGTTGCTGATAGCTGCGTTGGTGCTTGCTTCAGAGAGCAGGTGTGACACAGGTGCTGCTGAAGCACGTTGAGCCTCCGGTGTCAGGGGTGGCTCTTCAGGGTGCAGAGAGCGAACGCCTGCTGGTGGACTTAAAATGGAGAGGAAGGACATGTCATTAGTTAAGGTCATCACACTATCACTGTGCATGCCAGGCACACTGGTGAGACAATGGAGATCTGCATCATGGTACCCTCGTCTTCCAATGATTAATGGAGGCTCCAGGTTCAAGGCTCCCATCAATGAAGAGACTACACTAGAATAGTTGCACAATCTGAAACTCTCGCCTCTGTACATTGCACTCTTACCTTCATCTGGCAACCCCACCTCTCCACACTCGGTTGCACCTGCAGTGTGCTGGCTCTCAAGCTCCAGGGCGTCTTGCTCGTACCTGGAAAGGATTAGGAAGCTAGAGGGGCCTCCGTCAGTCTGCCACCTTTCAATATTGTTGTGGGCCATCTTCTCCTGAAAGGATGGAGGAGCATTGATTAGTCCACTCTTGTTCCTGCAGCGCCATTCAGCCTGGCCAACCCCAGCTGAGGAACATCTGGCAGGGCATATCTGAGTCATGGCCCTTGAGCCTCAAGGCACTCAGTCCAAGCAGCCAGGCTCACCCCGATTGGTCAGCCCCGGCGTCATTGACAGTTGGCACTCAGACTCTAACACCCCTGAGGTCCATGGGTACATGGCCAGGTCTTAACACATCTGTACACTGATCCATGCCAACATAGTACTCACCCTTCCTCAGCGCAGCAGGTCATTGAAGTGCTTCCAGCACTGGACCCAGGTATGCCGCACCAAGTCACGGCTGTTCACCAGTGCTGCTACCTCCTCCCATGCCCTCTTGATGAGGTGCGGTGGCCTCCTTCTCCCATCCCTGGGGACATGGGTGTCCCTCCTGGCAGCCACCTCCTCCAAGGGATCGACGAGGCACTCATCAGAAAAGCGAGTAGCTGAGTGCCCACCCGACCTGCCCTCCCGCCTGCCGTGTCCAGCTGCACTCAACTCCATTGCAAATGTATCGGAGACGGCCTCCATGACAGCCTTCCATGGGCTGCCTGGGCCGTTTTTAAACTGGCCGCCGGGTGGACATTGGACTCAGCAGCCGACAGGCCCCCGCCCCTGCTCAGCCCTTCCCAGCCAATGAGGAGCCACATTTCACACTGGGTGGGCCTTAATTGGTCCGCCAGCGTCAAATCACGTTCAGGGCCTGATCAAGGGCAGTGGTCTATTTCGCGGCCACTCTGAGGCCCAGCCGCTGCATCCGCCCGACCTCAAAACTCAGCCCTGTGTCTTTGAACACTTGTATTAAGCTTCTAAATCCAAGTAGTTAATGTAAGTTAGAGACAGTAGGGATCCCAACACCAAACCTTGGTCACTCCATTCAGCGTCTTCCCACATCCCTTCCAAGGCTATGGGCCAAGTGCTGGTAAATGGGGTTAAATAGATAGGTCAGGTGTTTCTCACGTGTCGGTGCAGACTCGATGGGCCGAAGGGCCTCTCCTGCACTGTGGTTCTGTGATTTTGTGATTCTGTGATCCTGTCATGTCCTCCAACAAGTAATCTTCTTAACCCTTCCGTTCATTCCTTTTCTGTTCCTAGAGTTTACCCTGAATTCCACCCACTTACAATTTAAATTCTGAAACAAGCTTTTACTTCTGTGTACAATCAGAAACACACACTAAGGCAAGTATACAATTGGCTCTTCAGGTACTGACAAAGAGTCAGAATGGCTGAGAGTTGCAGCTTAAAATTGAATGCATGAACACTCGGCAGAGGTCATACGTTCAATCCTAGAGAGTGCAGTTGTAAATGATTTATAACGTATTGTGACAATGTCCTCTACCAAATTTATAAATTCTCAGCAAGAGATTAGTACACTTTCTTTTGCACCAGAATTTAGTTTTAATATTGCCTTTTATTTATTTATGGTAGAACTTCTATTATTGTTGCCATTAACACCTTGTCAAATATAAATCATTCCGCTGTATATTAAGAAGCAAGCCTATGGCAAGAGTGTAGTGCTTCATAATCTTTTAAATTATCAGTCTCACAACCTTCCTGGAGCTTTAAGAAACCCTACTGATTGTGACAGAGATTGCTTTTTAATGATTACTAGCAAACCATAGTCAGAGTTAACATCATTTTTGAATTTTCAAAATTAAAAATGGAAGCACCTAATAAGAAATTAGATGCTTATCCATCAATTTTGAGGGTAAAATATTTAAAATAAAATATAAAATTAAAGAAATGCATTCCTCTGACTGCTGCAGCAGGCCATTCACAACCTCACAACTTTTCATAACCTCAGTGTCCAATTTAACCCTGAGCTAAGCTTCCAACCCTATATCCACTCCATCACCAAGAATTATATACTTCCACGTCTGTTAGATCACCCATCTCCACCCCTGCCTTAGCCCACCTGCTGTTGTAATTGTCTTTCATGCTTTTGTTACCTCTGGACTTGACTATGCCAAAGCTCTCCTGGCCGGCCTCCTATCTCCTTCCAGAAACTTGGGGCTGAATTTTACCGCCAGCTTCGGCGCCTGAGGTCAGGATGAAAAAATGGGCTCTGCGCCCTTGCGGTGGGACCGGCTCAGCCATTTTACCACAGGCTGCCCCAGGATTGGCTGCCTCTGGCCCCACCATCCAATTAAGGACAGTGGGTGGGCTCCAGAGGCTGCTAGTCCAATCAGAGGGGGCTGCAGCTCTGAAACCTCAGCATCGCCACTGGGAGTGGTGAGCACTGCCGAAACCAATTGAAAACCTTGAGTCTTGGACAAGTGGGTTTTGAACCATGGGGTTTTGAAAACAAAGGTGAGAATTTTAAAATTGAGGCATTGCTTTATGTGAGATAGAATAGAGACAGTGTTTTGGATGAGCTCAAGTTTATGAAGATAGGAAGTCAGAAAGGAGAGCAGTGGAAGGGTCCCGCCTAGAGGTAAAAAGACATGGATGAGGGTTTCAGCAGAACGTGAGCTGAAGCAAGGACAGAGAGGGGTAACATTAGTCCTGCAGAGGCAATGGCATAGTGGTACGGTTGCTGGACCAGTAAACCGAGGGTAATGCTCTGGGGACCCGGGTTCGAACCTGGTGGAATTTAAATTCAATTTTAAAAATCTGGAATTAAAAGTCTAATGTTGACCATGAAACCATTGTTGATTGTTGTAAAAAACACATCTGGTTCACAAATGCCCTTTAGGGAGAGAAACCTGCCATCCTTACCTGAACTTGCCTACATGTAACTCCAGACCCACAGCAATGTGGTCAACTTTTAAATGCCCTCTGAAATGGCCTAGCAAACCATTCATTTGTATCAAACTGCTACAAAGCTTCAAAAGGAATGAAACCGGACCGACCACCCAGCATCAACCTAGGCACTGGAAACGACAATGGCAAACTCAGCCCTGAACACCCTGCAAAGTCCTCCTTACTAACATCTGGGGGGCTAGTGCCAAAATTGGGAGAGCTGTCTCACAGACTAGTCAAGCAACAGCCTGACAATAGTCATCCCCACGGAGTCATATCTTAATGTGCCAGACACCATCATCACCATCCCTGGGTATGTCCTGTCTCACCGGCAGGACAGGCCCAGCAGAGGCGGCAGCACAGTGGCATATAGTCAGGAGGGAGTTGCACTGGGAGTCCTCAACATTGACTCTGGACCCCCATGAAGTCTCATGGCATCAGGTCAAACATGGGCAAGGAAGCCTCCTGCTGATTACCACGTACTGCCCTCCTTCAGCTAATGAATCAGTGCCCCTCCATATTGAACACACTTGGAGGGAGCACTGAGGGTGGCAAAGGCGCAGAATATACTCTGGGTGCCATCACCAAGTATGGCTTGGTAGCACTACCACCGAGCTGGCGAGTCCTAAAGGACATAGCTGCTAGACTGAGTCTGCTGCAGGTGGTGAGGGAACCAACAGGAGGGAAAAATATTCCTCACCAACGTGCCTTTCGCAGAACCAGGCATACCTAAAAATAAGGTGTCAAGCTTATGAAGCTATAACACAGGACTACTTGCATGCCAAACAACATAAGCAGCAAGTGATAGACAGGGCTAAGCAATCCCACAACTAACGGATCAGGTCTAAGCTCTGCAGTCCTACCACATCCAGTTAAGAATGATGGTGGACAATGAAACAATTCACTGGAAGAGGAGGCTCCACAAATATCCCCATCCTCAATGATGGAGGAGCCCAGCACACCAATGCAAAAGATAAGGCTGAAGCATTTGCTACAATCTTCAGCCAGAAATGCTGAGTGGATGATCCATCTCGGCCTCCTCCACCTTCACTATCTGCCTCCGTCTTCCTCCATCTCTCACAGATGCCAGCCTTCAGCCAATTCAATTCATTCCACGTGATATCAAGAAACGGGTGAAGGTACTGGATAGTTCAAAGGCTATGGACCCTGACAATATTCTGGCAATAATACTGAAAACTTGTGCTCCAGAACTTGCTGCGCCCCAAGCCAATCTGTTCCAGTACAGCTCCAACACTGGCATCTACCCGGTTATGTGGAAAATTTCCCACAAAAAGCAGGATAAATCCAACCAGGCTTATTACTGCCCCATTAGTCTACTCTGCATCATCAGTAAGGTGATGGAAGGCATCACCAACAGTGCTATCGAGCAGCACTTGCTTAGCAATAACCTGCTTACTGATGCCCAGTTTGGGTTCCGCCAGGGCTACTCAGCTCCTGACCTCATTACAGCCTTGGTTCAAACATGGACAAGAGACCTGAACTCCCGAGGTGAGGTGAAGGTGACTTCCCTTGACATGAAGGCCGCATTTGACCAAGTGTGGCATCAAAGAGCCCTAGCAAAACTGGAGTCGATGGAATCGGGGGAAAACTCTCCACTGGTTGGAGTCACCCCTAGCACAAAGGAAGATGGTTGTGGTTGTTGGAGGTCAGTCATCACAGCTCCAGGATATCACTGCAGGAGTTCCTCAGGGTAGTGTCCTAGGCTCAGCCATCTTCAGTTGCTTCATCAATGACCTTCTTTCCATCATAGGTCAGAAGTGGGGATGTTCGCTGATGATTGCACAATGTTCAGCACCATTCACAACTCCTCAGATATTGAAGCAGTCCATATTCAAATGCAGCAAGAACTGGACAATATCCAGGCTTGGGCTGACAAATAGCAAGTAACATTCGCACCACACAAGTTACAGACAACGACCATCTCCAACAAAAGAGAACCTAACCATTGTCCCGTGATATTCAATGGCATTACCATCACTGAATCCCCCACTATCAACATCCTGGGAGTTACCATTGACCAGAAACCAAACTGGACTAACCATATAAATACTGTGGTGACAAGAGCAGGTCAGAGGCTAGGAATCCTTCGACGAGTAACTCACCTCCTAACTCCCCAAAACCTGTCTACTATCTACAAGGCACAAGTCAGGAGTGTGATGGAATACTCCCCACTTGCCTGGATGGGTGTAGCCCCCACAACATTCGAGAAGCTTGACACTGTCCAGGACAAAGCAGCCCGCTTGATTGGCACCACATCCACTGTCACTCCCTCCGCCACCAACACACAGTAGCAGCAGTGTGTACCATCTACAAGATGCACTTCAGGAATTCACCAAGACTCCTTCAACAGCACCTTCCAAACCCACAACCACTACCACCTAGAAGGACAAGGGCAGCAAATAGATACGAACACCACCACCTGGAAGTTCCCCTCCAAGTTACTCACCATCCTGACTTGAAAATATACCGTTTCATTCACTGTGGCTGGGTCAAAATCCTCGTATTCCCTCCCTTACTGCACTGTGGGTGTACCTACACCACATGGACTGCAGTGGTTCAAGAAGGCAGCTCACCACCACCTTCTCAAGGGCAACTAGGGATGGACAATAAATGCTGGCCCAGCCAGTGAAGCCCACATCCTGTGAATGATTAAAAAAAAATGCAGGTGGAAGTAGGCAATCTCGGTGCTGGGAAGGATTTGAGGTCAGAAACTCAGCTCAAGTCAATATAATTTGTCACGGTTGCGAACATTCCGGTTTAGCCCGTTGAGGTACCATCTTCCAGGTGAGACATTAAACCAAGGCCCCAGCTGCCCGCCGGTGGATATAAAAGACCCTTTGCCATGATTTCAAAGCGCATGGAATTATCCCCAGTGTCCTGGCCAATATTCATCCCTCAATCAACATCACAGAAACAAATTATCTGATCATTACCGCATTTTGAGAGTTTGCTATGCGCAAATTGGCCGTTGCATTTCTACATTACTACAGTGATTACACTTCAAAAGTACTTCATTGGCTGTAAAGGTCTTTGAGATGTCTCCTGGTCATGAAAGACGCAATATAAATGGAAGTCTTCCTCCCTCCCTTTGTTTCTTCCTTCCTTTCTCAGGCTGGGGAGATGGATGAAGTCAGTGGCTAGGGAATGGAGCTTGTGGTTGGGATCTAAGGCAACAGTTTCAGTCACCCTAATGTTTAATTGGAGGAAATTTCTGTTCATCTCACACTGGAAGTTCAAACAAGCAATATGACAAACCAGAGGCAGTTGAGTGGTTGAGAGAGGTGATGGTGAGGTAAAACTGGATCAAACTCCCTAACTCAGCTCCTGCTCTTACTTGGCTAACCTCTCATGCCAGGATTTAAATCCTTCCAAAAGAAATCAAACAACACAAGTACCACTTTCAAAATATTAAGTCATTTAAAAATCTCACCCAACCACCAGTACTTCACATGTAATTGGTAACTCGATTGTTCATCAAACTAGGCCAGTGAGTACTTGCAAAAAACAACTCTAATTAAAACCAAAGTTGTCAAGAATGAAAATTTAGTACTGATCCCCTCACTTCAGTTCAGGCCAACTTCCATTTCCTAACTTTGCTGTCTTTCACTCTTCTGGTCTCTTGCAATTCAATTGAATCTTGATGCAGCATGACAGAGAGGGAGAATGACCAGAATTCTAGCAACTGTTCACTGGCTTCTCAAATACACAGAGATGCACAGTGTTTTTGCAGCTACTTTGTATTGATACCATGCCTGTGAATTTGGCCTATGGCCCATGAACTGCACAAAGGTTTAAAAAGTTAACACATTGCCAACACAAACTGCTTGCATATTGTGGAATCAGAGACCCATAGATAAGAGTGGGGCTGCCAACTTGGGTGGTCAATAACCGATGAGAGAGAGCTTAACAAACTTAAAATTGCTAACCCCTTATGCGAACATGCCATGCAGTTTGAGAGGCAATCTCGAACCCCTTTCGTCCATGTGGTGTAGGTACACCTACAGTGCTGTTAGGAAGGGAATTCCAGAATCTTGACCCAGTGGCAGTGAAGGAACGGTGATAAAGTCCCAAGTCAGGATGGTGTGAAGCTGAGAGGGTAACTTGCAGGTGGAAATTTTCAATTGACCTGGCCTCCACAGTCTTTGGGGGATTGAATTAAAGATTTCCACAATCCAATATCATGCAATTCTACACCTGTGAGCACAAGAACAGGCACATTGGGTGGAATTATCTCATCATTTTGCCTGAGGAATGTTCAGTTCCAGATGCAGCAAAAAGGAAAATGGATGGAGATCAATTCAAGTCTCCAATGAGCCTATGCCCAAATCCCATGTAAGCATGGGAATGAGGCGAAGAGGGGTATTCATATCATCCTGTCTCATCTCACTCATTGTTTCACCCACCGTACTTTGCTTATCATAGAGCTGCTCTTAAGCAATAGTCAGAATGTCCTGATGCCAGCAGCCAGAGGCATAGCTACAGACTTCTCAGGGTTAAAGAATACTTTTGCTTTCCTGCTCTTTTTAGACCCAATTGTAGTAAAAGGCTCTGACCATACAGAGGTAATGTGGGACTGAGTACAATACCGCCCAGCAGTGATGTAAAAAAACCACATGACCTGCACACAGGGTCAGTCTAATGCTGTACAGATCTGTCTGTACCAGCAAGCATCTACCCTTTACTGTATATTTGTAAATAGTTTGAAGAGTCAATAAAGACTTCCAGTTAACCTACGTATGACTACGAAGACTTCTTCAGACCTACCAAACTGTAACCCTACAACACCAACCAAGCACCAAGCCTATGCCAGGAATGTGTCCAGGCCATTCAAAGGGTCTGGAACAAGAAAATTGCACAAATCACGTCCCTCACAGGCAGAGCACGCTGGAACTATCAGGCACCAACAGAAAATCTACCCAAGCCATCCTGGAGGGTGCAATTAGGACCCTCCTAATTGGTGATTCGGACCTCATGGGACCTGCTTATAATCTAATGTTCTTCTCCATCAGGGTTTTGGCACCTGCTCTGCCTCATTGCAAACTTATTCATTTCCAGATCCTCTTTGAATCAAAGGAATCATGAGCTAAGATTTCATCTTGGTCCCCTGGAAGCCATCCACAAGTAAAATAATGAAATGGTTGGCCTAGATAAACATTGTATATGTCACATGCATAATGTAACTCTGCAATAGATTTGGCAGATATCTCTTTCTGTCGCCTGGAATAACCTAGTGACATCAATATTTAAAGCCACAGCCACCGGCATAGCAATGCAAGTTGATAATGAGCTGTCGTCCCTGAAGGACCATAAGCATCTCTCTCCATTAGGGAGAGACAATTGGTATATAGCTTAGGGGTACCATGCCACGTCCAGCATGAGGCAAGGAGGAAGGTCTCCATGAACTACACAGCTGGCATAGGAATTGAAGATGTGCTGTTTCTGTCATTCTGCACCGCACTCTAGCCATCTAGCCAACTGAGCTAACCAACTCCCAGCCATGCATGTTATTAATCTGCTTTCAAGTGGTTAGCACAGTTCTGCCAGGGCCCCCCTGGCAAATTGTAATCTCCGCAGAAATATCTTTTTGGATATAGGCAGGCATGAATCGCTTCACCTGTAAAGACAGGTGATGCTGTCTGGTCAGTTGCTTCTTGAGCACCTAATCTGATTATCCTGTTCTTCTTTGGAAGCTTGCAGATAGAGATTATGACACTTATGGGTGACATGTAGATACAGTACAACTACAATTGCTTTGGCAAAAAGCTCCAGATTGGAGTTGTGATCCAACTTTAAGAAAGTAGGTACAGCTCAAGAAGCGAGTGGAAAAAAAATGTTTTAATAACAGATACTTGAGACAAGTACCAAGAAAAACTGTAGCTGAAAAATGGTTACCTTCAAAGAAGGAATGGTTTGGGACCAGTCAAGGAATCTTCCCACAAAAGGGAAATGTAGGGCAAACAAATCCAGAGCTCCCTGGAGGAAAAAGGAGATAAAATTATGATAAAAAAGAAAAAGTGTGTTTATGACAGGTGTCAGGTAGAAAATACAATTGAGAGCCAAGCAGAATACAGAGGGTTCAGAGGGGAGGTCAGGAAGCAAATAAGAGAAGCAAAGAGGGAGCATGAGAAAAGACTGGCAGCCAACTTAAAGGGGAATCCCATAGGCCGGGGTTTTCTGCTCCCGCTGGCGTCGGACAGGTTCAGTGGTATGAGCAGACAATATGGCACGATTGGTTTCACGATGGCATGAAACAGGTTTGCGACCATCTGATCAGCCCGTCAATGGCAGGCTGCATTTGCTGCCATCAGATGTCGCAAACCTTATTGTAATACAGCAGCATATCATTATAAGGCCAGCCCACCGGACTCATCCCCCCCTGCAGGATTGTCTGCCCATGTTGGTGGGAAAACACGCTGTCGTGTTTCACAACAGCACATAAGCCCTCGAGGGCTGCAGTCTTCTTGCCTTTCAGGGCCACATCTTCTTTGCTGCAGTTGTGGGCTGGAAGCACTGAGCTTTAAATGTGGTGACTGGCATGATGAAGCGGTGAGGAGATGGCATGGCAGGCGAATGAGAGCCCACCCACCATGGAAACAGCTTGTTTCCCGGGAATACATAAGTAATGCATTGGGTTTGGAACCTTTCCCATCGAGGTTCCAAACGGTTCTTTCTCCTGAAGGTCTTAACCAGGACTAGGTTCCCGCGCAGGACAGGATCCAGATCAGAGTCCACATTCTGACGGCTCAGTCAAGGCTCCTGCACAAGCACTTGAGTGCTTGAGAAGGAATCTATGGCATGAAAACCCAATGTCATTTTACCCGGCCGCTACCACACTTGGTGCAAATCTGGGATGATTCCGCCTAAAGCCTTCAATCGGCACCCAAATAGTAAGAGGGTGGTAAAAGGAGGAGGAGGGCCGGTGAGGGACCAAAAAGGGGATTTACACGTGGAAGCAGTGGGCATGGCTGAGGTGTTAAATAAATACTTTGCATCTGTCTTTAACAAGGAAGCAGATGCTACCAAGGCCACAGTGACAGAGGAGGAAACTCAGTCATCAGAAGGGTTCAAAATTGATAAGGAGGGAGTGCTGGATAAATTGTCAGTTCTTAAAGTTGATAAGGCACCGGGACTGGATGAGATACATCCACGGATATTGAAGGCAGTGAGAGCGGAAACTGCAGTGGCACTGGCCATAATCTTTCAGTCTTCTCTAGACTCAGGAGAGGTGCTAGAGGACTGGAGAATTGCAAACATTACTCCCTTTTTCAAAAAAGGTCATAAGGATAAGCCCAGCAATTACAGACCAGTCAGTTTAACTTCAACGGTGAGGGAGCTTTTAGAAACAATTATTTGGAATAGAATTAGTAGTCACATGGAAAAATGTGGGTTGATCAGGAAGAGCCAGCATGGATTTCTTATTGGGAAATCATGTTTAACTAACTTGCTGGAGTTTTTTGAAGAAGTAACAGAGAGGGTTGATGAGGTAATGCTGTTGATATGGTGTACATGGACTTCCAAAAGGCATTCGATACAGTGCCATATAACAGACTTGTGGGAAAAGTTATAGCTCAAGAAATAAAAAGGACAATAGCAATGTGCGTACAAAATTGGCTGAGTAACAGGAAACAGAGGGTAATGGTCAATGAATATTTTTCAGGCTGGAGGAAGATTTGCAGTGGCATTCCCCAGGGGTCAGTATTGGGACCTTTGCTTTTCCTGATATACATTAATGATCTAGATCTTGATGTGCAGGGTCAATTTAAAAGTTTGTGGATGATACAAAACTTGGAAGCATTGTAAACTGTGAAGAGGACAATGTAAAACTTCAAAAGGACATAGACAAGTTGGTGGAGTGGGCAGATAGGTGGCAGATGAAGCTCAATGTGGAGAAGAGTGAGGTGATTGATGCATTTTGACTGGAGGAACATGGACAGACAGTATAAAATAAGGGATACAATTCTTAAAGGGGTGCAGGAGCAGAGGGACCTGGGTGTATATGTGCAGAGATCATTGAAGGCGGCAGGACAGGTGGAGAGAGCAGTTAATAAAGCATACAGTATCCTGGGCTTTATTAATAGGGGCATGGAGTACAAGAGCAGGGAGATTATGTTGATCTTATATCAGACACTAGTTAGACCTCAGCTGGGGTATTGTGTACAGTTCTGGGCGCCACACTATAGGAAGGATGTGAACGTGTTGGAGACAGTGCAGAAGAGGTTTACAAGAATGATTCCATGGATGAGAAATTTCAGCTATGATGATAGAATGGAGAATTTGGGACTATTCTCCTTGGAGAGAAGGCTAAGAGGAGACTTGATAGAGGTGTTCAAAACCATGAGCGAGCTGGATAGAGTAGATAGGGAGAAACTGTTCCCACTCATAAAAGGATCGAGAATGAGAGGGCACAGATTTAAAGTGATTTGCAAAAGAAGCAAATGTGATGTGAGAAATACTTTTTCACAGAGCAAGTGGTTCGAATCTGGAATGCACTGCCTGGAAGTGTGGTGGAGGCAACATTCAATCGAGACATTCAAGAGGGCATTAGATGATTATTTGGATAGAAACAATATGCAGGGTTACGGGGGAAAAGCAGGGGAATGGCACTAAGTCATAATGCTCATTTGGAGAGCTGGCACAAACACAATGGGCTGAATGGCCTCCTTCTGCACTGTAACAATTCTGTGATTCTGTGAAAAACAGGATCCAATAGGCTTCAGAGTCTACTATATAGCTTCGTATGGATGCTGAGTGACTGCTGCTCTATTCCGGTGCTGAGGACACGTAATGTGGCTAGAACAACATTAACACATTTTTGGGACTTTTAATGAGTCTAGCATCTGGCTTGTGCTCAGATGCTTTACACTGCATTCCTGTAACAAGTGAACAATAGGCCCCATCACTCAGTAGAATACGTCGCCAGCACCTGATCTATAGGTAACAAGTCTCACATTATTAGCCAAACAAGAATATATGGATATGTGGCTTCCTATGAGTCCTGAGAAAATAATTAGAATTAGAATTAGTAGAAAAATCCATTTTAAAAAATCTGCTTTATTTTAGGGTAATTCACTAGTTAGAAATAAATGTAAATCATTTTCCTACAAGTGAAACATTTAAAGTGGGCAGTATTATAAACTTTAAATACTTATACATATCTAGGTGTCAGTTAATTATTTTATAATTAATTGCTGAGGTCTTTTTAAATCCTTCGCTTGCTATGCTTCAGGCAATACTCAATATAAACTCTTAATCAAATACTTCTAATGTTATTTCTCAGAATGGCAGAAAGAATAAATAAGAATTCCAGAATTTATCCTATTAGGACAAAATTTGAGGAAGGGGCATGTTCTGAATTTTACATGTCCCCAGACTATCTTCCCTAAAGTGGATGAATGGAGTCCTCCCATAGATAGAATTCTATAGGTATATTTTTCAATAGCTATCCCACACGTATGTGACGTAAGTGATTATAGTTTCCAATATAACTCCACTTAAATATAGCTAAAGGTTAGAAAATCCTTGTACATGAAATACTTTTAGAAATTAAATAAAATCAAAAAGGAATTTTACTTTTGTGCAACCAGTAAATAAATCTAACCAGGCGTGAGTATTCCTATACAAAAAATGTTATAGCTGTGACTTATGTCCAAAAGAAATGCAGGCAGTCAGATTGTCTTTGTCATAAAGACCCATCTGGTTCACTAATGTTTTTTAGGGAAGGAAATCTGTCGTCCGTACCTGGTCTGGCCTACGTATGAGTCCAGATCCGCAGTAATGTAGTTGACTATTAATGACCTCTGAAATGGCCTAGCAAACCACTCAGTTGTATCAAAATTGCTACAAAGTCTACAAATAGGAAAGAAACTGGACAGACCACCCGGTGTCAACCTAGGCACCGGAAATGATAACAGCAAACTCAGCCCTGGCAACCCTGCAAAGTCCTCCTTACTAATATATGGGGGATTGTGCCAAAATTGGTAGAGCTGTCCCACAGATTAGTCAAGCAACAGCCTGTCTGTGTTATACTCGTTGAATCATACCTTACAGATCACATACCAGAAATCTACATTCACCACCATCGCTGTGTATGTCCCGCCCCACTGACAGGACAGACCCACCAGAGGTGGCGGCACAGTGATATACCATCGAGAAGGAATTGCCCTGGGAGTTCTCAACATCAACCCTGGGCCCCATGAAGTTTCACGGCAGCAGGTCAAACATGGGCAAGGAAACCTCCTGCTGATTGCCATATACTGCCTTCCCTCAGGTAAAGAATCAGTGCTCCTCCATGTTGAACACCACTTGTAGGAGGCACTGAGGTCGGCAAGGGCACAGAATGTACCCTGGGTGGGGGGGACTTCAATGTCCATCACCAAGAGTGGCTCAATAGCACCACTACTGACCGAGCTGGCTGAGACCTAAAGGTCAAAGCTGCTAGACTCGGTCTGTACCAGGTGCTGATAGAACCGACAAGAGGGAAGAACCTGCTTGCCCTCATCCTCACTAATCTACCTGTCACTGATGCATCTGTTCTTGACAGTATTTGTCGGAATGACCACCAGACAGCGCTTGCGAAGACATCTTCACACTGAGCATAGCCTCCTTCATGTTGTGTGGCACTACCAGGGTGCTAAATGGGATAGATTTTGAACAGATCAAGCAATCAAAACTGTGCATCCATGAGATGCTTTGAGCCTTCAGCAGCAGCAGAACTGTATTCAACCAAAATCTGTAACATCATGCCCGCCATACCCTCCATTCGACAATTACCACAAAGCCAGCAGATCAATCCTGGGTCAATGAAGTGAGCAGGAGGGCCTGCCAGCGGCAGCAGCAGGCATACCTAAAAATGAGTTGTCCATATGCAGAAGCTACAACACAGGACTACTTGAACACCAAACAACAAAAGCAACATATGACAGGCGAAGCTAAACAACCCCAGAACCAACAGATCCGATCAAAGCTCTGCAGTCCTGCCACGTCCAGTCATTAATGGTGGTGGACAATTAAATAACTAACTGGAGGAGGAGACTCCACAAATATCTCTATCCTCATTGATGGGGTAACCCAGCACATCAGTGCAAAAGATAAGGCTGAAGCATTTTCAACAACCTTTAGCCAGGAGTGCTGCGTGGATGATCCATCTCAGCCTCCTCCTGAGGTCCCCAGCATCACAGATGCCAGTCTTCAGCCAATTCGATTCACTGCATGTGATATCAAGAAACGGCTGAAGGCACTGGATAATGCAAAGGTTATGGGCCCTGACAACATTCCAGTAATAGTATTGAAGACGTGCTCCAGAACTAGTTGCGCCATTAGCTAAGCTGTTCCAGTTCAGCCACAACACTGGCATCTACCTGGCCAAGTGGAAAACTGCCAAGATATACCTGTCTACAAAAAGGACAAATTCAACTCGGCCAGTTACCGTCCCATCAGTTCACTCTCGATCATCAGTAAAGTGATGGAAGGTGTCATCGACAGTGCTATCAAGCGGTACTTACCTAGCAATAACCTGCTCACTGATGCTCAGTTTGGGTTCCGCTAGGGCCACTCAGCTCCTGACCTCATTAGAATTTTGGTTCAAACATGGACAATAGAGCTGACCTCAAGAGGTGAGGTGAGAGTGACTGCCCTTGACATCAAGGCAGCATTTGACCGGTGTGCCATCAAGCAACCCTAGCAAAACTGGAGTCAGTATGAACCAGGGGGAATTCTCTCCACTGGTTGGAGTCATACCTACACAAAGGAAGATGGTTTTGGCTGTTGGAAGCCAATCATCTCAGTCCCTGGACATTACTGCAGGAGTTCCTCAGGATAGTGTCCTTGGCCCAACCATCTTCAGCTGCTTCATCAATGACCTTCCCTCCATCATCAGGTCAGAAGTGGTTCGCTGATGATTGCACAATTTTCAGGATCATTTTTGACTTCTCAGATACTGAAGCAGTCCGTGCCAATATGCAGCAGGAGCTAGACAATATTCAGGCTGATAAATGGAAAGTAACATTCGCGGCACACAAGTGCCAGGCAATGACCATCTCCAACAAGAAAGAATCCAACCATCTCTCCTTGACATTCAATGACATTACTATTGCTGAATCCACTACTATCAACATCCTGGGGGTTTCCATTGACTAGAAACTGAACTGGACTAGCCATATAAATACTATGGCTACAAGAGCAGGTCAGAGGCTAGGAATCCTGTGGTGAGTAACTCACCTCCTGACTCTCCAAAGCCTATCCACCAGCTACAAGGCTGAACTGAGGAGTGTGATGAATACCCTCCACTTGCCTGGATGAGTGCAGCTCCCACAACACTTAGGAAGGTCGACAGCATCTAGGACAAAGCAGCCCGCTTGACATCCACCACCTTGAAGATTCAATCCCTCCACCACCGACACACAGAGGTAGCAGTGTGTGCCACATACAAGATGCACTGTAGAAATGAATGAAGGTTTCTTTGACAGCACCTTCTACACCTCCAAACTCTACCACCTAGAAGGACAAGGGCAGCAGATGCTTGGGAACACCACCACCTGCAAGTTCTCCTCCAAGCCATTCACCATCCTGACTTGGAAACATATTGCCGTTCCTTCACTGTCACTGGGTCAAAATCCTGGAGCTCCCTTCCTAACAGCACTGTGGGTGTACCTACACCACATGGACTGCAGCGGTTCAAGAAAGCAACTCACCACCATCTTCTCAAGGGCAATTAGGAATGGCCATTAAATATGCTGTCCTTGCCAACGATGCCCACATCCTGTGAAAATTTTTTTAAAATAAGACCACAAGACATAGGAGCAGAAATTAGGCCATTTGGCCCATCGAGTCTGCTCCGCCATTCAATCATGGCTGATAAGTTTCTCAACCCTATTCTCTCACCTTCTCCCCGCAACCTTTGATCCCCTTACCATTCAAGAACCTATCTATCTCGGTCTTAAATGCACTCAATGACCTGGCCTCCGCAGCCTTCTGTGGCAATGAATTCCATAGATTCACCACTCTCTGGCTAAAGAAGTTTCTCCTCATCTCTGTTCTAAAAGGTCTTCCCTTTACCCTGAGGCTGTGCCCTCGGGTCCTAGTCTCTCCTACTAATGGAAACATCTTCCCCACATCCAATCTATCCAGGCCTTTCAGTATTCTGTAAGTTTCAATCAGATCACCCCTTCATCCTTCTAAACTCCATCGAGTATAGACCCAGAGTCCTCAAACGTTCTTCATATGTTAAGTCTTTCATTCCTGGGATCATTCTCATGAACCTCCTCTGGACCCTCTCCAGGGCCAGCACATCCTTCCTGAGATACGGGGCCCAAAATTGCTCACAATATTCTAAATGTGGTCTGACCAGGGCCTTATAAAGCCTCAGCAGCACATCCCTGCTTTTATATTCTAGTCCTCTCGAAATAAATGCCAACATTGCATTTGCCTTCCTAACTACCAACTCAACCTGCAAGTTAACCTTAAGAGAATCCTGGACTAGGACTTCCAAGTCCCTTTGCACTCCAGATTTCTGAATTTTCTCCCCATTTAGAAAATAGTCTATGCCTCTATTCTTCCTACCAAAGTGCATGACCTCACACTTCCCCACGTTGTATTCCATCTGCCACTTCTTTGCCCATTCTCCTAACCTGTCCGAATCCTTCTGCAGCCTCCCCGCCTCCTCAATACTATCTGTCCCTCCACCAATCTTTGTATCATCTGCAAACTTAGCCAGGATGCCCTCAGTTCTTTCATCTAGATCATTAATGTATAAAGCGAAAAGTTGTGGTCCCAACACTGACCCCTACGGAACTCCACTAGTCACTGGCCGCCATCCTGAGAAGGACCCCCTTATCACCACTCTCTGCCTCCTGCCAGACAGCCAATATTCTATCCATGCTAGTACCTTGCCTCTAACACCATGGGCTCTTATCTTACTGAGTAGCCTCCTGTGCGGCACCTTGTCAAAGGCCTTCTGGAAGTCCAAGTAGATAACATCCATTGGCTCTCCTTTGTCTAACCTACTCGTTACCTCCTCAAAGAATTCTAACAGATTTGTCAGGCATGACCTCCCCTTGATGAAACCATGCTGACTTTGCCCGATTTTACCATGCACTTCCAAGTATTCTGAAATCTCATCCTTAATAATGGACTCTAAAATCTTACCAACGTCCGAGGTCAGGCTAATCGGCCTGTAATTTCCCATCTTTTGCCTCACTCCTTTCTTAAACAGGGGGGTTACATTAGCGATTTTCCAGTCCTCTGGGACCCTCCCTGACTCCAGTGATTCCTGAAAGATCACCACTAATACCTTCACTATCTCTTCAGCTATCTCTTTCAGAACTCTGGGGTGTAATCCATCTGGTCCAGGTGATTTATCCACCTTCAGGTGCAGTTTTCCTAGCACCTTCTCCTTGGTAATGGCCACCATACTCACCTCTGCCCCCCGACTCTCTTGAACTTTGGGGATGTCACTCGTGTCTTCCACTGTGAAGACTGACGCAAAGTACCTATTCAGTTCCTCTGCCGTTTCTTTGTTCCTCACTACTACTTCCCCAGCGTCATTTTCCAGCGGCCCAATGTCCACTTTTGCCTCTCTCTTACCCTTTATATATCTAAAATAACTCTTGCAATCTTCTTTTATATTACTGGCTAGTTTACCCTCATATTTAATCTTCTCCCTCCTTATTTCTTTTTTAGTTGTCCTCTCTTGGTCTTTGTAGGCTTCCCAAACACCTGGTTTCCCACTGCTCTTCACCGCATTGTATGCTTTCTCTTTAGCTTTTATGCTGTCCCTGACTTCCCTTGTCAGCCATGGTTGCCTCGTCCTCCCTTTAGTATGCTTCTTCTTCCTAGGGATGAATTTTTGCTGTGTCTCCCAAATTACTCCTGGAAACTCCTGCCATTGCTGTTCCACTGTCTTTCCTGCTAGGCTCATCTCCCAGTCAATTCTGGCCAGCTCCTCCCTCATTCCTCTGTAGTTGCCTTTATTCAACTGTAATACCGTTACATCTGATTCCAGCTTTTTACTCTCAAATTGCAGGGTAAATTCTATCATATTATGGTCACTTCCTCCTAAGGGTTCCTTCACCTTAAGTTCCTTTATCAAATCTTCCTCATTACACATCACTAAAGCTAGAATTGCCTGTTCCCTAGTGGGCTCCACCACAAGCTGCTCCAAAAAGCCATCTCATAGACATTCCACAAATTCCTTTTCTTGGGATCCACTACCAACCTGATTTTCCGAGTCTACCTGCATATTGAAATTCCCCATGATCGCTGAAACCTTGCCTTTCTTACACACCTTTTCTATCTCCTGGTGTATCTTGTGCCCCACATCCTGACTACTGTTCGGAGGCCTGTACATAACTCCCATTATAGTTTTTTCACCTTTGCTGTTGCTCAACTCTACCCACACAGATTCTACATCATCTGACCCCACATCATTTCTTGCTATCGATTTAATTTCATTTCTTACTAACAAAGCAACCCCACCCGCTCTGCCAACCTGCCTATTTTTTCGATAGGATGTATATCCTTGGATATTTAGCTCCCAGTCCTGATCCCCTTGCAGCCATGTCTCCGTGATGCCCACCACATCATACCTGCCAATTTCAACCTGCGCCACTTAATCTTAATTTAGATACAAAAAGTATTCAAATGAGGCTCCACACAATTCAATGACTTGGGCAAAGCTCCAGGCCCCAGCACACACTCCAGACATAGAAAATGGGTATCTGACAGCTTCATGGGCTGGATGTGGCTTAGCATGCTTTAGCTCTGGCTCAGTGTGTAACACTTTGATCTCTGGGTCATTGCTCCGGCATCCCTCCATCTATGAAAGATGATGGACATGCAGCAAACCAATCCAATTCAGATGGGGTATCTTCATACCACGCACATTCGCTGATGATCAAAGCGGCCAATCCTTGAGAGACAGGCTCTGTCACAAGTGCCACATACGAAGCTGCCAGGTGTTGTTGTGGGATTGTTGTTTTCAGTGTTGGAGTCTGTTGCCAGTCTGCTGTAGCCACTGGTCATTGTGTTGGTGCACACCCGCTCACAAACAGTGTTGCCACTTTCCTCTGTCGGTGATTGATGCCTTGGGCCTTCATGTTGCACTTGTGAGCATCCTTAAGTGAAGCTTTGGGAGTCATTCTGGCCACCTGGCTCCAGCTACCTCAAGATACAGGAAGTCCTTAGATATTTAACCTTCTTCTACCCTGCAGACATGCCAACCAAGTCACTTCTGTTTGATGAATGCTAACAAATTTGGAAGCACTGCCTTTGAAAGACTGCCACATTAATGATTTTTTCCTGGCAGGATATACCCATAATGCACTGTAGATAATCAAGGTGGAAATTGTTGAGCTTCTTTTCTTGATAACTGTAAGTTATCTATGTTTCACAGCCATACAGCAAGGCGCTGAGAACACAGGCCTTATGAACCATCAGCTTGCTCCTAAGAGTTAGCCTGATATTATTCCATGAATATTTAGTGAATCGGCCAAAGGTTTCCCTATCCATGAATCAAGTTCTGCATTTAGAGCCAGATTGTCTGTCACAATGGGGGTCAAGGTAGCAGAATTTGCTAACAACTTATAGCAGGCTGTTATTTAGTGTCATCTAGGGGGAGGGGAGGAGATGCAAAACCTTGTCCCATGACCATGGTTTACTTGAAGCTTATAATGAGGGAGAACAAGTAACAGGCATAAGAGAGAGTCTTTATAGCTGAATTTCCGTGTGGGTGACTAACGCAGCATCTTCAGCGTCGAGGAAGTTCTCTGATCAGGAGGCGATGTGTTTTTGTCTTCACTCTCAGTCTTAACAGATTGTAGAGTTTGCCATCTGACCTAGTATCCAAATAGACTTCTTCCATATTTGCGGAGAAGGCACAGGTCAAGAGCATGCAGAAGAAGACCTCAGAATCCAAGGTTGTGGATGCAAGACTCACTCCAAAGGCCTAAGCACAAAAGTCTGGACTGACGCTTGAATGCTAAGGAATTGCTGCACTATCAGAGTTATCGTCTTTTGGCATTAAACCAAGGCTCCATCTGCCTTCTTATGTGAACTTAAATGATCCTGACACTATTTTAAAGAAGAGCAGGAGAATTATCTCCTCTGTACTGACCAATATTTATTCATCAATCAACATCACTAAAAACAGATTATCTGGTCATTGTCACATTGCCATTTGTGGAAGATTGCTTTACACAAATTGGTTGCTGTTTCTTACATGACAATAGTGACTACATTTCAAAAGTACTTCATTATCCTTGAAGTGCTTTGGTATGTCCTGTGGTTATGAAAAGTGCTATATAAATGCAAAACATTTTTTTTTCATATCACCTTTAAAGCAGGGTTGCTGTTGGTTGAATTGGTCGTGAGGTTTAGTTTTCTTGAGTGCCAGAGACTATTTATGGTCTACTGTTATTATATACTATATTCATCACCCATCAAATGACAACATTTTTCTTGGACAGTACAAGAGCTGATGAGTGGAGCATTAAGGGCCTCTTCAGAAATGGGAGCAGTATTTAGAACCTGGACAGACTAGATGCATGTGTAATGCCTCCACGGTCAAATATCTATCTAGATTCATGTATAAAGAAAGGGCATTTCAGGCAAAGTCCTGGAAAGTGACAGCAGTCATGGGACTACCCCAAGTCAGAGGTCAGGGAAAGGACCATTAAAAAAATAGAGCTCTTAATTTTTTGGAAGATTTCACTTATTCATAGCCCTGTGAAATGATGGTGCAATTTATGTTGCTGATGAACATTGTTCTGACAATTGTTCTTGTAAAGGACGACAAATCACTAATTTTCCTGCTGCAGATGGATACTATAATAATGAAAGACCCATGATTGGAACAAGATATTTAGTAGCAGATATTCCTCTCCTGGGGCTGCAAGGCTTCTGTTTTCAGGACTTTGTCATTGAAAATTCAAGTAGAATAATGTAAATTTGGTAATGTTGGTGGGATCTTGACTTTTATTCTAAACAATTGCCCCAAAATGCCACTAGAACCTGAATTTTGGCATTACACTTCTAGTTACGGTAACTATCAAATACACTTGGAAAAGCAGAACAGTAGGTTTTATTATAGTTGCATCCACTGTGCATTAAAATAGTTGAAATACCTTAGAAAGGAATAACAGATTTCCTATTGTGGTGCTCATAGACAAAAGCTTTTAAAGTAATATTGTTTCCCTCTTCCTGTAATTGATTATCTGCTTGTCTCGTTTTCTCGAATTCTCAATTGCACCCTGCTCCACCCCTCTACCCCCCCGAACTTAACTGGTTCTTTTCAAAATAGGAATTGCAATTCTTAAGCATTTAGATTGGAGCATGAACTAACAAATGAATACCTTAATTTTACACTGGCTGTAGAAGATTGGATCTTAGAAGTAATGTTCACACAAAATATGTTATCATTCCACAAGGTAAGACAGGGTCCTGTCTCTGTTGATTAACCCAAGTCCCAATATTCTGACATTGCTACTACGGAAGAGGAAAATTTAACACTGGAGCCAGAACTAGGCAAATAACCCACCCCCTCCCACCTCTCCTCCTCCTCCCACCCTCTCCTCTCTTCCCTCTTCCTCATCTCCCTCTTCTCCCTTCTTCCTCCCTGCAAACGCTCTCCTCCTGCTTCCTTCCTCTGCCACCCCTCCTCTCCTCCACCCCCCTTCCTCTTCTTCCCTCCCCCTCCCTCTTTTATAGCCACTGACACAGGAGTTCTAACTATAGAGCAAAGCTTCAAGTTGCTTGCTAGCTTCTGAAAACCTTTGTAATTGACTCCTGGGGATACTTTACTGTCTTTAAAGGCTGCTCCTCCATTAGTGCTAGGTATATAATTCAGGCTTTGTTCATTGGCAAGCTCCTGAGAGTCACCCCTCACTCCCACCACACCTCCCATCAGAAAAGGTGGCAGGTAGCTCTCCTCTTGCTGGGTTTGGTGACGTACTCATCTTATTGGTACTGGAATGACCTTTACTCACAGTCAAGATGTGTTCCACAAGTACTTGGAAAGTGCAATGTGTTTTTTTTTACTTGGGTCCACCAGTAATCTTGGGCTGAATCTTCCAGTCGGCGTGCGGGTATGGGGGCGGGCCCAACATGCCGACGCGTAAAATGGTGCGCGATGACGTCGGGCGTGTGTCCCAATGTCATTGTGCAGCATCTCAATATTTTGCTTGGGCTGGTGCGTAACAGAGTCGGCTGTGCACCCGCCAAAATGTCAACGGTCAATTAAGGCCATTAAGAAAGTAATTAGACTAGTTAAGAATGTGCCAGTCCAACCTTAAGGTTGGCAGGCAGCTGAAAAGCCCAAGAGGCCTTCGCGTTTTTCAGGAAACCTCATCGATGGGCGGGATGAGGTTTCCTGAAGCTTTTATAAAATCAATAAAACAATTTCCCCACCTTTACAAACATGTCTCAACTCATATGACATTGTCACATGAGGGGACATGTTTAAATAACTTTTAGCATCATTTATTAAAGTTTTTTATTGCCTATTCAATCCCCCTGAAGCAGCTCCGTGCCTCAGGGAGATTGTGCTCTTTTGCGCGCATTCCTAAAAGAGCGCAGGCCCCAACTCTCCCTCATCCCCCCGCCTGCACAGGTAGCGCTGAACACTACTAGCCACGCATTACGCTGGGCGGGCCTTAATTGGCCCGCCTGCGTAAAATGGCGGCGCGCAGCCAATTGCGGGCGGCGATCAGCTCCACGCCCGCACCCGCCTGCTTCCACCCAGCCCGCCAGCCATAGGAAAATTCTCCCCATTATTTAAAATGTATTTTAAGGTCCTTTCCAATCCATGAATGAATAAAAGGGATTAGCTTTATTCAGATTTAAAGGATTTATGAACAAATTCAAATGGTCAGCTTCTATTAATGAAACGCTGGCTTTCAATTTCCTGAGGAAGCTTCAGAGGGCAAGCCTGGGGGCTGGGTCGGGGGTTATGGAACCTCAACCCGACACATAGATAGGGCCCTAACCCCCATCCTAAAGATTCAAAAAACATTCCAGTAATAGCTGCAAATCAGGAGGTGGAAGGGAGAGGGGAACTTGGTGAAATTACAATAACTAGGGAAGTGGTACTGAGCAAACTGATGGAGGCGGGGGCTGACAAATCTCCAGGTCCTGACAAACTTCATCCTAGAGTCTTAAAGAGGTGGCTAATGTAGATGCGTTGGTGTTTATTTTCCAAAATTCCAGATTCTAGAAAGGTTCCATTAGACTGGAAAGTAGCAAATATGACACCTCTATTCAAGAAAGGAGAGAAGCAGAAAACAGGAAACTATAGGCCAGTTAGCTTGATGTCTGTCATGGGGAAGGTGTTAGAGTCGATCATTAAAGAGGTCATAGGTGAGCACTTAGAGAAACTCAATGTAATTGGGAAGAGTCAGCATGGTTTTGTGAAAGGGAAATCATGTTTAACCAATTTATTAGAGTTCTTTGAAGAAGTAACATGCGCTGTTGGTAAAGGGGAGCCTGTAGACGTGCTGTACTTGGATTTCCAAAAGGCATTTGATAAGGTGCCACATCAAAGGTTATTGTGGAAAATAAAAGCTCATGGTGTAGGGGATAACATATTAGCATGGATAGAAGGTTGGCTGGCTGGCAGAAGACAGACAGTATACATAAATGGGTTTTTTTCTGATTGGCAGGCTGGAGTGGAGTGGCGAGTGGAGTCCTGCAGGGGTCTGTGCTGGATCCTCAACTTTTTACAATTTATATCAATGACTTAGATGAGGGGAGCGAAGTCATGGTAGCTAAATTTGAAGATGACACAAATATAGGTGGGAAAGTATGTTGTAAGAGGACATAAGGAGATTGCAGACAGATATATGGATAGCTTGAGTGAGTGGGCAAAAATCTGGCAGATGGAGTATGATGTGGAAAATGTGAAGTTGTTCACTTTGGCAGGGAGGATAAAAAAGCAGAGTATTACTTAAACAGAGAATGACTACAGAATCCCGAGGTGCAGAGGGATCTAGGTGTTCTAGTGCATGAGTCACAAAAGGTTAGTATGCAGGTGCAGCAAGTAATTAAGAAGGCTAATGGAATGCTATCCTTCATTATGAGAGGGATTGAACATAGAAGTGAGGATGTTATGCTTCCGTTATACTGGGCATTGGTGAGACCGCACCTCAATTACTGTGTGCAGGTTTGGTCTTCTTATTCAAGGAAGGATATAAATGTGTTGGAGATGGTTCAGAGGACGTTTACCGGATTCATACCTCGAATGAGTGGATTTTCTTATGAGGAAAGGTTGAACAGGCTGGGCTTGTTACCACTGAAGTTTAGAAGAGTGAAGGGTGACTTAGTTGAAGTAGTTAAGATCCTGAATGGTCTTGACAAGGTGGATGTGGAAATGATGTTTACTCTTGTGGGTGAGTCCAGGGCTAGGGGGGAATGGTTTTAAAATTAGGAGTCGACCTTTTAGGACAGAGATGAGGAGAATTTTTTTCTCTCAGAGGGTTGTGCAACTTTGAAACTCTCTGCCAAAGAAGGCGGTGGAGGCAGGGTCATTGAATATGTTTAAGGCAGAGGTAGAGAGATTCTTGTTAGACAAGGGAATCAAAGGTTATCGAGGGTAGATGGGAATGTGGAATTCAAAGCACAAAAAGATCAGCCATGATCTTACTGAATGGCATAGCTTGAGGGGCCAAATGGCCTACTTCTGCTCCTATTTCTTATGTTTGTATGAGTCCCAGAGCCATGGATATCTGAATGTATTGTGTAGGCGCCTTCATCATTAACAGTGCAGGAAAGAAACCTGTCTCAGGAAATTCAGGGGATTTGACATATTTTAAAATGCTGAACCCTGTGGGATGCACATGAATTTCTTGCATCCAATGAGGCTAAGGGTAGAAATGTAGGAATTACATCATATAACATCATTTGTGCATTTGCATGAATCCACCAATTTGTGGATAGATTTACCATGCACCTGCCACAAATGTTCTAGGAACATTGACAGATGAAGGGTCAGGTGTACAGTCTGACTGGGCCCTGCCTGAATCTCCTTTTTCTGTCATAACTAGTGTTCTTGAACATATTTTCACCTCCCAAATCCTTGTCTACCTTTCCTGCAATTCCTTTTTTCAGTCTCTCTAATTAGAATTCCAGACTGCCACAGCACTGAAATGCTCAAAAACAGCATCCCCCATGACTGCGACCATGGTATATTTTTCCTCTACCTCTCTGAAGCCTTATGTAGTCAACTAAATCATTCTCCTTCAATGATTTTCTGCCATTGTCCTGTACCCTGGGACAGCCCTTGCTTGGTTCTTCTCTTACCTATCAAATTGGAGCCAGAACATCTCCAGCAATGGCTTCTCTTCCTGCCCCAAACACCATTACCTCTGGAGTACCCTAAAGACCTACCTATGGCCCCATCCTATATAATATCAATTTGCTTCCCCTTGGCAACATAAAGGTGTGGGGTTAGCTTTCAATTATATGCTAATGACAATCAGTTCTACCTCTCCCTCCTTTCTCTTGACATTCAGTCTTGTACAAGCAACAATTTTCTCCAGAAGATCAATTCTGTCTCTCCACTTCCTTGTGTTCCTTTAAAACCTTTTTTAACATTAACCTCTTTGTTCAAGCTTTAACTTGGTGTCCATTTTTGTCCAATCACACTTCCGTGAAGCACCTTGCGACATTGTTCTATATTAAAGATGCTATATAAATGCAAGTTGTTGTTGCAATGTAGAAAAAAGAGGAAATTCTGTGAGTCCATCATCAGGCTTCTGGCTAGAAGAGTCTGCTTGAAATCAACTGCCTAAGTGAGAATTGCCAGATACTGGTTGAGGGACCATCTCTACTATGTCATGCAAATTGAGATGTAACACCGGCACTTACCAAGTAAAGGAACATGCATAAATGCTCAAACTATATTATTCCAGTCACCAATGGCTTAGTGGATAATTATCCATTATCTAGTCCATTTCATTTACAGAGACAGCAGTGAACCTTTGAGTATCAGACTGCTGGTATTGAATGGGTGAATGACATCTCTACAAAACTTCATTTGAGCTAGACTTTTGTCAGTGGATTTTGTTCTGGCAGACATTTAGAAGTGAGGATCAGGATCATCAAGTAATATCAGAAAGTTCTGAGTCAGAGATTTTGAGATAAAGCCCAACAACATGCATTTATATAACAGTTTTAACACAGTGAAATGTCCCAAGGTGTTTCACAGGAATGTCATCAAACAGAATTTGACACTGAGCCGCACAAGGAGGTATTAGGGCAGATGGCCAAAATCTTGGTCAACGAGCTTTAATGACAGTCTTAAAGGGGGAAAGAGATGCAGGCAAAGAGGCTTATAGAGAAAGTTCCAGAGCTTAGGGCCTAGGCAGCTGAAGGCACGGCCGTGAATGGTGGAGCGATTAAAATCAGGGATGTGCAAAATGCAAGAATTGGAGAAGCACAGATATCCCAGAGGATTGCAAGGATGGACAAGATTACAGGGGGAGGGAAGGCAAGGACATGAAGGGATTTAAAACAAAAACAAGGGGCTGAATTTTACATGCCCCTGGGTGTTTTATATGCCCCTGTGTAGGACAGCACTCACCTGGTTCCATTGTTCCATTCTTATCTATCCAACTGTAGCTGGAGAATAACCTTCAATGGCTCCTTTTCCCACTCCCACACTGTTGCCTCTGGTGTCCTACAAAGATCTTTCATTGGCCATCTCTTATTTCTCATCTATATTGCTTCTCCTCAATGTTAATCACCCAAAAACACATCCGGTTCAACATGTGTTACCTCTCAATCACCTTTCTTGACCTCGCTACAATTACTAAATTGTCAGATTGCTTACCTAGGGAGAAGGGGAGGTGCATGTAAATAGGGCGGGGGCGGGGGCGGGTGCCCACCCACCGCCTTCCCACCCACCGCCTTCCCACCCACCGCCTTCCCACCCACCGCCTTCCCACCCACCGCCTTCCCACCCACTCCCAAGCTCACCCCCAGAATGCAGGGTTGAAAGCAAAATACTGCGGATGCTGGAAATCTGAAATAAAAACAAAAAACTCTGGAAGAACTCAGCAGGTCTGGCAGCATCTGTGGAGAGAGAAACAGAATTAACGTTTCAAGTCGATATGACGTACCAACTCGAAACGTTAACCCAGTTTCTTTCTCCACAGATGCTGCCAGACCTGCTGAGCTTTCCAGCATTTTTTGCTTTTATCCCATTATACAGAGGGTGGACAGGCACCTAAATCAGCAGCCCACCCACCATGTTTAAATAACTAATCAAGGTTCAACTGGGTTTGTTATCAAGCCAACTGACCCTGATAATACACTGCCCACACCATAAAACGTTTGGCTTGGGCAGCTGGGGGGGCACCTCGATTTCTTCACTTACCTGTTTAAAGGGCGGGAAGGAAGGGGGAGGTTGGTCGCCGATTGCAGGGTGACCCCCCCTAAGTTCAGCCCCCACCCCTTCCTTCCTACCTGCTCCCTCCCTTATGGCTGCAGGGTGGGTCGGCGTGGAACATGTCGGCTCTACGCCCAACTTTGTTTCCAGCGGGGGGGGTGTGCCATCCACGCCCCCATACTATTCCGCCCAAGAGTTTTAAAATTGCACAGAATTGTGAGCGTATGTAGGTCAGCAAGCACAGCAGTTTTGGATGAAGTTTAAGTTTATGGAGAGTGGGAAATGAGAGATGACCAGGAGTGCATTGGAATAGTCAGATCTAGAGGTAACAAAGGGATGGAAGATGAGTTGTGTTAGTGGAAGAGTCAGGAGGTGGAATGGCAAGGATATGTGTTCAGAGAGTCATTAGGGATTAAATATGACACCAAGTTTGTGAACATACAGGTTCAGCCTCAGTCAGTTGCCAGGAAGAAGGCTGGAGTCAGTGGATAGGGAGTGGAATTTGTGGCAGGGACTAAAACAATGGCTTCCCAATATTTAATTGGAGGAATTTTCTACACATCCACTACTAGATGTCAGATAAGCAATCTGATAATTTAGAAACTGTAGCAAGGTCGAGAGAGGTGGTGGTGAGGAAACACTGGGTATATCAGCATACATGTGGAACTGGATGTGTTTTTGGGTGATTATCATTGAGGAGAAGTAATATAGATGAGAAATATGAGATGGCCAATGAAAGATCTCTGTAGGACACCAGGGGTAACAGTGTGGGAGTGGGAAGAGGAGCCATTGAAGGTTATTCTCTGGCCACCGTTGAATAGATAAGAATGGAACGATGGAACCAGGCAAATGCTGTCCTATCCAACTGGAGAAAGGAGGAGAGGCATTGGAGGAGGGTGGTGTGGTCAACTGTGTCAAAGCCTGGAGATAGGACAAGAGGACCAAGAGGTATAGTTTATAATGGGGTTCATAGTAACGTTGGATGTTATTTGTGACTTTGATAAAAGCTGTTTTGGTACTGTGGCAGGGGTGGAAATTTAATTGGAGATTTTCAACATGGAGGGAAGAAATTTATTTGCATAGCCCCACTTCAAACTGCACAGACCAATCAGGTAGCACTGAGGGGCCCCAGGGAATCAATGTAAGTCTGCCTAGTTGTGCTACATGAATGGTACTTTTTCCCCTAGGGGGTCTGGGAAAGATGGGCAGATTTTTGAGGTAACAGAGCACATTCAAGGATTTTGGAGAGGAAAGTTTGGAGATGGGGGTCGTAGTTTGCAAGTACAGAGTGATTAAAGGGTTTTTTTGAGGAGAGAGGTGATGTTTGCAGATTTGAAGGGGAGGGGGACAGAAGGTGAAGAGTTGGAGCCAGTAACAATATCAGCTAATACTGGGCCCAGGAAAGGAAGCTGGGTGGCGGGAATAGGGTCAAAGGAGCAGAAGGTGAGCTCAGAGACGGCATGAGGGAAGTTAGGAGAGAAACTCAAGAAAGATGCAAGTTCAGGGCTAGGTCAGAAATATCTTTAGAGGAGGTTTGGCTCAGTGGGCTAGTGGAAGGGAGGAAAGTGGCAGAGGCAGCTAAACAGATGATCTCAATCTTAGTAACAAAGTCATGAGCTCCTCGCATTTGGTTGTTGAAAGTCAGGGTGGAGTTCAACTTCATGGTATTCATGACACAAAAACATAAAATGCTGGAAAAACTCAGCAGGCCTGACAGCATCTGTGGAGAGAGAAAAGCAAAGTTGACGTTTTGAGTCCGTATGACCCTTCTTCATAACAATTGACTAATTTGTTCTTCAGTGATTTTATATACACATATGGAATTAGGAGAAACAAAACAAATACTGAACCAACAAATGATCCTTCGATGATTATCTGCAGCATTACTTATTGCATGGAGCAGTCAGTTGCCATGGCAATTATCTTACATGTTGGAGCTGATCTGGTCTGTAGGCAAACAAACATCAAGTGCGGGAAATCTTTTAATTTTTTATGGCCTAAAACACATATTTTTAAATAAGGATGCAGTAATATAGTGGTTATGTTAATGGACAAGTTATCCAGAGGCCTGCAGGGCAAGTGCTCCAGAGACTTGAGTTCAAATTACACAGTAGCAGTTGGGGTATTTAAATTCAATTAACCAAATAATTCCGGAATTGAAAAATTAGCATCATTATTGGTGAGCATGAAGTTACTGGATTGCCATAAAAGCCTATCTGTCCACCTAACATCTTTTAGGGAAGGGAACCTGTCATCCTTACTTGACCTGATCTATATGTGACTCCAAACTGCCCTCTGAAATGCTCTAGCAGGCCACTCAGTTAAATCAAACTGCTATGAAAAGGTTTATTAAGAATAAAACTGGGCAAGCTACACAGCATCAACCTAGGCATTGGGCACAACAAAGGCACGGCCAGTTTACCTGCAAAGTCCTCCTCACCAGCATTTGAGGAGACCTAAGCCAATATTGGGAGAACTGTCCCACAAATTAGCCAAGCAACAGTCCAACATAGTCATACTCACCAATGTCCCAGACTCCTCCATCAACATCACTGGGTATGTCCTGTCCTACAGGCAGGTCAGACCCATCAGAGGTGACGCTGGGAATCCTCAACATTGACACCAACACAATAAAGTCTCATGCCATCAGGTCAAACATGGGTAGAGAAACCTCTTGCTCATCACCACCTACTGCCCTCCTTCATCAATCAGTGCTCCTCCATTTTGAACACCACTTGGATGAAGCACTGAAAGTAGCAAAGACACAGAATATACTCTGGACAGGGGACCTCAATGTCCATCACAAAGTGTGGCTTGATAGTACCAATACTGACTGAGCTGGCTGAGTCTTGAAGGACATATCTGATTGATTGGAGCCGTGGCAGGTGGTGAGGGAACCAACATGAAAAAAATGCACACTTGGCCTCGGTGTAACCAATCTACCTGTCGCAGATGCATCTGTCCGTGACTGTACTTTTAGGACTGACCACTGCACAGTCCATGTGGAGATGAAATTCCATCTTAACACTGAGGACACACTCCATCGTGTTATGTAGCATTACAATTGTACTAAACGAGACAGACTCAGAACAGGTCTCATAGCTCAAAACTAGGCAGCCATGAGTCGCTGTCAGCCATCAACAGCAGCAGAATTGCATTCCACCACAATCTGTAATCTCATGGTCCGGCATATTCCTCACTCTACCATTACCATCAAGCCAGGGCATGCCAGAGCACCAGACAAAACTAGTAATGTGTTGCCAACCTGGTAAAGCTACAACAGAGGACTACACACATGCTAAACAGTGGAAGCTGCATAATATAGAGAGAGCTAAACAATCCCACAGCCAATGGAGCGGAACAAAGCTCTGCAGTTCTGCCACATCCAGACATGAATGCCGCTGGACAATTAAACAACCAGTGGTCCTCACCATCATAGATGCCAGTCTTCAGCCAATTTAATACACTCCACGTGATATCAAGAAATGGCTGAATGCATTGGATATTGCAAAGGCTAGAGAACCCTAAACCTTTCCAGCTCTATTACTGAAGGCTTATGCTCCAGAACTAGCTATGCCCCTCGCCAAGCTATTCCCGTATAACTACAGCATTGGCATCTACCCAAGATAGTGGAAAATTGCCCAGGTATGGCCTGTTTACAAAAAGCAGGACAAAACCAGTCTGGTAGATTAGCAGCCAATCAGTCTACTCCCAATCATCAGCAAAGTGATGGAAGGAATTGTCAATTGTACTATCAATCTGCACTTACTCAACAATAACTTGCTCACCAATGCTCAATTTGGGTTGTACCATGACCACTCAGCAGCCTTGGTCGAAATATGGAAAAAAACAGTTGACTTGCCCTTGTCATCAAGGCAGCATTTGACCAATTGTGGCATCAAGGAGCCTTGGCAAAATTGAAGTCAATGGGAATCGAGGAAAATTATCTATCGTTTGGGGGGTCATACTTAGCACAAAGGATGGCTGTGATTGTTGGAGGCCAACCATCTCAGCCTCAGGATATTGCTGTAGGAGTACCTCAGAGCAATGTCCTAGGCCCAAATATTTTCAGCTGCTTTGTCAAAATGACCTTTGCTCCATCATAAGATCGGAAGTGGGGATTTGAGTCTGGGGAATTAAAAAATGGAAAATAAGGAAATGGCAGATGAATTGAACAGGTATTTTGTCAGTCTTCACTATAGAGGATACAAGTAACATCCCAGAAATAGCTATAAATCAGGAAATGGAAGGGAGGGAGGAACTCAGATAATTATAATCACGAGGGAAGTGGTACTTGACAAATTATTGGAGTTGTGGGCTGACAAGTCCCGAGTCCTGATGGACTTCATCCTAGGGTCCTAAAAGAAGTGGCTGGTGAGATAATTGATGCGTTGGTTTTAATTTTCCAAAATTCTCTAGATTCAGGGAAGAGATTAGATTGGAAAATAGTGAATGTAACTCCTTTATTCAAAAAGGAAGTGAGACAGAAATTAAACTACAGGCCAGTTACCTTAACATCTGTCTTAAGGAAAATGTTATACCAAATCTGGGACGATTCTACCCATAACTTCTAGCGGGTGGGTAGAACCACATTTTACCTGCCGGCCGTAATGGCGGCTTCTCACGCTGTATCGTTCCAAACCTGCCTCATTAATTATGCGTTCCTGGGAAACACACCATTTCCATGGCAGGCGGGCTCCCATTCGTCGCCACGCCGTCACCTCCCCGCTTCATCATGCCGTCCACCATCATCACCATAATGAAAGAGCAGCTACACACACACACACACACCTCAGTGTTTCCAGCCCAGGACTGCTGCACAGAAGACATGGCTCCAAAAGGCAAAAAGACTGCAGCCCCCAGGTTCAATGATGCATCCCCTCAAGTACCTTTTGGATGCAGTGGAGGCTTGCCGGGATGTCTTGTACCCCCGCTCTGGCTCCAGGATGGGCAGCAACATCACCAATCCAGTTTGAAGGCAGTGGCAGTGCTGGTCAGCACCAATGCCCTGTAAAAGAGGATAGTCACCCAGTGCCACAAGAGGATGAATGATCTCCTCCATTCCACCAGGATAAGTCACTCTTCTCATCACTTTCAACTTACACACTCACAAACCCAGCACACAGTCACAGCGATCTCATTCACTGCCAGTTCAAGGGACATCACTATTCACTCTCTCACACACACCTTCATGGTCCTTATGCTGTTCATGGGGCCACTCACCATCCACACATGCCAGGTATACTTATCATCTGGCCTGGTAGGTGTCCTGCTTACACTCTCTTCATCTCTATTCATGCAGGACAAGCTGGCATACAAGAGGGAGAGAATGCATACTGGTGGAGGAATTCCTGAAATCAGGGTCCTCACATACTTTGAATAATAGAGCCATCCAGCTGGCCAGCGATGACCGGGACTGGTTCTGTGCTAATGGTGAGGTTTGCGGTGCTCCACCAAGTGAGGGTCCAGCAGTGCAACATCCATCAGATAACCATGCTGTGAGTGATGTGTCCTGTTTCACAGGACACTGCCATGCACTAATTATCTCTCCTTGCTTTCACAGGCACATCTGGGAAACAGCCGACAGAGTCCATGACCCAGGGCCTCCAATCAAGCCCTGAAAAGAGCCACTAGCAGAGAAATTTAGCGCTGCAGTCACTTTTACAGTCACTGGCAGTGGATGCCCTCCATGTCCCCCAGTGCCAAATCATGCAGTAGCTGGCAGATGTGACCAACCAGTTCCCTACTCATGCGCAGTCTTCGGCGACACTGGTTCTCGGTCATCTGCAGGGATGAAAGGTGGCGTCAAAAGACCATGGGCCTAGCTAGGCACCAAACAATGATGGCTTGCTGTGGCTCTTCAGTGGCATGTGCGGGAGCCCCAGTCGCCCCTTTTTCCTGAGGGTGCTGCTCCCCCTTCTGCAGAGCAAGGCTCTTCCGACACTTTCTTCTCCGTCGTCTCCACTCTCTGTATGCCACGAAGCATACGTCTAGTTCATCAGGCTCCATGACCCTGATGTACTCCTCCTGCAGGATGAAAGAGAGAGATGCATGGGTTAGCATGGGTGTACTAAGAATCTCTATTGGTTAAGTCTGAAGGCCCCTTAACGCATCCCAGAGAGTGTTGGCCACCACTTGAATGGCCAGAGTTTAGTGCGCTGCATGGCTGCCCAAAGCCCCAACCACCTCTGTCCCACTCCACCTGACTGATTGGTGGAAGCTTTTCCCACTGGACTGCATGCTGTGCTCTCAGCTCAGGTGCAGGCATTCTCCTAACCCACACTGCAAGGCTGCACTGTTAGCTTGAACCTTGGGGCAGACTGGTCCAAACCAGGATAATGACATTGCAAAGGGCTGTGAGCACCTCCAGCAGTGACTGCTCCATGGCCAGCTTTAGCAAGGAGATTGTACAACATGCCCAGTTATCTAACTGCTCTGCAGTCTGTGCCCAAGAAGTGAAAAGCTCTGGAGCACTTGGTGACACTTGCATGCCTCCACGTTGCTTGAGAGGGCAGATAAGCTAGAGGCCTGACTCCATGTGTGTCAATTTGGCTGTGCCTGAACTGTCTCAGCTGCAGAGGAATAGTCACTTTATACAAGGTTTCCTTAAAAAACCTGTTCCTGTTCTGCCGAAGGGTCATGAGGACTCAAAACGTTAACTGATTTCTTCTCCACCGATGCTGCCAGACCTGCTGAGTTTTTCCAGGTAATTCTGTTTTTGTTTTCCTTAATGTGTGGCTGCTCCACGCCCCCAACTCCACACGTGCTTGTCCACCATCATCAATCGCAGGACAGCCCTTGCTCCCACCCCCAAGTCACTTCAACCTCAGCACAGCCCTTGCCCCCACACCTCCAATGCACCTCAACCTTGAAGTCCGGCAGGCAACCCAGGCGAGCGCTGCACAATGTTACTGTGCACTCACCTCCAAGTTCCCCTCAAAGTGCAGCCTGCCAAGTGCACGCCTTATATAAGCTGTTCTGAAACACGTTTGGCGTGAAATCATGACGACATGGGTGGATGTTCCAACAGCGGGGGGTGGAGGGATGATTCCAATGGACTGGCTTTATAATGATATGCAGATGTATTACAATGAGGTTTCTGATGTCCGATGGCAGGAAATGCAGCCAGCCATCAACGGGCTGAGTGGATGATCACAAACTGGTTTCAGGGCGCCGTGAAACCGATTTTTGGCCTTCTCATCATATTGTCCGCTCACACCACTGAGCACGCCCAATGTCAGCAGGCACGGATGATTCCACCCTATTATTGAAGACTTTATAGCAGGGCAGTTAGATAAATTCAAGGTAATCAGGCAGAGTCAACATGGTTTTGTGAAAGGGAAATCATGTTTAACCAATTTATTAGTGTTCTTTGAAGAAATAACACACGCTATGGATAAAGGGGAACAAGTGGATGTACTGTACTTAGATTTCCAGATGGCATTTGACAATGTGCCACATCAATGGTTATTGTGGAAAATAAAAGCTCATAGAATAGTGGGTAACATATTGGCATGGATAGAAGATTGACTGGCTAACAGGGAACAGAGAGTAGGCATAAATGGATCATTTTCTGGTTAGCAAGATGTAACAATTGGTGTGCCACAGGGATCAGTGCTGGGGGCCTCAACTTTTTACAATTTATATAACTGACTTGGATGAAGGGACCAACCGAAGATATGGTTGCTAAATTTGCTGCTGACAGAAAGATAGGTAGGAAAGTAAGTTGTGAAGAGGACCATAAGGAGATGACAAAGGGATATAGATAGGTTAAGTGAGTGGGCAAAGATCTGGAAAATGGAGTAAATTTGGAAAATGTGAAATTGTCCATCTTGTCAGGGAGAATAAAAAAGAAGTATACTATCTAAATGGTGAGAGATTGCAGAGTTCTGAGACGCAGAAGGGTCTGGGTGTCCTAGTGCATGAATTGCAGAAGGTTGATATGCAGGTACAGCAAGTAATTAGGAAAGCTAATAGAATGTTATTGTTTATTGCAAAGGGAATTGAATACAAAAGTGGGGAGGTTATGCTTCAGTAAACAAAGGCATTGGTGAGACCACATCTGGAGTACTGTATTGGTCTCCTTCTTTGTGGAAGGATGTAAATGCACTAGAAGTAGTTCAGAGAAGGTTTACTAGACTAACACCTGGAATGGGAGGCTTGTCTTAAGAGGAAGGGTTAGACAAGCTAGGCTTGTATCCGCTCGAGTTTACAAGGGTAAGAGGCAACTTGGTTGAAACATATAAGATCTTGAGGGGTCTTGACAGGGTGGATGTGGAGAGGATGTTTCCTTTTGTGGGAGAATCTAGAACTAGGGGTCACCAATTAAAAATAAGGGGTCGCCCATTTAAGATGGAGATGAGGAGAATTTTTTTCTCTCAGAGGGTCATGAGTCTTTGGAGCTCTCTTCCTCAAAACGTAGTGGAAGCAGAGTCTTTGAATATTTTTTAAGACAGGGGTAGATAGATCCTTGATAAGCTAGGGGATGAAAGGTTACTGGGGGTAGGTGGGAATGCGGTGTTGATGTTAAAATCAGATCAGCCACGATCTTATGGTATGGCGGAGCAGGCTCAATGGGCCGAGTGGTCTACTCCTGCTCCTAATTCATATGTTCACATGATTTTCATTGATGATTGTATTCACAACTCCTCAGATACTGAAGCAGTCCATGCCCAAATGCAGTAAGAGCTGGACAACATTCAGGGTTGGGCTGATAAATGACAACATTCACACCAAGCAATGACCAAGAAGGTGCAATCGAGCCACCTTCCTTTGACATTGAACAGCATTTACATTGCCAAATCCCTCACCATCAACATCCTGGGGGATCATCATTGACCAGAAACTAAACTGGACCAGCCATATAAATACTGCAGCTACATGAGGAGGTCAGAGCAGGGAATTCTGCAGTGAGTAACTCATCTCCTTACCCTCCAAATCCTTACCACCACCTACAGGGATCAAGTTAGGGGTGTGATGGAATAATCTTCACTTGTCTCAAAAACACTGAAGAGTCTTGACCATCCTGGACAAAGCCGCCACTTGATTGGTAGCCTGTAATTATCTTAAACCTTCACTCTCTCTATTAATGCAGCAACATGGCTGCAGTGGGTACCCATCTACAAGATTCTTTGTAGCAACTCGCCAAGGCTTCCTCAACAGCACTCCCAGACCTGCGACATTTTAACACCTAGAAGGACAAGAGCAGCAGGCACATGGGAACACCACTTCCCATAATTTTCCCTCCTTTCAAATCAGCTATCCTGATTTGAAACAATATCACTGTTCCTTAACCATGGCTGGGTCAAAATCCTGAAACTCTCTCCCTTACAGCCCTGTAATTGTACCTATACTACATAGACTGCAGCGGTTCAAGAAGTAGGCTCACCACCAACCTTTCAAGAGTAATTAGGGATAGACAATAAATGTTGGTTATGCCAGTGACACACACATCTGATGAACAAAGTAAGTTAGATTCAGGTTACTTATTTCTTAACTAAGATAAAGTTGTCATTAGGCATTGTTACCTAGACTTTAGCCACATGGTAAACTGTTTCAGCACCTGGTTTCTCGTTGTTCCAAACTCCTTTTTGCATGAGACACACATGATATATATCCTTTCACTATTGCTGAATTACCTAGCGGGTTTGTGGGTCTCATGAGTTATACGTAATTTTCTTCAGCATTGCTTCTTCGAAATAAAAGCTAGATTAAGCTGCCAGCCCTGGATTACCAAGAACAGAACTTTAAAAAAAATTCCCTCATTTCTGCTGACCAGACAGCCAAGTGGCTCCCCAAGGCATTACCTTAATTTAATTTTGTGTCCTATCTTTGATCCTTATTCTCAAATGCACTGCTGAATTTAATGAAGAACCACTTTCAAACTGCTCAGCTACAACCATTGTGCCTAAATACTAAGCCCCTATTTTCAAAACTGAATTTTTTCAAACAAACCTTGTTTGGTACAGTGCTTTGTAAATTCCCTTGGGTTACTAGTTTAGTTAAAAACAATTATAAATATTAAAATTATTTAGCGTGTACCTCCTATTTGTAATGAAAGCAAAGCAGCTACTTCATGTTCTATGATTATATTTGTGCAGACCTGACAATTACAAAAAAATAATCCATTCATTTATTTTCATTTCTTGTCCATCTTTCGTCTTTCAAAGTTCATGTAAAATCATAATGTACAAATTCTAGCTAGGCGCACAGACACACATATACACACAGACATCTATGCACAAATGAACACAAATATGCAAATGCACATACAGACACATATGCACATGGAGATACACATACACAGATGGACATATATGCACACTTAGGCATATATGCACACTCATAAACCATGCGTGACAACACATGCACAAATGGGCACATATGCACATTGGTGTACATAGAGACATCTATGCATATAAAAACAAGAACACATAGGGCTGAATATTCTGGCTGGTGTGCGGGTGGTGGAGTCCGCACGCCAGCGCTTAAAATGTCGCGCGCTGACGTTGCGCGAGTGTGCCGACGTCAGCGTGCGGCATCGCGATGTTTCGGTCGGCGGGCATGCTACGCAGTGCGACGCGCGCCCACTGTTAATTAAAGGCCTTGTTAAGGCCACTAACTCTTCAATCAACCAGGATTTTGAGGGGCCCGTGCGAACTTCGGCTCGGCGCACGGGCCCAACAGCGGGTAAGTGATTTTTTTACAAACCTCATCCAGTGGCAGGATGAGGTTTGATATCGGAATTATAAAATTGTAATAAAGTTTTTGTGTATTTCATTAACATGTCCCATCTCGTGTGCCATTTTCACATGAGGGGGACAAGTTAATGATTTTTAAAATTTTCTATTTTTAATGTTTCAGTGCCTTTCAGCGATCTCCCTGAGGCAGCACTGTGCCCCAGGGAGATGTGCGCTCTTTCGCCTCAAGATGTGCAGGTAGACCTCCCTTCAGTTATTCTCCAGCCTCGCCCAGTAACCCTGGATCCCATTGTCACTGTGGTGGACATTCCAGCCCTACCCCCTGAGCCCATCACTGTTGATGTCCCCATGCCCCATGTGGGCCTCCCCCCTCCTCATCTCGCGGCTGTGTGCATGGTCACATACAGAGGAAAGGCCCCCCCCAAATACTCCCTCTTTATTATGCTTTTCCCATTTACAGCGGCTGATGCCTCCCCTAACCAGGACTATCCTATTTGCAGCCAGTACTGTGCCAGACAAGCCCATCACTACCGACTGCAGGACAATGGACATGCCCTGCATGCCAAGGCATGCCTTATTCCAATTAAGCACACAGGCCATGCCCCTCGCAAGAGTGGGACTACAATGTGTGTGCCATGCATAGCCCTGTTGCATGACCTGCGAAACCCCAGGACTGCGTTTAATCGCTCACCCTGAATATGAGGTCCACAAATCCCCAGGACTGCCTTTAATCTCTCATCCTGACCATTGAGATCTCCCATCCATCTATGACTGATCACAACACAGTCTCCCTTCACCCCCACTCCCCCACACCTCCATGAGTCTCTGCGCAACCCATCCCACTTGTGCCACACTAAGACAACCCACTCCACACCCCCCCCGACCCCATTTTGCCCTTGATGGGCAGGCGGGCCCAACCAACTCGGCAGTGGGTGGGCAGCCGATCACTGCCGCCGAAATGGACCCAACCGCCATTTTAAGTGGGCGGGCCAATTAAGGCCCGCCCAGCGTGTCGCCCGACGGGAAGCGCTATGTGCTTTCTATGCGGGCGGGGTGGGGGGGGGTGGGGGGTGGATTCCCCAACTGCCTCGAATATTCGAAGGGCCTCAGCAATTACATTTCTCATTAGCTTCCTCTTATACTTTAATTTCTTTCTCCTGATTAACCTTTTAAATATTCTCTGCTGTTCTTTATATCCTGACCAATTACCTGACCAGCCACTCAGCAGTTATATGCTTTTTCCTTAACTTTGATGCTTCCCTTAACTTCTTTAGTTGACCATGGATGGTGGGCCCTCGGTCTTAGAGTTTCTCTTTATAGCAGGAATATACATATCCTCAGTATTCTAACTATAACCTTAAAGGTCTGCCACTGCTTCTCTATTCATCTATCCCATAGCCTACTATCCCAGTTCACTTCAGTCAGCTCAGCTTTCACACCCACATAATTGCCCTTATTTAAGTTTAAAATACTAGTCTTTGACCCACTCTTCTCCCTTTCAAACTGAATGTAAAATTCAATCATATTGTGGTCACTGCTACCTAGGGGTGCCTTTACTCTGAGGTCATTAATTAATCTTGTTGCATTACACAATACCGATTCAGATATAGCCTGCTCTCTGGTTGGTTCCAGAGCATGCTGCTCTAAAAAACTATCTTGAAAGCATTCTATGAACTCCTCACCCAGACGTAGATTAAAATCACCCATGATTATTGCCACCCCTTTATCACAAGCACCCAATATTTCTTCTTGTATACTTTGTCCTACATTGTCGTTACTGTTCGGGGGCCTGTAGACCACTCCCACTAGTGACATCTTTCACCTATTATTCATCATCTCCACCCAAACCAAATTTGCATCCTGATCTCCTGAACCAAGGTCATCTCTAACTATTACACCAATGCAATCCTTAGTTAACAGTGCTACACCTCCATCTTTACCTAGCTTCCTATTCCTCCTGAATGCCATATACCCCTCAATATTCAGGACTTTGTCATCCTGCAGTCTCATCTCCATAATGGCTATCAGATCCTATTAATTTATTTCAATGTGTGCTATCAATTTGTTTACTTTGCTGCATGCATTCAGACACAGAGGGAAGAATTCTCCACCCGTTGGGGGGAAAGTTCAGGAGTGGGCGTGTGCGGGCGCGCCTCCGATTGGGCCGCCATTTTACGTGGGCAGTCCAATTAAGGTCTACCCAGTGTGCCAGCGTGACATCCACCAGACAGTGCTATGCGTTCCCTGTGCGGGCGGGGGTGATTCCCTAAATCAGGAGTGCGCTCTTTCGCGCATGCGCACAAAAGAGCGCACTCATCACCCTGAGGCTAAATGCTGCCTCAGAGAGATCGGCTTCAGATTTAAAAATGGTAAATGTAGAGAAATAAAATTTCCCTGACATGCCCCCTCATGTGACACTGTCACATGTCTATCACTTTCAATTAAACTTTTATTACATTTTTAAAAACCGACATGAAACCTCATCCCGCCCATGGATGAGCTTGCATGCTTTTTCTGAAGCCCATCAGGGCTCCCGGCCTGCCCACCAACCTTAAGGATGGATGGGTAGGTCCATTAACTAATTCAATTAGTTTTTAAAAGGCCTGATTCGGCTGCGCCCTCGCCGACCTGAAAATTGAGATGACGCGGGACGACGTCGGGAATTCTGCCCAAAGTCATCCCATGTCCTTTTACGTGTTGGCGAGCGGGCCCCACCCCCCGCTCGCCAACGTCAATATCCTGGCCAGAGTCTTTAATTTCGTCTTGTTGCTCTCTCTGTGACATCTAGTTTTGACTTTTGGCAAGTTCTTAGGTTTTTTTCTCTCTGCCCCTTCCTGGCATTATCTGACCTTTATTTCCCATATTACTATTTTGCTCTCCTACCTTGACTCTACCCCTTGATTTGCTACATCTACCCAAACTTGATCCCTCACACTCCCTTGTTTAGTTTAAAGCCCTCTATACTTTCCTAGTTGTGCAGCTCACTAGAATACTGGCCCTAGCACGGTTCAGGTGTAGACTGTCCCAACAGTATAGCCTCCACTTTCCCCATGACTGATGCCAGAGCCCCACGAACTGGAACCCACTTCTCCCACACCACGCATTCATTTCCCTAATCTTATTTGCCCATTGCCAATTTGCATGTGACCCAGGTAATAATCCAGAGATTATAACCTTTGACTTTCTGCTTCTTAATTTGGTGCCTAGCTCTTCATACTGGTGATGCAGAACCTCTTTCCTTGTCCTGGCTATGTTGTTGCTACCTACATGGACCATGACAACTGTATCTTCCCCCTCCCACTGCAAACTCTTCTCCAGCCCTGAGCAAATGTCCCGGCACCAGGCAGGCAACACAGCTGCCTGGACATTCACTCTTTGCTGCAGAGGACAGTGTCAATCCCCCTCACTATACTGTCCCCTACTACCAGTACTGTTTGCTCCACCCACTTGAATGGCTTCCTGTACCATGGTGCCATGGCCTGTCTGCTCACCCACCCTGCAGACCTCGCTTTCGCCCACACAGAAGCCTTGTACCTGTTTGACAATTGCGAAGTCTGAGGCCCCTTCACTATTTTCTGCTCAGTCCTTTTACTTGCCACCCATGGCCACATCCTCCTGTCCCTCACTGCTGACCAAAACAGATGACCCTATTCTGAAAGGTGTGACTGTCTTCTGGAACAAAGCGTCCAGGTATTTCTCTCCTCGCTTTATGTTGCGCAGTACCTGCAGTTCAGCTTCCAGATCAGATCCTGATCCAGAATCCCTCTAGCTGCTTACACTTTCTGCAGAAATGTTTGTCCTGGATCACCTTGGTATGCAGAAGCCCCACATTCCACAGCTGCAACATCATACCTGTCCTGCCATTGTTACTTATGTTATTTAGTTATTTTAATTTAATTACTTCCTTAATTTGATTAGAATAATTCCCACATATACTATTATTTACTGTGCTTATTAAAAACTAGTACCACCTACAACTAATAGTTATACATTTCTTAATTACACATATATGTGTTTAAGCTGTTTATTCTAATTATTTTGATTTATTTTAAAGTTTGTTATTTTTATTTATTTTTCATTTTTATTTATTTTTATTAATAAACCCTACTACCAATAAGCTTTATTGCTGCTATTACAAAAACCTTACTTTATAGGAAACTTTACAGTTACCAATAAATTGTTCAGTATTTAAAAAGGTAAATGAGCAAAACAAGAAAAATACTCACCAACCACTTACCTATTCCCCTATGACGTCACACTTGATTTTCTCCAAACCTGGTCGGCCCACTGAGACCCACACCACCATACACACCACCGCCCACACCACCACCCACACCACCACCCACACCACCACCCACACCACCAACACCCACACCACCACCAACACCACCACCCACACAGCCACCACCCACACCACCACCCACACCACCACCCACACCACCACCCACACCACCACCCACACAACCACCACCCACACCACCACCCACACCACCACACACACCACCACCCACACCACCACCCACACAACTACCACCCACACCACCACCCACACAACCACCACCCACACCACCACCCACACCACCACACACACCACCGCCCACACCACCACCCACACCACCACCCACACCACCAACACCCACACCACCACCCACACCACCACCCACACAACCACCACCCACACCACCACCCACGGCACCACACACACCACCACCCACACAACCACCCACACAACTACCACCCACACCACCACCCACACCACCACCACCCACAGCACCACCCACACCACCACCCACACCACCACCACCCACAGCACCACCCACACCACCACCACCCACACCACCACCACCCACACCACCACCACCCACACCACCACCATCCACACCACCACCACCCACACCACCACCCACACCACCACCACCCATACAACCACCCACACCACCACCCACACCACCACCCACACCACCACCACCCACACCACCAATCACACCACCACCCACACTACCACCATTCACACCATCATCACCCACACCACCACCCACACCACCACCCACACCACCACCACCCACAACACCATCCACACCACCACCCACACCACCACCCACACCACCACCACCACCCACACCACCACGCACACCACCACCCACACCACCACCACCACCCACACCACCACCCACACCACCACCACCCACACCACCACCCACACCACCACCCACACCGCCACCCATACCAGCACCCACACCACTACCACCCATTCCGCCACCCACACCGCCACCCACACCACCATCCACACCACCACCCACGCCACCACGCACACCACCACCCACACCATCACTACCCACACCACCACCCACACCACCACCCACACCACCACCACCCACACCATCACCCACACCACCACCACCCACACCACCACCCACACCACCACCACCCACACCACCACCACACACACCGCCACCCACACAGCCACCCACACTGCCACCACCTACACCATCATCCACACCGCCACCACTGACACCACCACCCACACCACCACCCACACCACCACCACCCCACCACCCACACCACCACCCACACCACCACTACTGACACCACCACCAACACCACCACCACCATCTACACCACCACCAACACCACCACCCACACCACCACCACCCACCCCACCACCCACACCACCAGCCACACCACCACCACCCACACCACCACCCACACCACCACCGCTTCCACCACCACCCACACCACCATCGCTGCCACCACCACCCATACCAACACCACGACTGTTGTCACCACCACCATCACCGCCACCACCACCACTACCACCGGCCACCGCAACCGCCACCCCCTCCGCCACCACCTTCACCGTCACCACTGCCGCCACCACCACCGGCTCCACCGCCACCACCACCAATGCCACTGCCTCTGCCACCACCGCCACCTCCACTGCCACCACCACCTCCGCCTCCACCACCTCCGCCTCCACCGTCACCAACGCCGCCGCCTCCGTCACCGCCGCCACTGCCGCCACCACCGCCACCAGCACCGCCTCCACCGCCACCACCACTGCCGCTGCCACCACCACTGCCTCCGCTGCCACCACCACCACCAGTACCACCTACATTGCCACCACCACTACCCACTTCCACCACCACCGCCGCCACCACCATTGCCTCCGCCGCCACCAGCACCGCCGCCACCAATACCGCCACCACCACCAATGCCTCCGCTGCCACCGTCTCCGCCACCACTGCAACCAGCCCCACCTCCACCACCACCGCTGCTACCACCACCACCGCCACCACTAATGCCTCCGCTGCCACCGCCTCCAGCACCACCGCCACCAGCACCAGCTCCACCGCTGCCAATGCCACCACCCCCACCACCACCACCACCAGCACCTCCCCCACCACCTCCACTGCCACCACCACCTCCATCATCACATCCGCTGCCACCAGCAGCAGCAACAGCTTTCTCTTTTTGAACTTCCGGCTCCTCTCAAACTTTTTCTCAGGAAAGGCTGCTTGGAGATAAGGGGTACCTGCTCAAATGATGGCTTATGGTACCCATGCATCGTCCCCTGAGTGCCTTGGAGGAGAGATAAAACATGGTGCTTAGATCGATACAATCCATTATCAAGCAGACCATTGGCATCCTGAATATGCACTTCCAATGTTTGGGCCACTCAGGTGGGGCTCTGCAGTTCTCTCCTCAGAGGATGTGCCACATAGTCATGGGGCAGAATTTTGCCCTCGGATGGCATGTGGGCCCCACCGGCTCGGTGGCGGGCAGCCAGCCAACCCCCACCACTGAAACGGGGCCCACCACCATTTTAAGTGGGCGGGCCAATTAAGGCCCGCCCAGCGGCATCCCCGACAGGAAGTGTTATGCGCTTCCTGTGCAGGGGGGAGAGAATCCCTATCTGTCAAAGTGCTCCCTGAGGCAAAGTTCTGTCTCAGGGAGAATATTGACAGTGGAAAAAACTTTACAAATAGAAACATTAAAAAATTATTAACACGTCCCCCTCAAGTGACAATGTCACACGAGATGGGACATGTTAATAAAAAACACATAAACTTTATTAATTTTTACAAAACGGACATGAAACTTCATCCCGCCAGTGGATGAAGTTTCATGAATAATTAGAAGCCCACTGGGGCTCCTGGCCTGCCCGCCAGCCTTAAGGTTGGCCGGGCAGGTCTTTAATTACTTTAAATAGCCTGTCAATGGCCTCAGTTGGCTATTGACAGGTTGGTGGGCAGACAGCTGATTTCGCTGTCCGCCCGCCTTCCTAAAAATTTAAATGGACCAGGGTGACATCAGGGATTGCTCCTGACGTCATCCCACGTCATTTTCCCCTCGGCGACTGGGTCCTGCCCCCAAATCGCTGAGGGGAAAATCCTGGCCATGGTGTTTTGTGCACTTCACAGCTTCCAACCTCAAAGGTGGGTGGGGGGAGATCCCTTGTCAGAAGGAGACCTGGAGGAGGCTGAGAACTCCTCGAATGATGAAGAGCAGGAAAGTCAGGATCCTGAAGAGGGAGATGAGGGTCAGCTTCCATGTGAGGATGCCATCTATGAAACACGATGCTGGTGACATGCCTGTGCCATACTGATAGCCACAAGATTCCAGGAAGAGTAAGGTGTAGGCAATGGAACACCACCACATCCCTCCTGTCCCTTAGTGCCATGCCAGTCCACTGAAAGGCCTTTCCAATCAGTAACATCAAGGGCAAGTTCAGCATTCGGACTTACACCTTCAACTCTCATGATTCACCAGGCCCTAATCTTTGGAAAGGTCAGCGGCAAACCCTGTATCGCGCGCTCTGGGAAGTGTAAGTTGGCACAACACACAAACACTGCGTCAAAGGACTTGATGCAGTGTCACCACCTTAATAAGAAACTTTAGCAGACACTGAGATGCGTGCATGGTTGGTGAGACCATTATGGCTGCAGGTCTTGTCCTTTGGCACAAACAGTGAAGACAGCCATCACGTTTAGAGAAACAATTACAGCTAACACTCCAGGCATTGGAGCATGCCCAACTCCATGTTGTCCTGTAAGGAGTAGGGGTTACTAACGCATTTTACAGACGCTTCCAGTGAAGAGTTTGACATATCTCCTTGACATAACACATGGGTCGAGTAACTATCATGACTCAGCCACACTCACATGAACGTGAGCCTCGTAAAGGGAGGCGATCACTGAGTGGCAGTACTCTCATGTCGGAGCCACGATATCAGATGGAACACAGACGGAGTCCTCCATCCTTCACTCTAGTCTGTTCACTGCCTCTCATGACTCTACCTGATTTTCTGCCAACTGTGTTGTTGCATCTCCAGCATGTTAGAGACAGCCGCTTACAGACGCTCACCATCTGACTCAGACTCAGTGGGTGCCTGATCTCCAGCAACCCTCCAAGTGCCAGACACCTGGATTGTCACTGCCTCCAATTGCTGTGGAGATGTGTCATTGAGGTGTTCCCAGAATGTGACCCTGAGCCTAATCTAGATCCATGACCCACCAGGGCGCGTGTCTCTGCGTCGGTGAAGGGTGCCAGTAAATGCAGTGACAGTTCTTCCTCTGATGCATCCTTACCATCCTCCTCTGAGGTGGCCTGGGGGCAGGGGCTTATGGTAGCTCTGGTGGCCTGCTTGTGCCTCAAAGAGAGAGAAGATTTAGTTCATAAGCAGGCAGAATACAACACTGCAAGTCACTCACCGTGATTATCAGGATATGATTAACTCATGGGGGGCTCACCTATACTGGCTTGCTGGAAGAGGCTGATCTTGCCTTCCCACAGGAGCGACCTCTGCCCTCGCGTGCCAACCCAGCAGCATCCTCCTCAAAGTGGGTCAGCTCCTGGACGTCTGCTGTCCCTCCTCCTCTCTGGGATATGACCCTGCAAGCTTGGCCTGTTTGAAGATAAATGGATAGGGTGTGATGAGAAGGGATGGATTGGAGATTAGGAAGCATGCATGCCTGCTGTGTGTGTGTTGAGCCCTCCCCAGTAAGGCTGAGGATGCAGTTTGTGCAGCATGATAGATGAGATGCTGATGTTAAAGTGTCCATGAGACAATCAGTGCTGATGTCACCCCCGCTAATATTGTGTGAGATCCCTGAGCAGTGTGGCTATTTGAGTGCATGATGCCATTATGAGAGTGTGAGATTGGAGTGAGCTGAAGATTGACTTATCCAGGCAAAGCGGATAAAATCAATCATCCTCTTCCTACACTAGATGACATTTCTTGGGTGGGTGCCCGATGAGCTGACCTCCCTTGCAACCACCTCCCAGGCCAACGAGGTGAGGCTGGTGGGTCTTCTGGAGCCATTCCTTAGGTAGAGGACATCCTGGTGCTGGCAGACTCCATGGGTGAGGGTTTCAAGGGAGTCATTGCTGAACCTGGGAGCAGCTTCTTTCCTCAGTGCAGCCATACCAAAAGGTTCCTGCACATGGCTGGCCTGCTAAGCATAATGTGTATGTTCGGGAGGCACCTGGACCTTCGACCCCATTAGGTAACAGCGGGGTGGATGAAACACTGCCCGTCCCACCATGTGATTGGGAGAGCTGCTCGCTATTGCATAATTAATGAGCTTCTGAGGGTGAAATCAGGCACGATATCCCATCCCACCATCCAGCAGGAAACCCGCAGTGAAACCCATTCACCACAGCACTTAGTCTCTGGAAGGGAAAATTCTGCCCTTCATTTGTGCATGGAATGCCTGTGCTGACCACTCCCAGCTAAACAAGCTTTCAACTGCATGAGGGTCACCCCAGCACTTCCCCACCTCCCACCACTAGCCTTATTTAAAGGGGGGTACTCTAACTTGTAGGTGAGATGTCTGACTTTCTTCTGCTTAGGCCAGTTAGTGTAAGATTGTGTTGTGTTTTCAGAGGTGCTTTGGAGAGCTGGTACTTAAAATCAGGGAAGACAGAGGATTTGGTGAGCGAGGTATGGCGTTGCAGTGCCTCTTGGTCTACAACATGACAATGAAATGGAGTGAATGCTGCAGAGATGGAAAGCTCGATGAAGAGGGAGGAGGAGGAGGACTCTCCTCAGAATGACCTACCCACCAAGGGCCTTTTGGGAGCCTTTCTACCTCCACCTGACCCTGCAGCAATGCTGAGATGATTCAGGTTCATGAAGGAGGCGATCATTGAACTGTGACACCTCTTAAAACTGTACCTGAAGCCTCGCACCAGTGGTCGTCAAGGTCACAAGCCATTGAATGTTTGTGTGTCTGGGTCTTTCAAGTCGGGAATGGGCGACATCGTGAACATATCGCAGTATATCATCCAGTGGAGCATCCAGGAGGTCACAGGGGCCATCTATTCCAGGAAGGATGAATGCCTCACCTTTTCCTTCAGCAGAGACAAGCAGGATGAGAGGTCACTTGGCTTTGTCAAGATAGCGGGATTTCCGATGGAGCAGGCTCTGTGGCTCTGTGGACCCCAATGTCAATGGAGGGATGTACAAGAATCACATTCTATGAACGTAAAGCGTGCGACCACTCCCAATGCATCACGTCGGTGAATATTCACAGTTCTGGAAGTAGCCATGATGTATTAATCCTGTGCCAGTCAGTCATGCTTTGGAGGTCCATGAAGAACCAGAGGCTGGCTGCTTTGGTATAAAAACTGCCCCCTGACATCCAACCATTTAAAAACAGCTGGGATATAATGAGAGGCATGGAGCCACAAGAAACTTTCTGGGGCAGACAATCCATCTGCTCAGCCAATAGTTCCACTGTCTTGACCGCTCGGGGGTGGGTGGGTCGGGGGATGCCTTCCATACATACCAGAATGTATTTTAAATTTTGTTGGTCCTCCATATTACTGCCATCATGACTGCACAACCACTGCCTGCAGGAATCTGGAGACCACCTCAGGAGGAGTAGGAGGAGGATGAAGAGGACAAAGCAGGGAGGATGCTCTAAACAGGCTTTCAGAAGGTGCCTTCTAATACTTTGCCTTCAATATAACTACTTCCTTTGACCACTTCAATCAAGCTCATTAAACGTGACTTCTTCTTCAGTTCCCTCCCAAAGCAGGTCCGACCCACAGCTCCATAATCTCCACCACGGATAGGGCAAGGAGGCAAGTGCCGAATCCCCTCCAGCCAGAACAGCGTTCAAACCTGTTCCCGCCAATCGGATCCATACCAACCATCCAGCTAACTGGCCTCCCAAGGAGTCCGAGTTTCTGTGGTAACACATACTTTAACATGCATGTTGTAGTCGGAGCTATGGAGAGTGATGGTAGAGGCTCCAATTTTCTTTCCATCACATGGTAGACCAGGAATTTCTCCTGGCTTACCTCCTGCCATTGATGTATGCTGGAAGGATTTGCAGATTGATACCCAACCTGTCTGGCCGTGTTATGAACACACCTTCTTTGGCCGTTAATTCCTGGAGTGGGTCTTGAACATGGAGCTTCTAGCTCTGAGGTGTCACAAGAGTTCCTCGAAAATATTGTGCCCTTTACCAATGAATGCAGTTTTTTCTTAATGCACACTTATCCAAGTGACTGTTAATGTTGCCGCAGCTTTTGTTTCTAAAAGCTTTCCCACCACCGAGGTTACACTGACTGGCCCCTAGTTGCTGGGCTTATCCTTACACACTTTTATGTACAAGGGTGTAACATTTCCAATTCTCCAGTCTACTGGTACTACCCCTGTGTCCAAGGAGATTTGTACCCTTACAATTTCTACCAGTACTTCTCTTGGCATTCTCAGATACATCCTATCTAGCCCTGGTGGTGATTTATCAACTTTAAGTATGGCCAGTCTTTCTAATACCGCCTCTTTATTAATTTTAACCCATCCAGTATATCAACTACTTCCTCTTTCACTATGACTTTGACTGCATCTTCTTCCTTGGTTAAGACAGATGCAAAGCATTCATTTGGTATCTCAGCCATGCCATCTGCCTCCATGTTTAAATCCCCTTTTTTGTCTCTAAGTGTCCCACTCCTCCTCTCATTACCTGTTTACTATTTATATGCCAATAGAAGACCTTTTGATTCCCTTTTATGTTATCTACCAGTCTCATCTTATACTCTCTCTTTGCCTCTCTGGTTTCTTTTTTTTTCACTTTCCCCCTGAACTTTCCATATTCAGCCTTGGTTTCATTTATATTATCAACCTGACATCTGTCAAATGCATCCTTTTTCTGCTTCATCCTGCTCTCTATCTCTTTTGTCATGCAGGGAGCTCTGAACTACTGTAACCCCTAGTGGAAATGTACTGCAACTGCACCCAGACCATCTCTTTAAAAGCAGCCCATCATTCTATAACAGTTTTGCCTGCCAATCTTTCATTCCAATTTACTCAGGACTGGTCCATTCTCAACCCACTAAAATTGGCCTCCTTCCAATTAAGTATCTAAGCACCATGGAGCGATTACCACTCCTTTGGAATAGCACATCACCAATCCTAGAAATCTGATGGAGGACAGATGGTTGGACTGCATGAGAGTCTGCTTGCTCCTTCAAGCACTGAGATCAGCAGCTATGATGGCAGCAGCCTGAGCTTGCACGGCAGCATGACCTCCAGCTGAGCTTCTACTGATACACTGAAACATTGGGTGGCTTCTGTCTGTGCTGCAATGGAAGCTGAGACAGTGGCTATCAGACATTCCATCATGGTTGGATCTGCAGGTGCAGTTAAGAGGTTAGTCACCACTTGCACACTGGAAAGGATGGGTCCAAGCTCTATGCAATGCCCTGTGCCACATTGGAGTTTGACTCCTCCATGCACCTTGACAGCGGCAGGAAGCTGTCTGGTGAGGCTGCCAATGCACTAAACATCTTGGTATACATTGTCATCACTATTCTCCTGTATCCCCTCCCCTGCTCATGAAGTCATCATCTGAGTCCCCTGCATCAGAACTCGTATGCAACCTCACTTTCTGGGGACTCAGCACACACACTGTCCTATCCCCCTGCCTGGCTGCAGCCCACTCCTGCCCAGTGACTCACTGTGCAGATCCTGACTCTATACTAGCCTCTTAGTTAAATACAGTGCTGATATCTGAGCTGGTGGCTGCCCATGTCAGATCAAGTGGCAGTACTTCCTCATCACTGGTGTGGGTTGCTCTCCCTGGATGTTCTCTCACTGGTCAGGTGGCAGTTCTGGATTACCTGGAAGCATAAAATCAGAAGTGGACGGCTGTGGTAAGATAGCAGAGGGAGATGAGAGGAAAGCAAGATGTCCATGAATACACCATCTGCAGTTTTCACATTATGCCACCTAACAGGATGAGGGTGAAGAGGGAGTTCAGGAGAGGCATAAGGCAGGAACACGCTGTCAACCTAGATGGTCTCAGCAATACCAGGTGCTATGGGCTCTATCGCAGTTGGCCCATGGTGTGGATGATGAACCATTGCCTCTGCCTATTCTCTGCTGTTTCCTCCTGTGGGTCACCTTGGCTTGCAAGAGGGAGAACAGAACATCAGTGATTGTCTTTTACAATGTTTGAGTGACTTTCCTGCTACAGCTGTGTAGCTGGAAGTATGTGGAGACTGTGTGAGGGTAAGGGGGAGTATGTGAATGTTAAGCTCGAGCCTTGAGTGTCAGAGACTGCTACTGGTCAAGTAATAGGGGTATGATTCATTGAACAGTGCGAGAGGCTGGTGGTTTGACGGGCAGGGGATAACATGTGAAGATGTACTCACTGGCCTTGATCACTCGTGTGAGTTCATTGAACATCTTGCAGCACTCTGGCAGGTCCCTGGTGTCAGGTACCTTCGCAATGACCTCCCTGGCCACCTGCTCCCATCCATTTTGGTTAGTTTGCTTTGAGGACCTCCTATGACTATATGACTTCTCTCCTCCTGTCCACCTCCCTGACTAAAGCCTCCAGCAATGCACTTGTAAACCTAGGAGCCCTCTCTCTCTGCCTTGGTGTTCTATTTCCCTTTTGTGGAATTGCAGCAATAGCATTCAGCAGCAGCCTCCTGTGATTCAGAGCAATTTCCTTTTAAGAGGGACAGATTGTCTTTAAGAGCAACAATATTTGCTATCCATGTACACTATTAGGCTCCCTGTTGAGTGTGCAAATAGCCAGCAGCATCACATTAGGTACAAACTGAAATCGTTGTAATGAGGAAGTAGCACAAAGTTTATGTGCTGCTTGCTTCAATGGGAATGGGCAAAGGCAGATGCAAATCGCAACCCCCTCATCCATGGGAACAGACAATTTTTTAACCTGTAATCTCCTTCAAACACTAATGAGCAGCTCTTCAGGAATATACATCAGGAAAGCAAGAAGACAAAATACAAATCCCAGTAGTTATTCAGTGTTTAAATGAAAGGAAATCAAAAGTAATATTTTTGAGGCTTAGAAATTTGGTCTTATTCAGCGTGGAATACAATCACACAGCAGAGAAAATGGGGATTAAGGAAGCAAGGCATTGAATCTTGGCAAATGCACTCAAGTGATACCAAACACAGAAGAATTTTTCAGATAATAGGCACAGCAGTAATCTTGCATGCAGATGTGCACATTGCTGTTGATATTAATGGAAATGAAGCAATGCACAACAGTAGCAGTCCATGCTAATATGCAGCAAGACCTGGACATTATCCAGGCTTGGGCTGATAAGTGTCAAGTAACATTCATGCCACAGAAGTGCCAGGCAATGACCATTTCCAACAACAGAGAATCCAACCATTGCCGCTTGATCTTCAATGGCATTACAATCGCTGTATCCTCCACTATTAACATCCTGAGGATTACCATTGACCAGAAACTGAACTGGAGCAGCCATATAAATACTGTGGCTACAAGAGCTGGTCAGGGGCTGAGAATTCTGTGACAAGTAACTCACCTATTGCCTCCTCAAAGCCTGTCCACCATCTACAAGGCACAAGTCAGGATTGTGATGGAATACTCTCCACATGCCTGAATGAATGCAGCTCTAACAACACTTAAGAAGCTTGACACCACCCAGGACAAAGCAGCCCTCTTGATTCGCACCCCATCCACCACCTTCAACATTTACTCCCTCCACCGCCAACGCACAGTGGCACCATTGTGTACCATCTACAAGGTGCACTCACCAAAGCTCTGTCAACAGCACCTTCCAAACCCATGATCTCTACTACCAAGAAAGACAAGGGCAGCTGATGCATGGAAATACCACCACCTGCAACTGCCCCTCCAAGCCACTCACCATCCTGACTTGGAACTTTATCACCATTCTTTCACTGTTGCTGGGTCAAAATCCTGGAACTCCCTCCCTAACAGGGAGGGCAATTAGGGATGGGCAATAAGTGCTGGCCTAGCCAGTGCCACCCCCACATCCCGCAAAATAATTTTTAAAAACCCCACCGCTAGCATTGGCCACTGTTTGGGCTGCAAGATGAAGAAGAGGGTGCCTGAAAGCTGAAGCAGGAAGGTCCCAGTGATTAGGGGCAGGAGTCATCTTCAAGCAGTGATGCTGTTGCCTAGGGGATGGCCATTGCCACAGGGGACCATGAGCAATGGACTGGTCAGGATAGAGGGACCCCCAGGAACCCACTGGGATGTCACCAGGGTTTACATGGTGTTCACCCCACATAGCCCTCCCGACATGGGAAAAGTATCCCTTAATTAGGCAATTAATTGTTTCAATTGGCCACTCAGTGGGCTGCCACACCACAGAGGTTCGTGTTGCTGGCAATATGCTATGGTGGCTGGAAGATGTTCAACTTTCCTCCCCCTGCCTTTCCCTGTCATATTTCCAGCCCTCTCACCTTCCAGCCTGTCACCAGAGGGCCAGGAAAATTCAGCCCAATGTTTGTGGCTTTTTAAATCAACAAGTACTGAGCAACATTGGATAATTTCTTTAAAAAAACAAGTAATTATGTTTTAGAATTGATTAATAAAGATAGCCACAGATTAACAAACACTCTGGAACACAATGAAGGTTCATGCACTTCGTGATTGGATAATACACCTCTATATTACAACCGGTCAGAGTACCAAATGAAGGTTGTAAAGTTGGAATAACATTCAGATTTATTTTCTAAATCACACTTGGGAGTTGGGTATCAATTTCATGGTTCATAGAATTTTCTTTTCTGTTTTGTATTCAGTTGACCTCTCCGAGGTGAATTGTAATTAGTACATGTTGAGTCATATTATATATGATATATGGAGATCCAAAAGTCAATAAGCCAAATGACCTTTTCCTACTGCAGGGCTGTAGAGAGGGCTTTAAACTAAATAGTAGGGTGAGGGAGGCTGGAAGATTCACATGAGTGGAGATTTGGAAAGTTAAAGTGAAAGGGCAAGGCAATAGTGCAAGGTAGTAATACAGGTTAGCAGTGTGTGACAGGAAGGAAGGGATGGAGCATTCAAACATAAGAGTGCAACAGTGAAAAGGGTCAGAGTAGGGAAGAATAGTAAAAATGCAGAATTAATGGCTCTTTATCTGAATACATGCAGCATTCGTAACAAGATGGATGAACTGATGTCACAAATATAAATAAATGAGCATAACATGATAGTCGTTAAAGAGGCATGGTTGCAAAATTACCATGGCTGGGACCAGAATATTCATGGGTATTTGACAATTTTGAAGGACAGGAAGAAAGGGAAAGGAAGTGGTTATAGTAGTGAGAAATGATCTTGGTTCAGAAGATCAAGATATAGAAACAGTTTGGGAAGAGACAAGAAATAACAAAAGAGAGAAATCACCAGTGGGTGTGATTTGTAGGCCCCTGACTGAAGTTATACTGTAGGATAGATAATAAATTTAAAAAGTGGGTTTGTAAGAAAAGAACTGCAATAATCATGGGCAATATTAATCCTCACATAGATTGTATGAATCAAAATGGCAAAGGTAGCCTTGTGTGCTAGTTTTGGTGTTCTGTTCTAGTGCTAGTGTGTGCTGTGATGGTCACAGCTGAAGAACACAACTAGGCATCCCTGTGCTTGCAGGTAAGAAAAAAGAAAATCTCTCTCTCTCTGATTGACTGGAAGCAAGTCACAAGTCAGCAAAGCCACAGCCGCAAAGGAAACGGGACAACTCCATTCAGCTTAGGATAAGTTCATAGAGTGTATTCAGGGCAGTGTCTTAGAACACTAAATTCTGAAACCAACCAGGGAAAAGCTATTTTAGACCAGGTAGTATATAATGAGGCATGGTTATTAATGACCTCATAGTAGAGGATCCTCTTGGTAAGAGTGATGGTAATATGTTAGAATTTTACACTCAGTTTGAGGGTGAGGAATGTAGGTCTGAACAAGTCTTAAACTTAAATAAAGGCAATTAAAAGGGTATGAAGACAGAGTTGACTAAAGTGGAAAGGGAAAATAAGTTAAAAAGTAAGATGGTAGAGAAGCAGTGGCAAACCTTAAGGAGATATTTCATAACTCTCAAAAAAGATATATTCCACTAGAAAGAAAGATTCTATGAGAAGGTTGCGCCATTTGTGGCTAACTAGGGAAGTTAAGGATAGCGTCCTTTATTTAAAGGAAAGACGTACAATATTCCAAAGATGAGTGGTAAACCAAAGGATTGGGAAAATTTTAGAAACCACCGAAGGATGACTAATAACATAATAAAGAAGTTGAAATTGGGCTATGAGAGAAAACTAGCAAGAAATATAAAAATAAACATTAAAAGTTTCTACAAATACATAAAAAGGAAAAGAATAGCTAAAGAGAGCTTTGGTCCCTTGGAAGATGAGACTGGGGAATTAATGAAGGGAAACAAGTAAATGGCAGAGACTTTGAACAAATATTTGTATCTGTCTTCATGGTAGAAGGCACTGATAACACCCCAAGATTAGAAGAAAATCAAGAGGCAAAAGAGAAGGAGGAATTTAAAACAATCAAGGTCACAGGAGAAAAAGTACTAGGAACCTAATGGGACTAAAGGCTGACAAGTCCACTGGACTTGATGGCTTACACCGTAAGGTCTTAAAAGAAGTGGCTGCAGAGATCGTGGATGCATTGGTTATAATCTTCCAAAATTCTCTAGATTCTAGAAAGATCCCAGTGGATTGGAAAGGCTTCTCAGAATTTAATATCACCAGAGATTTAATACTAGTCAGGGGGAAACTCTCTGCTAGTTGGAGTCTTACCTACATCATGACCATGGATCATAGCCCCAAATTACTTTTGGACATATTGAACTTTTAAGTAAGACATGTGTTTTTTTTTAAAAAAGGGCCTACAAGCAAAGCTAAGACTGTAAAGTAACCACTTGCTGGAAAATTCCTATGTGGATTGCACTTGACCAATTTGTCCAGAGAAAACAGAATGTTGCAGCTCAGAAGGTGTCAAGGCCTCCATCAAACAGGGACACTTCAAAGGAAGAGATGCAATGCAAAAATACTGATTACCATCACCACAGAAACCATCTCCTGTTGAGTTATATCCCAAACTGTGGACATGAGCTGAGTTGAAAGAAAGCAGTTTCTGGGCAAAAGACATGTTTGTTTTTCCCTTCCGGGAATACCCAACAAAAGAGGTTAAAAACCAACTGCAACCCTGGTCTGTGTGTGCTAGTTTTGGTGTTCTGTTCTAGTACTAGTGTGTGCTGTGAAGGTCACAGCTGAAGAACACAACTAGGCATCCCTGTGCTTGCAGGTAAGAAAAAAGAAAATCTCTCTCTCTCTGATTGACTGGAAGCAAGTCACAAGTCAGCAAAGCCACAGCCGAAAAGGAAACGGGACAACTCCACTCAGCTAAGCTGCAGAACCAAGAATCTCCAAACCAACTGCTCAACTGCCAAAGTCAGCTTTACTGGAATCACCCAACTTAATGGCTGCAATGTTTCACGAACAAGCCAAAGACTGATTTGTACATCTTTTTTAACTTTTGTTTTTGGACGCACTTCTCATTTCTAATCTGTGTGTATGTATTCCATTTTTATTATTTTTTCCCATATTTTAGTAACTAATAAACTCACTCTTTCTTTGACTCAAGAAAGCCTGGTTAAATTAGTTCCTTTTAAAACATAAATACATTTGGACGAGGAAAAAATATCCATGAGGGAAAGGATCCTTTTCAAATTAACCTTGTTGCGACCAACCAAGGCGGTTGAATAAAGAAGAGGAGCCAGTTCATCCCCCCTCAACTGGGGACATAACAATTTAGGGCGTCTTGTCCGGCATCATAACAAATTGGGAGACCTCACCCGGGGGCCAGTTGTAACACCTAGCACAAAGGAAGTGGTTGTGGTTGTTGGAAGTCAATCATCTCAGTTCCAGGGCTTCACTACGGGAGTTCGTCAGATTAGTGTCCTCAGCCCAACCATTTTCAGCTGCTTCATCAATGACCTTCCTTCCATCATAAGGTCAGGAGTGGGGATGTTCCCTGATGATTGCACAATGTTCAGCACCATTTGTGACTCCTCAGATACTGAAGCAGCCCATGTCCAAATGCAGCAAGACCTGCACAATATCCCAGCTTGGGCTGACAAGTGGCAAGTAACATTCGCACCACACAAGTGCCAGGCGTTATGGCACAGCCAATGCTAAATGCTGAGTTGCTCAAATCCCAAAGGGAAACTTAAAACAACTGCCACAACTCGTTTTGCAATTTGTATAAATTTCGAGATGAGTGCCTTGAATTCAGTCGTAATAAGAACACCAATTCTTATAGGTTTTTACAAAACTAGATTAAACATTTATTAATAAGAGAAATGATTTTAAACACATACATTGATCTACAAATTACTACTATGATAATTTCTAAATCCCCTACTCAATCTGACTCCCAGTTACACTTTTGTTAAGGAAACAGTAAGACACATAGGGCAGAATTTTACGGCCCCATTTCGGCGGGGGCAGAGCTGTAAAATGCGGCGAGACATTCTAAACCTCATTGGCTTCGGCGGAAACATAAAATCCCGCTTCTGTAAAATTTCGTCCATTGATTTTAAAAGACCCAGGCAAAGAAACATTATACCCTGAACAAGTCGAATTCAAAGTGAGTTTTCTTAGCTTCAGACCTTTGAAGGTAGCAGCTTGAGGCATAGGTGTTGAAGGATTTTTACACTCATAAGGTCTTCAAATGCCTACCCTTATACACAGCCTTTGCTCCTTTATACATATTTTCCCCTCTGAATGCAAATACCCATTGTTTCACTATATCTTTGGACTTTATTTTTCTGATAATAAAAATCTCTCATAGCACTAAGTTTTAAACTTTGGGAAAAATAAACACACTGCTTCTTACTTCACCTGGCTAGGTGACACATTTCACTCCACCTTTGAAAATAATCTAGCCTCGTTTATTTAAAATGCAAATATTCTTTCACCTTACATTCTAAACTCCCCCCATGTTTACCATGTTTGCGTCAAAGTCTTCAGACCAGTTGCCTTTAATCCAATTAAACCTCAAACACACACACACACACACACATACATCCCACTATTACTCTATTAATAATAAATTCCAATAACATTATAAGAATTATTATATCTTTCTGACACAGGATTGACCATGTCCAACAAATGGGAATCTAATCATTGCCATCGCTAAATCCCCCACAATCAACATCTTGGAAGTTACCATTGACCAGAAACTGAACTGGGCTAGCCATATAAATACTGTGGCTATATGAGTGGGTCAGAGGCTAGGAATCCTGTGGCAAGTAACCCACCTCCTGACGCCCCAAAGCCTGCCCACCATCTACAAGGCATAAGCCAGGAGTCTGATGGAATTCTCCCCATTTTCTTGGATGACTGCAGCTCCCACGACACTCAAGAAGATCGACACCATTCAGCTCACTTGATTGGCACCACATCCACAAATATTCACTCCCTCCACTGCTGACGAACAATGCCAACAGTGTGTACCATCTACAAGGTGCACTGCAGGAACTCACAAAGGCTTCTTAGACAGCACCTTCCAAACCCACAACCACCACCATCTGGGCAGACAAGGGCAGCAGATAGATGGGAACACCACTGCCTGTAAATTCCCCTCCGAGTCCCTCACCATCCTGACTGGGAAATATATCGCCGTTCCTTCACTGTCACTGGGTCAAAATCCTGGAACTCACTCTCTAACAGGACTGTGGGTGTACCTACACCACATGGGATGTAGCAGTTCAAGAAGGCAGCTCACCATCACCTTCTCAAGGGCAATTAGCAATCAGCAATAAACGCTGGCCTAGCCAGCGACACTCACATCCCATGAATGAATTTTAAAAATGTTTGAAAAGAAGGAAAAGTTAATGTTGGCATTCAAGAGCTCCTGAAGTAGCAATGTAATAAATTATATTCAATGACAATGTATAACTAATGTTAATTGAGTTTTCAAATAAAAAGTAAGAGTGCTAAATTATAAAGTATTAATAGAGATGAAGTAAATATGAGCTGAGCAATTAAAATTTATAGGAATTGGCAAGAAATCTATTTAATAATTTTGGTTACATTTAATCCAGTTAAAAAAGTTGGTTTAACTAACATTTCACTCTAAAGAATATTTTGAAAGTGAAGACTAAACCAAGTGCCTAAAGTGTGTGGTATAACCAAATCAACTGGAGATTTAGAAGCTACTATTGACTTCAGTACCTTTTTGGTTCCAGTTGACCTTGGAGGCGTCTCCCTCTTTTCTCGTGTTGAAATGAAAGAGTACACTATTATCCTTCCCCTCCCCTCCCCCCAACCACACACCCCACTGTGAACCAAACTCATCATCTGCTCCACAAACTTTCTCTTTCTGATCGGACTATTGAACTCCAAGTTGCATCTCCACACTGTTGTCATGGGTAACTTTCTGACTTTTGTTTGATGGTTGACAGGGTATTGGGGATGTGCTAGGAATGAAGAAAACAATGTATGAAGTTTGCAATCATGAATAAAGCCCAGTCTAACTGCACTGACACTGACAGAACCGAAGACTTGTGGTCCATTTGACGCAAATTAGTCCAGAAAATGAAGCAAGGAGGTATTTATGCATATCAGAAATCTGGATAATATTTGACAGCACTAAGCTGTGTGGGTGACTTGAAATAATCACTTTAAAATAAAGTGGGCATTAGAAGATTTGCTGATAAATCACTACTCCAAAAGTATATATCTTCTAAGCAGCAAATAACCTTTTCTAAAATCTCATGTTTATGCATATAGCATCGGATCCTGAAGCAATTTATTTCTTCAATTTAAAAAAATGAAAAACTCAAAGTGTGGAAATGAATGAAGGTGCTGTCCTGCGCATCTCCCTAAGCATACAGATAAGGCAAATCCTAATGGTGCAGATTTTTAAGTCTTGGATAAGATATTTCCTGCCAGTAATTGAAGTGTAACATCAAGTAACATATTTAATAAACTAATCCAGTGACATGACATTAAATCAATGCACCTCCCAGTATATTAATTAGCCCTGAATTCGCTCACCACTTCCATTGGATTCTCATTTTGAGAATAGCAAACAGTATTTTCTGGGCTGCAAACTGGGACAGGACCTATTTACACCGATTGTTCACCCTGTTCCGCTTAGTGGTGCAATGCAGATCTAACTTGAGGCCTCCATTTTCTCTACCTGTCTTTTTATGTGCAAGATCATTTAACTTTATGCAGATTATGAGGACAGTGGTGCTAGACCAAAATCCATGATCTATGCTCTCATTGAAACCAGTATAAACAACAGCAAAATAAAAAGGTGCACCTGTTGCCAGCATCACCTGATGCCGAAAAAAGAGCTCCCCATTTGCAGATTGGGGTTATAAATAGACGTAGAAGTAATATTTCAAGAGCTTTGTTTGTGTGTTGATATACTTGTATCTGAAGGATTGAGTTCTTATGAGGCCTTTGGAAAATTTTCACCTTCCATCCAAATTAAGGGGTTCTGGTCAGGGTTTAATATATAGCACTAACATTACACTGTGAGATCTAATAACTGAGCCTTTGAACTTTCTAAACAGGAGGTATGCTACACACCTTTTTCCACACTTCAGGATGAGAAAGTTCTCTTGGCCCATGGTAATTCATGAATTCAGAACAATCTTACACTCTGTTGATTTGTAAATTAGTGTGTGGCCATTTCCAGAAAATTCTGCATGGAAATTCCAAATTTGCCAACAGTTGCCTAAATAGGCAAATGCTCGAGGAGATAATCTTAGCTGCTTTGAGGCAGAGGAGAGTGGCACACATACTCATGAGAAACTGAAAGACATATTTGTATTAATGGAGCATTCTCATCTCTTTAAATATCTTGATTTTGTCACCATTACCATAACTACATTTCTCTTACCTTCAGAACAAGTGTAATGACTTAAAGCAGACACAGGTTAGAACCTCACGATACATTTTTCTTTGGTCCTACCAGACCCTGAGAAACGTTACAAGCTCTATAAATAAATGAGCAACAAAATGGAAAACAACCTTTGTTTATTTAGCAGCTTTTACAGGATGTCAGGATGTCCCAAAGCACTTTGTGGCCAACGATTACCTTGGAAGTGTAGTCAGTCTTGCTTTGCAGGTAAACACAGCAACTATTATGCACATAGCAAGATTCCACACATAACACTGAGGTGAATAAGCAGTTCAGCTGTTTTTAATTGTGTTGGTTGAGGAATAAATATTAGCTATGGGCTTAATTATCTCTCTAAGAAGATTAAAAAAAAGACAGTCACGTCTGTGGCACTAAGCTGCAATGCAAATTGGACTGAACATAAAAAGCTCCTTATATTGATTTATACAGGGTGGTTTGTTGTTAACTATCCACAGTGTGCCTTTGCCCTATCTGTCCCTGGTGCCTTTAGGCAGACTATTCAATTGGAACTAAACAGGCTAAAACATCCTCTTCAAAATTTGACTGTAACAAAGGAAACTACTGTCTCCTCAACTCAAAAAGAGCTACAAATCACATACATGCACAAAACCCACGCAGAGATTTAAATTAAATGGTCTGGCCTCTTACTCACTTACCTGGCCAGGCTTCTAGGTGCAAAGCAGAAAAGAAAGATATTGTTGGCCTGTGATGCCAGGTCACTGCACCCTTTACTTAGCCCTAGTAGCAGCAGACTTTATTCTTTCATGGGATGCGGACATTGCTGGCAAGGACAGAATTTGCTGCCCATCCCTAATCACCATTGAACTAAGTGTCTTCCTCAGCCATTTCAGAGGGCAGTTAAGAGCCAACCACATTGCTGTGGGTCTGGAGTCACATGTAGGTCAGGCCAGGTAAGGATGGCTGATTTCCTTCCCTAAAGGTCATTAGTGAACCAGATGGGTTTTTACAAAAATCAATGATAGTTTCATGATCACCAATACTGAGACTAAGGACAGAACTTTCTGCGCTCACTGGTGTAGGGCGTCATGGTGGGCACGAGCGAACGATATGGCAGGAAGGCCAATGATCAGTTTCATGCTGTCATGAAACACGTTTGCAATCGTCCATTCCGCCCATTAATGGTGGGCCATGTTTCCCTCCACCAGACGTTGGGAATGTCATTGTAATACATCTGGATATCATTATAAGCCCAACTCACCGGAATCATTCCCCCCACGTCACATTTAACACCCATGTCAGTGAGAAAACATGCCAGTGCAGAACACGTCTTGACAACTGTGACATGCAGTAGTCGGGCCTTACCATCAGGGTCTTGCTCACATCGCGGACATCCGAGGAGCAGAAGATGCTGGAGCCCGACAGCAATGGGACCCAGGAGGAATGTCTATGGTATGCTGGGTGGATTCTCGTGGACATGGTTCTGCCAAAAAGAACCTCACGGAAGGTAGGAATTCACCATTGAGGATCTGCTTTGGGATTTCAGTATCTTGGCCATGGTCTGGTATGGATGATCATCGAGAGGGTGGAGAGGAAGGTCCAGCTGTGAGTGGGAGAGTGAGATGTACCGGGAGGGTGGGAGAGGGAGGTTTAGGTTTGACTGGGAGAGGAAGGTGTGCTGGAGAGTGGGGGGCGGTTGAGGTTGGGAGTGGAGGAATGAAGGTGTTGAGTTAGTGAGATTGGGAGGAGGGGAACAAAGGTGTCAGGGGGTAGTGAGATTGGGAGGGGGAGAACGAAAGTGTCAGGGGGGCTAAGGTTGGGTAGAGGGAATGAAAGTGTCAGGGGATGAGGTTGAGAGCGGAAGAATGAAGGTGTTGAGGGGGTGAGGTGGGGGACAGTGTCTGGGGGGAGGAGGCGCTAATGGGGAAGAATATGGCAATTGGGGAGGGAGGTGTGAGGGGGAGGAAGGAGTAAGGGAAGGAGTACAGAGGGGGAAAGGACTTCGGCGGGAGGAAGGAGTTCTGAGGTGGGAAGGAGTCAAGGGGGGGGAAGAAGTCCGGAGGAAGGAGTTAGGAAAGGAGAAGGAGTGAGTGGGTGGGTAACTAGTAAGGTGGGGGGAGGAGTAAGTGGGGGGAAGGAGTCCAGTGTGGGGGAAGGAGTAAGGGGGGCGGATATCCAGGTGAACGTGCAAGGGAGGGGTCTGTGAAGTCGATGACTGCCTCCTGGGGATCGAAATGAGGGTGGGCGTAGTAGGAGGGGATGGTGAGAATGAGAGAGGGCAGAGTGAGCCGGTAGGTGGGAGGCTGACAGTGCGTTGATAGCATTAGAAGGGATGGCGAGTGGCTGGTGCAGACTCAGAAGCAGACGCGACCCTGGAGGTGGGAAGCAGGAAGTCAGGGATGTTAATGCGGATGGGGGTGGGATTTTCAGGAAGGTAGGGAACGTGTACGTTCACCTGGACATCCCCAAAAGAAAAGGGTTGTGGCTGATAGGTGATGTTGGGGAGGTGGAAAGTGATGCCAGGGGGCTTGACAGTGATGGGGGAAGGACATGGGTGACTGGGAGAGGGGAAAGGATGGGGGGGTTAAAGACAGATGTTACATGCTACATGCACCTAAATCTGAAAGTGAAAGGTGACTCATGTTGGGTGAGATCAGGTGCTACATGGGAGTGTGATCAGAGCGTGGGCAGAGGTGCTGGGCAGCTCAGATGGACGACTGAAAATGAACCGAGTAGACAGCATTGAAAATGCTCAGGACATTCAGGTGAGTGTGATGGATGAAGGCTCCATGTGGGACAGTGCTTGCATGAGGTTCTGAAAGGCCCTGCCACACACAAACTTCTCCCTCCAGAATCACTCGTGGACTGGCTGTGTGCAGCTGAACTGCTACTGGGGAGGGGGATGTAGGGGGAGGACTCGCAAAGGCTGTAAATGAAGCTGAAAGATACCATTACACATTATCCAGTGAAAGTGAATATTTTTTCAGATTATGAAGTGACAAAATGTGTTCACCCGTGAAACCGCATGTGGTCAGAAATTCTTAACTTTTATAGGCCTATCACTTCCTCTAGGTGCTGCCCTGACATCTGCAGCAGGGGTGGAGACAGCCTGTGCAATGGTTGACCCTGTTGCCTCTGATGACTTCAGCGTGTGTCCTATGGAGAGCCGAAGCCTTAGGGGCCCCGGCTTGCTTTGGCTGTCCTCCTGTGGACCAGCTGCTCCCCCTGCGGTGACAGAGGATGAGGTTACCACGGCAGACCTCCACTGCGTCCAAAAATTGTTCCAAGGACACATCACTAAATCAGGGGGCTGCAGTCTTCTTGCTTTTCAGGGCCATGTCTTCTGTGCAGCAGTCCTGGCCTGGAAGCACTGAGAGGTGTGCGCGCGGCTGCAGTTTAAATATGGTGTCCGGCGCGAGGAAGCAGCGAGGTGACAGTGTGGCGGGCAAATCGGTGCTGCTTGCCAGAAAAACACCATGTTTCATAGGAATACATGATTAATCAGACAGGATTGGATGATACAGCGTGAAAATCTGCCATTGCTGCTAGCAGGTAAATCATTCTTTACCCACTGCCCACTATCACACTTAGTGCAAATCTGGGACAATTCCACCCCAATTTTCAATTCCAGATTTTATTAATTTAATTTAAATCCCACCATCTTTTGTGGTGGGATTTGAACCCATATCCCCAGATCATTAGTCTGGACCTCTGGATTACTTGTCCAGTAACATTACCACTACACCACCATCTCCTCAATATTGGCCAGGATAGATGCACTCTGCTTAGGCATTCTGTTTTGAAGGATTCCTTGTATATTTCCCGGGCATATAAGCTGCCACGTATCCTACATTACAACAGTAACTACACTTCAAAAGTACTATATTCGTGTAAAGCGCTTTGGAATATTGTTAGATGTTGTGAACGGTGCAATACAATGCAAGCTCTTTCTTTCTTTGCTAATTAAGATTGGCACCAAAGTTTAGTTACTCAATGCCTCACTTCACTTTTGTATGAGAAAACAACAGGGAGGGGAATATGATCAGAGGAGGCCCGGTGAACTAAATCATATCTCCCCTTTTAATAAGTTGTCTCTCTTAATCCAGGCGTTTGGGTGAATCAGTAGGAGGCAGAAGAATGGGAGGGATGGTTCAGGGATTGTCCTATACTGTACTTATTCTTCTTCCTCTTCCTTCCTATTTAGTGTCTCCGTTAGGCCAAAGCATGCATTGGCCAGCAGTTTGATGTCAGGACTTTAAAGCAGGCCATTGCCAACAAAACAGTATGCAGATGTGGCAGATGAGCTGGAGCCTGGAATCACCAGGCAATTTACCCACCATCCTGTCAAGCAATCCCATTCTGCTAAGCAGTAACTAGGGCCTATTCACTCTGTGGGACTGGTCTGGTGAAGTTTAGGGCAGTACTGTGAGTGAACTGCAAGTGAGCAGTCACAAATGAAGACGTTCTAAGGAGAGTGGCAAGTAGTTAATTAAACCAAGAGAAAATAAAAAATCAGAGCTGAAGGACAGGTGTGTGACCCAAATAAACATTCTTTATACAAAACATGGAGTATAAGGAACAAGTTCAATGAGCTGTAGTGCTAACTCAACTTGGAGAGTATAACATAGTAGCCATTACTGAGATATTGCTGCAGAAAGTCATGCTTGGGAACTAAATATACAAGTTATAAAGTCTACAGGAAAGATAGGGGAATGGTAGGGGAGGAGGAGTAGCCTTAGTGATTAAACATTAAATCAGTTCCAAGATAAGAAAGGATATAAGAGAGGTAAGCAGGCAGTGGAGACTTTATAGGTAGAAATAAGAAATAGAAAAGGATTTAAGACTCTAGTGGGAGCGGAATGTAGAACACGCAAAGCCATAAAAGTTGTATTAATGCAGAGATTAGACAAGCATGTAGCAATGGCAGGCTGCTTTGAAGGAGGGATTTTAACTTTTATATAGATTGCGATAAGCAAATTAGCACACATCAGAAAGGTAGTGAATTTCTTGAGAGAGAACAGGATAGTTTTCTGCAGCAATGTGCCCTCGAACTGACAAGGGGCAGAATCATCCCAGATTTACACCAAGTGTGGTAGCGAGCATGAAAAAAGATGTTTAACCTGCTGGCCGCAATGGCGGGTTTTCACGTCGTATCACCCCCATCCCAGTATGCCCTGCCTCATTAATAACACATTCATGGGAAACACCCCAGATCGCTGGCGGGCAGGCTCGGATTTGCCCACCATGCTGTGACCTCAGCGCTTCCTCACTCCGGGCACCACATTTAAAGCGTACCAGAGCACAGCCTACTTCATGTCCATAGACCAGGGCTGCTCAAGACAACAAATGGCCCCAAAAGCAAAGAAGATGGCAGCCCTCAAATTTAGTGACGCCCCTCTGGGGTGCCTGCTGACCGCAGTAGAAGATCGCTGCAATGTCCTCTACTCCCACTCTGGCTGCAGGAGGTCCACCAGAGTCACCAGTCAGCCTGGGAGGCAGTGACAGTGGCAGTGGCAGTCAGTGCCATCGGAGCACAGAGGAGGTCAGCCATCCAGTGCAGGAAGAGGATGAATGCTCTCATCCATTCCACCAGAGTAAGTCATTCTTCTCATCACACTCAACCCATACACTTACAAACCCATCACACATCCACAGGGATCTCACACCTCATGGGCAACACTACTAACTCTCACACACACCCTCACATCTCCATCAGGCTCATATCCTCTGGAGATTGTATCCTCATCTCGTCCATGTCTCCGCTCACCACACAAACATTCCATGCAGTGCCATGTGTCCTGCTCACACTCTCTCCATCTGTTTTCATGCAGGAGAAGCTGGCTCACAACAGCAGGGAGAGGTCCCAGACCAGGGGGTAGAGTGGCCCACATCAGGCTCCTCACTCAGCATCGCACTGACTAGTGAGGATGTGAACTCTGCCTGCAGAGACGGTGAGGTCAGCGGCGAACACTCACATGAGGATCCTGCACCACATCATCCCTCTCTCAATGCAACTGCGAGTGCTCTCTCTCCTGCTTTTGACTCTGCTTCCATGCACTAATTATCTCTACTTTGGTTCACAGGGAGCTCTGTCAAGTGACCGACACCCTCAGCCAGCCAGCCCCTCAGCTCCATCCAAATCCTCACCTCCAGCCATGAGGACTCCTCCTCCATTGAAGAGCTGGAAATGAGCAGCCTGGATGACCCGTCACAGCGCTTACCCACACCCTCCACCAGCGCAGAGACACACACTTCATTGGGACCTAGATCTAAAGCAGGCTTGGGTTCACAATCTGATGGTCACCACATGGACATGTGTCTGCAGCAGGAGGAGGCAGCTTCAGGAAAGTTTCCCAGCACTCGGAAGACTGCTGGGGAAGAGGCATCTGTGGGGTCCGAGTCAGATAACGAGCCTCTGGATTCGGCCTTCCAACTCATCGTAGAGAGTCAGCAGAAGGCGGATGAACATCACGCAGAGTTATTGGAGGCCGTCTGGCACGTGAGTCAGAGGAGTGCATCTGCCTGCTCTCTGGTGAAGTGATGCCCACATGTGTGCATGTGGATGCCTCCATGGGAAGGATGGCAAACACCACGGAGACTCTGGTCCATCAGAATGAAGGGATGAACACAGGCCTGCACTCCATTATGGTAGCCATGGGTGAGCTCCTGCATTGGCAAAGTGAGAAGAAAACAGGGTACCTCGACATCCCTCCAGGTGCTCCTTCCCCTTAAGGAGACCAGCCGGATCCCTCAGGCACCTGAACGGAGGAGCAGTGGCATCTGGACACCCCTGGGTCATTGGCTCAGGAACCTCAAAGGCTGTCTACTCCCTCCGGGTCCCCTTTGTCTGTAACCCCCTGAACCTCATCCTCTGTCACCGCAGAGGGAGCATCTGGCCCACAGGAGGACAGCCAATGCAAGTCAGAGCCCTCAAGGCCTCAGCCATCTGGCAAATGCACGCCAAAGTTATCAGAGGCAACAGGACCAACAATTGCACAGGCTGTCTCCACCCCTGCTGTGGATGTCAGGGCAGCACCTAGAAGAAGTGGTAGGCCTAGAAAAGTTCTGATCACAAGTGATTGCACAGGTGAACACATTTTGTCACTTTATAACCTGAGAATATATTCGTTTTCACTGAATAATGTGTAGCGTGTCTTTCAGCTTCATTGACAGGCTTTCCAAGTCCTCCTACTGCAGCCCCCCCAACACCACTAACAGTTCAGCTACAAGCAGCCAGCCCACAAATGATTCTGGAGGGGGAACAGTGTGTGTGGCAGGGCCTTTCAGAACCTGTGCAAGCACTCTCACACACATGCAGAGCCTTCATCCATCACACTCATCTCACTGTCCCAAGCATTTTCAGTGCTGCCTGCTGGGGTTCTCTTTCAGTTGTCAATCTGAGCTGACCTGCATCTCCGCCCTTGGTCATATTCCACCTCCGCTTCTCGAGGTAGAATATGACAGAGAGTGGCGGAAACGGATGAGGAGGGTGGGAGCAGAGCTCATGCTGATGCTTGTTGAACCCACAGGATAAATTTGAAAACTACTGCAAAGCAGTTTACCAGGGCTCCGCAGTGAACCCGAAAGCTGTACAGAAACATACACAAGACTGTTCTGGCTCACCAGAAAACCATTTAATAATTCCTTTCTCGAACTGAGCCGTTAATTGGAGGTGACAGATTTTCCCACTCCTTCCCCCGCTTCCCCCACCCCCAGCCCAGTGAAAATTCAAAACCGCCCCAGAGGTGTTGGGATCCTGAGATGTCCTCCTGGACTATGATTTTAAATTCCTGACCAGACCGGTCTCAACCCCACAGCCCTTTGAAAATCTGGGACATTCAATCTGGCCCATTCTGCCAGGCAAGTTCTATGATGGGCCATGAGGATCTAAAACTTTAAGAGCTGCAGCTACCTGTTATTTCTCACCCACTCACTAATAATGAGTTCCCACTGGCAGGCCCAAGGGTAACGGGCTTTCACCGTGAATACACAATGGTCTCGGGAAATTCTGCAAGATCACCCATATCATCAAGTATTAGGATTGATGTTCCTCAGTCCTGTTGCTAAATTAGAAACTTGCCTCTCATATTAATTTATCAATTGCTTTGACGTAACAGTTTCATTTTATGAGCAATTCCAATATGCCTCATTTCTCAACTTGCCCTCATCCTACATGTTTGTCTGATTTACAAGCTACAGGTGAATTAAGCACACACCTCTTACTTTGCCACCTCCCTGCATCACAACATTACCCTTTGCTTTTTTCCTTTCAGATACCTAAGAAATGCAACAGGGCCAGGGAGTGGAGGAAGAGCAAGATGTCGGCAATGCTGAAGATGTACCGTTACCCAATTTTATACATGCAGCAGCTAGCTCATAAGCTGACATTGCAGGTAATTTAAGGGTTAGTTTAGAGGCAGGATCTGCATGTGGTGGACATGCAGCTAAGGCAGAGGGCAAGAAAAGCACAGGTACCAGCTTGTCACAAGGCATGGTTACACATGGGTTCTGCTGCAGAGGACTCAGATTAGCACTTTGAAGGAGCACCCTTCGGAAGAACACAGATACACACAATGAAATGCTTTGTGTATTGTCAGGAAGCCTGCAGTCAATGTCAAGGAGCATGGAGGAGTCTGCCACCAACTTTGCACAGGGCTTTGCACAGAACTTGGAACTCATTCTTTACAGCATGGAACTGGTGGCCAACTCCATTCACACAGTTAAGACCAGCAATGATGCCCCTGGTCTGATAGCCAATGTACAACATCATAAGCAGTAGCTACCCCAATATCAAAGTGCTACCATACAAGCTTGCATTGTGTGTAAGAGGGCATTTCAGGGTGTCATAGCAGTCCAGCAAACTGTCCTCCAAAAGGTTATTAGGATCACTGAGTTAATTCCCCAGAGGATTGGCAGTGGTTCTGTGAAGACAAACCTGCTGTCCTCCCTCAGGAAGACAGCTTTCATCCTCCCAGCCACGCCACACCACCAGCGACCTTGCAGTTGACTATCAGCCAACCAACCCAGATTGTTGCCGCCAATGCCAAGATGGTGCAGTCTGCAGCTAAGCTTTCCAGGCCTAAGGCTGCTTGAGATCATCCTCCAAAGCTGTGTGCAGTTTCCTCCACTGAAAGTCAGCAGCCTTCCATGAGCCACTGGGGTAGCAATGTGTAGGAACACGAGGACAGTAAAAGACACAGGGAAGATAGGAAATACGAGAGCATGCAAGGGTGATTAGTTGACTTTTATATACAATATGAAATCATTTCATTTCTAAATTTTGGGGTGAATTTTATGGAAGCAACTAGGGTCTCAGCCACCAGCTGGAGAGTCAGCAAGAGACCCATGCTGCCCCCTCCAGCATTATGTATAATCAGGCAGCTGAGAGGTCACTGGTGGGTCATCCATGGGACGGCTTCCCAGTGCCAGGTCCTCGATCAGGCACTGAGTGCCTTTGAAAGAAAGATCCTCCTGCATAGGGTGCAAGTTGTGCTACCCACGTAGCAACAGGTCCACCTACCATTGGGTTAATAGCTGCGGCAGTGGGAAGAGGCCCTTAATTGGGAATCAATTGCCCTTTAAGGACTCCAATTGGAGGCAAGATGGGAGGGGAAGACTATCCATGGGCCTTCCTGGCACAGACTTAATCAGGGTGGAGGCGGGAAGGTGGTGGGATATCCGCCTCCAAATTCGGCATAGGAGAGGGCACAAGATTCTGCCCTTTGTTTGGAATGGCTATTGTGTGGTGGCTTTTATTTTTGCATTGTGGCCAAGCGAATCTGTGATAGTCAGTGACTGAGAGAAAGTGAGATGTGTGGGACTGTAAGTGAATGGGGGGTTGGGTTGCAGTTACTGGTATCGTACTCAGATGAGTTCTTCACAGGCTGCTTAGCCAAAAAAGACCTCTCTAGGCCCCCTCCTCCAAGAATCTTCATCTTTGCCCTCTTTCCCATCATGCTCCTGCTCCTGAGCTGCTTGAGGTATAGCTTGTGGAACGTCATGATGGTGAGGTTATGCAGCATATAACAGATCACCACGAGTCTTAACACCCACTTTGCTCAGAACTGCAGGGCTCCTCCAGAGCGGTCCTTGCAGCAGAGGCAGTGGAATACACTGGCAATTGTCTACTCTAACATATCTTGTGTAGAAGCATAGCTTTCATTGTATGGATGGGCTGTGCAATGGAATCATCACCCATGTCATCAGTGGATAGCCCGTATGGCCCAGTAACCAACTTTTGGTTTGCCATAGCGGTTGAAATGCAGCTGGCATTGTAGACAGGCACAGCATGAAGGCCCCATGACTGCTGCCAGGATGCCAAGCATTGACCTGCATGATATGTTGCATATGGTCACACAACAGCTGCACAGTGATGGAGTCATTTCCCTTTTGGTTCCTAGCAATGGCAGTTGACATGTGGTGCTCTCAAAGCAATGTACCTGCAGTCAATGGTATCCTACACTGTGGGAAATTCTGCAATGCTAGGGAAGCTGCGTGCTTGCTCCACTTGCTTTGCCCTGCAAGAGAGACTAAAATCTGTTCAGCTTTTGTTGAGGAGAGAGACCCAGTGACCTCCCTTACGCAAAAGTGGATGGCAAATTATAAGATGCTGCAAATATCACCAGCAATTGTCTGGAAGGTGCCAAATGCATAAAAGCTCATTGTCACAATATCTTCACAGCCACTGGCTATGCAGTCCTCACTCTGCCCAGGAATTGCAGTTGTGGCTGCAGCAGGTGGCAGATTTCAATGAGGATGTTCTTACTGAAGCACAAATGTCTCATACATTTTTCATCACTGAACATCAGGTAGGCGAATTGCCCACTGAAAACTCTCAATGAATGTGGCCTCCTGCTGACAACTCTTTGCCCCTCCCTTCTCCTCCCTGCTCTGCATGGCCTCTGTCCATTCTCAAAGTCATGCTATATTTCAAGGGAAATGATTAATAGTGCATCCAAGTCTGGGAGAAAGTAGTTTGTGCAGAGCCCTGAAGTCAGGACCAAGTCCTTCAGCACCTGACACACCAAAATCAACCAGCAACCAATCTATAAGTAGTTGATGATCCTTTTAAATAGCACAGCGTTAGCTGGAGTGTTGAGCTCCAAAATGGCACTCATCGTGTTAAATCAGTGTTAAATGCTGATTGGTGTTGTGGTTTACCTAGTCCGTATACTTCCAGCAGACATTCATTGAACATATGCTTAGGCCTGTACCAATTTGGCACCCTTACAGCTTGCCCTTCAAGCTTGGATGCACACTGCATACACCATTTTGAAGTTTTAAGGGGTACTAGCAGCCCAAAAAACAGATGCTAACAAGCCCAATTTCTCACCTGCAGTGTTCAATGGTGAATATTTGTGCACTGGCAGATAACGTATACAACGTATACAGAAAATTCTATTTACTTTATAAAATAAATTAAGGTTTGGCATAAATTTATAGGTTATATAAGTGCCATTACATATTGTGATACATAGCAGAGGTGGTGTGAATGTTTAATAGTGTCAGAAACTACAGCACTACTTATGTTGATTGCATCTGTTTCCTGTCTATGTTAAATAAAAATACAACTTGGCATTAACAAGGTACAGCCTCATTTTCTAGTCAAGCCTGTTAATTTGCCAAATGGCATTAAGTCAGCATTAAATTACCAACACATAGAAAATTGTCCCCATGGAATAAATTACATTTCAAGGCATGTGATATCAGGCCACTGCAGCTTGAACCGTTTCCATTATGTTACATCCACATAATTCATTTACTGCTCAAGTCAAAAGCCAACAACAAATGTTGCAAATCTATGAAATAAATAGAAAATGCTGAAAATCTCCCAAAAATAGCCTAGTTTTTGAGTACAGTGCTTTATCAGAATCCTGTTCAGTGAACAGTTAAGCTGGAATTGTTAATTTATGTTTTTCTTTCACGTGTTCATCAACCTGCTGTGTATTTCCAGCATTTTTGTTCTTTTAGGTGTTATTTCTAAGCTTGATTACCACCAAAATTCTTCAACAGACACTTTGTTTTATATATGTTATGAACAATAACTGATCTATGCCTCTAAGTTCCTTGGTTCTGATGATATTGGTAAGATTTAGTATCATTTTGAATTACTGCTGTCCAGCTCTTGCTATATAACTTGAACGATTTTACAGAGACTTAAAAATGGTGAAGGTCCTCGTGACATTCCATCGTTTGGCTAGATTTTCTCACAATCTCACAGCGTAACCCCACCTACTGGAGAGATTCAGTGAAGCATAAGAGATTAAACTGGTGCTGCAAACCTTGTATCCTCCGTGCCAAGAATATATCTTCCTTGGCAGACTTCAATCTGAATATTATGGCCTAGATTTTAGACTTTAGCAAAATCAGTTGGATCCTTCACCGGGTAGGACTTCTGCCTCCCTTGATCTCGGAAGATTTTCCAGCATCCATGTTGTTTGTATAAGTGTGGTAAATTCTCTGGTCTCTGCCAAGGAACCTGCCTGGCATGGGGCTGGAAAGTGGCTGGGGCATTGAATAAAACTACTGAAAAGCAGCCACAGTGCCTACCGATATATATTCAAAACAATTTTTATTTTGACTTAGGTGCCAAAGACTGTGCAATTGATCGATCACCTGGCAATGGCACAGGTGATGGTAAATATGTTTGATGAGGCATTTCCATCGCTGGAACATTATTACAATATGCCAACCAAAAAAAAACAAATGTACTGCTTGTCTCTATCACTTCTGGCAGGAAACGTCAGGGGCAGTAGGGTGAGCAGAGAGCTGACATTACATGAGTGGAAAATTCAGGTCAATGTGGACAAACAGGGACGAAAATGATTCAAACAGGATTCAGGAATAAAAAATAATGACTTCTGATTTCACATTCATTTATTAAAGCAGCCTGCGCACAATATTGTAGTGACAGCTTCACTGATTTTTGAAAAATGTTTATTTCATTCTTCTCAATGTACCATCTCAATGTAAATAATTGAAACTAATAAAGATTTAGAGATTTTTTTGCGAAGAATTTAATGGTCACGATGGTGGGTCCTTCCACCATCTTGAAAGCCAGTAGCCACCCCGCCGCGGCTATTTCCAGAAGCCTCGTCAGGATTAAATCCCAATCAGGCAACCTGCTGGGAGTTCCCAGCTCCTGCAGGCTGGATTTCCCATCCTGAAAAGCTGCTGGTCAATCAGAGGCCGGCAGCTCTCCAGTATCCGCAGAGACACTGGGAATTGTGGAAACTGCTGGTACTGCAGTAGATTCGATGCTGAGGAATGTCACTAGAGGCCTGGGCCACAGGTATCACCGGGGCCAGTCACAGAGGTCCCAGTGAGGGGATATCGCTGCAAAGGGCAGTGGGTGGCTTCCCATGGGTCCTTCACTTGCCGCCTCAGTATATAGCACCCCCACTGAGTGGGTGCTTCAGTTGGACATACGAAGCCCAAGTAGGAGGGACCCCCACCAAACCACAGACATGCCCACATGGCAGTTTGGTCACATGGCGCAGCTCCCAGCCAGCTCTGGTTGAATGCCAGCAGGGCCGTGATGAGGCCCTTGTATGGGCCTTAAATAGACACTTGGCTTACATGCAAGAAGGCCATTCTTGACCCTTCCTGCCCCAGACTTAAACATAGGGGGGAGGGGCAGTGGTGAGGGAGTCAGGAAGGCAATGGACTCTTGTCCCATGCCTTCCTGCCTCAGTATACAGCACCCCCACCTCCCAGTCCATCTCCAAGAGGGCGGGGGGCGTATTAAATTCCAACCTATATCTTAATAGTAATCAAAAAGTATATTGTGGTACAAAAATTAAACCCCGTCTCTGCCTCAGAAGAATACATGTGAAGGTTTTAAAAGCATATAGCATCTTAGTCTAGTCAGTGAATCTTCATTACGTTACACAAAACTAAATTCAGGAAAGGGATTTTGTGAAAATCAACTCTGAATTTCTAGTTCGAGGTAATGTCCAATGCAGACTATATGAACTGGATTTTCCCCTTTGAGGCCAGAATCACGAGTTAGGAGATTTCCCAATGTTGCAATCCCGCCTTCTGCTTGGCAGTGTCCAACTCTGCTATTTTCATCAAAGGGTGGGGGAGATATGCTGGAGTTGGGACCGCTGCCTCCTGATTCAGGTCCGAGATGGGAATAGAGGTGGGCAGCAGCCAATGGGGTAGGTTAGAAAGCCTGTCTCCATTCGCTGGGACATCAGCCCAGTTCAGTACATGAGTGTTAGGCACCTTTCCCTCACCCCTCAGTCGCCCACCCACCCCCTTGTCCCCTACATCCTCATCCCCACCCAACTCCCATCCGCCTCCAATCCCCTCCATATCCCCTGGCCATTCCATACCCCTACTGCCCCCCATATACCCCCATTCCCCCTATATACCTCTATAATCCCAATTTCTCCCATGCCCACTGATCCAGTATCCACTATGGACAGACTCATGAACCCTATAATAACATTGAGAAGTCTTTGAGATGCTCATGAAACGGTCAAAATAAACAAACAGCTATTCATACTCAACCTGAAAAAGAATGATTTTACCCTTAGGAACTCATAAGGCTGTCAATCAAGCTCACAGTCATTCAAGCTCCACTTCCCAGAATCACAGAATCACAAAATGGCTACAGCACTGAAGGAGGCCATTTGGCCCATCGTGTCTGTGCTGACTCTCTGGAGGAGCAATTCAATTAGTACCATTCTCCTGCCCTTTCCCTGTAGTCCTACATATCCTTCCTTTCAGATAATAATCCAATTTCCTCTTGAATGCCTCAGTTAAAACCTGCCTCCATCACAGTCTCAGGCAGTACATTCTAGATCCTAACCATTTGCTGCATATGAAAGTTTTCTCTCATAATCGCCATTGTTTCTTTTACCAATTACCTTAAATCTGTTCCCCACTGTTCTCAATCCTTCCACCAGTGAGAAAATTTTCTCCCTATCTACTCAGTCCAGATCCCTCATGATTCTGACTACCTCTATCGAGTCCCTCTCAATCTTCGCTTCTCGAAAGAAAACAATCCCAACTTCTTCAATCTATCTTCATACCTGAAGTTCCTCACCCTTGAAACCATTCTCATGAATCTTTTCTGCACTCTTTCTAATGTCTGCACATCTTTCCTAAAGTGTGTTGCCCAGACTTGGCTGCAATCCTCTAGTTGAGGCCAAGCCAGTATTTTAAAAAGTTTAACATGACTTCCTTGCTTTTATATTCCATACACCTTTTGATAAAGCCTAGGATACTGTGTGTTTTATTAACTGCTCTTTTAACCCATCCTGCCACTTTCAATGGTTTACGCACATATACATCCACGTCCCTCTGTTTCTATATCCCCATTTATAGTTGTACCTCTTATTTTATATTGTCTCTCTGCGTTCTTCCTACCAAAATGAATCACTTTACACTTCCCTGCATTAAATTTCATCTGCCTTTTGTCTGCCCATTCCACCAGCCCATTCTTGTCCTTTTGAAGTTTTACACTATCCTCCTCACAGTTCACAATACTTCCAAGTTTTGTATCATGCGCAAATTTTGAAATTATGCCCTATTCACCAAGGTCTAGGTCATTAATATATATCAGGAAGAACAGGGGTCCTAACATCAATCTCTGGGAAACTCAACTATAAAGCTTCCTCTAGTCCAAAAACCATCCATTAATCACTATTCTCTCTTTCCTGCCACTTAGCCAATTTTGTATCCATGTTGCTACTGTCCCTCTTATTCCATGAGCTCTAACTTTGCTCACAAGTCAGATGAATGACACTTTATCGAATGCCTTTTGGAAGCCCATATACACCACATCAACAGCATTATCTCATCAACCCTCTGGTACCTCTTCAAAAAACTCCAGCAAGTTAATTAAAGACAATTTGCCTTTAACAAATCCCTGCTAGCTTTCCTTAATTAACCCACATTGGCTCAAGTGACTATTAATTTCAACCCAAATTATCATTTCTAGAAGCTTCCCCGCCATCAAGGTTAAGCTGACTGGCCTGTTGTTGCTGGCCTTATCTTTACGCCTATTTTTGAACAAGGGTGTACCATTTGCAATTCTTCAGTCCTCTGGCACCAACCCTGAGTTCAAGGAAGGCTAGAAAATTTTGGCCAGTGTCTCTGCAATTTCCACTCTCGCTTCCCTCAGTATCCTTGGATGCATCTCTTAAAGTTTTGGTGCCTTATCAATTTTAATTAAAGACAGCCTATCTAATACCTCCTCCTTATCAATTTTAAACCCTTCAAATATTTGCACTACCTCCTCTTTCACCATGACCTGTGCAGGGCCTTCTTATTTGGTAAAGACAGATGCAAAGTATTAATTTAGTTTTGTAGACATTCTCCTTGTCTCCATGTGCAAATCCCCTTTTAGCTCCCTAATTGGCTCTACACCTTTTACCACCCTTTTACTATTTATATGCCTAGAGGAGACTTTCCGATTCCCTTTTATGTTAGTTCCTAGACTCTTTTCATACACTCTCTTTGCTTATCTTATTTGTTGTTTTCAATTCCCCTCTATATTCAGCTGAATCTCAGTCCTATTATCCACCCAACATCTGCCATAAGCACGCTTTTTCTCCTTCATCTTAATCTCTATCTCTTTTATCATCCAGGGAGCTCTTGAAAGAAACATTAATTCTATTAAGTGGCCATAAAACTGTCAAAATAAACAGACACCCTTTCAAAAACCACTTCAAAAATTAATCCTCTAGGGGCTCATAAATCTGTCAATCTAAACAAAGCTCACAGACCTTTTAACAGCTAAATCAACAACTACCACCGAGTTCAATCCATTAGGGAGGTTGAAACTCAATCAAGTATTCATAATGAGATTCCATTGCACAACAGTGTCGTCAAAACCTCCAGTGCTAAAGACAGTAAAGTTTTCAATGGCTGAACAGGTGGCCAAACTATCAATCAATGAAAAAAATCAATGTTAACCACAGGAAAAGAAAATGAAGAGATCATGTAGCTACCATTGTAGTTCCTCTGCAGCTTTTGAAAGTGCTCAATCAGGTTTCTTGCTATTTGCATTCCTAAACAATTATATAGGTGAGCTGCGAATGCTTTGACAAACGTATAACTGCAATTGGCACTCTACATTTCACTTTCCAACAGTTTCAGCTGCATAGCTCCCCGGGATCTGCAAAGCTTCTGCCTCAAGAAGGATTGGCTTATTTTCATGGGATCCGTACCTGGGAGAAAAAACGTTTTGGGCTTGAACTTCCGTGGAATAGTAATCAAAGTCAGATTGCCACTCTGTTCTTACTTTCATACCTTCAAATTCTTCTGATCCTTTCTTGCCCGACATTCCGACCCAGACTGGGTAAGAACTGTATAGGGCAGCATGTTCCCACGGCCTTCTGTCAAGGGCTTCAGAGTAGGACATATGGAGGCCACATCCCCTTTTTAAATCAGGTAGTTTTAAAGGTCCTGCTACTTTCAAGCTAAGGAGAAGATAGGTTTGTCAAGTGCTTAGAATTTCAGGGGCTGGAGGGGAGGAGGGTGGTGTCGGGCAGTCAGGCGGGTGTTGGGACATCATGGGGATCAGGCAGTCAGGGGGTATCGGGCAATCAAGGGGGGTGTCAGACAGTTGGGGGCATGGGTCGGACAGTCAGGGGGCATGGACATTCGGCATTCAAGGTGAAATAAACCCCACATTTACTGCTTCAGTTCTGTGGAATAAGGCATAACTGTGGCCCTGCTCACTAAAAGTTACAGATTTATTACAGTGATACCTCAGTGATTTTGTTTCTGCATAGCAGCCACCAGCCGATGTGAAAACATATTTCAGTTTCAATAATGCACCATTGCATAAAAAATTTGTGACTCAGAAGAATCAAGTTGATCTTGAATTGAAATTGCTTTTATAATGGAGAAGCTTAAAAAAATCAGTGCTCATGATAGCACTCATTAAAAATTTTTAAACATATTTTAAAAGTGTTGGAAACAGAATGTTGAACAGTTAGCTACATGATATCAGGGCAGGGCTCAAACATTCTTGGAAACTTCACATACACAGTTATACATCTCTCAAGCTTTCCCAGGGATAATATTTTTATTCCTACATTTTACAGGTTTTGTTTCTTATGTTGTTCCAAGTTCCATGGCACCACCTATCACTTTCCAAATCCATATAATGGGCCACAGCTTGTTCCCATTTGAACAGGTGAAGAGCTACTACAGGGCCCAGTAAGGTTGAAGTGTACTCCACTGTCCATTCATATGTTCTTTACTGTTCCAGGCAGCCTGCTGGAGATTGGAAAGTTATCAAGCTAAAAACTCGATCATGGTCATGTATTATAAATTCAATACTGTGCATCATTTAATCCTCAATGTACAACTCCAGTTGCTTTTTTTAAATTAATTTTGTTTTAGTGTTCAGCAGACTCCTTCATACAACTCTTCCCCCCAAATAGAACCATAGAACCATAGAACACTACAGCACAGAAAACAGGCCATTTGGCCCTTCTAGTATGTGCCGAAATATTATTCCACTAATCCCATTGACCTGCACCCAGTCCATAAACCCTCCAGACCTCTCCCATCCATGTATCTATCCAATTTATTCTTAAAACTGAAGAGTGAGCCCACATTTACCACGTCAGATGGCAGCTCGTTCTACACTCTTACCACTCTCTGAGTGAAGAAGTTCCCCCTAATGTTTCCCCTAAACCTTTCCCCTTTCACCCTAAAGCCATGTCCTCTCGTGTTTATCTCTCCTAATCTAAGTGGAAAGAGCCTACTCGCATTTACTCTGTCTATACCCTTCATAATTTTGTAAACTTCTATCAAATCTCCCCTCATCCTTCTACGCTCCAAGGAATAAAGTCCTAACCTGTTTAATCTTTCCCTGTAACTCAACTCCTTAAGACCCGGCAACATCCTAGTAAATCTTCTCTGCACTCTTTCAATCTTACTGATATCCTTCCTGTAGTTAGGCGACCAGAACTGCACACAATACTCCAAAGTTGGCCTCACCAATGTCTTATACAACCTCACCATAACATCCCAACTCCTATACTCAATACTTTGATTTATGAAGGCCAGTATGCCAAAATCTTTCTTTATAACCCTGTCTACCTGTGACGCCACTTTCAGGGAATTATGTATCTGAACTCCCAGATCGCTTTGTTCCTCCGCACTCCTCAGTGCCCTACCATTTACTGTGTATGTCCTACCTTGGTTTGTCCTTCCAAAATGCAACACCTCACACTTTTCTGCATTAAATTCCACCTGCCATTTTCTGGCTTTGTGCCACGGTTCCCTTTTTAAGGAGACACATATTAATATATAACCTGTTAGTGTTTTGCTTGAATCTAAAAATACTTCAGTCTCTTTTCAATATTTAATGCGTTTGCTTGACTTTAAACATTTTGTGAGTCATGGCAACTGTTCAAAATAACAAAGGTGTTTCATGCATCTGAAATTGTTGGTGCAAAGCATGCATCAGGACTGAGATTGCATCAGAATGAGTCTATGTGTAACATTTTGAAGATTTTGTTAGTTCATTTGTATCCATCTGTATCCAAAACAATGTGAGAATTTGTTTTCACAATTCTTTACTTAAGAAATCAATAAATATTACTCCTCTTTATGATACTCAATATCAACAGAATATATTTAAGATGTGATTTAATCAAACTTGAATATGTGAAAATTCACTACTTAAGTAAGTTATTACATCGATTTGGATCTATATTATTGAAATAGATAAAATGGTAAGGACCTTATATCGTCATGATCTGGTTAGGAACCATTAACGTTTAAAAAGAAATTATCTTGCTTTATCCATTAGAACTCTGCCACAAGATTTCACTTTTTTTAAACAAGACACAAATTTTATTACATATTAGGACAAATTAAACAACGCAAATACAAGTAAGTTAGCACTATAGCTTATAACTCCCCCCAAAATTCTCTTATAAGACATCAAGCTTAAAGTTATTTGCTTCTGTAGGGACCACCCATTAGGATATTATGGTCCTCTGGAGAATTCTCAGCTCCAGCTATTCTCAGAGGTAATATTTTCATTTGCCATCTCTTGATTGTAGATGCCCCAGTCTCTTGTTCTGGTTGTTTTTCAATACTTCCAAGCTAATTCAGTTAATTGCTTTATTTTGCAAGAAGACACTGTGAGGACCACTGTAGATTCTCCTATTAGTTACCAAACTAGGTAATCTTCCCTCTTCTGTTCTCTCACAAGATTCAAAGTGAGATTAAGTCTCATCCGCCTTCCACATGGTGAATGATAAAATTAGATTTTTACCCTGCTTACAGTGCAAATCTAGCTAACTATCATTTAGTTTGGCCATCTTCTCTCAGTGGGCTACAAACTGTGCACTTCAGTTCCAAACTGCAACTAACTCTCTAAGCAACCACCCAGATAACTTGAAACCAGAGAACTTCCCTTAGATCCATCCATCTCAATAATGATGTTGCCTGCTCTTAGATGTCCTCAAAATGATCTTTAGATTAATTATCCTTGATTTACTATTTCTTTGATCTTATGAAGTAAATAGGTTTTACAACCTTTCAGGGTTTACTGAATGTGTATAAACTAATTTAGCTCGAACTCTCAAAATGGAATGCCATTACTATATGCATAGCAGATATCACATCTCCAGCTCTTTAGCTAAGTAAGTCCAAGGTGTTTATGATGTTACCTTTTTAGCTGTTAACCTCTTAAGTCAACATGGCCCCAGCCTTTTAAGTATAATAGACTTCAAGCTTGCTTTAATTGCATTTATCCCATTTTCTACATTTAAACTTTAGCTCCTAAAGCTAAAGATTATATTGTCAAACACATGAACCATGAACACGATATTTGCAACAATATGTAGCAAGTCCTTCAACTTGTATACCTCTACAACTCCTTTGTTCATTCTTCAAACTTAATTGAAAATGCATATAAGTTGACATTTCACAATGTTTTAATCATTGAAATGCATCTCAGCTCTTGATATCATGGCCTCTTACGCTATATTTTCTGCAGCCAAAAAATATAACAATAATCCTTAGGTCCTCACCCTGCAGATGCATGTGTTATTGGCTATGTTTTAATACAACTGTGTTTGATTGTTCATGCAATCATTTATTATTTAAAAGCTCTGGTGGTCATTTTCTAAATTTCATTTCAAGGGCAGGATTTTGCCATCCCGAAGCGAGGCAATACATGTTGGACAGAGGGAAAAAGCAGGCTGGATTCAATTCCAGGGTTTGCACCTCCAATACCTTGTTAAAAATACATTGTGGCATTTTTAAAGTTGTGGGATAAAGGTGCAGGCCGCAAGCCTGCACGCAGCAATCCTAATGCTGGCGGCTCCATTGTGGGGGTGGAAGTTTCAGATCTCACAATTTTCATGGAGTCAGGCCAGTTTCTGAAGGAGACATGTTCATGCCACATCAGAGATGTTGTTAACTATGGAGGAACCTATCCTGGAGTCAGGAACCTTTTGATGGGTAATTTTAAAAGGTATTGCTAACTTCACATGTTATAATGTAATGCTGTACAACATTTTGAGTATGTTTTTATAGGGCTTCATTTAGAAAAGGTAAGTTACCATTAAATTAATCAACATTGTGAAAGTAGAAAAGCCTTTAGATGCATTAGATTAATTTATCCAGTGGATAAAGTATTCTTCTGCATTGAACAGCATTGAGATTCAGATTTTATTGTGTCAACTGCACCCTGTACTTTATCTGCTATCCGTTCAGCCTTTGAAGCAGTGCAACAGATGGCTGAGTTCTTTGATTGACAAGTCAGCCATCTGTTCAACCGATGAACCAGTGCAACAGAGGGCTTAGTTCTTTGATTAACAGGTCAGGTCTCTGTTCAGCCTTTGAATCAGTGCAACAATCTTTTTTGCTACTTCAGAGGCTTCAGTGTATTCTGTTCTGGAGGTTTTGTTGATACGGTTGTGAAATGGAATCACATTATGAATGTTTGGCTGAGTGAAAATCCCAGTAATAGATTTAGCTCAACAGGAGATGTTGATAAAGCTGCCAGGGGACTGTGAACTTTGTTTAGATTGGCTGTTTGATGAGTTCCTAAGAGGATTATCTTTTGTGAAGTGGGTTTTGAATCACTGTTTCTTTATTTGGATTGTATTATGACTATGATTAAGGTTTTTTTCAAGTGCATTTTGAATGGCTGTGTGATTCCGGAGCTCCTAAGAAGGTTAAGGTGTTTTTTCAAGTGGGGTTTGAATGGCTATTTGTTTATTTGACAGTTTTGTTAGCATCTCAAAGATTTCCCAATGATATTATAGGACTCATGAGGCTGTCCATAGTGGATACTGGGTGATTGTGCATGGGGGAATATGGTGGGGAGGGGGGGTGGGTGTTTCAAGACAGGGTTGTGGGTGGGGCTAAGAGGTTAGGAGGTATAGGGGTTGGATAGGAGAATGGAGGGGAGGGTCACAGACTAGGGTGCCTAAAATTCATGTACGGAACTGGCCCAATGTCCCAGCACATGGAGACAGGCCCTCTAACCTGCATGCCTCGGTATCTGCCCGCTTCTGTTACTGCCCTGGGGCTGATTCAGGAGGCAGTGACCCTGATTCCAGCCCAGCCCTGGCACTCCACTAGGAAAATAGCATGGGCAAGTGGCAGGATCACGATGTCGGGAAATCTCCCAATACGTGATTCCCACCTCAAGGGGGAAAATCCAGCCCCAACTGCCTTCATTTCTTACAAAAACACCAAGAGGTAGTGTAGTTACCTGTAGGCACCAGAGGCATTCTGTAACTAAAGATGATGCGCCATATAAAATTGTTAAGCTAAAATAAGCAGTAGCAAATTGAAGGAGAACCTATAGAAAGTGCTGATATGCTCCTGACCAGAAGGTGCATCTTAATGCAATTTCCCTTCACATGCAAAATCTTTAAACATTTCTGCAACCTGCTCCTCAGAACTCACTTGGATAAATTGTGAACATGTTCCCACTTTACCTATGACTGATTCTTCCTGTTTTACCTGTACACAAGCCATTGGTATTTCCTGTGCCTGAACCTCAGAACCCACAGTACTTCTGCTTCTAGAACTTTTCTGCACTGTAATAATTCTAACAGGTTTTCCCTGTAGTTTCCAACACACAGATTTCAAGTGTCCAACTTTATTACAATGAAAACACTGTAATTTTCAAAGTCACTTTTACCATCAGCACCTTTTCTTTTATTCTGAGAAAAAACTTCTTGAGAATTTCCACCTACTCCTCTTCTCTGACTACCCACCTTCCTTTCACCTTCCCACTTTCTATCTTCTAATTTAAAAGGGTGTTGAAAAAAAGGTTTAGCTCTCTGCACTAACTCATAATCATCAGCTATCTCTGCTGCTTGCCTTACCATTTCAACCCTCTGTTCCTCCACACAAGTTCACATTATCAAAGGAATTGAATCTTTAAATTCTTCCAAAAGAATTATCTCTTTAAGAGCTGCAAATGTCATCTCTATCTTTAATGCCTGTATCTACCAGTCAAAATTATTTTGTTTTACTCTTTCAAACTCAATATGTTTGCCCAGGCTCTTTTCTCATATTCCTAAATTCCTGCCTGTATCCCCCAGGAACTAACTCATATGCACTCAAAATAGCCTTTTTTACCACATCATAGTTCACCAACATTTCTTCTGACAGTGAAGCATAAACCTCATGTGCTCTATCCACCAAACTGGATTGTAACAACAATGTCCAGTTTACCTGTGACCATTTTATCTCTTTAGCTATCTTCTCAAATGAAATAAAGAACCCTTCAACATCCCTTTCTTCAAACTTTGGAAGAGCTTGTACAAATTTAAACATCCCTCCATTGGGTTCTGATCTGAAACTAAGTCCTTCCTCACCTTTTGGTGTCTCCTTTTTAACTGCCAGCATTTTAAGCTGAAACTCTCTCTCTCTCTCTCTTTTTCTCTTTCTTCCTTTTCTAACCTCGCCATTTTTAATTCTCTTTCCCGTTTTCTTTTTCTCTCCTACCTTTCTGCCTGTTCCCTTTGGAATACACTTTCTTTTTCTGCTATCTCTGGTTCCAATTGTTTCATTTGCAACTGAATTTGAGCTCATTCCAACGACCTTGCAGGTAATCCTAACTGTAACTTATCTGCCAATTCTTAGCTTTATTTACCTTTTGTAAACCAACCAAAGTTATAACTTCAACTCCCAGATAAGTCTTAGCAACTGCCAAAGCCATATTGCAGTCTCACCACTTTAAAAAAAAACTCACACCAACTCCTGAGTTCAAAGTGCTTTTTGTGCTCATAACCTTAAGATTCACCAACTCCAAACCAATCAAGGAATTTCAAATATATCCTGAAAAGAGCCCCCAATTTTGTTATTGTACAGCAGATGGTAAATGCTAAGCTGCTCAAATCCCAGAGGGAAAGTTGAAATAACTGCCACAACTGTTCTGCAATTTGTGTTCTTATCTTGAGATGCATGCCTTGAATTCAGTAGTAATAAGTCCAATGAGTCTTAGAAGTTTTTTTAAAAAACTAGATTAAACATTTATTAATAAAAGAAATAATTTTAAGCACATACATAAGTCTACAAATTACTACTATGATAATTTCTAGCTCCCCTAATTAATTTGACCCCCAGTTATGCCCCCATTAAGGCAACTGTATAGACAAAGCACACAATACCATGGACAGGGATATTCACAGCAAATTCTCTTAGCTTCAGTTCCTGTAGGCTGCAGCTTGGTACACAGAGGCTGGCGGCTTTTCACACTTAATAGATCTTAGAATGTCTTACTCTTACACATAACCTACTCTCCTTTATACATATCCTCCCTTTTGAATGCAAATCTCATTGTTTCAGTAGGTCTTTGGACTTTATCTTTCTAATAATAAAAATTTTTCAGAGTACCAATGTTTTCAGTAAGCTTTGGAAAAAATAAACACACTGTTCGGCTTCTTCTGGTTAAGTGTAACATTTCACCCTCTCTTTCAAAATTCAAACTACTCTGGTTTATCTAAAAATGCAAAGTTTCCATTACACCTCACATTATAAAACTTTAGCCATATTTACTTATTTAGCATTCCAAACCTAGCTTCACTTCTGATAAATCAAAACCTTCAGACCAGCTGTCTTTACTTCAATAACGTCTCGGGCACATGCACACTATCCAGATCCAACTATTCCTACTTTACAATAGAGCCCAGTTACATTATGAATATTATTATATTTCCATGACATAGGACAAAGGGTGGAATCATCCAGGATATGCACTAAGTGCAGTAGCGGGTGGAAAAAACAATGTATTGTCCCAAACCCGCTGCATTAATTATGCAATCCTGTGAAACATGCTGTTTCCATGCGGAAGGGCTCTCATTTGCCCACCGCACCACCACCTCACTGCTTCATCATGCCATGGGCCACATTTAAAGTTGAGCCACACATACACCTCTCAAGTGCTTCCAGTCCATGCCCACTGCAAAGAAGACATGGTGTTGAGAGGCAAAATGATTGGAGCACCCAGGATCAATTACATGTCCCTCGAGCATCTTTTGAACACAGTGGAGGCCCGCCATGATGTCCTCTACCCCTGCTCAGGCCATAGGATGGGCAGCAACCTCATTAATCCAACTTGGGAGGTGGTGGCAGCAGTGGTCAGCGCCATCGCCCTGCAAAACAGGACAGCCACCCAGTGCCACCAGGTTAAGTCACTCTTCTCATCACTCTCAACTCACACACTCACAAACCCATCATACATCCGCAGGGCATTCACTCACTCCAGTTCAAGGGACATCACATTTTACTCTCTCACACACACCTTCATTGTCCTCATCCCGTCCATGGGACCACTCACCACCCACATGCCAGGCATACTTACCACATGGCCTGGCAGGCGTCCTGCTTACACTCTCTCCATCTCTATTTACACAGGACAAACTGCACACAACATTGATGTGCATATCCATGATCCCTGAAGGTAGCAGGGCAGGTAGATAAGGTGATTAAGAAGGCATATGGGATACTTGCCCTTATTAGCCGAGACATAGAATACAAGAGCAGGGAAATCATGCTGTAACTGTATAAAACACTGGTTAGGCCACAACTGGAGTACTGTGTGCAGTTCTGGTCACCACATTATAGGAACTATGTGATTGCACTGGACAGGGTGCAGAGGAGATTTACCAGGATGCTGCCTGGGCTGGAGGGTCTGAGCTATGAGGAAAGATTGGATAGGCTAGGGTTGTTTTCCTTAGAGCAGCGAAGGTTGAGAGGGGACCTGCTAGAGGTGTATAAGATTATGAGGGGCATAGATAGGTTGGATAGGAAGGCACTTTTTCCACTCATAGAGGGGCCAATAACCAGGGGCATAGATTTAAGGTAAAAGGTAGAAGGCTAAGAGAGGAGTTGAGGAGAATCTTCTTCACTCAGAGGGGGATGGGAGTCTGGAACTCACTGCCTGAAAGGGTGGTTGAGTCAGAAACTCTCGTAACATTTAAGGAGTATTTAGATATTCACTTGCATTACCATAGCCTCCAGGGCTATGGGCCAAGCATTGGAAAATGGGATTGGTGTAGTCAGATCTTTGTTGACCGGCATGGACATGATGGGCCGAATGGCCTCCTTCTGTGAAATCAAGGCCCTCACGGACTTTGAAAACAGAGCCATCCAGCTGGCCAACGAGGATCTGGACCAGTCCTGTGCTGATGGTGAGGTCGGCGCTGCTCTACCATGTGAGGATCCAGCAGTGCAACATCCATCAGACAACCACGTTGTGAGTGATGTGTCCTCTTTCACAGGCCACTGCCATGCACTAATTATCCCCCCTTGCTTTCGTAGGCACATCTGGGAAACAGCCAATGGAGTCCATGACCCAGGGCCTCCAATCAAGACCCAAAGAAACCTCTGAAGAGGAATCTGAAGGCATCCTCCTTGAAGTCTCATCACGGTGCTCACCCACACCCTCCACCAGTGCAGAGACACACACCTCGGTGGGATCTAGCTTTAGAATAGCCTTGGGATCACAATCTGGTGAGCACATCACACTTTCTGATCCACAGCAGGCAGCAGCAGGGACATCCCAGGTGTCCGGCACTGAGAGGACTGCTGGAGGCCAGAAGTTTGCTGAGTTCAAGTCAGATAACAAGCCTCTGGACTTGGACATGTCACAGTTACTGGAGTTGCAAAGGCAAGCTCGGGAACATCAGGAAGGGATGTCTGCTGCACTCTTCAGATTGCAAGGTACGATGAAGCAGTCCATCCGCCTTGAAGCTGAGGTGATAGCACTGGCATTGCAACACACCGAGGTCAAAACTGATAGGTAGGCATCTGCCATGGAGACCTTGGTCCAGGACATCGCTCCTGCAGTGCTGCGCGGGCTGAACTCCATTGCTGATGCCATAGTTGGCCTCCAATAGTATGTACACAAGAGGGGAATGGGGCAGTTCGATCTCACTCCAGCTACCCCATCTCCTTAAGGAGTCAGCCAAAGGCCCTTGGGCACCCATAGGAGGAAGATCAGCAGGTGCACGCTCCGGGGAAATCCACCCAGATGACTCCGGGAGTGTCCAGCCAATCCGAATCCCCTCTTCCTGTGACTCCAGCAGCTCCAGCTCCACCACTTGAGGAGGGTGCCACTGCCACATAGCAGGCCTGTGAAAGAAGGCCGGGGCCCACCAGGTCTTGACCGCCAGAGGACGTCTGCCAAGGTCATCACAGGCAGAGCGTCACAGTCAGCAAGCTGCCTCCACCTCCACTGTGGTTATCCAGAGAGCACCAAGACGTAGCGGCAGGGTAAGGAAGGCTATGAAGATGTAACTCTTTTGAGTCAACCAATAAACTGAATTAACAAAATCAGGGACAATGTAAAAGGCAGTCCCTTAAAGGGAAACTGCAAAAACAAAGACAAAAAGGAAGCTTGCAAACATTAAACCAAAATGTGATTAACAGGATCAATGAAACACCCCAGTCCCCGCGGTGCCCTCCGAGCACGGAAGGCCTCGACAGTGCCGGCAGATACCGTGTGCTCCCTCTCCAGGGACACCCGGCCGCAAACGTAGCCGCGGAAGAGGGGCAGACAGTCGGGTCAGACGACCCCCTCAATCACCCACTGCCTAGACCTGGTAGTGGCCAACTTGGCCAGGCCCAGGAGCAGGTTCACGAGGAGGTCCTCCTCCCTCCCAGCCCCCCTCCGCACCGGGTGCCCATAGATCCGGAGCGTGGGGCTGAAGTGCAAACAAAACAACAGTAAAAGGTTTTTTAAATAACTGAAAAGGGAGTGCAGCCTATAACACCTGATATGGATACGGTCCACAGGCTCCACAAGGCTGCAGAAGACAGATACCTTGGGAATCCGTGAACCTACACATTCTGCAGTTGTATAGGATTGCTGCGTGCAACACTCTCCACCCCAGGTCCCCGATGTAAAACGGGAGGACAGCTCTGTAGAGGGCCCCCCAACTGGGGACCTCCACCGCCGGATGGCAACAAGGCTCGCCAGGGCGTGTCCGGGTGGCGGGTAAGGGCAAGGAAGTGAAGGGTGTGCAGCAGCAGCCCATACAGGAAGCTCCTCCGCGCCGTGCTAAAGGCCACGGAGGGCATTTTCACGAGACAACTCAGTTTGCGGGGCACCAGCTCCCGAGGGAGAGTGCAGGGCTTGCGGCCTATGTGGAATTTGGCCCGAACAGGAGTACGCTCAGACAGAAGACCACCGCAAACCTGCACCACCTCGAGGCCCAGCATGAGGTCGGGGCTGAGCACGACCATCCTAAGGTCATGAATAGCATTGGCCGCGAGCCGGACGTGCGATGCGCCAACTCCTGCGGTAGTATCCAGCCCACTCCTCCACCACCCAGAACGTCCCCGATCCTGGTCACCCTGGCAGCCACAGCCCTCCTCTCCGCCAGCTACTGAAGAGTGCAAGAGCGGTGGATTCCTGAGCAGCGGCTCTCTGATGATAACCTGATGGCGGAGAGCTGCGTCGCGAGGTGACCATGTTCCAGACTTTAATCTGGTCCTAGTAAAAGACGGGCAACAGCTGCAAGGAGCCACGAAGGCCCCTCCGGTCTACAAGCAGGAGCTGCATGTAATAATTCAGGCCCTGCACCTGGCAGAAGAAATACGTCGCCAGAGCACACCATCTCAGAGGAGTCTCAACGTAAAGGTATCGCTGCAGGGCCTGAAGGCGGAAATCCGCCACTTAGGTTCGTAGACACACCAGCGTCTGACCACCCGCCCTAAGCGGGAGACTCAGAACCTCAGCAATGACCCAGTGCAGCCTTTTGTCCCAGAAGTCAATGAGCATTCTCTGGGTTTTTGAGACAAAGTCCTGAGGAGGGGTCAAAGTGACCAGCCAGTATCACAACATGGCGGCAATCAGTTGGTTTATGACCAGCACTCGACCCCGGTAAGACAGCACTTGGAGCAGTCCTGTCCAGCGCCGCAGGTGAGCGGTGACTTTGGCCTCCAGCTCCTGCCAGTTTGCCAGCCAGGATTCCTCAGCAGGGCAGAGGTGGATCCCCAGGTAGAGGAGGCTGGTCCTGCTCCAGGTGAAAGGCCTGAGCTCCTCGGGTAGGGGATCCATCTGCCACTGACCGACCAGGAGTCCAGAATAGTTTCCTCAGTTGATCCCGGCAGAGGGCACGACAGAGTGGACCTCCTGGCCTTCGTGCATCCTCCGCAGGTCAGCCGGGTCACTAAACATAAGGAGCACATCATCGGCGTAAGCCGAGAGGGCCACCCTGATGCCCGGCCCCCGCAGAACCAATCCCGACAACCTCCTCCGCAAGAGGTGCAGGAAAGGCTCCGCGCAAATAGAATACAATTGGCCAGACAGGGGGCAGCCCTGACACGCCCCTCTCCCAAAGCGAAGGGGCACCATCAGGGACCCGTTAACCTTCACTAGACACTCTGCAGCAGTGTACAGAAGTCAGGTCTGGGTGACGAAATATGTCCCGAACCCAAATGCTCGCAGAGTCCCGAATAAATATTTGTGATCCACCCTATCAAATGTCTTCTCCTGGTCAAGAGACAGGAAGGCACTCGACAGATCTGTCCTCTGGGAGAAGTGAATAATGTCCTGGACCAGATGGATATTATCGAAGATGGTGCAGCCCAGAACCGTGTAGGACCGGTCAGGGTGGATCATGTGGTCCAGCACGGGTGCCAAGGTGAGAAGACATTGCCCTGGCAAAGATATTGTAATCTGTGCTGATGAAGGAGACTGGGTGTCAGTATTTAAGGTGGCGGAGATCCCCCTTCTTTGGCAGCAGGGCAATCATGGCATCTCCCTGGTCAGGATACTCTCCCCCAGGACCTCCGCATAGTCATTCCCCAGGATGTCCCAGAATACTCTGAAGAACTCCATGGTCAGCCCATCCAGCCCCGGGGACTTGCCCCTGGAGAGGCTGTCGAGGGCGCCGGTCAGCTCCCCCAGACTTATAGGGGAGTCAAGCTTTCCGGCGCCCTCCGGGCCGACCTGCGGCAGGTCCTCCCACAAAACTCTGCGAGCATCCTCGCTGGTCGGATCCGGAGAGAACAGGGCAGTGTAATAGTCTCGGGCGATGGCCCTCATGCCCTCCGGATCTGAGACATGGGATCCGTCGTCAGCCAGCAGCGTAAGGAGCTGCTGACGGACCCCGTGCCTTTTTTCCAGCGAGTAGAAGATGGGGGAGCTGTGGTCCAGGTTCTGGAGGAACTGGGTGTGTGACCTCACGTACACGCAGTGGAACCCAAGGAGTTGCAGGTCCCACAGTGCGCCCTTCTTCTCATCGTACACTGACCGCAGGGCCGACGGAGACGTGCCTCCAGGTCGAGCACCTCCTTCTCCAACTCCTCGACCCTGGATTTCCGTCTCTTTGTCGACCCCATCACGTACTCCTGACAGAAGACACGGATGTGAGTCTTGCCCACGTCCCACCATAGCCTCAAGGAGGGGAAGCCTCCCCGCTTCCTTCTCCAGCCGGCCCAGAAATGACGGAACGAGTCCCGGAATTGCTCATCCTCTAGCAGCAGGTTGTTAAAGTGCCAGGACGCGGACCCCATCCGAGCGCAGAATGGAACAAGTTCCACCCACACCAAACGGTGGTCCATGCACAGCACCTGCCACACAGAAGTTGACAGAACGCAGGACACGAACACCTTGGAAACATAAAGGCGGTCGAGGCTGGACGCTCCAACTCCACATTCAGCCTCCAGGGGAGCCACCTTTGGGAGTACAGGCACAGGCACAAGGGGCTCTGGGCCAAGAGATAGTCCAAGGCGGAATGGGCCGCTGAAGATGCCACTACCCTGCTGCCAGGGTTTACAGGCGGCGAAGCAGCTACCTCAATATGTCTGAGCTGTAGTGCCGAAGGAGGCTCCGTCTGTCAAGGGAGACAGTCAACTATATCTGTCAGATGATTGGGCCTGAGATCTCCGCTAGCTGTGTGGGTGGACACCCCATGCCAGTGGATCTAAAGGTCACAGCTGCCCTCAACGTCTATGCTGCTGGCTCCTTCCAGGGCTCGGTGGGTGATCTTTGCGGTCTCCCAATCAGCTGTCCACACTTGTGTCAAGCAGGTGACAGACGCTCTGCTCAGACATGCATTCACTTTCATTCACTACCGCTGGGACGATGCCAGTCAGACAAAGCGAACCACAGGCTTCACGGCCATTGCTGGCTTCCCCCGTGTCCAGGGTGCTATAGACTGCACACATGTGGCCATCAAGGTGCCAGCGGGTGAGCCTGGTGCCTTCGTCAACAGGAAGGGCTTCCACTCCATGAACGTGCAGATAGTGTGTGACCACAGGATGCTGATTTTACAAGTCTGTGCAAGGTACCCAGGCAGCTCCCACGACACCTACATCCTCAGACACTCCCAGGTGCCAGGGCTCTTCAGTGCTCCAGCCCAGCTGGATGGATGGCTGCTGGGTGACAAGGGCTATACCCTCAAAAGGTGGCTCATGACGCCTCTCCACCATCCAAGAACAGAAGCTGAGCAGCGGTACAATAGGAGCCACGGCACCACAAGGGCTGTGGTGGAGAGAGCCATTGGTCTTCTCAAGATGCGCTTCCGATGCCTGGACCGCTCAGGGGATGCACTCCAATACTCCCCAGATCATGTCTCAGTGATAGTGGTTGCATGCTCATTATGCGCTCATCCTTCCATAAGCAACGGTCAAGCCATGTTGCAAACTTCAGTCACTGAACATTCAGCACATTCACCCATGGCTGTTGGGGGAATAATGGTGACCTCACTGCTGGGCAAACACACAAAGATTCTAGGCCTGTCCCCACCCCCTCCACCCCCTTGCCCATGGCACCCCAGCCTCACCAACACCAGTGGGCATGGGCACATGGCGCCTCTCCAAATCTAGGGCCTCCTGCTCAAAGCGGCTGAGAATCGCCAACTGTGCCGGCCCTTCACCAGTCCTCACCCGCTCAGCAGCATTATGTGCATTCTTCTCCTGAAAAGGAGAGAAGAGCATTGTTTGGTGCTACTTGTACCTGGACTCTCTTCACAGATGGCCCACCCCAACCAGAGTGGGACATTGCAGGGCTCCAGTGCCTCCTCACCCCGTTGCTGCTGAACACTCGCATAAAGATGCCGGGCCTGTCCCCCCACCCCCTTGGCCAAATGCTGCCTACATCACATTAGACACCACATGGTCTAACCTTCCATAGCAAGGAGGCACAAGCACATGCAGCGTAGAGGGCAGCAGATCGATCTGTGCCACGCCACCTTGAAGTTCCCCTCCCAGCATGTCATCACCATGACTTTGACATGTCCTGGAGTTTGAGCACTGCGCCTAGGTGCAGCTCCTCCAGGTTTCCCCCAAAACAGTAATGTGGGTCTCAGTGTACCACATTCTGCGGGGGCAGAACCCATCTCTTCACCACCCTTTCAGGGTGACCTCGGCATGGGCAATATCTGCTGGCCCACCCAGCGAAGGACACATGCTGTCACTGATTCAATGCAGTCACTACACTCAGACTTGGGGGGCGCCAGGGGGGAAAGCCTACCTGCTGGGTTGTGACCAATGCCAACATGATATTCACCCTTCCTGAGTGCAACAGGTAGTTAAAGTGCTTGAGACACTGGACCCAGGTACGCTGCACCACGTCGCGGGAGCTCACCACCTCCGCCACCTCCTCCCATAAAAATGAATGTTGAAAACATTGAAAATGCAGCAACTGGCACCAACTCCTTGACCCCCCAAGATCATGCTTCCCTCGCCCACTACACCCCCACCTCCACCCCACCTCCACCCTGCACATACTTGTGCACTACCTTCAAATGCAGGGCAGCCTTTGCCCACACCCTCACCATAGTCACCTCAATCACACGGCAGCCTTTGCCCACACCCCAACGTGCCTCAACCTTGGAGTCCAACATCCTTCACGAGCGCTCCGCAACGTTACTGTGCACTCACCTCCGAGTGGCCCTCGGAGTGCAGCTCACCAAGTGCACACCACTTATATGTTCTGTTGTGAATCACGTCAGCGTGCAATCACACCGACATGGGTGGACAATCCAGCATGGGGGGATAATTCCAGCCAGCTATCCCTATAATGATATGCAGATGAATTACAAAGAGGTTCCCAATGTCCGATGGTGAGAAACGTGACCCGCCATTGACTGGCTGACTGGGCAATTGCAAACTGGTTTCACGATGTCATTAAACCTATGTTTGGCCTTCTCACTGTATTGTCCGCTCACGTCACCGGGCACAGCCGATGCCAGCAGGCACAGCCGATTTCACCGAGCACAGCCGATGCCAGCGGGCACAGCCGATGCCAATGGGCACAGCCGACACCAGCGGGCACAGCCGACGCCAGCAGGCACAGCCGATGCCAGCAGGCACAGCCGACGCCAGCGGGCACAGCCAACGCCAGCGGGCACAGCCGATGTCAGCAGGCACAGCCGACGCCAGCGGGCACAGCCAATGCCAGCAGGCACAGCCGATGCCTCCAAGCACAGCCGACGCCAGCGGGCACAGCCGACGCCAGCAGGCACAGCCGATGCCAGCGGGCACAGCCGACGTCACCAAGCACAGCCGACACCAGCGGGCACAGCCGATGCCAGCAGGAACAGCCGACGCCACCAAGCACAGCCAATGCCAGTGGGCACAGCCGACGCCAGCTGGCACAGCCGATGCTTCCAAGCACAACCGACGCCAGCGGGCACAGCCGACGCCAGCAGGTACAGCCGATGCCAGTAGGCACAGCCGATGCCAGCGGGCACAGCCGACGCCACCAAGCACAGCCGACGCCACCAAGCACAGCCGACACCAGCGGGCACAGCCGATGCCAGCAGGCACAGCCGACGCCACCAAGCACAGCCAATGCCAGCGGGCACAGCCAACGCCGAGCACAGCCAATGCCAGCAGGCACATCTGACGCCACTGAGCACAGCCGACGCCAGCGGGCACAGCCGATGCCACCACGCACATATGATGCCAGCAGGCACAGATGACTCCAGCAGGCACAGCGATGCCAGCCGGCACAGATGATGTCAGCAGGCACAGATGACACCAGCAGGCACAGCCGATGCCAGTGGACACAGATTACACCAGCGGGCACAGCTGATGCCATCGGGCACAGCTGATGCCAGTGAGCACAGCCGACACCAATGGGCACAGCCGACGCCAATGGGCACAGCCGACACCAGTGGGAACAGATGATGCCAGCAGGCACAGCTCATGCCACCGAGCACAGCCAATTCCAGCAGGCACAGCCGACGCCAGCAGGCACAGACAATGCCAGCGGGAACAGACGATTCTGCCCAAAGGTGTTGCAAATATTATTCACAGTCTTAAAACAGCTTTACTAGAAGGGCTGTAGTATAGTTTTCTTCATCATTCAGTTATACTCCTGAGCTGTTGGCCCAAGATTTTCTGGACTAAGGAGGTTGGAAATCAGACACTTTTCCAGCGGGGTGGAGTGGTGGTGGGAGAAGGGTTAGGGAAGGACGAGATTGCAACCCACATCTGTTGGATTTTCCTCCCATGTAAATTCCACCACAAACTGTGTTTGGAGGGGGAGTGCAGGAGCATTTCTTAAGCCACTCTAAGTACGTGCTGTGCTTATTTTGCGGGTTTGTCTGGAAACATTCCCGAGTTACTCCAGGGAGCTCACCTAATTTACCTCTGTTTTATCCAGTAAGTCTTATGTCTAATGTAAATTCCATTGTAAGCCTTCTGAAGTCAATCCTCACCTCATTCCTTGTGGAGAATAATTACATTGTTTTGTGCTTGGTCTGGTCAGAGAGGAGAGTGTGAGAGGAGGACCCTGGGACAGGCAGTCAGCAGCACCTAGGAGGAGAGTGCAAGAGGAGGACCTGTTTCTACCTGTCAGAGCCGAAATGTGATGTCAAAGGAATACTGGTAGGTGATTGGTGTGAATCCCTTTGGTGTCTCTTTTGATTGGCCAAGTGACTTAAATCAGGAGACGTTATTACAGCTGAAGAGTACAGTTAAGAAATTTACTTACAAAATATTTAACATCCAAATTAATTAATTAAGTAGAATAGAGATGGTTGGGCGGGCGATGTGTTACAGCTGTAGTATGTGGGAGATTTTGGATGCCAGTGCGATCCACAGTGACCACATCTGCAGCAAGTGTTGGCTGCTCGAGGAACTTCAGCTCAGAGTTGATGAGCTGGAATCCAAGCTGTGGACACTGCGACATATCAGGGAGGGGGAGAGTTACCTGGGCTCTGTGTTTCAGGAGACAGTCGCATCCCTTAGATTAATTACATCAATTTGGGCCGTAGTTAGGGACAGGAGGGTGTGACTGCGAGTGAGGCAGGTATGGGGATCCAAAATTTAGCCAGAGGATTGGGAATTTTTCTAGGAACTAGCAGTGGATGATTAAAAAGCTAATAAAGAGGGAGAAAATTGATTATGAAAGTAAATTGGCAAGAAATATAAAAACAAACAGCAAGAGCTTCTATGGGTATATAAAAAGAGAGTAGCTAAAGTGAACATGGGGCCCTTGGAGGATGCGACTGGAGAATTGATAACAGGGAACAAGGAAATGGCAGATAACTTAAACCAATATTTTGCATTGGTCTTCATGGTGGAGGACAGTATAAACATCCCAAAGATATAAGATAAGCAAGGAGCCAATGGGAGGAAAGATCTTGTGGCAGTCTCTATCACAAAGGACAAAGTAATTGCCAAACTAATGGGACTAAAGGCAGGCAAGTCACCAGGACCTGATGGCCTGCATCCAAGGGTTTTTAAGGAAGTGGATGCAGAGAAAGTGGAGGCATTGGTTGAAATATTCCAGAACTCACAGGATTCCAGGAGGGTCCCAGCAGATTGGAAAACTGCTAATGTGATGCCCCTGTTCACGAAGGGAGTTGAGACAAAAATCAGGAACCTATAGCCCAGTCAGCCCAACATCTGTCATTGAGAAAATGCTAGAGTCCATTATTAAAGGGAGAAATAGCAGGACATTTAGAAAAGCTTAATGAAATCAAGCAAAGTCAACATGGTTTTATGAAAGGGAAATCATGTTTTACAAACTTGCTAGAGTTCTTTGAGGATATAACAAGCATAGTTGATAAAGGAGAACTGGTAGATGTACTGTATTTGGATTTCCAGAAGGCATTCGATAAGGTGCCACATAAAAGGTTATTGCACAAGGTAGGAGCTCACGGTATTGGGGGTAATATATTAGCATGGATTGAGGTTTGATTAACACACAGAAGACAGAGAGTTGGGATTAATGGGTCTTTTTCAGGTTGGAAAGACGTAACTAGTGGAGTGCCACAAGGATCAGTCCAAGGGCCTCAATTATTTACTATCTATATTAATGAATTGGAGGAGGGGGCAGAGTGTAATGTATCCAAATTTGCTGATGATACAAAAATAGGTGGGAGGGATGTTGTGATGAGGACATAAGAAATCTGCAAGTGGATATAAATAGGTTGAGTGAGTGGGAAAAAACTTGGCAGATGGAGTTTAATGTAGGAAAGTGTGAGGTCATGCACTATGGTAGGAAGAATCAAAAGGCAGACTATTAGTTAAACGGAGAAAGACTCCAAAAAAGTGCAACACAGGGGGATCTGGGTGTTCTTGTGCATGAAACACAAAAGGTTAGCGTGCAGGTGCAACAAGTAATTAAGAAGGCAAATGGAATTTTGGCCTGTATTGCTAGGGGGTTGGAGTTTAAAAATAGGGAAGTCTTGTTACAACTGTACAGGGTGTTGGTGAGGCTGCACCTGGAGTACCCTGTACAGTTTTGGTCTCCGTATTTAAGAAAGGATATACTGTCATTGGAGACAGTCCAAAAGAGATTCACTAGGTTGATTCCTGGGATGAAGGGGTTGACTTATCAAGAACGGCTAAACAGGTTAGGCCTTTATTCATTAGAGTTTAGAAGAATGAGGGGTGATCTTATTGAAACGTACAAGATTCTGAGGGGGCTTGACAGGATAGATGTTGAGAAGATGTTTCCACTAGTGGGGAAATCTCGATCTAGGGGGCATGGTAACAGAATAAGGGGACACTCATTTAAAACTGAGATGTGAAGAAATTTCAGAAGGTGGTGAATGTCTGGAATTCTCTACCCAAGAGAGTTGTGGAAATCACTGAAAGTGTTTAAAGAGGAGGTAGATAGATTTTTGAAATATTGGGGAGTTGTGGGCTATGGAGAGTTGGCACGAAAGAGGAGTTGAGGCGTGGGGCAGATCAACCATAATCTTATTGAATCATAGGGCAGGCTTGAGGGGTCGAATGGCCTACTCCTGCTCCTATTTCTTATGTTATTATGTAAGAGCTTTGGGCTTTTCCCCTGTGAAAAGCAAGGTGCCACGCTGGGTTTCAGTGACAAACACTGGAGTGTATTCCTATTAACCCTTTGAATGCATGGGGGGGTCGTCCCCAAATATCAAAGGGGTACTATCCCTGGATTCGGAAGAGGTCGCTAGCAGGTGAAATTGGATTGTGTAAATCCTGCCCTGCTGCATGTCTATCCCCTCAAAGAAATTGCAGTAACAATGAGGACATGATGGATAAAGGCTTCAGCCTGCTTTGTGTTATAGCATATGTTTTATATTACGGAATAGATTTTGACTTTCAGGTTGCCAACCAGCAAAGCTGCCTGCCTATTCCCATCAGGCTTCATTTCCATGCCACCTGCAGATTGAATGCCCAGAGCAGGCATCGTGCTGCAGCAGGTCAGCCTGTCGATGGCATGATTAGCCCCAAATATTTATGTATGGATATCAGTGCGCTGGAATTTTTAAAACTGTTGCCGTAGTTACTATTCCTTGTTACATTTCCTTTGTACTTTTGTCTTAAGAGCCTTAAGGTTAATTGTTCAGGGTTAGGATGCAGGATTCTGCCACACAGAACTTCCTCATAAGCATGAAGAAAATCTGCCCTGAAGTCATCAATATTTCTTAGGTTTTGACCTTCAAAGACCATTCTAACTTTCTGTTGTGATGTGTTGAGAATGGACATGAAATTGCTTTATAATGCTCTTTGGCAACAGATACATGGGAGTGAAATTCAACTTCAGTGGAGATGCAAGATGGGAGGCAATGGATTGGCCATCTGTTCAACGGAAAGGAACATTTATTTGTTCCACTACCACCCACTTTACTCTCTTGTCAAAGTTAAATTCCACCCCACACCCCCGCAGCCCCCCACCCCACCCCCGCATGTCTCCCACTGCCGGTAGCTACATGATTAATCTGCTGAACTCATTTTTCACTATGTCTCCAGTCATATTTGGTTAAAGCAATGAAGTGCCAGTCGTGAAGTTCGATGATAAATTCATTATGCCCCAACATGACATCGGACACACAAACTTTTCTCATTGTTATTGTAATAACAACAGCATAATGAGGTCACATATCATGTGTGTGCTTGACTGAAGTATCAAAGCCAATTCTGGCAAGTCAATGAATGTTGGGACCTCACAATGTAGCCAGTTTAGAGGAGGACCAATTGCATATTGCTTGGTCTCTCAAGGTTCAGGCTAAAATGTAACAGCAGTTTAACACTACCCCAGGTTAATGTTTTCCTCTCAATGTCAGATAGTACCTGACAGTAGTTATAGTAACACCTACAATGGCATGTCATAATAGCCTTAAAAGTATGTGAAGAGGCATGGCCAAGGCTTATGATGAAATTCAACTAATTAACTGTATAATTGCTTTCTAACCATATATTTACACCATCATAATTCTAGATCATCAACTCCACTGTCTGAATGTAAATGTCAAGTGCACTGACAATGATTTAAATAACACAGCCGACTCAGCACATAGCAGGAAACTGAGATCGCCAGAGACCAAGCCATTGTTATATTGCTTCTACTTAAAGAACATTCATTTTTTCATTGGTGTTAAGAAACATTCAAAGTTGTTGTCATATATAGTCTTTACATAAAGATCAGCTCCTGGAGATTTTTAAAGGTAACAGTTCAGTAGATTGCAATTGGCAATCTAGAAAATTACAATATATAAATCCATATTAGGTGACAAAGCAACATGCAGTTGGTGACAAAATTTTTTAAATGATGTAAAAGGACAAATATCTCATGAATTTGACCTAGCTCATTCCTGGAAGAAGTGAGAGAAATTGTGCTGGGTCTCCAGAGATTGTACCTCACTTCTAGATATGTTTTATTACATGAATTCACACATGCATCAGATGCCATTCTTGGTCCCAGTAAATATCATTTCACAGCATTACACAAATTAACTCTACCTCTCATACAGTCAAATGAAAATTGCAACATTTTCCAATTTGTGCTCAAACCTACAAATTGTGATTTGAAACACCAACTGTGCATAAACTGCAAATCACCATCTTTCAACTTGGCATGTGAGCACTTTATAAAGAAAAGCAAAAATAGCTCCTCATTATCAAACAACAGCTGAGCATCAGGAATGGAGGCTGGTAAAATATACACTATTGATTGAAATCCTATGGTTTGTTTTGTGTTCTGAATGTCTGGAGGACATTAAAGCTGTTGTGCATGTTCCAGGTGCTATTTTCCCAACAGGTCTGTAGTTTTTCCACAGTCAATTTTAATTATGCGTCATCAGACTCACTTTAACATTTTTCACACTGGAAAAATAATTTGAATTAACAGCTGTCAAGAAATTATGTGTTAGTCATGTTACATTTTTTGACACTTTACAAAGAATGCTTACAAAGAATGCCTCTTGGCATTCTTCAAGTTGGTACAACTGCAAAATGATAAGTCTTCACTTCAAAAATGGAAAAATTTGATTGTAGAAAGATAGGCAGGGATGCTGCAATCCCTGACACAGGACCCAATGCAGGTCCCTAGTACACGAGGGCCAATGGTGGCACCATGGTGGCAATTATTCTGGCGGTGGCCAATTAAAGGGCCAGGGCTGTCATCCCATTAAGGATGGTGGCCTGCCTCTGTGCTACCAGCTCAATCAAAGGGCCGTCAAATCTGCAGCCTCAGCAGCAGCAGCACCAATGGTGATGCCGACATGTTGAAGTGCCCTCAAAGGACTGGGAGAAAAAAAAATTGATTGTGCTTGGGCCAAGCAGGCAGGCCCCTGAGATTGGATGGGGGACCCCTCCAGAAGCGGTGTCAGAGCCAGGAGAGCAGTCATTGTTGAGGCCACACCTCCATAACAGACGGAGTCTCCAGAAAGAAAGGCCTCCCCATGGGAAGCTGCTGGGAAGCTACCTCAATCTACCTGGTGATCTCCCCATGTGTTAGGAGGCCATTCCGATGCTGGTAAAATGGCTGTCAATGTCGCTGGGAATGTCACCCGGTGGTGGAAACACATTGGGCTTCTCTCCCAATGCCTTCCACTGTGATTTTACTACCCCCCCCAGCCCGCACTTCTCCCTTATCAGCCAGCCCATCTCCAAAAGACAGGTAAAATTCCAGCCATAGGGCGGAATCATCCCAGATTTGCACCAAGTGCAGTAGCGGGAGCGAAAACCAATGTTTTACCAAAAGGCTGCAGTGGCAGATTTTCATGCAGTATCGTCCTCTTCCCTGCACGTCCTGCCTCATTAATAACACATTCACGGGAAACACCCCAGATCGCTGGCGGGCAGGCTCGGATTTGCCCGCCATGCTGTGACCTCAGCACTCCCTCGCTTCGGGCACCATATTTAAAGCACACCAGAGCATAGCCTAATTCATGTCTAAAGACCAGGGCTGCTCCAGGCTACAGATAGCCCCGAATGCAAAGAAGATGGCAGTCCCCAAATTTGGTGACACCTCTCTGGGGTGCCTGCTGGACACAGTGGAAGGCCACTGAGATGTCTTCTACCCCCGCTCTGGCTGCAGGAGGTCCACCAGAGTCATCAATTCTCCGTGGGAGGCAGCGGCAGCAGCGGTCAGTGCCACTGCAGCACAGAGGAGGTCAGCCATCCAGTGCATGAAGAGGATGAATGCTCTCATCCATTCCACCAGAGTAAGTCACTCTTCTTATCTCTCTCAACTCACACAGTCACAAACCCATCCCATATCCACAGAGATTTCACACCTCAAGGAACAACACTACTATCTCTCACATACACCCTTAAGCCTGCATCAGGCTCATATCCTCTGGAGCTCGTGTCCTCATCCCTTCCATGGCTCCGCTCACCACACAAACATTTCATGCAGTGCCATGTGTCCTGCTCACACTCTCTCCATCTGTTATCAAGCAGAGGTAACTGGTTCATAACAGCAGGGAGAGGTCGCTGACCGGGGGGTGGAGTGGCCCACATTAGGCCCCTCACTCACTTTAAGGAGTGTGCCATCACACTGACTGGTGAGGATGTGGGCCCTGCCTGCGGTGACAGTGAGGTCGGCAGCGATCACCCACGTGAGGATCCAGCACCACATCATCCCTCTCTCAATGTAAATCTCCTGCTTTTGACTCTTCTGCCATGCATTCATTATCTCTACTTTGTTCACGGGATCTCTGTCAAGCAACTGATGCCCTCAGCCAACCAGTCCCTCAGCTCCATCCACATCCTCACCTCCAGCCAAGAGGACACTTCCTTCATTGAAGAGCTGGAAATAAGCAGCCTGGAAGACCTGTCACAGCGCTTACCCACACCCTCCACCAGCGCAGAGGCACACACCTCGGTGGGACCTAGATCTAGAGCAGCCTTGGGTTCACAATCTGGTAGTCACCGCACGGAGGCGTGTCTCCAGCAAGAGGAGGCAGGTTCAGCCAAGCTCCCTGGCACTCGGAGGGCTGCTGGAGAAGAGGCATCCGTGAGGTCCGAGTCAGATGACAAGCCTATGGATTCAGTCTTCAAACTCGACGTCCCTCCAGGTGCTCCTTCCTCTCAACGAGTCAGGCTGGGGCACCCGGGCACCCAAATGCTGGAAGAGCGACAGCCGGACACCCCTGGGTCATCCACTCAGTAATCTCAGAGGCTGTCCTCTACCTCCAAGGCCCCTCTGCCTGTTACCCCCTCAACCCCGTCCTCTGTCACCACAGAGGTAGCAGCTGGCCCACAGGACATTAGCCTGGGCCTCTAGATTACTAGTCCACACAGCCACTATGTGATACTGCCACTATGCCTCTGTTTCCCCTGTGTATTAAGATTACTGTACTGTTCTTATTTGTGCTGTCCCAAGTACCATTTTTGCAAGTGAAAGCTTGAGAAGTCGCTGGCCACTCCTGGGAATAAAAGGAAGTTAAGCAAAACGAGCTTTCCCTACCCACGTTTTAGAATCGCATGAGAAATCATCAAATGCACATGTAACAATGTAAAAAAGGGTTGACTCACAAACAGAATAATACATGTGATGCGTTAGGTTTCTTCTATTAGGCTGAGATGCTGAACAAATGCCCAATTGTTCAGAAGACCCTGCTGAAGTCCTTGGGCATGTTGACCTCCCAGCAGACTCAAACAGGGGATTCGGGCTCATATATTTGGTGGGGATCCACTCAGTGTACACTGTAATGAGAAGTGTAAAGGAAAGGTTGGGTGCACTGAAAGCAATTGGGCATCATTTTAACCCAGCGGGAAACTGATGGGATCAGATCACTTGCCCATCTTACATTATTCCCCCCATTCAATTTTACTTTCTATGGAAGGGGCAGAGGTGATGCAATATTTGTTGCTAATCCAATCCAGCAGTTTCCTCACTGTGTCCCAGATCTTGTGCAGCCTTAGTAACATGGATAAAGTGATCAGCAAAGGCATCTTGAATAGGAGTGTTACAACTGGTGCTTATATTGTTGTATGCAGTGCATACCTCTCACATATTGCTATAGAAGCCTTGAAAAAAGCAGTGAGTGTTACCTTCCACTCTTTAGGAGCTCAACTGCAGACTATTCTTAGGAATAATTACAATTCATGCAGGCACATCATTGTGTGCTGCAGCAGGACTGTGCTCCTTACGATCCTGTACTTGGCAGTATGAGGCACTCAAGGTTTAACAATTGAATCTCATGCTGATGGTGGGCTTGTGCCAACGCCGGGCCCAGGATATGTGTTGTTGGAAAAACCCACTGAATTCTTGGATGTAGCAGAAACCTCTCAGGAATGTCTTGGGTTGATGTCTGCTATATCCTAAGGAGTAAGTATCAGCAGTTCACAGCCACCAGCCTGCACCACTCCCAGGGATCATAGTCACTAGTGGAAGGCTGGAAAAGAGAACTAGAAGCAACCCCAGTGAACTCATCTCACCTGTTCATTTAAGGCACAGAAGTTCTGCAGAAAAGATGCTGTCTAAGGTCAACACAGTTTTGCACATGCAATTGGTAATAGTAACAGGCAATGTAAATACAGACATCTGCACAGTAATGCATAATAAATGTTGTCACTAATTGAAATATCATGCTGTGCATGCCTGTTCTGTGGAGGCTAAGTGATAGCAGCACATGCTCATTAGTAACCGTAACTGTTCAGATGTAAAGCACAATAATTACAGTACTATACTCACCGGAAGGATATTTACCTTTGCCAGATATAAAGTAACAAACTCAGTACAGCGCAAGGGGACTGTTGAAAGTTCATTTCACCCAGCTGAGTGCACGCTCAAACAGTGCTAGTAGTCCTTAACAAGCATTTAATTGGTATTAATTAGCAGTGGGTGATAAACTAACAGCAGAACATCCCAGTGTTCCTAAGATAAATTTTCCACAGTACAGGAAACAAATGATAGGCTAAAACATCTAGCTGCTGCAGCTATCATTATTTCTACACAAACTTACTGTGATTTCACTGGAAAAACCAAACAAGTGAAATCTTCACAAATGTATTTATTATGCCACTAATGCATTTCCTAGTCTAGTAACAGTGTTTTTGCTAGAACTGAATAGACTCCAAGTTTGTGTGTCCTAATGATGGTGCAACTAGGTTTCCAGGATATTAACCACCTTTACTTTAATATTATCATTTGTTCTTTTCCTCTGTCACCATTATTACTTAGTCCTATCAATTGGATCTAAAGTTCACTGTGCAAAACTCAAGAGAACATACTTATAAATTTGTCCTTATGTTTGGATGCAAGGCCTAATACCTCTTGGCTCTACTGGAGTCACAAGTTCATAAAAATGTATAAAAGCAAGCATTATCTGCTGAAGCATAAAGTACTCCACGTTGCGTTTGTTACTTTTTCTCTGGCAAAGGAAAATATCCTTCCCCTGCTTAATTACTGCACTTTACATCTGAAAAGTAATGGTTACTAATGAGAATGTTCTGCTAGCACTTGGCCTCCACAGAACAGGTTGCATTGAGTGGACATAAGTTGTGTGTAAAAGTTGAGGTAATTTGGTGTGGAGCAGGGAGAAGGTGCTGCTTTTTGTCTCCAATACTTATAGTGGTTAGTATAATGAAGCAGTAAGTATTTAAAATGTTATTCTGTGTTTAGTGCTTAATGCAAGTTAGTCAGTAGAAAAAGAGAAAAATGCTTAAATCAAACAAAAAAGCAGGTGGCCCATAATTTGCTGTCAGCAGTGAAATGACCTCAATCACCACTGACTCTGAAGAAAGCCCCATTGAGAGAATTAGTGATCTCTGTGATGAGAACCATACTCCCTTCAACATGCAATTAGTAGTAGCTTTGTTTAATAGATATTTCCAGTGCTAAGCTGCAGTGATGCCATCAAAATATTAAAGCAGCCAATCTCATTGAAGAATTTTCACAGACAGCAAACTAGGAAAGGAGAAGGACTAATAATCAAAAGTAAAATACTGCAAGTGCTGGAAATCTGAAATAAAAACAGAAGTGCTGAAACTACACATCAGGTCTGAGCTCTGTGTGAAAAGAAACCAAGTTAATGTTTCAGGTGACTTTTCATCAGAACTAATAGTCAATCCGCTTCTTAAAAAAACTTTACAGAGAGTTTCCGTGCCCAGATTGCAGTTTGTGGGGGTTTGTTAGAGTGAGAGTGTTCGGGGCCAACACACCTGCAGTAAATGTCTCCATCCCAAATCTCTCTGGTTCAGAGGCATTGAGATGGAGTTAGTTGGCAGTAAGTAGCAAGGAGGCCAACTCGATGGAGTACAGCTTCTGCAGAGTTCTTAAGTTCAGAATTCCCACAGTGATGGAAGAGGTGCCGTTCTAGTCTTATACAAAAAAACAGTCCGGGGGTGAAAGGCATCGAGACCTGAGAACTGGAAGTATTAATTAGATGGGAGATCGTTTGGTGAGTTTTAGGGTTTTTTTCCCTCTAAAATAGGGCAGTAGTTTAAACCAGGACTGGAAAGATACAAGCACTGTATTACACTTATAGCTTGATTAGTTAAATTAATTAATATAACTACAAATAATGGTTGAGTGATATTTCAACACTTGAAACCTAATGAGTCAAATAACTTACAGGAGAGTTGGCAGGGCAGGTGATGTGTTGCAGCTGTAGCATATGGGATGACACCAGTATGATCCACAGCAACCACATCTTCACTAAGTGTCTGCAGTTTGATAAACTTTGGCTCAGAGTTGATGAGCTGAAGTCCGAGCTTCGGACACTGCGATGTATCAGGGAGAAAGTTACCTGGACAGTTTGTTCCAGAAAGCAGTCAAGACCCTTAGGTACGGGGAACCAAAAGGTAGCACTAAAGAAGTTGCACTTGTCCAACAGGTATGAGGTTCTTGGAATATGTGTGGATGAGAGCAGGGAGTGCAGGGAGGATGAGCAAATTGACCACAACACTCAAAGTACAGGGGGCTATTCAAGTTGGTAGGACTGAGAAAGAGGTTCTGCTAAGGGAGTTTGAGCAGCTTGGGGCTAAATTAAGAGGCTGAACCACAAAGGTAATAATCTCTGGATTACTACCTGGGCCTTGAGCAAATTGTCTTAGGATAAATACAATTGTGGAGTTGAATGCGTAGCTCAAAGATTGGTGTGGGAGAAATTAGTTTCAACTGATTGGATACTAGCACATTTACTGTGAAAAGAGGGAGCTGGACCATTGAGATAGGCTTCACTGGTACCAGCATCCTGAAGAATCATATAGAGAGGTCTGTAGAGAGGGCGTTAAACTAAATGGTGGGCAGGGGGAAGGAATGTAGAAAGCTAAGGAGAATGGACAAGGCAATAGTTACAATATTTGATAATCAGAATATGACAGGAAGAGACAGAATGTAAAAAACGTAAGAGAGCAATAGCAAATAGGATCAGATTAGGGGGACAAATCATAAAAAAGTCAGAATTAAAGTCTCTTTAAATGAGCGAACACAGCGTTTATAACAAAATAAATGAACTGATGGTACAATAGAAACAAATGGGTGTGATATGATAGCCATTACAGAGACATGCTCCAAGGTGACTAAGGCTGGGAATTGAATATTTAAGGGTACTTGACACTTCCAAAGGATAGGAAGAAAGGAAGAGGAGGGATAACACTGTTAATAAAAGATAAGATCGGTGATATCAAGAAATGGCTGAAGGCAACTGGACACTGCAGAGACAATGGGCCCTGACAAGATCCCAGAAATGCTACTGAAGACTTGTGCTCCAGAACCATTTGTACCCTTAGCCAAGCTGTTCCAGTACAGCTACAACATTGACATCTCCCCGACAATGTGGAAATTGCCCAGGTATGTCCTGACCAAAAAAAGCAAGTCAAATCCAACCTGGCCAATTACAACCTCCTCTTGGTGATCAATGAAGTGATAGATGGTGTCATCGACAGTGTTATCAAGCAGCACTTACTCAGCAAAAACCTGCTCACTAGCACTTAGTTTAGGTTCTGCCAAGGCTACATAGTTCCAGACCTCTTTACAGCCTTGGTTCAAGTATGGACGAAAGAACTTATCTCAAGAGGAGAGGTAGGCGTAACTGCCCTTGTCACCAAATGCTGCATTTTATGGGGAGGGTGGTGGGGGCGGGGGTGTTGGGGGGTTGCGGGGGCCAGGTCAAGGACTGCTCATCCTCCACCGTCGCAAGAGTCAGATGGCAGCTGACACACAGAAAAGAAGCCCGTCCTATAACCAGAACACACTGCTAGTGGGATAAACAGACCTAGGGTGGGCATTCCACCCCCTCAGTGGGAGGAAATCCTGCCTTTGAGAACTCTCAGCCAATCTGATTGGCCAGCAGCACCAGAACTGATTAGTGGGCAATGCTGGGACTGTATGCAGGCCATGAGGAAGCCAACCAGGATGTCAGGCCCCAGATAAATCAGGGATCCTGGACAAGGATGGATCGGGCAGCCTCAACAAGGGGTGAGAACAGCAGGAGGGTGCATTTTGGAGGTCAGGCAGGGAGGAACAATGGGGGGAAATAACATCTCGGGAGGTGCCCCCAATGGGCACAGGGTACCCTCCCCAACCTTGAAGATGTGCCCCCACCTTCCTTTCTGCCTTTACAGATTTTTTTTTTTTAAAACGGCCTGTCCACTCCCGCCCGCCTGCCGACGCCAATCATACTATGCTCAGTGGTGGGATGGAAGGTGGTGACTTGCCACCCTTTGTATTTTACATGCCCCCTCTCACCAGAAACATGCCTGCGGGGGTGCAATAAAATCCAGCCCGAAGGCAACATTTGACCAAGTGGGGCATCAAGGAGTCCTGGCAAAATTGAAGTCAGTGGGAATCAGGGGAAAAACTCTCCAATGTCTCAATCTCCAATTCCTCTCCAGTTCCCTCCATCATAAAGTCCAAAGTGGGGATGATCACTGACAATTGCACAATGTTTAGCACAATAAGCGACTCTTCAGACATTGAAGCAGTGTGTCCAAGTGCAGCAAGTCCCAGACAATATTCAGACTTGGGCTGATAAATGGCAAGCAACATTTGCACCACACAAGTGCCAGGTAGTGACCATCTCCAACAAGAGAAAATTCAACCATCTCCCATTCACATTTAATTGCATTACCATTGCTGAATCCCCCAATATCAACATCTTAGGGGTTACTATTAACCAGAAACTGAACTGGACCAGCCATATAAATATTGTGGCTACAAGAGTAGGTCAGAGGCTGGGAATTCTGAGGTGAATATCTCACCTACTGACTCCCCAAAGCCCATCTATATACAAGGCATAATTCAGAAGTGTGATGGAATATTCTCCACTTTCATGGATAAGTACAGCTCCAACAACACTCAAGATGCTTGACACCATCCAGGATAAAGCAGCCCACTTGATCAGTACCCCATACACCACCTTAACATTCACTCCCTCCACCACCAACGTACAGTGGCACCAGTGTGGACTATATACAAGATGCACTGCAGCAGCTCACCAAGGCTCCTTCAACAGTGCCTTCTCAACCCATGCCTCTAATACCTAGAAGGACAGGGGCAGTAGACCCATGGGAACACCACCAACTGCAAGTTCCCCTCCAAGGTACACACCATCCTGACTTGGAACTATATCACCAATCCTTCACTGCCGTGGGATCAAAACCCTGCAGCACTTTGGGTTTATCTACAACCACTGAACAGCTGCAGTTCAAGAGGGCAGCTCAACAACCCTTTCTCAAAAGCAATTGGGGATGGACAACAAATGCTGGCCTTTCCAGGATGCCCACATCGCATGAAAGAATAAAAAAATAGTAGAGTAGTGAGAAATTATCTTCACGTGGAATATCATGATATAGAATCAGATGGGTGGAGTAAAGAAATAGCAAAGTAAAGAAATCACTGCTGGAAGTAATAGGTCCCCAACAGTGGCTACACAGTAGGATAGAGTTATAAATCAAAGAATAATATGAACTTATAAGAAAGGTACAGCAACATGTTGGGTGATTTTAATCTTCAAAATGATTGGAAAAATCAAATTGCTAATGGTATCCTTGAGGACAAGTTCATAGAGTATATTGGGAACAGTTTCTGAGAAAAATACATTGTGAAACCAACCAAGGAACTGGTAATGTGTAATGAGACAGATTTAATTAATGATCTCACAGTAAAGGATTCTCTGGGAAAGAATAATCATAACATAATGGAATTTCACATTCAGTCTGAGGGTGAGAAACTTGGGTCTGAAACTTTTATCTTAAATTTAAATAAAGGCAATTACAAAGGTATGTAAACTGAAGACAGACTTGGCTTAAGTAGACTCAGAAAATAGGTAAAAGGTAAAATAGTAAATAAATAGTGGCAGACATTTTAGGAAGTAGTTCAGAACTTTCAACAAAGATATATTCTATTAAGGAAAAAAGACTTATGAGAAGTATGAACCCTCCGTGGAAGTTAAGGATGATATTAAATTGAAAGAGAAGACATACAATGCTGCGAAGATTAGCATAGGCAAGAAGATTCGGAAAATTTTAGAGACCAGCAGATGATGGCTAAAATAAAGAGGGAAAAATTAGAATATGAGAGAAAATTAGCAAGAAATCTAAAGACAGCCAACACGAGCTTCTACAAGTTTTTGAAAAGGGAGAGAATTGCTAAAGTAAACATTGATCTCTTAGAGGATGAGACTGGGGAATTAATAACGGGGAGCAAAGAAATAGCTGAGACATTGCACAAATATTTTGTATCTATCTTCAATGTAAAAGACACTAAAACATTCCAATAACAGGAGAAAATCAGGGGAAAAGGGGAGGGAGGAACTTAATACAATCACTGTCACTAGAGAAAAGGTACTAAGAAAAATAATGGAACTAAGGGCTGACAAGTTTCCTGGACCTGATGGCTTGCATCCTACGGTCTTAAAAGAAGTGGCTGCAGAGATAATGGATGCATTGGTTGTAAACTTCAAAAATTTCCTGGATTCTAGAAAGGTCACAGCAGATAGGAAAATTGTAATCACCCATATTCAAGAAAGGAGACAGACAGAAAGCAGGAAACTGTAGGCTAGTTAGCCTAACATCCGTCACTGGAAAAATGCTAGAATCCATAATTAAGAAAGTTATAGCAGAACACTTAGAAAACTATAATATAATCAGGCAGAGACAACATGATTTAATGAAAGGGAAATCATGTTTGAAAAAGAAATTGGAGCTCTATGAACATGTAACAAGTAGGGTGGGTAAAGAGAAACCAGTAGATGTAGTCAATTTGGATTTTCAAAAGTCATTTGATAAGGTGCCTCATAAAAGGTTACTATACAAGATAAGAGCTCATGGCATTTGAGATACTATATTAGCATGGAAATAGGACTGGCTAACTAACAGGAAACAGAGAATCAGGATAAGTGGGTCATTTTTACGTTGGCAAACAGTAACTAGTGGAGTGACCCTGGGATTAGTGTTGGAGCCTCAACTATTTACATTCTATATTAATGTCTTGGATGAAGTGACCAAGTGCATTGTAACTAATTTTGCTGATGATACAAAGATAGGTGGGAAAGCAAGGTGTGAGGAGGACACAGAGAGCTGGGTTTAATGGGGGTGACAGGGATCTCGTCTGCCAGTTCTCCGGCCGGCAGGTGCCCTGCCTCACCTGTTTTAAGGAAGGCCTGCTGAATTAAGTGCCACTCAGGCACTTAACTGGACAATGTCGGGCCTTCCCCAGAACAATTAAGGACCCCAGGGGCCAAAGTCCCACCCGCCAAGAGCTGCCACCCCATCATAGCCTGGCAACTCAGTGCCATCGGGGAGTTGGTGGTTGCTGCTGGTCAACACCCACCTGAGGCCTAGGATCTCCACTGGATCCTCAGCCACAGGTAAGTGACAGCAGGTCGAGGGTCATGGGATCGGGGTCATAGGGGAGGGTGAGGCGTGTGGCAGCAAGGGCAGGGGGGATGGCTCTCAGCGGGTCCCCCTTCCCACTGCCAGGTCCTTCAATCGTGCACTGAATGTCTTTGAACAAGGGACTGCTCCAGCCTGAGTCTTCAAGCAACCCCGCACATGTTTGCTTGTCGTGTTTCCTGCATGGGAGACCCCCCTTTCACCGCTGGGTTAATGCCAGCAGCAGAGGATGAGGTCCTTAAGTAGGTATTAATTGCCCACTTAAGGGCTTCAATTGGCAGCGAGGGAGGAGGCCATTGATGGACCTTCCTGCAGCAGACTTAATCGGGATGGAGGTGGGAAAGTTGTGGGTCCCCACCCACCACCCTACCGCCTGATTCAGTGTCCCCCACCCCCAAATTCGCCACAGGGAAGAGCTTTCAATTCTGCACAAAGAGTCTCAAAGGGATATGGATAGGTTAAGCAAGTGGGGAAAAATTTGGCAGATGGAGTATAATGTGAGAAATATGACATTATTCACTTTGGTAGGAAGAATGGAAAAGCAGGTTATTATTATTTAAATTGACAGACAATGCAAAATGCCCCAGTACAGAAGGACCTGTGTGTCCTTGTACATGAATCACAAAAGGTTTACATGCAAATACAGCAAGAAATTAAGAAGACAGCTGGAATGTTGGTGTTTACTGCAAGGGGATGGGATATAAAAGTAGGAAAGTCTTGTTCCAACTGCAAAGAGTTTTGGTGAGACCACAACTAGACTCCAGTTTGGGGAATATACTTGCTTTGGAGGAAATTCAGAGAAGGTTCACTTAGGTTGATACCTGGGATAAAGAGGTTGTCTCACAAGGAAAGCTTGAACCGGTTAGGCCTATACTCATGGGAGTTTAGAAGAATGAGAAGTGATCTTATTGAAATATATAAGATTCTGAGGGTGCTCGATGGGGTAGATACTGAAAGGATGTTTCCCCTCCTGAGGGAATCTTGAACTAGGTGGCACAGTTTTAGACATAAGGGTCTCCCATTTAAGATGGAAATGAGGAGGAATTTCTTCTCTCAGAGGGTTATTAATCTTTGGAATTCTCTATCCCAAAGAGTAGTGGAGACTGGGTCATTGAATATACTCAAGGCTGAGTTAGATAGATTTCTGATCTACAAGGGAGTCAAAGGCTATTGGGGACATGCAGGAAAGTGGAGGTGAGGCCATGGTCTTATTAAATGGTGGAGCAGGCTCAAGAGGCCGAATGACCTACTCCTGCAACATTTCTTATGATGTTATGATGTGCAGAGAAAGGGAAACCCAGCTAAGATAGAGAGTGAAGGTCCACAGAAACTGATCCCATCCAAAAGGCAAAATGTACTTGATATCCATGAGGATAAGGATAAAAACTGTCCAAAGGACAGCCAGAATGCTGACCATGGCATCTTGGAGCAGGAAGCTGTCTGGGGATTGGGTGGGAGGAGCAGGTGATGGGGAGGAGGAGAAGCAAAGAAAGTGTAATACGGTAGTTACAGGGAATTTAATAAATAGGGGAATTAATAGCATCTATTGTAAGCAGGATTGATCGTCCCACATGGTATCTTGCCTACCTGGTGAGGGACATATTAAATCAGCTTAAAAGGATGTTGAAAGGGAGAGTCATTGGTTGGAGTCATACCTCGCACAAAGGAAGACGGCTGTGGTTGTTGGAAGTCAATCATCTCAGTTCCAGGACATCACTGCAGGAGTTCCTCAGCATAGTGTCCTAGGCCCAACCATCTTCAACTGCTTCATCAATGACCTTCCCTCCATCATAAAGCCAGAAGTGGGGATGTTCGCTGATGATTGCACAATGTTCAGCACCATTTGCAATTCCTCAAATACTGACGCAGTCCATGTCCAAATGCAGCAAGACCTGGACAATATTCAGGCTTGGGCTGACAAGTGGGAAGTAACATTCGCGCCAATAAGTTGTCAGGCAATTACTATCTCCAACAAGAGAGAATCCAACCATTTCCCCTTGACATTCAATGGCATTACCATCACTGAATCCCCCATTATCAACCTCCCAGGAGTTACCTTTAACCAGAAACTGAATTGGACTAGCCATATAAATACTGCAGCTACAAGAGCAGGTCAGAGGCTGGGAATTTGGCAGAGAGCCACTCATCTGACTCCCCAAAGCCTGTCCACAAAGCACAAGTCAGAAATGTAGGGGAAAATTCTCCACTTACCTGGATGAGTGCAGCTCCAACAACACTCAAGAAGCTCAACACCATCCAGGACAAATTAGCATGCTTGATTGGCACCCCATCTAGCACCTTCAACATTCACTCCCTCTTCCACCGCAGTGGCTGCAGTGTGTACCATTTACAAGATGCACTGCAGGAACTCACCAAGTTTCCTTTGACAGAACCAAAACCACGACCTCTACCACCAAGAAAGACAAGGGCAGCAGATGCATGGGAACACCACAACCTGCAAGTTCCCCTCCAAGCCACACACCATCCTGACATGGAACTATATCGCCATTCCTTCACTGTCACTGGGTCAAAATCCTGGAACTCCCTTTTTAACAGCACTGTGGGAATACCTACACCACAGGGAATGCAGCAGTCCAAGAAGGCAGCTCACCTTCACCACCACCTTCTCAAGGGCAATTAGGGCTGGGCAATAAATGCTGGCCTAGCCAGTGTTGCCCACATCTCATGAAAGAATAAAAATAAAATTTCCAATCATTGTGCTCCATGTAGGGACTAGCAACATAGGGAAGAGTAGGCAAGAGGTCCTGCTTGTAAAGTATCAGGAACCAGGGACTGAATAAAAGAACAGGACCTGAAGGTTTATAATCTCTGGATTCTTTCCCAAACCATGTGCGTACTTGCGTAGGGACTAGCAGATCAGGGAGGTGAACACGTGTCAGAAAGAATGGTGTGGGAAAGAGGGGTTCTATTTCATAGAACATTGGCATCAGTACTGGGACAGGAAGGAACTGGACCAGGCTGGTACCATGGTCCTCGTGGAAAGTTTAAATAGAGAAGTCATGAGGACTTTAAACTAGCAAATAGCTGGGGTGGTTGTGGAGGGAGACCTGATACGATGGCGTAGGGCTTAGGTAGAAAACATGATATAAATAATAGTTTGAGAACAAACAAACAAGAAGGTGATAGAATAACAGTCAGAAATTGTGCTTTATGCACCACAGGTAAAGGGAGAAATAACATTTGTGAAGCAATTAAACCATGAGAACAAAATAAGAATGTATGACTAAAACATTCTAACTGAAGGACAGGTTAGTGTATGTGGCTAAATTAGCATTCTTCATACGAATACACGGATATAAGGAACAAATTGAATGAACTGCAAGCACAAATTCAATTTGGTGGATCCGATATATTGGCCATTTTTGAGACATGGCTGCAAGACAGTCATAATGAAATAATAATAATAATAATGATAATAATGATATTGTATTCAAGACACATGTTTGCAGCCTGAAAGCTGAATTGCAGTGTGGCTTAGATCAGAAAATTCATATAGAGCCAAAGTAATCAGGTTAAAAACATGCAAACATGTAACAATCATGTAGTAACAAAAATAGACAAACAAATTCAGCAGTTAACAGGGAAGTGGTGGACGGGATATTAAAGGAAGATTAATGTTGAATTGAAATTATATTGAAATTACAAACCCATACACCATTCCTACATTACAGTTACTGTAGAACGTATAAATTTCTTATGCCCTTTCAGAATAATCAGAAATAGACAGATCATTGGTAGACTTTATGAGTAGAATTGAGAAATAGAAATTAATTTTTGATTGTTGGTGAGAGTTATGTTTAGGTGATAGCCCCCAATCTACCTGTCTATGTTAACCACTCCCCATACCTTGGCAGCCACCTCTCTCAAAAGTCCACGATTGATGAGGAGATCCAACATCGGATCAGCTACACCAACTACAAACTACAGGAGTAATTGCTTGACAATAAAGTCCTCTGCAAGTTGGCAAAAGTCTAAGGGCTGAATTTTATAGCCCCATCGCGGTGGGAGCAGAACCGTAGAATGTGGCGAGCCATTCAAAACTCCGTTGACTTCGGCGGGACCCTAAAACCCCACCGGCATAAAATTCTACCCCTGGCCTGTAGAGCAGTTGTCATCACACTCCTGTACTGCAATGAGACCAGGACTGAGTACCAGCAACACATAAGAGTACTAGAGAAATTCCACCAGCAATGCCTCCATCATATTCATTGGGAGGACTGTGGAACAAACGCTAATGTCCTGCTTGAGGCCAGCCGCAAAAGCATTCAGACAAAACTCCTGCAAAATCAACTACGATGGACTGGACACTGTGTCCAAGACTGAAAAATATCGCCCTGGCCAGGTCCTGAGTTACTCAACTCAATTGAGTATCAATTTGATACTCAACTATCAAATGGTCAGCATTCCAGGGGAGGACAAAGTAAACGCTTCAAAGACACTCTGAAGCTCTCCTTGAAGCACGGCAGCATTAACATTAATGAATGGGAGGAGCTTGCTATCAATTGTTCAAATTGGCAACAGCTTGTCCATCAAGCTGCATCACACTGAGTCCAAATGCCTTAATGATGAAACAGAGCAGCGGCAGAGAAGGAAAGAAAAGTTAGCAAATCCTGCACTCTGGATCCTCGTAACTCATAGGACGTCGTGCCCCATGTGCCCAAAGATCTGTGGGTCAAGAATTGGCCCTTTAGCCACATGAAGACTCATGGCAGAAATTCATAAACCTGAGTAGACATCATCCTCAAATCGTGGGACAGCCGACAAAGGTGTATAGGTCCCCTGTTAGCAACTATGGAGTGATAGAATGTGTAAATGCAGAGACCTGACATGTAGCAAAGGCAGACTGGTTTTAAGGGGGCGGGGGTTACCTGTGCAGATCAGAACATATTTGAAAGGCTGTGAGTTTCTTGAGTGTGTCCAGGATAGTTTTTTACAGCACTATATCCTAGAACCAGAAAGGGGTATGTCATATATTTAATAATGAGTAATGAGTAATGAGCCAGATTTAGTTAACAGCCTAATGGAGGCTGAACATTTATCTAACAGCAATGATAAAATGATAGACTTCAATGTAATATTTGAATGAGAGCGATGTGAAACAGCTACAAAAGTTCTAGATTTAAGTAAAGCTGACTTCAATAGGATGAGACAGAAACTGTTCACAGTAAACTGGACAATTTGTTAATGTGTAAAATAATAGCGATTAGTGGTAGGTGTTGAAAAAAGAATTTAATGTGGCGCCAAACTGATTTATACCTTTCAAGGGCAAGAGCTCTATTTGCCAAAAAAAAGACATGAGAAACTAAAGGGGTAAAAGAAAACATAAAACTAAAAAAAAGTAAACAAAAAAACAGATCCCAGTGAATCAAAGTTACAAAGATAAGCAAAGAGTGATAAACAATTGTAAGAGCTACAAAAATAAGCTACAAAAACAAAATCAACACAATTTTTTTTACAATTATATTAGGAAAAAGACAATGGTCAGGAGCAAAGTTGGTACCTTGAAAACTGAGAATAGTGATATTATTAATGAAAATAAGGAAATGGCAGACATGTTGAGTTTTTGTTATTTTTGTCACTATTAACAGTAGACAAAGAGGCTAACATGCCAGACATCCAAAGGAATCGAATATTGAATCACAGATGGGGAGGTACCAAGATTAACATAAGCAAAATAACAATAATGAAGAAAACAATGGGATTAAAGAGTGACAAATCACCAAGAGCAGATGATTTCCATCCCAGAATTTAAAGAAAATGGGTGGGAACATTGCAGATGTCCTAAATATAATCTTCCAAAGCTCTCCTGATATGGGAACCATTCTTTAAATTGGAAAATTCTGCATGTCATTTTGCCTTTTAGGAAAGATGAGAGGGATAAAGCAATGGACCAATTAGGCTAATATCTGTTGTCAGAAAATTACGAGAGTCTATAATTAAGGATACAGTGACTGGACACCTTGAAAATTTTCAGTTGATCGGAGAAAGTCAGACTGGATGACCGCTTTGCGGAACACCTTCAGTCTGTCCACAAGCATGACCCAGACCTCCCTGTCACTTGCCATTTCAACACACCACCCTGCTCTCATGCCCACGTGTCCATCCTTGGCCTGCTGCAATGTTCCAGTAAAGCTCAACGCAAACTGGAGGAACAGCACCTCATCTTCTGACTAGGCACTTTACAGCCTTCCGGACTGAATATTGAGTTCAACAACTTTAGACCATGAACTCTCTCCTCCATCCCCACCCCCTTTCCGATACCCCTTTTTCCAATAATTTATATATATTTTTCTTTTCCCACCTATTTCCATTATTTTTAAATGTATCCATTGTTTTATCTCTACCTTTTAGCCTATTTCGCTCCCTTCCCCCCACCCCACCCCAACTAAGGCTATCTGTACCTTGCTCGTCCTGGTTTCTACCATAAGCACATTTCTTAGCTCATATCACCACCGTCAACACCTCTTTGTCCTTTTGTCTATGACATCTTTTGGCAATCTCCACCTATCACTGGCCCTCTATCCAGCTCTACCTGTCCCACCCCTCCTTAAACCAGCTTATATTTCACCTCTTTTCTATTTTTCCTTAGTTCTGTTGAAGAGTCATACGGACTTGAAATGTTAACTGTGTTCCTCTCCGCAGATGCTGTCAGACCTGCTGAGTTTTTCCAGGTATTTTTGTTATGGATTTGTTAGGTGTAGGTTGTGCCTGACAATCTTGACTAACTTTATTGAAGACATGGCTGAAGTGAACAAGGGAAAATCTATAGGTGTCATTTATATAACTTCCAGAGACACTTGATAAAATCCCCCATAGAGACTATTAGCTGAAGTTGAAGCTCATGGAATTGAAGGCAAAATATTGACCTGATTAGGAAATTGGCTGAGTGACAGGAAATGGAAAGTAGAGATAATGGGCAGGCACTCTATTTGGTAGGATGTGACTAGTATTGTCCCCAAAGATCTATGTTGTGCTTCAACTATTCACCATATTTATTAATGACTTTAACGATGTGATAGAAAGCCACGTATACAAATTTGTCAGTGACACAAAGATAGGTAGCACTGTATAGGTGGAAGCATAAAATTACAGAGGTATTAATAAGGAAGACTTTCATTTATATTGTGTATTCATGACCACCAGATGTCTCAAAATGAAGTACTTCTGAAATGTAGGCACTATTATAATCTATGAAACATGACAACCAATTTATACACAGCAAACTCCTACAAACAGCAATGTGATAATAGCCAGCTAGTCTGTCTTTTTATGGTGCTGTTGATTGAGGGATAAATGTTGGCCAGGATTCCAGGGATAACCCTCCTGCTCTTCTTCGAAATAGTGCCATAGGGTCTTTTACAACCACCTGAACAGACAGGTGGGGTTTCGGTTTGACATCTGGAAGTGATTGGATAGGAGGGTTTGACCTGCAAGAAGAGTAAATAATGACCCAGCAGGCCAGAGTGTGTGCTCCAAAGCTCTCAAATATAGAATTAGAAGCCTTGATGCAGGAGGAGAACTGGAGGAGGGATGTCCTCTACCCGCACGATCCCTCCAGACAAACTCTCAGAATTCAGTGGAAGTCGGTATCCTTTGCAATCAGTGTAAACAGTGTAGCTCCAAGGACCATCACACCAGTTTTGTATAATAAGGTAGGTGGGCGGGATTAAAAGTCAGAACCCTGTCTGCGTTATGTAAATGTTAATTAATAGTGTATTTAAGGTCGTTAATGACCCGATTGGCTGCCATAATATTGTGTGAATGCTATAGTATGCCATTAGAGTCACGCCATGTCTGGTTCCTTTTTTTTAAACTGGCAGCTTGTTAGGGTGGGTTTAAAAGCTACAGCTAAGCTCTGAGTCTCAGCTTAGTCATTCTGTTACACATGGGATTGCTTATTTGGATCAGCAGACTATCCATTCTATAATCATATGAATTAGAGGCCTTTTCTCGGCTGCTGAGTGCTATATTTTGTTCCTGGCCATTTCCCAGGGCTAGATGAGTATCTGAGAGAGATGAGCATTGTGGTCTCGCTTCTCCTGAAAAGATGTGTAAGAGTGCACTGATTAACAGTTTCAGATTATTTTATGGCATGCTGCCTACCCATTATTAGCTAAGTGCATGCCAGCCTGGATGCTGTGCTCATCTGTCATATGCACATTCTGCCAACTACCCACCCTACAACTGGACCAAAGCTTCAAATCATCAAATACATTGGTGTCCTTGTTGAATCATGCTGCCTTTGAGATCCAGCCAAACTGACTTTTCTCCTACATTCGTGAGTGTGCCGTCTAGCACACTTGTACAAGATTGCACATACTGAGGCCTTACATACACTGGCTGCCCTCATTAGATCATTGAGCCTTTTCTGGTATTGGGACAATTTCCTTCTGACCAGCCCTACACTGCTGACCTCCTTGGCCACCTCCTCCCAGGCTGCATTTGTCTGGCTCGGCTTTCTCCTCTCACCAGGGGCAGGCATCAGCTGCTCACGTCGGTTGGAGACTACACCAAGGAGGGCTCTGAGGGAGTCCTCACTGAATCTAGGGGATGGTTTGGCCCTTTGCTCCCACCTCTCCCATTGCTCCAATGGCACAGATATCACTGGAGGAAAACATGCAACAACTAGACAACCCCTCCATGTAAATAAGTGGTTAAAGTCAGATTAAAAAAGAATGCCACCTCTGATCAGTGCCAAGGTCTGGAGACAGCAGAACTCAAAATAAAATGCACTCACCTTAGAAGCCTGAAAACTGCTCAATGACAAATTATCCTGTAGAGTTTAAAGCAATCCTGCACTTGCTGGGTCCCCTGACACTGTCCCATGCCAGGCAGCCCTTTAAACTACTGGCAGTGACCTTGTTCTGGGGCAAGGCCAACGACCTTGGAGGCCAGACATCCCACCCTCCAACACTGACTGGGCTGGATGACGGCCTCAAGCCCACCCTAAAAATTAACAAGCCCCAACTGACGTTTTATCGGGCGTGTTCCGAAAACGAAAGGCCGCTGGCTTTCGGGTGCAGAACCCGGCCTTGTCGCCCCAGCATCTTATTCAGCCTAATCTTGTAGTCTATGAAACATGGTATCCAATTTACACAGAGCAAAACTCCCACAAACAGCAATGTGATAATAGCCAGATAGTCTGGTTTTTGTGGTGATTTTGACTGAGGGGTAAATATTGGCCAGGAAGCCAGGGATAACTCTCCTGCTCTTCTTCAAAATAGTGCCATGGTTAAGGTCAGTTTTCACATGTATGCTGATGTCAATCCTCCACTGTTAATAAGCTATTAGATTCTTATCCAACATCAAGTACTGGATGAGCAGAAATTTCCTCCAATCAAATTGTCTTCGACCCCCACCACAAACACCATTCCCCAGTTACCAACATGATTCCACACCCTGGCAACTGGCTGAGGCTGAACCAAACTGTTCACAACCTGTGGACCCCACGATGAGTTTCCAAACACATATACTACATCACATGTTTAAGATGGTGGCTCACCATGACCTTCCCAAGGACATTTAGGGATGGACACCAAATGCTGGCCTAGCCAGCGATAATCACATCCCATGAACAAATTTTTAAAAAGCTCACCATCACTAAGATTGTCTACTCCCATCTCTGTAACATGGCCTGACTCCACCCCTGCCTCAGCTCATCTGCTGCTGAAACCACCATTCTTGCCTTTGTTACCTCTACCCACATTCTACCTTCCATAAACTTGAGGTCATACAAAGTTCTACTGCCTACGTACTTACTCACACCAAATCCTATTTACCCATCACCCTTGTGCTCATTGACGTTCATTGACACTTGGTCAAGGAATGTCTCAATTTTAAAGTTCTCACCCTTGTTTTCAACTCTTTCCATGGCTTCACCCCTCCCCATCATTGTCATACCCCAGCCCCAAAACCATCTGAGATTTCGGCACTCATCTAATTCTGGTCTCTGCAACATCCCCAATTTCAATTGGTATTGATATCCATGCCTTCAGCTCTGGAATTGCCTCCATCCCGTTTCCATCTCTTTGCCTCTCTTTCTTCCTTTTGGAAACACCTAAAACCTATCCATTTGACCAAGCATTGGCCATCTGCCCTATTATCAAGTTATGTGGCTCAGTGTGAAATTTTGTTTTATAAAGCTCTTGAGAAAAATGTAATTTTATTACTTTAAAGGTGCTCTACAAATGCAAGTTGTTATTGAATTCATCTTCAAATACCATGTCCTTTCACCACCCCAGCTTCTCTATCAATCACAACTCATAACTTACTGTCAGAGCTTCACCCTGCCCTTTGCACTGCTGCAAGTCTCATACCCACATTGCACACCTATTCACATTGCCTGCTATTCAACACAACAGCCACATCATCCAAATGCATTGCACCACACTCACTGACATACTTCCTTCTCCCTTCTGCAGGACAAGGTGGCAGAATACTGCAGGCAGCAGAACCCAACTGGTGGGAAACAGGCATAAATGCATGTCCTTAGTCCATGGAGCAGATAGTTCACTTCCTCATTGAAGCGGCCACAAATGAGGCCATGGCCTTCATCATAAGGTCAGAAGTGGGGATGTTCGCTGACGACTGCACCATGTTCAGCACCATTTGCAACTCCTCAGATACTGAAGCAGATCATGTCCAAATGCAACAAGGCCTGGACAACATTCAGGGTTGGGCAGACAAGTGGCAAGTAACATTGATGCAACAGGAATCTAACCATCTCCATTCAATGGCATTTTCATCACTGAATCCCCCACTATCAACATCTTGGGGGGGTTACCATTGACCAGAAACTGAACTGGACCAGCCACATAAATACTGCGGCTGCAGGAGAAGGTCAGAAGCTGGGAATTTTGCAGCAATTAACTCACTTCCCGTCTTCCCAAAATCTGTCCACCATCTACAAGGCTCAAGTCAGCAGCGTGATTGAATACTCTCTACTTACCTGGGTGAGTGCAGCTCCAACATCACTCAAGACGCTTAATGCCATCCAATACAAAACAGCCCACTTGATTGGCACTCTTTGCAACACCTTAAACATTCACTTCCTCCACCACCAACACACGGTGGCAGCAGTGTGGACCATATACACTGCAAATTGCCAAGCCCCCTTCAACAGGAAGTACCTTCCAAACTCATGAACTCTACCATTTAGAAGGACAAGGGCAGCAGATGCATGGGAACACCATCACCTGCAAATCCCCACCAAGCCTTCCTTCACTGTTGCTGGATCAAAATCCTGGAACTTTCTCCCTAACAACACTGTTGGTGTACCTGCAACAGATGGACTAAAGCCGCAGCAGTCCAAGAAGGCAGCTGACCACCACCTTCTCAAAAGCAATTAGGGATGGGCAATAAATGCTGGCCTTTCCAGCAATGCCCACATCCCATGAAAGAATTAAAAAAAGTAAAACACGACCTTCCCTTAAGAAATCCACACTGACTGTGCTTGATTAATCTGTGTTTTTCTAAATGACTATCAATACTGTCTCAGAATTGTTTTCAAAAATTTGCTCACTACTGAGGCTAGGCTGATTGGCCTGGAATTACTCATCTATCCCTTCCTCCCTTCTAAAACAACAGCAAAATGCTCCAGTCCTCCGGCACCATATCTGAACCCAGGTTGGATTAAAAAATGACGATCAGAGCCTCTGCCATTTCTTCCGTTGCTTCTCTTTGCAAAATGGTATATATTTCATGCCGCCTTGGCAATTTATCCAATTTCAAAGATGCTAAATGCATTAAAATTTTCTCTCTCACTATGTTTATCCCATTCAATAATCCACATTCCTCCTCTTCATTCCCCTCTTTTTGAAGACAGATGCAAAGTATTCATTAACCACTATGCCAACATCTTACACTTCTAAACACAGGTTAACTTTTTGACCTCTAACAGGCTCAATTCTTCCTCATTTATCCTTTTGCTCAATACATATTTTTAAAACATCTTTGGAATTTTCTTGATTTTATATATCATTATCTAACTGATATTCAGTTCAGAATTTTTTTGGGGGCCTCTTGCATCATCTGCCTGGGCTTCCTTGTGTGTCGAGCAGTCATCAATTCTCACACTCGGGGTGGCAACCTGCAGAAATGTGCATCCACATAGCTCTCAGCCTCACGATGCACTGCAGCCCAAGATCCAAAACCCCAAGCTCAAGCTCCTCCAGCTGATGACATTTCCTGCACATGTGGTTGTTCAGGACACGAAAATCAGCCTGGAGTTCCCACATGGCACAGGTTATACATTTGATGGGACTGAAGTGCCCTGCATCTACTAATTAGGCAAGTAGCTAAATGTACCAGAAATAAACTTGAGAGCTAATTAGTTGATCTATCTTAAGTTAAATTAAATATTTACCTTCCACTTACCCCCACTGCTCCTTCTTGTGCTGTGATGCTCTCCTCCTCCAAGCTTATTGAGACATCACTTCTCCAAATTCTGGGTGTTTATATTTTCTGTGCTATGCTGACTGTGCTGCTGCTGCACTGTGTATATCTCAGGCCTTTCCCATGGTGTCCAGCTCTCTACTAGCTCAGCAACAGCCAAAAGAAAGCAATTAGTAATTAACTTGAAAGTAGCTGATGACCCCTTTAAATACTACTATTGGACAAATGTTCAGCTGTGCGATGTTGAGGGACAGCTTTAGCTGGAGCATTCAGCTTGAATATGGCACTTGCTGGAATCAAATCAGCATTACATGCTGACTGACGTCACAACCTGCATACTTGTGGCACACACTCCCAGCGCCAGCTCTACTGACCTACCCAAAATGCAATCCAGTGCACGTGTATGGTGTTGATGCCATCTTGGATCTCAAATGGCACTTGCAGTATCGAAAATGCAGAAGCTCCGCAACCAAATTTTGTGGACAATGTCTTTAGATAGTCATTAAAGTATTATTAGCTAGTTTCAGCGTACATGCAACAGTAGTTATGCCTCCTACACAAGCATAACAGACAATCTGCCAAGAGCAACAGCTCTTTGAGGGGATAAACTGCATATTTACATACCTCGAAAGAATATGACAGGTCTAATTAAAGTGAAGCACTTCAGAAATGAATTCTCTTCCCAGATTCTAAGATAAAACAAATTACACTTTCACTAGCTGTATTTAGAATTGTGATGGTAACATTTATGAGTTAAGAAAATTACCCTAAATAAAATTATTTTGTGCAATTAGCCTGTCCTACTGTTTTTGTCTGACAATTTTCAAATGGCGTTACCTAATCTCATTGGAGTTGCTTGTCTGTTGTACCATCATCATTACCCACCTTTCCTGGGTGAATCTAGTTGTAATACTTCACTGGTGAGGTAATTCCTAATTATAATCTTGCAGTCCTCCCAAGATGCATTCAATTATGTCACAGAGCTTTCAACACAGCTGTGCTAAGTAGATGTAAAGCTAATTTAAGACTGAAGGTTCAGACATATATATTGGATGCCTCATTTGTTTGATATCTTCACTGTCTCAAACTATTAAATAACATCTGCTTTCTAATATTGAAGGAGAAAAACTTTGGTAGGTAAGAGAGGTAATTGCAGCATCAGCCTAACAAAGCTGCAACACAAGGCGTTCATTAATGTCACCTACCATCCAATGCTACCACTGATTACCTTCACACTAGCTCATTCCTAACTTCCATAGCAACAGTACAGAGACTGATAGAAACTTGCATATTGCTTCAATCTATAGTTTCTATCCTAATGCAAAATTAAGAGGTGCCCTTTAGGGAACAAATTTGTGCTGGATGGCAAGTAAGGAGAACTTTTAAGTAAAAATACTGATGTTTCACTCAAGTCCTAACATTCAGTCCAGAACAGACTGGTGGCATAAAACTCTCACCTGGCTCTTAGTTTATAAGTGAACTGCATTTGATGGAGTCTCAACTCAGTTTCTGCTGCTGCAAACCCCCACTGTCAAAACTTTTCACAAGTGTCAAGCTCTTAGTTATTAGGACTTTTCCTATCTTTCTTACTTACTCCTGGCTCTCAGAGTATGATTAACACAATTTATTCAGGTTCATTAATGCTGTCAATTGTCCAGGTGAAATCTCACCATTTCTATTGGTAATGAGTACCATCACTTTTTAAAAAGAATTAGATGGTTGAAAGAGAGCAATATTAAAAGGAAAGTCACAAAGCCTGTGTGCCTAAATTCCCAACATTCACTTTGGGCAGGTGAAGCTTGGCTTCAGGAATGCAAATTCATAAATTTACCCCTTTGGTGCCCCTGATGTCCTCACAACATGATACAAATATGGTATGAATATGGATCTGGTTCTGGGAATCTAGTGGATCAAGCATCAGTAGAAAAATGCTTAGGAAACAGTGATTATGGTATCATCAGGTTTTGATTAGCTACGGAAAAGGACAATGAGCAATCTAGAGTAAAAATACTTAATTGGCGGACAGTCAATTTCAGTGGGGTGGGAAGGGATCTATTACAGGTAAATTGGAATCAAAGACTTGCAAGCAAAACTATAACAGAACAATGGGCTGACTTTAAAATGGAGATGGTTAAGGTGTGAGTCGAGGTACATTCCCATAAGGGGTAGGGCAACCAAAGTCAGAATCCCCTGGCTGACGAAAGAGATAGAGATCATAATGAAGTGGCAAAAAGGTGCACATGACCAATGTCAGGTAGATAATACAAGGGAGAACCAGGCTGAATATAGAAAGTTCAGAGGGTGGGACATTCACATCCTTTGTTTGAAATGATGGGAATGAAGTGGCATATCCTGCGCATAATTTGAGTGAATGATATGAGTCAAGGGTTACGGGGGGAGCAGGCGGCAAAGTGGAGTTAAGACCACATTAAAGATCAGTCATGGTCTTATTGAATGGTGGAGCAGGCTTGAGGGACTGAATGGCCTACTCCTGCTCATAGACTCACAGACGTTTACAGCACAGAAAGAGGCCATTTGGCCCTTTGTGCCTGTGCCAGTCAACAAAGGTCTGACTGCACTAATCCCATTTTCCAGCGCTTGGCCCATAGCCCTGGAGGCTATGGCATTGGAAGTGAATATCTAAATACTGCTTAAATGCTATGAGAGTTTCTAACTCAACCACCCTTTCAGGCAGTGAGTCCCAGACTCCCACCACCCTCTGGGTGAAAAAATTTATCCTCAACTCCTCTCTTAGCCTTCTACCTCTTACCTTAAATCTATGCCTCCTGGTTATTAACGCCTGTACTAATGGAAAAAGTGCCTTCCTATCCATCCTATCTGTACCCCTCATAATCTTATACATCTCTATGAGGTCCCCTCTCAACCTTCGCTGCTCCAAGGAAAACAGCCCCAGCCTATCCAATCATTTCTCAAAGCTCAGACGCTCCAGCCTAGGCAGCATCCTAGTAAATCTCCTCTGCACCCTCTCCAGTGCAATCACACCCTTCCTTTAATGTGGTGACCAGAACTGCACACAGTACTCCAGTTGTGGCCTAACCAGTGTTTTATACAGTCCAGCATAAACTCCCCGCTCTTGTATTCTATGCCTCGGCTAATAAAGGCAAGTATTCCATATGCCTTCTAAACCATCTTATCTACCTGCCCTGCTACCTTCAGGGATCTATGGATATGCACATCAAGGTCCCTCTGATCTTCAATACTTTCCAGAGCCTTACCTGTAATCCTTTGCCTTGTTAGCCATCCCTAAGTGCATTATCTCACACTTTTCCAGGTTGAATTCCATTTGCCACTGCTCTGCTGTCCTGACCAGTCCATTGATATCCTCCTGCAGTTTACGGCTATCCTCCTCACTATTTACCACCCTACTAATTTTCATGTATTCTGCGAACTTCTTGATCATACCCCATACATTTAAGTCCAAATCATTTACATACACCACAAACAGCAAGGGCCCCAGCACCAAGCCCTGCGGAACCGCACTGGAAACAGACTTCCAGTCACGGAAACATCCCTCTACCATCATCCTCTACCTCCTGCCTCTCAGCCAATTTTGGATCCAATGTGCCACTTTGCCTTGGACACCATGGGCTCTTACTTACTTGACTAGTCTGTCTTGAGGGACCTTATCAAAAGCCTTGCTAAAATCCATGTAGACCACATCAAATACATTACCCTCATCAACAGTCCATAGAACCATAGAACCATAGAACACTACAGCACAGAAAACAGGCCATTCGGCCCTTCTAGTCTGTGCTGAAATATTATTCTGCTAGTCCCATTGACCTGCACCTAGTCCATAACCCTCCAGACCTCTCCCATCCATGCATCGATCTAATTTATTCTTAAAACTTCAGCTTGTTCCACACTCCCACCACTCTCTGAGTGAAGAAGTCCCCCCTAATGTTTCCCCTAAACCTTTCCCCTTTCACCCTAAAGCCATGTCCTCTCGTGTTTATATCTCCTAATCTAAGTGGAAAGAGCCTACTCGCATTTACTCTGTCTATACCCCTCACAATTTTGTAAACTTCTATCAAATCTTCCCTCATTCTTCTACGCTCCAAGGAATAAAGTCCTAACCTGTTTAATCTTTCCCTGTAACTCAACTCCTTAAGACCTGGCAACATCCGAGTAAATCTTCTCTGCACTCTCTCAATCTTACTAATATCCTTCCTGTAGTTAGGTGACCAGAACTGCACACAATACTCCAAAGTTGGCCTCACCAATGTCTTATACAACCTCACCATAACATCCCAACTCCTATACTCAATACTTTGATTTATGAAAGCCAGTATGCCAAAAGCTTTCTTTACAACCCTGTCTACCTGTGACGCCACTTTCAGGGAATTATGTATCTGAACTCCCAGATCCCTTTGTTCCTCCGCACTCCTCAGTGCCCTACCATTTACTGTGTATGTCCTACCTTGGTTTGACCTTCCAAAATGTAACACCTCACACTTTTCCACATTAAATTCCATCTGCCATTTTCTGGCCCATTTTTCCAGTTGGTCCATATCTCTCTGCAAGCTTTGAAAGCCTTCCTCACTGTCCACAACGCCTCCAATCTTAGTGTCATCAGCAAACTTGCTGATCCAATTCACCACATTATCATCCAAATCATTGATATAGACAACAAACAACAATGGTCCCAGTACAGATCCCTGAGGCACACCACTAGTCACAGACCTCCAGTCTGAGAAGCAATCATCCATTACCACTCTCTGTCTTCTCCCACACAGCCAATTTCGAATACAATTTACAACCTCTCCATGGATACCAAGTGTCTGAACCTTCTGAACTAACCTCCCATGTGGGACCTTGTCAAAGGCCTTACTAAAGTCCATGTAGACAACATCCACAGCCTTTCCTTCATCTACTTTCTTGGTAACCTCCTCGAAAAACTCTACAAGGTTCATTAAACACGACCTACCACGCACAAAGCCATGCTGACTATCCTTAATCAGCCCTTGGCTGTCCAAATAATTATATATCCGATCTCTCAGAACACCTTCCAATAATTTACCTACTACTGACGTCAGGCTCACTGGCCTGTAATTACCTGGTTTACTTATGGAGCCTTTTTTAAACAACGGAACAACATGAACTACCCTCCAATCCTCCGGCACCTCACCCGTGGCTAAGGACATTTTAAATATTTCTGCCAGGGCCCCTGCAATTTCTACACTAGTCTCCCTTAAGGTCCGAGGGAATATCATGTCAGGCCCGGGGGATTTATCTATCTTTATTCGCTGTAAGGCAGCAAGCACCTCCTCCTCTTTAATCTCTATATGTTCCATGAAACTACTGCTTGTTTCCCTTCCTTCCTTATACATTATGCCAGTTTCCTGAGTAAATACTGATGCAAAAAAACTGTTTAAGATCTCCCCCATCTCGTGAGGCTCCACACATAGACGACCACTCTGATCTTCAAGGGGACCAATTGTGTCCCTTACTATCTTTTTACTCTTAATATACTTGTAGAAACCCTTCAGGTTTACCTTCACATTATCTGCCAAAGCAACCTCATGTCTTCTTTTTGCCTTCCTGATTTCCTTTTTTAGTATTTTCTTACATTTTCTATACTCTACAAGTACCTCATTTGCTCCTTGTTGCCTATACCTGCTATACACCTCTCTCTTCTTCTTAACCAGATCGCCAATATCCCTTGAAAACAAGGTTCCCTATGCCTGTTAACTTTGCCTTTAATCCTGACAGGAACATGCAAACTCCGCACTCTCAAAATTTCGCCTTTGAATGCCTTCCACTTACTGAACACAACCTTGCCAGAAAACAACTTATCCCTCCTGGTTACCTCCTGGTTACCTCCTCAAAAAATTCAATCAAATTTGTCAAACATGACTTTCCCTTAAGAAATCCATGCTGACTATCCCTGATTAATCTGTGTGTCTCCAAGTGCAGATATATTCTGTCCCTTAGTATTCTTTCTAGTAACTTCCCCACCACTGAGGTTGCTCCTAAGTCCTATGTTCCTCTGTCCTATGTCCCTATGTTTTCTTGGATTCAAATGGGCTAAGCTCTCTTATTCACTCATGACGATCAAACAGCTAAATAACTGCTTCATTCAATATCAGCTCTATCTGTTTAAATCAGGTTTGTGTTTTTTTCTTGACCAAGCTGACTTGCAATAGTAGTCACAAGTGGCAATGGAAGGGCTGTTTCTCGGATAAAATTCTCCATACAGGTAAGTATGAGTTTACCAGCTGCATGGCCTTAATAGAAATAGTTCAACCACAGCCCCTCCCCAAAAAAAGTAGAGAGCCCACAGTCCCACCAAGGTATGGGTATGCCTTTGTACGTACCATGTGCTTTTTGTTGCATGGCTGTCAAGTGTTAGAGCATCCAGGCAGTGAAGAAAGGCATTCGTGCATATACTTCCATGACTGCACAGTAATATTTATCCTGTCCCATTTGCAGTCTTCACAAATGATTAGTTCACAAATCTGGTCACTGATACTTCCAAGAGTAGAATAAAGAGCATGTAACATGTTTCTGCTGCACACATTTTCGAGGTCTGGTATCATCTAATTGACAGGATAGAGAGCAACAGTTGATGTTGCTTGATGAAGGTAGCTACGCTATTGGTGAGAGACTGACTATAAAAGTCTTCAGAAAGGCTTCGGAAAGGCCCAGAATCTCCCTGAGCATACCTGAGGAGATACCTTAGTGAACACTTTTGAAAAAGAGGAGCTGGTTCTTGTGTGTGATCCATCAATTTTGGTACCCTGGCAAGTTTTTTTTACAGCAAGGTCTAGATGCCATGAATGAATGTATAAATTGTCAAGCAGCCTAAAAGAAAAAAATTTAAGCAATCACAGTGGGTTACTCCAGCCTGAGGACTGACAGTCTAAAACACATCAAGAAGTCAGCCACCATGATAGCGGAATCATCCCAGATTTGCACTAAGGACAGTAGTGGATGTGAAACAAGTCGTTTTACCCGTCAGCCGCAATGTCGGGTTTTCGCACTGTATTGTCCCAGTCCCAGCCCATCCCACCTCTTTAATAATGCATTCACGGGAAACACGCCGAATCGCTGACAGGGCATTCTCTGATTCGCCCACCCTTCCATCACCTCAGGCCTTCAATAATCCGGGCACCATATTTAAAGGGCACCCCTTCACAGAGCTAGCATTCTCTATGGGATCAAAAGCTGCTGCAAAGTGATGGCTTCCAAAGGGAGGAAACATGCTGCCCCCAGATTTAGCAATGCCTCCCATGCACCCCACTGGACGCAGTGGACGCCCGCCATGATGTCCTCTAACCCCGCTCTGTGCAAAGACCAGCAAACAAGGTCACCAATCCAGCAAGGAGGCACTGGCAGCAGTGGTCAGCACCAATGCCCTGCAAAAGAGGACAGCCACTCAGCGCCGAAAGGGGATGAATGATCTCCTCCATTCCGCCAGGGTAAGTCACTCTCCCCATTACCCTCAACTCACACACTCACAAGCCCATCACACATCCACAGGGATCTCACTCATTGCCAACTCAAGGGGCATCACCATTCACACTCTCACACACACCTTCATTTGCCCTGCTTCTGCCCTATCCTCATCCCGTCCATGGCACCACTCACCATCCACACATGCCAGACATACCTATCATCTGGCCAGGCAGGCGTCCTGCTTGCACTCTCTCCATCTGTATTCATGCAGGACAAGCTGGCACACAACAAAAGGGAGAGGTCGCAGGCTGGTGGAGGAATGCCCCCTGCCATGCACAAATTACCTCTCCTTGCTTTTGCAGGTGCATCTGGGAAGCAGCTGATGGGGTCCACAAGCCAGGTCCTCGACCCAAACCCCAAAGACACCTCAGAAGAAGAACCTGATGACATCCTAATTGAAGACCCATCACAGCGCTCACCCACACCCTGCACCAGCAGAGAGACATACACCTCAGTGGGACCTAGTTCTAGAGTAGCCTTGGGGTCACAATCTGGTGAGCACATCACACTATCTGATCCACAGCAGGCGGCAGCAGGGATTTCCCAGGTTCCTGGCACTCGGAGAACTGTTGGAGGCCAAAAACCTGCTGAGTCTGAGTCAGATGACGAGCCTCTGGACTCGGTCATGTCACAGTTGTGGAGCTGCAAAGGCAAGCTCAGGAACATCAGGAAGGGATGTCTGCTGCACTCCTCAGGTTGCAAGACACGATAGAGGAGTCCGTCCACCTTCAGGCTGAGGTGTTAGCGCCGGCATGCCAATGCACGGAGGTCAACACTGGTAGGATGGCGGCCGTCATGGAAACATCAGTCTTGCATTGCTGCGTGGGCTGAACTCCATTACTGACGCGATAGTTGGCCTCCAACAGTGTCAACACGAGGCAGCTCGATCTCACTCCAGCTTCCCCTTCTCAAGGAGTCAGCCAGGGGCCCTCAGGCGCCCATATGGAGGAGGATCAGCAGGCACACCCATGGGGCCATCCACCCAGGTGACTCCGGGAACATCCGGCCGATCCAAATCCCCTCTTCCTGTGACCACATTATCTCTGCTCCACAGGCCGAGGAGGGTGCAGCTGGCCCACAGCAGAACGCCCAAAGCAGGCTGGGACCCTCCAGATCTCGGCCCTCCAGAGGATGCCTGCCAAGGTTATCACAGACAGGGCGTAGCAGTCAGCAGCTGCCTCCACCTCCGCTGTGGTGTCAGGAGAGCAACAAGATGTAGCAGCAGGGTTAGGAAGGCAAAGAAGATGTAGATCCACAGGCTGGGCATGGGTGTTAATCACTTGTGCATAATGTTCACTATTGTAAATAAACTCCCAGGAATGTCTCCTTGCCTATGGCTCCTTGTTAATGATGAGCTGTGTTCATGTCACTGAGATGTGAAATCTTGGTTCCTGCACAACATAAAGGCAGGTGTCTCAGTCCAGGGCCTCTTCCCTGTGCAGTGTGTAACCTTCAGATCAAAGTGATGGTCCAGCCTCTCACTCCCTGGGCATATTACTAATGCCTGTACCTCGACGGTGCTTGTCATTGCTGTCAGAATGTTGTGGGCAGGCATCACAGAGTTCCGTCATTTTCTCGGTGTGCTCTCATTACATCTTTGATGCTGTGCTCGTGAAGGGGACAGGTGCTGAAGGCTGACAAAGGATCAGGTGCATTTAAAGTTTCACGGCTGTGTCTCTATGGTATGACCCTGTTCACAGAGCACAAGTGAACTGTGGTCAGCCAGACAGGAGTCAGACATTCACAGAGGCAATGTGAAGATCTAAGGAGTGTCCTCACTGCATGTCATCACCATCCTCCTGGAATCTAGCGACTATTAAAGTCTCTGCTGCATCTCCACGACATGAGCCTGAACAATGAGGGTATGTGCGCTGCCATCAGCCACACAGGAGTCAAACATTCACAAATGCAAGGTGAGGATGTCAGGACTGTCCTCACTGCATCTCAACATCAGCCTCCACGAATCTTGCAGCTATGAGGGTCTCCCAAGCACACCTGCCTCATCTGGCCAGTGCGATGGCCTCATCGCCGGCATCCTCGCCTTTGGGCACTTCATCACTGTCATCCCCTTTGACATTCTCATCAGAGGATGTATGCAACTCTTCCACCTCCTCCTCAGCCAGATCCTCCTCACTTTGCAGCACCAGGTTGTGGAGTGCGTAGCAAGCGATGATGATGCACGACACGCTCATTGGACTGTATTGCAGTGCTCCTGTCGAGGCACCGGAACCTCATTTTCAAAATGCCTATCGTTTGCTCCACCAAAGTCCAGGTCACGACATGAGCCTCATAGAGTTGCTCTGCTTCACTCTGAGGCTGCCTCACGACCATGATCGGCCATGTCCTCTGTGGGTAGTCCTTGTCCCTGAGGAGCCAACCCTGCAGCCTGTTTGGACCCTGGAAGTTATCAGGGATCTGAGACCTGCTAAGGATGTAGGAATCATGGATGCTCCATGGGAATCATGCGCAGACCTGTAGGATGTGTTTGTGGTGGTTGCACACCAGCTAAACATTCAGCGAGCGGAATCCCTTGTGATTGACGTAGTTGACCGCTTGTTGCCACGAAGATCTAAGCTCCGCATGAGTGAAGTCCATGGCCCCCTGCACCTGCGGGAAACCTGAGATCTGCACAAATCCTAACGCTCTTGCTTCCTGGCTTGCCTGATCCCAGACAAAATGCACAAAGTTGTGTGCTTTCCCAAATATGGCATATGTGACCTCCTGGATACACTTGTGTATGGAGGCTTGTGAGATCCCGCACCGGTCACGTGTAGAGCCCTGAAAGGAGCCACTGACATAAAAATTGAGCACCGCGGTCACTTTTACGGCCACTGGCAGTGGATACCTTCCATGTCCCGGTGGCGCCAAATCCTGCAGCAGGTGGCTTATGTGACTGATCAATTGTCTGGACATGTGCAGTCTTCGACGACACTGGTTTTCAGCAGGAATGACAGGTGCCGTCTATAGACCTTGGGTCTAGCAAGATGCCTACTAGCAATGGTTCTCTGTGGAACTTCAGCTGCATGCATAGCAGGCCAAGCCACCCCTTCATCTTGAGGAAAGTGCTCCTCCCTTTGCAGAGCCAGCACCTCTGCCGCTCTCTTCTTCGTCTCCACTCCCTTTAAGCCTTGAGGCATACCACTAAATCACCAGGCTTCGTGATCCTGATGTGCTTTTCCTGCAGGATCAAAGAGAGAGACGAGTGGGTTAACATATATGTCCTAAGAACCTCTCTTGGTTAAGTCTGAAGGCCCCTTCACACGTGCAGGAGAGTGCTGGCCACCACTTGGATGGCCAGTGCATAGTGCGCTCATTGGCTATCTGAAACCCCAACCACCTTGCTCTGGCACTGCACTGAAAGCCAGCCAGAGAAAGCAACTTGCCTGTGCCCCTCCCGAATGCCCGGCACCTCTTTCTTGAAGTCCTATGGGCAATGCTCGCGAGCCCTGCGCAAGGTTGTGTGAACTCACCTCCAAGTTCTCCTCGAAGTTCAGGTTACCAGGTGCACACCTTTTAAAGGCAGTTCTGAAGTCACACCGACATGGCCAGTAAATTTGACATGAGGGGGATGATTCCAGTGAGCAGGGCTTATAATGAGATGCTAAAGTATCGAAATTAGGTTACCGGCAAGCGGTGGCAGGAAACAAGGCCTGCCATTGATAGTGAAGCGGATGATCGCAAATTCGTTTTACAATGGCGTAAATCAATTTTTGGCCTTCTTGCCATATTGTTCCCCATGCCCACTGTGATGCCTGATGCCAACGTGAGCTGAAAATTCCAGCCATAGCATCAATTTTATAATGCAAGGGTCCTGGTGTGGAACCTTGCTCAACAGAAGGTATCAGCAGGTGTGGAGGTCATCATGTTCGAGTCTCAGCACCTCATGTTTTCTAATGATTAGTGTTAATCACTAAGAAATCAGGAGCCCATTAATGGGGAATGTGGCTGATGGCTGATTTTCCGTGACAAGCGCAGAGCTTGCAGGAGGGATTGAAGCACCTCATAAAAGTCCATTTTTTTGTGCTCCAGTAGATCATTCGCTCTTGACTACATCAGAGTTTCTCACCACAAGAGGGGATGAACCTTGTGCTTCTGCAGAAACATGAATGGCCATTTCTCAGCCTGCATTAATTTGTCTATTCCCAGAAATTACAAAGCACAAAGTTACATTAGGACCCACTTGGTTAAGAAGGAGAACTGGGCAGCCATTTCTGTTTCACTGAGCTGTCCTTTTACACATCATGGTTCTGCATATAGAGCCTATTAAAGTTACAGAGATATTTCAAATGCATGCACAGACCTTAATAGAGATGCACATTCCAACTAAATAAAAAGGATTAAATTACCTTTACTAATCAAATTGCCCCAGTAGGAGTCAAAGATTAAAAAAACACTTTTTCTTCAATCCACTTAGGCCTCAAGGGGATCTGAGTCAGCAATAAGGCAGCATTTTGCCTTGTAAGGTGAAGCAGACACAACTGAGGCAGATGGTGATGGCCCAGATTTGCACATGACCTCATCTTTGGAAATTGGGAGAGGGATTCAAGCATTGGACAAGGCCAGATGTGGGTTCTGCCCCATTGCCTTTATTCCAGTACAGCTCTGTCTCAAAATGTTCTAAGGCTGAGTGTCTTTATGAACTGACTAAATTCATATGGAAAGTCAATGTGCCTATTCTCCTTTTGACACAAGCATCCCATATTCCAACAGATGCATATTCAAGCTGCAATTGTGAAGTCTAGTCATCCTCACATCTTCAAAAATCTTCATACATTAAATCATTGTAGCTCAACCTAGTTCTATGATGCTAAGCTCAAAGATATCCTACAGATGGGTATATATGTCTGTTACTATGTAAATGTACCCTTAACATGCCTGGACTATGGGGCTGAACTTCCAGTGGAAGCTTTTGGAGTAGGTCTGGCATGGTGCAGAACCTTCATTCACACCATGGATACATCCCTAAGCCTGTGCCAAATTACAAGCCCAAGAAGGAGCATTTGCCATTAAATGCTCTACCAACAACTAGCCTACCTGCTCAGGGAGGTCATCAAATTAACAAGACTTGGCTGCAAGGTAAATTGGCCAATCTGAGATTTAAAGAAACAAAATTACCCATTTACAGAAAGGAAACACTTCTTAAAAAATTTAAACTGTCTCTAATGGTCTAGCATCGCTGGGCACCAGGAACAGTAAATAACATACTTACTGATAACTAACTGATAAATACATAGTGTAATACTGGAACACACAGACCCAGAAAGTTCAAGGTTTAATTCCCAGTCTACTGTGAAATACCTAATCTCAGCCAGAATTCCTTCAGTTGATCATTATTCAACAATTGTAAAGTGTGAATGTGTGAATTTAGGTCATGCAGTTGCCACCCTATCTATTTCTTAATGACTATTTCACTAGAGGTCGCAAACAACTGAAGCTAGTGCTGTGATTTGTGATAGAGCTAATTTTTGAAACAACACATGAGTGAGGTAATACGATGAAATTCTGTGGGGAGATGACAAAATTATTGCAAAATCTTTTTTACTATAGGGTTTGAGAATTATCAGCAAATGTAGTTTAAAAATTCAACACAACCAACTCAGTAGCATTGAACCCAGAAGGGTCATTTAATGAAATCATATTTCTGCTGGGTCTCATTTACCATGGGTGCATTTCAGAATTTCAGATACCCATCCCAAGATTTTTTTGTCCATTAAAATGAAACATGACTTTGTAAAATTGTCTCGCATATCTCTATATTAAAATAAAACCATATGTAGAAGAGCAGAGGAATTCCCCCAGTGCGCTGTCCAAAATATATTCCTCAATCAATACCATCAAAATAGATTCACCAGTCATTAATCT